>NC_134213.1:108158091-109422304 GCF_965140235.1 Caretta caretta
TCTAACACGATCCAATGGCAGACTGGAAATAAGGCATACATTTTTGACAGTGAGGGTAATTAACCAAGAGTTGTGGTGGATTCTCCATCACTGACAATTTTTAAATCAAGACTGGATGTTTTCTAAAAGATTTGCTCTAGGAAATTATTTGGGGGCAGGTCTCTGGCTTCTGTTATACAGGGGACAGACTAGATGATCACAGTGGTCCCATCTGGCCTTGGAACCTGTCAATCTATTAATTTTAATATGGCCAAATGTAAAGTTGTACATCTAGGAACAAAGAATGTTGGCCATACTTGCAGGATGGGGGACTCTATCCTAGAAAGCAGTGACTCTGAAAAAAGGTTTGGGAATCATGGTGGATAATCAGCTGAACATGAGCTTCCACTGTGAAGCTGCGAACAAATGGGCTAATGTGATCCTGGGATGTATAAACAGGGGAATCTCAAGCAGGAGTAGGTAATATTTGGCACTGGTCTGACTGCTACTGGAATACTGTGTCCAGTTCTGGTGTCAACATTTTAAGAATGATGTCGATGTCGATAATGGGCTCTTCAGTTTATCAGACAAAGGTATAACAAGAGCCAATGGCTGGAAATTGAAGACTAGAAATAAGGCACATTTTTTAAAACAGATTAATTAACCGTTGGACCAATTTACCAAGGGTAGTGGTGGATCGTCCCATCATGGGCAATTTTAAAATCAAGATTGGATTTTTTTCTAACACATCTGTTCTAGTTCAAACAGGAATTAATTCAGTGAAGTCCTATGGCCTGTGTTATACAGGAGGTCAGACTAGATGATCACAATTGTCCCTCCTGGCCCGATAGTTAATGAGAATACTATTGCTCCCTCTCCCATTGCCGTGTCAGCTCTATATGGCTAACAGGAGAAAAACTGGAAATTTACATTTGTCAGTAAAGGCAGTTGATCAAACTCAAATACACGCAGGAAGTAGGTCTAGCGAGCAAGATTTCATTTTTCTCTAGCCATTGGCAGACAAGAACTGCACATGAAATGCCTGCACCCACCACACAGGGAAAGCTCGGTTCGCCATGCCACAGCTGAGGGCAGCCCATACAAGAGGTCAAAGTATGGCTTGGGCAGCTTAGAGACATGTTTTCGGAGGATGATGTTTATCCAAAAAAAGAAAACCCATAAACATGAGAAGGGATCGTAACTGAGAGAAAATGTTATCACAGCAAACTCCAGCTGGATGTGCCCTAATGGTGTTTATGGACAAGGCCAGGGAAAGTCTCTTGGCCTCTTCCATAGCTCTTCTGTAAACCCCAAATAATCCTCATAAAGACACCAGCTTCCAGTTGTCCCGGGGCGGGGGGGTGCTTAACCCCCCTCAGTCCCAGGCCCTGTCCCCACTCCACCCCTTCGCCCAATCACCTGCTCCCACCCCACCTCTTCCTGCCCCTCCCCCAAGCGCACCCTGTCCCGCCTTCTCCCACTTCCTCCCAGCACCTCCTGCATGCTGCGGAACAGCAGATCGGGTGGGCGGGAGGCACTGGGAGGGAGGGGGAGTTGATTGGTGGAGCTGCCAGTGCCGGTGGGCAGGAGGCTCTGGGGGCAGAAGAGGGGCTGCTGGTGGGTGCTGAGCACCCACTAATTTTTTTCTGTTGGTGCTCCAGCCCTTGAGCACCCATGGAGTCGGCGCCTAGGTTGAGCGGGTTATCCCTTACCATCTCCTCTCCAGTCTAGGATCATGCTCCTTCAACCCGGTACAATCTTGCAAATTAGAGTGATAGAAATGGGATGAAATGTAATAGTGCAAAAGTACAAGGTCATGCATTTAGGGAGTAACAACGAGAATTTTTGCTATAAGCTGGGGACGTATCAGTTGGAAGTGACAGAGGAGGCGAAAGACCTGGGTGTATTGGTTGATCACAAACTGTGATGCAGCTGTGAAAAAGGCTAGAGCAATGCTAGGATGCATCAGTCGAGGTATTTCCTGTAGAGACTGGGAAGTGTTACCATGATATAATGCTAAACAAGGCACTGGTGTGACCTCACCTGAATACCATGTGCAATTCTGGTCTCCTATATTTAAGAAAGAGAAACTAGAACAGATGCAGAGAAGACTAGAGCTACTACATGGAATGGAAAACCTACCTATGAGAGGAGACGCAAACAGCTTGGGTTGTTTAGCCTAACCAAACGAAGGCTCAGAGGAGATGACTGCTCTCTATAAATACATTGAGGGATAAATACCATGGAGGAAGGAGTTATTTAAGTTAAGAGCCAGTGTGGACACAAGAACAAATGAATATAAACTGGCCATCAGCAAGTTTAGGATTGAAATTAGGTGAAGGTTTCTAACCATCAGAAGAGAGAAGTTCTGGAACAGCCTCCCAGGGGGAGCAGTGCAGGTGAAAAAACTTAACTGGTTTCAGGACGGAGATTGACAAGTGGATGGAGCAGACGGTACGATGAGACGCCTACGATGGCATGTCGCCAATCTGTGAGTCAGACCCCGGTTGTCAGCTGGATCGAATCTGGGACCTCTGGAGCTAAATGCATGGGCCTGTACTGCATGAGCTAAAAGCCATGTGGCTATTTGCCTAAGTTGTAGCAGACTCAATCTCTAAGTGGCCTCAATGCCACTAGATGGGACAGAGCACCACACCCAGGAGGTGTGGGGGTTACACTACCAGCAAATATCTCCAATGGCCGCTGATGGGACACTTGATGGTGAGGGCTCTCGTTTACTATAGAGAATTCTTTCCCAGGTGTCTGGCTGGTGGGTCTTGCCCATACGCTCAGGGTCTAACTTATCACCATATTTGGGGTTGGGAAGGAATTTTCTCCCAGCTCAGATTGGCAGAGACTGGAGGGGGGGGGCAGTTCACCTTCCTCTGCAGCATAGGACATGGGTCACAGATCACTTGCAGGTTTTAGCTAGTGTAAATGATGGATTCTCTGTCTTTAAACCATGACTTGAGGACTTCAGTAACTCAGGCAGAGGTTGGGGTCAATTACAAGGGGGGGTGGGGTGAGGCTCTGTGCAATGAGCCATGTGCAGGAGGTCAGATTAGATGTTCATGATGGTCTCTTCTGACCTTAAAGTCTATGAGTCTATGAAATTAAACAACATGGTCTCCAGGCAGAGCAGATGACCTGGTTTTGACAAAGGGCAGAGAAGCAAGAATCTAGATAGTCAAAAGTCGATAATGACAAGGTTCTTTTTGCGAATACAGACTAACACGGCTGTTACTCTGAAAAAAGGTTCTGGCTTGTTAGTCAGCCTCTGGTTTGTCCCTCTGAAAACACTACACCACATTATCAGGTGTCAGGACACTGGAAAGCACCCAAACTGAAAATCTGAGGAGGCAAGCACTGTACACCCATGGAAAACAGGTACTGCCACCCCTCTGCAGGCAGCTGTCCAATCACCGTGAAATGAATTAGGGCAATGATTAGTGGAGTAATTTAGCTCAAATACCACAGCTTTAGTATGAACATGCCCCTGCATAGTTTACACATTCTCAAGCAGATGTCAGGCTGGATGTTGCTAGAAGATGGACAGCTGGGGAATAATTAAATCTGATTAAATCTCAACATATTGCTTTACCCCTTTTCCAGAATTCTGTGGAGCTTTTCAGTGACTAAGTGAAAGGGCAGGGATTGTCAATCAGTCCTAGCCTATGAAAACGTTCCTGCCATTCCTACAGAGGAGGCTGTAAACTCTTTGGGGTAGGGATTGTATCTGCCTTTGTGCTTGTCCAGTACCTACTCTGGCAAAGCAAACCCCCAAGCCCGGCAGTACCACAATATGGTATGTACAATCGTTAACTCAGAAGATGCAGTCGGCTGCCTGTAAGAGCTGCATATCAGCAGGGCTGGAGCATATTTCCATTGCTAGGAGAATGTAAAAGCCAGTAACATTTGTGTTTCTCTTCTCTGCAGTAAATTGTCCCAGAATGAAAAGGTCGCTTTGCAACTGTTCATGTTGGTTGCCAAACATATAAATCACTCTGTTGGATTCCCTCTGTTTTAGGGCTATCATAGAATCATAGAATATCAGGGTTGGAAGGGACCTCAGGAGGTCATCTAGTCCAACCCCCTGCTCAAAAGCAGGACCAATCCCCAATTAATCAGTCTCACTTGGGCCATTCTGCATCACACAAACACTCTTGCCAATACTTTCACTGAAGCCCCACACCCTAACTAAGGCGTTAATGAGTCAGATCACTGTTAAGGAATGTGATATAGCACCACAATCCCCATGATTGGCTGCAAATGGTGATTAATTGCTGCAGACTGCATTCTCAGTTCTTAGATAATCTGTGCTTAAACATGCTGGTATTATTGAATGTGTCTACACTACCCAGCCCAGGGAGAGACACTCACACTAGCTTAGTCTGCACTACCGTGCTAAAAATAGCAGTGCAGACATTGAGGCATGGGCAGCAGCTCGGGCTAGCCACCCAAGTCCAAGCTGCCCAGCCCCCTGAGTCTGAGCTCAGGTGGCTAGATAAAGATGCCACTCATGTCACAATGTCCATGCTGCTATTTTTAGTTTACTAGCTTGAGTGAAACTAGCACAGCTGTTCACCTGGGGCAGCATACTCGCAGCTGTAGTGTGGACATACCCTTTGTTACCCTGTCCTTCCCCTTCCCCCTCTCATTGGTGTCTCAGTCACACTGTCACTATGCATGTACAGTGCCTGGCACGAGGGGACCTTGCTCTGGTGGAGGCCACTAGGCACTATTGCAATAGAAATACAGTAATACAAACAGGTTCCATATGAATCACAAGTTATAATGATCAAAACGTAGGTGAGACATTCTGCCACCGACAGTTGCTACAGGGAAGGAAGTCCCTGTTACTATTTCCCCACCTGGTAAATATCTGGAACATGAACCAACCAGCTACAGAATGGCAGTGTCTTGCCAGGTCGCGCTTCCCAGAATCTTTCAAAGATTCAGAGATTTTAGAGCCAGAAGGGAACATTAGATTGTCTAGTCTGACCTCCCAAGTAATGCAGGCCATTAAATTTCAACCAGTTATGCCTGTATTGATCATAAGAATTTGCATTTTGATTAAATCATATCTTCCAGAAAAGCACTCAGTCTTAATTTTAAGACACCAAGAGATGGAGAATCCACCACTTCCCTTGGTAATTTATTCCAGTGGTTAATCACCCGCACTACTTAAAATTGTACACCGTATTTCTAAGTTTAAGTTACCTAGCTTCAGCTTCCAGCCATTGGTTCTTGGTATCACTTACTCCAGTAGATTAAAGTGCTATTTAGTACCCCCTATTGTCTCCCTGTGAAGAGAGACACACTGTAAAAAAAAAAAAAAAAAAAAAAGGAGGACTTGTGGCACCTTAGAGACTAACAAATTTATTTGAGCATGAGCTTTCGTGAGCTACAGCTCACTTCATCAGATGCATGTAGTGGAAAACACTGTAAGCAAATCATCTCTCAGTCTTCATTTTGATCAGCTAAACAAATTGAGCTCTTTAAGTCTCTCATTGTCAGGCATTTTCTCCAACTCTCCGGTCATTCTGTGGCTCTTTCCTGCACCCTCTCCAATTTTTTGACATCTTTTTAAAATGTGGACACCAGAACTGGACACAATATTCCAAGACTGGTCTCACCCATGTCTTATAAAGATTTAAAATTACTTCCCTGCTCCTACGCATAACTGATAAAACTAAGCAACTGTACCAGACTGAGGTGTCAATAGAGGAGGTTGTGGAACAAATTGATAAATTAAACAGTAATAAGTCACCAGGGCCAGATGGTATCACCCAAGAGTTCTGAAGAACTCAGATGTGAAATTGCAGAACTACTAACTGTGCTATGTAACCTACCGCTTAAATCAGACTCTGCACCAGATGACTAGAGTGTAGCTAATGTAATGTTTTTAAAAAAGGGCTCCAGAAGTGATCTGGCAATTACAGGCCAGTAAGCTGAACTTCAGTACCGGGCAAAGTGGGTGAAACTGTTGTAAATAACAGAATTATCAGATACACAGGTGAACATGGTATGTTGGGGAAGAGTCAACACAGCTTTTGTAAAGGGAAATTGTGCCTCACCAATCTTTTGGAATTCTTTGAAGGTGTCAACAAGCATGTGGACAAGAGTGAACAAGTGGATAGAATGTATTTGGACTTTCAGAAAGCCCTTGACAAGGTCCCTCACCAAAGGCTCTTAAGCAAAGTAAGTAGTCATGGGATAAGAGGGAAGGTCCTCTCATAGATCCGTAACTGGTTAAAAGACAGGAAACAAAGAGTGGGAATAAATGGTCAGTTTTCACAGTGGAGAGAGGTGAGTAACAGGGTCCCCCTAGAGTCTGTACCAGGACCAGTGCTGTTCAACATATTCACAGATGATCTGGAAAAAGGGGTAAACAGTGAGGTGGCAAAATTTGCAGACGATACAAAATTACTCAGGATAGTTAAGTCTGAAGCTGACTGCGAAGAGTTACAAAGGGATCTCACTGAACTGGGTGACTGGGCAACAAAATGTCTGATGAAATTCAGTGTTGATAAATGCAAAGTAATGTACATTGAAAAACATAATCCCAACTATACTCATAAAATGATGGGGTCTAAATTCTTGAATGATAACAGCTAAAGATCTTAGAGTCATCATGGATAGTTCTGTGAAAAAATCTACTCAGTGTGCCGCGGCAGTCAAAAAAACGAACAGAATGTTAAGAACCATTAGAAGAGGCACAGATAATACAACAGAAAACATCATAATGCCAATATATAAATCCATGGTACACTCACACCTTAAATACTGCATGGAGTTCCAGTTGCTGCATCTCAATAAAAGACAGATTAGCATTCCAAAAAGTAGCGAGAAGGGCAACAAAAATTATTGCCGTATGGAACAAATTCCAGACAAGGAGAGATTAAAAAGACCAGGACTGTTCAGTTTAGAAAAGAGATGATGAAGGGGGCTATGACAGCGGTTTATACAATCATGACAGGGGTGGAGAAAGTTCTTTACCGCTTCACATAACACAAGAACTAGAGGTCCTCCGAAGAAACTAACAGGCAGCAGGTTTAAAACAAACAAAAGGAAGCATTTCTTCACACAATGCACAGTCAACCTGTGGAACTCCTTGGCAGGGGATGTTGTGAAGGCCAAAAGCATAGAATCATAGAATCATAGAATATCAGGGTTGGAAGGGACCCCAGAAGGTCATCTAGTCCAACCCCCTGCTCGAAGCAGGACCAATTCCCAGTTAAATCATCCCAGCCAGGGCTTTGTCAAGACTGACCTTAAAAACCTCTAAGGAAGGAGATTCTACCACCTCCCTAGGTAACGCATTCCAGTGTTTCACCACCCTCTTAGTGAAAAAGTTTTTCCTAATATCCAATCTAAACCTCCCCCACTGCAACTTGAGACCATTACTCCTCGTTCTGTCATCTGCTACCATTGAGAACAGTCTAGAGCCATCCTCTTTGGAACCCCCTTTCAGGTAGTTGAAAGCAGCTATCAAATCCCCCCTCATTCTTCTCTTCTGCAGGCTAAACAATCCCAGCTCCCTCAGCCTCTCCTCATAACTCATGTGTTCCAGACCCCTAATCATTTTTGTTGCCCTTCGCTGGACTCTCTCCAATTTATCCACATCCTTCTTGAAGTGTGGGGCCCAAAACTGGACACAGTACTCCAGATGAGGCCTCACCAATGTCGAATAGAGGGGAACGATCACGTCCCTCGATCTGCTCGCTATGCCCCTACTTATACATCCCAAAATGCCATTGGCCTTCTTGGCAACAAGGGCACACTGCTGACTCATATCCAGCTTCTCGTCCACTGTCACCCCTAGGTCCTTTTCCGCAGAACTGCTGCCTAGCCATTCGGTCCCTAGTCTGTAGCTGTGCATTGGGTTCTTCCGTCCTAAGTGCAGGACCCTGCACTTATCCTTATTGAACCTCATCAGATTTCTTTTGGCCCAATCCTCCAATTTGTCTAGGTCCTTCTGTATCCTATCCCTGCCCTCCAGCGTATCTACCACTCCTCCCAGTTTAGTATCATCCGCAAATTTGCTGAGAGTGCAATCCACACCATCCATAACTGAGTTCAAAAAAGAATTAAATAAATTTATGGAGGATAAGTCCAGCAATCACTATTAGCCAAGATGGTCAGGGATGCAGCCCCATGCTCTGTGTGTCCCTAACCCTCTGACTGTCAGAAGCTGGGACTGGATGACATGGGGGGGATCTCTTGAAATTGCTTTGTTCTGTTCATTCCCTCTGAGGCATCTGGCACTGGCCACTGTCAGAAAACAGGATTCTGGGCTAGACGGACCATTGATCTGATCCAATCTGGCCGTTCTTATGTTCTTCTGTGTCTGTATTGAAGGATTATTTGCATTACCCTTTTTGTCACAGCAAAGCACTGGGAGCTCACATTGAGTTGCTTGTCAGAGTCCCTGCTTCCTGGGATACTCCATTCTGTACATCTGGCCTACACACCTGGTTTCTAGATGTATGAGCTTCCTTTCAACTGTATGAAAACACTATGCCAATCTGTGTGTCACCTGCAAATTTCATCGCAGGTATTTTATATTTCCTTCCAGATGATTGATAAAGATGTCACTGAATTGTGTCAGGCCTAGAACTGATCCCTGGGGAACCCCACTATAAGCACTCCAATATGATGATTCCCCACAGATAGTTACTGTTTGAGATCTGTCAGTTAGCCAGTTCTTATGCTATTTCATGTATACTTTATTGATATTGTATAGTGCTAACTTTTTATGAGACTGTCACGTGGTACTAAATAAAACAGCTTACAAAAGCTTACATCTGCACAGTTACCTTTATCAAACAAACTTGTAATCTCAGCAAAGAGTTAAAGCAGGTTTGACAAAATCTATTTTCCATAAAGCCACGTAGACTGGTATTAATTATATTCCTAACCTTTAATTCTTTATCAATTTAACCCTGTATCAGCTTTTCCATTATTTTGCCCAGCATTGATGTTAGGCTAACTGGCCTCACCTACTTGTACTTTTTGAATATTGGTGAACATTAGCACTATTCCAGTCTTCTGAAATTTCCCCATTATTCCAAGATTTATTAAAAATTAACATCAGTGGACCAGAGGACTCCTCTGCCAACTCTTTTAGAACTCTTGGATGCACATTGCACAGGCCTGCTGATTTGACAATTTTATCCCTAGAAGACATTGTTTAACATTCTCCTTAGTTACTAATGGACTGGAAAGTACTTCCTTATCCTCATATGATATGAGTACATCATCCTTCCAAATACAGAGCACAAGTATTTATTGAACACTTTTCTGCATTGCTGTAGACAATATTACCATCTCCATCTAGAAACAGACATATACCATTGTTAGAATTTATTTTGTTCCTAGCACACTTAAACTCCTTATTGTCCTTATCCCTGCCAGCCATGGATTTTTCCTGATGTCTTTAGCTTCCCCTATCAGTTTTCTACACTTCATTACTTCAAATGTATATTGATTTCTATTTCTCTTCCCCCCTCCTCCTGCCATTTGTCATATATTGCATTTTTATTTCTAAACTGCTGCCTTTACTTTACCACTGAACCAGGATGGGTTTTAAACCAAAGTTGTCCTCTTTCCTGATTGTGGGATCGGGGTGGGGGTGGGGGGAGGGTTGCCCTCTAATAAACTCATCTTAAAGAGCTCCCAATTTTCTAACTAAATTTCACCTCCCAATCAATTGTGTTCATACTTTTCCTCAGCTTTGGGAAATTAGCCTTTTTGAAGCATCAAGCGTATATATTACTGGCTGGGACTGTTCTCCGTTTGCCCTTATTGAACGTAATCACGTCATGATCACTGGTCCCTAGTCAACCACCACCTTCCAGCCCACTGATTAATTCATCTTCATCCATCATGAGGTCAAAACAGTCACCCGATGCTGGTGGCAATACCGTTTGTATCAGAAAATCATCTATACATTTTAGAAAGCTGTTTTACGGCTAGATGCATGAAACCTCCCACCCGCGTCTGCCACGCTGAAACCCGCGTAACAATAGTATTATTCTTTCCACACTTTAGATATAGAGCAACTCCTCCTGTTCTCTGGTTTGAGGCAGGGGTCTGTAGCAGACCCCCACCCATACTCCCTCCTGGGCTTGGTTTGTTAGCACGCTGCTGCCTAAGTATTCAATATCCTCTGGTTCAGAGTCCTCGCTGGTTCAGAAACAGGTTGTGGTGTAATGCAGAGTACCACCACACACAGCCCTTTTACCCACTTTCCTTTGCCGTAGTCAGTGGAAATGACAGTACAGCTTCTTTTCCAGCATCTACTCAGGATCTCAACACACTTTGCAAATACTAACTAACTGACCCTCAACACCCCCTGGAGGGTGGGGAAAGTGAGACTCAGAGAGCTGCCAATCATTGTACGGCAAGCCAGGGACAGAGACATACTGTAAGTGAAACTTTGCACACTGCAAGCTCAGCACTTGCTGAATCCAGGTCATTGAGCTTGATGGCTCAGGGGATGGTAATGAGATATGGAGCTCTTTCCTTCTAAGTGGAAATACAAATCAGAGGGAACAACTTTTGGTCACTATCCGACAGCTGATCAACAACCTGGGTCAAATGAGCTGGTGATCTTAGTGCAGTTCCCAGTAGGCGCAAGTAGGTTAATTGTCTGCCCTGCCCTGTGCTTTAATCTTTGGTGTCTGACACTGTCACCAGCATGTGCACACTCTCACCTAGAAACTGATGGGGAGCGTGAGGCTCTTTGCCAGGGCATGGCAAGGAAGATAGCCCTGCTATTTCCTGCACCGTATCTGTTCTGCAGAGCACTTTGGTTATGCCAGTGTCGTCTCCCTCTGCGCTGCTCTGCAGAGGTTGTGGGCTCTCCCATCTCCTAGAGACACAGCTGATATCTCAGAGCAGAAGTGCGACTTTCAGAATCTACTAAATGACACCAACATGAACAAGACAGGAAAGCTCTTTGCCCAGTAGCTCTAGGGCATGACGTTCCAGGAGAATTCAGCCCACCAGGATGGGTGTGGAGATGGGACAACTTGAGCAGTGGCTCTCAACCTTTCCAGACGACTGTGCCCCTTTCAGGATTCTGATGTGTCTTGAGTACCCCAAGTAAAAAATACTTGCTTTCAAAATCAAACATAAAAATACAAGCGTCACAGCACGCTAGTACTGGAAAATTGCATACTTTCATTTTTACCATATAATTATAGAAGAAATCAACTGGAATATAACTATTGTCCTTACATTTCAGCGTATAGTACACAGAACAGTATAAACAAGTCATTGTCTGTATTACATTTTAATTTGTACTGACTTTGCTAGTGTTTTTTATGTAGCCTGTTGTAAAACTTGGCATATATCTAGATGAGTAGATGTACCCCCTGGAAGACCTCTGTGTCCCCCAGGGGTACACATACCCCTGGCTGAGAACCACGGAACTAGAAGACATGTTGGCAGAGAGGCTGCAATAGCTGTTCCTTTTTGGACCTCTTTCTGATGATCACTTTCACATGTTGCTGCTGATTTCTCCAATTCGGCACATTTCAGAGGAGAGCATCTCAGCTGGGGCCCCCTCCAGAGGCTGCAGCAAAAGGAACAAGGGCTGCTCTGCAGGGTTCATGAGCTGGACCTGGCCACTGGAACCAAGTTTGGCCAAATCCCAGTGAGGTTATGGTAAGGCCCAGGGAGCAGACATCCCCACTCCAGAAATCACTCTGCACAGTTCCAGAGCTGGTCAAAGCAGGGCAGGACACCACAATTAGACCTGCTGCTATTCACCACGGATTTCGACCCTTCAAAAGGAACATAGGCAGTGAGTCCAGAAAAGACCCACTGAGACAAATGGGATATCAAATAACTTCTCATAACAGCTTATCTAACCCATTCTTCTTTCTCTGTGTTGATGAATCCTACACCTTCCTTATGAATCTCTTGCACAGCTTAGTTGCTGTGGATGTACCCTAAGACGACAGCATGTGGGAATCAACATAGAAAAACCTCTGGTGTTTAAGTCCATCTCTTAATGACTTCAGATCAAGTTCCCCCTGGTTATTTGGCATGCAAGAGGTTTCTAACAGCAAAGCCAGCAAATGAAACATGGGGGCTGGAAGCAAAAATGGGTTTTCCTTCGGCATTACCACTCATAATCAGGACTCTGCAGTTGGAACTCAGTTATTTACACAGATGATGTGTAAGCCCCAAAAGAATCCAGCTCCTTCTCCTGGAGCTCTGCAGGGCTGACAGCAGTAGAATCGTATTGTTGTCACTAAAACAAACAGCTCCGAGTCTGACTTGGTTACACACAAATGGGCTGGGAAAGGTGGCTTTTCACAAACAACAAAGCGTTGATGAAAGGGATACAAGGAAAGCCCTATGGTCAGGCCATTTGGCAAATAGCACGTAAGTTCTGATGGGGGAGAGGGGCGCTGCAATATTGAGCGGAAGTGGGGTGAGGGAGAAATGGCCATTGAAGGCAAGGGAGGGAGAGAAGGATTGGGAGGAAGGTGGGCAGGGCAGTGAGGCTGGCAGTGGAGGAACTAGGATGGGGAGGAGAGGAAGGAGGCTGGGGCAAAAGCCCATCTGCAGACAGTAAAGACTGGTCCAAAATGTATCTGCATCCCTAGAAAAGGTAATGCAAAAGTAACTGCCTACAAATATGACAGGGGGTGAACCCAAAGGAGTGTGGGGATGGAGGGATAATTTAAGGCAGCACAAAGGGGTGTAACCTGGAAGGGTGGGGTGAAAGATCTGAATAAATTTCTTGACACTGATATGAATCAGGCTGTGAATCTTCTCCCCAGGAAGGGCGGTTGGGGGAGGGGAGGGGGAATCACCTGCGGGCATTTCAATCCAGACTGGCCAGAGCTCTAGAAAATACCAGAGGGAACAGCCTTGGAGGGACGGGCTGTGTGATCAAACAGACTCTTTTCATCTTTGGCTGCTAGGAGTCTAGAAGTGGCCATGGCTGAGCTGACACCTGTGTGTTCTAGCAGCGGCAGACTCAAGTTACACCTGCCGTGCAGTTCCCATTGTAGCCCCATGGAGATCAGTATAAATTTTCACCAGGAGTGGGAAGGCATTTCCCATGCTGGGTTTTCTCTGGGAAGTGGCTTCTTTTGAAAGTTCAAGCAAAACCTAGAGAGCTGGTTTTGAGTTTAAAGAAAACAAACGGTTCCCAGGGTACAGAAACTTTAACCACTTAATTTAAAAAGGGCCAAAAGCAAACACAGATGAAGCTGGATGCTTGCCTTGGCCATGTTCCTGGAGGAGGAGAATGCCAGTGCCCGAGGCCATGTGCACGGGGAAGGCTCTCCTGGCTGGCCATGGGAAAGTGCCCACTCCTCCACTTTTAAATAGATTGGTTTGGATTAAAACAAAATTCTGAGCTCTGAAATCTACATGCTGAGCGCATCCCGGGAAGAGAGCAGTAAGCCTGTGGCTCTGACTATAATCATGGTCTGGCAAGCAGCCCCCTGCTGTGATTAAACTGAGCTTCTGACATACTCCCCTTGCCAAGCACAAACTTCACAGCTGGTCAAAGCCACACCGCTTCCTCTTAACCTGCTCTCAGCCTGCACCTGCTCGCTGCTTGCCCACCGTGAGCTGCACTGGCCTTCCCAGTGCAGCTCAGGTTTAACACCAAGGCCCAGTTCAGTGGGGAGCAGGGATGGTCTGATTCTGTAGGGAGATAGCCACTGGGGAGACAACGCCCAGGTCACTCTTCACCTTGACCCCAATCCCCTGTCCAGCCTCCCTCTTCTCCTGGATGTCCCACCACCTCAAACATCTTTCCCCTCCCATCCCTTCCGCCACAGGCTGGCAAACCAGGGGTCCTCCCCCCCACACACACTTCCGGGACCGACTGCACTGGCCAATCGCGCCAGCCCACAAAGCCCCGGAAAGCACGGAGCCCAGAGCGGTTGCCCTGATTCGCCGTACCCTGGGGACGGCTCTGGCTATACCCACATAAAAGTGCATTTGCCAGTTGAAAGCCAGTGAGCTAACTCACTGGTCCATGCACTCTCCAGCCACAGGATTCCAGTCCCTTTTCTTCCGGGGTTCAGGTTTATTTCTTCAAAAGAAACACAAGTTCGACACATCAGTCATTGCCCCTCCCCTTCCCCCAGCCCAGGTGTTTCTGCTTTCTGCAGGCCGGCACTCTGCAGGCCATCTGCCTGGAGTCGAGGCTAAACCCCAGCTCCCTTCTCCTCCCTGTGCTGCTTCGTGCAGGCCGTCCCAGAGTTGGCAGCCACAGGGACTCCTTCAAGATCCTTCCTACACTGATCCCACTCACCTGTGCTGCTTGCTGATTTTTATGAGCACCAGGCGAGTTCAAGCTGTCACCCCATCCTGTCTCACCACACCGGCTGATCAGTCACAGGTGGGGAGTCCAAACAATTCCTGTGAAGGGCCACTGCCCATGTGTCACCAGTGTGGCCTATTTCACACCCAAACAGCCATAAGCAGTCCCTGCAGAGGCCCCTGTTATAGCTGGTATAAGCTGTTCTCTGCACAGAGGGGTTGCCGGGGTAGCTGTACTCACAAACCTCTTCTGGTGTCGACCTGGGTGTGTCCCTCTGGAATACCCTGGGGGTGGGGCTCTCACTGCAACCCAAAGACGGGATTGCTGGGTTGTTGGAGGAGAGATCCCGGACCCAGGGGGTGTATGTGGAATGGAGGCCAAGGAGCTCACGGGGGGGGGGAGGGCAGAACTGCAACTCACGAGTGGTGTGCCCCTCCCTCACCGGGGAGGGTCCCACTGCTGTCCCATCACCCACCATTGCATTCGTCTGCCACTCGTACTGCGCTGGGCACTACCAGCCGAGGGCCCGACAGAAGCCAGCTCCAAAGACGCACTGCGCGGTACAGGAATGTGCCTCCCCTGCTAATTCCCCTCGGACGTCTGCCTTCTGGGCCTCACCAGGTCAAATTCTCCTTGGTCCACAGCATACCACTCCGTGGGGGAGGGAGGGAGGGAGGGAGGGTGACAAGCTGCAGTTGGCACAGTAGATCACTTTGAGGGGAAGGTTTCTTGGTCCCAGCACTCAGCTGTGCAATGAGGACAGGCACATTAGTGTTCCCTTTCCCCTGGGGAGTGAGTGGAAGCTGGATTCGGAGAAGACCCATTCGCATGGAGGAAGTGGCGTCTGCTCAGGGACTATAACTTCCCCAGGCACAGCGGGGAGATCAGTGGCCCTGCAGCCACTCAGTCAGCCACTCGCATGTTTTGGTGAGCACTCAGGTGTCCACATGCCTGAGCTGCAGCCTGGGGAAGAGGGAACCCCAAACTCCACCAGTTCCCCCAAGCTCTGCACCCAGCCAGAATCAAGAAAGGGGCTCCACGCAAGGTCAGCTGCACTGCTAGTTAGGCAAGTCTTGCAAACTCAGGCAATAACAGAGCCCATGTCCGTGCCACACCATCCATGGGATAGGGTATTGCCCAGGGTTACAGGATCACACATGGGAAGGGGGCCAAGTTAAGTCTGCTGGGAAGGTCAAGGTCAAAACAAGAAGAAAATACACAGAATCAAAGCATTACAGTTGTCCCCACCAGCAGCCTTACACTGCCAACCAGACACTGCGCTGGGAAAGAACTGAAACCTTCAGCCACCTGAAATATTCCTTCCTCACAAAAGGCACTTGTCTCTCATAGTCCAGTGTGCACAGATGCAAATTCCAGATCCAAGGTGAGAATTAACATAAGGATTCATGGATGTTAAGACCAAAACTATTTTTAAGTACATCAGAGGTAGGAAGCCTACCAAGCCAGCAGAGGGGCCATTGGACAGTAGAGGTGCTAAAGGAGCACTCAAGAAAGACAAGGCTATTGCAGAGAAGCTAAATGAATTCTTTGCATCGGTCTTCACTGCAGAGGACGTGAGGGAGATTCACAGACCTGAGCCATTCTTTTTAGGTGACAAATCTGAGGAACTGATGCAGACTGAGGTGTCAACAGAAGAGATTTTGGAACAAAATGATAACAAGTTACCGGGGTGGATGGTATCACCCAAGAGTTCTGAAGGAACTCAAATGTGAAACTGCAGGACTGCTAGCGGTCGCATAGAACCTATTGCTTCAATCAGCCTCTGCACCAGACGACTGGAGGGTAACACATGTAAGACTGATTTTTAAAAAGGCACCAGAGGCAATCTCGACAATTACAGACGCCTGACTTCAGTACCAGGCAACTTGGCTGAAACTACAGTAAAGAACAGAATCATCAGACACGTAGGTAAACACAGTACGTTGGGGAAGAGTCAATGTGGCTTTTGTAAAGGGAAATCATGCCTCACCAATCATTTAGAATTCTTTGAGGGGGTCAGCAAACGTGGACAAGGGGTATCCAGTGGATATAGGGTACTTGGACTTTCAGAAAGCCTTGGACAAGGTCCCTCACCAAAGGCTCTTATGCTAAGTAAGCAGTTGAGGAATAAGAGGAACTGTCCTCTCATGGATCAGTAACTGGTTAAAAGATAGGAAACAAAGGGCAGGAATAAATGGTCAGTTTTCAGAATGGAGAGAGGTAAATAGCAGGGTCCCCCAAGGATCTGTACTGGGACCTGTGCTGTTCAACATATTCATAAATAATCTTGAAAAGGGGCTGAACAATGAGGCGGCAAAGTTTGCAGCCAATACAAAAATCAGTCAGGATAGTTAAGTCCAAAGCAGACTGTGGAGAGTTATAAAGGGATTTCACAAATCTGGGCAACAGGGCAAAAAGATGGCAGATAAAATTCAAAGTTGATAAGGGCAAAATAATGCCCACGGGAAAACATAATCCCAACTATACATACAATATGAAGGGGAATAAATTAGCTGTTACCACTCAAAAAAGATCTTGGAGTCACTGTGGATAATTCTCTGAAAATGTCCGCTCAGTGTGCAGCAGCCGTCAAAAAAGCCAACAGAATGTTAGGAACTGCTAGGAAACAGATAGAAAATGAGACAGAAAAGATCACATTGCCTCTATATAAATCCATGGTACACCCACAGCTTGAATACTGCCGTCATTCTGGTTGCCCTATGTCAGAAAAAACACATTAGTGTCACCCTTTGGCCAGTCAGAGTTGGCAGCAACCAGGGCCAGGTTCAATTTCTAGGGGTTCCTTTTCAACAATCCAACACAAAACCAGCTCGAGCCCCCACCCAGTGACCTGGGACAATTACACACCACACCCTGGGTGCCTCTGAGAGGCCATACTTCCCCTCTCGCAAGCACAGAGTCTGAGTGTTGCAAAAAAACCCACCTTTAATAAAAGGAGGGAAATAATGTGGCATTAATTTGGGGAAATACTGCAAACAGGATTGATAAACATAAACCATTAGCAAAACACCCACCCCCATGTAAGCTGGTCAGTGTCCATTTCCTCCTCAGGTTTTTACGTCCAGCAACCCAAAAGTCCCTTCATCGTGCCCGTCCCTTCTCTGCACCCCACTCACAGTTGCTGTCCTTGGACAGTGCAGCCCCAGAGTTCACAGGTGCATCTGCAGAGTTCGCCTCCCACCCTTGGTGGAGGGGGGCACCCTACTTGCTCCAGTGCTCAGGCACTCCCTCGCTGCCCCTCTCTGCAGGGCTCTGCTCTGGCACACTCCACCAACCATCCTGCTGGCTGCTCACCATGCCAAGATATCTTAAGGGGCCCCCCCTTAACACAGCACTCAGTGATTTTAGCACTCTGTAATTTCAGCTGTTAGTGGGGAAGCCTTACTGCTGGTTCACACTGAGCAGTCTCTTGCACCAGAGACACTGTCCCAGAGCAAGTCTAATACTTAGACCTAGGTATCAGTGATTCCAGCTCTGCAGCACGTAATAAGACTTTCAGGCAAGTCTAAATTAGCTCTGCTATTACACAGTGGAGAAAGGAAGGGTCAGATGGTGTCTGGTACCCTTAGGCAAGACCCACACCACCCTCTCTCAACTCACTGGGCTTTGGAACCCATATCCCCCTGCCTAGCGAGTGCCATTTAATTGAGGGCGAGTCCCTCAATCAGGAAATGCCAAGAACAGTTCTGCTGCCCTCGATTCACACAACAAGGATAACACCACTTTATTACTCCTGCCCCAATAACAAGGAGACTGGGGCTCCCACATCAGCCAAAAGTGACCATTTGGGCAAGCAATCCCATCATGCTGAGCACCTAGGAAGGGTGGATGTGCCCTGCAAATGAGACCAGCTCCTGAAGTCCCCTTCCACAGCTCATCACTAGATGTCAGGGGAAAGATCATTCAGACTCTGCTTACATTAGAATTGGGAGAAGAGCAATAAAAAAAATATATGGGGTATGGAACAGCTTCCGTAAGAGGAGAGATTTAAAATGACAGACTGTTCAGTTTAGAAAAGACAGCTAAGGCGGGGTATGACATAGATCTATAAAATCATGACTGGTGTGGAGAAAGTGAATAAGGAAGTGTTATTTACTCCTTATCATAACACAAGAACCAGGCAGAAAGTTTAAAAACAAACAAAAGGAAGTATTTCTTCACACAACGCACAGTCAACCTGTGGAACACATTGCCAGCAGATGTTGTGAAGGCCAAATGTATAACTGGGTTCAAAAAAGAAATAGATAAGTTCATGGACAATAGGTCCATCAATGGCTATTAGCTAAGATGACCAGAAATGCAACCCCATGCTGTGGGTGTCCCTAAGCCTCTGACTAGATGACAGGGGATGGATCACTCAATAATTGCTGTTCTGTTCATTTCCTCTGAAGCATCTGGCACTGGCCACTGTCGGAGACAAGATACTGAGCTTGGTCTGACCCTATGTGGCCATTCTAACGTTTTCAAGGAACCACTATTTTCATCTAGTCTGGCCTCTTGCAAAACACAGGTACTAGAACCTGATCCAGTGATTCCTTTGCTGATCTCAGAAATTTGTAGTGGAGCAAAAGCATAGGTTTTAGAAATGGTCTTGTTTGAAAGAAAAAGTGACAGAGAATCCACCCCTTCCACTGGTAAGTCATTCCAGGGATTACTTGTTCTCACTGTTAAACATTTGGGCTTTATTTCCTGTCTGAATCTGGCTATCTTCATTTTCCAGCCATTGGAGCTTGTTTGGCCTTGTCTGCTAGGTTAAGGAGCTCTCTCTCCCCATGTCGGTACTTACCGATGTAGTAGAAAGACAGCCTGAGACTTGAGGCCGAGTATAAGGGCCTGGTACAAAGCCTAAGAGCTTTGACTAAAGTCAGGTCCTGCCCCGTTACAAAGCAGTTGCCTGCTTGCAGGGTCACTGTCCAATACATGAACTTGGCAAGAACAGGGTGGGCATTGCAGACAAGTACTGCTAGGCACGAAGTAGTCACATGAACACATTGCAGAAGGGTGACACCTTCTTAACCGAACCAAGGTTATGGTGTAAATACACTCCCCAAAGAGGATACAAGGACACGCTGACCCCTCTTAGAGAGAAGGTCAGGATGACAGCATGCTGGATAGAGATGTTTTGATCGAACCAACATGTAGAAGGGTGGTAACTAAACATGCCAGTGGGGCAATGTATAACTTGTTGGTGCTGCGGTATAAAGACGGGTCTCCCAGGGGGTGTCTTTGTCCGGCCGAGGGGGGAATGGAAAGTCCCAGCATTCAGGGAGCTGCGTCCATTGTCACACATGCTAGTGTATGTGTAGACATTGATCCGGGGAGCTAGGAGCGTGCTCCATGGGCAACAAACCTGGCCGAGCGCTTGTGGTCTTTGGGGCAGCTGGATCAGAGCCTGCTGTGTGGGGTCTCTGGCCACAGCCAGTGCAGCATACAGGGAGAACACACACAGCCAGCAACTGACTGCAACAGACTTTGATCAAGCCACCATTGAACCTTTTGAATGTACTACATAGATTCTGCTCCTTTCGTCTTACTGCAATGCAGGTTTTCCAGACCTTAAATCATCCTTGTAGCTCTTCTTTCAATCCCTTCCAATTTTTCAATATTGTCAGGAACAACAGGACTGTCTAACACAAGAGTAAAGCTTATCTGTGTTGCAGACAGAGTTTCCTTGGGGGCCTGCTCCAGATCATGAAATGAGCTCCCCCAGAACCAAAGAAGCCCCTCAAAACTGCCACCTACTGCTCCCGGTGCCAGGCCCTTCTCCAACCAGCCTTCCCAGATATAAACACAGAGCAGAATGTACGCTGTGACGGGACAAGGCCAGAGGGCTACAGAAAAGTAGTGGGAGATAGATATATTAGCTCCAGGCTAAACAAATCCCTGCTACCAGGTTAAGTGAAATGGAAGCTGCTCCAGGTCAATTAAGACACCTGGGGCCAATTAAGAACTTTCCAGAAGGCAGGGAGAATGCTAGGTTGATTGGGACACCTGAAGCCAATCAGGGGCTGGCTGAAACTAGTTAAAAGCCTCCCAGTCAGTCAGGTGGGTGTGCATGTCAGGAGCTGTGGGAGGAAGTTGTGCTGTTGGAGAGGCTGAGTAGTACACACCATATCAGGCATGAGGAAGGAGGCCCTGAGGTAAGGGTGAAGTGGAGCTTGAGGAAATGAGGGCTGCTGTGGGGTCCCTGGGCTGGAGCCTGGAGTAGAGGGCTCTCCCCCCTCCACCTTTGCCCCCTGATTAATCACTGAGACTGGGAGACAACAGAGACTGTGCAAGGAAGGATAACTTATCCTCACCTCCCTCGCTGGCTTATGATGAAAATGGCTCAGTAGACTGTGACCCTTGTCTCTATAGAGAGAAGGGTTATGTGGAGGGTCACAGTGAGCCTCTGAGGCTAGCGAAATCAGCCAGAAAACGCGGGACCCATGGAGGCAGGGACAGAGCTTTGTCACAATGTCTAATTGCTAAAAACCAAAGCAACATCCCACATTACACATAGAATTCTGCCCATGGGAGAGAAGGGACATGTCACATCTGGCACATGTGAATCATGTCACAAAGCATTTTTGGACAGTGCTCAAATACCCCAGTGAACAGGGCTGGGTAAAATTCTGTAGAATATCCCCTCCCTCTCCCCAGGAATACACCTGATCCCCGAAGGGCAGCAATATAGTCCCTGCTGTGAACAAAAATCCCTCAACTGAGCTCATTTCTGAGTTCCAAGGCACCCTGAGAAAGTTCCCCAAGTCCTACCTCTGTTCCCCTCTGTTCACCAGGACCATGCATGTGGTGGGAGACAGGATTTGCTCCCTCTCTCTGTCTGGTATTTTTAGTTTCTCTCTCACCTTGATATCTAAGCTCTGTGTCCAGCATTGCATCCTTCCAAATTCTTCCCCACTGCATCCCCAGGTGGACTTCCCCATCCTGGAATAGCACACAGTACCTGGGCAGCATACTCTATGCCGAGGAAAGAAAATGTACATAGCTGCTTCTACTAATAGCATGGCTCCCTCCGAGCTATCTGTATACCGTCAATGGGCACGTGGCACATTGACCTGTGTTAGGAGATGGAAAGCATAGCCGATGGAGTCATGTATGGACCTTTAATGTCCTTTGAACAGATCCAGTAACCATCTCACCTGGCCTGATTTCTCGTACTGCCTCTGAACCCTCTCTGGTTTGTTACAGAATGACTTGTCATTTGTAAAATGAGGATTGTTCCAAACTGCACACGGGCCCTCCTGAGCAAACTGTTTCCCTGGAGGCCTTTAGTACGAACGTCTCCCCATCAGGCTCATGTGCCCTGAGGAGAGGCTTTGGTTATTGTGACCACAGTTGAGGAGAGCTGGCAATGACTGCCGACAGATGCCCAGACTATCTTCCCCTCCTGAAATCCATGTTCCTCCAACTTCAGAGGCAGCCAGGAGGGAAGTGCTTGGACTTTACCCAACACCCAGAGGGGAATTTAATATTTGCATGGGTCTGAGGCCTGGAAGCCTTACCAGGACAAACAGCCCCGTAAGGAATGTCCAAGAACTCTTCACTTCAACTCCCTGCCCTGGGCTATTGGTAGCCTGCGATGTAAGTCACATGGTACTGTTTCTGCTCACTGCATGACTCTTTAAAAAGGAGAATGCCAAACAGTTTCACACAAGCACTTCCGATAAAACTGGTGACAGAATCTGTGAAACTGCAGGGATTCACAAACACTCCCTCCAAGCTGCAGCCACCATGAGTAACAAATCCCACTTCCCCACAACCAGCGGCAGAGAGAACTCACCACATTTATCCCCAACAATATTTTCAACCCACTTGGTGTGTTATGTGATCAGCTCTAATTAATGCCCAGCCACCATAAGACACATTCAAACCACACACATTACACAGCTGGATTTCCCTCCTCTGACTCATTGGCACCAGAAATCTTCCGTAACGATAGAACAGACACTGCAGGGTTGGGCATTTCTGCCATGCACACACGTACGCAGTAGACCTATGGCAGATAATGTTGCTATTACAGTTTGTTCTTCCTTTCCAGATCAGGAGCGTCCCTTTTCATGCCCCAGCAGCGATCTCATACCCAAGCTGTCGTGTCCCAGCCTCACCTGGACTCCAGCGCTTCCCTCTTGGCAACGGGCAGCCAACCTTCAGTTTGTAATCCTGGTGCACGGGCGGTGAAAGGCAGCTGAGGGCTGAGAGAGAGAGAGATTGTCATTTCATCTCCTGTTCATCAGCCCAGGCAGACCTAAAAATAGCCCCAGGAGTGGGCTGACTGAAGTCATGCTGCTGTATCTGTTACCCTGGCAGCTGAGAGAGAGAGAGAGAGAGAAAAATTGCTAATCCGTGGCAGAAAAATGATCCCTCCGACCCTCTGGAGCCCAGCGAGAGTGGCAGCTACAGGAACTGCCCAGCTGCAGGTGCAAAAGGGGTAGCTTCAGCCTTTGCACTTTACCAGCCGGGAAACAAGAATCACCCAGGAGAGAAGGGGTGATCGTTCCCGAGACAAACACGGAGCGCGTTAATCCCTGTGCCCTTGTAATAGCGGAGCTGTGCGGGTTTGCAGGCTGTATCTGACCTGCTGGGAGCCAGGTACGTTCATGCCCGCAACACAGTACGTGATGCTCAGTATTGCTGTTGTTGCGCAAAGGAGCACGTCTGCCATGCCGACTCTCCAGGAGCATGGGACCTTTGATTGGTGAGGGCTGGGCGCCTGGAGACGCAACAAGCGAACCAGGCAAGGGGGAGCGGCGCTACTCCCACCACGGGCTGGGCAAGACTACGGCTGTGGGTTACCCACTCAGCAGCCTGCAGGCCTGCAACCCTGGCAGGGGGAGAATGGGGACTGCAGGGAGGGATGCATCCAAGCTCCTCCTTAAGTCTCACGTCTGCCCCGACGCCCACGGGCGGGGAAGACGCCCGCAGACTGAATTCAGAGAGGATCCTCCCGCCGTGCATCGGTCCTTTCTGCCCACCCAGTGGCATGTGAGCCCTCTGGGCAGGGGCTGCCTGCACCTATGCCTGGTACAGTGACTGCACTGCCAGCACTTGCATGACGGGAACAGGTGCCCCACAGGAAGCAAGTGGCCTGCCCAGCTCTTCCCACTTCCTGCCTGCAGTGCCCCAGGTCAGATCCAGCCCTGCCAGGCTGTCAAGGTTCCTTCCCCACTCTGAACTCTAGGGTACAGATGTGGGGACCTGCATGAAAACCCCCTAAGCTTATTCTTACCAGCTTTGGTTAAAACTTCCCCAAGGTACAAACTATTTTACCTTTTGTCCCTGGACCTTATTGCTGCCACCACCAAGCGTCTAACAGATATATAACAGGGAAAGAGCCCGCTTGGAAACGTCTTTCCCCCCAAGCCCTACACCTCCTTTCCTGGGGAAGGCTTGATAATAATCCTCACCAATTTGCATAGGTGAACACAGACCCAAACCCTTGGATCTTAAGAACAATGAAAAAGCAATCAGGTTCTTAAAAGAAGAATTTCAACTGAAGAAAAAGTAAAAGAATCCCCTCTGTAAAATCAGGATAGTAAATACCTTACAGGGTAATCAGATTCAAAACACAGAGAATCCCTCTAGGCAAAACCTTAAGTTACAAAAAGACACAAAAAAAGGAATATCCATTCCCTCCAGCACAGCTTATTTTATCAGGCATTTAAACAAAACAGAATCTAACGTATATCTAGCTAGATTACTTTACAGGAGTTCTGACCTGCATTCCTGCTCTGGTCCCAGCAAAAGCATCACACAGACATCACACACCCCTTGTTCCCCGCCAGCTTTCGGAAGTATCTTGTCTCCTCATTGATCATTTTGGTCAGGTGCCAGCGAGGTTATCCTAGCTTCTTAACCATTTACAGGTGAAAGGGTTTTTCCTCTGGCCAGGAGGGATTTAAAGGTGTTTACCCTTCCCTTGATATTTATGACACATGCGGATCCAGGAGGGCACCAGGGAGCTGCCAGGCTCCTCCCAGCGCTTGGTGCCTGGCTCAGCAGAGGGGTCAGTGCACCGTGAAGCGTGTGCACCTCGGCTGCCTGTACAGGTGAGCAGGGAGCGTGTCTCTTTACAGCCCTTCACCCATGCTGTGGGCAGGGAGATGAGCAGCCCAGCTGGGGTCATCTTCGTTGGTGGGCAAGGGACAGAGCAGCGTGGGAAGGGGAGAGCCAGGGTCAGGGGGCTGCAGGGATGGTTCCTGGGGACCCTTGCACCCTGCCCTGCAGGGTCCCAGCCGGGCCCCTCCTGTAGCAGTGCTCCCACTGTGGGGCTCCACTTGCCCAACAGCGAAGGTGAGCGTGCACCAGGCGTACGAGTGCACCCCGTGTGCACAAGGTGTGTGTGAGTGTGCACTCAGTCTGCAGCCCCTGGCGCTCCGGCCTCACACTTCGAGTAAGGAGAGTGCAGGACTCCCTGCATTACTGTGACTGCAACCCAGGAGGGCCTGGCATTATTGCCCCACTCTGCCCCACACACACCCTGGGGGCTGCTGCCAGCAAGGCGCCGCCTGATGGTCTCACAGATCCAGGGGCTCCAGGGCCCAGCAGGACAATTCAAGAGGTGGCTGCTGACTTCAATCCACTGGATGTCACCTGGCTCACATCCGCTCTGACTCTCTTGGCAAGTGGAAGCCCCGTGGCTGGCGGCTCCATTCGGAGCTTCTGACAGGCAGGTCCCACTTGTGCACGCAGCAGCTGCCAGCCAATGCCCGCTGTTGTCTCTCCCGCGGCAGAGAGCCCCAGTGTCAGCGGGGCACGGCCCTGCCCTCTGGAAGCCATGCAGCCAGCTGGGCTGGCTCTGCTGCAGGTTCTGGCTAGTGCAGACAGGAAGCATCCGCAGCCTGCGTGTGGCTGCCAGAAGCAGGCAGCAGACAGAGGAACCACTTCCTCTTTCCTGCCACAGCTGCTGTCAGCACAGCTCCAGCCCAGCCGTGGTGCGTTCAGGGCCAGCGCGAGGTGCTGTGGGGACAGCGAGGGAGAAGGCGACCTGGGGTCGCTTCCAGAGCCAAGGCAGGGCAAGTCCCTCCACATGCTGCCTCTCCCCTGCCCTGGGGGGCACTGCCTAGGACAAGAGAGGTCCATTCAGTCCTCACCTCTGTGCTGGGACAGCCAACCAGCCCCTTGGCATTGCCCAGAAACGACCTGGCGAGCACTGGCCTGGCCCATACGAGAATCCGCTGCACAGAGAGGCCGGGCTCCATCCCATTAGCAGCCACGTGCTCTGCCTCATCTTCCTCATTCTACACACCGTCACTAAACCAATGCACCCCACTGGAGCCTAGCGTTCCCCTCACCCCGGCCATGGCCCAGCTGTGCGTGGTCCCCCCGCCCCGCCAGCCCCTCCCCGGCAGCTCACGGCCTCCTACCCGGCACTCCCTGAAGCAGGCCCCCTTCCTGGGGGCGCCTGGCATGCTTTTGTGCACTAGAAATAAAGAACAGTGCGGCATCACGCTGCCCAAGCCCGTCACCCGCTGGTGTGTGTGGGGGGGTCCGTCTGCCTTGGGTCACACGTGCCTCTGGCCCAGGCATGTGCGTCTCTGCGTGTGCCCAGCGTGTCTCAGCAGGGGCCAAGGCCACGAGAGGTCTCATCAATTGCTGCAGAGGCCGTTGTGATGAGGGCAGAAGAAGGGGCCAGCAGCGGCGTGGGGCAGCCCAGGTGCCCAATGAGTGGGTGAGAGGTGGCACGATATTTACTGCCGGACGACGCAGGAGCAAAGGCCAGAGCACCACGGCACAATTACTCTGAACCAGTCCTCGCACTAGGACCCACAAGCAAAAGGAGCCCGGGACCCCCCAGCCAGGACCATTCAGTGATTGTGGGCTCCGAGCAGTGCTGGGGGGCGGGGTGAGGCAGCCCTGTCTGTTCAGCTCTCCAAGGACCACCTGTGAAATGCAGGCATCAGAGACAGAAATAGGGAACCTGCATCTCAGGCAGCCACATGGCGCTCACTGAACGTAGGTCCCACAGGGGCCCCCAGCTCCAGTTTACTCCCCAGCCAGGGGAGCTTTACTCACAAATAGCTCAGGACGACGGCTTTACATCCCCAGCAGCCAGCCCCAGCTGCGAAAGCCGTCAGCAACCCGTACAGCCACAACCACAGGGCAAACCCACACCCCAGTCAAGCCACGCCCCAGTTAACCACGGCTAGGCTCCTGCCCCAGACATTCGGAGAGTCCCACAAACACAATTCAGACCAAACCCACCACAGGCCCAGCCAGCCAAAACCAGAACCCATGCCCAAAGCATGATGATCACTATCTGCCCAGAAACCCTGGCCCTCACCCCCCTACCACCAATGAGACGCCTGCCATCGCAGTACCCGAGTACCTCCCAGGGATTTAGAAAACCACCACCAGCACTTTTCTCCTTCCCAGCTGGCGTAGTTAGCAGAAAAAGTAATCAGGCCCCCGATCTTATCCCAGTCCAACTATAATCCCCAGCCTCAGCCCCCATCACAAGCCAGGTCAGAGCCTACACTAAATCACCGTCCCCTATGTTCACATTAAACCATCCCAAATGGCCACCCATGCGAATGTGACCCTAATCAATCTTTACCACGGCTCCAAAGTCACCAGCAGCCAACCTAGCCCCTGACTATCCTTGAGCTTTACTGGTTCAATGCAACCTCAGAACATCTCGAACCTTAACCACAAACCACAGAGAAGGACTTCCTCCTGCACAGAATCTTCACAGCGCAATTCCCAGAGCAGAGCATCCCGCCCAGCCAAAGAGACCCGTCTGCACCAACGAGATCCTAACTCTCTAGGGGTCACGCTCTCCCATGCATTCGGCTAACCCTCGCCTGGGCTCTCTCGGGATGGACCTCCCCTGGGGCCTCGGCTGGGTGCAGGACGTGCAGCCCACCCACCCCTCCACACAGTGAAAGCCTGTCTGCTGCCTTTGCCCTGATCACGGGACTGAGTAACTCACCAGAACACAGGAGTGGACGGGACACCGGGCCCAGCCCAAGCCACCCCTTCTGCAAAGCTGTCCCAAATGGGGGGATGCACCCCCCACCCCCCGTCTCTGAGGCTTTCCTCTAGAGGCCTCAAAGCCCTTTCAAACTAATTGGCACCTGGCGGCCTGTCCCGGCCTGCGATTTCCACGGCAGCGACTCGGGAGCAGACGCTTGGCAAGCGGGACACGTTGTCTCCGGCAGACGAGGGGAGGCTCGCAGCGAATTAAACCAGAGCAGGGGCACCCCCAGGGCAACAGGCTGGTGCTGGAGCAGCAAGAACCGCTAACACCCGGCTGCGCAGCGCCTCCCAGGGGAGCAGGCCGTCAGTACACAAGGCACCGGCCCTGCCCCAAGGGCTTTGCAGCCGGAGAGCAATTAGTGTGATTAGACGCAAACGGAGCCAAACGTTTCCTCGGGAGGCTGAGCGCCGGCTGGCCACAGCACTGTCGCAGGCTGGCTCCAGCAGGGCCCTCAGATGGGTCCCAGTCCCTTCAACTGCTGCCCCACGTCCGCTCAGAGCTCTACCACCCCTGCTCTGGCTCCCCAACAGCGGGCGTGGGAGCGCCAGCCAAGGAGCCCGCGGGCCCCACGCCGCCCCAGAGAAAGGAGCCAGCTCCCCAGCTTGGGAAAGGCTCAGTCCCAAGTGGTGTTCTGCTGCCTGACTCACTGCCGGAGTCTGACCCTTGGCTGCCCGGGGAGCGCGCAGCTGCACGCTGATGACCACGACAGGCAGAGCCGCCCGGAGGCAGGGCCTTACCTGGCACTGCTGGTCTAGATTCCAGCCCAGTGGGCAGGCGGCCAGCAATGCGCACGGTGGGTCAGCCACAGCCGAGAGGGGACACACTGGACCCTCAGCCCCTCGTTTTGGAAGGGATGGGGGTAGCAGTGCAGAGGCCTCACGCCCCCGCCACCCCGTGCTTGGGCCCAGGGCCATCACAAAGCGGGCCGCACAGAGAGCCTGGCACCCGCAGGCAGCCGGGCCTTGCCAGCCGCCTTGGAGCCGCTCACCGCACGCACAGCTGGCCCCAGGGATGCGCTGGGCGCTGTTGCCATGGCTACTCACCATCACCCCCAGTTCTCAGACAGGCAGCTGCCGAGTGGGGGGCACCCCGGAGCCCCGGGCTCTGAACGCGCCTATCGCAGGAGCTGTCCCTGCTGGCAACGCGGCAGGACTGGGCTACTATGGGCTCTGCGAGGGGGCCGCCAAAAGAGTCTGGGGGACTCAGCAGGGACAGGCGGGGGCTTCCTGCCCCTTCGGCTCATCCCCCCGGAACAGGAGCCCCACGACTCTGCTCTCGCTGCTGTGGGGTGAGACAGAGGGGCCCTCCCGGGGTGAGCCCACAAAGTGGGGCCACAGGTGGGACGTGCCTAGAGTTCCCCCGCCCGGCTCTGAAGGGAGCAGCCCCGCCCTAGCCCCAGAGTGAGGGGAACTGGGTCACCCCCCACCTCTGAACCCCACTATTGAACAGGTTTGGCTGCCAGCCTGGTCAGCACAGACAGGGAACAAGTTCTGCGCTTTGGTGGCCTCCAGCACAGCAGTGTCCCCCACCCCCAACCTGGCACCCCACCGCTCCAGCCAATGCCCGACCCCCGCCCACCAAGCACAGTCCCCCCAGCCTATGCCCTGGCACCCCTACACCCAACACAGCACCCCCACCCCGCACCCTGTCACCCCTACCACAGCTTCTCCCCACACCCAGCACAACCACCCCACCCACCCAGCCAATCCCCTGGCACCCCCCCACACACCCAGCGCAGCACCCCCACCCTACACCCTGGCACCCCCCCACACACACACAGCCTATGCCCTGACACCCCCAGCGCAACACCCCCCCACCCTGGCACCCCCCCATGACCCCAGCCTATAGCCTGGCACCCTCCACCCCCCCAGACATCCCGTCACCCCGTGTTCTGTTACCCCAGTATGGCACCCTATGCCCTGGTGCCTGATGCCCATGGCCGGGCCCTACTATGTTCAGTAATTACTGGGGGGGAGAGGGGGGGTGTCAGGGAGCAAGGCGGGGCCTGGTGCTTAAAGAAAGAAAGAATGGAGGACCTGGCCCCACTGCCCGGCCCCCACATCTCTGTGGTTAGCTTCAGAGCCCCTGCAGCGCCCATCCCCCTCTGCTCCCTGCGGGCTCCTGCCCTCCCCATGTCCTGACAGTTCGGGGGCTTCCCTCCCACAGAGCAGTGGGGGGTGACCCTACAGGGGCTGGGCTGGGGGAGGCAGAGCTTCCCCCACCTTTGGTGGCTTGCAGCCCCTGCTACACTGGGGTTGGGGTCAGCTCCCCTGGGCTCCCCTCAGCAGCCCCCAAGCCAGCCAGCTCCGGCCTGCAGTGCACACGGGGAGCATGGGGCGGGGTTGGAGAGGAACCAGCTCTCACACCATGGCAACCAGCACGTCCAGGGGAGAGGATTAAAAAGGAGCAGCTGGCAAGACCTGGCTGTCAGAGCCAAGAGTCAGCTCAGCCGGGGACCCAGGGCGGGCCCAGCACCATGAGCATCAGCCTGACACTGAGCCCTCTGCAGCCCCCCACCCACTCCGGACTCCTGGCACAGGAAGCCGCACGCAGCCCAGGACCGGCTGCGTCGCTGCCCTGTTACGCTGACGGGCAGGGCGCCGCGGAGGGAGGCCATGGCAGGGACTCGTGTGCTGTGCAGCACCTGGCACATCAGGGCCCTGATGCTGGAGGGGGGATCCAATAAAGAGCAGGGCCAGGCCCCCACGGTCCAGCCCGCCAGTCTCCTGGTCCAGCCCCGAGAGCCACGTGCCCATTACATCGGGGTGGGGGGTAACCCTTCCCGGCAGCTAAGGGACATTCTAGCAGCATGTCAGAGTCACTGGCCGCTTACGGCCAGCAGGCACCAGGCCACCCGCTCTGGCCACCTGAGTCACCGGCGCCCCAGCACCAGCCAGCACCCACACCCCAAACCCAGCTCCCGGGATCAGGCCAAAGCCGCGCAGCCCAGGGGAGACCAGGCTAGTCCATGCCACGGATGGGGCACAGGAGGGACAGACATGCAGCCGGATGATCCTGGCACGTTCATGCCCAGCCTGGGTGGCACCGGGCAGGCAGGAAGTTGCTGGCACAGCTCATGCCAAGGCTGCAGCCTCTCGTCCCTCAGGACCCGGCTGGATGGAGGGGCAGACCGAGGCACACACTCACCTGGAGATCTGCTCCCCGCGGCGAGCTCCTGCAGGGTTCGCTCGATGCCAGCGCCTGCTCCCACCCCAGCCTCAGCAGCGCTTCATCGCTCCCTGACCTCACTGGGGCCCTGGACAGCAGCGCCTGGCTCGACTGGCTACGGGCCTGGGCAGCCCAGGGGCAGGGCAGCCACGGGCCCTGGGAGCGGAGGCGCTGAGGGGCAGCCAAGCTCTGCTGACTCGCACATTGCATCTCTCCACCCCGAGCCAACACGTTCAGGCCCAGGTAGCTCAGAGACCACACCTGCCCCTCCCCCAGCGAACGGGAAACGGGCGTTTCAGCCTAGAGCCGTGACAAGGAGCCATTGAGAGCAGGGCCTCGCGCTGGGCCTCTGCGCCAGGAGCGCTCGCTGCCCCGAGCCACGGGACAAAGCGGGGCTGCCAGGCCAGCGAGTGCTGCCAGGAGCTGCCCCCAGCTCCGTCCAACTCCCCGTCCCTCACGCTGGCTCGCCAGCGGCGCCTGCCCTCCAAACAGCCCATCTTATTATTATGCAGACACACTCCTTGAGTCCCACCTCCGGCCGTGCATTTCCCTCCTCTTCCCAGGCCCCTCTGCCCCGGGCTCCTCTCAACCCTGCCAACACCTTTCAACCCCAACTCCCAGCCCCGGGCTCCCCTCCCCCCGACCCGCAGCCCCTGCTCGCCCGGCCCTGGGCTCCCCTCAGTCCCGACCCGCAGCCCCTGCTCGCCCGGCCCCGGGCTCCCCTCGCCCCCCTCGGTCCCGACCCGCACCCCTGCTCGCCCGGCCCCGGGCTCCCCTCGCCCCCCTCGGTCCCGACCCGCAGCCCCTGCTCGCCCGGCCCCGGGCTCCCCTCGCCCCCCTCGGTCCCGACCCGCAGCCCCTGCTCGCCCGGCCCCGGGCTCCCCTCGCCCCCCTCGGTCCCGACCCGCAGCCCCTGCTCGCCCGGCCCCGGGCTCCCCTCGCCCCCCTCGGTCCCGACCCGCAGCCCCTGCTCGCCCGGCCCCGGGCTCCCCTCGCCCCCCTCGGTCCCGACCCGCAGCCCCTGCTCGCCCGGCCCCGGGCTCCCCTCGCCCCCCTCGGTCCCGACCCGCACCCCTGCTCGCCCGGCCCCGGGCTCCCCTCGCCCCCCTCGGTCCCGACCCGCAGCCCCTGCTCGCCCGGCCCCGGGCTCCCCTCGCCCCCCTCGGTCCCGACCCGCAGCCCCTGCTCGCCCGGCCCCGGGCTCCCCTCGCCCCCCTCGGTCCCGACCCGCAGCCCCTGCTCGCCCGGCCCCGGGCTCCCCTCGCCCCCCTCGGTCCCGACCCGCAGCCCCTGCTCGCCCGGCCCTGGGCTCCCCTCAGTCCCGACCCGCAGCCCCTGCTCGCCCGGCCCCGGGCTCCCCTCGCCCCCCTCGGTCCCGACCCGCACCCCTGCTCGCCCGGCCCCGGGCTCCCCTCGCCCCCCTCGGTCCCGACCCGCAGCCCCTGCTCGCCCGGCCCTGGGCTCCCCTCGGTCCCGACCCGCAGCCCCTGCTCGCCCGGCCCCGGGCTCCCCTCGTCCCCCTCGGTCCCGACCCGCACCCCTGCTCGCCCGGCCCCGGGCTCCCCTCGCCCCCCTCGGTCCCGACCCGCAGCCCCTGCTCGCCCGGCCCCGGGCTCCCCTCGCCCCCCTCGGTCCCGACCCGCAGCCCCTGCTCGCCCGGCCCCGGGCTCCCCTCGCCCCCCTCGGTCCCGACCCGCAGCCCCTGCTCGCCCGGCCCCGGGCTCCCCTCGCCCCCCTCGGTCCCGACCCGCAGCCCCTGCTCGCCCGGCCCCGGGCTCCCCTCGCCCCCCTCGGTCCCGACCCGCAGCCCCTGCTCGCCCGGCCCTGGGCTCCCCTCGCCCCCGACCCGCAGCCCCTGCTCGCCCGGCCCTGGGCTCCCCTCGGTCCCGACCCACAGCTCCAGCTCGCCCGGCCCTGGGCTCCCCTCGCCCCCCTCGGTCCCGACCCGCAGCCCCTGCTCGCCCGGCTCTGGGCTCCCCTCGCCCCCCTCGGTCCCGACCCGCAGCCCCTGCTCGCCCGGCCCTGGGCTCCCCTCGCCTCCCTCGGTCCCGACCCGCAGCCCCTGCTAGCCCGGCCCTGGGCTCCCCTCGGTCCCGACCCGCAGCCCCTGCTCGCCCGGCCCTGGGCTCCCCTCGCCCCCCTCGGTCCCGACCCGCAGGTCCTGCTCGCCCGGCCCTGGGCTCCCCTCGCCTCCCTCGGTCCCGACCCGCAGCCCCTGCTAGCCCGGCCCTGGGCTCCCCTCACTCTGCAAGGCTCTGCTGGAGCCCCTCAGTCCTGAACCGCAGCCCACACCACCAGGTGCTAATATCACCCTGGGATTCACAGCTAGGAGAGGGGAGTTTATCCAGGATCTCTCTGACTTGCTGGGCACCGTCACAGACATCTCAGATGCCGGCCTGTCCCACCCCACTAGTCCCGTGAGCTGGGCCTTCCTTGTCAAATGCCACCTGGCCAGCTCACCACAACCCCTGGCCCTGCACTCAGCCAGACCATTTTCCTCCCCCGGCCCAGCATGTCTGTGCCCAGCCTAAAGGGAACAAAGCCCTCCCAGCTCTGATGGATTCACCCTCTCCCCTGGGGGCCACAGCTAGGTCAGCCCCATTGTGGACAGCAATGGATCCCCAGGCTGAGCTGTCCAGACTTGGGGGCTCACGCAGCAGAGCCAGGGACTGAACCCACATTCCTGGAGCCCGGCTCTGGCACCATAACCCTGCAGCGACCATCTCCCGCCCCCACCCCCTTCAGACCCCTCTCCCCCCAGAAGGGGCAGCTCCCCCCTCCCAGCCCGCTCCTCCGGCTGGCACCAAGCCCAGCACACTGCACCCACCTCACTCCGCATCTGGCTTGGCCACAGGCTTCTCCCAGTGTCAGGCTGAGTCACTAGGAATAATGGGTCTTGTGACCAGCCCAGTGCGGGGAGGGGCAGATGGCTGCCCAGCCTGCCACATTGAGGAGACACTTGGATCTGGCCCGGACAGGGCAGCGCCTCCTGCCCAGGGGCTGTGACCAGGGCCAGTCTCCGCAACTGGCCCATGAAGGGCCAGATGAGGCACCTGGGTCCCAGCCTCAGCGCCCGCCTTCTGATGCCTGCGCCCACACTTGGCCCCGGGGATCATGCTGCGTGGGCAGGAGGAAATCAGCACCTCCGGGTGCTCCAGCACCAGCATGAGCCCTGCCAGGCATGCGGACCCACGGCCGAGCTGCTTCTGGTCGGGAAACGGCCCCTCTGTTCAGACACCAACTCCCGGAGCCCGGGGACGCACTCGCTGCCTGCAGCGGAAGAACAAAGCTGGTCAGACCGAGCCGTGAAAGTGGGCATGGGCTGGGAGTCAAGACTCATAGGTTTTATCCCTAGCTCTGGGAGGGCAGTGGGGTCTAGTGGGCTACAGCCAGTGGGGACCCACGCTCCTGAGGGTCTATTCCTGGCTGTAGGAGAGGAAGGGAGTCTAGTGGGATAGAGCGGGAGACCAGAAGTCCTGACTTTGCCAATCACTGAGTGACCTGTATCAGGGCTCAAGACATGCCTCAGTTTCCCCTTTGCATCCTGCAGCCGCCCCTGTGAGAGAAGGATCAATATTGCACAGCCCCGGGCATGGGGGACAGGCCCCTGTCATGCGCTGCTTGGCTAGAACCACCCCGATCACCCGGCGTGCTCCCCGCCCATGCTAGAAGGTTGTCTCCGCTGGCTGCTTTCCTGTTCCACGAGCAGGAACAGCGCACGACTGCTGCGGCCCCAAGACGGGGCTGCCTGGGAGCACAAGCGGGGCCTTGTGTCTGCTCCTCATGCAAGCAGAGAGACACACACGGCTCCTGGGCCTGCCCGCAGCAGCTGCCCTACAACCCCCAGAAGAGGGACTGGACAAATACAGGCCAGGCCCTGGGAACCTGAGGAGGGAGACCCAGCACGTCACCTCCCCTCCCTCCACCAACTGGACTGTGAGAGTGCACAGGAGAATCCAGGCTCCAGGGAAGGGGGTGTCTGCCCAGGCTCAGAGGGAGCCCATTTCCCTGGGGGCTGAAGGCAAGGGGGGCCCCCCATCTTCTCGAGGTGGAGTCATCAGCCTGTCACTAGGACAGCTGGGCAAATGGGGCAGCTCAGCACTCGCCAGAGGGCAGGGCTCCAGGGCAGCTGTTCTGCCCTCTGCTTCGAGTCCCAGCCCTCGACCGTCTCCTCCTCCCCCGCAGGATCCAGACATGATGTTTTCAGCTACGAATACTGAGCTTGCAGAGGGAATACAAACCTGGGAGGGATTTGGTGGCTGCAGACTCACTAGAGCATTTCACAAGCGTGCAGTGCAGCAAAGCCCAGAGAGATTTTGTACAGGCCAGAGTCCAGGTCCCCTAGTCTGACCCCGCCTGTATAGCACAGCCCCAAAACAATGCCCAGACCCCCTCTGTAGGAAAACATCCAACCTCTTCTCTGACCCCCTCTCCAATTTATCCACATCCTTCTTGAAGCCCCAGCACAGGACACAGGATCCCAGCAGCCATTGCACCGGGCCAATAACCTCACGGCTCCTATGCGAGGAGTCCCCTGGTCATGCCCCCCCCTTGGGAGAGCAGCTTTGGTTTGGGCCGGAGCGTCACAGCCCTTGAGAGGCTGGGCACTGGCCAATGCCGGGCAGAGAACTGGCCGTGCTGCCCATGGCTCCCAGCATGGGGCAGAGCTGAGGAAACAGGTGGGCTTTGCAGGCAGGTCCTGTTCCCCTGCCCACCCCGCCCATGCCACCCTCGCCAGTGCATCACCCACTCTCGAGGGCAGCACCTGTCCTGTGCTGCTAGGGAACAGCAGGGCAGCAAGAAAAATCCAGGTCAAGCACATTCCCACTGGAGGCTGCTCAGCAATGCCAGGAGCGTGGAGCGCATCAGCTGAAGAAAGGCTGCCTCAGAGGCCAGGGGCTAGAGCTGGTGCCAGGTCAGCACCAAGGAGCAGGGCAAGAAGGAAGGAGAACAATCTTCCCAGAGCTCCCAGCGAGGTGGCAGAGGGCAGACCAGTGTCACACGGGCAAGGAGCAGTGAGACCGGGAGCTGGAGTACAAGTTAATCCTGAGAAGCCCTAGGTGAAACAGGCATTTCCAAGGAGTTACTAGGAGCTGGAGGGGGCAGGTGGGGCTGGGAATTTGCCCATGACCCGAACTCTCCCGCTCACTGAACACCCAGGCTCTTTCCTCCCTGCAAGCTTTGGTATAGGTAGCTGGGAGTGCTGGCTGCCAACATGCCTGCCTGCATCCCAGCAGTAATGCAATGCACTGCTCCCCATACATGTCCTATTCCTTCTCCTCTGTGCTTTGGCAGGTCTCAGTATTTCCATGGCTGGGGGGTGGGAGAAGAGCTGTCATTTCTCTCTCTGGCGCACAGTGCCCTCCTCCAGCTCCCCTGCAAAGTGTTGCAGCCTTCTGGCTCCTAGAGATCCTCTAGGTCAGTGGTTTTCAAACCATGGGTTGCAACCCGGGTTACGGAATGGAAGGCACTGGGTTGTGGCGGCTCTGGTCAGCACCGCTGACCGAGCTGTTAAAAGACCCCTTGGTGGTGCTGCCCGGCTAAGGCAGGCTAGTCCCTACCTGTTCTGACACCATGCTGCAACCCAGAAGCGGCCAGCAGCAGGTCCGGCTCCTAGGCAAGGGGCCACAGGGCTCCACACGCTGCCCCCACCCTTAGCACCAGCTCCTAACTCCCATTAGCTGGGAACTGGCCAATGGGAGCTGGGAGGGGGTGGTGGTGCCTTAGGGCGAGAGCCGCACAGAGACACTCAAGTACATCTGCCTAAGAGTCGGACCTGCTACTAACCACTTCTGGGGCACAGCGCGGACAATTGGCTGTAAATGGCTGCTTACTTGCAAGCCTTCTTGTGAGTCAGGCCAGGAAGAATGAAGGCTTGGGATCCATCTTAAACATGGTGCTTTTCCATTTAGAAGGAGGGATGGGGACCCAGAGAGACAAAAGATTCCCACCTTGTGCCAAAGCTATATAAGGGGGTGGAACAGAACAAAGGAGGTTCCAGTCATGAGAAATCCCCTAGCTACCACCTGAGCTGGAGCTAACAAGAACTGTAGCGGAGGACGGATTGGGCCCAGACTAGGAAGGAGTCCAGTCTGTGAAAGAAGCTTATTGGAACATCTCTGAGGGTGAGATTTTATCTGTAAACAGTTTCTTAATGTACTAGGCTTAGACTTGCATGTTTTGTTTTATTTTGCTTGGTAACTTACTTTGTTCTGTCTGTCATTACTTGGAACCACTTAAATCCTACTTTTTATATTTAATAAAATTGCTTTTGCTTATTAATTAACCCAGGGTAATTAATTAATACCTGGGGGAGCAAACAGCTGTGCATCTCTCTCTATCAGTGTTATTGAGGGCAGACAATTTATGAGTTTACCCTGTATAATGAGTTTACTTCATACAGAGTAAAACAGATTTATTTGGGGTTTGCATCCCATTGGGAGTTGGGTGTCTGGAATTCACAGGAGCTCATATTGACTCAGTAGTAGCGAGAGCCTCCCTCCCAACACACAGATTGATGTCCCTATCCAACTTGGTCAGTATGATTTAGATCAGCCCTCAAACCCCAGGCAGGGACTGTCTTCAGCTACTAGGGCGCATGGTGGCAGGCACTTTTGTTCTAGATCACACACGACTGTAAAAGTGATGCCTTTAAGAGTGGCTCAGGCTGGTTTATTCACCAAGCAGACACAGTTTAAACACACAGTGCTTTCCACATCCACTTCTGTAAAGGAATCTCTCAATTGGTGGAAAGATCCTCACAAGGTGTGTGCCAGAGTCCCCTTCACTCTCCCTCCCCCAACAGTTGTCATAATGACAGATGCTTCCTGGTTAGGAAGGGGAGTGCATCTAGACAGCCACACAGCTCAGGACAGGTGGATGCCCCAAGAAACCACTCTGCACATCAGCTTCCTGGAACTCAGAGCAGTCGCATGTGTCTGTCTCCAGTTTCTGCCACTAATCAGAGGCAAACAAGTAAAGGTTACGATGGACAATACATCATGAATGTTTTATATAAACCAGCAAGGGGGAGCAAGATCCCTCTCCCTCTGAGCCGAGGCTATAAAGCTTGGAATTGGAGTATGCACAGATGGTTATCATGACAGCTTACCTTCCAGGAGTTCAGAACATGACCACAAACATACTCAGCAGGCATGTCTCTCAAAACCCAGCGTGGGAGGTAGATTCCACCATACTTCACCACATATTCCTTTTTAGATAGGCCTCTTTTCCATGGCGATAAACAGGAAATGCACCCAGTTTTGCTCCAGAACCAGGACGGGGCACCGATCCTTGGGGGATGCCTTTCACCACCAGGTCTTGCGTATATGTCCCTCCAACTCCTCTGATACCTAAAGTTCTACTCAAAATAAGAAAGGACAGGGCTAGAGTTATTCTGATTGTTCTGACGTGGCCCAGATAAACATGGTTTCTTTACCAGATACAACTGGCTGTGTTCTCTCTGATCACTCTCCACACTGCTTTTCCTCTCCTCTCCCAAGAGAGCAGGAAGATCCTTCACTCCAATCTCAGAATCCTTTGCCTCAAAGCATGGCTGGTCGATGGCTCATGGGCATAGAAACGGCCTGTTCACAGCAAGTAAAAAGAGTGCTTCTACACAGCAGAAAACAGTCCACATGCAGAACACACTCACAAAAATGGACAAGATGTGCCAACTGGTGTGATCTCGAACTCGTTACATCAACAACCTCATCAGTGCAAGACACACTGGACTACATTCTAGAACTAAGGAGCTTGGGTTTATTAGCTGAGCTCCATTCAAGTTCATCTGACAGCCGTCAGGGCCTTCCATTCTCCAATAGAGGATTACTGTATTTGCCTGCCCAATGACAATGAGGGTCTCTATGCTTACTAGAGCTCTCGCTACCTGAGGAACCAGCAACCTTCTGGTTACCATATTGGAGACTAATGGGATCCAGGGGAACTAACAACTTCGACTTCTTCAAGGTAGATTCCCTACCTGAAGAACTCAGGGCAAGGACTTTGGAAGACTTATGAGAGGAATCTTGGGGCTTCCTCTGAGATGCCCTTGACGAGTGTGGCTCAGAGAGAGAAGAGGCAGCTGACTTACTCAGAGACCAACGTACCAGGGGCACTCCTGGCTTGGGACAGAGGCTGGATACAGCAAGCTCTCCACCATAAGGCATCAAAGTTTTATCTCCCGGCTCTTTCTGGCTCTAGATTTTAGAATCCAGCCAGAAGTTGCACTTTTGGAAAATACGAGATTCCCCAAGGCAAAAGATGCAGCAGGACCATCCGTCACTAAAGTTTACCTCCAAGCACAACAGACAATGCTCAAATCCAGGAGAACCAGGCATACCCTTTGGAATGTGGGGAAGTACCATCTAAAAGTTATATTATATATAAAAACGAATACAGCTAACTATAACTACTAGACTATACTAACTACAAAAGCTAAGAGAACACAGTTGAGGCAAAATTCAATTTGGAAAACTAGCTAAGGTCCATCTCAGGCCAGTGCAATTGAGAAGGAACTGAGGATGGTTGGCTCACACAGTTCAGTGTAGCAACGGCATGGGGCTGAGCAACACACATGCATGGGCCGAACGGACACTGGTCTGCGACATCTCCGATCAAAGGTGCTGTGGAGCACCCGTAGGGACACTACTCAAAGCAGAACTGGTGACATTTTCTGTTGGTCTTTGTTGCAAACAGGCCCACTTGGGGAGTCCCCCACAGCTGGAAGACGGACCTGGTCACGTCCAGATGCGGCAACCACTTGTGGTGAGTGGAGAAAGACATGCTTAGGTGATCTGCCAGCATGTTCTGCACTCCTGGGAGGTAAGCTGCTTTGAGGTGGAGTTGGCTCTGCAAAACTCCCAGAGGAGAATTGCCTTCTGGCACAGTGGGGACAAACACACCCCTCCCTCTCTGTTTACATAAAACATTGTCGCTGTGTTGTCTGTTAACACTAGGGCTTGGCTACACTTGCGAGTCAGAGCGCATTAACTCAACCCCGGGCGCCCCAATTCCTGAGCTGTCCACACTGGCAAGGCACGTAGAGTGCCTGGACTCTGCAGCAGGAGTGCTCCTGGTAATCCCCCTCCACGAGACGCACAATGCTTGCTGCGCCCCGGCTGGCATGCCCGGGTGTCATGTGGATGACGTGTTGCATTACTGCGCTGCGATTGGCCTCCGGAAACGTCCCATAATCCCCTGAAGTCAAGTGGCCACGAATGTTACTGTTTTGAACTTGGCTGCATGCCTGCAGCCATTCCCTTTCAAAGCTCCGTTTCTGACAGTCGGCTGCTTCTCTGCTCCAGGACAAAGCAACCACCAGTGTGGAATGCTGCTGCTGCTGCCGAGACAGGCATTTGTGCGTGTGAGAGAGAGGCGGGGGTGGGGGCTGATGTCGGGGTTTCCCCCTTCCCTCTGCTGCTGGCTGAACTTACAAGACAGCATGCTGACACCCTCTCAGCCCCACAAAACACCCTCTCACTCCCCCCCCACATACACACAACACACTCCCTGTCACACTCCACCCTCACATTTGAAAAGCACGCTGCAGCCACTTGCACACTGGGATAGCTACCACAATGCACTGCTCTTTGTGGCATTGCAAGAGCTGCTAAGGTGGGCATGCCACTGCACTTGCAGCTGACAGTGTGAACACACGACAGCACTTTCCCTGCTGCTGCCTCTGAGAGCTGGTTAACTCCCGGCACGCTACATCTGCAAGTGTTGCCATAGCCTAGCGGGCTCCACCCCCCAGAATACTTGGACGGAAGGCTGAATAGGCTAGATGGATAACATGTAGTTCCCCGAGTCCTCATATCCTGCAAGGACCACAACCCGCGAGTCTGCAGGGTTCTGAAGTATGCCTCCCCATCCCAGGGACAAGGCATCCGTGACCAACACGAGCATTGGCTGCAGCAAAATGAAGGGAACTCCTGCACAAACGTTCTGAAGGTCTGTCCACCAGTCCAGGGAGGACAAAATTACCTCAGTCTACACCATGTTGACAAGAGAGATACACCAAGGTAGCCACCCCTAAAGCCTCCTGAAATGTAGTTTGGTATGTTGTACCACGTAGGTACATGCTGCCATGTGCACCAGAAGTCTGAGGGAAGTGAGCAGAGTAGTAATGGAATATGCTTTTAGATCCAGTACAAGGTCTCAGAGCATTTGGAATCTTGACTGGGGCAGAAACGCTCTGGTTTGTGTAGCATCCAGGAGTGCTCTGAAACTATTCTTCGCTCAGGATTCAGAATTGATTTTCCACATTGAATAAAAGCCCCAGTGCATTGATAGTGGATTGAATGGCAGCCATACAGGACAGCACTTGAGACGGGGATGGACCCCTCACCAACTAGTCATCCAGGGAGGGGAACACATTTGTCAAGGTTTGACATTTGTCAAAACTTCTCCAAGGTGCAAATTAATTTTATCCTTTGGCCCTGGATCTCTACTGCCACCACCAAACTCTAACTGGGTTTACTGGGAAACGTAGTTTGGACACGTCTTTCCCTCCCAAATCCTCCCAACCCTTGCACCCCCTGGGAAAGGTTTGGTAAAAATCTTCTCCAATTTGCATAGGTGACCACAGGTCCAAATCCTTGGATCTGAGAACAATGAAAAAGCATTCAGTTTTCTTACAAGACGACTTTTAATAGAAGTAAAGAAATCCCCTCTGTAAAATCAGGATGGTAGATACCTTACAGGGTAATTAGATTCAAAACATAGAGAATCCCTCTAGGCAAAACCTTAAGTTACAAAAAAAGACACACAGACAGGAATAGTCATTCTATTCAGCACAGTTCCTTTCTCAGCCATTTAAAGAAATCATAATCTAACACATACCTAGCTAGATTACTTACTAAAAGTTCTAAGACTCCATTCCTGTTCTATCCCCGGCAAAAGCAGCATACAGACAGACACAGACCCTTTGTTTCTCTCCCTCTTCCCAGCTTTTGAAAGTATCTTGTCTCGTCATTGGTCATTTTGGTCCGGTGCCAGGGAGGTTACCTTTAGCTTCTTAACCCTTTACAGGTGAGAGGATTTTTCCTCTGGCCAGGAGCGATTTTAAAGGGGTTTACCCTTCCCTTTATATTTATGACAACATTGATTTCCAGTTCCCTCAGATATAGAGTCATCAAGGCCAGGTACTTTGCTGATAAAGCAAATGGAAATACTGTGAATTGGTAAGGAGTTCCATTCACTATGAACCTGAGAAACCTGCGGTGGAGTCTGGATGGATCACTACATGGACGTAACTATTCTTTAAGTCAAGGGCAGCAAACCAGACACCCTGTTCCAGAGAAGGAATGATGAAAGTTAGGATAACCATGTGGAATTGTGTTTATTTCAGGTATTTAATTCTTAGATCCAAAAATAGGTCTGAAACTGCCTTTTGCTTTCATAGAATATCAGGGTTGGAAGGGACCTCAGGAGGTCATCTAGTCCAACCCTCCGCTCAAAGCAGGACCGATCCCCGACTAAATCATCCCAGCCAGGGCTTTGTCAAGCCTGACCTTAAAACTTCTAGGGAAGGAGATTCCACCACCTCCCTAGGTAATGCATTCCAGTGTTTCACCACTTTCGTCGTGAAAAAGTTTTTCCTAATATCCAACCTCAATCTCCCCCACTGCAACTTGAGACCATTACTCCTTGTTCTGTCATCTGCTACCACTGAGAACAGTCTAGAGCCATCCTCTTTGGAACCCCCTTTCAGGTAGTTGAATCAGCTATCAAATCCCCCCTCATTCTTCTCTTCTGCAGACTAAACATCCCCAGTTTCCTCAGCCTCTCCTCATGAGTCATGTGTTCCACTCCCTGAATAATTTTTGTTGCCCTTCGCTGGACTTTCTCCAATTTTTCCACATCCTTCTTGTAGTGTGGGGCCCAAAACTGGACACAGTACTCCAGATGAGGCCTCACCAATGTCGAATAGAGGGGAACGATCACATCCCTCAATCTGCTGGCAATGCCCCTACTTATACATCCCAAAATTTGGGAATAAGGAAATAGCAGGAATAAAAGCCTTTCCCCCCCCGAGGTAGAGGAATTTCCTCTATGGCTCCTGCCAGGAGAGACTGGATCTCCTGCTGAAGAATGGCCTTGTGAGAGTGGGGAAGAGGGTGAGAAGGGGGGATAGAAACAAATGAAAGGGAATGTCCCATATCCACCATGCTTTGGACCCAGGGATCTGATGTGATGCAAATCCAAGCACAGGGGAGGTGGGACAATCAGTTGGCAAAAAATACGGGTAGGAACAAGGTGTTCTGCAAGTATGGGCATACTGCCCTTGACAAACCTGTCAAAATGCAAGTTTTTAGACCGGGACACTGGGTGAAAGGAACCTGTCGTCGCAGATGAGTGGTCCCCTCATGTAATTCCTGCCCCTTCTTCTTTGCAGGTCTTGGGACAGAAAAATAAAGCTCTGATATTTGTGAGCCTGCTAAGGCCAAAATTGCTTCCTCTGTCACCCATGTGTAAATTCCAAGCAAATTCAGTACTGCCCTGGTACCTTTCAGGCTATGCAGCCTGACATCTGTCTTTTCTGAAAAGGACAGTCCCTGAAATGGCAAGTCCTGGATGTCTGCTGTACTTCAGGAAGGAGACTGGAAGATTGCAGCCACGAACACCTCATCATAGATATGGTGGATGCCATGGATCGAGCTGCTGAGTCAGCCACAGCCAAACTATCCTGAAGAGCTGTCCTTGCCACCAGCTTGCCCTCCTCTACCATGAAAGCTTATTCCTTCCTGAAGTCCTCCGGTAGCCTTTCAACTTCACAATGTTTTCTCAGAGTACTAAGTTTTAGCAACTTAGGAGAGCTTGTTAGCAATTCTTAGCTGTAGGCCTCCTGTCAAATAGTTTATGGCCAAACAAGTCCAGTCTCTGATTCGTTACTCTTTGGTGTCAATGCTTGGTGTCCATGCCTCCCCCACTCATTTGCTATCACCAACAAAGAGCCTGGAGGTGGGGGAGTAGAAGTGTTCGAAGCCTTTAGAAGGGACATAGTATGTCCTCTGCCCATTTAGCCATGGGTGAGAAGGAAGAAGGGGCTTACCAGCGTTTTAACCGATTCCAGAAATTCTTTGTTATTTCGAAGTGCCTCTCGGTAGGGCCCTACAAATGCTAAAATGTCCACTAGGTCTTGGCATTTCCTACAGACCTCTTCCACTTTAACATCTAAAACTGAGGCCACCCTCTTAAGCAATTCTTGGTGAGTCTTGTAATCCTCTGGTGGTGGTGAATCACTCATCAATTCTACAGCCTTGTCCGGTGAGGAGGAAGAAGATGCACCAGGATGCTGAGGCAATGGCTGGTCTGCCTCTTGCCATGGTTGAGCTGTCTGAGCAATTTCCAGTGACTAGGTCCTGGTACTGGATGTTAGAGAACATGGTGCGTGGTGCTGATCTCAGTGCACCTTTAAGGAAGTCATCTCAGACAGGTAAGATGTCCTTGTAGGGGACGGGACACCCCACAGGGCCCAGAAAGGCCACTGGTGTGGTGGTGGGGGCCCCCCTGGTTGCACAGGCCATTGCCTTTTGTGATGTGCCAACTGCTGTGACATCCATGGACCCTCCCCCGCCCCCGGCTCAGATGGAGGAGAAGCTTCCCATCTGCTACAAGGCACAAATCCTTTTACACATCTAATGAAGCGGATCAGTCTCCTGGTGGAGCAGAACTAGTGTGGACAGGAGATAGGTTAGCTGAACCCAGAGATGGTGGTACTGGGGATGTTAATGGTGGCTTGTGCCTGGAACGTACCGGCCTCCTCGGTACAGGAACCGGCCTCGGTACTGCATGCTCTTGCAGAGCTGGCATGGGGACCACAGTTGCCAGTACCAACAGCAACGCTTCCTACGCTGCCAGGGAAACGTGCCTGTGTCTGCTAGGGGTGTTGACTTGCCCAGGGTGGGAGCTACCCCGGTCTCCAAGCAGTTGTCTGTGACCAGCCCTGTGTGCTGGGACCAGGGGAATGAGATCCCAAGCTGTGTGTCTGGGAAAGGAGAAAGGGTGTCTGGTTCTTCTTCGTCTGTGGAGCAGACAGAAGGGGCCTTTCAGCCTGTGATGGTTGAGGGTCGTGCAGTTGTCTCAGAGCTGGTTCTGGATTCAGCTAAAGCCCAGGAGGGGAAGGGTCCTAAGTTTGTGTCTGCTCGGGAGAATGGCCCTGTAACTAGGTCGCATCCAGTTAGTGTCTATGTAAAATCCCAGAGACCGGACAATTCTGATGCTTGTATTTTGCCTGTTGCTAGTGTGTTGTTGGGAAAGGGTGTAGCAACTGTGTCTAATCAGGGTGAGATCCTAGCCAGGGCACAAGGAGAGCATGAAGGTGATGTGATTGTGTTACCTACTGAGGGTGTGGAAGCCTATAGCAAGAAGGAAAAGATTCCTGAACTTGTGTGTGGCAAAGGGAAGGAGAATGCTTCTGACCTTTTATCTAGGAAGTCTGTAAGTTTGCCTGAAAGGGGATTGTGTAGGAATCCGCCAGACGGGCCAGAGGTAATTCTGGATGTAAATGAGACCCAGAAAGTCTATTGTTGCTCAGGAAAGTGTTTCTCTAGAGCAAGCCCTAGGTAAAAAGGGTAAGAGCAGAATTTCTGTGAAGGGTGATTTATTGCATAGAAAAGCCCCTAGGGAAAGGAATCCTCATGGAGTCTTTGCAAGCAGTTTACTGCAGCTGAAGGGTGTGAAAGTGATTTAAGCAAGAAAGCTTCAGTTCCTAACAGCCAGAAATTTTCAGTTGTGAATGGATCCACTGACTCTCCTGTTGAAAGATCCAGTGTGGAGAGCTTTGAGAAGGTCTCAGATGGAGTGAAAGCTGTTAAGAAAGGTATACCGTCCTATAACCAAGTGGCTGTGTTTGGCCAGCTTGTTGGGGAGACAAGGTTGTTGAGAAAGGGATGTCTCCATGCTAGTTCTGTAAGTGAACAGTATGTGGCCCAGGTCAAGAGGGGGCTCTTAACTAAGAGAGCCCGAATTGCAGCCCTCCAGACTGAAGCGCTGGGAGAAGACCTGATCCCAGTTTGACCCCTGGGGGTTTTGGGGTGGCAAAAGGGCACAGGCTGCATAAACCTTCCAACATGCGGCATGCGAGTGCTATCGACCACCCCGACCTAAGGGAGGGCGTGAAACTGGAAAGGCCTGGTGTAACTCCCACCAAGGAATGGGAGAGATGCTGGGGCATCCATGGGAATGTTGGTGGCTTCGAACTTCCCCAGGCCACCGACTAAAGTGACCCTGCTCAGTTTGGTCTCAACAGGGTGAGAGATGTGACAAAACTGTTCTTAATGTTTCCTCTGAATAGTGTGGAGGTGCCTCAGTTTCCCCTCTGCAGTTCTTATCTATCTAGGTGGCGGGATAAGAGTGTATGATCGTTGCAGAGCCCTAGAGGGCAGGTGTGTGCAGGGGTCTGGACACAGAGAATGGCCAACACCCTATTTCCTGGCAACTGACGGCCTGGGCCCTTCCTCCCTGCAAGGTGAGAGCTAAAGGGTTGGAGAACAAAGGAATCCGGTGCCCTCCTGGCCCAGGAAAGGGACAAAGCCCAGAGGAGGAGGGGCTGGAGGGAGTTTCAGTTTGGGGCTGGCTGGGGACATGGAGTGAAGGGCAGACGTGGTTGTCTGGCTCACTGCCCCCCAAAATGGACCCGGCTGAGGGTCCTGTTCTCTGCACTGACAAGCTCTGTGTTAGACCATGTTCCTGTCGCCTAATAAACCTTCTGTTTTACTGGCTGGCTGAGAGTCACGTCTGACTGCGGCATTGGGGGGCAGGACCCTCTGGCTTCCCCAGGAGCCCGCCTGGGCGGACTCGCTGTGGGAAGCGCACGGAGGGGCAGAGGAGGCTGAATGCTCCAAGGTCAGACCCAGGAAGGTGGAAGCTGGGTGAGCTGTGTGTCCTGCAGACAGGCTGCTCCCGGAGAGGAGACTTCCCCAGAGTCCTGACTGGCTTCGTAGGGAGCAGTTCCAGAGCATCGCCCGGGGACGCGAGGACACAGTGCCAGAGATGTCTCAGGAGGCATACTCTGTACTCATGGTGCCTTGCTTGGAGCCCACTCTGAGCCCAACAGTGCTGATGGAGAGCAAGGAGATACAAGTCTCCTTGCTCCATCTTTTTTAGAGCAAGGCTTAAACCAGAGGTGGACAAACTATCACCCTGATATCTGCTGAGAGAGCAATACAGCGGTGCACAGACAATCCAGGAAGTTTTTGGAAATTGTAGGGGACAATTTCCTGGTGCAAGTGCTGGAGGAACCAACTAGGGGCAGAGCTCTTCTTGACCTGCTGCTCACAAACAGGGAAGAATTAGTAGGGGAAGCTAAAGTGGATGGGAACCTGGGAGGCAGAGACCATGAGATGGTCGAGTTCAGGATCCTGACACAGGGAAGAAAGGAGAGCAGCAGAATACGGACCCTGGACTTCAGAAAAGCAGACTTTGACTCCCTCAGGGAACTGATGGGCAGGATCCCCTGGGAGAATAACATGAGGGGGAAAGGAGTCCAGGAGAGCTGGCTGTATTTTAAAGAATCCTTATTGAGGTTACAGGGACAAACCATCCTGATGTGTACAAAGAATAGTAAATATGGCAGGCGACCAGCTTGGCTTAACAGTGAAATCCTTGCTGATCTTAAACACAAAAAAGAAGTTTACAAGAAGTGGAAGATTGGACAAATGACCAAGGAAGAGTATAAAAATATTGCACAGGCATGCAGGAGGGAAATCAGGAAGGCCAAATCACACCTGAACTTGCAGCTAGCAAGAGATGTTAAGAGTAACAAGGAGGGTTTCTTCAGGTATGTTAGCAACAAGAAGAAAGTCAAGGAAAGTTGTGGGCCCCTTACTGAACGAGGGAGGCAACCTAGTGACAGATGATGTGGAAAAAGCTAATGTACTCAATGCTTTTTTTGCCTCTGTGTTCACGAACAAGATCAGCTCCCAGACTACTGCACTGGGCAGCATAGCATGGGGAGGAAGTGACCAGCCCTCTGTGAAGAAAGAAGTGGTTCGGGACTATTTAGAAAAGCTGGATGAGCACAAGTCCATGGGGCCGGATGCGCTGCATCCGAGTGCTAAAGGAATTGGCGGATGTGATTGCAGAGCCATTGGCCATTATCTTTGAAAACTCATGGCGATTTTGGGAAGTCCCGGACGACTGGAAAAAGGCTAATGTAGTGCCCATCTTTAAAAAAGGGAAGGAGGAGGATCCTGGGAACTACAGGCCAGTCAGCCTCACCTCAGTCCCTGGAAAAATCATGGAGCAGGTCCTCAAGGAATCAATTCTGAAGCACTTAGAGGAGAGGAAAGTGATCAGGAACAGTCAGCATGGATTCACCAAGGGCAAGTCATACCTGACTAATCTAATTGCCTTCTATGACGAGATAACTGGCTCTGTGAATGAGGGGAAAGCAGTAGATGTGTTATTCCTTGACTTTAGCAAAGCTTTTGACACAGTCTTCCACAGTATTCTTGCCAGCAAGTTAAAGAAGTATGGGCTGGATGAATGGACGATAAGGTGGATAGAAAGCTGGCTAGATTGTCAGGCTCAACGGGTAGTGATCAATGGCTCCATGTCTAGTTGGCAGCTGGTATCAAGTGGAGTGCCCCAAGGGTCGGTCCTCGGGCCAGTTTTGTTCAATATCTTCATTCATGATCTGGAGGACGGTGTGGATTGCACCCTCAGCAAGTTTGCAGATGACATTAAACTGGGAGGAGAGGTAGATACGCTGGAGAGTAGGGATAGGATACAGAGGGACCTAGACAAATTAGAGGATTGGGCCAAAAGTGTAGAGTCCTGCACTTAGGACGGAAGAATCCCATGCACCACTACACACTAGTGACCAAACAGCTCGGCAGCAGTTCTGCAGAAAAGGACCTAGGGGTTACAGTGCACGAGAAGCTGGATATGAGTCAGCAGTGTGCCCTTGTTGCCAAGAAGGCCAATTGCATTTTGGGATGTATAAGTAGGGGCATAGCGAGCAGATCGAGGAAGGTGATCGTTCCCCTCTAGTCGACATTGGTGAGGCCTCATCTGGAGTACTGTGTCTAGTTTTGGGCCCCACACTACAAAGATGTGGAAAAATTGGAAAGCGTCCAGCAGAGGGCAACAAAAATGATTAGGGGACTGGAACACGACTTATGAGGAGAGGCTGAGGGAACTGGGATTGTTTAGTCTACGGAAGAGAAGAATGAGGGGGGATTTGATAGCTGCTTTCAAATACCTGAAAGGGGGTTCCAAAGAGGATGGATCTAGACTGTTCTCAGTGGTAGCAGATGACAGAATGAGGAGTAATGGTCTCAAGTTGCAGTGGGGGAGGTTTAGGTTGATATTAGGAAAAACTTTTTCACTAGGAGGGTGGTGAAACACTGGAATGGGTTACCTAGGCTGGTGGTGGAATCGCCTTCCTTTGAGGTTTTCAAGGTCAGGCCTGACAAAGCCATGGGTGGGATGATTTAGTTGGGGATTGGTCCTGCTTTGAGCAGGGGGTTGGACTAGATGACCTCCTGAGGTCCCTTCCAACGGTGATAGTCTATGATTCTATGACAAGGAGCAGGGGAGTTTGGATGGGTGGGGAGTTCTGAAGGGGGCAGGAACTGGGAGGGGTCAGATAGGGGGCGGGGGCCAGGCTGTCTGGGGAGGTAGAGCCTTCCCTACCCAGACCTCCGTACAGTTTTGCAACCCCAATGTGGCTCTCGGGTCAAAGTTTGCCCACCCCGGCTTAAACTGTCTACAAACATGATACTTGTCCTGGATGTGGGCTCTTCCAAACATTTTAGACAGCTGGGGTGTAGGTCACTGACCAACATCGGTCTGGCACACAACTGACAGGATCTGATCCCAGGAGATCAAGGCATGACTCCAGTCCTGAGAATTAAATTTGGTCCAAATAGGATGTAAAAACTAAAACCTACAGATGCACTCTATCTAACAATGAAAAAAGAATCTGATTGTACACTGAACGAGGACCACTAGCTTGAGATGACAAGACTGGAAGTACTTCAACAACGGTCACTGTTGTTAAGAAGGAACTAAGAGGGGGTTGGGGCACCTCCACCCTCATACTAGCACGTCGGGGTATGTAGTGACAAAGCACTCGAGCCACCCCAACAGGTACCACGTGGGGGGAGTTCTCTAACAACTGTGCATGAGGTGTGCACGCATCTCCAGTGGAAGAGACATGGGCAATCACTCAAAGAACTGGGTTGTTTGTTCCAGCATTCAGAGGGCCTTTCCTGCTGGCTGCCCAGCATGGTGCTTAGGCACACTGCTCCCGAGGAAGGAGACTGCTGAACAGCTTGGGCTGAGTGACTGGTTCCCTTTTGCTGAGGGGTGGAGATGGCAGGTAAGAAAAGAGGCTTTGGAGACCACAATAACTTACTCATATGTTAAATAAAACTAAGCATTTTACCAGCATATTGGATTCTGAACTGGTTACAACAATGGCAGAATGAATCTCGTCTCATTGTATTATTCTTCCAGGAAAAACAAAAAAAACCCCAGACAGTGGTGAACTGTTAAGGGTACACAGCTTTCGTCCCTACCTTTAGCTTCTTTGATCATAGTGCAGTTTGAATGAACCCCGGAATGGCAGCAACCACCACCCATTCTTACTGAAGGTACCCAAATTGTCATGTGACCACTGGACAGACATGCAAGGAGAGGGTGTAATGGAGGATTAGGAGGAGGTTAATAGGTAGTAAGACTAGACAAATTAAAAGCCTTGTGAGGATTTCCAAGTAAAATTGTTAAAGATTTAAAATCAGTCCAGAGATTCTCTGTTTTGAAGTTAATTATGTTTATTACTAGATCAAATTAAAAATACAGAGGCTGCTGGAGTCTTATTTCTCCCCATGTTCGCATTAAAAAAAACAAAGCACAGCTGTAGACAGGTCAGACAACAGGAGCCCAAGTGGCGCATGGGAACTGTAGATACATATGGAAGCCTCAGGCTGGGTGGCCAGAGAAGGGCGAGACCCCTCTCATCCCAGGCATCCCTGATCATGCCAATACAGAACTCATTTAGCCCCAGATCGGAGCTCTGTCTCATTCAGAAATTGGGAAGGATGATCTTAGAAAATGGGTGTAACCATTGAAACTACTTTCCCTGCCTGTCAGAAGGCCCTGCTTGTGGATCAGGAGTTCTCCTAGAAGTCTGGAGACAAAGAGGGATCTACAATAAGTAGTTCGCAAAACAGGCCACTTGCTTCCTAGTTCTAAAAAGGAAAAGGAAAACTGATTTGCCAATCTTTCCCAGGATTACATCCAGGCAGTTCCATTCTACAGTTTGCGAAGACTCCACCCTGAGCCAAAAATCAGACTTAGCATGAGGGGAGGCAGCCCATGATCTGCAATGCCACAGCAAATGGAGCGAATGAATAGCTCTCACCCAGAGCTTCCCTGCGGGGTGGATTAGCATCAACATTTGTGTTTTGAAGACTTTTCTAGAAGTAACATCCTATTTTAAATATATTCCAAAAGCACCTGCCCAACTGACATCCTAATGACACTTGTCCTGAGATTGGAAGGAATCCAGAGGAAGGGAATTTTCTGCCCCTTATATTTTAAGCACATTAATGGATGTGCCTACAGAATTGGTCTAAAATTTAAAGATTTTACTTGGAGTCAAAAAATTATATGGACTCCCTGAAATGAGATTTACATCTACATATGTTTATTTAACTACATTTAACAATGTAGTTTATGAGAAATGGGACAATCTTCCTTTAACCAATGATGCAGGAAACTCAGCAAGGATGGCAGTGGTTTCCAAGACAGTGCAGACAGCCGACAAGACCCTCAGTCTGAAGTCTGTTTACAGAGAACACTTTGGGTCACATCAAGTCAGAGCTCCCTGACCAGAACTAACACCGAGCATAGAAACTCTCCTGAAAGTCACTCAGTCCTGGGAGCGGCAGGTGACAAAGCATGGCGTAACTGAACTGGAACGCTTGCAGGACAAGCCCAGCTGCCTTGCACTACATTGTCATTTTAGGGTGGGAGCCTTCTTTGTAGATAGGTATTTATACCAGACATGTAGTATCACCCCCTAGAATGGAAACTCAGTCCATGCAGGTAATATAGCAGATTGGGTAGGAAGCCTGTACATCATCCAGACAGCTAAACTGGTAACTTTTTGGGGGTGGGGAAGCAGAATAGAGAATAGATTTTCCAGTGATGAACAGGACAGCATTCAGTCTAGAGGGAATTAAAGTGAATCCCAGGTACATTAGAAGACTAGAGGGCAGATTCAGAGAGATGCTGGCAGTTTCCTTTTGATGCCATTTCTTGTGGCTAACGAAAGGAGGGGAGTTGTCTACTTGCAGCTCTAACAGATTCTCGTTTCATAACCCTGCACGCTTGCAGATACTGTGACAATTTCACAATGTCCCAGTTCTACATGTTAGCAATTCCAATGCTCACCAGAATGATTCATCATCATTTGAAACCAACCATAATGAATTAAGTTACTGGGAAGTGAAGGCCCTGTCCCTTTCAGGAATCTGTCCAAATGCTGATTGACAGGGGCTTCTCCCACACATTGTAAGAGAAGGACACAAGAGCAAGCCTGAGCACTAGAAATTTGTATTGTCACTAGTCACATCAGCATCCTGATCCCAGACGAGTTTTGGTATAAACAGAGGATCATTTTTCAAAAAAGCCTGTTGTTTGACTCTTAATCAGCAAAGTAATAAAAAGTCACTGCACAACACTACATTTTATTGCTAATCACAAATTGATGCACCAGATTTCAAAATAATTTGGTTTATAGTGTTCTTTTTTAAACAAAGAGGAAACTGCTATAAATCAGGGTCTTGTGTATACAAGGTCCCTTTACTACAGCAATGGGTCTGTGTCAGTGAAGAGGATTAAAAGAAAATAACTGAGTACATCTGTACGATGTTTTTCTCAAAGGGAAACTACCCAAGTCACTCCATTCAGCTGGAAGGCAGCCAGTCTGCCCACAGTCTAAAATCCCTTTCCCAGGGGGTGGGAAAGCCCCACATCCTTATACAATTGCTGCTTTAACTTGTTAATGCTTTACTAGGAGCATGTCAGAACATCTTCAGGATGCACGCAATGCATGGCTCCTGAACTGACAGCTTTCCATTGTTGGGATAGTCAAGTCTCTCCGATGCAACTAAGAGTGTGGCCAATTAATGCTCTACACAGGATTTAAAAACAGATGCTCTACCAGCTGTGGCCAGACAGAACAACGTGGCAGTACTTCAGCTTCTGAGTGGCACTACGCCACCATTCATTAACAAGTACAGTTCAGTGCATCTTGTAACTGGGTCCTATGCTCAGATCTAATTATCCTAGGTAAGAGCCTGTGGCAGCATGGCCACAGACAAGCTGCTGGATTGCTACAAATACTGCTGCCCTGTCATCTCCAATACTGTGGTGTTTGGCTCTCCAGGGAGGACCCTTTGGACTTTATTGCCTTAGTGAAGTGTACACTCAAGTACTCTTTGGGGGCTGAATGAACATTCTTGTTAGAGGGCTGCACTGCAGGAGGCTCCAGACAGATTCCTATTTATACGTAGGCACAGACCATTACAGTTAAACACGAGTAAGTCTCAAAATATCAAAATCAGAACAAAAAACTAAATAGAGAGTTAAATAGCTCATCCAATAGGATTTGATTTTCACATTTCATCTCTTCACACAAACGCCTCCAATCCACTTGGCTCTGCACAGCCTGAGGCTCCACCCTCAGAGGGGAGATGCTGAGAAAGAAGAAACTGAAGCTGCTCCAGACAAAACACACAGGTATAAATATAAAAAGAGGTTCAATGTCAAGCACCAGTAATACTGCCTGCTCGGTGCAGGCGTGGCCATTGGGGAGAGACTCCCAGAATCAGGAACATTATTCAACAAAAATAACACACTTTGTATCCTCCTGCAGCTGCCAAGATTCCTGGGTGAAGTCCCCAGAAGAGTTTGCCACCTGTCAATTTTGGCTCAGACAAGAAGAAACAAAAAGACTGTTTGAGGAGATAAGCTGCGGAAGGCAGAACTCCCAAGCTGGCTTGCTGGATCTTTGTTTGGTGGAGACAACTTCAGGTGAGGAGCCTGCAGGCAGGCATCCACCCACTGTTGCAACGCTGAACGGTTCCACCATCCAACCATCTCCTTTCAGCTACTGCAGGGTACAGTATCAGCTTCCTTTTTTAAAAAAAACCCATGGATTTGAAATGTCCAAGTTTGGCCTCTGTTGCACTGGAGTGTTAGAATCCATTGGGAGGCTGGCATCTCTCCTTCTCTACCATAGGCAGTGCTTACTCCATGATGGCCCGGTACAGTGCAGGTTCAATGTAATCCTCCCGATAGCGTGAGTTGATCACTCTTTGTCTCTTCCGCTCTTGTTTGACCTCCTTCTCTGTGAAGATTTCTGTGAAGCGCATATCTGAAGCTACTGACTGCAAGAGTAAAGCAGGGTTAGACACCCACAGCGCCATTCAGATTAACTCATTACCCCTCACCTACAAGCGGTCCCACATGGCAGAGAAATCGCTTGGGGCATGGGGCGCTGGGACTGTTATGTACAAGCCCAAGTGACACTGCTGCATGGAGAGAGAAACAGCTTAACAAACCTGCAGTCACTAGACCCACTGAAATTATTAATGGGCAAACACCACTGAGGGCCAAAGGATTCTAGCTCAATGCCAAGCGTGAAGGAGACTTAAAGGAGTCAGTTCAAAGATCAAACTAAACACCCGGGACGTCTGCAGTATGCTCTGCTCTACTGAGACAGGCAGATTTAAACACCCACTCAGCATGAACGTCCCACCCTATCCTTCCTGGACTCAGACACACTGCATGCTTATTAACGAGTGTTGCAACTGAGCTAGGTCAGATGGGTGCACAGGACCTGTCTCTCAGGTCAGCAATGCACCTGGGTTGTGAATGGTCGTGGAGCTAATGCCTTACTATGTGAGGCCTACTGGAGCGATACAGGCCAAGGACACCAAGGCACTTCCTGGTGTACCTCACTATTTCAGAGAGGCAGGATTTCACTATTTAAGTCCCATAAATTGTCAGTTAGCACGCAATGAAGGGCTACAGACCTCAGCTAGAGGTGAGCTGAAGTAATGTATCTACAGAAAGAGAGAGATCAGCCAAGGAATAGACAGCAAACAAACTCCCAGAGCAAGTCTCACCTTGCAGTGCCCTTGCTGTGCACTTCAATGGGTTTGCTCCCATGAAGGCAGGCTACTCTCAGGGGAAGCCACGTGGACATCACGGTTATGTAGTGGACATTTAGTACGTATGCACACCCCCACTACTTACCAGCCTTGATTTGACTCTCTTTGGAAGCTCCTCATCAAGAGTGTACACATCATCTCTCTTCGCCATCAGCTGGGATCCATCTTCAAATTCCACCTAACACACAAATCATACTGTACTGCCCGAAGTCACAAGAGCCAGACCCCCACACTACTACAGAGTCTCCCTGTTCAGTTCCCGGCTCTCTAAGTGAGCTTCCATAATGAAAGCTTTCAATATACGTGTACTTTCTGGCATAGCATGGGGTCATGTGTAAATGAGGGGGGGATAGCAGCAGCTAGTTTTATATCTAGTACTGGGAACAGACTTTATACAAGCAATAATCCTGAGCGGAGCAGGAAGTTGCACGGCCCAATCTGCCTAGGGTCAAGGGAATGACCATTTTTAGGAATATTCTCAACACTTTGCAATAAGCCAGCCCCTCACTGGGGATTTTTACTCATCAGGCAAACTGGGTGCTTCAATGCCACTCTGGATATTACCTGAGCAGCAGGGTTGGGAGACTAGGGCAAGGTGTACACGAGTACTCTAAAATTCAAGGTTTTTTTTGTAAATAAAACTTTGCTTCAGCCAGATTCAGTTACAGGAGCTTAAATATTGGGGCCCATTTTCAAATACGGGCGCCTACCACGGTTCTAAGCTGTGCACGCATGCACACGGATTTTAAACCCCGCGAAACATCGCGTGCGCTCCGGCTTTTTTTTTTTTGGGCGCTTTGGCAGTGGCATGGAAGAAATAGTTTGCGCACACGGCCTGATAAAAATTAGAGGGAACATTGGTGCCTACAGCTAGGCAGCCAGTTAGAAGCAGCCTGAGTTTCAGAGGTGATGAGCCACCCCTAATGCTGCTGATTTCAGTGGGCGCTGCTGGTGCTCCGAGGCTCTTTTCACACCCGAGTCTGAACCTGCCCATATTGTGCAGGCTCAGCATGACCCCCAGGACATCTGGAAGCTCAACAGTCGCACTCGCAGGACTCACTGCTGAGGGGGGTGGCAGAAGGGCTTAGCTCACGGTGCAGACACTGACTAGATGCCACTTTTTCCTACAACCCGCTGCATGGAATCACTTCTCTGTATATCCCACGGATCTGTATTTCTAGTGCAGAAGGGAAGGGATGAATAGCCCACACATCTGTACCTGGCTATAAAACGGTGGGTCACCAAGGACATCTAGGCTAGAGCAGGGTCCTCAGCACCCAGTTATTCAGCATTTATGCTCCATCCAGACTAAAGGCTTAGATTTTTACTGCCATAAAAATATAATCTCTTCTCTATGCAGCTTTCCTTCCAATATACCAGGAACAAACCCCATAACCGCCCCCAACCCTTCCGGAGTGGATTTAATTGCAGGAGTTAAAGAGGGTCCTAGGACTTGGTTTGCCAGTAGTACCACAGTTCTACAAAAGGTCTTCTAAAATAGACAGTGGGGAGATGTCTAGAGACTACTGTGATGAGCATTTTATCTAAATAGTGAGAGGTGGAGGGCAGCGGTAAGGAGTAGGAGCTCGGTACCTGGTACATCTGGATGGCATGTGATGCCACAAATTTGGCTCCATAAACTTGCCCATCTGTCCATCTGACTTGCACGACCTCTCCTTCAGCAGGAGGACCCAGCTGAAGACAGTCTCGACTCTGATGGGACAAGAAAGAAAGTCGGGAGATGTGGAGAAGTGAGCAGTAACAACTTCTTTATATTTGCATAAAGATTCAGCAGGCCCAGAGATCCATCCAATTTTTAGAGGGCTTTCCATCAGAGTACCAAAGCACCTTACGAACAGCCCTTGAGATAGGTGCATATTACCACCTAGAGACAGGGAAATTGAGCCACAGGGTTCCACAACTAAACCATTAGTTCACAAACACAGGGTGTTTCCTGCTCCCAGCTATTTCAAATGGTCTGCAATTTCAAAGTCAAGCTTCTTGGATCCTTTCCTTCTCCTGGCTCAGCTCATTACAGAGACCCTGAACACCATCTGCACCCTCAGTGACAACTGTGCAAATGAATTGCCTTGTCATTTGCCCTTCACCACCCCACCACCCAGCCCTGCGTATTAGCCACATGGCTTGAATTAATATGCAAACTAGATACCATTAACTTGGGTTTGAATGCACCCAATGAAGTGAGCTGTAGCTCACGAAAGCTTATGCTCTAATAAATTTGTTAGTTTCTAAGGTGCCACAAGTCCTCCTGTTCTTTTCTGGGGTTTGAATAGAGACTGGAGTGGCTGGGTCATGACAATATTGAATCTATTTCCCCATGTTAAGTACCCTCACACCTTCTTGTCAGTCTAAATGGGCCATCTTGATTATCACTACAAAAGTTTTTTTCTCCTGCTGATAATAGCTCATCTTAACTAATTAGCCTCTCACAGTTTGTATGGCAACTTCCAACTTATCTGTATGTATATATATTTCTTCTTACTATATGTTCCATTCTATGCATCCGATGAAGTTGGCTGTAGCCCACAAAAGCTAATGCTCTAATAAATTTGTTAGTCTCTAAGGTGCCACAAGTACTCCTGTTCTTTTTAATGAATACAACTGTTCATAAGTCTGAAAGAAGATCAATACAGGCACTTTGCAACCAAAGCATTAAATTAGACAACAACAGGTTTTTAAGCGGGAAAAAAATCTAAAAAGCTGTAAGAAATTCTTTGCTCAGATGAGAGTACTTCCCTCCTTATGAGCTGTCATTAACCCCCTAGAGATGTTAGCAGACAGACACATTTGCTCCCACAATGGTGATGCAGTTTCCTTGTACCACATGCCCTCTAGTGGAGTAGCTCCCTTATTTCACAACATACCACAATGTCCTCTGGATAGAGGTTGTCGCTGAAGGAGCCATCATCAAAGTTGACTTCATAGAAGGTTTCCTTTGTAAGACTGACCACTTCGCACTGATAGAAACGACCATTCTTGTGCTTGCTGATTACCATTTGGCCAGCTGAGAGATCTTGAAGAGCAGCTTTAGCTCGCTGAGAGGAGAAGAGCTCTTGTTAGACAGCTAAAATGAAGGTCAGTATACTGGTACTGAACATGGGCCTTGGCAGATAAGAGACAGAACTACATTGCTGCCAAGAGTTCTTAATTGAACGTAGGATCCACCAGTGATCTGAAGTCAATCTTTAAAAGAGTTTTCCCCCAGAGTGCTTTAAATGCTTAAAAACCAAACCAGTCAGCGGCAGCGACCAAGACAGTGCAGTGCATAGCTCAGGCCACCTAGGGACTTACAAGCGCTCCGTCTTTAGAGTAGGTTCCTCAAGACAGTTTGAGGACTTTGCAGCAAGCCCTCTACAGGCCCATCTCGAGCAGAATACTGCAGTTCATTTGGCAGAAGGGCTACATGGGAACATTATCCACTGGTTGGTCAACAGAACAGGACATTCCACTGGGATCCCAATACTAACTCTGCACATTAGTATCACTTACTTCACACACATGTTAGCTATTCCTTCTCACAACAGCTCCAGGGGGGAGGTGGTTCTCAGTCACTTTATAGAAACTAGGGAAAAGTGACCGGCTGAAGGTCATATGCAGTCAGCAGCAGGACTAACATCAGGGCTCAGCTCTTGGCATGGGATGGGAGCCAAGGTCATTAGACTATGCTGGCCAAAATGCACAGGGAATTCTTTTATTGGTATGAATCTGTCAAAGACATTAACTCATCCACCTTATCTCTCTAGCACAGCCAAAAGCTTTTCCAGTTTCCCTTGATACTCTGGCCTATTCCAGAACAAATCCTAGTTGTGTCCCAAATACTCACCTCTGCCTGGGATGGAATCTTATGCCTAAAGCAGGTAATGAAGACAACGAATGGCCAGTCATCAGGCTGCATCATGACTCCAGCTGCTTGAGCACAGCTGACATGAAAGGACGTAGGACAGCGACCATGAGAGCACTGCACACAGCAACCTGCAATTCTCTTCCTCCGCTTCTTACAGAAGATGCATTTCTGCAGACAGGAAACTACAGATTACTGCTCAGCACTGGCTTTCCCCAAGTACAGAAGACTGACAGGCTCCCCAGGTGTTACTAGAAATACCTTTTTTCATTACTACATTATTGCAACTACTCTTTATCCCAGAAAGGCACCATGCTTTATCATAGTCTAGAGAGAGAAGGGCACTTGTTTTATTTCATAACCGGGCAGGAATCTCAGGAGTTACAAACAGGGACACAGGCAAAAAAGTTAAGTGTTCATAATATACCAATCCAACAAGCTTAACAGCAAAACATTGAACTGAAATGTCTGCAAGGGAAGGTGACCTGGACACGAGTCATTCTACCACATTTCAGCAATGACAAAAGTCAATGGCCCACTGCAACTCCTGCCTGTAGTTATACAAGGACAGAAACAGGCCAGAGGCCTAGAGTAACATTATACCCCAAAGGATTTCACAGAACCAGAGACAGAACTTCAGAAGGGAGGAGAACTGAGTAGAATTTGTACAGATGCAGATTCCATACCCTTACCCTAAAGGCAGAAAGCTAGATTTGGGCCAGCAGATTTGGCGTAACTGATGGATGTCACAAACACTGGTTTATATCTTTAGAGCAGGATTGAGCAAATGGAGGAAAAGGCTCTAAAATGTAAGTATTTCTAAAAATTAGTCGTGCCAGCCAGGAAGTCCCATATCTTACAGCTAAAGTCAACATACAGCTTTTTATTTAATAGTTCTCACCTTGTTTGCCCCGAAATACTGAAGGTGTTTTTTTTTTTTTTTTTTTTAACAACAAAGTGGTTCAGTTCATTGTCATATTTTTAGGTACAGGGGTTTTGAGAATAAATTAAATGATTGTGAAGCACTTTGAGATCAGCTGATGAAAATATATAAGGACTAGGCATTAAGTATTTGCACCTTCTCCTACTTCCATCAGTCTGAGACTCATGGAGTGGCTAGACTGTAGAAATCCTTAAAGAGAGAACACTAAAAATGATAAAGCCGCCCAGGACTCAGGCCAGTTAGCAAGGACTCGTGCAGAATAGGCTTATCGCGGTCATCTCAGACTCTTCAATGACTGAGAACGCTCTTGGCAGTGGTCTCCCCTCTATTATGCTGCTTTTCCAGAGGCTCCAAGTCCACTGGTCAAATCCCACCCCATTTCTTCTGCTAGTGCTGCACTGGATCGCAGGCTTGGGTAGTTAATAGCAAGGTATGATGCGATATAACCATACAAAGCTCAGTTCTCTCCTTCTGGATTGCGGGAAACTCACTCCTTTAGATAGAAGAGGAGGAAGGGGGAGTCTAACATTCCTTAAACTGAGTTTGTAGACAAGCTAAACAGACCCAGCTTTTATTTTATTTAAAGTGCCTAGAGATTCCTGCATAAGATACCAACGTATTACTGTATTATGCAATTCAAATCACTAGCTAAACTATAACAAGACTCCATACTGACCCCTTTGTTAATTCTAACTTCAAGTAATTATCATGCTCTGTGTTAATACCCAAGAACAAAGCTAGGTTTCAGAGAGTAGGGAGTACTCTAACTGGATTTATTTAACAAACCACCTCCCAACCATCAGAGTTCAGATTTTCTCAGACCTCTATTTAATAGAGGGAAGTTGTCTCCTTCAGGAGGAGACTAGAAGACCCCACAGATAGGACTTCAATGAAACCAATAAGCCTAACAGTGAATCCCAGATGTCTTACCAGTCTGAAGCGCTGCAGAGGGATTTTGCCAACATCCACTGGACTGCGCTCTGCAATATTCACAAATTTTGCCTCCAGTACAGCTACAGCACACATCACATGGACCCACCTGCCAGAATTGGAGATGAGAAAAAAAAAAAATCAGTACACACGGAAGAAAAAGACAGTTGAGAATTTAAGTCAGTTTAGTGTTAACGAAGCATAGCAGATTGGCAATCCCTCCAGCCCTAAGAATGAAGTCCTTTGTTGAACCATACAGCAGACTGGAGCTCAAGTAGTATAAGCCTCCCTCACACTAGCCCTGATAAAGGAGACATCTAGGAGCAAAACTAGACTTCATTCCATTTAGTTCTTGGCCTTTCCACTGAAGTGAACAAGGGAGCGACTGAGTGAGACTTGTGCTGCTGGTATTTATGCTGCAGGCACATGTGCCCTACAAGCTTGTTTCACTCAGGCCACAGACCTGTCAGATAACTATTTACAGTCACTACTGACCTGGTTTTGAAACAGTGACCTAGAGGTCAAAGGCCACTCCCAGAGTCTTCAGGCCAAGTTCCCATAGTTTACGCCTTGGCATTGCAAGTTAAGGTTTGGATACTAAATACCAATGTATTTTGCATCCGAGAACTTTAGACATACCAGCCAAGTTCATCTGTGTCCTTGTCCATTAACAGTCGCACATGCTGCAGCTGCCCAAGTCAGCCTTGAGCCAGAACATGCTGCACTGCAGGAGGGCCCCACCTCCCCAAGTCAGTGAAGTGTCGTTTGGGAAAAGTAAAGGAAGCTTTGTGGCTGTCCTGTGATGCAGACGCCTCCAGCCAAGCCCCAAGCTGAAGACACTAGCAGTGTAAATTTAGACAGTCTACTGGCAGAGATGAGGTATGTGGAGCCTTTGGTTGCTGTATGGGGCATGATCTCTCTGTACCCTGGTATTCAGAGTTCCTGGCCCCCGAGGTGGCTCTGGGAACCAAAGACAATTTTAATTAATAAGAAACTTCACAGTTAATAGCTATCACCACCTTGGGATGGGGAACTCCCTGGGAAGTCAGTGACTGGCTGTGGGTTTCTGTGATACTGCACCACTCACCCAAGTCCTGGTGCATAAGGCACCATGTGGTCACATCCTGAACTATGTTATATATGTTTACAACCCTCTGCATCCATCCTGTCAATCCATCTGGCAGATGCCCTTGGACACGACATCATCCCTGCAGCACACTCACACTAAGCAATGCACTTTTAACAACCTTACAAGAAAAGCTGCTCCACAGAGAATGAAAAAGCTGGAATACTCACTTGTCGTCATTGGCTCTCTGCAGTGCGCCTCCTCGTAATGAACACAAGCAGCAGTCCTGCCACAAAGAAGAAAATGAGGAACCATGTTATCTGTCAATGAAGCAGTAAGCTTGTGCCAGAGAGCCTCACTGTGACAACACATATTTAGAGGAATAGCTCTTTGTTGCCAATTAGCCCCACAGATACAATTACTTTGCAGAGGACAGCCTAATTAAGAGTTATCAACTGGCTTCTGCTTTTGAGAAATGGACCCACCTCATAGTTCTCTAGATACTCAGAGGTGGAGTAAACTAAGGAGAGCTACTCTGAAGATGGGTGGGAAAAATACTGAGAGCCAATGTTGTGAGCTCAGACCAGAGAAACAAAATCCTTTCCCAACTCGGCATAGCTGAAGCTGGGAACAAACCAGCTGGTGGATGCAATTCAAGGGGCTGGCCCCTGGAAGAGATGTAGCGGTCCACTCTATTGGTGGAGAGCCCATGACACTTTCTGAAAGAACCCCTCTACTCTGAGCCACCTTCCTCCTCAATGAGTTAGATTTCAGTATCCTCTCCCACTGCAGCCACAGCTAAGCAACAAGTTAGCTGCATTTTGTAGAGCAGAAGGCGTCATATACAAGGAGAGACCACCACATTCCTGCAGAACTTCCCTTCTCCATTTCTGACCACCACAGCCTGAATCACTGCACTGGGCAGCTGGTTCTTTAAGCCAGAAGACATTAAATCAAAAGGCCAAATGGAAGAGAATTACACTCTGGAGGTGTTCTCTAAATTACAGCCTTACCACAAAAGGGGAGCAGACATGGCACAACGCAAGATTTCAGGAAGAGCTCTGTAACTAGCCTTCATCTCACCTTTCCCCCTGCCCTCCCATGGGCTCCCCACAGCTTGGATACCCGACTAATAGGATCCTCCTGAGTCCTTAAAGAGAAAGTGAAGTGAGGCTTGTACAAGCAATTTTCTTACCTCTTCTAAAGCATTGGCTGTACACCTGGAGCACATCCAGTCTTCAGTGGCCTTGTCAGGGGACACACCATAACAACCTATAATGGAAACAGCACTGGCCTAATCTTACAGATCTCTCACCTTGGAGGTCAAAGAGGGAATATGAAAATTACAGCCCTTGGCTCCACTTCACAATCCCCACGTGAGGGTTCCATACACCTCAGGTTTGCTCATACACCACCCTTGCCCCACCATTCACAAGGCCGTCTCCATGATCCAACTGAGGAATGGACTCAGTTCTTTATTACAGCTAACAGGGGTTGGTAGGTGGAATTGTTACAATGTACAAGATCAGACTGCAGGGCAAGTTAGTGCCTAGGAGTGGGGTCTGGCTGTACTCACTAGCATGAACACAGACACTGCAGTTTTTGCAGGTGATCAGGACACTAGTTCCATCTTCCTCCAGGTAAGGGGTTGACAGATTGAGGTCAGTGCTGCAGCCAGTTGCAGTGAAGCACATCTCAGGAATCAGAGGTTTGGTTCGTAACTTCCTGGTGGCAGTACTTGGAGCAACTCCAGAGCTCTGACCATGGCCTCCACATTCTACCTATGAAAGTGAGGTGGGGAGCATAGGTAAATTTTACTGGGAATATTGAAAACCTCAGATTTCCCTCTCACATTTTTATTCTTACCACCAGCTTCATCAGGCAAGGATAACTACTACACAACAGCAAGCTAATGACCAGATAAACTTTACTTCCTGCGTCATTCAGAACATGATCCCATCTTTAAAGAGAAGTACAAGCCATAAGAACGGTCATACTGGGTCAGACCAATGGTCCATCCAGTATCCTGTCTTCCAACAGCAGCCAATGCCAGGTGCTTCAGAGGGAATGAACAGAACAGGAAATCAAGTGATCCATCCCCTGTCGTCCAAGCCCAGTTTCTGGCGAACAGAAGCTAGGGACACTCAGAACATAGTGTTGGATCCCTGACCATCTTGGCTAATAGCCACTGATGGACCTATCCTCCATGAACTTACTAACAGAGTTCAAAACAGAACTAGATGTCTTGGCCTTCACAACATCCCCGGCAAAGAGTTCCACAGGTCGACTGTGCCTTGTGTGAAGTAGTACTTCCTTTTGTTTGTTTTAAACCTGCTGCCTGTTAATCTCATTTGTGGCCCCATGTTCTTGTGTTATGAGAAGGAGTAAATGACATTTCCTTATTCACTTTCTCCCCACCAGACAAGATTTTATAGACTGCTACCATACCCGCCAATTAGTCGTCTCTTTTTCAAGCTGAAAAGTCCCAGTCTTTTTAATCTCTCCTCATATGGAAGCTGTTCTGTACGCCTAAGTATTTTAGTTGCCCTTCCCTGTACTTTTCCCATATATCTTTTTTGAGATGGGGTGACCAGATTTGCACACAGTATTCAAGATGTGAGCAGGTCATGGATTTATATAGTGGCATTATGATTTTTTCTGTCTTATCTATCCTTTCCCTGATAGTTCCTAACATTGTTAACTTTGACTGCTGCTACACATTGAGCAGATGTGTTCAGAGAACTATCCACGACTCCAAGAACTTTCTTGATTTTAAGACACCATCAGTTTGTATGCATAGTTGGGATGTTGTTTTCCAATGTGCATTACTTCGCATTTTTCAATACTGAATTTCATTTGCCATTTTGTTGCCCAGTCACCCAGTTTTGTGAGATCCTTTTGTAACTCTTCACAGTCTGCTTTGGAATTACCTATCTTGAGTAGTTTTGTATTATCTGCAAATTTTGCCACCTCACTCTTGACTCCTTTTTCCAGATCATATATGAATATATCTCTCTCCATTCTGAAAGCCAACCATTTATTCCTACTCTTTGTTTCCTATCTTTTAACCAGTTACCGACCCATGAGAGGACCTTCCCTCTTATCCCATGACCACTTGCTTCGCTTAAGAGCCTTTGGTGAGGGATCTTGTCAAAGGCTTTCTGAAAGTCTAAGTACACTATATGCAGTGGATCACTCTTGCCCACGTTTGATGACCCCCTTAAAGAATTCTAATAGATTGGTGAGGCACGATTTCCCTTTTCAAAAACCATGTTGACTCTTCCACACCAAATCGTGTTCATCCATGCATCTGATAATTCTGTTCTTTACTATAGTTTCAACCTATTTGCCTGGTACTGAAGTTAGGCTTACCGGCCTGTAATTAATGAGATCACCCTGGAGCCTTTTTTTAAAGGCTTTTTAAAGAATTTTGTTTCTTCACATTTGTGTGAAGAAACAAAATTCAGTAAACTCTCTACTAGTGTTCCATACTCTCCCAGGGCCCACAGAGTTCTCAGCGAGAGCAGCTTCAAATCCAGAGGTATTCCCATTCTATCTAGAGTAAGACTGAAGGTGTTTGAAACACATTGTTCTGTGACAAGCAGCAAGAGACCTCATCTGGAATACTGTGTACAGTTCCGGTCTCCCATGTTAAGAGGGATGAATTCAAACTGGAACAGTACAGAGAAGGGCTACTAGGATGATCCGAGGAATGGAAAACCTGTCTTATGAAAGGAGACTCAAGGAGCTTGGTTTGTTTAGCCTAACCAAAAGAAGGTTGAGGGGAGATATGATTGCTCTATAAATGTATCAGAGGGATAAATACCGGAGAGGGAGAGGAATTATTTAAGCTCAGTAGCAATGTGGACACAAGAACAAATGGATATAAATTGGCGATCGGGAAGTTTAGACTTGAAATTAGACGAAGGTTTCTAACCATCTGAGGAGTGAAGTTCTGGAATAGCCTTCCAAGGGAAGCAGTGCGGGCAAAAGATGTATCTGGCTTCAAGATTAAACTTGATTAAGTTTATGGAGGAGATGGTATGATGGGATAACATGATTTTGGCAATTATTGATCTTTAACTATTCATGGTAAATAGGCCCAATGGCCTGTGATGGGATGGGATTTGAGTTACTACAGAGAATTCTTTCCTGGGTATCTGGCTGGTGAATCTTGCCCACATGCTCAGGGTTCAGCTGATGGCCATATTTGGGGTTGGGAAGGAATTTTCCTCCAGGGCAGATTGGGGCACAGGTCACTTGCTGGAGGATTCTCTGCACCTCGAAGTCTTTAAACCATGATTTGAGGACATCAATAGCTCAGACATAGGTGAGAGGTTTATTGCAGGAGTGGGTGGGTGAGATTCTGTGGCCTGCATTGTGCAGGAGGTCAGACTAGATGATCATAATGGTCCCTTCTGACCTTAATATCTATGAGTCTATGAGATATATTTGTCTGTATGTGCCCCCTGGAATCACAAGGTCTGTCCCTTCCCCAAGAAGGGTATCTGTGGCACACCTTTACAATGCCTAGACTTTTACAGATGCAGAGTCAGACGACTGCAGTGCTACTATATGAGTACTGTTCATTTAGTTATATCCTCCGATCTCTTACGCTATGTCTACACTGGCAATTGAATAACAAAAATTTTGTCATTCAGAGGTGTTACCTTCCTGCCATCCCCCCGAAAGACAAAAGTTTTGCCACAAGTGCCAGTGTGAACAGCTCGTTGTCAGCAGGAGCGCTCTCCTGCTGAGAACGCAAATGCCACTCGTTGCGGGTAGAAGTCCTGTCAGCAGGAGAGCTGGCAAACAGCGGCTACACTGCATTACTTTTACCAGCATGGCTGTGGTGTGACAGCCATGTCGCTAAAAGCTGTGTAGTGTAGACATAGCCTATGATTCTAAAGACTTATACAAACATGTTTAAACATCCCCATAGCTGTTTCATACTCTAGGGCCTTGTCTACACTTGCAACAGTGTGTAGGGTACATGCAGTGATATGCTGCAGTGAAAACTAGGCTGTGTCCACACAGCAGTGTGTAGCTACACAGCAGTGGCAGGCTCTGGGGTGGAGGAAGCAGGGGAGGGCTGCTGGAACCCTTCCCTTCTACCTCCCCCCTGCCGGAGCTTTTCATGGTGGCTGGGAAAGGCTCCGGCAGCAGGGTGGCAGCGAGACACTACACTGCTAAAAAGAGCAGTGTAGACATGGGAGGCACTGCTTGGGCATACACAGAGCTGCGCAGGATACATAGCTGCGCAGGATACATATCTTAAGGTTCTGGTGTGTCCGTATTCTATTCGCCTAAGCAGTGTCTCACCATTTACACGGCTATTTATACCCATGCTAGCTAGATGTGCAGCGTCTGTATTCGACAAGCCATCTAGCCTAGTTGTGAACAAGACTACTGTCTCAAACAGATATTTGTTGTTAGGCAGGTAGACCTGGAAATGCATCTCTCCATTGAAAAACCAAGAGACTTTTATAAACTCAATGTCAAATTAGACACCAATTAAAATTTAAAGGGACAAGATGGGTGAGATAATCTCTTTTATTGGACCAAGTTCTGTTGGTGAAAGGCAAGATTCCAAGCTACACAGAGCTCTTCTTCAGGCTGCAACATTACAAATTAAAATTTAATGCAGTTCTAATGGACTATGACTCCAACTTCTGGAGGACTAGGTAACTGAGGTCAAGCACTGATAACTCAGGCATTCGCAACTCCCATTCTCAGGTTCAGTCCTCTGGAAAAACTTCGCTGCCTAGTGTAAACAGACACCTCTAGCTGCTCCTTTGCTCAACTATTTTTGCCCAAGTATCTGTTTATGCCATTTACAAATCAAGACGAGATGACAATAACTGGCATTATCTGCGCAAATGGGTGACTGTATGTGTTGCAGGAGTTAAAATCCCCGTGCATTTTGTTGTCCACAGTTATCAAAACGAGTACAAGAGCCAAACATGAACAGTCTCCTCGCACCTGACCTGGGGCAACCAACTTCTTCAAGGCCGAATTTAGAGATGCCTGTTTGAGATTATTTTTTCCTTTACATTTTAGCCCTCTGAATGCACTGCTCTATATGCTTCTCAAAAAAACTCAGAGTGATCATCCTAGGATACATAACCTCAATAAGGACCTGCCCAAAACATCTAATTTTCCTTTCCAATACAGAAGTGAACATATTAGTTTCTAGATCTAACACAATCATGGTGGTCCCAAAAACCATTATAGGTTTAGCCCATCAGTCCTCCTTCACCCTAGATGCCTGAGAGAAGAAAGCTTCTGCTTTTGCACGTACTTAGACAGCCATCGGGTTATATCCAGTCCTCTCCTTTTATTTTAAACTATGGGAATGTTCTTTCCCGATCCCTGCCATCAGGAAGCAGATTAAAGTGGGTCTCTAAAATTTAGTTTTCAGGAAAGAATTAATCTGAAAGTGAGGTGCTATGCACATAACTTTGATAGGAATTTAACAAGTTTGAGCTCAGCCAGAGCTAAGGAGGGAAGTTTCAAAATATATGCAGCTATGAAACAAACAAGGAAGTCTGATGCAACCTGAGGTTGTAAAGGGAAGAGCAATACTATTTACTGGATCACACAGATCTGCAGGCTTATTTAGCAACAGACTGAAACAACATTATTCTAAAATAAATTTACAACCTACTAGTTTACAAAATCCTGAGGAATGTGGCAGCTACCTTCTCCCTCAGCTTCTGCCATACAAAGAACAGCTCTGGGAGAAGTCCAGGATGCTTACCTGGTACGTCTGGAAGAGCATGCATACAGCACAGTGAGGGGGCTGCTGAGCCATGGTCTGATTATATTCTTTTTCTGCCTCAAAATTCTGAGGGCGATTTTGCCACAGCTGGCTAAGTGGTTTGGCCCAAGCCTCTGTCTCCTCAGCCTCTTCTTCAGGAGTTAGGTGCTCTGACATCTCTGCAACAAGAAATGGTTTCATTAGTGTTAGCGATATGTCCTGCTGCTGCCACTGTGTTGCAAGGAGAGCTTATGATAACCACCAAGATGAAGAATGGTAAGGAGAGGGGCTTCAATCTCTGACAGTGGGAAGTATGCACATGCCAGGAATGGTGAGAAATTGTTTATTTCCTTCTGAAGAAACACAAGGGAATTTAGCAGAAACATGACCTGAGTACACCACAAAGAAATTCATACAAATGAAAAGTATAGGCATGCATGATCCTGTTCCTGCTTACAATGGGGTGACCAACCCACACAAGCTCTGAACAGGGGCTAGAAGGGGCCAATTAACCTTATATGCTGCATCTGGAGGGTAACCAAGGACTGGTTGGAATGGCAAATGAAATTCATATGGGGAAGGAGCTGGGACAGGATTATAAGCCAGGAAGTGAGAGCACGAAGGGACTGCAGGGAAGAGGTCTGCAGTCACTCCCTGGAGGGAAAGGGAGTTAGCTAGGGACAAAAAGGGGATCCAGGGGGATAGTAAACCTGGGTTCCTGCCCTAGGGTGGGGAGTCCAACAAGAGGCAGAGAATGGAGAAGCAGCAATAGGGAGCAGAGGAATCTCTAGTGGCAAGCCAGAGATCAGCAAGGAGATAGAGGTGGGATAGGAAGAAGCCCAGGGAAACAGCAGCAAGGAGTGGGACTGCAGAGACCTGGGCTGCTGGTTACAGGGTCCCTGTGGTGGAACCCAGTGTAGAGGGAGGGCCTGGGTTCCCCTACCAGGGATCTGAAAGTGGTACAGGACCTGCAGACTTGGAAAGGAAGACTGTCTGTGATAGTGTCTGGACAGCTTGTCTAGTGGGACTCTTATCCCAGAAGGCAGGACGGACTATATAGTGACTTAGCTGGAGGGCCAAGTCACAAAGAGGGACCACATTGAGTCAGAGAGAGAGAGGGGAGCTCACAGTGCAAGCAACCGATGAAGTGAAAGCTAATTCTCAGACCCAAATTACAAAGAGGAGCACCTGTAGAGAGGTGAACCCCTTCATACTGCTTCAAGGGGCCTACAATTTAATCAGATCCAAAGCATATACAGGCTAAATGGTCAGTCAAGAATGTGCATGTTTTAAAAAATATGGATATTTAGTGGATTATTGGAAAGCGCCAAGGAAACATCAACTGTGGAATACAGAAATGAAGTTCAGCTACATTTAGAATTTGACTGGTATGCACAGTTGTGACTTTCTGTGACTGGAAAAAATATTCAGATTCCAAAGAAAGTAGTGGGAAAGGGTAAACACCTGGGGGTGAAACAATTCCACTGCCGAGGCTGTGCACTGGAGAACGAAGCAAGAATTCCAAGCAGAACTAAGAACCTCTCTTAGGCTGGAGAGAAGTCACATGCCTAGATGCCTCCCATATATCTTCAGTTACCTCATGGAACATACCATATTGCCCTCATACATCTGGAGCACTCTCCACCTTCCCATCCAAGGCCTCCCCAGATAGCTGAATTCCACCCGACTAAAGTATGTAGAACTTACCATCGTCACTGATGCAGTCTTTAACCACAAGAGGATGATGACGAGGAAGTTTGCTCAAGGGCTGGCGACGACCCTTTGACTTTTTACTCTCTTTCATTGATCTCAGGTACTCCGCTGCCACCTGGACAAGGCAAAGCAGCAACTCAGCAATAATCATGTTACAGCCAGTTTTGGGCCAAAATGGATCTGACAAGTTTAAAAAGCGGGCATTCTTACAAGACACTAAAACAAAGAAATATTTCCGTAAGGTATATTAAACTTTGGATTTATGCTTCTGAAAGTATTGGAAACCCAAGTATTTTAGCATTGTACTGCTATAGGATAGCCAAACAGCAAAAGTGACTGTTTTCATTGTTCAAGCTGAGTGAAATGCACAAAGTTAAACAGTCACCAGTTAATGGCGAAAAGTAAGTTAGATCTGTTGTGTAATCTACGCTGGACAAGTCCTAACTCAGCCCATTATATAAGTTTGTTTACATAAGGCAAGCTAAAGCTGAAGACACACTCCCAAACTGGATTGTTTAAGTTAAAAACAGTGATAAGGGGTCTTCAGGGTTCCAGGTAAAGTCCTGGGTTAATATGAAGACATGCTGAAAGATTCTAGAAATGGGAGAAAACATTTCCAGTTGAAGTCACTTAAGTGTGTTTTGATGAGGTAAAGGCTGAGGCTGCCATGATCTTCTGGATATTGCTTATCTGGGGGGATAAGTGCATGATGCTGAAAAAGTCAGCAGGATGCATGGACTGGAAGGAATGAGCGTTGCTGTTAGAACTGGTGCTGCCCCGCACTGCTGCCATATTGATCCTAAAAGATGTCCTGATTAGATCAAACCAGAGAGAAGTAACCAGATTACCTCACTACATCACTTCTAGCTTTGGCTAAAATCCTGAACTTCTGAAGTATAACCCCAAGGTTCCTACTGTCATCCACCTTCTTCCGTCTTTCTTCTTGCCCACCTTCTTGCTCCTTTTCCCCTCCTGACAAGAATTTGGCTTAGCTTGCTCAGATAATTCCAACTTTTGCAACATTACTACGAGCCTGGGATCAGAAAGGGAGCTAAAAGCAATGCCTTAAACAACCTGACACTGGTGAAAGTTTGCCAAATCTCTATGTGGCTGATAAGCCCACATGCGAGGTCTGTAATTTCTCTGCAGCTAGGATGCAAATAGAAGAAGATTTCTCTCCCCTTTCCAAAGTTTCATGGATTATAAAGCCAGAAGATCCACTGTAATCCTCCAGTTTGACTTCCTGTATAACAGACAGTAGTACTTTCCTGAATTAATTCCTGTTTGAACTAGAGAATCTGTTTTAGAAAAAACATCAAATCTTGATTTAAATATTTCCAGTAATGGAGGATCCACCACAACCCTTGGAAAATGGTTCCAATTGTTAATTACCGCAACTGTTAAAAATATGAGCCTTATTTCTGTCTGAATTTGGCTAGCTTCAACTTCCAGTCATTGGATCTTCTTGTAACTTTCTCTGTGAGACTGAAGAGCCCTCTATCATCAAATTTCTGTTCCCCACATAGGTACTTATATACTGATCAAATCACACCTTAACCTTCTCTTGGTTAAACTGAAGAGACTGAGCTCCTGGACTCTCTCATTATAAAGCATATTTCCAATCCTTTAATCATTCTCATGGCTCTTCTGTGAACCCTCTCTGATTTATCATCATCCTTGAATTGTGGCCACCAGAACAGGACACAGTATTCAAGTAGTAGTCACACCAGGTCCAAACACAGATATAACTATTCCTATTCAAGATTCCACTTTGTACATCCAAGGGTTGAACTAGCCCTTCAGGCCACAGCATCATACAGGGTTGAACATATGTTCAACCAACTATCAACCATAACCCAAGTTCTTTTCAGAGTCACTGCTTCCCAGAATATAGTCCGCCATCCTCTAAGTATGACCTTACATTGGCTGTACTGAATCACATATTTGCCTGCACCCAGTTTAAGAGAAATCCAGACAGCTCTGTATCAGTGCCCTGTCCTATTAATTATTTATCACTCTCCCAATCTTTGGGTCATTACAAATAAAGTTTTGCATATGAATGCATATTTTCTTCCAGACCACTGATAAATGTATTAAATAGTATAGGGCCAAGAACTGATCTCTGCAGAACCCCACTAGAAACACAACTGCTTAATGATTCCCCATTTACAATTACATTTTGAGACCTGTCAGTTAACCAGTTCTCAATCTACGTAATTTGTGTCATGTTGATTTTGTACTGTTCTAGTTTTATTCAAACTGTCATGTGGTACTAAATCAAATGCCTTACCAAAGCCTATGTATATTACATCCACACTATTATCTTTACCAAATGTACTCTCCTTAAAAAAAAAAAAGTTTGACAATCTATTTTCCATAAATCCTTGTTAACTGGCATTAATTACTCTCCTTTAATTCTTCATTAATCAAGTCCTGTATCAGAAGTTACATTTTTGTGACCAGGGTCAATATCAGACCGATAGACCTATAATTATCACGGTCATCCCATTTACCTAGTTTTCCTCCAGTCCTCCGGCACTTCCCAAGTATTCCAAGGGTTACTGACCAATCAACATTAATGGTCCAGAACGCTCCTTGGCCAGCTCTTTTAATAAACTCAGAAGCAAGTTATCTGGAACTGCTGATTTAAAGAGGTCTACTTTTAGTAGCTGCTGTTTAACATCCTCCTGAGTTATTACTGGAATGAGAAGTATTTCATTGTGATGTACGCACACATCTGACTCCCCTGCTCCACCCCAAATACAGAACAGAAATATTTAAATGAACACTTCAGCACTACCGACAATTCCACCATTTCCATCTAGTAATGGACCAATATCATTTATACAGTTCCTGACTGGATTCATAACTTTTTAGTTTTGTAAATCTGGCCCTTTAAAGACAGCAAAGTATATGTATTACCAGTTTGGATTTTATATTTTTTGGGTTCACGCAGACTGATCAAGTCATGCTCTCTTGATCAATCTGTGATATTTTGTTTTAAAGGGAGATTGAGCCTGTTTCAGCACCACCACCTCAAAGCTACCTGAGCTAAAAATCTCCCCCCTAAAATACAACCAGTAAAACTATTTAGGAAGACTAAAGAAAGGGTTTCTTACTATAAAAGACTATCCAACAAAAGGGAAGTGGAACAAGAGAAGCTGACCGGCTTTCATTTTAATTTCAATTTTTTATAGAACGTAAGAACAGCCATACTGGGTCAGACCAAAGGTCCATCTAGCCCTGTCTTCTGACACTGGCCAATGCCAGGTGCCCCGGAGGGAATGAACAGAACAGGTAATCAAGTGATCCATCTCCTGTCACCCATTCCCAGCTTCTGACAAACAGAGCCTAGGGACACCAATCCTGCCCATCCTGGCTAACAGCCATTGATGGACCTATCCTCCATGAATTTATCTAGTTCTTTTTTGAACCCTGTTATAGTCTTGGCCTTCACAACATCCTCTGGCAAAGAGTTTCACAGACTGACTGTGTTATGTGAAGAAATACTTCCTTTTGTTTTAAATCTGCTGCCTATTAATTTCATTTGGTGACCCCCTACTTCCTGTGTTAGAAGGAGTAAACGCTTCCTTATTTACTTTCTCCACACCAGTCATGATTTTATAGACCTCCTTCGTATCCCCCCTTAGTTTATTTTCCAAGCTAAAAAGTTGCAGTCTTATTAATCTCTCTTCATACAAAAGCTGTTCCATACCCCTAATCATTTATGTTGCCCTTTTCTGAACCTTTTCCAATTCCAATATATCATTTTTGAGATGGGGTGACCACATCTGGATGAAGTATTCAAGATGTGGGTGTACCATGGATTGATACGGAGGCAATGTGATATTTTCTATGCTATTATCTATCCCTTTCTTAATGATTCCCAACATTGTTAGCTTTTTTGACTGCCGCTGCACACTGAGTGGATGTTTTCAGAGATCTATCCACAAACACTCAAAGATCTTTCTTGAGTGGTAACAGCTAATTTAGACCTTATCGTTATATTTATTTATATATATTCTGTGAGTTTAGTAAAAATGTAAGCCAGCAATAACTTGACATGAATAAAACAAGGTTTTAACTAATACCTTGTATGTTGTTGGTCCCAAGACACCTTTTATCAACCTGACAAATTTTTGAAATGTTTACTTTTAGAGATTTGAGGTGATAAAGAAATTTGTTTTTCAAAATGTGTGACTTTTTGACTTGTGTCCCTGGTAGTATTATACATCCAAACGAAAAAGGTTTCTCTCGATCCAGTTTGTGAGGTGACAGTACCAATACATTGATGGTCTGAATGATAATTTAAATTAAAATTACAGTCAGGTTTCCATTGTAAAGATTAAATGACAGAGAAATTACCAAGTAAGGAGACCTGTTGTACTGACACCAGTAGAATCGAAAGCATGAGTGCAATAGATGAAGGACACTTACAATTTAACAGACCCACCAAATTCACCACAGCTTAATGCAGTTCTGAACTTTCCCCATCAACAGCTGCCATTCATACCTCTGCAAGTTCCTGTTCATTCACACTGGCTGTAATGCTGGCTTTCTTCCCTGAGGCATGTTCACTGTCAGCCCCATTGGCATCTCCTTTAGCATAGCTATGGACAGTAAGAACCCCAGCTTGGCCAAGAGTTCTTCTGGGCAAGAGTTCAGCTGACTCAGAGTCTGAAGTAGAAGAATATGCTGGAGAGCTGGACTGAAGGCTGAAAGCTGAACTCGGCTTAGAAGCAGTGAGGGCTGAGGTGGAACTGATTGAATGAGGAATGGAAAGATCCAGCGCAGCTGCCTCTTGCTCTTCCTCATCCTCCTCCTCCTCTTCCAGTTTCACATTTTTCAGTTCTTCAAATTTGACTTCTGAAGAATCCACATAATCTGAAACAAAGACAGATTGTTGATGAAGTCAGGGCAGCTTGGAGACTGCCTTGAATTAGGCACCATGAAATGATGGAGAAGACAACCACTAGATAGGAGGCTCCTGGCTGTGCAGAAGAAACGGAATGCACAATCAGGAAACAGTAGCCGATTTGTTCAAACATCCTGTCAGGTAGTTCACACACTGCTTAGCAGGAAGGAACCTACGGTAAGATAGGGACATGCTTTACTGAGCGACTGACCCTTGCCCTTTTCCTCTCTGTCTAGTCACTTGTCTAATGTCATAGAAGCTCTCTGGCCAGGACTGTTGAAGCATCCAGTATGTTTCTAGACAGAGGGAAATGATGAAGTGGAAAGACTAGAAAATTCTAGAAGCTAGAAGGGCCAGCTTTTTTACAGAAATCTCAAACACTTCCTCTTTCCTTTTAGACTCCTTGGAAATAAGAAGCTCCAAGGACATTTTCAATCATCCAAGCAGCCACAAGACAGTTGTCTGCACCCTTGTTCTTCCCCTCCCTCCACCCTGCTCATATTGGTCTCCTCCTCCTCCTGTTCTTAACTAGAAGTGCCACCTACATGTCGGGTGCTAACAAAGTCATTTAGGCAAGCAGTGGTCTCCATATGAACCAGTAGTGGAGTCAAAAATGCCACACACCCAGGAGCGGAGGCCAATAAATTGAAAGCCTCCTAAAGAGGGACTCTGGAGAAGGAAACCCCAAGGCACATGAATATTCCAAACACTCTGCTTGTCAAGGTTCAAACAGGCCTTTGTGACACGCTGTCAAACTCAAATGGCCTCTTAAATAAGAGGGGATGACCGGGATTCAGCACTAGTGCCTCTGGTCTGACCTTTAAAACACAAAAAACTTATCATACTATACAGTAAGATAGAACTTGAGAAGCAATTACCTGAAACTGGGAGTCCATCTTCACCCTGCTGCACAAGCTCACTAGTGGGTCTGACAGGAGGCTCTGCCACTTCCACCTCATACTGCACAGAGCTCAGCTCCTCCTTAGGAAAGGCTTCGCTCTGACTCACCTCTTGTGGCACCTCGAGGCAGACCCTGTGCCTCTTGGTTCCTATGCGATGCTTGGGCAGACTGCAGAAAACAAACCCACAAGTGGTTGATCACACAGAATTACTTAGGTGAAATCTCAGGTCAGTACCCTCAAGAAATGCCTGGTTTGGGTCATATGCCAGATGCCAGGAATTTTAGAAACCAGCACTGGGCAAGCCATGCACTCTCGGCTATTTCAAAATAGCCTTGTGTAGTACCACTCATCCTTAGGTTCCCTCAGCCCCACAATGTACAATTAAAAGATGCCAGAGTACATTGGCTCCCCTCACATAAAATTCAAGACCACCAGCTTAGACATCACTGTTAAACTATTCCTTAAGCAACAATGAATAGGAATTGTGTACTATCATGGCAACTCCAGCATTGACGCTGCTGGAATTTGGCCATGGAGAATGTTTACACAATCCCAACAAAATGCTTCTTCGTTCTTGTCTCCAACATACAGCACTCCTCCCCAACTTCAGGCTTTGGGCAGCAATGACCTAAGTAGGCAAACCATGGTGGATCAAGCTAGTGCTGTTGTATGGCTCCCTGCCATTTATCCCCTGACAGATACACATCAGCTTGGACCTAACCACTTTAGCAAAGAGCAAATCCTCTTCCTGAGACAGGAACCAGCCCAATCCCAGCTGCTTATGTTCCATTGGAATGTAAAGCATTCCAGTGCAGCAGGTTACACTGGCTTGTCATTGAACAGGGAAGCATTCACCACTACATGACATACCTCTTCTTCTCATCCATGTCTACATCCTCTTTACATGCCTCCCCAGTTTCTATTTCCTCACTGCACTGCTTCCCATTCTTGACTTTCTGGAAGAGCTCCCCCTTGAAGAACTCTGCTGCCTCTGGTGTGGGAAGGGTGTGGTCAATGGCAGTCGCATCTTTCCCAGCTTTCCAGAGCTTGTAGCGATCTGGCTGGTATTTCCTCACAAAAACATCCATGGAGATCTTCACCATATCCTTCCGACATGAGCACTGCAGTTACACAGAAGACACTAGGCCAATTACATAAGCATTTTATTTTCCAACCCAATACCACTTTGTTCTTTTGTATCTCAACTGATCCAAAATACCTCCAAGTGGTGAGACTCAAACATCTAAAATCTCCCTTGTCAGGATTATCCACCTATTATAACTGGGGAATCAGTGAGGACAAAGATTAAATGGCTTGTACAAGATCACGTAAGGAAGTCAGCATACATGACAGAACAGAAACAAGGAGAGTGAGCAGGTAGCTAGCCAGAAAGAAAAGCCACACCAGAGTGCATCGACCTATTGGTGGAGTTATCCACATAGTTAAGAGCACCAACCCATTTGCAGATTGTTTGAACTCCTCCCTATTTACAGAAATTTCTGTTCTGGGCCCTCTGATCTTTACATTGCAGAAATGAAGCTTAAATAATATCTGCAGCTTATACGACAATGCAGTTGGGTCCAGAGACAGGTCTTTAGCTTCTAAAGTTCTCTGCTTACTGGCAGCAAGTTGACTCCTCTTGCCCAGAGTTACACTTCCAGGGCTAGCAAATCTTAGTGTGTGTGTCCAGGGTGGGAAAGTAAGGATGGCCTTGCATGGTGGTGAGAGGGAGCGATCATTTGGACTGAACAGGTTCTAGCACTTCATAAATAGACTTTTAGTTGAGTTCTCTGGCAAACAGCAGTCTGTTGCTTGTGGGCTTGTCTACACACAAGTTGTATCGCTTTAACTATCCTAGCAGAGGTAGGGCTGTACCACCAGTTATATCGGTATAAAGGGGTTTACACCAATGTAGCCTATTCCCCTAAGGGGAGCAGAATAAGTTATACTAGTATAAGGCACCTTTGTAATGATATAACTATGTCCCACTAGGGGTTGTGCAAATTTAATTACCTCAGTACAAAAACATCTCTAAGCGAAACAGCTACAGTTGGTACAAAACCTGTTTAGACTTGGCCTAAGACCCTGCCATAATGTGCAACCTTCCAGTACCTGCTCAGTCTTACCCAGCAGTTACAGTCTAATCTCTTATGCTCTAAACCCTTAACATGATCTCTTCCTCTGGATATCTCAGATGGGATCGGTGTTCCATCATTTGCTGCCCAGAGTCTAAATGGGCACCAAAACCCTAGATAAGAGGCTCATTTGACTCTGCTGCCTGTAGTTATAGGAGATAGGAACAATGGTTTGTTCTAGAGGATCAGTCAAAGAACCAGACGTCAAAAATACACCAAAGCAGATTTTTTTTTCATATGCAATAAAAAAAGGACAGTAGACCACTTACTAACACAGACTGCTTTCCATATTCAATCCACCGAAGCGTAGCAAAGTTGGTAGATTCAGCACAATTAAACCCATGATTAAAGCCAGCATGATAACCATAAGGGAATGTTATCATGAATTCTCCAGCTTCCTGTGTCACCTAGAAGAAAGGAAGTCCACAAAGACTGTTAACTGGTTCACAAAACAGTTCTCATTCTCCTGGGTTTGACATATAAGCTGCCTTTGCTCTCCTCTTATGCAAGGATTTTCACTGTTTCCTTAACATGCTGGAGACACTCACTCAGCAGTAGCTGGTAAAATTGCAGTGAAGACAAAATGACTTAGAATGTTTATTTCAAGCTATGCTGGCCAGGCAAGCAAATAGATTCATGCCCTACTCAGGTCCCCTACTGCAGTGCAATGAACTACAGTCCAAAACTCAAGATAGTACAGTATTAAATATACAGCAGAAAACTGTTGGCAAAACTCAGGTTCTCAGCAATTCACCTGCATAAACAGACGTAGTCAGACACTCCAAGACCACAGAAGATACAGGTTAGAGTGCATGCTTCTAGAAGTCCTACTCACATGTGCATCATAAGAATTTACATTTTAAACATTTTCTTTTGTTGATTAGCTTAAAAAAATCCCTTCCCATCTGCCCTCCTCAGAAATCCCCACCGTCTCTCCAAGCGGACATTCTGGGAACCCTTTGACTGGACTTGCTATACTTAAAAGTATCCCAGGCCTTTTCCCTTCACCTTATCAAATGGGATGCCATATTTCTTCAATATCAATGGAGAGATGAGGGTCATCTTGTGACGGAGAAAAGCTTCACAACTCTGGGCACTTCCTGGAAAGAAGCCTGTTTAAAGAAGGGTATGGAGAGAAGTTGAATGCTCTGCTGCTGAAACCAGGAAAGAATAAGTTAATTAATCAGTACTCTACTAGGAAAGTTACTGCCCACACAAAGTAACTCCTTTCTGGCCTAGAATAGGTGTATTCCATTCTGGACCATACAAACCTGTACTATGTAAGGAAGACATGGTCAGAAATCAGATTGGTGACCTAAGCAGATATAGCTGCAGGCCTTAAAGAGGCCTTCTCTACAATATAGGGGATGGGGTGCAGTTACCTTCCCCGAGTCAACAGAAACCTTTATCAAAAGAGCAAAGACCATCTGCATATTCTTTTCCTGCCTTTTAAGCAAATTCAAATGACAGCAACAGATGGGTAACTTCCTATTTTGGAAAATTAAGTAAGTTTTTAATACATGGCAACAAGTAGTTTATGTTCAAAATGCAGCCTTTTAAAGAAGTTCAACAAAACCACTACGAACAGAACAGGTGTCGTAATTTTAGTAAGAGTCAAAGAAGACAGCTCATGGGGCTTTAATGATAATCTTGTATTATTAAAACCCATAAGCAATAGCACAGTTGTGCATCAGGCAGAATACAAGATTAACAAGTCTAATTCCATAGTCCAAGCTAAACTAAGGGCAAAACTATGAACATGAATAGTGGAGTGAGTAGTTTTTATAGCCTTAGTTTTAATTTATAAAACATTTTTGTCTTGAGTGTTCCTCTTATAGCAAGAAACACAAAAATAACCTCATATTATCAAGTGACAAGTTATGAAAACAATTGTATCACCACATACAGAACTATGGTCCACACCCACGTGAACACGTAAGCATGTTACAGTCTGGCAGAGACCTGAAGCCTATCGTAATTATCCCCCTACCCCATGTAAGAGGCAGAATATAGGATCAGGACAGAGAAGAGTTGAATAATTACCTTTGGCAAGTCGCTCCAGTCGCTTCCCATGCTCTGGAGGGATGGAATACCTGCAGTCACAAGAGCAAACCAGTAAAAAGGGGACAAGAAAGTTTGGTTCTTTTTAAAAAAAAAATCCATTTACAACTTCAAATATAGAATGGTCAGCAAGATATAGATTGCCTACTTATCCCACTAACCTATATTAGCTCACTCAATTTTCTCTTTTTCTCTAAGGACGGACAAGAGAACTACTGGTGAAATGATTGGTTAGGCCAGCGATACAGTATTGATTTGACCCTGTTACATACAGGAAAATTCCATCTATTTCTCTCTCTTCAACAGCCTGGAAGCTCAAACAGCTGCTTTCCAGCATGAACAAGTTGGGAAATGTACCTGTTAGTTCAAACTGGCATTTGAGCCTCCTGTTAGTTGCAGACAGATTGCTGGGAGAACATGGTTTGAAACACTGGTCATACAAGAGAGCCCATGAGTCTCCCAGAGGACCTCCCCATATAGACTATTCTCCCCACTGGAAAAGCCAGTTTCCCACCTGGATTCACACTAAACAGAGAAAAAGAGCAATGTTTAATTTCACCTCTGCTATAGGTGCCCTTCCTGGCAGATATCTGTCACTGAAAAGTATCCAACTTCATGCTGTCTCTGCACTGCAGAAAATGCCATGCTTGACAAGGGTACCAAACTGCAACCCTAAGGACTCCATTATTTCTAAGGCATTTGGAACCATACACTCTAAGTACTACCCATCTCTCCCGTAGCCTTGTACTGGAAACGCACAATTCCTCCAGTGTGAGAGGGCTCCCCATTGCGAGGCACTGGAAACTTCCAAATGCAGAAGAAAAGCATTTAGGTCAGGATGACCCACCACCCTTCTAAATTACAGTAAGTTACAATAATTTAAAATCCCCCTCACTGTTGAGGATTACAATACACTGACCAGTTTAACTGTCTGTCCATCACGCTTCGCTTTATTTAAATCTTCTCACTACACATTTGCTTAGTTTGATAAAATACTCTTACTACAATTTTTATCAAGCAAATGTTGCTATTGCATTCTACCTAAAATAATTGGTCATCACTTCCACTAAAATATTAAATCTCGTTTGCTTAGGCAAGAGTCTGGGGAGAAGTCTCTGAAGTACTTGAAATCACGGCATGTTTGTGCAGCCAAAGGCATAACAAAAAGGGAGAAGTTTGAACTACATTAGCGAACATAGTACTAGTGTGGAAGGGGTTAAGAAGATTAAGCACTCCTACAAGCTTTGCACTTTAAGGATTGGGGGTGTCTCTGCATATTCCTTTCATGTACTATTTCCCCCCCCCCCAACCGTTTCCAACCCTTCTAACCACAGTAATTAATTGCCCCAGACTGAAACAATAGCACTAAGCAGCTAGAATTTCCACCATTCATTGGTTCACCTAACAGCCAATTGCAATCAAGTTCTAAGGTGCAACACAATTAACTCTTTCCATTGATGACCTTAAAAATACCTAGGTGAGAGGATTTTCTCATAGGACTAGGATAATTTAGCTCAACAGTTCTCATCCTTTTGTTCCCACACTACTGGTGCGACATCTCTCTCCACACTAGGTGCACCCAGATACAAAGCAAGAGGAACAGAGTCTCACACCCACGCCCAGCCCTGGCCCCCAATCCAGGTGTGGGGTGGGCAGGCTCCTCCTGGCAGGATCCAAGTGCAGAGGGGCTTACTGGGGGGGGGGGGGGGGGGGAAGGGGGGGAATCTGGTGTGGGGTAAGAGGATTCTGTTGGGGCAATCTGGATGCACAGGGGCTCGGGGGGGGGGGGGGGAGCGCAGGGGGGAGGTGCAGGGGAATGGAACTCTGCAGGGGGGTCCAGGTGAAGGTGGCTGGGACTTGGCTGGGTGAGTCTGGGAGGTGGGGGAGTGGGGCTTGGTGGGATAGGAGTCTGGGTGCAGCTGGGTTGGGGTTCAGTAGGGTGGGGAGTTCAAGCACAGGGGGCTTAGCAGGGGTCTGGATGCAAGGGAGGGGTGGGGCTCCACGGGGAGTCTGGGTGCAGGAGGGCTCCAGATACAAGGGGGGGGGGTCCTGGAGATGGGTCGTCTGGATGCATGGGGGTTGGGCAGCCAGGGGAGTTCCCTGTATAGCTTCCCTTGGCTTCCCTGCCAGAAGTAATTTTTCTGCGGGGAAGGAAAAATAAATAAATCTGTGGGGGGATATGAATATGCGCACATGCAATGGCACAGAATTCCCGGGGAGTAAAGGAGCAGTAGCCTGAGGAGATGGGGGGGAAAAAAAACAACACTATTTTCCTAGTAATCGTTATCCCTTGTTTGCCCATCTGTCCCTCCTCATTTATCGAGGGACTCCAATAGTTTATGGTATTCTCTCTCTAGAGAATCTTGGAGGCTACTCTAGCAAACCTTACCATGACTTGGGTTCTCCAAAGTGCAAGTAATTAATACTATATAGGTCCATGTCCTCAGTATGCCAGGCAAAGGAGGTTTTCCACATGCCGAAGTAGAGGTAAGGAGTATTCACTCCCTCGATGGTTATGCCACTTTCATTCTCCACTACGTCCAGGATTGTGTTCAACTTGCCAATATTCCACTCATGTACATGCTGCAAAACATGGAGCTCAGATTAAGCAAGAAAAGCAACATGTTAGCAAGACATCAGTTATGTAACACTCACCCCTACATCACTCTGTACTTTGGGACACAGATTTGTTTTTCAATTTTGCTGAGCAATCTGAAGTCTTCACCTCCCTGTGACTCTCCCCCCCCCCCCGCCTTTTAAATACAAGTCTCATTTTCTATTAGCCTGTATTTAACTGCCACTAATCACACCCCTCATTAACATCTCAGCATAAAGGCCGAAATCAAAGAGGGACGTGCGTGACATGAATCTGAAATCCCCTAGCCTCTAGAGCAGGGGTGGGCAAACTTTTTGGCCCAAGGGCCACATCTGGGTGGGGAAATTGCATGCAGGGCCATGAATGTAGGGCTGAGGCAGGCGGTTGGGGTGCAGGCTCCAGCAGCTCCGGGGTGGCAGCGGAGCGCAGCGGGGCTCAGGCAGGCTGCCTGCCTGCCTGCCCTGGCCCTGTGCTGCTCCCAGAAGCTGCTGGCACCACATCCCTGTGGCCCCGGGGGGGGAGGGGGGGTAGCAGCAGAGGGGAGAGGCAGGGGACTGTGCGTGCTGCCCTCACCTGCAGCTACCTCCCCCGAAGCTTCCATTAGCAGCGGTTCCCCGTTCCCGGCCAATGGGAGCTTCGGGGGAGGTAGCCGCAGTGGAGAGCAGCGCACTGAGCCCTCTGCCCCTGCCACCCTCTCTCCAGGGGCCATAGGGATGTGGTGCCGGCCGCTTCCGGGAGCGGCGCGGGGCCCACGGTGCTGGCAATCCTGCTGGCTGGATCCAAAGCCCTGATGGGCCAGATCCGGCCCACGGTCCATAGTTTGCCCACCCCTGCTCTAGAGACAAACACTTCAGGGTGAGCCACACAGACGGGCAGCACAGGTGTAGAAAGCATGCACCACCACCCACTACACTGGTCCTGTCCAATGGGAAGAGGACTTCAGCATCCAGAACTGTCATGTTTTTCTTCCTACCATTGTGTTTCCTTCCAAACCCCCTGTTAAAAGATTGGACTAGACCCCTACAAATTTTTGAATGGAGGTGCGCACCTCTTTGGAAATCTCAGACAGAGGTCCACAGACCACAGTTTGAAAACTACTGTTCTAGTCTAACAAACTCTTACTGGCAAAACGTTGCTGCATGATTATGCACTCAGTTCTGATGGTTATCAGCATGTCACAGCTATCAAGGTGAGTCACACCACAATTAAGTTATCAAAACTACAAAGAGTCCCCCACGGAATTGTGTACAGCAGCAGGATACACAGGCGATACGTGTTCCCTGCTAGTCTTCATTTCAGGCTCCTTTGTATTCGTAAGTACATTAGCACCATTAAGTCAACTTTGTGCCTTACCTATATTTATATTTTTAGTTAATTTTGGCTCCCAGGAGTTTCCAACTGTATTACAATAAAGCACTAATGAATGGATACACATGAATACTCTCAGTGTCTTCTAGTCAGCCTCAATAATTTTGATTTAATTACAAATATGTTAGAGGTACAACTGATTGCATCTCTCACGTAATATATTTCAGAAGACAGAAGTCTGCTATGAACTCCATTAAACACTTCTGAAACTTTGCAAAGCTGAATTCCAGGGCAGAGAGTTTACATGATAAACCCTATCAAGATGCACAAGGATGATTATGCCACTAGAAGACAAAGTATTTTCCTTCACCTTCTCATAGAGCGTGCCATTAACATCAGCACCATAGATGGGGGCATTGAAAGTGAGGTTCTTCCAGTATTTCCGCTCAAGGTCCTCAAAGTCGGTATATCGGGGTGTGCAGTACCTTAAAAAAAAAGAGCCGTTTCGTCAACTCATTTAAGCAATAAAAATTTTGCAATTCAATACACTAGAGTTTAGAGCAACAGCCCAGAATTAAGAAAGCAGCCAGAAGGTTATATTCAAAAAGTTAATGAAAGAATAAAGAGGCACATTTAGCGTATCTCTCAGTAGCTAGGGCACTGGACTAGGAGCCAGGGGACCCAGGCTCTATTTTCTGCTCTGCCATAACCTGTTGTGTGACAGTGGGCAGGTCACTTCACTTCTCACCCGCTTTTTGTACAGTGTCTGGCAAAATGGGACCCCTACCTTAGTTGGGATCCGTAGGTACTACTGAAATACTAATCCCCAGCATAACTCCCCCAGCAAGTTACAAGTTTACAAAGCATATAGTTTATCCTTTACTGTTTAAACGAACAACCCACACTGAACAAAATGGAATAATGAGCATTTAATTAGTTTCTTCTTTAGTCCTCAAGCCACATCTTGTCGAGGGAATAATATCTTTTTAAAAAGTTAATTTACTAACAATTACATTTATTTCATAAAGTAGCATGTAAGTCTAGTTTACATTTCAATTTCTCTCAGCTAGAACAATGGAAACTAATGAAAATTTCACTTTCTGGATCTCAGAAACTAGTGTAGTAATGCAACTTTTGAGGTTTCAAACACGGCAATAAAATAGCTAAAACTCAGTTTTATGAGTGACTATAAAAACAACAAAAAGAAAAGGAGTACTTGTGGCACCTTAGAGACTAACCAATTTATTTGAGCATGAGCTTTCGTGAGCTACAGCTCACTTCATCAGATGCATACCGTGGAAGCTGCAGCAGACTTTATATACACACAGAGAATATGAAACAATACCTCCTCCCACCCCACTGTCCTGCTGGTAATAGCTTATCTAAAGTGATCAACAGGTGGGCCATTTCCAGCACAAATCCAGCTGGAAATGGCCCACCTGTTGATCACTTTAGATAAGCTATTACCAGCAGGACAGTGGGGTGGGAGGAGGTATTGTTTCATATTCTCTGTGTGTATATAAAGTCTGCTGCAGTTTCCACGGTATGCATCTGATGAAGTGAGCTGTAGCTCACGAAAGCTCATGCTCAAATAAATTGGTTAGTCTCTAAGGTGCCACAAGTACTCCTTTTCTTTTTGCGAATACAGACTAACACGGCTGTTCCTCTGAAACCTATAAAAATAACATTGTTGGGTTCCAAATTTGTGGTCTTTCAATACCTCAAGGTCAAGGGTGCTCAGTTAATCATGAAAAACCATTTGTTTCTAATTTCCAGCCCTGTAAACTACTTGTAATTTCAGTTAGGTTCGGTGAGCAAGTGCTGGATGATGTTGGTATCGTATTAGATGATCTGGTGCTCTCTTCTGGTCTTAAACTCTATGTAGCGCCTGCAGGTCAATTTCCATCCTTTCCTTCTTGTACATCAGTTTAAAAAAAAAAAAAAATCCCAGAAGACCAAAAAATGCCACCACAGCTAAACAGAGTAAAACAGGCAGTTATAGGCAAAAAAGCATCCTTTAGAAACTGGAAATCATATCCTACTGAAGAAAAGTAGAAAGGAGCATAAGCTATGGAATAGAATTGGGCAGGTCAAAAAAGAATTTGACGAGCAACTAGCAAAAAAGGGTTAAAAAAAGAACTGTATACATTCATGGAGGATAGGTCCATCAATGGCTATTAGCTAGGATGGGCAGGGTTGGTGTCCCTAGCCTCTGTCTGCCAGAAGCTGAGAATGGGCGACAGGGAATGGATCACCCGATGATGACCTGTTCTGTTCATTCCCTCTGAAGCACCTGGCATTGGCCACTGTCAGAAGACAGGATACTGGGCTAGATGGACCTTTGGGCTGATCCAGTATGGCCGTTCTTATGTTAAAAGACACAAGAACTAACAGCAAAACACAAAAAATATTAAGTGCATCAGAAGCAGGAAGCCTGCCAAACCATCACTGAGGCCATTGGACAATCAAGGTGCTACAGCAGCACTCAAGAAAGACAAGGCAGTTGAAGAGAAACTACATGAATTCTCTGCATTGGTTTTCACTGCACAGGATGTGAAGGAGATGCCCACACCTGAGCCATTCTTTTTAAGGTGTCAACTCTGAGGAACTGTCCTAGATTGAGATGTCAGCAGAGAAGGTTTTGGAACAAACTGATAAATTAAACAGTAATAGGTCACCAGGACCAGATGACATTCACCAAAGAGTTCTGAAGGAACTCATATGAAATTGCAGAACTATTTACTGTGGTATGTAACCTATTACTTAAATCAGCTTCTGTACCAGATGACTGGCGGAGACCTAATGTAATGTCAATTTTTTTAAAACGGTCCAGAGGAGAACCTGGCAGTTACAGGCTACTAAGTCTAACTTCAGTACCAGGCAAATTGGTAGAAAATTATAACAAAGAACAGAATTATCAGACACATAGATGAACGCAATAGGTCAGGGAAGAGTCAACACAAATTTTGTAAAGGGAAATCATGCCTCACCAGTCTATTAGAATTATCTGGGGGGGGGGGGGGGGGGAAGGAGGAGAAAGGGAAGGGAAGCAACAAACATGTGGACAAGGGTGATCTAGTAAGTATAATACAGTTGGACTTTCAGAAAGCCTTTGACAAGGTCTCACTTCAAAGGTTCATAAGCAAACTCAACAATCATGGGATAAGAGGGAAGGCCCTTTCATGGATCAGTAACTGGATAAAAGACAGGAAACAAAGGGCAGGAATAAATGGTCAGTTTTCAGAATGGAGAAGTAAATAGCGGGGTCCCCCAAGGATCTGTACTGGGACCAGTGCTGTTCAACATATTCATAAATGACCTGGAAAAGGGATCAAACAAACAATCAGGTGGCAAAGTTTGCAGCCAACACAGAAATCAGTCAGGATAGTTAAGTTGAAAGCAGACTGCAGAGTGTTACCAAGGGATTTCACAAATCTGGGCAACAAGATGGCAGATGAAATTCAAGTTGATAAAGGCAAAGTAATGCACATGGGAAAACATAATCCTAACTATACATACAGGACTAACAAAAGTAAAGTGTAGCAGGACAGATCTGTTAATTAATATGCCATTTTTGCATTGTCATTTTAAAGAAAATTTTGTTATCGCTAAAATGTTCTTTAACGGTTAACCAGCTAAATACCTCTACCCAAGAGAATCCATTTAACTATACACTAAATAGAGAGAAAGCTGTGTGATGGTAACTGATGCATAAGCCCCACAGATGTTAAAATGCAGGCACAAACACTCTTACTTGTCACTATTTGCAATTCTTCTAAATTCCCGGACAGTCATAGCCTTCTTCTGGATGTTGTACTGTGTGAAGAGGCCAGACTGTCCAGTCACCACCTGCTGAATTGGAGCCGGGATGACCAGTTCATCAATATCATCATAGCATGTTCGCGGTTTCCATTCCTTTGGGGGAATTACCTGATGGTTCACAGAATAAAAGGCAAAGATCAGAAAACATAGCAATTCAACCTATGAGTTAAGTTTCCTTTAAGCTGCATGGCCCCACAGCCGCCTATTAAGCCCTGTGCAAGGGCTCAGGGTTGCCGCAGGGAAAGGCACCCCTCCCCACCGTGGGCCTGCCCCAGATTTGCCGTGGCCAGCCAGGGAGGAGCCCCTCCCTTGGCCCGGCCCAGCCCAGCCCAGCCGGAGCTGCCACAGCCAGGGAAAGGCACCTCTCCCCCAGCCCTGAGCTGCTGTGGCTAGAGAGGGCTGGGGGGAGTCCTCTCGCCCCACTGCAGCCCTGGGGCAGCCTGCACCCCGAACGCCTCATCCCCCGGTCCCACCCCAGAGCCCACACTCCCCAACCCTCTGCCCTAGCCCTGAGCCCCCTCCTGTACCCCTCACCCCCAGCCCCACCCAGAAGCCTTGACCTTTAGCCAGGGACCTCACCCCCTGCACCCAACCCTCTGTCCCAGCCCTAAGTCCCCTCCCACACCCCAAACCTCTCATCCCTGGCCCCACCCCAGAGACCGCCCCCCATCCAAAGCCCTCATCTCCCCACACCCCAAGCCTCTGCCCCAGCCCCGAGTCCCCTCTCAAACTCCAACCCCCTCGCCCCCCCCCCCCCCACGTTAATTTGGTTATCTGCACCAGTATGAAGGTGATGTCTCACACATCACTTCCGTATTGGTGCACATACCAAATTTCGCTCTGCACACGGATGTAACGAATTAGAGCGAACACCGCCTAGGAGAGGAGCTTCATCTGGAGGGCAAGGATTGTCCAGTCAGCCACGTTCAGTAAGGAACGAACGCAGCGGGAGCGGGACGGCGTCAGTGGCTTTTGATTGTGGTTTGTGAGCAAGAACTAGAAGGTTCAGTTCACCGCACTCCAGACCCGCCGGCCGCCAGCGCGGGTGTCGGCGTGCCCGCCGCAGGGCGCTAGAGAGGCGAGGCGGGGGAGGCCGTCCCTCTCCCTGGGCCCACCTCTGCGGGCGGCAGGCCGGCCTGGGAGCTGCCCCGGCGCGAGGGAGGGCAGAGGGCGGGCGCGGCGCCAGCTCGGAGGCTTGTCTCTCACCCACAGAGGCGGCGGAGAGGCCGCGGTCCCAGCGCCGGGCGGCGGAGCGGCCGCCGGGCCCCGGCAAGGCGGCGCCGGCAGGTTCCGGGGCCGGCGGGAGCCGCGCGCAGGCGGCGGGGGAGGCCGGGGCGCGACCCCCCCGCCCCAGGGTTAACGGGGCCGCTTGACCCCCCCGCCCGCCCGCCCGCGCCGCACCCACCTTGGCGAGCCCGGCCCGGTGGGCGCCGCGGGCCTCGATGTAGGCGACGTAGCGGCCGAAGTCGCGGAACTGCGCGGCGGTGGGGCGGAAGGTCAGGATGCGGGCGCCGGGGTTCAGGCTCTCCAGCTCGGCGGCCATGGTCCCGGCCCGCGCGGGCCCCGCGCCCCCTGGGCGGAGAGCTGAAGCCAGTGAGCCCGCGACGGCAGCCGAGCCCCGCGAGCCCGCCCGGCGAGCCCGCCCCGCCCCGCCCCGCGCGCCGCTCCGCTGCCGGGGCCCGGCGCCTCAGGGGCGAGGCCGGGCCGGGCCGAGCCGGAGGAGACCGGGACCGGCGGCCCGCCCCGCGCGCCCCGCGGCCTCACCTCAGTCGGCGCTCGCGGCTGCCTCCGCCAGGGCCCCGCCACGATACGGCTCGGAAGAAGGAAAGAGAAAACAGCCCGCCCCCCGCGTACCAACCTCCGCTTCCATTGGAGGGGCAGCACCGCGGCGGGCCAATCGCCACAGGGTCCGCATCAGCCGCGCCTTCTCATTGGCTGAGCGCACCTGCCAATCACTTTCCTCTTCTTCCCCCTGTGTCGCCCCCACCGCGAACGAATCTCTCCTGCATCCCGAAATCAGTTCCGGCGCGGATGGATATATGGCTGCGCGCGACGATGTTACGTCAGGTGAAATGACAGCGACGTGAGCTGTATCCCTCCACTCGGCGTGCCGACTAAAGAATCCACCAGAGGGCTTCCACTGGACAAGCTCCTCCCGCCCTCGCAATCGGGCTAAGCCAATCACAGCGCAGTCTGGGATTCCAACCAATAAGAATTAGCGTCTCTGCCAGCCAGGGCGGTGGGAGTTGGCCAATCAGAAAGGAGAATATGTTGTTGCCAGGCAGATGACAGAGACCCCGGCTGGGGGCGGCGCAGTTGCTAGGGCACTGCCGGCCCGAAGAGACTCGCCGCTGCGGAAGGTCCCATGCGAGAAGGGGCGTGCTGGGGAGGGGCCCGACCGGGGCTGAGGGGGGGCCCTGGGGAGGGGGAGCCCCGCCCCCTGGTGCTGGGGGGGGCCTGCGGAGCCCCGCCCCCCTGGTGCTGAGGGGAGGCCCAAGGGAGGAGGAGCCCCGCCCCCCTAGTGCTGGGGGAACCCTGGGGAGGGGGATGGGGAGCCCTGCCCCCCTGGTGCTGGGGGGAGGCCCAGGGAAGGAGGAGCCCCGCCCCCTAGTGCTGGGGGGGGGCCTGCGGAGCCCCGCCCCCCTGGTGCGGGGGGGGGGCCCTGGGGAGGGGGTGGGGAGCCCTGCCCCCCTGGTGCTGGGGGGATCCTGGGGAGCCCTGCGCCCCTGGTGCTGGGGGGAGGCCCAAGGGAGAAGGAGCCCTGCCCCCCTGGTGCTGGGGGAACCCTGGGGAGGGGGATGGGGAGCCCTGCGCCCCTGGTGCTGGGGGGACCCTGGGGAGGGGGAGCCCTGCGCCCCTGGTGCTGGGGGGAGGCCCAGGGAAGGAGGAGCCCCGCCCCCTAGTGCTGGGGGGGGCCTGCGGAGCCCCGCCCCCCTGGTGCTGGGGGGGGCCCTGGGGAGGGGGTGGGGAGCCCTGCCCCCCTGGTGCTGGGGGGATCCTGGGGAGCCCTGCGCCCCTGGTGCTGGGGGGAGGCCCAAGGGAGGAGGAGTCCTGCCCCCCTAGTGCTGGGGGAACCCTGGGGAGGGGGATGGGGAGCCCTGCCCCCTGGTGCTGGGGGGAGGCCCAAGGGAGGAGGAGCCCCGCCCCCTAGTGCTGGGGGGGGCTGCGGAGCCCCGCCCCCCTGGTGCTGGGGGGATCCTGGGGAGGGGGGTGGGGAGCCCCGCCCCCCTGGTGCTGGGGGGATCCTGGGGAGCCCCGCCCCCCTGGTGCTGGGGGGATCCTGGGGAGCCCCGCCCCCCTGGTGCTGGGGGGACCCTGGGGAGGGGGAGCCCTGCGCCCCTGGTGCTGGGGGGAGGCCCAGGGAAGGAGGAGCCCCGCCCCCCTGGTGCTGGGGGGGGGCCCTGGGGAGGGGGTGGGGAGCCCTGCCCCCCTGGTGCTGGGGGGATCCTGGGGAGCCCTGCGCCCCTGGTGCTGGGGGGAGGCCCAAGGGAGGAGGAGCCCTGCCCCCCTAGTGCTGGGGGAACCCTGGGGAGGGGGATGGGGAGCCCTGCCCCCCTGGTGCTGGGGGGAGGCCCAGGGGAGGAGGAGCCCTGCCCCCCTAGTGCTGGGGGGGGGACCCTGGGGAGGGGGATGGGGAGCCCTAACCCCCAGGTGCTGGGGGGATCCAGAGAGCACATGAGATGGATAAAAATGAAGCCAACAGGGGACCCAAAATCCTCCACAGATATGGTTTGAAAAACTTTTCTTATATTGTGGGAGGGTGCAAGATAGCAGAAAAGTAGAACTGTGTGTTCCAGCGTGTGTGTCATTTGGGCAGGGACACTCTGTTTCATTTCTAGAATCCTGTACCAACTTGTCAATATTAGGAGGATGCAAGCCATTTTTCCATGGTAAATGGTATGGAGTCACCATGAGCCTAAACGTGAAGGTAGAGAAATCTGAGGACACATTTAATGGCTGATACTTGGGTGGAGATTGCTTATTAAAACTAGCAAGAGGGCAGCAGGCAGCTTTAGTTGAAGGGACCAGAATGTTTCCTGCTCCCAAAGGTGAGCTGGATCAGAACAGGCAAAAGAAAGTCCCTATCAGGGGAACCTTTACAAATGAAAATGTTTATGCAAGCAGCTGAGCACAAGAAAAACCCTGGGATTGGGCGGGAAGGAGCTGCCAAACGTCCATCTGGAGCAAACAGAGAGATTACTTGCTAAATGTTGCAACCATTTCTTTTCTTATTAAACAATGTACCAGTAAAAACAACCTTTAAATCAAATGAGTCCCAAAGGACCAGCGTTTGGGCAGCATGTTGCTTACTGTTGCTGGGAGACATATAAAGTGAGGACAGGGCCCTCACAAGCCATTGCCCTCCAGAGAGCAAAATGTGACAAAAAATTGGTACAGGACCTATCCTCACTCCTCACAAGTCATACAATCATAGAATATCAGGGTTGGAAGGGACCTCAGGCGGTCATCTAGTCCAACCCCTTGCTCAAAGCAGGACCAATCCCCAACTAAATCATCCCAGCCAGGGCTTTGTCAAGCCTGACCTTAAAAATATCTAAGGAAGGAGATTCCACCACCTCCCTAGGCAACGCATTCCAGTGTTTCACCACCCTCCTAGTGAAAAAGTTTTTCCTAATATCCAACCTAAACCTCCCCCACTGCAACGTGAGACCATTACTCCTTGTTCTGTCATCAGCTACCACTGAGAACAGTCTAGAGCCATCCTCTTTGGAACCATTGAAAGCAGCTATCAAATCCCAGCTCATTCTTCTCTTCTGCAGACTAAACAATCCCAGTTCCCTCAGCCTCTCCTCATAAGTCATGTGTTCCAGTCCCCTAATTATTTTTGTTGCCCTCCGCTGGACATTTTCCAATTTTTCCACATCCTTCTTGTAGTGTGGGGCCCAAAACTGGACACAGTACTCCAGATGAGGCCTCACCAATGTCGAATAGAGGGGAACGATCACGTCCCTCGATCTGCTGGCAATGCCCCTACGTATACATCCCAAAATGCCATTGGCCTTCTTGGCAACAAGGGCACACTGTTGACTCGTATCCAGCTTCTCGTCCACTGTAACCCCTAGGTCCTTTGCTGCAGAACTGCTGCCGAGCCATTCGGTCCCTAGTCTATAGCGGTGCATGGGGTTCTTCCGTCCTAAGTGCAGGACTCTGCACTTGTCCTTGTTGAACCTCATCAGATTTCTTTTGGCCCAATCCTCTAATTTGTCTAGGTCCCTCTGTATCCTATCCCTACCCTCCAACGTATCTACCACTCCTCCCAGTTTAGTGTCATCTGCAAACTTGCTGAGGGTGCAATCCACACCATCCTCCAGATCATTTATGAAGATATTGAACAAAACCAGCCTGAGGACCGACCCTTGGGGCACTCCGCTAGATACCGGCTGCCAACTAGACATCTCCACCTTTGTTGGCACCTCATCTGCTCGCCTCCCTCCTGTTTGGTGGCGACTGGACCCGTCTCAAACCTCTTCTGATAAGTGAGATCCCTTTCTCCTTTTCCTGGTGGCTCACCTAGAATCTTGGATTAGGAGTATTGAGATGAAATTAAGATTTTTTGTTTTTTAAACAGGCGAAATTTTGGAGTGAGTTGCACTGGAGTGCGGACTAGACTACAAAGGGCAGTACCCCAGTGCTTCACTGTGTGGAAGTGAAATATTTAAAAATAGACTGGAAGATCCCATCAGAGCACAGGGTTATGGGTTGGTGGCTCTTAACACTCTGCTCAGCTGTGGTGCTGAATAAACCATCGTCTGATTATCCAGCCCCCTCAGATGAACATATTTGCTAAGCATTGCTCTTAACAATCATAAATGAATAACATTTGCCTTGTCATGATCAGACTTTGGTATTAACACCCCATTGCAAGGGATGGGGTAGCGCACGTCTCTGCTGAGAACTATCATTTCAGAGTCTCTCTTCCCGCCCACGGGGCAGGGAAGGCGTATAGAATGCAAACCATGACATCCTGTTCCATAGGACCAGTTGCAGATAGGCTCTGTGATGGGCATTACACGCTGAGGATCTAAAAAAGAAGGTCAAGCAAGCAGGGAGTAATTTGGGGAATGACATTATATTGGGGCAGGGTCACCACCACACGCACATTCAGATTATCTTGTAATCTGCTGCAGTTTATGAGGGATGGGGGGTAGAGATCCAAATTTGGGGTTGTTTGAACAAGTAGGTCCCACAATACAGCCCCCCAATGAGCTTTTTATACAATTTACCAGGACTTTTTGTCTCTCCTGGCAGTTCACATGGCTCGGTTCTCCATCTGGGTCAGTGTCCAGTCTCATTTCAGGGTTACCCAGATCCAAAGAAACAGAAAGGCTCTTCTTCCTCCTGCCCTCCAGGCAGCGTTCCCAATCCCTTCTGGGCTACCGTCATCTCTGGCTCTGGGATAGAGCGCTGACTCCCAGACTGTTTCCCTCTCACACTCAGCCCCTCTGGGCTACCGTTAAGTCTCTCTGTGCTGGAATAGAGCTCTGGCCCCCCAGGCTCCTCCCCTGGAGTTAGGCCCTTCTGCAGAAGCCCAGGTTGCTCCCTGTCATCTCTCTTCCAAACGGAGTTTTATGAGGCCCAGGTGTTTCAGGGTGCCCCCTTAAGCTAGGAGGCAGGGAATTATGGCACAGGCAGGCCTGATTGAACAGGGAGGGCTAGCTGCAGCCACCTGGTCCGTAAGGCTATGCATACACAGCCCATGGCAGGGAGCCTCCCAGCCCAGGTCAATGGCTCTGCGTTCATGTTAGTGCTCTAAAAATACCTGCATAGACAGCACTTTTGGGTTGTGGCTTGGTTCCTGAGGCCCAGGAACAGGGGTGGGCCTCAGAGCCCAAGCCAAAGTCCAATTTCAAAGTTGTGGTTACGCAGCTGTTTTTAGAGTGATAATGTGAGTGCAGCTAGTGAGAGTCCCTCAAGCTGGGGAAGCCAGGTCCGGTGGTGTTGGGCTAGGCTAAAATGCGAGGGATTGGCTACCACACTGACAATGACATCAGAGAGGCTGGTGCAAGATTCCCAGTCAGTTCTGGGCCAGGAGTGTATGAGGACATCAAGAAAAGGAGGACTTGTGGCACCCTAGAGACTAACCAATTTATTTGCACATAAGCTTTCATGAGCTCCAGCTCACTTCCTCGGATGCGTTCCTACACTGGGATATGAGTGCTTAGACCCCTTTCCAGCCAGGAATACGCTATACCAGCATAAGCTCTTTTATAGCAGTACATTTCCATCCACACTAGGTGGCTGTACCATGTTAACTAGGCTGGTAAAGCAGTACAACTTGTGCGTGCGGACAAGCAGGGATAGGGGGATGAGAACGTCTGTTGGGCTGAATGGAGCAAGTCACAGGTCTCAAGCTGTTGTTTCAGGCTATGTCCATGCTAGCACTTTTGCCCGTCTCCTGTATGCTGCTCAGCACAGCTGCTGGAACTAGAGGTGCTCAGGGACGCATTCGCGCCAGTCGCTGGGGGTAGTTTAATTATGTCTCTCCCGCCAGCACAGAGCAGCTACAAGAGCGATGTTACCGCGGCACAGCTGCCTGGGTACAGCTGTGAGCTCGCTAGTGTAAATGTGGCCTCAGGTTTCACTCATCCCCGTTCATCTGTGAAAATCCTGTTACGATGAATGGGCCACTTCACATCTCTGCCAGCCTCCCATGCTGCTGATGGTGTGCAGCGCCCTTTCCCCTCCATTACACCCAGATGTGGGGGAGGGACTCAAGTGTTATCCACGCTGATGGATATGCAGTCCTCACCGCTCCACGCCGCCCCCCCCCCATTTTTAAGCAGTGCCCCCGCCTGCTTCTGACAGACATCATAGTGCGTTCTCCTTCCAGCTAAGACAGAGTGCTGCAGCGTGTGGGGACAGCAGGACACACGGTCAGATAGTAGCCTCACAAGTTGCAATTAAGACACTTGAGGATGTTCTACACGTGGCTGTAGCCCATAACAGCCAAGGCGCGCTAGCTTCCCTGGTGGACGCTCTTACTCCTCCGTGAGTGCCTTTATGCTGTTTAGCTTAATCCAATTTGCTCAATTAATTAATGTTTCTACCCACATTTCCATGTGTGTCTGCCTAAGCTAGAATTAGGTACAGTCCCCATCTCTGTAGTTCCTATACCTTCTCAAGTAACTTAGGTATGCACGGGGATTTGCTGGACTTCATGGACCAGTCACCTCTTACACCAGTTTCACTTGAGCGTGATGACTTCCGTTAAATTATCCCAGATTTATATCAGCGCATGTGGGCTCAGAATCGTGGCCCTTCCTGTGGCGAGACGGTGATCTGCTTGGCGTATCCTGTACCTGGGTGGTTTTATTTTCCCCTGCTCCCCCATTGATTTGGCTATGGTGAGCTAGCTTTGTCAAAAAGAGGGTCTTGCAGCAGTTCCCTGCGAAGATAAAATGCAGCCCAAAGACAGAGGCACCCTCTGGTGCTCAGACCAGGAACGTTGGCTCGCTGCAGCCTTTGCACCGCTCAGTTCAGAAGAGGTGACTGGGCGGGGAGCTCAGCGATGTGAGGGAGCGCAGCACGGAGGATACACTCTTGCCTTACGCTGCCATGTCCTGCACAGCAGCCCCTTCTAGAGCAGTTGAGGGAATGTGATTGGGGGAGGGAGCAGGGGTGGGGGGGAGGTTAAGACTCTAATAAGTGCTACTTATAGTGGTGGGTTTTTTTGCAGTTGGGATGTCCGTCCATCAGCTGGTCTGAGACTCCTCAATCCCAATTAATTTCACAAAGGCCACCAAACAGCCCTCAAAAGCTGACAGCATTTGGTCCCAACCATCCTGGACTTGGTTTGAACTGGTGACCTAGAAGCAAAAGGCTCCATAACTCATTCCCAAAACCCTGCACTAACCAGTCCTGAGAATGGTACATCAGCTCTGGTGCTGCAAGTGATCTTGGGGCAGGGACTGGGCCTTTATTTCCTCCACAAAGCACTCTGTTTATTGAAGGCATCCCATACACGTGTTAAATGGTAATGAGCTAGCCCTGGGAAGCCGATGAGTGCAGAAGACCATTATCCCCAGCAGGAGGAGTGGTGGGTTGGCTAAGCATCCTTAGCCCCTGAAATCAGCTGCAGATACCAGGATAAAATGCCAGCTCCTAGACTGGGAGCCTCCCCTGCCTCCAGGGGCTCGGGCTGTTCTTTGCTGCTGAGGCAGGCATGTGCCCTGCACACACCATCGGCTCTGAAAAGCAGCGGGGAACTTTGTATTGCCAGGCTTTGAAAGCCAATGGGTTTTTTCCTCTCCCGGAAAGGGATGCAGGAGCATCGCAAACTACAAGTCCCTTCCAACAGCCTTCACTGATGTTCACTGCCCAAAATCGTGGCTGACGCAGCATAAAGGTTGACCAGCTGTGTCTTGCACCCTTCCAGACTGTAAAATGTGCCTTACCTAAACCTCTGAAATGCAGCAAATACAGAATTACAGTACCCAGCAGCCCTGCCCCCTTAATTCTGCCCCAGGAAGCCGGAGAATGAACTGAGAGTCTATCCAGAGCTGCCTTGGTATGAGTGATAGGAGGAATTAACCAGTAAATGGGCCGTTTTATGTGGTGTGGTGTGTCCCACACAAATACATTCTCTCATTCATCGGCCTGCACCCAACGGCCTGGCCCTGTGTTTGGGACAGCCAGCCGGACCGGAGTGGGTAGTGCATGCAGCGGGTCACCCCTGCTCACACGGATACGAGGGGTGTGGGACATGGCCCTTTGCTTCTGTTCGGAGCTGTGCTGACAGATGCGGGCAACAGGCTGCTCTTGGGAAGTGCAGCAGTCCGGCCTCCTACGTGGCGGAGCACCGCAGAGCAGAGATGAGCGCAGGGGATGTTCACAAGGAATCCTTAGGGCTGGGGTCCAGGGGCAGGGACAGCTCCCATTTCCGAACAGGTGAGATGGTAAGCTTAGGCCAGATATGGCCAGCTGGTGTTCGCTATACACCTGTCTATACAGGGAAACTATTGAAAAAGCATCTAAGATGCGAATTGAAAGCCCAATAGCTATTCCTCACAAGCGCCCTGGGTGGAGGCTGAAAACTTACTTTGGTAGGGCTCCGGCTCTTGGGCAAGCCCCACCGCCTGAGACACAGAGCCATGCTGCCCGAACCCCGAGCTCGCCAGCGCTGCTCAGGGAGGTGATTTAACTACAGTGCTGGGAGAACCCCCCCCAAGGCTGCAGGGAGTAGCTAGGCTGGAACCCTACAGTGGCATAGCTGCAGTCTTCTCTGAGCATGCCTTCCTATGTGGTTAGCTTAACCCACTTCCAGGAAATGCATGGAGACATAAGAAGTTAAAAGAATCAGGGGGGAAAATATCACATCTGGGCAACGTGAAAGGGAAAATCACCCTGGACATGTTACAGGAAAATTCTTCTGAGAGAAATAGACTGAAAACAAGGTGGAGCCGGAGAGGGTTGTAAAAGTGAAATGAAGGCAGTAGCTACACCCAGAGGCCTCCAGCTGACAGCAGGGCCCCTGTTATGTTAGGTGCTGCACAGACCCATGGTGAGATAGGCCTAAGCTCTCCAGGGCAGGGACTGAGCTACACTTAAAAGTTAGGTTGTCATAGCTATGTAAGTCACGGGTGTGAAGAATACACACCATCGCTGTGGCCTCCCCCCCCACCCCCCAGCATGGATGTCGGTGGGAGGACGCTTTCATTGATGGAGCTGCCATTGTCCAGGGCGGTGACGTTCCTACCACGATGGAACAACCCCTTTCTAGGTGGAGGCTGCATCTCCACGCTGGGCTTACTCTAGCATGGCTCTGCCCTGGGGTCTCTGTAGCGTAGCCCTGCTCTTCGGCCATGGCTACACTACGAACTTCAGGCGACGCAAACATATGTAACCGTACAGCCGCTGAAGTTCGTAGATCACTGGGGCACGTGCATTTTGTCTGCTTTATTGGCGCTGGGTGTAATCTCCCGGAGTGGGTGCGCTGAAGTAAGGAGCGGTGCACTACAGGTAGGTACCCCAGCGTAGCACGCACCGCCGTCTGCTGCAACGCCTCTTTGGACATCTTTGCAGCGCTCTGTGGGCTAGTAACAATTCACCCCGGATTTCTGGGAGCTAGGGGTCAAGTACCCCGCATACAACTTTCTCCATCGCTGAATACATTCCAGAGCCCATAATTCTCACACTGTTTGAAAATCCCCCAAATCCACACAGCGCTTTTCAGTCTCGGCCATCACCCCCAGAGCTCAGCACTATTCTCACGAACTTCGCAAATGCAGGACATACCCTCCTCCTGTACTTGCCGACCTCCAGGGCGCACTGCAGCAACAGGGATCACAACGAGGACGATGAGGATCTCTCCAAGGGGACTTAGCTGCTGGACATAGCAAAGAAAACGTGCAGCTTCCTGGTGGCTTTCATGGAGCAGCTGCAGAAGGTGGAGCACTGCTTCTGGGCCCAAGAAATGAGCACTGACTGGTGGATCCCATTGTAATGCAGGTGTGGGCTGGTGAGCAGGGGCTGCAGACCTTTCCGATCCGCCACATTCCTGGATCTGTGCGCCAAGCTTGCCCCAACCCCCCAGCACAGGGACACCAGAATGAGAAACGTCTGGACGGGGAGAAGTGAGTGGTGATCACGCTGGAAACTTGTGACATTAGATTGCTACTGGTCGGTGGGAAATTATTTTGGAGTTGGGAAATTCCAAAGTGGGGCCGTTGTCATGCAAGTGTGCAGTGCCATGAATTGTCTCCTACTATGCAGAACGATGACTCTCGGCAACATGCCAGAAATAGTGGCTGGATTTGTGGCAATGGGGTTCCTGACCGGTGGTGGGGCAACAGATGGAACAAACATCCCTATTTTGGCATTAGCCCACCTGATACCGCAAGAGAAAGGGCAACTTCTCCATGGTTATGCAAGCACGGGCGGATCGCTGGGGACGCTTTGCTGCTCTCGGTGTGGGCTGGTCAGGGAATGTGCATGACGCTCCCACCTCGAAGATTATACCAGAGCCCCTGGCAGCTCAGCCATGCCCTAATGATGCCAGTGCAGCTCTGTCTCGGGTCTCACGGCTCCGTGCGGCGCAGCGTCCCGCGACCCCCGGCGGGAGGCAGCAGGGGCAGAAAGAGGCGGCAAGAGAGGCATTATATCAAAAAGGGGTTCCTGGCCGGCAGTGCCCCCCATCCACATCCCACTGGCCTGGAGCATCGGTACTGAGGGGAGGGGGGCGGTGGGGAGCAGGAACCTGCCAGGGGATGCACAGTGGGGAGCCCCGCTGGAACCCACGACTGGTGCCAGGGGTTGTGTTCTGCAGGGGGGTGGGGCACTCCCTCCCTGCCAGGTACCAGCTGCTGCTGGCAGTGCCCATCCCCCGTACTTCGCTCCACAGAGGAAGGGGAGCTGAGCCCCACCAAGCCCAGGAGAGGGAGCTCCCCCTCCATGGTTAGCAGAGCTGCCCCCTTTCCCCATCGCCCCTGGAAGGAGCGTCTGTTTCCGTCCGTCAGCCTCGCAGAGCCCAGCGAGCAGGGTTGAGCGTCTCCTTTCTCCAGGAGGGGAAGCTGAGCAGTGTCAGCCCCAGAGAGCTGTGGCACTGGGACAAGAGCGGCTCTTCACACCTCTCTGCTGACTGCAGCGGGCAAGGTCTGTCCCCTGCGACAGGGTCAGAGCGTGATCAATGCAGGTGCTCAGCTGCCAAGCCTCTGGCAGGGCCTGTGCCCCTTCTCCCTGCGCTGCACGTGGCCATGGCAGAGGATGGGGAGGGGTCATTCTGAAGAGGCCACAGCCCCCTTTCCCCTGCTCATCTGTTCTCAGCCAGGCTGGGCTCCACGACTTCCGCTGTAGGCCCAGCCAGCTGCCGGGAATCCCGCAAGGGAGAGGCCCCGAGGGCTCCGTCCCTGCAAGCAGCACCCCAGCCCTGGTCCCTTGCAGCCCGGGGAGCTTGCCTGCTCCGTAAGGGTGGGAGCTGACAAGGGCCCGCTGCAGAAAGGCCCCTGGCTTCTGTTTATTGCTGAACAAAGAAGGCAGCAAGACCAGCTTGTATGAAACCTGATTATTCAAATTTATTAACATCAAGAATTATGCAATGATGCTGTAGATTTGTTTTTTTATTAACAAATAGAAAACAGACTGTATACACCAGTGACCCCTACGGCACTATGCACCCACACGGTAAAAATGAACGTGTCCTCCAAGATCCCCACCCTGGGTTGCTGATTTCACCATCGCTCAGATTCTTAGCATTCAGAATACATTTGATAATACAATTAGCTACCCTTCCACCACCTTTATTGAGAACTCTGTGCACTCGAGAGAGGGCGGCTCTCCCCATCTTTAGTGCAAGCGTGACAGAATAAGGAGTAGTAAGATATAGTACCATTAAATTAAGTCCAGTAGACTTGCCACATTGGTTCATTAGAACGTCCTGAAGTAGCAGAAAGTACAATATTCTAGTGACTTTAAACATTTGCAGGATAGCAGAAATTATAGATACACCCAACCTCCGAAAACGTCCCCCCTCCCCCGCTGCCCCTTCCCTGAAGTACCCCATTTTCCAAAAATAGCCCATGCAGCCCCCTTGCGGGAGCGGCTAGAATTGTGCTCCTTCCCTGGGGAAGTGCGGCGATGCATTCATTGGTGAGAGTTCCCTGCACACGCACAACTGCAGCACGAGACGCGTTGCATGGCCGGCTTCTGCTGCGGCCCCGCCCCCTCCCCAGTGAGACACCCCCCAGCCAGGAGTCCGGGATGTCGGGTCTCTCACAACCGCAGCAGTGCCGACAAGTCACGTCAGGTTGGGATCGGCCAACACACATGGGCACTGAACGGGTTAATGCGCACTTTAATAGGACTGACCAGTTTCGAGCTTGTGCTGGAGTCGTCTCTCCCGCGACCCAAAGTCCCTTCCCCCCCACAGGAAATAAGGGGAAAACAGATACAAAAAGACTCAGTAGCTTAGCTCCAGTTCGGTGAAGTTTTCTAGTCTACAGAGGATGAAAAGCAGCCTATGGGGAATGGAGAGGGTCTGGAACTGTGAGCCAGTTACTGCTGGGGGTCTCCAAGGGGGCTGCACTAAAATGGGCAGCACCAAAGGCAGGGGCGGATCCGAACACGGGAGAAGGGAAGAAAGAAAAGCCAAAGGAAAGGAACCCCCAGAAGGCCTGACGGACCCAGCCCTGCCCAGCCAGATGGTCAGACTAGCAAACAAAGAGAAAGGGTTATAAAAACACGAGTAACTATTTTACAGATAAAAAAAGATCCCGTTCCATCCACCTAAAGCCTGGCTGTGAAATGCAGTCGCGCAAGGGGGGTGAGAGGGAGACGAGTGAGCAGAAATTGGACGGGACACTGGAAATGCTTTTGGAGTCGGACGCCCGTGCTCAGCGGGGGGCGATGCTCCCGAATGCAGGGGTCAGATTTGGTTGGTCGTGAGAGGACTGCTGCCTCGGCAGCAGCAGGATCTGTACAGGACTGAAGAATGGCAGCTGTGGCTCAGAAGGACCCTCTCAGCTCCCAGACATTCCCACTGCGACGGGGGAAGCACTAGTTACGTTGCATAGTGGTCAAAGCTGCCGAGATACTCCAGCGCTGCTCGATAGCACAGCTGGTACTGGTCCTGCGAGGAGAGAGGGCAGCGTGTGAAGGGAGGTGCCCTGTGCGGAAGGCGGGGCGCTGCGCGGCACAGGGGACTCACCACCGGGACAGCTCGAGCAAATAGAAGGTGCCGTCCCCAGCCCAGGTCTCTGCACACGGGCAAGCTCTAGGAGGCAGGGCGGCCCAGTGGTTAGAGCACTACCCTGGGACGCGGGAGACCTGCTCTGCCCCAGACGCCCTGTGCCATCTTGGCCCCTGCGTCTCTCTGGCCCCGTCGCCCTCTGCGCAGTAAGAACAGCCTGCAAGGCGGGGGCCAGGTGGGGCCCTTGGATGGGGTCTGGGGTGCTGCCCGAAGCAGTTTTGCCCAGCCCAGCTCAGGTTGGTATGTTAGCATGGAGGCTGCACTTCACCCAAGCCCCAGGGAGAGCGGCATGCGCTGGGCTGTCCTGCGGGATCTGGCCGGGAGCCATCCCTCCCTGGGTGGGTTGAAGGGTCAGAGGTTAAGGTGCCCCCCGGGGCCCTGGCCACCCTGCTTGACACAGTCGGGGCCTGCTGCTGGTTCCCCGCTCTGGTTGTCCCTAGAGCAGCGCCAGGCCTGGCCCTGAAGAGGGGCTCTCCATGCAGCTGGCAGCCCTCCTGCCGCAGACAGGCCCTTCCCAGCTCAGAGCGAGATCTCCAAGCACAGCCAGGGTCACGACAGGCCGGTGGCTCAGAACTAACCCCAGTGAGGCTGCTGCCTCCCTGCCCAGGCCCAAGCAGCAAGACGCCAGACATTAACCAGTGGCCTGGCCGTGGCCTGCAGAGCTGGACAGACACACCTGTGCCTGCAAACCCGCCTGGCTGCTCCAGGTGGGGGCAGGTTGGGGGTAGAGTGTGGGGCACAGCATAGAGCAGAGAGCGGGATTCCAGTTTCCACCCCCAGCCCCAGCCCAGCCCGGCCCAAGAACCCTCCTCCCACCGGGGCTGTGACCTATGCGCAGACGGGGCTTCCTGATCCAGCCTGGAGCCCAGGGCTGGCCAGAGACTGGGACCTGCTGCCAGATTCAGCTCTGTTGAAACGAGACCCTTCCAAACAGGCGTAGGGCAGCGCCGGGCCCCTGGCTGTCTCCCTTTTCCGGGCACACCCCAGCAAGGGCTGGAGGGGAGTCAGCTCCCATCCTGGGGGAGCTCCTGCCCTCAGTCAGCGGACACCTACCTCTGTCTGCACCATGGCTGGTCGCTGCGTTCGCAAGGTCTTCACCGTCTGGAACATGTCAACCACCCCTTCATAGCGCATGCGCTCCAGGACTATGCTGAGCGTGATGAACACTCCCGTGCGCCCGACCCCGGCACTGTGCAGCACAAGGAGCAGAGGGACTGTCAGCAGAGATCCCCGGCCCCAGGGACGCAGGTCCCCAGGATGGCGGCTTTGGGGCCCCACCCCCCCGCAGCCCTGCCCCGTCACTGAGCCACCTGGGCCCCCGGGGCCCATTCTGCCCAGTGCAGGACATGTTGGATGGGAAGGGGCTTGCAGAGACTCTCGGGGGCCTCTGCTTCCTGTTGCCCGGCCCTGTGGGCACCACCCGGCCTCCCTGCAGCTCCCCGTGTGCCTTCCCCAGCACACTGGCTCTGCTGGAGGTGCTGAGCCTGCAGAGCCATGGGGCCTGCTGGGGGTCCAGGCTCCACGCCGTGGCCTGTGTGGCAGCCTGCAGTTCCCCCTGCCGTTCCCAGCTCTGCCCCACGGAGGGCGCCAGGGAGCGCGGCTGAGCAGGACCCCTCATGGCTCTGTGGAGGACAGCGTCTCCGGGGAATGCTCTGCTCTCCAGGAATCCTCCGGCACCTGCCCGGCCAGCGCTCACCTGCAGTGCACCGTGATGGGCCCGTCCTGGCCAAACTGCTCCTTGGTTTTGTGCACCTGCCCTATGAAGTCAATGAAGCCCTCACCGGTCTTCGGCACTCCCTGCTCGGGCCAGTCTGTGAACTGGAACTGGCGGATGGTCCGTGATTGCCCATCCTGCAGGGAAGGAGGCATCTGTCTAGGCCCTGCTCACGTGCCAGCCCACAGAGCCCCAGGGGTGGGTTCCTGGGCCGGGGACTGGCTGTGCCTCGCAGGGGCCAGGCTCCGCAGAACCCCAGGGGTGGGCTCCTGGGTCGGGGACTGGCTGTGCCTCGCAGGGGCCGGGCTCTGCAGAGCCCCAGGGGTGGGCTCCTGGGCCGGGGACTGGCTGTGCCGCACAGGGGCTGGGCTCTGACGGTGCCTTGCAGGGGCCGGGCTCTGCAGAGCTGGAGAGGCGACCTGGGCAGGTTTCGTTCCCCTCTGCTGCTCTGGGCCTGACTCTCCTCTCGCACTGGGTGCGCCTGACTGACCCCAAGGTAACCGAGCGCTGCCCAGTGGGCACACCAGGGCGAAGGGGGCACGGCAGGTCTCCACTGGCTCTGCCCGGCCATGCCTGACTCAGAGGAAGGTGCAGCCCCAGCCCAGGAGCCCGGCAGCCTCTGTCACGGCTGGGATGGGGCTAGGCCAGCACAGACACGCAGCCAGGCCGTCGGCTCCTGCCCTGAGAGACGAGGACTGCTCCAGGAGTGACAGCCTGCTGGGCCCTCGAGGGGATCCCGGCCCCGACGAGTGGCTCCCACGGGAGGGACACGCGCGAGAGCACCGCCGGCCCCGCTCACCCTGGCATCAGTGACCTTGAACTCGCGGAGGATGTACTGGGGCATGCTGTACTCTGCCATGGGGTCCACCACGAAGTACTGGTAGCGGGCAGAGCGCTCCGCTGGCCAGTACTGGTGGCACTTTTCCTGCAACAAGAGGAGACGCGTGAGCAGCAAAGCCGGGTCCTCGCCCAGGGGGTCTGCGTAGCCCCAGCCCTGCCCCTCCCCATCCCCCGCACCAGACGCTCTCCAGGGCAGGGTCCCCCCCAGTCACCGCCCGTTATGGGGGCCTGGAATTGGGCCAAGCTCCCAAGACCAGTGAGGGCAGCTGGCCTGGCTAGGGGCTGGGCCATCACCCTGTGCAGTGGGGCTTGTACCCGGGATGCCATTGCTAACCCGCTGTCTGCCACCCCCGTGCAGCCTCGGCCAGCCGGCTCCACCTGGGACAGCCCTGGCCCTGAAGCAGCCACGGCCAGCCAGGGCTGGGAGCCTTCGCTGACGTAGGGTTGCAGCAGCAGCCGGGGACAGAGAACCATGTCCCCATAGGGTATCTCCACCCCTCGGGCAGCGACCCAACGGATTGCTCCCAAGCTGCTGGGCCCAGGCTAGCCTTGCCCTCCGGGACCCTAGCGCGGAGCCAGCCAGGCTGGGACACTCTGCTGATATGTGCACAGGCCCCACAGTAACAGCTCAGGGGACAGGGGAAGGAAAGAGCCAGCAGCGGCAGGAAACGGCCCAGGTCATTGGCAGCATGGCTCTTCCATGGGCCTTCCCCAGGCCCCCCTTCCCCGGCCCACCCCGCAGCCCTGGTCTGCCCCCCAAGCCTCACCCCCCCGCCCTTACGTACCCGGCCCATTTCGCGCAGCTTGGTCAGCATCACCACGATGGTGGAGTTATGCTCCCACAGCATGCGCCAGAAATCCTCCGTGGTCTCCGCCAGGGGCCCCTGCGTAGCAATGTAGGCTTTCTGCTGCCTGCAACACAAACAAGCCACCCTCAGAACAGCCGGCAAGGGGTCCCCAGGCAGCCCACACCCACCCGGGGGGCTCAGGCATCCGTCCCGCATGGGGCAGAGCGCTGGGCCCTGAGCATTCACCGAGCTGGGCACGGGGCTCTGCGGCAGCTGGGAGGAGGGACTGGCAGCCGGATCAGTGATCAGTGTGGGGGGCAAGAGGGCCGGTGGGAGGGTGTCCCCGTGGGCAGTGCCCACGGGGGTGGAGGGGGGGCATGCTGGATGCAGCTCTGTGTGCTGGACTCTCTGGGGGTTGGGGAGGGAGAGGAGTCCCTGAGCCACCAAGAACCTGTTGTCCCCTTGACAACCACCCTTAGCACACTGCTCCTCAGCTGCACAAAGCCCTACCCCAGCATCCCCGGGGCGTCGCATGGCCACGCCTGGGCTCGGCTGCTGATTCTGCCACCAACAGCATTGGCATCCAGCCCTCCTAGCTCTGCAGCTGGGCACTGGCCCCCGAGATGCCTCTTGATCACCCCAGACGTCGCCACAAGGGAAGCAGCGGGGCAGGCCCAGGCGCTGCTCTCTGGTGGCATTACACGGGCGAGCTGTTGTGCCAGGATAACCCCGGTGCCCCGCGCTCAGTGAGTGCAGGGGAAATCCACAGCAATCAGCAAGACCGAGGAGACTCCTGAGCCCTGGGCGTCGGTAACAAGGAGCGGTTCATGTTTCCACCACTAAGGGGCACTGGAGATCTCAGAATAGGGGCCTGTGGCACTTCCCAGCATCAAATCTCTCTACCATTTAATCTCTCCACTGGGGCTACAAACCAGTGACCGTTCGGCTGCTGCTTCTGGCGGGTTTATACGACACCAGAAACATGGAGAGTAAGGGGGCAGGAAGAAACAGAGGAGCTAATAAAGACGCAGCTTTCGCGATGCCTGCAGGAGCTGGGGCCTATTGATCTTGTTAGATCCACCTCGGAATGATCGCTCCGTTCCGAGGAATGGGCAGGAGAGAACAGAGCCCTTCAGGGAGGCGACAGGTCGGCCCTGAAACGGTGCCATCTGCTGTCCTGGCACTTGTACCTCCATGCAACAAACAGCCTCGCTCGCCGGGGGGGGGGGGCGGGGCACCGCACACCGAGCCTGGCGCTGGAAGGCAGCCCGGGGCAGAGCCCTCCCCAGGCACCCACCCCACAAGCGGCCCGGTTTTCAGCTGGCGTTTGCACTGGTTCCAGGGCATGAGAGAGGGAGGCGGCCAGCTCTGCCCGCTGCCACCTGGCTCCATGCAGCTCTAAGTGGCCTGTCCTCTCCCTCAGAGCACTCCAGGACTGACTGTATTCACTGCCCTGGTCCCAGGCTGTTCTCGGGCCAGCAGCCAGCCAAGAGGCTGCAGTGCTGGGAGCACGCTGACCCCACCTGCCCATTCCCTGAGAGCAGTGTCTGGGCCGGGCTGGGGGGACCCCCCGGTCCCTGGCATCCTACGTGGCAGGGTTTCACTCATTCCCACTCCTGCAGTCTGTGGCTCGGGTGTCGAGCAGCCGGGACCCAAGGCAGGAACCTGCTGGCCCAGTTCCTGGTGGGTAAGTGGCTCGTTAGTTTGTGCTGAATGCCAAGGGAAAGGGTTGGGGGAGGTTTTGTGCCTGGGCCGGTGGCTGGGTGAGGCTGCTGCTCGGTGCAGCTGGCACAGCCGCTGCCCTGCCTTGCCCTCACCGGTGCCCAGGAGCCGGGAAGACGCTGTATGGAACCACGGGAACGTGTCATGCAGGACACCGATTGCCTGCTCATGCTATGTACAGAGCGTCCCCAAGAGCTGGCTGCTGCGAGGCTCTCACTGGTGCCTGGCTCCAGCCCTGCCTGTCCCGAGCTTTCGCCCGAGTCCTCCCACAGCTCCGCTGGCAGACCGGCCGCTGCTGACTGCCAAGCGGCCCCTTCTTGAAGAGGCTGCTCTGGCTACTGCCGAGCTTAAACTGGGCTTCCCGGGAGGCCAGATACCGAGCAGGGGCTCTCAGCAGAGGGGCCCGTGCTGAGCTTTTATAGAGGGTGGGAACAGTTACCCCAGGAAGTGCCTGTCAGCACAGGGCAAAGAGTGCACACGTTGGGAGCTAGAAAGGGGGGCACTCTGGCTAACGCTTGTTTGTCATGCGGTACCTGACCCCAGCCAGGATCCCGATGCAATGAAGAGAAACAGGATCAGACTCAAATCCAACCCACTCCATTCCCATCCAGCACCAGGAGGCAACGTCTGGCAGACGGGAGAGCCCATCGCCCACAATGGGCAGTCCCAGCTGCTCCTAGGCAGGAGGGGATGGGCCCATGCGTCCTGGTGACTCTTACCTGTAGCCATCTATGAAGCTGGCGTTGATGTAATCGGAGCCCTCGACCCCACGGATGGGCTGCAGGCAGACTCTGGTCAGCTCGTACGGCATGATGTTCACCAGGCGGTTCTTAAATTTGTTGCATGGAAGGTTGGCACTGATGAACCGCGAGGTATGTGCTTTGGAATTGGCCAAGAGCTGGAAGGAGAGGAGGAGGGTCAGGAGTATGCAGGAGCCTGGGGGTTTAGTCACGCCTGCATGAGCAGCTCCATGTGCAGAGCAGCCAGGGGGTGGGGGACGGAGAGAATCCTAGAACATCAGGGTTGGAAGGGACCTCAGGAGGTCATCTAGTCCCACCCCCTGCTCAAAGCAGGACCAACCCCCAACTAAATCATCCCAGCCAGGGCTTTGTCAAGCCGGGCCTTAAAAACCTCTAAGGAAGGAGATTCCACCACCTCCCTAGGTAACCCATTCCAGTGCTTCCCCACCCTCCTAGTGAAGTAGTGTTTCCTAATACCCAACCTAAACCTGTCCCACTGCAACGTGAGACCATTACTCCTCGTTCTGTCATCTGCTACCACTGAGAACAGCCGAGCTCCATCCTCTTTGGAACCCCCTTTAGGTAGTTGAAGGCTGCTATCAAATCCCCCCTCACTCTTCTCTTCTGCGGACTAAATAGCCCCAGTTCCCTCAGCCTCTCCTCATAAGTCATGTGCCCCAGCCCCCTAATCATTTTCGTTGCCCTCTGCTGGACTCTTTCCAATTTGTTCACATCCCTTCTGTAGTGGGGGGCCCAAAACTGGACAAAGTACTCCAGATGTGGCCTCACCAGTGCCGAATAGAGGGAAGTAATCACTTCCCTCGATCTGCTGGCAATGCTCCTGCTAATGCAGCCCAATATGCCATTGGCCTTCTTGGCAATGAGGGCACACTGCTGACTCCTATCCAGCTTCTTATCCACTGTAATCCCCAGGTCCTTTTCTGCAGAACTGCTGCTTAGCCAGTCGGTCCCCAGCCTGTAGCGGTGCATGGGATTTTTCTGTCCTAAGTGCAGGACCCTGCACTTGTCCTTGTTCAACCTCATCAGATTTCTTTTGGCCCAATCCTCTGATTTGTCTAGGTCACTCTGTATCCTATCCCTACCCTCCAGCATATCTACCTCTCCCCCCAGCTTAGTGTCATCCGCGAACTTGCTGAGGGTGCAATCCACACCATCCTCCAGACCATTAATGCAAACGTTGAACACAGTCCCACACACGCAGAGCAGCTGGGCCGGGGGGTGGCACATAGCTGCCATCTAAAGGCTTTCGCTGCCTGTGTCCTGGCACCAGGAACTGGGACATTGGTTCTAAAAATCAACCCCTCCCAATTCCCAGCCCGTGGCCGGTACTGCCCTCAGATGCTGTCCCCCGAGAGGGGGATCCCTGGGGCTGGCTGCCCTCCCTGGAGACAGGGAACGTTTCCGTTCAAGAACCGAGTGCTGCCCTGCAGCATGGGCTAAGCTGGCCCTACTCATTCCCCGTGTCTAATGCCCAGCTCCAGCCCATTGGAGCACCAGAGGCTATTGCTGAGCCATGTGAAACGCTGGCTGCAGAGAATGCTCCTCCGGACCGCGCTAGCTGCTCTATGCAGACTGCCAAGCACCCCGCCTCCACAGCGCCTGCTTCCCTCGAGCTCGGGGCTTTGCCTTGTACTCAGCCCAAGGCGGCTGCAGACTAGAGCCCAGCGGAGCTGTTACTCTGCACCCACAATACCTGACGTGGGTGCACTGTTCCCTGCACTGGGGGAGGAGGGATCTTCCTTGGTGGTTAATGGCCTTGCCTGTCCTCCACCCACTCACCCCCTCCCTGTTCTCACGTTCACACCCTGGGAGCATGACGATGGAATGTAAAATCGGTGACATTTTCAGGTCACGTCTTGGGGCTGCCTTCACACCCAGCAGTGGCTGTGGTCAGTGCGGTACCTGGGTTTACAGGCAAGGACCACAAACCACTCTCTCTCTGGCCCCAGTAACTAATGGCGCAGGGGCTAGCAAGGGGGACCTGGGAGTAACACAGTCCCCCCACCCATGCTGATGAACCCTTTCTTGCACCCACATGGACACAGGAAGGGTGTCGACGAGACCACCCTTAGCAGGCAGCTCTCTCCTGGTGCTGCCCTAAGGCTTCCTTCCAAAGGGAGTCCGATTTTGGGCCACCTTTCTTAGAAGAGCTCCTCTGTTCAGAAACCAGTTTGTGTGGGTCCCTGAGTGGTCTCTTCGGCAGGGCTCACTGTGCACAAATACGGGGCATCTGGCCGCAGCACTGGTTGTCTACACTGTGAGCAGAGGTGTGACCCCCCAGCTGGAAGAGCTGCATCAGTCAGCGCACGAAACCAACAAAGCCTCGGGCAGACTAGCCCGCCTGAGACCCTAGGCAGTCCTCAGTGTAGCCCCTCCCGCAGCTCTCCCCCCCACGGCTACACTGTCGTTTTAGTGCCCTAGCTCCATAGCAGTGCAAGTACATCCCCTGGGGCAGGGAGTCACCCCCGTGCCAGTGTAGACGCACCCGTGAACAGGGATGGAGGGTTAAAATCTCTCTCAGATACAGAATCCTCCCAGAAGGGAGAGGTTTTCTAAAGAGCCTCACTTCACAATCCGGAGCGAGGGAATCTCCTTCTAAACATGTGAGACCTGGCAGATGTGCAAATACCCCCTCTCTTCCTCCCCACATGCCTAAGCCCTGAACGGATGGACTTAGTTGGACAGAAACCCCTGCTTATTGGCTCAGTGGAGACTGAGCTAATGCCCAAGGCGTCGTCAGTTGCTTTGGTGACCGCAGGATGAAGCTGCTTTGCCTTTCCCTGTGTTCACAGAAGTCAATGTCTGGCCTCTCCAGCCCTGTCTGCATTTGGAGGAGATTCCCAGGGCGAAGCAGAACTCCAGCAGCTCGTTTCACAGCCTGCATGGTCTGCTGCTTCCCTGCATGAGCTGTATTCCCCTGCATGCGTCTGCTGGACTAATGCCCATCATAGGAGTACATGGGCACTTATCAGAGCTGGTTTCCATCACCACGGCTGTCGTAAATATCTGTGCTAGGCTGTCACACACACACACACACTCAGCAGCAGATGGGCTGTTTTTAAAAACCCTACTCCTGTGTTCTTTCGGATGCTGCTGTCACCACGGCCTGACGCCCTAACTGGAGGTTAAATGATAACCGAGCTCAGCAGCACGAAGGCGGGACTATAAACATCTCAGATAGTTACACTGGAGCTGTTTCCAGACAAGTTGTTCACAGTCACATCAATTATCCTGAACACACAATCTCCATCTGGTTTCAGATGCAGCTCCAGCCGCACTGTGAACCAAGAGCAGAATGTGCTGCTAAGACTCTCGCATCTGCCTTCTAGATCCTCCCTGCCAAGCCAGGGAGGAAGTGTGGGCAGCCCCAAACGCCACAATTCAAATGGATTTTAACAGCTTCTACCTGGTTTGGAAATGAACAAAAGAACCATTATACCCAGCACAATCAGATTCCCTCCCTCCATGCCCAGAGCTAGCTGCTGGCTGCTCTCGGGGGTGCGGGACAGACGGACAGCCTGGCACCAACAGGGCCCAAGCCAGGGGATTTCGGGGGGGGCATGGATGCTTGCTTGCTTACCTTGAATTCCAGCTCCATTGCAGTGACGCTCTCGCCCAGGGGCACCTGGCTCAGCTTCTGGAGGTGAGCAAAGAGGTTGCGTGCGGGTACTTCGGTGTTGCCGCAGGTGGCTGCCTCCAGCAAGGCCTCGTGGATGAAGATGTATTGGTCCTCGGTCTGCACCATGTAGTTACGCTGAGATCTCATGCACGTCACGTGGCCATAGATGTCGACCGTCTTCTCATGCTTCATCCTCTCCAGCATGGCATCGATGACAATGAAGCAGCCCGTCCTGCCCACGCCAGCGCTGCAGGAGCACCGCACAGTGCAGGAGTTAGCACTACCCTGCCAGAGAGCTCTCCCACCTCAGCCCTGCTCCCTGGGCACCCTTTCCCTCCAGGGAGCAGCCAGCAGAGACACCACGAGGGTTTAAACGCCAGGCAGGGGAGTCAGGAGACCTGGATTCTAATCCCAGCCATGACCCCAAGTCACTGCATGGCCCTGGGCAAGCCCCTTCCCTCATTTGTGTCTACACTTCTCCCTCCGCACAATGAGAGCCCGACCAGGGCAGAGAAGGGGGTTGTGCACTTTTGTATTTAATATTCTGCACCTGGGCTCAGAACACACCTGGCTGGCGCTTTGGGAAATGGAAACCCAGACCAATCTCTATGTCTCGCCGCTCTCTATGTCACGCATGCGGGAGGGCGTTAGCCAGGGGTGATCTCTGCTGGGCTCACCCTGACAGGCAGCAGTCATGGGCCCTGACACAGGAACGCAAGGCAGAGATACGGAGCCAGGGCACTTCCTTGCTATTGTCCAGTCAGATCCGTAACTGGGTTTTATGTGGCGTGTATGGGTTTTAACTCTGAAACTGGGCATGAAGGAAGAGCTTTAAATCCTGTCTCCAAGGCATCTGCAAGTGCAGTGGTGATGGACTGGTTTGGGAGTAACACAGCCCCCCCCTCGCTGATCGTCCCCACTCTGGTGGGGGAGATAAATCTCAGGCCAGATAAGATGCGGATTCTTAGTGGACTAATAGTTCCAGCAAATACAGTCCTTCTCACCCCTCGTGGAGAGCTACAATAAGTGGTCTGTGCGGGGGCATGCGCATCGGTGTGTGGAATCCCCCTGGCTGGGCAGCTCTGGGCATGCTGCAATTCTAAACTGCGTTTGCTGTTTCTCATGGAGAATTGTGGCTTCTGCACCTCTGATCAGAACTGCAAAGCTGATTCATTTGACCGTGGAGCCACAATGCAAACTCCACCCGTAGCAAAGACACTGGCCCTGGGGTTCCCAGGGGATGCATCCCATCACCACAGCCCAGTCTGCAGCGAAAGCACGTTACCATTAAGCAGGAAAAAGCCAAACCGGTTTTATTACAGCAGCTCAAGGATCTCGCAGCTAAAACACGCACCCCCTGCAACCTTTAGAACACAGCAGCTCCTCCCGCAATGACTCTTACCTGCAATGGACAACCATGGGCCCAGCGTCAGGGGGGTTACAGGCTTTCACACGGCGCAGGAAGGCGAGGATGGGGGTGGGGTACTCCGGCACCCCATGATCCGGCCACGCCATGAATTGGAACTGGCGTAACTCTCGTTTCTCGCTGGAGCCATTCTGCCAAGAAACCCAAAGAGACATGCCGGGGCTGGCAACGAGCTGGTCTCTGCGGGGACTCAGCCATGGAACAATGCGCTGAGTGTCACTGTAGGCGATCAACACCCGCACAAACGCCAAAGGGCCAAATGCCCCCTCAGCACAGTGACCCCCGCCATGCCCCTGAGCCCAGGGGATGGAGGCCCCTGAGCACAGACAGCTGATCTGGAGAAAGGGCCGTGTGCGCTGTAGGGATCTGGATCAGACTGAAGAGAAGGTGAACAGCTCTCGGCACCGCACAAGGATGGGCCAGTGTCCATACCCCAGGTGGGTAAACTGAGACACAAAGGAATGAGAAGGCAGGACTTTCCCTGCTCTAATCGCTCCACTGATGTGTGGTTGGTTAAGCATGGCGACAGTGGGAGCTGGAGCCTCGCAAGTGGGGTAATCTGGCCTGCGATGGACCAGGCACACACGCAGTTCCCTGGGGAGCCAGCTGGGCAGCCAAAGGTGGCCATCTCCTGGAGAGTAACCCCCCACAGCCTCCTGCCTGGGGGAGTGAGTGAGCCCCCTGTGTAGCAGTGCTGTCAGCCTCTGCATGGGGACCCTCCACCTGCTGGGTGCAGGGCCCTGCAGAGCCAGACTCAGCCGGCTGCAAAGCCTGCCTCTTCGGGGGTTTCCACTGGCATGGCTAAGGAATGCAGCAGGCTGGAGAGGAGCAGTTGGCGGGACGGGCAGCTCCAGCTTCACGCTCTGCCAGGTGGAGAGAAGCTCAGGGCTAGCACACCCCATGGTCCTGCCCCAGGGAGCGAACAGGCACAGCCCAGGGGCAGGTCTTCTGGCCAAAATCCTGCATAGGCTGGGTGTGAGCCCTGTGGGTGCGAGACGGTCTCTGCCCAAACAGCCCAGCTGTGTGATCAGCCAGGGACCTGGTAATGGGCCTCTGTGGGGCTGGCTAACCCCAGGGCCAGGCATGCCGGGCACAGCCACGTCCAGGCCAGAGGCAGAGCAGCCACAGCCCCCCATTACCTTGTAGAGTGCAAACGTCCGGACGGTGTAGGTAGCCAGCTCGACTGTGTCCAGCAGCGTCACTTGAATCAGCCCGTAGGTCTCTGTGCCCCGGCCTGGCCAGTACTGGTCACACTTCACCTGCAGCATGACAGAAACGGATGGGTCACGGCTTGGCCAGGGCTCAGGACTGGGAGCAGGCTCTTGCAGGAGGCTTCTCCAGGACGCGGGACTCCCGTTAGTGCCTTGCCCTGGGTCAGGGCTGAACAGCCTCCCTGAATGTAACATGCAGTTTGCGGTGTAGGGAACTCAAAGCGCCTGTCCTGGGTCCCTCCACTGCAGCTCTGAGTCCTCACGGTGCCAGCATGCACTCCCCTGGGCCCACATTCAAAGTGGGTTTACTTTGGGAAGAGCTCGCTGATGCAGGAATGATCAGGGTGGCCAGGTGCCTGGTGCACAGAATGCAGGGACAGCAGCAAGGATGCTAATGAGTGCAGAGGAGAGGCACTGATGCAAAAGCAATTTCTCTCCCCTATAATTTCCTGTTCTCTACCTGCTCTTTGGGAAGACTGGGGTCTGCAGAGGAGCGCACTTGCGGCCTCCTCATCTGCAGGCACCTACCCAGAGCCTATAATCATCTGCTCCAGACCCCGCTGTGGCATGGCATGATCGGGGGCCACCAGCCCTGCCCCACAGGGATGCTGCAGGCATGGAGCTGGGCCCCGCAGGGCATCACTCATCTGGGCTTGGAAGCCATTTTCTTTGCTAACCAGCGAAGAGTCAGGAGGCAAGGAGAGAGGCGGGAGAGTATGCCCTTGAGAAGGGCAGCGGGAGTGAGAGACAGACACAGCCAGTGACCCAGCAATCTGCAACCAGCCCAGGGGCCTTCTCCCCCAAGCTGTGAGGGAAGAAACAGGAGTCTCCTGCAGCTCTGAGGCTGGAGTTGGGGTGAGCGCACAGCCCTCGAGCAGCTCTGCAGCCTGCTCCCTCAAGTGCCCCCACGCCAGCGTCACTGTACCCACCTTTGGTAGGTGGCGAGGCCCTGTGGGAGTGACAGGTCCCAGCACGCACCGCTCCACGCCTGGCTGCTCTGCGTGCTAGGCCCGGTACTCTCTGCACTGCAAGGAAGGCTGCCACGGGCACCTGCTCCCCTCCCTCATCTCACCAGCCCGGGGCACCAGCTTCACTCCCCCTACTCAGCTATTCGGTTTTTACAAGCTGCCTCTTGTTCTTGATTGTCTCTAAACCTTGGCTCCTATTAATTCTGCACATAAGTCCAGCACCCAGCTGCCTGGCTGACAACAGAAACTTCATTCCCACTCCTGTGAGCCGCACGGGACCCGGGTGCCTGCCCTAGGAGAGGGGAATGAATGGAAGCTCACTGGGGCTTGTCAAACCTAATTATTAGCTGTGTGTTTACAAGGGCCGTGTGGGAAGGGGAACAGGATGTATTAGAATCAATGGAATGGCACTGTAAGCCCAGTGAGCTTTGGGACAGGCGAAAGGACAGTGGGATGGCACTGGGGATGCTGGCATCCTGCCTCTTTCAGTTCAACTGAGCCGCTTCTGTCTCTGGCGAGGTCCTGGCACGCAGGGTTTGTTCCTGCCCCATCTCCCTCCAAGCCTGCTCTGCCCCTAAAAGAAGATGTGGAGGGGGGCTGCATGCCTAGAGGGTGGGTGCTGAGATTCCAGCCTCTCTCAGGATGCCCCAGTGGAGAGTGTGTGGTGAGACCCAGGCTGCGCGTACAGCTGAGCGCGCAGATCTCTCTCCCTCGCCGGGCATGGAGTAGAACATTGTTTTATGGTGACTGGCTGCAGAACGAACGCTGAGGTCACAACTAAACTAATCCTATCCTCACGGGTCAGTGGCAGCTGCAGCCAGCACAGAGCCACTCAGCTTGGCTCCAGGAGGAAGTGAACCCTGGCTAATCTGAGCCAGGTTCTCAGCGTCTCTAGAGTGTAAACTTCAGGGCCAGAGATCTGCTGCCCGCCCTCCCCACCAGCCAGCGGTCTCTCTCACAGCGACAGACTGGAAAGCCTCGTGAGACAGCTTCTCTTCCCGACACGTGGAAACCACGGAGCTGGGATTGCACAAACACAAACCCAACTTTTGAAGCACCCTGTGTCGGGCTCATAGGAGCTGCGGCTGGTAATTGAAAATTATTTATTCATGACCAGATAAGAGTCAGTCACATTTTCTGCCAAATTTACCCATAATGTTTATGCCCCATTTTCAAGCTCTGTAAATTTTATGCAGAAGCCGATACACTGTGGCACTAAAGCCGATAAGAGACGGTTTCTTCTGGCAGCACTCGCTTCTCATTGAGACAAGGAACATGCAAATATCCTGAACAGACATTTACTGCCAGCTTTGCTGAGTGGCCCTCCTGCCTCAGTGAGCCCGACAGCCACGGAAGGCAACCCAGCCCCGTCTGCCCACAGAGCAAGTGACGAGCCCGTGCCCACGCAGCAAGGGTCGCTGGTGAGGAGCGCATCAGGCTTCATCTTCCCTCCCTGCTCCGGTGCTACTGTCGGCTAAGTGGGAGGGGGAGCCCCACAGCAGCCGCCGGGATGCACTCTCAGGGTATTTGACGGGCATGCAGGAGCCAGTGGTAACATCTCCCCGCAGCTGGTGGGAAGTGCCAGGGCTCAGCACCCTGGGAAAGCTAAACGACGGCATGTGTTTCTGAACCACCACCACCAAACGATTCAGAAACTGACTGTAAAGCTTTGAAGGCAGTTAAATTGCCCGAGCCAGACGCTTCGGTCCTTTATGTGGCTCTTGCTTTGTGTGAACATGAAAAGGGAGGATGATTTGGACCATCAAGCCGGCTCAGATTGCTGACATAAAAGCTGATGTTCTTTAAAGATTTTTTTCTGCAGCTCATGCCCCCCTTCCCAGAGCCCATGAGCCCTTTAAAGCACTCTCACCCCGCAGGGCTGCGAAGCGGCGGCTGGCCTCAGGTCAGCTTATCTCCACATGGCATTACTGGTGGGATGTGCGCTCTCGGCTCAGAAATCAGGCAAAGCCCGCTCCGCATCGTGCGCCTGGCTCCGCAGCCCCAGAGCCTGGCCCACAGGCTACACAGCTGGAGCCGTGGTCTTGTGCTGAGCCTCCAGCTTCTAGCGGTGCCTAGCAAAGGGAACCAGCCGGCTGAGGCTGTCCAGACTCCCAGCGGAGTCCAAGAAGAGCTCCAGGCAAGCTGTTTCCAAAGGCAATGGGGCAGGACGGGGAAAGCGAGAAGGAGAAGACGACAAGGGAAGAGGCTGAATGGGAGTGACTGAATCCCAAATCGAGGGAGTTGGGAGATCTCTCACCAGGGAACACTGGGAAAGGAAATCCAATCCAGAGAATCTTCATGGGAAAGCGATTCCTTGACCCCCATCCCTCCGCCAGTCTCCCCATCCCCTCCCACTCCCTCCCGCATACCCTGTTTCCTTCTCTCTCAGCCCCCGGGTCAGCAGGGAAGTACCATTCCTCCTGTCCAGCACAGGGCTGCTGTAGGGAGTCACAGTACTGCTGTGGGTAACCGGTTTCAGGTGTACCCCCATACCTTCCCCACTTCCTGTCCCGGATTCTGTCTCGCTGGGGATGATGGGAAGGGCGGGCTCTGGCTGGCAGGACTGTCTCTCTCGTGGAGTGAGGGGCAGTGCTGCACGGACTTGGCAGAGTGGCAGCCAGCGCCCGGGGCTCCCCATGGCATTTCGTCCTGGCTCTGGTGGTGGAGGTTGCACAGGCCCAGCGCAGGGCCTGCCCCGTGCCCTGCATCCAGGACGGGAGGCAAGGCCAGTGTGTGTGTTAGGGGGAGATAAGGCACGTCTCAGTAGCAGGGGGCAGACAGGTGCTGGCAGGGTCCAAAGACACCTGTTACAGAGAAGCATGCACCCTGCAGTGCCTTTTGATAAGCAGCCAGCCTAAAAGTGAAATGACAGCGATTTAGTCAGCCACCAAACAGGGCTTTTCTCACACCTCAAATGCACCTTTAAAAAAAAAAATTTAAGGGCCACTCAGGTGTTTTTAGCCACTGGCCCTGCTCAGAGGTGCCCTTAGCAGCTGCGGCTCCTCCTCCTCTCAGGATGCGCCTCTGCCCACACAGCAACTGCTGGATGGAGCTGCAGCAGAAATCCCAGGGCTCCAGTCTGTTTGCTTCCCTCGGTGTGCACAGTCCTGGGGGGCTCAGCCCAGCGTCCGGCAGAGCATTGGGGCAGGTGCCGTAGGGCCCGCAGGGGGCACAAAGCTGCACCTGTGTGCACGTCTGTCTCTAGCGAGGGACTGGCAATTGCCCAGCGAGGAGCTGGCCTGGTCTCAGCAGCTGGGGGAAGCCTGAAGCCAGGCCCGCTTGGGCCCCGGGGGAAAGCAGTTTGTTTGCCAGCCTCTGGGCCCCTCCCAGCCCAGCCGTGCGCAGGGGCTCTGGACGGGGAGAGCGCCGCAGAGCTTGGCTTTTAGCTGAACCCAACCCCCCCGCTCTCCCCTCCTGCAGCCCCAGCTCACAGCCTGAGCACCGGCCCGCTGCCTGTGGTTGGCATGGCAACGCAAAGGCTCAGGTTTCGCCGCTGGGAGAAAATGGGGTCAGGAGAGAGACGGGCAGGGAGGTGCCATTCGCAGGGCAGGGCGGCCACACGCCCATCTCCAAAGGAGGCCCTGTTCCTTCCTTCCTGGCTCCGCAGGGGGCTCTGCATTGCAGCCCCAGGAGCTGAGCCCATTGAGATGGGACCATCCCTGCAGCTCTCTTGCATTGGCCAGGGACCGATCAGCCTGGTCATTGCAAGGAGATTCCACCAGCAGCTCCGCAGCATGGGGATGCCGCGGCCCTAGCAGTCTGCCCAACGCTTACAATGCTCCTTACCAGCCTCACCACCCTGCTTCTGCGGGGACACGGCGCCCAGGGGTAGGGGGCCTAGGGACCAGCCCCAACACTCCTATTGCAAAGCTTCGCATTCTTCTCCTGGCAGGCGTGGGTGGCACCTGAGTGTGGAGAGGGAGGGCGGAGGCTAGTGAGTGCATGTGGGTGGGATGGGGAGACAGGGGAGGCCAGCGGGGGCGAGGGGTGGGGTGGGGGCTATTACTCAGAGCAGTTTGGATCCAGGCCTGCTGCTCCCTCCCATGCAGTCTCTCACTGAAAACCTGAGGTCACCCCCAGCCCTGAGAGAAGCTTGTTCCCACCCTGCGCCTGTAACAGTGACCCGTGTTTCACTGGGGTCAGAAACATCCCACCCCAAGCTCCCTGTACCCTGGATTTCTCCTCCAGCCGGGTCATCATGACTATGGTCGCTGTCCTCTGCTCCCACACCATCCTCCAGAAGTCGCTGAGCGTCTCTGGCAGGGGCCCCTGAGTAGCAATGTAAGCATTCTGCTTCCGGTACCCATCGATGTAATTAGCATTGATGTAGTCACTGCCGGGCACCCCTGTGGAGACAAGGGGAGCCGGGTTACTGCTGCTGGGCCAGCACGACTGCAACGCTCCTGACAAACCTGGGAGACGCTGAGCCAGGCCCTCCCCGGAGGGCTGCGCGCAAATGGAGAGCGTGTTCCTGGAACAATCGAACTAACACGTTACCGGAGCAATCAGGCAACATGGAAGCAGAGACAGCTGCCACCTCACACGCGAAGGGAAGTCACAGGCAGCACATACAGCCCCAGGCAACAGATTGAAATAATTGTCTCACATTGGCCTGCTGTTCGCTAGGCCTTTCACCACTTCGGGACTGGCTTTGTTGCTCTGTTTAGTTTCACACTCCCTCGTGTCTGTTTGCAAAGGAGAACATGCGAAAAGCTTCACGTCCCCTAGCCTCCGCACGCTGCCCCCCACATGCAGCCCGCCACGACGCTCCCCTGCAACCCCCCTCCTCTGGCCTCTGCACGCTGCCCCACGCATGCAGCCCCCCATGATGCTCCCCTGCAGCCCCCCCTCCTCTGGCCTCCACGCATGCAGCCCCCCACGACGCTCCCCTGCAGCTCACCCTCCTTTGACGTCCACACGCTGCCCCCCAGGACGCTCCCCCTCCTCTGGGCCTCTGCATGCTGTCCCCCACATGCAGCCCCCCCACGACGCTCCCCTGCAGCCCACCCTCCTCTGGCCTCCGCACGCTGCCCCCCACATGCAGCCCCCCCATGATGCTCCCCCTCCTCTGGGCCTCCGCATGCTGCCCACCGCATGCAGCGCCCCACGATGCTCCCCTGCAGCCCACCCTCCTCTGGCCTCCGCACGCTGCCCCCCACATGCAGCCCCCCCACGACGCTCCCCCTCCTCTGGGCCTCTGCATGCTGCCCACCGCATGCAGCGCCCCCACGACGCTCCCCCTCCTCTGGGCCTCTGCATGCTGCCCACCGCATGCAGCGCCCCCACGACGCTCCCCTGCAGCTCACCCTCCCCTGGTCTCCACATGCTGCCCCCCCCCCCCCCGCATGCAGCCTCCCCACCATGCACGTAAAGCTCACCCTCCTCTGACCTCCGTAGGCTGCCACCAGTATATAGCGCCCCCTGCAAGCGGTGTCCCCCATGTGTAAAGCTCACCGTCCTCTGGCCTCAGTGTGCTGGCCCCCGCATGCAGCACACCCCCCACAAGCTTGCCCTCCTCTATGTTCTGCCAGCTGCCCCCAGCACAGTGCCCCCCCATGCAGCACCCACCGTATGCCCCCCCGCACATGCCCCTCCAGTGGAAAGCTCTTGCCTGGAAAGACCTTTAAAACACAAACCCGCAGTTACTAAGTCAAATGTAATACAGTTCTGCCCCGGAGTTGAATGTGAGCACCTGGCTTGGCGGGGGCTGCGGCAGCCCCTCAGCACCAGGTCTAGGACCCAGCAGGGATCCCCAAGTTCCCACGGAGGGCGTGCTCACATTTTCCTTTAAAGGAGGCTTAGGATTAGTTGCACCTGCCACAGGGCTCTGCAGAATCTCCTGCAGATTCCCAGCAGCCTTAAGCAGAATCAGTGGAAGAGAAGCGGGGGTGGGGGGAGGAGAAGCACCCTGGCAATCTGGAGCCTGGAGACCAGATCAGCCGGAGTTCTGTGCTGGCTCCCCCTTGGCCCAGCCGCGCTAACACATGGGGGCCTCTTCTTCCTGGCTGCTGCATCCTGCAGTGAAGGAGAGGGAGCTGGCAAGGCACTTTGGGAATGGCTTGGTCACAGGACCAGCTTACAGGACCAGGGTCACTTCAAGAAAGTGGATTCCCCGTGCAGAGCTCAGCCCCTCGGTATAGGGGAGCCCCACGCTGCTACGGGGAAGAGGATGAATCTCCTGCAAAGGAAGAGCAGCCCAGTGGCATTAGAGAGATGTTCCTTCTTGGGATGAAGAGAGACCAGGCTGCATGGCCACCTGCATCCCAAATGAGCTCCAGCCTCACCACCACATGGGCCCGCACATAATTAGCTGGGATCCCCTCACGCGTTCAGCCAGCAGGCTGGGCCACGTGCTCGGGTGCTGGAGTGTTTCCGTGTGTGCGACAGACAAGAGTGAGTGGGTGTTGTAATGCAACGCGCGCTGCGTGTCCAGGGACTGCAAAGCAAACATTAGCGCAGGTCAGAGAGCTCAGCAGCCTCCTATGCACAGAGCGGGAGGCGGATAGGTCAGCGTTTGGTCTCACTGCGCTATACACACATCAGCACTCAGGTGCTTGCCTCTCACACCAGAGCTCTTGGGCTTCGCTGGGCCTTGCAGCAGGGGCTGGAAATACAGCACTCCCATGCCTGGTTAGCTGAAGCCACCGCTTGGGCACCCAAACCTAGATGGGACAAAACCTTGAGGAAGGTCCAGCAGGGAGGAGTCCTGCCCTGGCCCCTGGACCGGGATGGACTAGATGGGGCCTAGGAGCACTTTCTAACCTCTGTGATTTGCCACCCTGAGCTGACCTGTTTTTCCTGGCCCCTAGACACCGGGCACAGAGCCAGCATTCCTGGCCAGCTGGGTGCGTGGCTGAAAGAGGCACATGGGTGCGCTGCCCGTTCTGGGAGGGGCCAGCCAGGGGAGCAGTCCAGCAGGCAGCACAAAGGGATGGCTCGCACTGAGGCTCCTGGGGGCGGCGGGGGAGGGCAGGGCAGGCCACGGGCTGCCTGCTCCACTCCCCCATAGGGGCAGGCACAGCCCCTTGGCGGCGGGTGTGGGCTCACTATGGGCAGAGCTCCTGTGGCCAGCACCCTTCTGTCTCCAGGGCTGACAAGCCAGCTCCTCTCACCCCCAACACAAAGTCCGGCCATGTGGCTTTGAGCTCATGCAGTTGGGGCTCTAGAGGTCCCAGGTATGATCCCGCCCGAAGATGACCGGGGTCTGCTGCCGTTACACCAAGGCTGGGAGAGCTGGGCCTGGGCGTGGCAGGAGGCAGCTGAAGCACCGCTGGGGAAGAGGCCAGCAGAATTCTGCTGTTGTTTCTTATCCTTCGGCCTGAAAGACACATTTGCAGGGTCTGGAGCCAAAGTGCACCTCTGGACTGTCTGCAGCCCCTGCCTGGCTACAAGACCCTCCTCAGGCAGCCTGGGGCGCAGCATGGACAAGCACCCCGCTCCCCTGGCTGTTTGCCCTGCTACACTCAGGGAGTAACCTTGCTCCACTGCCTGTTACAATGATCCCCAACAGGTGGCTTTCCATGCCACTCCCTCAGACGCCGCTTGGAACCGGCCCCAAGCCCCACGCTTACCATCGACAGAGGTCAGGATGACACGTGAGTGGTCATAGGCGATCACGTTTGCATAGCGGTTTTTTGGTTTATTCACTTCCAGGTTGGAGTTCTCCCAGGTGAACTGCTGCCCTGGATCGATGGACTGCAGGAGAGAGGACAGGCTGTTACAGCACGCTGGGCTGTCTGGAGGAGACGCACCTTTCCTGGGAGTTGCGGGATTGCCATGCCACAGCCTGCCACCCAGCCACACCTGGCTGCGACTCCGCTCGGTCAGGGCCAGCAAGGCATTCTCTGGGCTGGTGCTCAGCCGATGCCAATCCCGATGCCCTGCCAGGAAATCAAACCTGCCCTGGAGCAATTTGACAGTCACTGAAACAGCTTCTCTGCTGCAGCGCATGCAGGCTGGCTAGTGTGATGGGGGGGCCTCCTCTTCCCAGCCAATGCTCCCTAGTCCAAGCTTTCCCCGCCCCAAGCAGAAATTCCTCTACCTCAATTACTGTAGCAGAGACTGGCTCCTGCTGGGCCATGCACACACTTACTGACCCCAGAGGTTTTATCAGTCAGCAAACTGCAGGCCCTGGAAACGGAGCAGCCTCTGGAGCCTTGTGCAGCCCAGGGGATTTGGATATTAAAGAACAAGAGCGAACAAGGCTCCTGCTGGGAGACGTCATGAAACCGGATGGGTCACTAGCTGCTGCATCAGCGGCTTCCGCAGTGGGAGCATCTCTCCTTTCAGTTCATGGCGTGACAAGGAACTGCAGACCTGGGGACAGGGCCATAAACATGTGTAGGGCCCAGATGCTAGGGACTGGCTGGGAATCAAATGTGCGACTCATCTGCATCCCTGACAAAGGATTCCGCCCACGTACTCAACACTCTGCTGTGGGGCCAGCTGGGCCCGTGACACACCTGACATGGCTGACGGGACCCGCCCCACATACTGAACGCAGCCCGTCTGCTGTGGGGCTGAAACCTCCTGCCCTGCATAACCGCCACAGCCCCTCCGGGATCATTCCCCTGCGTCCCTGCCTTGGCTCATCCAGGACCCCCGCATGTACCCACCACAGCCCCTCCGGAACCCTTCCCCCTGCATACCTGCCGTGACCCATCCGAAATCCTGGGCCACCCTGCAATCAACACAGCCCATCCAGAACACACACACGCTCTGTACCTGACATGGCCCATTCATCACAGGGCTGCCTGGCCACTGTATTCCCAAAATCATCATCCTCGTAGTCACATTTCTCACGTGCAGAAGAGAAGAAAATGTGAAGGCCTGTCCCAAACATGTCTCTCTGAGCTGGGAGGGACCCTCCTCATCAAAGCCTCCCTCATTCCCACACCTGGTCTGGGTGCGCACGCAAAAAGGCAGCTATAATCATGCCATGAAACGCTGGGAGCTGCATTACCAGCCTTGTCAGCGCCTTCTCAAAACCACACGCTAGTTCAACCACAAGATATGGGCTGGCTGCAGGACCCACTATGGCCTGTGTGATGCATGAGGCAGGCCAGATGAACGTAATGGTCCTTCACCACTATGAAAGCCCCAAAGGGCGTCAGGCTAGAGACCAGCACTTTCTGTTGATCACCCAGGGAAACACAAAGTGCAAACACCAGCCCATGTGATTACTCCCTGTACCGCCCCCTCTGGTGTTCGCTGCAGCTGCCCTTGGATCAATAGCACGGTTAAGGGCACCATGTGCCTGCTCTGATATCTAAGTAAAGGATAGCCTGTATCTCATGTGGGGTATTGGCATCCTGAAGAGGGGCTGTCACCAGGCCCTTCCGCAGCTCTCCGAATGAACACGATCCTGCGCCGGGCCTGCCTTTGGCACAGCACACATCACTCCCACCCAGGGGCCCTGGCGGTAGCGCGCTCCCCCCGCAGGGCCTGGCAGGGAGACGTGGCATCACAGTGGAGCTAATAGGGGGTTTGGGCAACGCAGAATGTAAACAGATGTTTCTGACAGAAACCCTGTAATCTTCTACCATCAGAGTAATAAGCAGCCCCAGCGGCGGCAAGCAGGGGCGCTGTGGCTGGGGGAGCAGAGGACGCCAGCACCTGGCTCCTGGCTGAAAGTTTAGCTGCGTATTCCACTGGGTGTCCACACATCTCTGTGCTAACACTGGCCACTGGCTTGTTCCACAGCTCCTGACTGGGGCTGCTCGTGTCTCACATCATCTGATTTCACGTTGCACAATGGAGAATTTCATCACATTTCCTTTTGAAATGTTCTTCGCCCTCTGCTGTGGGCATGCGGGTCGAGGCTGTTCGCTGCGGGTCGAGGCTGCTCGCTGCAGCTCAGGTCTGGCAATCTGAGAGCCAAGCCAGGCTCCGAAGCCCCCAAACTGAAGGCCATGTTACTGAAAGGGCCCCATAGGGCAGAGGACGAGGAGATGCAGGGCAGGAGAGGGCCTGGGGCGGGGCAAGGCAGGGGGTGAGACAGGGCATGTACTGTTGTGATAGTTGGGACTACAGATTTACCCTAATTACAAGTTTAACGCGAAGAAGTGAGCAAAAATTCATAGAAGGGTCATGATAACCAGCAAAAGCAAACGTTGATGGGAAAAGATGGGAAAGGGAGACAACGGCTGAATTAGACTAAACAAAACAGCCTCCTGACAGAACTCAAGCACTGTGTTAAGATCATGCTGGGTAGCAAGACCAGCATGAAAGGAGAATCAGTGAACCAAAATTGGTGCATCAGAAACTAGGCCTAATTGGTGGAAAAAATACAGACAGGATGAGCCGGTGCACCCACCCCTGTCTTCTGTGGTCCTTCGTGAAAGGGACTTTGGGGGAGAAAAACTGGCTACTAGAATGAGGTTCACCATCACAGCTGTCACCCCACCATCTGCTGGGACCCTGGGCCTCCTTCACCCTAATCCTGAGTGATGTCCTGGCCAGCCCAGGCCAGAAAGAAGGAGCCAGACGATACAGTCACCTCCACTGGCTCCAGCCACATCCCAAATACTACCTGGGACTGTGTCACCACCCCTCTCCCACATGTGCCTTTTCCGGGTTCCTTCTGTCGAACATGAGTCTGGCTTAGCCGGCCAAGGCTGTGTATTGTGCACCATGGCTATGAGCCTGCAGCCAGCCAGAGGCAGCTAGAAGCAGTGCCCTGAACAGCCCAAAGCCGGTACGAGTCTGCCAGGTCTCGGAGTGGCTGGGCCTGTGTTTCTCCAGCTTGGGGTGGGGGTGGGGGTGCACGCAAGTGAGGGACACCCCAGGGACAGACGCTGCAGCCTCTCTCTCTGCTGCTCTTTTCTCTCCCCTCTTGGGTGTGTTCGCCTGGTTCTGTCGGCGAGGAAACGGGATCCAACTTCAGCCGCAGCAGCAGCTCCTGCCCGTGTCTTTGCTCCAAAGGCCCGTGACTCCCGCAGAGACTGTCCAGCCGTCTCTAAAACCTCTCTCCAGCTAAACTGCCAGGGACCAAGGGACGCTGTTACAAGGCCAGCCTCACTTAGCACTGTCCCAGGGTGAGGATGCCCAGCAGGGTGGGGCAGGGCGGGGCGAAGTTGCCGGGCGGAGGGGAGGGCCCAACAGGAGGGGGGCAGGACGGGGCGAGGATGCCGGGCGGAGGGGAGGGCCCAGCAGGAGGGGGGCAGGACGGGGCGAGGATGCCGGGCGGAGGGGAGGGCCCAGCAGGAGGGGGGCAGGGCGGGGCGAGGATGCCGGGCAGAGGGGCCAGCAGGGTGGGGCAGCACACCGCTCACAGGACTGTGGCCCATCCTCCAGGTGAAGAAGCCCCTCATCCATCGGGGCTGACACAGGCACTGGCCAGGTGTAGTCCAGCTACGGCCTGCTCTGCAGGGCCCGGAGGTGGGCGGGCTGTCCCCTCCCTGCCCGACCCCAGGAGCCAGCTGTCCAGGAGGGCGCTTCCAGATCAGCTGGTCTGTTCTGGCTCTGCAGGGTCCCAGCCGAGCTTGCTGCTGAGGGCTGATCGCTAGCCCAAGCCACGAGCCCCGCTGTAGGAAGGGAGGGGCGTGTGCAGGATGCAGAGAGAGCAGACCAGCATTCCAGTCCGCGGGGAAAGGAGTACGGGTGTCACGGGGCCTGCACAGACCAGCTGGGAGTTTACAGCCCTAGGTCGCCAGCCTCCTGGCTAGAGGCTAGAGCCGTGCTACTTGAAGTGAGCAGATCGAGGGACGTGATCGTTCCCCTCTATTCGACACTGGTGAGGCCTCATCTGGAGTACTGTGTCCAGTTTTGGGCCCCACACTACAAGAAGGATATGGATAAATTGGAGAGAATCCAGCGAAGGGCAACAAAAATGATTAGGGGTCTGGAACACATGAGTTATGAGGAGAGGCTGAGGGAGCTGGGATTGTTTAGCCTGCAGAAGAGAAGAATTAGGGGGGATTTGATAGCTGCTTTCAACTACCTGAAAGGGGGTTCCAAAGAGGATGGCTCTAGACTGTTCTCAATGGTAGCAGATGACAGAACGAGGAGTAATGGTCTCAAGTTGCAGTGGGGGAGGTTTAGATTGGATATTAGGAAAAACTTTTTCACTAAGAGGGTGGTGAAACACTGGAATGCGTTACCTAGGGAGGTGGTAGAATCTCCTTCCTTTGAGGTTTTTAAGGTCAGGCTTGACAAAGCCCTGGCTGGGATGATTTAACTGGGAATTGGTCCTGCTTCGAGCAGGGGGTTGGACTAGATGACCTTCAGGGGTCCCTTCCAACCCTGATATTCTATGATTCTATGAAGTGGTGGTCCGTGGACCGGTGCCGGTCCGCGAGCCATCGGCTGCCAGTCTGCACGCACACTGGAAAATAAAATGGCCGGTCCCCCACATCAGATAGCTTGAGAAGCGCTGGGCTAAAGGATTCACGGGCAGCTCAGCTGCCACGAGGACGGTGTGGGAGAAGGAAGGAGGGAGGCCAGGCAGATGGTAAATAGATCTCACTGTCAGTAAGGGGGCCTGATCTCAGCACTGACCCTGCCCCCCCGCCCCCTGGGTCAGCCAACCAATGTTACATACACATCATTAGCAGAAAGTCAGCCAGCGTTTCTAGCCATGAGGGCGACCAGCCACTGGAACAAACTCCCTCCCAACAGCTTCAGATCCAGACTGGCCGCCTTTGGCCAACGGCAAGTCACCTGGATCAGGGGTCACTGGGTAACGTTTAATGACCCGTGTCTACAGGTCAGACTGGGTGATCTGGTCCCTTCGGGCCTGGCACTCTACGGGCTATGAATGCCTGGGCACTGCCTTTACCACACAGCCAAGAGGGCTGGCGCCGGCCCCTGCCATGTGGGCAGCAGGGTGGGAGAACTGCAGGACAGACAGGCCCAGGCCTGGTCTGATGGCACCACAGGAGGGCCCTGTTCAGCCTTGGTGTCTCCCCACGCGTGTCCCCAGATCGATCCCTTGCTCAGCACAAGCAGCACCTCAGCGTCCAGACTGGTCCCACTAGCAGCTGCTAGCCACCGAGCCGTACAGCTAGCCGTGGAAGGGGCACTAGCCAGCGAATCCTGGTGTGCAACGGTGTTACAGCTTCACCGCAGCTAACTGAATGTCTTCATCTTGGGGCAGTCCAGCAGACACACAGGTCTCCCGGCTTCCTGTGCTCACACCAACACAGCTCTGTCCTTCCCCTCCGGCAGCTGGGCCAGGCCTTCCCGTGCTCAAGGCAGAGGAGACAGCATTCCCTGTCCTGAACTTTAGCCTCCCTCCTGGCTCTGCACAGCCACTTTTGCCTTGCAGAGCTGGTAACTGTCTGGGCAGGCTAGGCCGGCCACGCAGGTGCCCCGACGGCAGAGCACAGAGCTGGCAACGCAGGGCTTTCCACCAGGGAGAAGCATCCCAAACCTTCACGCCTCCCAGCGCAGGAGAGCGCTTGCCTCATGGCTGGGGCTGGGGGTCACAAACCTGCACCCCTCCCAGCGCAGGAGAGCACTTGCCTCATGGCAGGGGCTGGGGGTCACAAACCTGCACCCCTCCCAGCGCAGGAGAGTGCTTGCCCCACAGCAGGGGCTGGGGGTCACAAACCTGCACCCCTCCCAGCGCAGGAGAGCGCTTGCCTCATGGCAGGGGCTGGGGGTCACAAACCTGCACCCCTCCCAGCGCAGGAGAGTGCTTGCCCCACAGCAGGGGCAGGGCCCCACAAACCTGCATCCCTCCCAGCCCCGGGCGAGCATGCACCCCACAGCAGGGGTTGCGGGTCACAGGCTCCTGCTGGAGTTGTGCTCTCAGGAAGGAAGATGATCCAGGGCTGCCGGGCTCCACGGTGGGATGGGAGCAGTTCGCAGGCTGAGTCTGAATGCAGCGAGGGGAAGGATCATTTCTCCAGGTGGACTTGGCTGCAAAGCGCCCCAGTTGTGAAGAACGGCTATGAGGCACTGCCATTAGGGTAATTGTTTTGCTGTGTAGCGAGAATGTGCAAAAACAGTCTAATCACCAGCAGCCCCTCCGAGGGTGAACAGGTGAGAAGGCAGGAGTAATGGAGCACCTGGGTGCGAAGAGGCTCTAATTAAATACTCCTGCAAATGAGTGACTCATTTAGAAGTAAAATGATTTAATTTGAGCTCTGGTGATGAATTAATGTGCACCTGGCCCCCCTGGAAGGCAAGCAAAGGAGTAAACAAATGGGCGGCTGCTGGGAACACAGCTGAAGCCCATTCCGCAGAGCTCTGGGCTGGCCAGCCCCACCCGGGAGGGGCCACACAGGTCCAGTATGCGGTAGCAATACGGCTTCATTCCTGCCTGGCGGCCTGCTCCTAGTCCTGGGGAGGGGACCCCCCCTCTTCATGCAGCAGCTCAATGAAGCCAGTGGGTCCCCACCACCGTACAAACTCCACAACGCATCTCTTCCCTCTGCTCCTTCACCAACTAAAGCCGAGTAGTGTCAAGCGATGGGAGGGTCCAAAACTTAACGACTCCAGGAAAAGCTTGAAACTGTCCCAGGTTTTTAAACTACCAGTGAACGAGCCTCTAGTCGCTCCCAGCCCGAAGTAAGCAGCAGCACATCAGACAAGCTCCTCGTTATGAGCATATGGGTTATTACAGCCTCAGGACTCGGCACATGGGAAGGAGCGTGGGAGCCTGCAGAGATAATGTGCAGACACAGAGGCTGTTCCAGACAGCAGAAGCTCCAGTGGGAAACGCGTCTTCCTCAGCAGATCCAAAAGCACTTCACAAACGTGGCTAATGCGCCCAAGTTTTCTTTACAGTGGGGGGAACTGGAAAGCCGGGAGCAGAACATCCTGCTGCAGGTCCCTGAAGGAATCAATGGCAGGTGCCTGGACCACAGTCTATACGTCTTAGCCAGGGAGATCAGTCGCTGCCTGTCCCCTCTGCTCATACAGGAGTTGAGGAGCTGAGCCCATTCCCCTGAGGGCTGTAGGAGCAATGATCACAAAGCTCCTTAGCAGATGATTACAGTCCTCCCTGCTCATCAGCAGCCACGTACAAAATCAGGGGAAAGCAGAGCTGCCCTGACGAGAACCTGAGTGCTGCACGGCACCTGGGCGTGCACACAAGAACCAGCAGAGTCACCTACCAGCTTTTTAAGCCTTGCAGGTTCATACCAGAGAAGCCACTTGGGAGCTTGCTTTGTTAGAAACAGGCCTGGCCCCGGGGATCTCATGGACCTGCCCAGCCCTGCCACCAGCCATCAGCGCTTCCAAGCCTCCTGTGACAGCAGCCAGATTAGCGCAGCCATTGACCGCCGTCAATCTACACGATGTCTTAAATGGGGAGATAACGTGCTCCTGAATCAATCGCTGGCAAAGCTTTCACCTTATTAGTCACATTCCTGGAATGTACGCACTGAATGCCTGCCAGCAACTGCACATTAGTACAAGCAAATTAAACCCAGGACAAGGTTTACCCTGCACTGCTCTGGGACCCAAGGGTCACAGCTCATTACTTACCCTGCTGGGGCAGCCCCTAGCCATACTGCCAGAGAAGTGATGCGGAGTGAGGCCTGGGGCCCAGGTGCAAACAAGCGGCCAGAGGGACCCTGCAGGCTGCCTGTACCAGGATTAGAAATCAGGGTGCAGAGCCTGTCATGCTGAAGGTCTCCCCCAACCCTACTTCTCCCTCTAGCTCTTGGTGCCAGCCCTCCCCTTTCCCGCACGGGGGAGGCGGGGGGGCAGGACCCCGCAGTTCACAGGACAGCGTGTTAATACTCCTGTTGAGGTGGGAATTAGAAGGAGCCAGGGGGTCTGGGGCCCAATGACACAGCTCCCAGGCCTCAGCACTCTCCGGGCACTCCGCGGCACAGCTGTTGGATAACATTTCACAGGGCAGGGCCGGCCTGAGAGCCAGGATTCCTGGGCCTGGTCCCAGCTCTGCTACTGGCCTGCTGGGTGACCGGGGATGGGCCTGGCACCTCCTCAAGGCGGATGAACGCTGGAGAAGCTGGCTGCTCGGCTGGAAATGGCAGGAAGGAGATTTAATGAAGGAGATTTACTTCGGGGTGCACGAGATGCTGACCCCTCCACTCACCCCTAGAGCTCAGCTGGGGAGAACATGCCCAGTCTCCTCCCCTCTAGCAGCCCTCGTGCACTGCCGTCAGCCCGACTCCGGAGGTGGCCATGGCTGCTATGACTCCAGTGTGTCCCCGCGGCAGCGCTTGCTGTACCTCCCGCGAGCACAGGGCTGGCACCTCCGGGGAACCGCGCGTCTCTTGCCTGGGCAGTCGCGCCTTCCAGGAGAAGAGGTGGTCGAGTAGAGGCCCTACAGACGGAGCTGCCTGGACATACTAACAGAGCCAACCTACCAGCGTAGAGCCGACTGGCCGGGGAGACTCGAGAGCATCCCCAGTGGGACACTCCAGAGCCCTGGGCACCTAACACTACCCCTGCCTGCAAGAAGCCTCCTGCCAGCACGGGCTACAGAAACACCCTCAACAGCCCCAAGGGCTGCAAGTGTCAGGGGACAGCCACAGCAGAAACCATCGCTCCCTTGCACTAGGCCACGAAGGGCGCGTCATGTACAGACCCACTCACTTTCCAAGGCTCTTTGCTCTCAGTAACTGGCCCTTCTGCCCTATTCCTGCAGCTCTCCTGCTCCTCAGTCCCAGCTCTCCAGCACAGGCAGAGTCACACGGACAGCGGGGACCGGGCCAGGGGCGGGACCGGGCGAGCGCCGGGCTCCCTAGCCAGAGGGGCGGGGCGGGACCGGGCCAGCGCCGGGCTCCCTAGCCAGAGGGGCAGGGCGGGGCGGGACTGGGCCAACGCCAGGCTCCCAAGCTAGAGGGGTTGGGTGGGGCGGGACCTGACTAAGGCTGTTCTCTAGAACGGGGAAGGTGGCCTCTGCCTGCTCTCCTGTCACCTTGGTACATGGCGCAGCCGCGGTGCCAGGCCCCTGCCCGTCTTAAGATCTCCGTGTGACACAGCCCAGAACTGGGGAGAACAAAAGGCCCGAGTGGCTCTGTCTGGGCAGGCCTCGTGCCTGTCAGTGAGGGGGCAGCAATGCCCAACTCCCCGGTGTCTAGCAGTGTGTGCCACACAGCACCACGAGACACAACGATCCCCATCGGGGCTGGAGCCGACCCTGAGTAACACGCTGATGGGCACCTCGAGGCTGCAGTGCAGACAGGTGTCCAACAGGGGGAGCTCTAACACAGCCTCAGCACAAACCCATCCAGCCTGAGATAAATAATTAACCGGCTGAGCCTCCCTTGCCCTTGTTTAATTCCATTAACCCCAGGCCGTAAATCACTGGGACTCTCACTGGACGCTGCCAACGGCACGCTGGGGAGAGCTGCTGCCAGACCCTGAGTGCTCTGCTTGCCCCACCGGGCCCCGGCCGGCCGCAGGCTGCTCCGGCTCCAGCTCTGCATTAACCCTGCCTGCTCCGGTTCCAGGGTGAACCCTTCTGGCTCCGACCTGGCTGCAGCCTCCGGGAGGGAGCTCCTCCCCCGCGCCCAGAGCAGGCGCTGGGGTTCCCGGATTTGTCCTGGAGCCCCGTGCCCAGGCCCCGAGCACGCCCAGGTTACTGCCCCCTCCAACACAGCTCACTCCGGGCAGTTCTGCTCAGGGGCTGACGGGCTGTGAAAGATCTGCTCTGCGTCTGGGCTGCCTGTTGTGCCTGGAATACGCTCCCTTTACGAGAGCCCCGCACGCCACACAGAGATGTGAGGCTGTTGGCTTTCTATGGGAAAACACAAACTATGGCTCTTCCTAAAACAGACAGTAGAAGGGCCTCCGGTTCACCCCGCTGCACTGCTCCCCAGGCCGGGCCAGTGGCACTGGCCTGCATCCAGCCCCGGGCGCAGAGATTAAGCGCTTGAGTCTGCTCTCTCACTGAGCTGAGTCCCCAGGAAAAGGGGCGGCTGGCGGAGCTGGAAGAAGTCGGGACAGTGGGCACTGGAGGCCAGTGCTTACGACTCTGCAGAGAGCAGCAGTTGCTGCCTTGTGCACATGCTCATCCAGGCTGCAGCACACTGCCCCAGCGCTCCCTGTACTATTTCCACATCCACTGGGCAGTTCCCTTCCGAGCGCCCCAGGACGTCCAGCCCGGAGCGCCAGGCTCCCTGGCTGATTCCACTCCTAGATCCCGGCCTGGGAGTGTGTGACCATCAGCCAAACCCGGTACTGGGATGAGACCAACCCCATTTTCACTAGTGACCCTAGGCACCTGGTGCACACCTACTTCAGCCCACCCTAGCGTCGTTGCCTTATGAGCGTGCTGCGGTCAGTCATTCCACCCGAATCTGGAGTCCAATGTGGCGGAGTCCAATGTGGCAGAGTCCATGGGAAGGCATTACATGCAACAATCAGCTATTTAATAGTTATTCAGCATGGAAAAAGAAAAGGGGAACTTGTGGCACCTCAGAGACTAACCAATTTATTTGAGCATAAGCTTTCGTGAGCTACAGCTCACTTCACTGGATGCTCACGAAAGCTCACGCTCAAATAAATTGGTTAGTCTCTGAGGTGCCACAAGTACTCCTGTTCTTTTTGCGAATACAGACTAACACGGTTGCTACTCTGAAACCTGTCAGCGTGGAAACTACAACTGACTGGTGCTTTCAACCAGCCATGATATTCTACAAAGGGAGAACAAGAAGAGAGCAGCACAGGGAAATGGTTAAGGGAATTTACTTAATGCTAATTTTCTGAACCAGTTCAAGAGCTTGCTATTGTGTGGCAGGCTCTGAACGGCAAAGACAACTCTCACAGGCAGCTACCCAGAGCACTCACAGGCCTCTCCTGGGATACAGAAAAGATAGAATCAGGTTACAGCAGATCCGAGAGTTTTGCTTTAAATTTCAATTGGATTCATACAAAAGAATGAGGCAGGCAGGTTGGAACGTGCACAGGGTCGCCGTGCTCACGGCAAACAGACGCACAAAATGGGGGGTATGGCATTTCAGCGCACACTCACTGCACTGCAAGCTAGCGGCATTAACAAGGCCTCTCCCTGGATCAGGAGAGCTGTGCGTGGAGTGGCAGCTACTTGGCCGATATGCCCAGTCTCCTCAGAGTCCTCCATCACACAACCCTCTCCAGCGGGCTGCCACTTGTCCCTCACCTTGCTCACTTCCTTTCCAGCATGTATCATTGTATCTTGTGGGGAAGCGTCCTGATCCCATTGCATAAGTCCATGGAGATAGGCTCCAGCAGGGGGAGGCCCCAGGCAGAGGCAGATAACAATTCCAACAGCAGCGATCACACATGCACAGGACTCGTTCCCAATCTAGCCCCACTTAAAACTGGAGGGGGGGGGGGATAATTTATGAGTTATGCCTCACACAGCTGAAGTGGCTCCTCTAGGGATGTATGCAAGCCGAGGAAAACATTTCGACTGCCGCTGCGGCTCTAATGGCTGCATGGGAACTTCTCCCCAAATGAGAACTTTTCAGATTGATCGGCCAGTCTGGCCAATGGCTCCAGTGGGAGCAGGGCTGGAGCATGCCAGGGACAGACGCAGCAATTCGAGTGCTCATTAACCTCCCGACACCCGGCTTGGCAGGCTCCTCAGGAAACAGGGGAGAGGTGGCAGGGGAGCCCAACCACGAGTGATAACAGTTTGGGTTCTCAGAGTAACAGCCGTGTTAGTCTGTATTGGCAAAAAGAAAAGGAGGACTTGTGGCACCTTAGAGACTAACCAATTTATCTGAGCATAAGCTTTCGTGAGCTACAGCCCACTGGAGCAGCAGCAGCGGTCTGGGTTGTGGTGCAGGAAGGACTGCAGGAATTAAACAGTGGGGAGAAGGTTGCAGGTCGGGACCAAGGGGTATCCGCAGAGTGGGGGTTGGGGGGCCCAGGGCGAGACCTAAGAGCATCTGCAGAGCAGTGGATGGGGGCCCAGGGCAGGACCGAGGGGTATCCACAGAGCAGGGAGGGTGGGGGGCCCAGGGAGGGTATCAGCAGAGCGGGGGGTGGGGCAGGGCGGGACCAAAGCGAATCAGAAGAGTGGGGGGGACCGAGGGGCAGAAGAGTGGGGGGGTAACAGCACAGTGGGGGGCCAGAGCGGTATCCACAGAGTGGGGGGATGGGGGCAGTGGTGAGCTGGAGCCGGTTCGCACCGGTTCGCTAGAATCGCTTGTTAAATTTAGAAGTCCTTTTGTGGGACAACCAGTTCTAACAGGGCTTCTAAATTTAACAACCGGCCTAAAGTGGCGCCTTAGGCACCGACTCTGTGGGGGCTCCGGGACTGGAGCACCCATGAGGAAAATTTGATGGGTGCAGAGCACCCACCGGCAGCTCCCTGCCCTGCCCCGCCCCCGACCCCAGCTCACCTCCGCTCCGCCTCCACCCTGAATGCACCGCCCTGCTCTGCTTCTCCACCCCCTGCCCCGCCCCCCCGGCTTCCCGCAAACCAGCTGTTCGCGCGGGAAGCTGGGGAGGCCTGAGAAGCAGGGGGCGGCTTCGCACTCAGGCCCAGGGAGGTGGAGGCAGAGCGGAGGGGAGCTGGGGGGCGCGAGGAGGGCCACCCGCGCCGCAGCAGGTAACCCGGGCGGGGACTGGGGGACGCCTGCTTCTCAGCTCTCCCCGGCTTCCCGCGTGAACAGCTGATTCCTGGGAAGCCGGGGGAGGGGGCGGAGAAGAAGAGCGCTGGGTGGGTGGGAGAAGCAGAGCGGGGCAGCACGTTCAGGGGAGGAGGCGGAGCGGAGGTGAGCTGGGGCCGGGTGCCGAGCTGCCGTTGGGGGCTCTGCACCCACCAAATTTTCCCCGTGGGTGCTCCAGCCCTGGAGCACCCCCGGAGTCGGAGCCTAAGGCGCCACTTTTGATGTGATCAGTGGGGGGAGCAGCTGCTCCCCCTGCTCCCCCCCCAGCTACGCTCCCCCGCCCCTAGGAGCCGGACAGACCTGCCGGATGCTTCCTGGGAGCTGCCCCAGGTAAGCACCACCAGGACTCCGCACATCGCCCCCCAGCAGGTCCCTCTGGCTCTTAGGGGCGGGGTGGGCACCCCCTATGGCGGCCCACGAGACCTTCCTGCCCGGTTCTGGGGGCAGTCAGGGGACAGGGGAGGGGGGTGGACGGGGCGGGAGGACGGGCGTCAAGGAATGCAGGGGGTTGGATGGGACAGGAGTCCCTGGGGGGGCGGGGGGGGCTACGACCCCCTCGTGGGGTGAGGAGGGAACCGGTTGTTAAGGTTTTGGCAGCTCATCACTGGGTGGGGGGGCATGGAGACTTAGGGAGGGACCAAGGGGTATCAGCAGAGCAGGGTGTTTAGTGTCGTGACAGATGTGGGACACCGGGTGCTGCAGATCAGGCCTGGGCGCTTCGGGATAGCTACGCCATGTGACGAGGGAAGCAGCCGTGGAGCTGGAGCTGAGGTGTGTGTGTGTGTGGGGGGGGGGGAACCTAGTCTGGAAAGGGGGTGCACAGGGAAGCTGTGAGCGTGGAGGGAGTCGGAGGTTTGGCCTGACGTACCTCGGCAGAGCTGCAGGGCACAGCTTGCAGAGCGAGTGCCCAGGATAGGCCTGGATCAAAGAGAACAAACAAGCTCAGCGCAAGCCCAGTGCTGGGCGAGGTGCTGAGAGCCAGGAACCGCTCTGCTCTCACACTCCCTGTGTACGTAACTGGGCTGAGCCGGATTACGCTCCTGGCACCACCAGGGCCAGCAAGCGCTCTGCTGCCCAAGGCCACCTCCCCAGGGTAGGGCCCCATCATTACAGCCCAATCACCCATGGGAGCAGCATGGAGAGCCGCCAAGCTCCATGCTGCCTCCTCTGGGGGATGCTGCACACGGACCGGCCCCCCCCCCGCTGCGCATGGCTCTCGGGTCGGTCTCCCAGGAACACATGCACGCCTGTCTCCCTCTCTGCAGCTCACCTCGTACTCCTGGGAGAACCTCAGCCCGTCGTTGGCCTTCAGCCTGTCGATGTTGTCAGCGAGATCCGTCACCGGGATTGGCGGGTGGTCTCGCATACCTGGCAGGCCGAAGAGAGGGGGAGGGCAGAGTTACTGCTCTGCGCCAGGCAGGAGCGCGCGACGGCAGCACACTGGAGGCGGGCAGTGACTATGGGACGCGCTGGGCGGGATGGATGGCCCGCGGCATGCTGCGCGGGGGACAGAACAGACGGGATGTGCAGGATGGTCATGGCCAGGTGAGCATGCTCAAACGTGGGCACAGGGCCTGGCCGTGCAGAGGGGAAGCCCCGCTCCGCTCACAGGCCGAGGAGGGTGGTAATGCTCTGCCGGGGCTCCCGCACAGGCTGAGGTTGAACACACTGATTCTCAAGAGCGCTAGGTTCCCCTGGGGGAGGGGTGGTCTCAGGACTTACCCCTAACGATTACAGGGTCCCCAGAGGGGCTACTGAGCCCCTGCCTTGGCTAGTCTTCGTGGCAGCCAAAGGGGCATGCACACCAGTTGCTATTTACCCACCGATGCTCCCAGGGGCCCGTGCGGGGCAGCACGATTCCCGGCCCCAGGCCTGCCCCCTCGCATCTCAAACCAGCAGCTGTGAGGGAGAGCTCTGGGTTTACCGCAGGCACCTCCTCTGCAGAGCTGGGTGCCAGGCCTGGGCCCTTACGGACCTCAGGGCTCCCACTCACTGGCCAGACTGCCTCCACCGCGCTGCGGCTGTGCCAGGCAGGCTGGTAGGAGCTGGAGGCCCTGTAGGGAGCTGGCCTGCGTCTCTCAAGTCCCCATGGCCAGTGTGTTTGAGCGTTGATGGCACATGGCCCTGCTGGGAGGTCCGGCTGGCTGGCGCCTGTCCCTGGTGAGGAGCGCAGAGCCCCAGGAGGGATGGGCTGTATCACACGGGGACAGGATAGAGATCAGAGGAGGGAGCCTTATGACAGCATTTGGGGTTTACAGCCCAGGCCCCGAAGGACCCTTTGCTCTGATCCTGAACTGACAAACTGGCAGGAACGTGGCTGGAAAACAGCTCGTCCAAGTTCTCAAGGCTTGTGGCACCGCAGGCTGCTCTGTGGGTTTCCCAGAACCCCCACGTGGTTAACGATGATTAATGGGCGATGTTGTTGGTACACAAGCAGGGAGGCAGGCTGGAGCCCAGCCAGGAGCCTTCCAACAGAGCTCGGCAGCCTGGCTGGCAGTGACAGGCTACGACAGCAACCCAGCAGGAGCATCCACCCAGCAGTGACAAGCCACCAGGTGGCAACGCGCAAGCGTCACTGCACGCTGCAACGCAGCCACTGGGGAAACCACCAACTCTCCCAGCCACGAGGGCCTGTCACCACCCTCTAAAGGGAATTGCACAGTGCTCGGAGTCCGCCCCACACGTGCGCCCTCCCTCCACCGAGTGCCGCGAGCACCACCCCCGCCATGGCATAGAGCACTGCCCGACAACCGACCTGGGGCAAGGTGGGGTCCCTCTGCCGTGGCATTAGGGTCATCTCACAGTGACTCGCTGTTGGTCTCCACACTGAGGCCACTGCCCCACCCGGCAGAGGGCACAGATCAGTGCTCCGTAGCCCCGAGCCGTCCATGCGCTGCGCCAGGGCACCGGGGAGCAGCTGTGCGAGTAATGGGCATGTAGGAGAGCTGGCAGGGAGGGGGACACAGGCTGGAAGATGTGTGCTGTGTGTCAATCCAGTGCAGTACCTGCCTCAGCATGGCAGAGCCATGGGACCACAGCTCACACCACAGCTGCAGCTGCACCCTGCCGTGTGGGATTCCCCGTTAGCTGGTCAGGGCCATGCTGCAGCAGGCTGGGAGCACTTGAGCTCCAGGAGCAGCCCTGGGGGAGGGGCGCAACACCTTCCCCAGCACAGTGGCTCCCGAACAGCACCCACATATGCCAGGGGGAGGGGTCTGGAGAGCTCTGCTCTGCACAGCTCCTTGACTTCAACATGCGTTTCCAGGGAGGCCTCTGTAGCAGGCAGAGTGGAGATCAGAGAAGTGCTGAGAACGCTCCGGCAGGCCCTTGGTGGGGGAGGCCAGAGATCCCCACTCATCCCGACAGGACTGCAGGCTGCAAAGCCCTTAATACTGGCCAGGGGGTGCCATTCCCAGCTCTTGTTCACGTACTTGGCTCCCCAGCACCGGTGAGACAGACCTTTACAGTTATTTGGGGGTGAACTCAGTCTGAGGCTCACGAGAGACAGAGACTCCTAGCTACTCACACAGCTCTGCTCCTACACTGCTCTGCGCTTGCTTCTTGGCCAGGCCCTGTGGTCTGGGCCAGCTGTGTGGTGATTTGAAGGCTGAGGGCTGTGTACGCACCCAAGTTATTCTGGATTAATGCAGGGTGTGGATTTAAAGTGGAGCAACTATTCCGGAATAACTCCATGTGTAGACAAGCCCTGACAAGAGTCCCTCAGCATGCAGAGAACCTGTCCCCTCTGCTGTATTTCACTGGTGACCAGAGCTGGTCCATCCAAGGCGAAAGGAGAGTGTGTTCAACCCCTGGGCCACGGAAGGCCCTTCAATTTGTCCTTTTAGGGGGTTTAATTGTCTGCCTCTAAGGAAATGTCTGTTGTCCTGCCCACACCTGAGACGGAACTTCACAGCTGCAGAGTGCCCCATGCCCAGCTGTGCCCAGCGATCTGCCAAGGGACACAGCAGATTGGGCTGCATGAGCTGGACTGGAATGCAGCTCTGAAGAGAGACAGTTGTTTGCTAATCAGCTGGGATTATTTTAGTGAGATCCTCAAGGCCAAAAGCCTTGTAGCCCCCAGACTGCTTTTGTGCTGTGCTGAACTGCTGGAGTGTGACGCAAATGGCCCCAGAACCTGGCCTGTGTGGGAGGTCTTGGCCCATTAATCATGTTAGAAAGTGAAATTACTGCCACTCTAATCTGCTGTGAGTGAGGGTGACCTTCAATGACATCATAACAAAAATTACAGAGATGAGAGAAAGGGGAAGAGAAAGAAAAGCAAAGTGTCAAGATAAATACAGGAGGGTGAAAACTAACTTGAGATATTCGGGCAACTGGGGACACTGGAACCTGCAAAGAAAAAAAACGGGGCAAGAACAGAAATCCCATTAGCCGTCAGACAATCATCGCAGAGGTTCAGAGAGGGAAAGGCAAAGAGATGAGGATGCAAAGGAAAGAGCAGAGTTTGCTGCATAAAAGCAAGGACAAGCTGGAGGCTCCCTCCTGCACTAATCCAAGCCACACGGGCGCACTGCCTGGCTGGGGAGCTGTGATAACCTAGCAGTGGAAGAGTCAGATTTTAACCCCAACCAGCACACTTTACTGCCGCTGGGGTACAAATTAATGTGCTGCTCTGAGTATGTGAAATGAACACACATCCCACCCTGACCCTCCATCATCCCCCTGCAAACCCTACGACTGCCCATGCCTCCGGGGGAGGCAGGTGTGAGGTTAAGGAGCGGACGTGCACTGGGGAGGGGGATAGAATCACATTCTTCCTGGTGGACAGAGAACACGGCACCGCCCAACCTAGCTTCCGCTGCAGGGTCAGGCCTTTGGAATTCCAGCTGGCCGCTGTCCTCTCCAGCAGCTGGGCTCAGCCAGAGGCCTCACTGCAACACATTCTACCGCTTAGCAGAGACACAGTCTGGCCAAATGGCACATTAGTACAAAGAGGCTGACAATTCGTAAAATAACCTGGGTCTAGAGCAAGAACCATTAAAGCAATAAGGCTTAAAATTTAATAATGGCAGGTGGATTAATTATGCATTAAACAAGGTTTTCCCAGCCTCTATGGTCTCCAGCAGGGACTATCAGCCACCAGCCCGTGCAGGTCTGATTCCAACATGTCTCGTTCGTATCATGCCCATACAGCGCTGGGGATGCATCTCGGATGGCGGACAGCAAAGGTGCCGTTTGTGCCCCCTGGGCTCAGAGCCCGTCAGCGCCCCTTCATTCATCAGCACAGTCCCCTCATTTCTAGCCATGAGACTCCCCTTCCCACCAGCCGAGACTCAGCAGAAGCATTAGAGGGACAGGAAATGAGAGAGAAACTTTGCTTGGGAGGGAAGTGCCAGATCGCTGGAGACGTGGGCTCAGCAGCCAAGGAAACAGAGCCATCTCTGGGGAACTGGGCTTTCCTTCCCTCACACCTACCATCTGTGCTCCATTTGTCCTGATGCATGGGGAATGGGAGGCAGGGGGAGGCCTGCACCCCTCTTCCCACCAAATGTGTTTCTTGTGCAGATCTGTGTAGGGTCTTGCCCCTTTGTGCAGCATGTGACAGAAGCACATCTGACATCCTTTGCCCAAGGGTAGGGCCTATGAATGCATCCAGGGCCCCTGCGGGGACAGGATCCTACACAAAATCCCAGCCAGCCCCAGTGCTCCAAATAATTGCAAGGAACCATGGCTGCTTCTCGCTGGGGAGTGCGGCTGGTGCATGGAAACCAGATTTGGAAAGCACGTGCCCGGCATACAAGCAGTCTGAGCAAACCCCCAGGTACTGTCACCCTAAGGCCCTGCTGCTGCACCTCACCCGTCCCCAGCTCCAGCCTCAGCCCTGCACTCTGTGCGCTGGCAAAGCCCTGATTGTGAGCTCTCAGCTCCTCCTTTAGCTGACTGCTCCTCCCTCTCCCAAGACAGTAACAAACAATCTTCTCCAAAGTTGCTGCGTAATATTTGCTTCATTTCATACCCTGATGAGACCCTCAGCCCACTATTTATGGCAGAGTTGTCACCGCATCCTTCCCCTCCATGTGGAACACGAGCCTGGCATGAGTACTGTCTAGCAGCTACACAAGCCTGAACCTCCTGCAGCCCCCCAGCCCTGGCCCTGTCCAACCTCCCCTCTCGGCAGAGGAAGGGGAGAGCTGGGATGTGGGGCTGACTCAAAGAGCTGCGAGCCAGCGGTAAGAAGAAAGCTCTCGCTCACCCTCCCTGCCCAGACCTAGCAGGCTTCCCTCAGGACACACTCCCTTCAAAAGCCTCCCATTAGACAAAAGCTTGTAGCCAGAGAAGCAGCAGGAAGAAAAGGAAAGTAGGTTCCGTCCTAGGAAAAGTCACAGGCTGGAAGGCAGCAGGGACCAGGGCGTGCCCTCATTTACTGCTAACTGCCCCCACCACTGAGACAACCCAGTGGCCCTTCTGCTGCATCGAGGACTTGGGCTATTCTGAAAGGGGCTCAGTTAGCTTGGGCGTGCCGATCTCTGATCACGCTAATGACAGACCTGGTGCTTTCAGAGCCTTCAGAGACTCATGGGCTACAAAGCAGCAGCATGAGACGTCTCTGCACTGGAAAGTACAGTTGCCTCCAGTGGCTGATACACTGTCTGCGGATGCCAGGCACCACAGGACAGTGCAGGCATGACTGGTGATGCTCCACAGCAAACAACTGCACGCAAAACTCCCTGGGTGTGACCGAACCCTCGTCCTCTGGGCTGCCAGCACTGCCCCCAGCAGCATCCCTCTCTGTGCTGGGGAGGAGCTGTGCTCACAGCTTCCTCGCTTCTCCACACAGGAGCAGAGCAGGAGTAACCTCCTCTGGAGCCATCTATCAGATCTCAGTGTGGGAAGGGGCCTGCCCTGCCCAGACACAGCTGCTGTCTGACAGCACAGCCTCTTCGGCAGGCCAGCATCCCTCGGGCTGGTCAGAATGGAAAATCCTCAGAGCTTCCCTGAGCCCTGAAGTCTCCCTGCCAGAGCCTCAGCACAGACACTGCAGCAATTCCCCTGATCAGCCACGGTGCAGCCACGTCCTGCAGTGTACAAGCCTCGCTAACCAGCAGGGAGTGGGAGGGCCTGACACACACCAGGCTTCTGCCTCCTGGCCCCTCCAGGCCCTGTGCGGCCGGGGGAGCAGCATGTCAACGCACGGAGCAGAGATGTGGGAACTCTGCACAAAGACCACTGGCCTTATCGCTATGGCTGGGAAGGGGCAGAACGTTTCAGAGAGTGCCGGGAGCGAAATCCCCTCGGCCCAGTGTCTGGAGGTGGGAGGGAGCTCTGGGACACCCCAGCGAGGGCAAGCACTGCAGCAGCATCCTACCTGGGGTCTGGTAATTGAGGCGTCTCATCTCGACAGGGTCAGAGGAGTGAGCCAGCAGGGAGTCCTTGAGGCCGATGGAGTGCTCGTCCTTTGATGAGGGGGAGTTGGCTCTTTTCCTAGGGAAGGAAAACACACAATTGAGGGGCACAGTGAGGAAGTGCAAGTCCCATAGAGCAGCATGGCGACCATGCGCACAGCTGGTGCTCAGGCAGCTGCCTGCCAGCAAGGCAGACATGGGGGGCTGAATGTACTGATGGGTGCCTCTGACCATGAGCTCGGCTGCTGCACTCCGGGGCAGGGAGCGCCACTCCCTGAGCAGCTAAATCAGCTGCCCAGTCACTGTCACAAGGGAAAGCAAAACCACTTAAAAGCCCTCCCTGCCTGGCCCAGGGCTGCAGACGGGGGCCATGCTGGATGTGTGTGGGGGGGGATGGGGCGAGGGCTGCGCACAAGAGTGGCAGTCAGGACTCCTGGGCTCTCTCCAGTTCTGGGAGGGACTGGCAGGAAGTGTTCAGAGCAGGGGGCCAGGAGGAGTCAGGACTCCTGCATCTGAGACCCAGCTGGGCCAACACCTCTCTGTGGGACCGTGTCACTGGCCTAAGGTTCTCCACCTACAGAGCGCGGATGAGCACTCTGACTTCACACTGCAGGACGACAGGGGCTTACCCAGCAAGTGTGTGGGAAGCCCTCAGGAGATGCCATATTCCGCACAATGTATTTATCAGAAGCAAAGAAGAGGAAGCAAAACCCCATTACCTCTTACTCTCCCTAGGAACTATTTCCTGAAGCGGAAGGATATTGTCAATTTTTTTTCCCAAGTATTAAAAGAAATGAAATGTCAAGAACCATAGTGTAATGGCATAAAGACTCTTCAGGGTATGTTTTATTGGGCCATTAATACATGTCTGGAATGGCTGAAGGCACCCAAGGCGTGTATTAACGGGACAATAAAACACACTGTTGTCTCTTAATGCTGTATTTATGTCACCACCTTGGGCGCTGATCTTGGTGTAATTCACTAGCTATGGAAGGACAGACCAGATTGGTAATTGGATGGGAGACCTTTAAGGCAAACTTGGCACTGCAAGAAGTGCTATGGATGTTTCAGATGGCACCGCTCTTCCCCTTGGGTTACAACTAAAGGGAATGCCCCCATGCGGTGCTAGGGGGCACTGTGCTGTGTGGAGTGGGGACATTTCTCTGGGTCAGCGCTGACCCAAATGCCTCAGCGTAGAACTAGAGGGTGCTGCTGGGATACTGGAGGCTTTGTCTTTTGGACAAAACATAAACCCAGGGGGCTGCCCCACTGGTGAATATCAAAGACCCCACAGCTTTCTGTAGGAGACGAGCATATTGTCACCAATATCCCAGGCCAATTTTACCTTGTGTCCCCATCTAAATTCACCAGCTTTCCTCCCCTTTCTAATCTGTTCTGAGGAGTTGCTGGGCATTTTTAACAGCTGCCATGTTCCGTCCAGAAGTAGCTGCATTTCGGACTGGTGGCTGACCAGAGTCTCACATACCTGACAGGAAAGGTGCTGTTCCAGGGCAGGGTATTACTACATACACACTGATACAGAGCTGTGCACACGGGTTTCTGCATTAGTGCCGGCTGTGGGGAGCGGCAAGACGTCATTCATTGTTTGCTGATTCTAGGCAACAGAACTTTCCTTCACTCGGGGCACCCAACCATGACTGAAGTTCAGTCTGCAGCCACAACGTGTGGATATTGGGACTACAAGACATTGGGGGCGATCGGCAGGGGAGGAGCAGCATGTGATCCTCACACCATGTGGAGTCATCCAAGCATCCACCAAGTCCTCTGACTCTTTGAGAGCCAGACAGGAGAGTTCCCGGACTCAACAGCATCAATGGAAGGAGAGGGAGAAGTGCACACGAAAGCACTGTCTCTCCTGCTCTCAGACACCATGGTGAGACACGGCATATGCTATCGTACTTTGGTCCCCAAGTCCTTGGACAATGTGACTTGGGTCTCTGTGGGGAAGGAGGCAAAAGAGGTGTTTGATATTAGTCAGTTTCAAAAGCCCACACAGGGCTTCTGTGAAACCAACAAATCCAGGCTGTCCAGACTTTCATGCAATGTACCAATAGTTGGATTCAATCCATTTGCATTTGAAATTTAGAACTCCAGGGAGAAAACCCCTCAGAAAAGAAGCTAGAGAGCGAAGCCTTAGGAGAAACCAGCCGGACTCAGCACCCGGAGGAGAGCTGGGAGGCAGTGTGTGCCGGGTGCTGCTGTCTCACAATGCCAAGTGAAGAGCACAATGAAACCGAGTAATTTAATTTCTGAAGAGTCCATCTCACAATAGGGTCTGGGGAGCACAAATAAAACAAAACAAAACTAAGCCAAGCTGGGCCCAGCACCCAAAGGGACCTACAGACAGATAGACAGACAGAGGGAAACCCAGATGAGGGAATATCTGCCCTGGGCTTCCACAAAACATTCCTTGCGTGGCTCAGAAACCACTTGTGTGTGTCAACTTCCTTAAAAGAACCCTTCCTGGCAACAGGTGAATTGCCACACAGGGCCATCTGGGTGTGGGCTAATGCGTCAAGGCAGGGGTTGAATTATGGAGCCCAGCTCAGATGACACTTTCCCAAGCAGCACAAGTCCCTTGTCAAAGCAATGGCCACAAGCTGGCATTGCACCCGTGGTAAGGTCAGGGTAAACTTTACCAGCTGCAGGAGACACCATGTTACAGACACCTAAGTTCTCAGTTGAAAGACCAGCTATTCTGGGAGTGCACAGAAACCCCTATAATCACCTACAATCTACTCTGAAACATTTCTAGATTTGTAACCCATTTGCAAAAGACTCTGGCACAAATCTTGTGATCTGTGATTGTCGGCCACGTGAATCGCTAAAGGCTGAGGGGTAGGATGTGGCCACTGCCTTCAACCCTTGGCTTTCACCATGCCTGCACACAGGGAAGCAGGGACACACCAGACAGTAGGTTCTTAAAGGGGGAAGTAGATTTTAAACTTTAATCGAAGACGGAAGAGAAAAAAGATTCCTACCTTTCTTGTTTACTAGATCCAGAGAAAAGCAGAAACAGAAGAAAGGAGGTGATCACTGACTGCACATGCACAGAGCTCCATTTAATCAGAGAACAAAGCCAGCTCCCTTCCCCCAGCACAAAATACACATAGAAAGAGAGAATCCAGGAGGTGAGCTGATAGACTCTAACCGATTACAATTGAGTGGGCTATAGAAACTCATGTAAATGAACCAACAGCTCATCACAGAGACTTACAATACAGGGTCACACTACAGAGCTTACGGCCCAGGTATGGGGACTAACCCAGGGAGCTTGGAGGGCTGGTCCTTCAGCAGGGAGCCCGCAGCGCCAGTGGGGCGCTCAGCTAGAGCTGTGAGGGGCATCAGGAGGAGCAGCAGCATTTCTGTCTGGGTTTAGCCCCGAGTGTCCTTGGCCTGCAGAGGAGTGGAGTGAAGCAGGCAGGCTCCTCAGGAGGGGCACCTGAGAGGGGCCAATCAGGCGCCCACATCTTCAACTTCACCAGGACACTCCGGCTCTGGAAACCAACCTGGGGCAGCTAACCCGAGTGTAGGGGGGACTCCTCCTGGCATGCCACCAAGGACAGATAGCTTCCCCTTCCCCCGGGGCCCTGGACCTCCAGCCTCCCTCTTCTTTCTGTACCTGGGGATTCACATTCATGCCCCCAGCCAGCCGTCTACTGCCTTTGCAAACCAGCCCTATATGCTGCTTCGCACGTCCTCCACCATGCCTGTAGGCCCTGAACTGGGAGGGGCAGCATCAGATGGGGATGGGGAACGTGGGTCTGACGGAGGGAGGGAGGGAGGTCCCTAGGTGCTGACATGCTGTGTGGGGAGCAGGCCTGGCTCTCACCTTTTGAAGAGCAGGATAGCAATGACGATGATGATGATTAATATAACGGCCAGCACCGGTCCCATCACCCACAGCATCTCGGGCTCGTCCTGCTGCTTTGCTGAAGACACTTCCATCACGATCTCATCCGAGTAGGGGCTGGCTGCGTACCTCTTCTGCAGAGCACGGTGCGGGGGGGAGGAATGCAAACATCCGTTAGGCTGAAGGAAACAACCACCTTCCATCCTATTGTATGGCCCCCTGCCTCTGCCCAGTGTGGGGGGGCCTGGCTCCCACACCCAGGGCTCCCCGTGCGCCCGGGCATCGTGCCAGCAAGCCAGGACACAGCACACATGGATATCCGCCTTGTCCCCCTCCTGCTCCTGGGAAATGGCACAATCCAACTTAGAGCAATTCTCCAGCCAGCCAGCCAGCCGAGCTCCCTAGGTGCCGAAATGGAACAGCCCAGCTAAGAGCAACTCCCCACACTAGCAGCCCTGTTAGTCTGTAGCTGCAAAAAGAACAGGAGGACTTGTGGCACCTTAGAGACTCACTTCATCGGATGCATGCAGTGGAAAGATGTATATACACAGAGAACATGAAACAATGGGTGTTACCATACACACTGTAACCAGAGTGATCAGGTAAGGTGACAGATTTCAGAGTAACAGCCGTGTTAGTCTGTATTCGCAAAAAGAAAAGGAGGACTTGTGGCACCTTAGAGACTAACCAATTTATTTGAGCATAAGCTTTCGTGAGCTAGCAGGAGAGAAAAAAAACCTTTTAGCAAATTACAGGCTTTGAAATCCCAGGCACCGGCTGGCTGATGAGCGCTAAGTGGTTTATAACACCTATTATGCCAATATAAACACATCTCCCCAGGATGGGGCTCTAGTAGGAGAACCCCTGCCAGGCCAGACACTTCTCTTGAGGGAACAAAAGGACAAGAGACGTCTCTGTGTGTCAGCTCTGTGAGCAGAAATCTTGGCGCAGGGGTCTCTCGCTAGCAGGGTCCTTCCAAAGACCTAGGTGTGGTGGCCCCGTGACCTCCGGCCTCCAAGAGGCTGCTTCTTACAGCGAGTACAGCAGGGCAGGATTAACAGACCCAACGCACAGCTGCAGGCTTGTTATGCTGCCGTTGCTAAGGCTTATGTCGCCATGGCATCGCTTCACAGCTCAGCCTTACTGGGTCAGAGGGGTTAAATACTGCAAAAAGCAATCCCTTCCGCCTGGAGAGAAAGCTGGAGCTGCTCAGAATAGCGCCTGCTGCCCTACGCTCAGGAACTAGAAACTGTCCAGCCTCGCCACAGACAGAAAGTTCTGGTGAGAGAAAAGGTGCCCGTGGATCTACACATTGCTTGCTTTATGGTCAAGTTAAGACACACACTACACCTGGGTGCAGGTGCGAAGGGGCGGGTGGGAAAAGCAAGCGAGCCTCACATAAATGCACACCTTGATCTCCTCTCCTGGGCATCCCGGGTACAAACAGGAGTAGCATACGGACAGGCCTGCTATCTACGACCCCATTCCGGCGTTGGACCTGTGCATTGCATCTAGTCAGATTTATCAGCAGCCTGCAGTGGCCCTGGCAGCAGGTTCTGCTGGGGCAATGTGCCCTTGCACGCCCCACATAGGCTTCTGCAGACTTCAGGTTCTTCTCCTTTCCTGGCCAATGTCTGCGTGTGGCCATTAGGGGCACTAGGGAGATAGCTCAGGGCCCCCAGGTGTCTGGCGCTCTCCCGGATCCTGACACAGGGGTGAGGAGGGGAACGAGCTAACTCCATATCTGTCTCTGCCAGACGAGGCTGGGGAGGGGAGTGGGCAGCGGGAGGTAGGGGCTCATTGCTGAGGAAGGCGCACAGGTCCCACAGAAGACAGGGCTAAATGCCACTATCACCTGGAGCCTCCTTCCCAGCTCCAGCCAGCAGCGCTTCAGAGTGTTTGACCTGCTGGGCTTGCAAGGGGGCCTGAGACTCCAGCGTCCCCTGGCCTCCCCCCAAAGCAAGGAAGGAGCCCCAGCGAGGATGAGATTTCCAAGGGCACCCACTAGTGCCTGGCCCTTTCCAGATGGAGCAGGTGCCCCCGATGAGCCGTGCTCCCAGCGCCTGGCTGGTGACAAACCATGCTCGCCCCGACTCCTGGGACACAGCATGCAATGCAGGAGTGGCGTGGGGACAAGCAGCCCTGTGACTGAACAGACTGCTTTGTGCTTTGCAGGTGAATGGGCCCCATGTACCAGGGTGACGCAGTACAGAGTCCTGGGGCAGTAAAGCTACTAGCCGGCTGCCTTGCAGGTCTACATTATGCTTGGAATCCATCCCCATCCCCGCCGAGGTGGAAGCTGGCAGCGACCTCCCAGGGCTGCGCCTCCCAGCGCACAGGCCTCAGTTAGCTACCCGAGTGGGGCGTTTCTCGTAGGGCACGTAGGGTGCCTGGCTGGTGTGATCTGAGACCTCTGCATTGTGAGCCGGGACTCTTCCCCTCCTCCCTGGGTCTGCATCTTGCTACACGCACAGTGAGTAACGGAGAGTTTGACCAGTGCTAATGAGCCATTACAAGTAAACGAGGCTGAAGAAGTGAGCCCCAGCGTGGGAGCTGAGCGGAGGGTCCAGAGCATCTTTATTATCTCCCATTATTTACACACTGCCACTGCCACCTCTCTCCTACCCTCCCCCACAGGAGGGTCTCACTGCACAAGTCCTGCTCTGCTATTTCATGCTCACTGAGGCAGCCATCCTCTTCCTCCCGTAGACCCCTGCGTGCTGGGCCAGCTGATCCAGGTATGCGCCCTTTCCCCTTCGCAAGGAGAGGCACCAGGGCTGGGAACACTCACGCTTTCACGGCTTCGCCCAGCAGAGACCCTGTTACTGTGGGAAGAGGTGAATGTACTCCCTTACACGCCCCTTTCAAGGGAGATTCTGATCAGGGAAGTGAATCTCCAAGCTCCCCTCCAAGTCTCTTCTGAGTCAGCCCTTTTCAGCCAGGCAGAGTCCAGGGCAGCTGGAGTGCGCAGGACTCCGCCCCGCCTCCTGCATCAGGGCTGACTCCAGAATCGACAGGGTCACAAAGCGGAGTGCAAAATTGCTCTGCAGATCCCAGTGGCATCTCAGCACTCCTGGAGCTCCGACTTGTCCCGGGGCAGATAGGGTTGGAGCGTTACTGCCAGGAGACAGGAGAAAAAGGTGGGGGTACTCAGACAACGCTGATGTCTAACCTATTGTTACAGGGCACCAGAGCTACACCGCACCAGGGTGCACGGAGCAGCCCTCCTCCACCCACCCAGTGCTGGCGGGCTCCTCTCCGCATGCCAGTTTAGAGGTTTCTCCGCAGCCACCAGCTGAGAATCTGGTGAGCACAGCAGCAGTTTAGGAAGGGGGGTGAGGCTGCTGGATGCCTGTGGGCTGTCTCCGAGCCCTGGTCCCTGCGAGTGCACAGGCCTGGATTCACGAGGCTGCTCCACAGTCACTTTTCTGAGCAAAAATGTGTCTCAGAGCCAGCCCCATCACAGCAGAGTCTGGAGTTCTGCAGTGGCCCGGCTCAACTCCCATTGCTGCCCTCAGCTCTCACCTGGCATGTCAAAGATACCTGCTCTTTCCCTCGGAAAACACCATTCATCAAGGCAGTTCCAATGGACGCCTCCTCTCCCTGACACCAGCTACCTGCCTGGCTCGCCTCACCTTGCAGGGAACTCCACTGAACAGGCTGCCAGCTCCCTGCACTGAGCCCCTCGGGTGCCCCTTGGCTGGGGGCGAGGGGGATGCCCCTTCTAGCAAGAAGCCCTTACCGTCTCGCCATCCTCCAGCGACGCCAGCACGAAGCAGCGGTAGCTCAGATCCTCGGAGAGCGGCTTGTTGTAGAAGCCCTTGTAGGTCTTCTCGTCTCCCAAGGTGAAGGTCTCCGGCAGCACATCCACTTGAGCAGCGATATAGGGCTTCAGCCTGTCTGCTTGACGGCGCTGACGCCTGCCCTGGCTGATGGCCTCCAGTAACTGAGGACAAAGAGCTTGGGTCATTACCTCCCTCTCCCCAGCGCTGGAGAGGTGCACGCTGCCCTGACTGACAGCAGGGGACCTGCACGTGGACTGGGCCACGCCTAGCCAGGAACAGGAGTTTCAGAACTATCCTCCCCACTTATTTCACTAAAAGAACAGGAGGACTTGTGGCACCTTAGAGACTAACCAATTTTTTTGAGCATAAGCTTTCGTGAGCTACAGCTCACTTCATCGGATGCATTAGTCTCTAAGGGCCCACAAGTCCTCCTTTTCTTTTTGCAAATACAGACTAACACAGCTGCTACTCTGAAACTTATTTCACTAACTCCCATTTCATTGACCCCCGGCAGCCCCTCCCACTCCTCAAGTCAGAGGGCTGGATTGGCAACCTCATGCTCATTTCCATAACAACAGGCTGAGGTCAACGGATGAGGCTGGGCTGGGGAAGGGGAGGAAAGGCTCCTGGCTGAGAACAGTTAACATGCAGCAAAGCAACTGGGCGGCTGGGGGGTGTGACTGAAGCTCCCAGCCGTTGAAGGCATTGCTGGGGCCCCCATCACCGTGGGATCTGCTGCAAGCACCTTCGCACCTAGGCTGGCATCAGCAAGAGGTCTGGGCCTGGAGACTCGGCTGCTGTGACTCTCACGCTGTTATTTCACGGGAGGGGCATTGCTTGGACCCCAGGAGCCCTGGGTTAATGGATTCCAGCTGGCTGCAAGGGAAGCAGGCCACGGTCTGTGCTCTGTGTTGGCATAAAGAGCCGCTTGGCTCTGCACAGACAGTGGGTGTGAACTGCAGTCGCAGCTGCTGTAGAGAAAAAGAAGTGACATTTGTGCGTCTCTCCCCTGTCTGAGCTCCGCTATTTCCCTGTGCTGGGCTGCCGGTAGGGCTGCATGTGGCCACAGCAGATTTCATGGGATGCTCAGAGCAAAAATGGCAAATTTCATAGTTGGCCACAAATTCCTGAAAAAGGCATAAACACCCCAACATTCAATTACGCCGCTAAGGACGACTCTCCGGTGTCTGAAGAAGCTTTTCTCGTGAACAAAAATGAATGCCAGGCTCCGAACGGACATTTTAATTTCAAATAGAGGAGGAGGCATGAAATACATTTCACAGCCCAACGTGTCACTGCTGCATTGTCAGAGCAGACAGGGCCCGAGAGTGACCTGGGGCTGGAAACACGGGTATTTACGCAGAGGTGCTGGCAGGCTGTCAGAGCGCCCCAGCCTCTCCCCCTGGCAGCTGGGCCCCTGTTGCAGTGAGCCAGGGAGGCTCACTAATACCCTGGGAACCATGGGGAGCAGGAGAACGCCAATGAACTGTGATGTTTGCACCAGGCAGGGACGAATGAGAGCTGCAGGGGTGGGGAATTACAGCCAGCACGTCTGCACCGCAGCCATTTGCTGCCCATTGTCACCCTTCAGTCCCTTTCAGCTGCGGGTGACACCAGGCCGCACCGGCTCTGTGCTTGTTTGGCACCACGGCAGGACCTCGCTGCCTGTTCACCATGCGGCAGTGCAGACTTGGGCTCGTGCACAAGGGGCTGGCATCAGCGAAAGCCCCTTCTAGTGTCTACTGAAAAAACCAAACCTCTGCGTGCTTCAGAACCACCCTGTTACGGTCTCCACGAGCCCCCGTGCCGCACTGCCTCCTCTTTGGCTGTATTAGCCCACACTGCTGGAAGTCCGAGTATGGAGGATACAGACCGGCCTGTGTCTAACTCTGGGCTGCAGCGAGAGCGTGCGGCTCTGTGAGCGAAGTCAAGCATTCTAATGCAGGAAATGCCAGAATGCACGTTGCCCATGCAGCTTTCAGTCGGCCCCCTGGTGCCTATGCATTATGAGAGTTTTTAATTACACGATCACACACTATGCTGTCCACAGGACCCTGCCTCATTCAGCGCACCGGAAGCAATAATCAGCTGTTCACTATTTTGTTTTCTCCTTGTTCAATGTGTGGCCCCTGGGCCATATTTACTGCGCACCATTCAAATCCTACTCCAAAGACAGACAGGGAGCTGTGATGGTTAAACCATGAAGAGCATTTTGACAGTCCAACGTGGAAGGGGCTAGGGCACTGGATGGGGGGTTGAGAGTTTTGGGTGCTGAGTTTTAGCTCTGTACCCGACATTCGCAGACACCCTGGGTAAATGACCTGGCTTCTCAGCTTCCCCACTTGTAAAATGGGGACAGCACTACTTACTCTCTTGCCTAATGCCGGGGTCTGACTCGGTGTTTGCAAAGGGCTGAGGGAGTCTCCCAGGGAAGCAGCTAGAAGGCGAAGGATCATCGTTAGGAATCAAACCCTTGGGCAGGCTCTGGGAGTGCCAAGCATGAGGACTGTTATCAGACCCTGCATAGGCAGGAAGGAAAAGGTGAGCTCTGGGGGCTTCTCTGCAATCCTGTCCCCTGGCAGGCCTGGCTCTGCCCCTTAGCTCACACAAGCCGGAGCACTAAGCCACCTTTCCCAGGGCCCAGGCAGCGTGGGCGAAGCACAAAAGGAAGCCTTAGCAGACTCATACTTAAACCAGGTCTCATTGACTCCTACCTGGTCCAGCTCCATCTCATCAGGCGTCCGCCACCGGGCTGCGCGGCTGCTGGTGGTCTGACCCACGGGCACAACCACAATATAGTACCACCTGGGGAGGGAAGAGGGGTCAGGGGAGGAGGCTGCTGCTAGCAGGAGATATCAGGACATTTCTTCAGCAGGCGATTGACTAGAAACAGGTTCAACATGCCTCCCATCAAAACCCCCTCCCCAAATCTCCTCTTTCTCCCCTTCTGTAATGGGCAAAGAGCTTCACTGAGTCAGAGGCCAGTCTTCCTGCTGTGCTGAGGATCGGAGCACTCCCTGCTAGCGATCATTAGGTTAACGAAGATACACAGACCACGCGCTAGAGGATGGTAACAGGAGCTGGGGTAAGGACACTTATATAAACTGGCTGTAGCAGGAGCCCTGGGGGAACTGGGTTTCAGCACAAGGCTATCACAGTTACAAATGAGACTTCTATGAACTGGCGTGTTTTAATCTCCTGGAGGCTTTAAAGATACAATTTATTCAAAAGCTGTTGCACAGTGACAGAGAAAGCACCTCTGGCCCCTCAGCTGGCTTTACCGGGAGGGTCTCAGTCCCGCCCCTAGAAGGGATGGGGAGCTGTGTTGCCCTATCTCACAAAAACATCAGCTCAGAACATGCCAGCAATACGCTGTCATGTGGTGAAGGGAAAACCTGGCTCCAGCATTTGCGGGCTGCTCTGGCATTCATCCCACAATGTTACCGAATCAATGGGTTAGAATGGGTTAGACTTAGTGGGTACGTAAAGAGAACAATCCAGCCTCCTACCTCCCCTTGCCCTCTGGTCCATTAGCAGGGAGCACCTACCTAACTGGCGCTGAGGTCTGGACTTTGGGAAGGGTGAGGGTGAACTTTCCTTCCTGCATGTATTTGTTTGTGGAGATGGGTTTGTTCTGCAAGACATCAGGAGCCGTGTGGATAGATACCCGGTGCTGGAGCCCACCAGCGCTGCTGCCGCGGTTCATTAGCACAAAGGAATACTCCGTATCCGGCTGAAGGTCACTTATGAGCTTCTTCATCGAATGGCCGTCCACCTCCACACTCTGGCTGTTGTACAGGATCTGAAACAGGAAAGGACACATCATGCAGCAGGGCGGCTGCTGACAAAACATGCTCAGAATAGAAGGCAGCATTAGAGCTGATAATCTGGCTCTGGGCCCTACCTCAGGTGGTTCTCATCCTGTGAATTCCATAAAGAGCCATACAGCTTGAGGTCCGGCAGAGTAACCCACAGCCGCCAGCAGAGCAGCACTCACTGCTCCCTACAGCCACAGTGCGGCATCTCGAACACCAGCTGGGTGGTTAGAATCCTAAACTGCAGAGACTCCACCAGACGCATCCCTGGCGATGCCCCCCCCTTCAGCGCATAGGTAGGACGACCATACAGATGGGTTTATATTAATGGGTCTTTGTTTCCTTGTGGGGACATGACATACAATGGACTTTTGGCATAAAACCCCATTTGCTCTAAAGTGGTTTCATCCCTAATCTAACAGTAAACGCAGGTTAACTGGTTAACGCAGAACTGCCCCTTCCCAGAAAGGGAACTATAGGGATTGTTTGTTTCCTAGAATAATGCCTCTGACCAATCAGTAACGCATCTCACACATCCACAAGCGCGACCTCACTGGCTCACGGCCTCACTGACAATGGCTGCTGGCGCGCTGCAATCCAAGCACAGCGCTTGGGGCTCAAACCTTACCTCTGCCTGGGGTGGGCTTCCAAAGAACTGCACCCAGCGTCACTGCTGGAGAGAACGGGGAAATGACTTTAGCATAGAGCACTCTCCTGTTGGCATGGAGCAGGGCACTGCCACGTGGTATCATGAGGAAACAAGAAACCAGGCCCCTGTGGCTGCCTTCTCAACCCACCCTAGTTGGCTGACCGAGAGCTGCTCTCCTGGACGCGTGGTGCTGTGGGCTCTCCTTGGTGGTTGCTGCTGCCCCACGTGCTCAGCATGAATTTGCTCCAGCTGCTGTTCTGCATGAGCAGAGAGGCATCTGCTGGGCTCCGTTGGTTTCAGGCTGAAAATCTGGATCTGAGCCCTGGTTCAAACTCTCACTGGAAGAGCCAGTGGCACGGGGACACCTCCCCACCCCAGCTGTAACAGCAACGCGTGGCAGAGTCAGAAACACAAGCAACCCCCCCCACACACAGGCGGTGCTGGTGAGAGGACTGGACGGCCTGGAGCTACCTTCGGCTGCAGCAGAACGCCGGCTCCTTTCTGCTAGGCAATCCCCAGCACTCTGTGGGGTGTTCCTGAATCTAGTAGAGGCTGCTTAAGCAATTAACGCGCATAAAGCGCTCTGAAGATACCATATACTGAGAGCTGCTGTCAAGAACCAGGGAGGGGGTGAGCCTGGAGCACCCAGGTGGAGACAGCTGGCTCAGGCCAACAAACATGCTCTGCCTTTGGGCTCTCCAGAGAAGGGACCCAGCAATCTTTCTCCCCTCTGGGTGCAGCTGAGCCTGGCGAAGCAGCACAAGAGGGAGGTGGGACACTTCTGCCAGCCCACACTGCAAGCAGCCAGCAGAGCCCTGAAGAAGCTGGTGTCTCATTGGGGCAGGTGCCACTCATTAACTCCTCAGAGGAGCTAACCTCTCCAGAGAGAAGTGGAGCAGCAGGCCCTGCAGAACCCCAACGGGCAGCCAGGCACAGGGAGTAGAGTGAGGCGTACAGTGCTGCTCTGGGTTATCCAAGTAGCCACGTGCCAGAAGGCTTTGGCCACTGCACTCTGCTGAGGTTGGTCCATTCACATACAGACTCTTCTCCAGCATCCCAGAGGAGATGGTCAGCTGGGAACCGAGCACAAGGGGAGGGTTCAGTAGGAGAGGGACAGATACGATCAACGTTCTCATTGACTTGTGCTGGGCTTTAGGGATGGGTCCCCGCTGCTAAATTAACAAGGATGCCTGCAGCGATGAGAGCCCTGCTGGCTCCCCAGTGCAGAGGCGATGCAGAGAGAGTGTTCTCTGCTGTGACTGCTGTGAGACTATTTCTACCGAGGCTTTAATCCCTGTCTCTGCAGAGAGACACATCAGACAGGCGCGAGAGTGAGTGCAAAGAATCCGACCCAGAAATGCCTCTTAAAGCCTCTGGAATCTCAGATGTGTAGTTGGCAGGTTTCCTCCTGCTCAGTCACACCAGACTCAGCCAAGCCAGAAGAAACAGCTGGTTATTTTACAGCTCTGCAGTCTATCCTTGCATCAACTCCTTCAAACACTAACAGAACATTGCAGCAGTGGGCAACATATTCCAGACAAGAACAGGGCTGGGCTACAGGCAGATTCCTACCTGGCTCCCTGCCTCAGCTCAGGAAACCTGCTCAGACTCAAACAAGAACAAAGTTGAAACACGAAGGTCACACAAACCCGGCTCTAACTCTGCTCCCCATCCCAGACTCTGCAGCAGGTGGGATCTCCCATCACACAGTCTCCCACAACTAAGTGATTCCAAAGGGCTTCCACATGTGCTTTAGGAAGGCATATTGTCTATAAAATGCACACGTGTGAAGGTTATAGGCCTTGCTGGAGCCCTAGGCATGGTTAAAAGTATGAGCCAAGGTTGGCTGTGAACCAAAGTGGGCATTGTTAGAGTAGTAACACTAGGAATCAGCTGACCAAGCAAACACAGAAGACGCAGACCTCTCAAGTAACCACCTAATGCTCTCCTCAGAGGGCGGGGTGGGACCCCGTGTAAGATCCGGAGGGGAGGTCAGGATAATGGATGAGGAGGTTTTATCTGATCTATTAGGTGTGAGGCACAAGGATGGTAACTAGTAACATCTGGAGAGTAGCACGTAACTTGTTTGTATCGCTGTATAACAGGAGGGGCAGCTTTGTATTGGCCTATGGGACAGGCGTACACGTGTTAGTGTGCCGGTACCCAGCGAGCTGGGCACTGACTCCGAGCTTTGCTGACAATGACCCTGGCCGCGCTTTCGCCACCAAGTCAAGCCTGTGTCCGTCCTTTCTGAGCGACATCGCGGTCTGCTGAGTCAGCAACCAGCCATCTCTGCTGGTACAGAAACGCGGCAGCTCCAGGAACAGGAACAAGCGTGCGGTGTTTCCCTGGGGGTGGGGGCAGGAAGGCCCACGAGTGCTGCAGACTGGATGGACAGTCTGGGGCTTTCAGCCAGAGTCTCCTTGCTTGCTCTGGGTTTGGTTGAAAAGCTACATAAACTTGCATTGCATGGTCTCCTGCTGACATCCGAAGATGACGTTCATTGCCTTACCCAGACACGTGTGCCCAAAGACAACGGAACAACGCTCCCAGCCCCTCTCCCCACAACGGTTCCGTGTTCCTTTACCTGCCAATCTGCATTACCTTCTCTGCACCATTAGTTAGTGCCTCTCCATGAACCGTACGATGATGTAAGGGCACAGGGATAAAGTCACTGCTGCGTGGGAGCCCAGGGGCCTGAAGCTAACTTACCAGCCAGAGGTTGCAGAACGGCTCAGTGACACCTACTTTAGTCAGCAGTGAAATGTGGCCATAGGGCTTTAAACTGCTGAACACTGGGCTGACCCACGCCTGGCCTGCTATAAAATCCCTGTCAGAGCTACTCTAGCTCACAGAGACAGGCTTGCAACGCTAGGTGGGCCCGAATGCCCTTGCTGAAGGCTGGAGTCTTGGTTAACGCAGTGGAGGCTAGCTGCCACTCAGGTGGCTGTTTCTAAGCTCACCTGAAAATGTGCTGAACTGACTCACGCAACGACTGAAACAGAGCAGCTTGAGAGGGAATCTCAGGAAAACCTTCCTGACTGTCCGAGCAGTAGGACAATGGAACAGACGCCTCGGGGCGTCCTGGAAGCTCCTTCAAATAGAGGCTGGATAGCATCCGTCTTGGATGGCGCAGACACAACAAATCCTGCACTTTGGCAGGGAGTTAGAATCTTTTTCTCCCCTGTAAAAGACCTAACAATACTGCCCACAACCCACACAGCCTCTGTCCTAGGCAAGGCCAGGGAGGTGTATCAAGGAAACGAAAAAATCACCACCAAGGCTGGCCTTACACTTGACGTGAAAGCACCGAAAGTGCCCAAACCAGCTCCTAGCTCAAAATGGTGAGAATCCAGCAATTGTCAAATTTCGCCTTTACTTGGAAAATATGCAAGGAGGAAAATCCCTGGGACCTAAGAACAGCGTCCAAGGCGTATGGCCTGGAGGGCTGGAATGTAACATCTCCTGTAAAATGCCCCACCAAAGCCAGGCAGCGCTTTTCAGGGAGTTTATCCCGGGCCCAGATGAAGCTGTGAAGTTCCCTGAAGAGAACTGACACCTGCTTTACTGATTTGAGAGGAGTGAAAATTCCAGAGGTCTCCAATTCACCACCCCCCCACCCCCCAAAAAAAAAACAAAAACAAAACCCACAAGGTTGTGCCAGTACTCACAATCAGAACAAAATCCCTATTAATTAAATCGGTTAACATGGAATGTGACACCCTTTGGGATGTAGATTTAGTGTGAGACTGTTTATCAAGTGCAGATAATACTAATTGTTCCCAGGGAGATTTATCTGCTGTGGTTATTAGGCTCTGTCCTCTGCCTCTCATGTGCCTGCATTAAGCAGAGAGTAAAGAGGTGAACCTTGTTTGTAAAACAAACTCCTGAAGGTTGAGACTTCTATCAGTGCAGTCAAAGCCCAGGGGCTGTTCCTCTAAGCCCACATGCACCTGCATTTCTGGGAGTATTAACAGAAGAAAGATACTACTGGAGAAATATCTTTAACCACCCTCCCGTGTGCATGGTTGCTCTCAGATGACAGGTAACTAACACCATCTACTCCTGGGTCACAGCAGGGGCAGACACGGAATGAATCACTGCTCGTGTTTGGCTACAAGGCAGAGACAAGGCATCAGCACTATTCCTTCTGGCACCTGACCTGCTCTACCCACCCCCACAAGTTGCAGCACCCCACCCAGAGCACTTGGAGGGGAAACCACTGTGGCTAGAATAAGGAAACCAAACTGGCCATTCAACACACTGCACAAACTGGGATCTGGGCTATTCCCTCCGTCCCAATGAGACTCCTGTCTGTCCAAACATGGCCGGCCCCGGGAAGCTGTGAGTGCCATGCCCTCTCTGATTCCCTGTCTCTTTCCAGCTAAACTCTGCAAATTCAAAGTGATTCCGACTCAGCGTTCTAACTGAGAGGCAGGATTGAAATGGGGCGTGATTAGCAGCAAGCAGGGGAGAGATACACAAACACAGGCAGCCATTCCAGACGCTTCTCCCACTTGCTGTGGAGAAACTGCCCTGTGGTGTGGTCATATCCCTTGGCATTCAACTCATCCATTCCATGCGCTTCCTACACATGCAGCATGGATGGGCAATGCACCCTGCATCGCACCCCCTGCCCACACACAGGTGAGCACAGAACTCCCCTTGGAGACATGTTCACTCTCACCACAGGAAACTGGTGACCTTGATTTCACTGCTAGGCAGGGAGATGTTCAGGTTGTGGAGAAGGAAGCTCTGGACTCAGACTCAAGAGACCGGGTTTTCATCTCTGGCTCTACTCAGGCTCCCTGTGTGTCTCTGGGCCTAGTGCCCATCTGTGAAATGGGGGTAATGTTTTCCTGCCTCTTGGGGGTGGATGGGTGGGTGTAAATTCATCAGTGCTTGTGAGCTGCTCCACCACTACAGCGATGGGGGGGCACAGAGAACTCACGTTTCAGAATTCAAGGTGGCGCAATGCCCAGAAGTGTTAGCGATCACCTCTGTATGGGTCCAGCGAGTCAGTCTGCATGCCCATCAGCGCCCTTCGGCACAGCAAACTCTGAGCAGAGATACAGTGCTTCTGTCTGCAAGATTCTCCCCCCACAGCCCGGACCACCTCTGCAGAAATCCCCCACCCTGCGTGCCTCGGCTGCGCCCTACACCCAGCTGGGGCTGTTGAAGGGACACGGGCAGCTTGGGCCCATGGGAATAAGCCATTGTGGGCCCGGAGGCTGATATAACACCCAGCGTTGGGCCGGACAAGTGAGAGCAGCAGCCATTTGTGCAGGGTCTGCCCAGGCAGCCATCAGAGAGGGGACTATGTACTGCTAAAATGGAACCACCGCTCGGGATTGTGCCCCTGCTCTGATAGCTCTGTGGTGAGCAGGCGATCTGGTTAGCCAGGGCCGGGGCAAAGGGAGCCACTCTAAAGTCGAGTTGCTGCCTGGTTTTCAGGCTGTTCTGCCTTGTTCAGGTCCTGTGATGAGATCACATTTCCAGCTGTCTCATGGACACTCTGCAGCCTTGGGATTTCCCCTTATGTCCAGAGAGCATCTCCCTCTCCCCCTCTCTGAGGGCACAAAGCTGTAAGACACCACCAGCTCCGCTGTGCCACAGCGCCAGCCTGGATTACAAACAAATGCAGAGCCTGCTAGGATACTGAGAACAGGAGCGCCCCACGCAGGCATTGCCAGGGGGCTGTCCTGGCCAGCTGGAAGTGGGATCTTTGTCCAGCCAGACTCCAGACACCTAGTGGGGCTGGCACTGGCAGACTGTATAAGCCCCTACCAAAGCTGAGCAGGGGAGAGGTATTAATAACAGCCTTGGGAGGACTGCACAAGTCTCCCTCTTCCCCAGGTGGTAAGAGCAGAGCAGGGGGATGCTTTGGAGAATATACCGTGGAAAGGAACCAGTGGGCCCACGCCAGGGAAGGGTGGAGGCTTAGCACCTGGAGTAAATGTTCCTCTGCTCAGGTCTATAGCTGGATGGTGAGCTCGCTCAGTGTCTGCAACCTGGGCCTGTCACTATTAGCAACCCTCTAGGGCCACTTAATGACCTATCTAGAAGGAACCTCCCAGCACTTACGCACATTCTAAAGAACATGACCTAACATGGCACACGCCACCTTGACTTAGCACATGACACAAGCCTGTCCCATTTGGCTTTTCCTGCTGGCCTCAGAGCAATCATTTTCATTGTTTGACTCAACACTGCTGACCCCCTTCACTGGTATGGCTCTGGCTTGCAACCCTGCCAGAGACCAGGAAGGCAGGAGTAAACCAAGCAGCTGCAGGATGCCAGGAAGGAGGGTGAGAAACCAGCAGCACCTCTGCCTTAGTATCTTTGCTTTCCAAAGCATCAGCAGTTCCTTATTTCTGTGCTCGGAGGCCTTGCTCAGCCAACCATTTGCCTGGCAGCCTGGCGCTGCCATGTGACAGGCAGTCAGTAGAGGTGCTGCTGCCCTCCCATGGGGGCATCCCGTGCAGTTGGTCCTTACCTTGAAAGGCACCACCGACTTGTAGGAATCAGGCACTTCCCAGCTCAGCAACACTGATGTTTTCATCACGGCGTTGACGCGGAAGTTTTTAGCAAACACTGAAATTAAAAACAACACCTGTGAGCTGCCTGCACGGCCCAGCAGGAACTCAGCAGCACGGGGTACTGAACTCAGCAGCAGCAGGAAAGGAGACAAGCAGAGGAGCGCAGCAGCCTTTCCCCCAGCCGAGTTTCTGATGGTGACTACATTCTCCAACATCAGAGAACGGCAGCTCTAGACTGAACTGCAGCTTTCCTCTCCCCCCGACAACTCTCTTGGCCCTTTGCCAGGATCAAAAGCCAGCAGCTCTCAGGAGCTGGAACTTGCAGGTCTGCACCAGAGCCAGCAGAGACCCTTTCATGTACAGATGCAGTGGGAGTGTGCGTGTGAAGTGACAGAGGCAATTATGTTCCCACCAAAAATCCTCCTCCTAGTAACAGGCAATGTGAGGGAAGCCTTCAGCGAGGCTCCCTGTGCCGAGCCACTTTTACTAGAGGAAATGAGATGACGTACAGCCTCGTTAGCCAGAGCCAGGGGGAATCCAGCCTGCCACACCAAAGGGAGGGTCACCGGCTGGAGATGAGGCTGGACTGTAAGGCTTGTTACCTTGCTCAACAGGCATGGTCCGGGACTGGATGCTAGGGCTGAGCGGCCCCACCCCCTTGCTGGTGCTGGCCCTCACTTTTATGTCATAGGTGGTGTCAGGTCTGAGGTTGGTCAGCATGATGCTCGTGTCCTTGGTGACGTTGGTCAGCTCCTGCTGGCTGTTGATGTCTCTGTACATAACCGTGTAGTTGGTAATTCTCCCATTTCGCTCTGCCAGCACTGGGGGGTCCCAGGCCACCTCTGTGGTGGAGGTGGTGAGCCCAACCACACGCAGGTTCTGCGGGAAGCCACTGGGCAAGTCCTCTGTCGTGGTGATCTCCTTCTCAAACTCCTCCCCTGGACCGGCTCTGTTCTTGGCAGACAGCTTGAAGATGTAGGTGGCACCTTTGTGCAGCCTGGTCACAGTGTAGTGATGGTCATTTTTCCCAAAGTCCATGATGTTCATCTTCTCCTCGTCGGTGCGTTTGTACTGCAGCCGGTACCCCAGCAGCTCCCCGACCATCTCCTTGGGGGGGTGCCACTGGATGAGAGCGGTGTTCATGGCTGTTGTGCTAATCATCATGGTGGGCTTGCCTGGGACTGGAACAGAAAGACACTGTGACCACCCACAAACCCATCCTGCTGCCGGAAAGAGAGGAGAGAAAACTCAGGTCTACTGGGTCCAGGATTGGTGTAACTTTGTGCTCAGATAACACAGTGGTGAGTGCAGCATACAACCTAGATGGACCCAAATCCAAGTGCTGATAAAAGCTGGATCCAGCAAATTCTGGGTTCAGATTCCCCAAATTTTACTGTCTAAATGGGCAATGAATGCAGCAGCTGACATTACAACATAAAAATCCAGACCCAGACGTACAATGGCTTAATTGCACCTCAAAACCCATATCTGTCTCACAGATCATTCTGGATTATGTGGACCTCTCCAAGCGACACCCTCGCTGCAGACAAGTGCCACGGCACCAGGAAAACCTGGACCCTGAGGTACTGTGTTGCCACGGATGCCCAAAAGCCCATACCCAGCATCCTGATCTATCTGGGTGCGGAAAAATGTCACCCCCAAACCTTGTAATTTTACCATCTGCAGAGGCTGTAAGTGGTGCGGAGTGGGCTGTTAGCAATCAGAATGTATTTTGCTTTAGCTGATGAACCAAATCATGATGTGAATGTTGATGTGACTGGGGAGCAGCAACAGTCAAGCCACTGAAATTCTGCTCATGCTGCACAAGTGAAGGGCTGCTGCCTTCCCAGGTTAAGAACCGTTAGTTTGGAATTGAGGATTTAATACCTGGATTCCTCACTCCTTACACAAAGGGCGTCACCATTCCGAGGGAGAACAGATTTGTATACGATCCAACTGATACGGAAAACACCCCTAATCAGTGGGATAATGTCCTGGTAGTAATAAACCAGACACTGTATTTGATGGTGTTCTGGCCCAATTCTGCCCTCAGAAGCCCATAACACTGTTCCCTTCTGAGGTCCCGAGGAGCTAGACAAATCTGTAGGAGGGGACTCTGCTACTATTCAAGTACATCTAATTCAATATGCATTGCTAATGTCGCTCTCTCCATTACTCGAACTCACAACACAATTGCTAATAGCAGCCAAGAGTTAGGGACAGATGATTTTTCAAAGTTGATTCAACATATCGTTATCTTTAAATGTGCATCACGAGGTGGGACAATCTGCTGCAGTTTACTGTGTAGCACTGGGATGTTTAGGAAGCTTCTCCTGTTTGCAGGACAGCTGTGTTAACTCAACAGAATGTACGTCCTGGTGAGGCCTGCGGAATAGAGCAGCTGAGATGCTGACAATGGAAATGACCTCTGGAGTTATCCTGGTGCCATCTGGAGCAGCACAGAGAGTGAGCTGTTCCTGGGTTAAATGCTCCAGGAACTCAGATTTCCAGTTCATGCAAAATGCATTCCCATTATAATGAGCAATAAACATTATGCCTGGGGTTAGTCTGCCAATCAGCAGGACTACCACGTGTAGGTCAGGGCTAGTGATCCAAAAATGAATGACTAGACAATGCCGGCTAGCTGGTCCTCTCTCCCGACAACCACCCAAATCTGCTCCCATCATGTTTCCAGAGAAAAGCCAAATGCCTGATGTGTTCTTGTGATGTCCCTGAACCAGGGCCTGGGCTCCTCTGGGCACTAACACTGGATACGCTTGTCTGTTTAGACAGTAGAACTTTGGAAACAAACTATGGCTGGATTCAGCAGGATCCAAAGACTGCATATGGCATTTTGCTGCACTTCTGCAGCAGCAGGTGTTGGTTTAAGCTGGGCTTGTCTAGTGACATGTAGAGGCTGGATCCACTTCTAACTGCCTCTCAAAACCCCTTCAGCGCAATGAAGGCTGTTGCAGGAGGCTCTACAGCCACCGTGGCTAATCCCTCCAACCGCCCCAAACCAGGTGTCAGCGCATCAGAAAGCTGTGTGAGGAGGACTTCATTTCAGAGTCAGGTGAGGTCTGGTGTCTAGGACCTGGCTTTCCCTTCCCTACTCCCAGCACTGAGTGGGTACGTTAAGGCTGAAAGGTTTTCATAGATCTCTTCTAAAGGGCAGCTGCTTTTTCTCCCCTTTTGCCCACCCAGTGTCTGTCCATTTCCTACCTGCACCCCTGCTGTGTGTGAACCCTGCACAACTGATCCACATGTAAAGCCTGTGCGTAAGGGATGCAGATTGCACTCTCATCCTTTGCCCCCACTGCAGAAGTACAAATCCCCATGACATTCCCCATCCTGCCCACTCCTTTCAAAGGTGCGCCCTCAGCAGTATCAGGTGTGCCAGGTCCCAAGGAATTTCATAAACCCACCCAGCAGCACCACACACTCACCCGCCCCTGTCGTAGTGACGACTTTGGGTTTGCTGCGTGCCCCATCTCCCTTGGTGGTATAGGCTGCGACAGTGACGGAATAGGTGGTTTCAGGAAGAAGGCCTCCTATGATGGTTTCCTGTGGGACCGTTCATAAGGTGAGCAGAAAATAAGCAACAAGAAACAAATCTGGTTACTGCTTGGGATACAGGAAGGAGGCCCGGCATCTGAAGGCTTTCAGTCAGAGACGCACTGATGATGGCTGGTTTTGTTGCATGCATCACACCCCCTGCAGGTCTCTAACCTCACGCCCGTGCGGCGTTAACGGCACAATGACAACATTTATTCCAGTGGCTCCATTTCTAACATCTCACTCGCCCTCTCTCACAAAGATGTCACCTCTCCGACACTCAGGGTTTTGTGCCTGTATCCAAAGCTGCCACCAGACCTGTGCAAACTTGCCTAGAAACAGAGGCTGAGAGGGCACGAGGGCCATCCCTAACCGACTCTGAGTAACTCCTCTGAGCCTCGACCCCACCCTTGCCTCCACAGCTGCTGTTTCCAGGAAGTTTTGGTTGGAAAATGCACTCTAGGCAAAGCCCTCAGGGACAGCCAGGACCCAGCAAGTGGATCATAACAAATCAAAGCCACCAACAAAAGCAGAAGGCCAGCTCAGGGTACATCAGTGCAACCCTCACTGGGGCTGATTTTGGAATTTGAAGGTGCCTGGAGTCCTGCTGGGAACTCCTGGGAGACAACCCAGGGTGGGGGAGCCGCTGTGGTCCAAGAGACGGGCTTGTCAGGGTATTGCTGCTCAGGGCCCCCAGGCTGAAACTCCGCTGCAGCATAGCTGCCAGGGAGGGTCCATGTATGCACAAGGTGGGGCAAGTTCTCAGGGGTGGGCTTGGCCAGGGGCCAGTAACTTGGGATCACTCCAGCTCAGCCCAACAGCTGCCCCAAGGCACAGCCGCGGAAGCACTATGCTGCTGGTGGTGGAGGAAAGGCCCTGCTAGCAGTGAAGTAACTGAGGCTTGGCGAGGACGACGTGCTCAGAACGTGTCAGCTCCTGCTGAGAGTGCCTTGCTGCCGTGCAGCCCCACCCCCAGCTTCACCCTTCCCGGGGCACCAGGAGGGCATGAGCCCCCTAGGCACATTGAAATCAAAGAACCGAGCATGACCACCTGCCATTTTCTATCGGAGGTGACTCCGTGTGAGCTGAGGGGCTCCACCCGCGAAGGGCCCTGGGACTGGCAGCCAAGCGGTTCCCAGACTCTGCGGACAGGCTGAGGAAAACGACCCCTAGGACTTCTCTGTCACTGATGTTACGAATGGGATCTGCCTTGGTAAGCATAGCCCCCTGAAGACAGGGAAAGCTGCCTAGGCCAGGGCAAGGCTGTAACACCCTGCTGAGCTCCCCCAAAGCTGTCCTGGCTAACCAGCGAGCAGTGACATGGGGCAGGGGATGGGACTGGACACCCCAGTGCACACTAATTGGACTAATTATCTCTGTAGGACAGAGCCTGGCCTCTGGTGCGTTCCCTCTGCATCCACGCTCCACAGGGGCCACTGATTTACCTCCACCAAAGCCTATCAGACCTTCCACTGTGGAGCCCCCCACAGCCTCTCCCACTTTTTATCCATATTGCCTAATGGACAACATAGGGACGTTCTTGGAAAGGCAAAACCCCACTTGACTCCCCAGCTGAGCAGGGCCATGCAGGACAGACCCCACTCTCTGCCATGCCACAGGCTCAGCTGTTCAGACCCAACCACGGTAAAGCTACTGGCCAGGGTACGAGAGATGCACTACGACCAGATGAAAACAAACACAAGGAATAACATGGGACAGGGTGACAAGAGAGGGTGAATCATGTGTGAAGGGGCCAGGGGAGGACTGGTGCTGTGGGGGTGGGGAGATGGGATGCCTCCTGGGACTTGTGTCTACTTTCCAGGGATTCCTTAAAGGCCTTTCAAAGGATCTTTCGTTTGTTCGTTCTGGAATCATTGCTGCTCTCCCATTAATTGGTCTCCCAAACACCAGCAGCATCAGGCCCCCGATTCCATCCAGACCCACCTGCGAGGTGCCTGCCCAGCCTTACTTCGCCCAAGCCACCGGATTGTCATTGTGGAACCAGCAAAGCCAGAGATACAAATCAACAAGCACCAATAAGAACGACATCAAAATCAGAGCATGAGCGAAATTCCACCTCTCCACTCCACACCCGGCGTCTGTGAGAGCGAACAAGTGTGCAGGACAACTGGTGCCCACAGAGCCACGGAGAGCACCCCACAAAGAACCTGCAGACTCGGAACCTCCCAAAAAGATTAACTTCTCCCAAATCCATGCAAAGAGAAATTCTCATGCAAGAGCATACCATGGGGAGCAGAGGAGGGGGAAGTAAGATGAGGATGGATCAAGGAAGAGATGATTGCACAATGGAAACATAGGGCTGTCATCACAAAACCACTCCTACCAAAACTCCTCAGTTTAAACAGCGGGAGAAATGGACTGGGCCTGGAAAGCCCACAGTGGGGTGTGTAATTGAATTGCTGACTCTAAAAAGGTCATTTTCTAGTTTGTTCCTCCAGATTTTTTTTCAAAATTATTTGGGAAAAACTGGATTTAACTATTTAAATGTGATTGTTTTCCTATTACAGTCTCTGTTTCAGCCAAAGGTCACGGTTGAGCGTGCAGGTTATTTTTCACGACTTGGATCAATGAGGTTTAAAGATTATATATCTGATTTTACCATACAACTAGCTGAGCCAACTACTGCAGAGAGGAGGATGCACCTCCTGAGTCGATCACTTGAGTCTGCCTAAAATTGCATTGCAACAAGCTGGAGACACAGATTATAGAAAATGTCAATTGCTTTTCTGCATTTAGCAGCAGTCTAAATGCCAATTTTCTCTGGATTTGCTGCTTGTGGAAGTCTTCACAGTGCAACTCTCCAACCTCATTAAGGGAGTGAAAGGGATGTTTTGACAGCACTATGTCTACAAAATTCATACATCGATTTGCCAGACCCCTCTGATCCAAACTAGAACACACACGAGTGGTACTTACATGGTCGATGGAGTCCTCAGCCCTCCACTGATGGGGGAGAAAGGAAGGAGGAGAGAAAAATGAAGACAGAATTTTAAGGGAGGACTTCTAGGAAGGGGTGAGAATGACAACAGCCTGGGTTAGCAGGACAGGGTGTGGGGTTATAACACGTACACACAAGAGGATCACTCAGCGCAGGCTGCACCCAAGGCCAGACATGGGATACAGTGCAATCCCCGACATGCAGCCAGCCTGTGCAGCGGCGCTGAGAAAACACAGACAAAGCAGGGCCAAGCAGCTTCCCTCTCACAAAGATGGAGAGGTGACCACTTGCTAACTCTGCAGACAGGGTCTCTGGGTCCCTCCCTCTCTTCAGCCTTGCCTACAGCTTGCCTTTTCTGCTAGCTCCACCGGTGCTAGCAATCAGGGGAGCACTGGCACAGACAAGGTCTGAATGTTACACTCCCTGGGTCACCTAGATCTGCTCTGGACAATGATGGCTGCCTAGAGAGCTATCTTCACTAGGGCTTCCCCTATTGCCACCACCCAGGGAACTAAGAGAGATTTTTGGCCCAGAAGCCAATCACAGATTTGCTCTCTGCTCCAGAGTGTTGTATATGGTGACTTTCCAGCCATTGTCTCTCATTGGAAACCAGTGCTATTAACACAGTAAATAATGGAGGGGTTCATTGTAGAGGAAGTGCTGATGCAATGTTCAAAAGGCTTTTGATACTACATCATCTGCAAGAAGGCAGATCTGGAGAAGGGGGTGAACAATGAGGTGGCAAAACTTGCAGACGATACAAAATTACTCAAGATAGTTAAGTCCAAAGCAGATTGCGAAGAGTTACAAAGAGTTCTCACTAAACTACTGGACAACAAAATGGCTGATGAAATTCAATGTTGATAAATGCAAAGTAATGCACACTGGAAAACATAATCCCAACTATGCATACAAACTGATGGGATCTAAATTAGCTGTTTACCACTCAAGAAAGATCTTGGAGTCATTGTGAACAGTTCTTTGTAAACATCTGCTCAGTGTGCAGCGGCCGTCAAAAAAGCGAACAGAATGTTGGGAATCATTAAGAAAGGGAGAGATAATAAGACAAAAAAAATTATATTGCTTCTATATAAATCCGTGGTTCGCCCACACCTTGAATACTGCGTGCAGATGTGGTCACCACATCTCAAAAAAGATCTGTTGGAATTGGAAAACGTTCAGAAAAGGGCAACAAAAATAAGGAGGGGTCTGGAACAGCTTCCGTATGAGGAGAGATTAATAAGATAGGGACTGTTCAGCTTGGAAAAGGAACGACTAAGGGGGGATACGATGGAGAGCTATAAAAATCTTGACTGGTGGGGAGAAAATGAATAAGGAAATGTTATTTACTCCTCCATATAGCACAAGGACTAGGGGTCACCCAACGAAATTAATGGGCATCAGGTTTAAAACAAGAGGAAGTATTTCTTCACACAACACACAGTCAGTCTGTGGAACTCTTTGCCAGAGGATGTTGTGAAGGCCACGACTATAACGGGGTTCAAAAAAGAACTAGAGAAATTCATGGAGGGTAGGTCCATCGATGGCTGTTAGCCAGGATGGGCAGGGATGGTGTCCCTAGCCTCTGTTTGCCAGGAGCTGGGAATGGGCGACAGGGGATGGATCACTGGGTGATGCCCTGTTCTGTTCGTTCCCTCTGGGGCACCTGGCACTGGCTGCTGTCGGTAGACAGGGGACTGGGCTAGCTGGACCATTGGTCTGACCCAGTCTGGCTGTTCTGATGTTGTTGAGGCACTCTGGGGCGGGCCCATACAAAGCTGAGCTGCGAGCCCCACCTCACGTACACACAATACAAAGGAGGCCCCCAGCTCATACAAAATCGCAGGCTGAGCAAGCCTGGAAACGAGAGCATCAAACCTGCTGAACATTTAGATGAGAAATCCTGACGTACTGTGTAACAAAAGAATGGCAAGTGGTAAAAGCACATGTGGCAGGAAGAAGAGCTCCCCGCAGGCAAGGCTACGAAACGTTTTCTGGAGAGAGTGCTTCTCTGCCATCCTAGGGAGGCAGCACACAGATTTCTGATAACTGCTACAAACGGACTCGAGCTTGCAAGGCATCCAATGGCATCTCGGTCACTAAACCTCACGCAGGGCTAGGCTACCACTGTACATGCTGGCAGCTAGGTTCTTGTAGGCTGCACACAGAGGGCATGGCCACCGAGACCATGGCAAGGTTCCCTTGGCTAAGGCAGTGCATTAAGTTACGTGAGCTATGGCGTCTGCCCAGAGGAAGCACTGTCTAGTGGTTAACGCACAGGAACTAGAGTCAGGAGTCAGAGTTCTGCTCTTAGCTCTGCTGCTGATTTGTGGTGAGGCCCTGGGAACGTCACTTCCCCGCTCTTTGCCGCACTCCCGGCCCTCAGTGATAGGTAGTGTTCACACCCCAAAGCCCCATGCATGTTTGCAAAGGGCCTGGAGAGCCGCAGAGGCTCTGGAAGAGCTAATGTTAGCAGAACCACGAGGTGCTCTCGCAGACCGGGCCATGTCTGAACGGCGGGGGCTCTTGTAAACTCGCAGAGTATTAAAATGCATGACACGTCTTCAACGTTTTACTGTTTTAATCTCTAAATTCAGTGGGAACCAGCTATTGGCTAAACTGCTCTTCTGAATTTCTATTACATTGCACCTACAGAATGGCATTATATGGCAACTAAAATTGTGCCCGTAAACCATCTTAAAAGTCTCTTTCAAGGAAGAGGTCAGGTCATCCCCAGAGATGTCATATAAAACCAAGGTCCTGACCAAATGCCATCATTAAAGATCCTCTTTCATAAGGTCTGGGTGTTATCGCCAGTGTTCTGTCTTCAGTCCAACTCGAGTAATTACATTCTGCCTGGCTCAAGTTCTACCCGTACTAACCATCCTAAGCTGGGTGAAGTGTGCTGTGTGCAGGTGAACAGCCTTTGGAGGTCACTCCATTGGCCGACAGCTTGCTAGGGAAAGGATCAAAGGACCGGAATCCATTTCAGGAATCCATTCCTGCTCCAAGCGCTGCACCTCTGGCAGGAGGGGAGAACACGCATTTTATGACACTTGATTAAAGCACTGTCCCAAATACTGCCTGAGTGTTTGTCCAGACTCCGAATGAGAACACCTGCAGCAGCACCACTGAGCCGCCAACCCCACGCCTGTGTGCTGGACAATGGAGGAGATGCAGGTTCTGAAGGCCGGTGCCCCCACTAACCTCCTCACACCACACGGAGGGGGGTGTAATAAGCCAACAATGTACGTGCAATAGCTGTATGCAGGAGATTTGAGGATGAATTTTTAAAATGATGGAGCCATTTAAATTTACATCTTCTGCATATTGTAATTTTCTTTCAGATGACAGTGGGGCTAGATCCTGTCGGAACATATTTGAGATGCCATGCCTGGCCACAGACTCAGTTATAAATTCAGTTTCATTACGAAAATATCACCTGCAGATAAAAACATTTCCCTCCTAAACCAGCTCAATTACCTCATAAGTGTTTAAGGGTGCTGAGTAAGACAAATTAATCTTGAGAACGCAGAAGCCTTGATAAACGGCATTCAGACGGTGCTGCGTGCAGGAGGCAAGATGGCACAGAGAAGTGCTAAAGCTAACAGCCTGTATTTATGGCCGCTGCAATGCATTTACGACATTTCATTTTGCACTTCAGCACCGTGCGCCGCAGTTATGTCCCTCTCCAAGGAAACGGATGCCTCCCCTGACCATGGCTCTGGCAAAAGCACGGATTTAGGGCCCTTCTCAACTAGCTTGCCTGTGCAAGGCAGATTCTTGACCCTCTTTGTCCACTGAATGCAGTGGCGACAGTGAGATCTCTGTTACGTGCAGCGCTTGCTCAGAATTCGAGCTGAAGAGAGGCCCCAGTGGTCTACCTCGTCGCATTACCTCCTGCTCCAGAGTTCTCTGCAAATCACCCTCCGGGCACAGCAGGAGGAGCTCAGTACAAGCCTTCTTGTTGATGCTTGTGCAGGGTGGCCGGAGAGGAGGGCGCAGGGAAATGGGGCTTGCTAATTTCCCAGGCACGCTACTCAGAGAGAACTTGGTTTTCACTCCGCTGCTATTTTTCAGACGCTTGGCAGGACATGAGATGGTCTGTGAATGCCGGACAGATGGACAGAGCAGGGCTGTTTGTGCCACCCCCGCTCAGCCTCACCATGAACATCTCCTTTGGGACTGTACGTGCTCCACGGCTGAAGCACAGAACGGAGCAGTTGAAGCAGCAGCCAGAACGCTCTGCCATACAGCCAGTTCTCTTCACTCCCAGTGTGGCCAGCTGGTTCCCAGAGCCAGAAGCTCTCTGGGGAAGCCCTCCTCAATTAGCAGAGGGTCAACACAAGGGGAGGTTAATGCATTGCTTCCAAAGCTGCCAGAGGAGCATGTCTGGCGAGGGCTCACGGAGAGCGGAGGGCCAGAGACATTGGAAGCGCCCCAGTGACAGAGATGGCCCATCTCCACGGCTGGGCGAGCACCAAAGGAAACACAGCAGCCGACCATACAGGCCCACAAGGACACATGACTTTTCCAGAGCTGAGCGCGAGTCCCACGGAAAGCTGTCTGGGGGAAGCGTCACTTTCCAAGACACCCAGCTCCCCATCTTCCACAGGTTTTCTGCTGCATGTCTGTAAGGAGCAGGGATCAGAGCTCAGTCTGATCTGAATAAAGAAAAGGAGTACTTGTGGCACCTTAGAGACTAACCAATTCATTTGAGCATAAGCTTTCGTGAGCTACAGCTCACTTCATCGGATGCATACTGTGGAAACTGCAGAAGACATTATATACACAGAGACCATGAAACAATACCTCCTCCCACCCCACTCTCCTGCTGGTAATAGCTTATCTAAAGTGATCACTCTCCTTACAATGTGTATGATAATCAAGCTGGGCCATTTCCAGCACAAATCCAGGTTTTCTCACCCCCCCCCCCCCCCCACACACACACAAACTCACTCTCCTGCTGGTAATAGCTTATCCAAAGTGACCACTCTCCTTACAATGTGTATGAAAACCAAGGTGGGCCATTTCCAGCACAATCCAGGTTTTCTCACCCTCCCCACCTTTTTTTCCAAAAACCACACACACACAAACTCACTCTCCTGCTGGTAATACACATTGTAAAGAGAGTGGTGATGAAGTGAGCTGTAGCTCACGAAAGCTCATGCTCAAATAAATTGGTTAGTCTCTAAGGTGCCACAAGTACTCCTTTTCTTTTTGTGTATATAATGTCTTCTGCAGTTTCCACAGTATGCATCCGATGAAGTGAGCTGTAGCTCACGAAAGCTTATGCTCAAATGAATTGGTTAGTCTCTAAGGTGCCACAAGTACTCCTTTTCTTTTTGCGAATACAGACTAACACGGCTGTTACTCTGAAATCTGATCTGAATGTCCACCCAGTCCCCTGGACTGGCAGCTTACGTCCTCCATACCAGATGTTCCAAAATCACTGGTCACTTACCTGGCATTGGAATCTAGGGCATGTATGTTCACAGCTGCTCCCTCTCTCTGTGCTGAATCTGAGCCCACAGATGGGGGCAGAGGACAAAACAACAAGCTGATGTCCAGTCACCTTCTGGGAGTGATCTGCTTGGTCCCACCTTGGCTCACTATGTGGATTTGCAGCATAACGGGTCGGTTACTGGCAACTGGGGAGGTGAGGAAGGGTCACGGATCCTGCTCCTCTCTCCTGGAGACACCCACAAGTCCAGGATTGCCAGGAGGAAGAGAAGAATGGGGTTACTGCTCACGGAGCACGTAACATGCTGTCTGGGGGTAGGGTACCCCATGAATGTAGGTGGGGCTCCCCATTTGCTCTGGAAGCTAGAGTCGCCGATCTCCGGCAGCCACAGGACTCCGAACTCCATGGGGGAAGGATCACACACTCTCACACTGTGCGTGGAACCCACGAAGACTCAGGAGCCACAGACCCAGCGCAAGTGAAAGGAACGGTTCTGCTTCAAGTCACTTGCTCTCCTTCCATGCTCTCGTGGGTTCTCCCAAAGCCAGCCCAGAGACAGGGAGCCTCCATTCACAAGAACAGAACGGGGGATGAGAGCAGCCCCACACAAACTAGAAGCCTGCCAGCATCCAGCCTTGGCTTTATCTCCTGCACCACCAGCAGAGCCCATATGGGAGATGCAGCCCCACCATGTCGTTGTGCTCAGGCCAAAGTCTGCAATACCGCAGCACCTATTGCTGTCTTCGAGGTCTTCCCCACGGCCAGACGCGGACGCTGCCCTGCTGTCTGTCAGCCGGATGTGAGGGCATAGACTAAACATTTACTTAAATATAAAGAACTTGGATGGGAAAATCAGTCACAGCATAGCCATGGCAGAAGAGAGGCCTCGACTTCACCACAGGACCTTTCGAACAACCAATTACAGTCCCTACGAAGGCGGCTGGCAAAGGAAAACAAACACTCCCTGGCACCAAGATTGCTGCCTCACTGCTGGCTTCCTGCCCAGCTCAAATGGTTCTGGATATTATCTGAACAACTAACATCTCCATCCCCCTTTATTCTGCCTTTTGTCTCCAGTTACTCTCTCTCTGTTTCTCTGCTTCACACAGGGACCAATTCGGAGTCAGCTTTAGCAGCAATGACTTATACCACTGCAGGACCTCGATTGGGTAGGCTATTCCCACTCACAATCAGCAGATCATCCAGGAAGGGCCCTGCCCACATGCCTGGAAGAAAATTTCCTCTCTGACCCCAGATATGCAATCAGTTTAATTCTCTTGTGCTCGGGAATAAATCTTTTATGGGTGCTGAACAGCACCAATGTGATGGATTCCAACTGCCTTTGAGTCTTGGCCTTCATAATAGGAGTCCCAGTGAATCGTTTTGATTGCACTTACAAAAACGTTACTTTCCCCAAACTCCACATGCTCAAGTTTGAGTGGGCGGCCTCTGCTTAGCAAAGGCTTCATCCCTGTCCTGTCCACCTGGAAGAGCCTAACATTTCTGCAGTAACTCCTCCTTGCTGGCACCTCACGCTGTGCTGGGAAAGCTCTCTCCTAATCACTCACGGAAGACCTCTCCTTGCAAGGTTATCAGCTCATTTCTGCAGCCACTTGGTTCCTGGAGAGCAATACTCCTCCTGACAATTACCAGCTTGCCATTAGCTTCCCTTCTAATTTCACTCCATGGGACTTCCCTGAAATGGAGGGGACTGGCATGATCTGTAGCTCGGAGAAGTACCTGGGAGAATCCACAGCTAGCAATGAACTTTCCACATAATGCCAAAGACTGACAAGCGCTCCACAGGACCAAAAAACCCCAAGCAACTTGCTTGCTTGACCACAACTTGTGTGTGAAAAAACAAACAAACCCAAAAATCTGGGACAAACCAACACTGTCCCAGTGTATCCAAGGCCTAGGATGGGTAAGTCTTTCAGCAAGACAAGATGACAGTTAATTAATGAGGACTTCCAACCCCTTTGTACATCTTTGGCTATGGAACAGCTGCTCAGGTGCTGTGAAATACCAACATGGTCTCAGACACACACACAGCAGGGCTTACCCCTCCTATAGGGACACGAACACATCCCTGCAAAAGGGAGCTTAGGGAACCTTTGACAGGAGTTGGATACTCACTGGAAAGTTTCTATAGCCTTGGAATCTACCCTCATTGCAGTGAGCTAGCAGGGGGCTCCAGAGACCAGAACTGCTCTCTCTAAAACTCCCCATTGTCTAGGAAATGAGGAAGAAATGAAAACAAGATTGACTGGCTGAAGAGGAAAGGTTCTGAAGGCGACTACAAGTGCAACAGTGCTCGCTTTGACCTAAAACTGGGATTAACCCATTAGCCCCAAACTAAACAGGAAGGCGATAAACTGTTCAAGCTACAGCAGAAAGATGACGCTTTTGTGGGAAAAGAAAAGGCCATTAGGCAGCTTTTTTACGTATTCAAATAAAGAAGCATGTGAAACCCCAGCGATGTGCTCCATCCAGCCCTTCAGTGAGCTCTCAGACCATTTCCTCTCCTTTACATTGTCCTTTTCCACACTGCTACTGCCTTTAATCCTTCAGAATCTGAATGGGAAAAACCCTGCTCTGAGCACTGTGCTCCCTGCTGAGAAATGTGTAAATGATTCATAGCTGCATTTAGGAGATGGATCAATTAATGGCTGCAGCTCTCCAGTGTTTATTTTGGGTATGATTCAAGCAGGCCAGGTCTGAATTGGCCACTTGTCACTTGCAGCAGCGGATTTGTACAATTCTCTTTGCAGAGAATGGCCCAAGTCCATCCTGTGTCGGGCTCGGAGTTCTCCTCCAGAGGAATTTTATTCTATCTGCGGCTATGACTCAAGCGAGGCTCTGAAGACTTCCCTGGCCCTAGGAAAGTTACTCCCAGAGAGCAGCCATTGCTTTTTCTTGTGCTGGAAGTCTCGACTGCCCAGGGTGAGGGCCCGCACATGGGATACACTGCAGGAGTCGAGGCAGACCATAGAGCCTGCTGGCAGCCCAAAGCATGGAGTGAGTGTGAACGCAGGGAGGGAAATCCATTCCCAAGCTCCGTCTCACCTCTTCACTCCTGCCCAGCCCTCTCAGACCTGCCTGCTCTGTTTACCTTTGTGTTTCAAAAGGTAAATCGAGGTTGAGTCTCACCTTACAAAAGCAGAGCTGTAAATGGGCATGGCTGGCTGGAGTCCTCTGGGCAGAGCCTGGCAATGGGGAATTTCATGGCTCTCAGTGCAATGTGCCAATAGGCGGGGCTGGGTTGGATGATGGGCAAATATGAAGAAAGTCCTGCCTAGGGAGCTGTACCTTAAAGTGGCTCTGCCCCTTGCTGAACACTGGCAATGCAAAAGGAAGCAGACAGGAAAGACTTATTTAAACCTCTCTGAAGGATTACTCCCTGCTTGGCAAGATGCAGCCACTACGTGCCAGCTCCCCACGTCCCTCTCACAGGCAGGGATGGAGCTATAAGGAAATAAATCCCTGCCAGTTGAGCTCTCCCCTCTCACCCAGAATCCACAGGACAGTGCAATCATCATCTCATTAACTGTGTCACCAGCTCATGAGCTCTGTAAACACCAGTTTCAAGGGGGCAAGCCACACTTCTCCTCTGGGAATCAGCTTTGTCTGTCCCTGGGTCTAGCCAGTGACTTAGTGGCCTCTGGCTGCATCCCGTGTCCTGCACATCGCAGTGTACATCTATCTCTGGAATCTCAGAGTCACTGCAAACGGGAGGCGTTTGTGCAGAGCTTTACTCAAGACAGCGTCTGTGTGACACAGCAATAGTGACTGTCCCATGCCCACCAGCCCCATGCTGTACCTGGGCCTCTGCTAACATGACATCTTTGATAACAGGCTGCCCTTGCGGTTCATTGTTCTCCAGCTTCACGTAAGTGACCTGGTACCCCCGGATCTGTCCATGCTGCTTGTTGGAGAGCGGCAGTTTCCAGCTGACCCGGATGGCTGTTGAATTCACAGACTCCACCTCCACTTTTCGTGGGGGGGCGCTGGGCACTAGAATACACATGGGACAGGAGCGTTACTGGCACAGGTCACACCATTCCCACCGCCACAGAGCCTCCTCCCACACCCATGGCCACGCACACCTCCCTGCACAGCTACAGTCCCATCACCCAGATCCCTCCCGGTGGCCAGGCAGAGCCCTGTGGCCCCAGTGGGAATGGCTCGGGCTGTGAGCTACGGGAGTACACCTTGCCTAGGGCTCCAGGAGGCCACCTGCAGTCTGCTGTTTACTCTCCCCAGGGCAGACGCCCCGCTCAAATACAGACACACAGCTCTAGGCAGATGTAACATGGGCCCTGAAACTGACACACGTCCCCACATGCCCCATCACCGCCCAGATCCTGCACAGCACTGCCAGAATGACAACAAAAGGTTAATGGGAAGAGGAAAAACAGCAGAGAGAGCCCAGCCAGAGAGAGGGGCCGGCACTTCATGCCTGGCTCGCTGAATGCTTTTGGAGAATAAAGTGAAAATGTATGGTGCCCTGAAAATATCAATTTCCTTGCCAGGTGAGGCACATTTAAAGATATATTTACACCTTGTCCACCCTTTGGAAACATGACGTCCTTCTGCCTTTTTGGTCCCGTGCTGAGTGAACAATGTCAGTGCTGAAAAAGCCACCTCTCCCTTGCTCTTGGAAAGCTCCCTTGGACTGAACCAGCTGGGAGCAGAGTCACATTCCCTTCAGAGGGTGTCACTGCCATGCGAGCACTGAGGAGCTAGTTGCAAGACACAGCTCAAGTCCTTTGTCCCACTGCTGAGGGGCCCCCACCCACTCTTCCTTCCCCAGAAGGATCCAGGGCCTGTAAAAGGCCCATATGCCTCAACTCCCAGCACAGCAAGAAATCATCCCAATTAGGTAATTAGGGATGGATAGCTGACATGCAGAAATAATGAACGTTGCTATTCCAACCAACTAGATGGGAAGAAACAGCTACCAAGCAGGAAAGCATGACTTTGAAGCCTCAGGGCAATTCATTCTTTTCCCCAGATGTCTCTCTTAATTGTAGATAATTACATAAATTGGAGAAGGGAAGGAGTGAGTATTTCAGCACTGCTAGGCCAGCAAAGGTGACAGAGTGGAGGGGGCTGTGGTCAAGTGGTTACCACAAGCCTGGTGCACCCTGTGTTGTCATCCAACCCACTCAGTGACCTTGGGTGAGCCTTACAGCTTCCTTCCCTGGGCGAATGAGCCGAACCCCGCCCACCCACGCCTCTCAGCTGGGAACTGGGGCGAAAAGCAAGATGCTCCTGAGCTGAGCTTGTTGGGTAACAGATCATCAGCCCTGGCAGCGTCAGGAACAGATCTTGGGGTGGGAGGACAGTGTTTGCCAGGAATCCGGTCCTGGGGGACCAGGTGGGTTCCCCCAATTTGGGGTGTCTGCTGCACTGCCTGTACCAGTGATGTGAGCAAGGGATGGGTCTGAGATCCGAGAGGGAAAGTTCAATTTGTTCTCATCTCACTCAGAGTTCTGTATTTCACATTCCTTCCTTGGGGACATCTCCTGAGCATCAGCATGTTGGAGAAATCTGAAATCATTTCTGACAGCTGAACTGGGATGTCCAACCACGGTGCCCTAAAACTAACTAGGAGAGCTTGTTGTGACATTTCTAGGGTAGCAGCTTCCCTTGGGCTGTGACTCGGCTGGATGAGAACTGAAGCAAACGATACAGGCAGCAGTACACACAGACGTATTCGTCGAGCCGGGCAAACAGTCCGTGAACATTTCCATACACCACATCCCACAGCCGAAGAGGCACAAGGGACAGTGGCAGCACATTTAGTGAAACTGCAAAATGTCTGGTCTCAATTTGTGAAGCTGGCTGGGCAATGCAGAGATACTCCTCCGCTCGCCTCTCTGCCGCTTCCCTCCCACTGCCACGCACAGCCTCTGAGGTCAGCATCAACCACGGCAGTTCCTCCCCTCACTCCGAGCACCAGCACTTTCAAAGGGAATGGCTTAAGCCCTGGTGACATAACTGACAGACTTGCTAATGCAACGCAATTTCTGTTTAAGGCCGTCCCAGCCAGGAATGCATTCTGGACATGGGATATTCTGACGCTGGAGAGGAAGAACAGATTTATGTAAGCTGTGGCCTGCCTGGGAGCAGCTTTCCAACAATAACCATGAGCTTCAAATGGACTTTGTTTCCTCTCTCTGATTTTCTGCATTTCTAGCCAACAAGCTAACTTTAAATCCTGATCCGACAATGCAGGAGGGAACAGCCGCTGCCGGGGGGATCCACCCCACAGCCTTTGCCTGGAGGGGGTGGCACCCTACAGCCTTTCCCTGGGGGACCCGCCCTACAGTGCTTCCATTACAGAGGAGCTTTGCTCTCACACAAGCCTGGAAGGCCAGGGCAGGGGAGCTGTGCTCTGAGTGCAGGCAAGTGGCTGCCTCATTCTCCCAGCAGGCCCAGGGTTGCGTGGTGGGGATCAAATGGGGGAAGTGCAATGGACCAGCTCACCACTGGCATCCAGGACTCTGCCTCTCCAGTCACTTGGTGCCTGCCGTGAGCTCCCCACGCAAGGCACACAAAGGCCAGCGAAGAGACCAGCAGCAGGAGAGGGGCACGTGGCAGAGGCTGCAAGGCTGGAGCGTGGTGTGAGAGAAGGAACCACTCCCCAAGAGAATGCAGCCATCTGTCCCCGCTATGGCCGGCCGGTAGCGAGCATGTTCCGGGCACTGGCAACAGACTGAGCAGCGCCTGGCAGAACAGCAAGGAGCGGTCCTGGATACCTGCAGGGAAGTGGCTAAAGGAGCGGCTCAGTAACACCTACCGTCCTCATCAGTGCGCACATGCACCGGGGAGCTCTCCGGTCCAGGCCCCACATCTGTGTGGGCCCGCACCCACACCTTGTATTCTGTCCATTTCTCCAGGTCCTTGATCTCCCAGCTGGAGCGTTCCCGTCCAATTCCATCCACTACGTGCTTGGCGCTGTCCTCTGCGTCCACCGCCTGGTACGCAATGGAGTACTGCGTGATGACCCCATGGCGGCTCTGAGCAGGCGGTGGTACCCAACTTACCCGGATGGTAGTGGAGCTGGTGCTTACGCACTCGACTTCTTGGGGTGGGGCGGAAGGGGCTAGGGATAGTGGGGAGATGAAGGGAAATGAGCGGAAGGAAAAACAAAATGTAGAGGGAACTCTTACCCAGCCAACGGAGCACTGCGTAGCAGCAAAGAAATGCAGCCGAGAGCTTTGCAGACTCTCCCACTCCTCCTTTACAGGTAATCTGAGAAGTCGTTGGGGGCAATCTGTATCTGAACATCTGACAGGCAGCGCTGCCACACCAGACTGCCTCCCCAGCTGTCTGGGGTTTAATGCAGTGACAGCGTGGGGAGGGGGAGAGAGACATGGGGCCAGGGAGAAGAGAAATGTTTTCAGCTGAGATGTGAAACAAACAGAGCTGAAGAGGCGGCAAAATCCCAGCAGGCTGGAGCGATAGAGGAGACGGCTCCTGCACCAGATGTGGGGAGATGGCGTGAAGGGCAGAGAGGAGCCTGGGGCTAGCTGAGGGCAGGTGCAGCAAGAGAACAGAGAGAAGACACTTAGAAGACTGGCTAGAGCAAGATCCCGAGAGGGAACTGGGCACTGTATCCTGGAATGGGGCGGGAGCCTGCGGAGCTTTCGAGGCTGGCAGGGAAGGTGGCTGTGCTTGTGCATGTGAGAAGGGACGTCTGGAAATGGGTCCAGCTTGTTCATTACCTGTCAATGGGCTTCAGACCCTGCCCCAGCCCCAGCCCCAGCCTAGGGGGGACGGGGCAGGCAAAGTTTCGCTTCAAAGCAGACGTGAAAATCATCTGCCTCTAACACCAAGTTCTGAGCCACGCCAGCAGGAACCATAGCTCTGGGCTGGGGACAGAAGATGGTGGGTGTGCTGTTATGAAGGTGACCAATACACAGATGCTACCCAGCCCACCACTCCTGGCCCTGCTGGGAACGAGGAAGGAAGAGAATATGGGGCAGGAGGGGAATTAGCAAAGGACAACGACCTGCAGGAGGTGCTGACCGGTTACCCGCAGCCTGCGGTGAGGACAGGCCCCCTCTGTAGTGCTCAGGAACGGAGGAAACGGGCAGGGAGAGAGCAAAGGCACAGATACAGCACACACACCTGAGCATCAGCAGCCCAGACAACAGCCAGAGGGAGGACAGAGAAGGCAGACTGGAGAGAATGGAGTCTTGGGGAACACCTCAGAGGAGGCGCCTGTGAAGTGAGGAGCCATGAGACTCCGGGAAGTCCTTCCCTTCCACTACCAGCTGCAAAGGCCAAGCAGGCAGGCCAGCGTTTGCTCGGCCATTTGCTCTGCACCGCGTCTCCCGGGACCTAATGCGAGGAGCTGCTGTCATAAGGGCCCCCTCTGCAGGGCAGCACAGGTAGGCGTCTCGCTGGCCCTTTCCATCCTGCCTGTTGGCTGGGTAAGAGTCACACAGACAATGCACAAAACACACAAGCAGTCGCTTAACCCTTAAGGGAAATAAAATAAAAGGCAGTAACATAAGCAGGGTCAACTTAAACCACCCCCGGCATGGAAATGTCCATCCCCCGCCCCGGGCAGGCAGCAGGGCCAGCGTGCGCACGCATGCACACACGCACACACACACACATGCACGCACGCACGCATTCCCCCCCCCCCGGCAGACATGCTGCTGTCTCCACGTCACAGCAGGCCGAGGGCCAGGAGAGTGTGTACTGCTGCCCGGCTTTGGGCATGAGTGGGCCTGCACCCCTACCCAGCTCAGAGGCTCCTTACCAAGGGAAAATCTGCCTCAAGCACCCTGGCAAATCTCGAGGGAGAGCAGCATTTGAATTGGGGAGGGACCTGCGGGATAGGAGATCTGAGGGTTGTTACTCCTTCCACCTCCCACACCTACTTGGGGGACCATCAGCCCCTTTTCACTTCCAGATCCCTTTGCAGAACCCCAGCAGGTGAATTTAAACTAGTTTCCTAACTAGCTTCTCACCAAGCATAGGGTGGGCCGCGCCCCTGCTTCTGCAGACACTGTGTGTCCCCTGCCTGGGCAGCCTCAGGTTGGCAGGAGACTCGTTACTATTCAGCGGCACACAGAATATTTCCAGAACAGGTCCTGCTTCAGCATCCAACATCCCCCTCACCCCTGCCCTCCGCCCCGGTGCCCCTGCCAGGCACAGCTCAGGGGTTCCTCTGCTAAATTACGCACCTTGTATGGTGCTGCTGCGGACTCCTGCATTGATTGCTGCGCCTCTGGGACCCTCAGCAGAATGAGGTGTCCAAGGAAAACTCAACTCAGCCAAGCCCTTAGGAACGGGAACCTCTTTGCCCAGACCCCTCAGGAGCTGAGGGCCCTCTCTGTGCTGCTGGAGGCTAAGTGAAGAGGCAGCGCACCCTCCTCTGCTTCCTGCGCAGACAGCGCAGCTGCGGAAGGCGACCCCTGGCCCCAGCCCCTGGTCTATCAATGAATGCCAGAACAACTTGGTTCCGGCAGGGCAAAGCCCAGCTAACAACCCAGAACGGTCTCATTAAGGGCATGCCTCTTGCTTGTCAGTGCCAGGAATATCACCTGAAACAGGCTCTTCGGATCATGCAAGTCTGACTGCTGCTGCTTGCCACTCTCTGTGATCTAAACGCCTTTTCCAGGGCACCCAGATGGGATGGCACAGGGGACAACCACTTGAAGTGTGGACGAACGATACCCATCCTAAGGTCAGAGGGAACCTATCTGACCTGCACAGCAGGCCGGAGCATTTCACCCAGTGATTCTAGCACCAAGCCCATAACTTCAGGCTGAGCTAAAGCAGGCCTCTTCGACGGAAGTCCAAGGCTGCCTTAAAGACTCCAGGTGACAGAGCCCACTACACCCTTACATTTCTAGGCATCAGCAGCCCTTGGGGCTTTTTTCTGAGCCCTTTCCAATTTGTCAGCACCCTTTGTGTGGGGTGGACACCCGAACTGGGTAACTTTGTTATGTTACTGCTGTGGTCTTTGCTGAGAAAGCCAAATCTCTAACAGGGTGACTTTGGAAGTGCTGGTGAGGAGACAGTGTGTGCAGAGTAGGTTAGGAGCCCAGTGAGCAGGTAGGGCTATCTCCAAGGAGTGTCTTCTCCTAGTCTGACTATGGCAGGGCTCCTCAGGGCTTGTCTACACTTGGAGTGCTCTTGACGAATGGACTGTGTGGGGACAGAATGCCTTGCTCCCGGTTAGCTAAATCCCATCGACACAGCACTTGGTGCCTGCATCCGTTGCCTGTCTGGCTTTGTTATTTGAGTGGTGGAAGAGGTGCCCAACCCTTTGTCTATCAATGACAAAGTGGCATCAAAACCAGCAAAAAAAATAAAATGACAAATCCCTATATTCAGAGCATGTTCTCCAGCGCTCAAATATTTATAACGGCTTGAGCGGAGACTCTTTCTATATTTTATGTCCAACCTATTGCACAGGCACTGAGATTCCATTAGCCAAAGCACTAGTTTAACTGGGCTGCTGGGACCCTAGTGATTGATATGCTAATGGGGGGAAGGAAAAAACAGGGCTGCAGCCTTTTCCTTGAAGGGAAGGTCATTGTAATCATGAGTGGCGCTGCTGCCCTCCTTCTCTGAGGGCCACCTCAGCCTAGCCAACACAGCAGGAACAGCAGACGCTCTCCCTGCAGAGAAAGCCGGCTGCCTTCACCAACTGCTCACCCCACATGGTCACCAAATCCTAGACAGACGCTCCTTCTGCCCCTTTTAATGCTCTTTGCATGATAGCAAACCCAGAACTGGTTAGTGAAAACGAGCTTATCTAGAGAGCCCTTGGATAGCCCTAATCTGCTTACGAGCAGCACTTTGAGCTGCCAATCACAGCCAAGGGAACTCTGCTCTGCGATCGCATGGGGCAGAGAGTGGATGAAAGTGGTATCGCCAGGGTCACCTCAGAATCTGGCCTCTTTATTAACTTCCCTGCTGCTTGTGGTTGTTTCCCTCATGCCTGCAGTTCCTGAAGCAGCAGCCTCATTCACTCACACACAGCACCACGTTCCTCCGCCTGGTCTCCCAGCCGCCAGTCAGCACAGGGGAGCCCCGCCTTGCAAATGTGTCCAATGCAGTCCTGCGACTGGCACCCTCAGCAGACAGGCAGCTGGGGAGGTGGTTGGGAAGGGGAGGGGGAGGAATGAGAGTGTCCCATGGCCTGGGAGACAGGTGCTCTCAAGCTGCCGGAGTCTAGCAATCTGAGCCTGGCCTGCCCATCTGAATGGCATGACGGCATGTAAGCAAACTCACAGAGACACATTTCCCTGCCCAGCAGCCTCTCCCAGGCACTTTGCCAGCCCACGTTCCTCCCTCCTCAGTGTCTCTGTGAATCTACCTGCGGGAAAGGACGGCATGGCTGAACAATACAGACAGGACTTACCATATCACCTTCTGCCAATCAGGCCGAGATGGGAGTGCAGGCTGGCTTTCCCTAACCCCACACCGGGTCGCTATTTGTCAGTGGCTGGTCTGACAATACAAGGGCAGGAGCACTGAGGCCTGGTGGTCCCCATGCCTAGGGGGAAGCCAGGCTGCCTTTGCTCTGTCCTCACCAACAGCCCTGTGGACACTTACTGGATTGGGCAGTTCTGGCTTCTATGACTGGGGTGTACACCCCCAGCCCCAGCTCCGAACGGGCTCCCAGCTGGAACTTGTACAGCGTGTCAGGCTTGAGACCTTCCACTGCGTACGACGAGCTTGGGTCAAAGTCCACCTTGTGCTGGAGAACAGATGGGAGACGCCAGTTATTTTACACAGTTAGAGAAGAGCAGATAAACATTTCTCCCCGGGGATCAGCTCCCAAGGCCAGGGGAGCCAGTGACCATGCTCCCAGAACTGCCCTGAGCTCCTGAGCCATGGAGCCCAGACACAGCGTTCCCCCTGCTGCCCAACACACTCGCGATAGACACTCCTCCGGTGTCTCGGGTTACTGAGCGTCTTGAATTCATCGGCCGCGACTCCACAGTGGAGCAGCTTAGCTCTACAATGCTGCCCACGCAGCATGGCTGTAACGGACACCGCTAATTCCCTGCGCCAGGTTTGGGGGCAAGCATGACCTAGTCATTAAATATGCACCTGAGCCACAGAGCAGCTGGGGTCTGTTCCTTGCCCTGAGCCCTGGGGAGTCCCTGCCCAGCTGCGACGTGGGGAGAAAGCCCCACCTCGTGGACTCGTTCGTGTTTGTAGCAAGCCTGTAGATGCCCATGCGGAAGGCAGGCCCCCTGGAGCGCTCTATCAACACCTGTCCTGCAGGAAGGGCGAGTGGCTTGCTTATAGGAACTCACGGTTGTTCAGTGGAGTTCAACCTGCAAAGTGACTGGTATTGTTTCTGGCACCAACGTACAGGGAATTGGACCATGCACCCCACAGCAATGGGACACTAGGGCTTTGCGTCTGTGTTATCACTACGATGCTGCACGGCACCAGGGATAAATCTGGCACCAACGTACAGGGAATTGGACCATGCACCCCACAGCAATGGGACACTAGGGCTTTGCGTCTGTGTTATCGCTACGATGCTGCACGGCACCAGGGATAAATCTGGCACCAACGTACAGGGAATTTGACCATGCACCCCACAGCAATGGGACACTAGGGCTTTGCGTCTGTGTTATCGCTTCGATGCTGCACGGCACCAGGGATAAATCTGGCACCAACGTACAGGGAATTGGACCATGCACCCCACAGCAATGGGACACTAGGGCTTTGCGTCTGTATAATCGCTACGATGCTGCACGGCACTAGGGATAAATCTGGCACCAACGTACAGGGAATTGGACCTTGCACCCCACAGCAATGGGACACTAGGGCTTTGCGTCTGTGTTATCGCTACGATGCTGCACGGCACCAGGGATAAATCTGGCACCAACGTACAGGGAATTGGACCATGCACCCCACAGCAATGGGACACTAGGGCTTTGCGTCTGTGTTATCGCTACGATGCTGCACGGCACCAGGGATAAATCTGGCACCAACGTACAGGGAATTGGACGATGCACCCCACAGCAATGGGACACTAGGGCTTTGCGTCTGTATAATCGCTACGATGCTGCACGGCACCAGGGATAAATCTGAGATGGCTGCTTTGGGTTGATCTTGATTGTTCCAGGCACCCAACATGGATTCTGGAGGGACTCTCCCCACATCCTTCTCCTGGGCTGTGTGGCCATTCCTGAAGATCCAGCTCCCAAGGCCGCCAGGCCTCCAAAGCAGTTCTGGTTGTGGAGCTGTGCAGCCACAGTTTGTAGTCAAGTTTACTTTCATTACCCTGCACACGTCCCCTGCCAGCCCAGCACTAGGAATGCCTTGCTGAAACCCAGAGATCATTGCACTGCACTTTCTCGAGGAACTAGAGCTTCCGATCACAGGCCCCAGACTAACTCGATGGGACTCAACTCACGGGTTGGAGCAGCAGTGTAGTTGAAAGACAGGTGGAGATTAGGTTTCACACCACCATAGGCTAAAGACCCAAGAGCCCACTGATTTAGGGAGAAAACACCTCTGTTGCCGTCCTGCGATGCTGCAGCCCCAGATACTGCAGCTAAGGTTGTGGTGGCCTTTTCCCAGCTGCGGGATCATGATACTCTGACCTTATTGGTCACTGGCTGAGGCCAAGGTAGACTCCTCACCTGACTCCCATCCTCTCCTTCCCAGTACAGCAGCTCGTATTTTGTAATGCGTTCCTGTGAGGCCGGGAGCCACGTCAGCAGGATCCGGGTATCAGACTCTGCCTCTGCCTGGAAATCAGCTGGCTGGGCTGGAACTGGGGACCAATAAAATACAGTTAGCGATGGCCTGGGTGCTACGAAGGGTGGCAGAAACTCTGCTACCATAGGCTGAACCTGGTCCTGGAAAGGATCTTCTGTATTTAACCTTGGCCCTCTCTTCCTACTCCCCAGCTTCAGGCCAGGTGACAAGTCCTTGAGGCCAGGCCGGTGGAGCTGTAAAATCCAACTTGAGCAGACAGTCCTACCTGCTTGAGCTCTCACCGAGCTAGCACACTAAAAATAGTCGTGTAGCCGCTGCGGCGGGAGGGGCTGGCAACCCCAGTACGATCCCGTCCACCCAGGTATAGGCTCAGGCGGCCAGCCCCTCCCGGGCCTCTTGCCACTGCAGCTGCACGGCTATTTTTAGCGCACTAGCTCCATCAGAGCTCGTGTGGGTTTCTCTGTCTGAGCTGGGAATCACTTCGTCCAGCTCCAGCACAGACCCACCAGAGCCTACTCAGGAATTGCTCGTTTCTAGTCACGGATTCAATCAGCAGCCTAGGCCTCTTCCATTGCACACAGAGTCATACCCCTCCCAGAGAAAGCCCGGCACTGCTGCAGGGGTGAGTTACTCAGCCTCCGCGGGCTCCCGCCAGAGTCCAACACAAGTCGTTATGGTTATTTTTGCTGAAATTGACACAGATTCCCCCCAACACGCACTAACGGTGTGAAGCTGCTGTCTCTGGCACCAAGCTGTCACTCTGGCATGTGACCGGTAAAGCACCCAGCCTGGCTCGGAAGCCCAGTAAACAGAAGGTGGCCTGCACAGCAGCATGCAGGGGGCAGAGGGAAAGGGACACGCAGCACCAGGAGCAGGATGACAGCACTAAGAAAAAAGGTTTCACACATACCCCCCTGCTGAGTTTTGACCTGGATGATGTCTGAGGGAGGCCCATCTCCCACGGAGGTGAAGGCCAAGACACGGATGCTGTAGGTGGTCCCTGTGATTAGGCTGCCCACAGTGGTGAGGTGACTGTCGTCTGTGTTGTGTTTCTGCCACATGCTCAGAGGCAGATGCGGGTCCGTAGTGTAGTAAACCCGGTATCCTCGGATCTGTCCGTTGGGCTCCTCTGGCTGCTCCCACTGAACAAGCATGGTGCTGGCACTCAGCATCCGTGCCTGGACCTTCAGGGGTGGGCTGGAAGGAGCCTGCTCTCCGGTCCGTGCCTCCACCAGTTCGCTAGGAGGCCCCCTTCCAATATTATTGACGGCAATGATGCGGAACTCATACTCCGAGAAGGGGCTGAGGCCACCAATGCTATAGCGGGTTGTCGCTACGCCGTCCACCTCCTGGAACTGGCCCTCCCAGGACTTGGGCTTGTACTGGATGACATAGTAAGAGATGGGGTCTGAGTTGCCAGAGTCCCAGGTGAGGGTCACGCTGGTGGCTGTTGTCTCAGTCACCAGTGGCTCCGTCGGTGGCTTCGGCAGCGCTGGGATTGGAAGGATAGAGAAGCATTTTAAATAATTCAGTCAGCTTAACTCCTGCAATGTGCAGAGGGATAAAAATGGAGCTGCCACCTCCCATTAACATTCTTCTTTAAAAGGCAGAAATCATTTCATACTCTGGAACATGCATTTTTATATCATCATATATGGCACGAAGTGGTTCTTAATGGAAGGATAAACAGAGCAATCATATTATTAGACGTGCTTGAAGCACTTGCCAGCAGCAGGCTAAAGAAAGGTAATTTAACAGGGATGCTTGTTGTCGGGGTGTTGAGCTGGTAGTTGAAAGGTGCTCACCTGGGCTAGGCTACACCTCTGGGAGCAAGCTTCACAAAGGGACACAGGGAAACAGCCTGAGCACCACACACTATCTAGCTCCACAGAGACAACATCCTAGGCTGCGGGGAGCTCATGGCAAGTGCAGTTAGATGCGCTGAGGCTAAGAATGCCCTGTAAGTATTACAGGGCATGCAGACAGGATGCAGCCAGAGAAATTACCATTATTTCACAGGGTGGCGTGTCAAACCGTAACCAGACAATATATCGGTCCACAGGAATTCTGACACTGAGATCGCTGAAGTGTTTACATAAAAATGGCCAAACTGGGTCAGACAAAGGTCCATCTAGCCCAGTATCCTGCCTTCTGACATTGGCCAATACCAGGTGCCCCAGAGGGAATGAACAGAACAGGGAATCCTCAAATGATCCATCCCATCACCCATTCCCAGCTTCTGGCAAACAGAGCCTAGGGACACCAACCCTGCCCATCCTGGCTAACAGCCATCGATGGACCTATCCTTCATGAATTTATCTGTTTTTTTTTTTTAACCCTGTTATAGTCTTGGCCTTCACAACATCCTCTGGCAAAGGTTAATGAGGTCTGCAGTTGCTGCAGCAAAAAATGTCCAGATTTGCCATTTTACCAGAAGAACAAAGTGAGGGAAATCTGCAGAGCATCAAGCTAATAAGTGAATTAAAGTGTCCAGTAATGAAGTCTCCTATGTACTGACCCAGGTAACTGGTTATTCGTGCTGCAGTAATGCCCAAGTCTGAGCTAAAAGGAACTGACACTCTGTCCCAAAATGAGTGCCCAACTACCTTGATTTGAAGAAAAGCAATCCAGTTCTAAGTCAGACATCTGGATGTTCGATCAGGCTTTGCTCTCACACACTACAGAAAGCCCTCCTGGAATGTACAGCCGAATAATGTCTGCTCTTCAGGACAGAACCATGTCTGTTTGGATTTGTACACCACTGAGCACCCTGGGAACTGGAGTCTGACTGTGGCCTTAGGGTGCTACTGCAACGTAACGTTAAATCACTGTTGATGCTGACTCGATCCTGGGCATGCTGGTAGCAGGGACAGGCTCTCCCGCAACGAGTCACAGAACATGGGAGTATTTTGAGAGGGTAAAGCATTCCTCCAGGGGGACAGGTGAGTACTGATTTCCAGAGGCAGAGACGGGACACATGATATATACTTTAGATGGCCCCAAGAGCAAATCTAGTTAATGCATTAGCATGCAGGCCAGTGTTTGGGAGCACTGACGTTTAGGACACACTGTATGGAACCACGTAACTTGCTAATTTATAACGGCTTTTCACCAGCACTGACCATGTGTGTCTTCTCCTCTGCCCAATGACAGACCTGCTCTTCTGCAGGCACCTGATGCAATGACACTGTGGCGCCTAGAACACACAGCCCAAGAGGGGGGTGGAGAAACAGAGTGGAAGGGGCTTAAAGATCTTTGCTCCTAATGAGAACTGAGCAGAAAGCCTTAGGCCCCTTCAGAGTGCATGTGAGGGCTTGAGTTTCTGTTCCAGATACAGCCCTGTGTTAAACTGCAGGTGTCACCTTCTACCACCCAGATGTGGGGAGAGCGGACAGGGACTAAGGAGTTAATACAAAGAGCAGTCAGTGCTGTGGGGCTGTGCCTCCCACCCCCTCTGTGCTCTCGTTTTCCATCTGACTCTCAGCGGTGGACATTGTATAGGCAGGGAGAAACGGTCAAACCCAGGGATGGGACAGGAACCGAGTGACGGGTAATGCAAGTAAAAACTGAGGGTTAAAAGGCTTTTGCAAACAATATCTGGAGAAGAAGAATTTGTGTTGAACTCCCAGGTCAAAGGGGACCAAGTCTCAATTCTGGGGCACTGTCTGAGCAAGGCCTTGGTGCTAAAAGGGGACCGTGAGACAGTAGGGGCTTGTGAGGACAGACGGATTTAAAAGAACGATGCGCCTGTGGAAATGAGAGTTACAGCCTGCCTGCTGGGGGAGGAGGGCTGGGTTGTTCTGGGCCTGCCTGGGCACTAGCTGGAGATGCAGAGCCAGAATCTCAGGCCAAACGCAGACGTAGGGCTCTGCATCCACAGGAATCGATAGTGATGTGGGGCCAAGTAAACAAAATGCCTGTCAGTGTCAGAGCAGGAACCACACCTTAGAGACAGTGCAGGATGGGAGGAGGGAGGCAGAGAGAGGGGTGGAGGCTGAGGGTATAGCAGGCAGTTGAAAGAGTCCATTTAAGACCCTCCATGTCGTGGGTGGGGACAGGGAGCTCACCATTAAGTCCCTATGCACACAGCCCAAGGGCATAGGACCGGGTTTATCTCTGTTCAAAATGGGTCTCTTGACAAGGAGGGGGGTTGGGTCACGGGGCCTCAGGGTACCTGCGCTAAAGCGCAGCTGCAACCTGCCAGGGGCTGAGCCAGGACTCGCTGGCTGGAGACTTGGGTCAGAATTCCTCAGGAGAAACAGACCCTGTAGCCCCAGTGATGCCTCTTGGCACATCAGAGCCTGCCCACAGGCAAGCAGCCTCCCACGCTCTCCCTTGCCAAGGGCGGCGTGGGCTCCACGCACAGGGGGAGGAGACAGGCTGCTGGCGTGAAGAGTCAAATCGAAGCTGGAAAACAAATGGGAAAATCAGGTCGTGGGCTGTGAACTTCCTTCCCGAGACAGCAGGGCCATGAGGCTGCTATGGCCTGCAGTGCACAGAGTGCACCCAGCAGGAGCCCATGGAAGGGCCCTTCAGGTCCAGACCCCACTGAGAAGCAGCAGAGCTTGCTCACGAAGGGGTGGGGGGGCTGTGCTGTGTTTTACCTTTGACAGTGATCTGGGCCGTGGCTTCGATCATGCCGAGAGAGGAGATGGCCACGCAGGTGTAGTTGGCGGACTGCACAATGTTGTTCAACTCCAGGACATTCCTGCCGACAGGCATCTCATCTTCTTTGGTCAGTTCCTCCACACCAGCCATCCACTTCACGTAGGGCATTGGTGCACCCACGGCCACACATGTGAGGTTCACGCTCCCCCCAGGCATCACCTCGTGGTTGCTCGGAGGGATCGAGAATCGAGGTGCGACACGCCGCACTGTAACAAGGAGGAGACAGTTAGTAGTGTCACTGGATCGGCACGTGGCACTCAGCTACATTAAGGGGGTTTGACATTTTCACGGACAGGGCGTATATCTATCCATAGAGATAGATATAACGAAGCACAAAAGCTGTTTGCTGCTTTGTCAAATTGCACACACACTGCTCTCCTTCCTTAGCCACTGGCATCTTATTAAAACCACTCATTAGGGGTTGGCACATCCACTCCCCCCAAACGGAGGCTATTACTAACATGAACCATTCCCCCATTTAAATTACATCCCCCTAATTGGAAAGCATACACAAATGCCACTCACACTCTTTCTTCGTACAGGGCCCACTGAAGCTCTGCAAAATGGAATTACCTGATCAATTTATTAGCTTAGAGCCAAGCCACTCGCTCCCTACACCTCACAGAGTATGGGCAGGGGGTGCGGGAGGTTTTTTTTCCTGAATTAGCACTGGGGTTACTGCTAGATAAAATATAATTGCCCTGAAAATGGACCTCGGGATCAGGTTCAGAAAAAGAAACCGTCGCCAGAGCTGCATGACAACGTCACAGACTGATCTGATCACCTTGCTGGGCAGGAGACACTAATCCTGACAGCCATGAGATCCCACCCACTTCGACAGGAGAGTGCTGGGCTGCCAGAACCCGATCCACCTTTGTGGCAGCACTTTGGGAGACCTATTTCTCCTTATTTCATTGCAAAGCATCTCTCCGCAGCCACCTCTCGCAGGGCATTTAATTCAAGACTTATTTGTAAGCAACTCTCAGCTACAATAAAGCTCTAAAGCTGCCAGCCGTATGCATTCCAGTCAGAGAAATGACACTGAGAAACGAGGCCCCTTCTGCGGGGTTAGTGTTATGGGCCTATTTAAGAAGGGGTAGAGAAACACAACTGTGTTCCGTAAATCTTTGTCTGCTCTGGGCTAATGCAGTTTGGTCTGTAGTTAAAAAGGGAAACTGCCTGAATGTGTCTTGCCTGGAACTCTCGCTCTCCCCTGCCTTCTCCACTGGAAAGGAAATATCAAAGCCCAGGGAAGGTTCACGACTGACTCACTCACACGGAGCCGTCCATTTCCAATGACTCTCGCTCAGCGCAATCACGGCTGGCAGAGCAGCGAACAGTCATAGAGCGGGATCTGAAAGGGAATCCCAGTGGCTCCAGGTCCCAGAACTTTGCCCATGGAGTTGGAAGGACTCTCTGATGCAGGGCCTGTGGGGAGCACGGTGGCACTGGGCATCCTCCCACATCAGCCCTGGTACTGCCTCAGCAGTGTCAGCTCAGTCTGACAGGCTGATTCTGCCTAACCACATTTCACTAGCACGGCTCTTTGATGATTCACTCCCAAATCCACAGACTTGCAGACACAGACTGAACACAGAAGCCCCCACGCTAGATGTACAACAGAGCTATGACTTGGTGATAAATTAGACAATGCTGTCAACAATGCGTGTGTACTACACATCTTCTTGGAGACAAAACAGGGCTCATTAGCTCCTTCCCAGCCAGGGGGAAGGATAACGTGTGCTTTTTAAGATGTCTAAATCCAAAGTCTTGCTGGATGTTTCTTTTAATCAATTATTAAATCCCAAATCAATAGCTACATGTGTGATCGCCAGGAGGCGTTACCTGCCTGACAGGGGAGTGCTCCCCAAACCAGACAGAAATGAAACTTGCCTCGAGCGCTACACAGTCATGAGAATACCGCGCGGACTCGATGGACATGGCGATGGGTTTAACATGATGGTGTGTATTTTCAGTCAAAGCACCCCAGCACCATCCTTTAGGAGGCAGCTTTCATTTTCCAATGAACATGGCACTGAATTCTTTCAGACAGCCGCTGTTTGGACTGGATCCCAGTCCAGGGATAGCAACCCCCCCACACCTCCCACATTTTCAAAAGGAAGAAAAATTAGAGAGAAAAACTGTAGGTCTGCACAGAGCATTTGTTCATGCACCTGACATGCACCAGGCAGGCAAGAGAGGCCAGGATGGTGTCACAAAGCAAAGGGAATGAGTTAAGGGAGATGCACACTGACTTAGGTACGCAGACACTGGACAATGGAAAACATCGAGCGTGACTTCTCCCCAAGAGGCCATGCAGGAGGATTGGAGTCTCAGAAAAACCAGCATGCAGAAACAGCCCTCAAAGCCCAACCCTGTGAGAACAGGGCTAGAATGGCCTCTGTTGCCCCCCATAGACAGGGCCCCTGTTGCAGACACAGCTGCTCCCCAACCTATCCAATGCCATTCACTTCAGGCTCAGAAACCCTTGGGCCCAACTGACACGTATCCCTCAGACTTGAGTCCCTGGCTCTCCTTTGTGAGAGCGCGGAATGCTGTAACCCCCTTGCTCGGAAGGAACACAGCTTGTGAATCTGCCGATAAACGCCTCCGTTCATTCTGCAGCGTGCTACTGAGAGAACCTCTGGTCCCTTTTCAAAGCTGCTGTTTACTATGCTGTTGGCAGGGGAAGAGAAAAGGCTGCTAGACAATATACTGAGCTGGGGGTCTGCGTGCCTAGGGATGGGATGAATGGCAAAGAAAATACTCTCTCCTCCCCTCTCCAGAGCGGATCAATACAAGGAAAAGGTTTCTAGGCAAACCCTTGTCCTTGAGTGACAGTCGCATAGGCTGGTGGGGCAGGGAGATCATCCCAGGAGGCCTCTTGGTTAAATCTTAGCACAATTTTTTAGTCTGCAGAAGAGAAGAATGAGGGGGGATTTGATAGCTGCTTTCAACTACCTGAGAGGTGGTTCCAGAGAGGATGGTTCTAGACTATTCTCAGTGGTAGAAGAGGACAGGACAAGGAGTAAGGGTCTCAAGTTGCAGTGGGGGAGGTTTAGGTTGGATATTAGGAAAAACTTTTTCACTAAGAGGGTGGTGAAACACTGGAATGCGTTACCTAGGGAGGTGGTAGAATCTCCTTCCTTAGAAGTTTTTAAGGTCAGGCTTGACAAAGCCCTGGCTAGGATGATTTAATTGGGGATTGGTCCTGCTTTGAGCAGGGGGTTGGACTAGATGACCTCCTGAGGTCCCTTCCAACCCTGATATTCTATGATTGAATTTCTCCTTTTCTTAAAGGATTGTTCCCCCCATTGTGTGCATTGCTTGAATGTTCCTCTATCCTAGGTGGAAACAGCTCCGCACCCCTCCTGAGGGCTCCACAGCTGACTGCAGATGCCCTGTTACTCTGGGTCAGCCCAATCAGCAAGCTGAGTGTTGCCAGGCCATTCCCACCAACGCTAGACATGGTTCTAGCTGCTGACAGAGCACCAGCCACTACTCGACAGCCGGGAAGATGGGTGGAAAAACAGCATTGCCTTTGTTCTTCTCCCACACTCAGCTTTCCTTGAGGCAGGGACCCTAAGGACCCTCTCTGCCTGTGGCCTCACTCCACAGAGGGATTGTGCTGGTCTCACCACGACAAAGAGGCCAAAATGGCCTGGGCCCCCCTATCCGTGCAGAATTTGCACCAGGTTAAAACTACTGCAAAAGAGAAGCAACAGGAATTGACAGAACATCCTGGGGCACTAGGGAAACTGGCCACTGAACCAGGGAAAGGCCGGGCCCACGAAGGCCCTGCAGTGTGCCCTGGAGGTAAACAAGCCAGGGCTCTGCAGACCAGTGGGAAAACAAGGGCCTCTGTTCCCCCCAACCCCTTGTGCACCCTCTGTCAGGCCTCAGTGTCTGGGCACGTCTAGCTGGAGCTCCCAGGGAAAGCTGAGGTGTTCACACCTCACGGTGGTACCGAGAGCAGCCAGAGGCCGCTGCTGGCAAGGAGGCTCCATTGTGCCTCACACAGCCTCGGCTCTGACACCTAGAACGTGAGGAAATTACTAAGTAACTTCCTAAGGTTACTTGTGAGAGACTGCTTCAGTCTTGCTGGTGATGCGCTGCGCAATTGCCACAAAGCTGGCCCCCTCCCTCACCAGAGCGGGACTGGGAAATCAACGGTGGGCTCAGACAGGCTCCCTGCTAAGTGGAGAGAGGGGCCGCGTCCTTTCAGTTACACCTTCTCCACTAGTAACAATGGGCTGAGCTTTTACTTACGGGCGGTGGGAGAAGAGAGGGGGGCAGGCTCAGAGATGCCTTTAGTTACAAATCTGGCCATGATTATAATCTCGCCAGACCGTTGGTAAGGGAAATACAGGAGGTGAACTCTCACACAAACCAGCACATCATCTGGGGATAATTGGCAGCTGTTTTTAGTGCCTGGTCCGATGGGACAAGCAGAGCTGCTATCAGTTAGCATTAGAGAGAGTAGGTAGAGCTCTCACAGAAGCTTACATAGCACCCACACATACTGTTCTGGCTCAAGCCAGTTCTGTAAATCTCTTGCTTCCCCTAGCATAAGAACCCACTAATAATTTAAACCAGCATAACTCCCTCAAAGAGCAGTTCTCCAGAAACGTTCTCCAATTTACAAGTCAAATTACAACAGCTAGTGCAGCCCGTGATGTCACCTAAATGCACTGGAAATTTTTGTTACTCTCCATGTCTTGCAGTAATTTCCTCCCTTTTTTATTACAATTTTCTTGAAAAGAATTTGCAATTTTTTTTTTTAAATCTTCTTTTCGGATCAAGATCAAAGAAGGTGGTTTGGAGGTTTTGCAAGAACAGCATGGGGGAAACTGCTGTGCATATTAAAATGATTTCAGCGGACAATAGTATAATTCAGAGGTTCATTTAAACCAGCAGACGGTCGAAAATGAGATTCATTGCCATTCATCCCAGGCCTGGCCACCATGAAAGGCTGTGTAATGCAGCACAATTCAGCAAGCTTCCCCCCTTGGGGCACCCTGCCTGGGAGGGAAAGTGAAACCCCAAAGTGGTAAGCCACCCAATGCAACCTGAGCCATTGCTCTGGATCACACAGGGAAGGGCGAAAGGAAAGTACAGCACAGTCTCTGAGGAGCTGTGGGAGAAACAAGCAACATCACAGCGCAGATGGAAGAGACTGAGAAGTGTTAATAATTTAGCATGCATTAGCGTGCACATTCCCTGCATTTGGTGCAAGGAGCATGGATCAGTTGCCCTGCTCCTTTCACCCCTGGAGCGGCTGTTCCCTCAGAGAGTGACCTCACCCCACGAAGAGCCCGCAGGTCTACCCTCCTCTCTGCTCTCCATTCAGCCTGGGAGACTCTGGGCACGAACCAAGGGCTTCACACACTCATGGGTCACTCAAGACCTTTAGAGCCATCACATCTCTCATGTGCTGGAGCAGAGTAGGAAATGCTACAGCGTGCGTGCGTGTGTTGGGGGGGGGGGGAGGGGGGGGGGAGGAAAGACTTCCAAAGTGAAACAAGAGCAGCAGCACTGGGGAGGGGGAAGTGAAGCTATTTTTTCCCATGCGCTATCTTGGCGACAGCAGCCCCCAAAATACAGAGTCCCTCTCTCTAGCTCCCACAGCCCCTCCACCCCAAAACTCAGTGCTCCTCCCCCCACTAACCTGTACTCCATGCACCCGTTCCCTGGTCTCCCTCCCTACTGATTCCTGCTCTCACTGCCCCGGCCATGCTGGCACCTGTCCGACCCCCAGCTCCCACCCCCCTGGCCAATCACACGCAGTGGCAGGTGAGGGATGGGCAGGCAGATTCCCCGCAAGCCAATCAGCGCTGCCTCCCCATATATGTTCACAGAAACCTCTGCTGGTCTCTGGGCATGAAGGGACCGCCCAGTCTTCCAGCTGCTCCTCCTGCACCCAAACCCTCTGCTCCTGGCTTCCCCTCCACCTGGGAAAAGAGCAGCTGCTCCGCACCCACCCTCCCCAGAGAAGGAGCAGTGCTAGGAATGTCCTGGGTTTGGGGAGGTGACCAGATGTCTCTGGGGCGACAGACTCCCCCTTTCATTACATTTGAGAGGGAGAACAAGAGAATCCCAGGGAAGCGGAATGTCTTGGCACCCCAACTCCAAGCCTACTGCCTGCAAGTCCCTCTCTTTCTCCAAGCCACTTGCTTGAGGTGGGGAAGGAGTGAACTTAGGAAACAACCATCTAGAAACAGGATCATTGGGCTGCACGGTTTACGCAGCTGCAGACACCTTTCATCTCTCTCTTTTAAGCCAGGTCTCCAAATGGAAAGATAGTTACCGGAGCCTCATAATCTATTGTCAGAATCAACAGCAGGAGAGGAAAAATTGGAACCAGAAAAATGCATTTACAGTCTAATCTTGTGCTCAAACAATGCTGTACTATTTATGTTCCCAATGCATCCTTGAATGCTGACATTTTATAGACAATTTCCAAAACAGGGCCTTGCCATTTTTGGATTATATTTCAGCTATAACTTTTAGGTGTAATTATTTGCGCTGACAACCACATATAAAAGAGGATATATCATTACAGTGCTGCAGCACTGGAGACATCAGCATTCAGCATAGTGACATACTAATAGCAAAGTACGGGAGACGGAGATTGTGGAGCTATGCAATTTGCATTCACTCTCTGAAATTTCTCTGATGAAAATAACACAACATTAAGGAGGGGAATAAGAGAAAAGATCCACTGTATCAAGATAAAATAACTCTTTAATAAATAACCTTGTAGCAGTCGCAGAGCAGTAATTAAATGCATGGGTGAGCAGTACATAGGTTTAAGTAAAGCTAGAAAAACGTAAGATGTAATTATCAGTGCCAAACAAATTATAAGCACTGCAAATCCCATTGGAATATTTAGAAACTATTTTCTGCCACCACATTAAATATTTGTGTACGTGTGGATTTTTGGTAGGGTGAGAGGGAGAGGCCAATGGAGAGCGGAGAAAAGGAGAAATTATCTGCTCCTCTTGGCTGATAGCCATTTTCTCACTTGTTCAGCTCCTGGCCATTAAAGCATGTGACTGAAATGCAGAAGCACCGAGACAGAGCCCGAGATTCACTGTTCCTGTGATCTCTGAGCCTTCTCCGCAGCCTTCCAATTCAGTGACATCCTGCAGGCTCTGGGGCTCGGCTTTGGGTCTTTCTTTCTTTTCATTGTTCTCATTTTCCATTGTTGTCTTAGGTTCAGGTCATTCTGAACTCCAAGAATTCTTTTTTTAGAGGGGAAAACAAGAGCCTCTGCCTCAGTACAACTGAAATGAGAGCATGCTGCAGGGAGGGAAATGGGAAGTAAGTAAATACTGCACTGGAACAACTGCTAGGAGGACTCGTTCAACACGTTCTCCTTCTTGTTAAAATCAAATTAACTCAGATGGCTGCTTGGTGGCTTGTGTGAAACAAACTGGGGTCCCACCAGCTCCTGGGGGCAGGGCTGCACATCACAATACCAGCAACCTAACTGGATCTAGGGCTGAATGGGTCACAGAGAACGACCCCGCATTACAAGTGGTGACTCCAGTTCAGAGGGTGCAGGGAGAATCTGCAAAGTGCCTGCCCATGAGGGATCTGTTCTGGGAATTAAACCAGTCACCAGGGCTGTCAAAGCCAGCACTTTCATCCGTGCTAAATGTGTCACAGATCTCAAAGGCCTCGCATCAGCCTAGACCTGGCATTCCGTGTACAGATTTGACCTGCCCACGCCCTTTCCCTGTGCGATTGTTCTTTGGTCCCACTCTGCTCTCAGGGCAATGGAGCTGCATCAGGACAGAGAGGAGGGTAAAGCAACGTTCCCTCGTGACCCAGAGCTCCTGGTAGGACAGCAGCTGGGCTTGTCAAGGGGTCACCCAAGCAAGGCTGAGGTCACTGGGGCTCTTCAAATTCTGCTGCTAGCAAGGCAAAGACCCAGCACAAGTGAGGAAGGCGAAGGCAAACCCTGCCACCTGGACATGCAAGGGGGTTCAGAGGCCTGGAGATCCCAGCACGCCAAGGGAGTGAGAACCACAGAAGAGCAGGAAGCTGCATGTAACACAAAGGCACCAGAGCACTGGGCCAGTGTCCTCAGCTCCTCTTTCTATACAGGTGCAAGGGAGAGGAGGACTCGAACCTTTGCCTACAGCCGTGATCAAAAGGGAGTTTAGCAATCTAAAATAACCGAAACAATGAAGCAAAAGGAGAAAGTGCAGCTCCTGCTCTCCGCCAGCAGCTCACACAGCGAGAGGGGGAGATCAGTCACATCAAAGCTTCCAACTAGTGCTCTTGATCTCCTACCAGGAAAGAGAAGCAGTTCAGATGTATTAGCACAGAGCCTGGTACAGGTAATGGGTGAAGGCAAAACCCCGCATGCACTTCTTTCCCCTTAAACACAGAACCCTTAGCTTGTGTTTTGCATGCAAATATATTCTGTGCATTTTAACTCTCAAGCAACAAAGGCATGCAAGCAGTGTATCAATGCCATCACCAAAGTCACAGCAAACAGTAAGCAGATTTCATCAGGCGCACTGTGGCCGTGCCTGGCAGGGAGCCAAGGTCTGTAGGGGCCCGCCCCTTTCAGGGCAGGCTCTCCTTTCCCTACTGGAAAAGTCCCATCTGACGTGGCGTACTGTAGATGGATAAGAAGTGAAAAGGACCAACCTTCTCGCTGATCTGAGAGATGAAAGTTTGTTTTGTTTGATGGCAGAGTGCGATGAAGATGAGGAGGGAATAAAAAAAAGACAAGGAAAAACACAGAGAGTAAAAACAGGCCAAGCTTCATCTGTCCGCACACCACTGAAACAACAAGACAAGACTGCAGAAGTCAGTCAGGATTCCCCACAACGCACGCACACAGCTTCACACTCGCAAAAGACCCAGAGCCTTCCACATGCACTGCTCTGACCAGGGACAAGCACCCACTGACCGACTCGAGACACATGGAGACATGGCAGACAGGAGTGCACATCACACCCAACAGCTGCAGTGCATTTCAGTGGGCAGCCCCTCTCCTGGCCAGTATTCGAAGCACAGACATGTAAATACATGCAACACACACACACGCACGCCTTTAGTCACCGCATGGATTTGCTTCAAACACGCGCGTGCTCCCATTCCAAGCATAGAGATGATGGTAAAGGCACTTTGAACCCACTGACCACACACTGGGAAGAGCATAGACACGTAGATCATAACGTTAAAATATGGAGGAAATGTTCCTGGTGGTAAATGGAAAGTCTTCTACCATGAAGAGCTGCTCCCCCTCTCCAACCAAAGAGCTAACTGTGGCAGAAAGGTATTAGACAATTGACAGGCATGTGCAGTCTCAGCTGAGCTCAATGTCGGGAGAGCCTTACTGGTGCATTGTGCTGGCGTGAAAGACAGACAAGAAATCAAAGCAACAAGAACACCCAGAATGAATGTGGAGGTCCCAGTTTTTGTTCCTGCAGGAGAGACAGTAAAAGGTTAGTTACATTTTCCTTACGGATAAAGGACATCTTATTTCTTTAGCCAGAACGACATCACTCCAGCTAGAGATCTGTGGCATAGCTGCTGTAACTGAACCCTCGCTGAGAGAACACAAAGACGAGGGTTGATGGTTAAAGACTGCTTACGAATCACATTCTTTTGTGGCGAGGGAGGCTGTGGGGGGAGAAACCTGCTTTTCAGAAGAAACATTGCAAATTAAAAACCAGCATGTGGTACAGTATGTACAGTAGTCAGTCAGTCATTTCCAGTGATCAAAGAGGAGAGGATTTTAACGCACACTGACATGATGTAGAACAGGCAATGAACTGCTAATATGGGCTACAGCAGAGGCCTAAAAAGTGCAGTGGAGCTTGGAGGAGAACAGCACAAGCCTTGCTTTTATTTCTTTGAGTACCTGACGCTAGGGGACTAGAGCCAGAAGGCTGGAAACTCAGGAGCCAGTGCTAAGACCAGAGATCACACCTCTTGAATGTCCGTTATCAACACAGCCCTGATTCCAGGGCCAGATTTCCTTCAGTCCCTTTCAAAGCTGGTATTCTCCCTCTGCCAATTATTCATATCAAAACTGCTTCACCCTGTACAGACACAGAGGTACAAACCCACATACGGTAGCAGGAGGGAAACAAGCTGGAGGGACGCTCTCATCCCCTGAAGAAACACATCCCACCTTTTGCTGGGGGCTCAGCAGGTCGAGAGGGTTTGAGATTCAGCTTAGCTCATCTCAAGAAAGAGGTCACACTTCCTAGCAGCCCTTGCATTGAGAGGCAAGGCGGCGCCCCAGGCCAGTCCACTGTGCGAGGCAATACAGGGAAACAATCCTGCAGCCCATATGTTAACACACTGTGTACTAACACTGGCGGCAGCATCATGAGACGGGGGTACCAGGGAGCTGTGATAAAGGTGAGGAAACAAGTAGGTTTAATTGAACCCTGTGACTGAACAGGGCAGGACAGCCCAGGGCAGTCAGAAGAGGGTACAAAGGCCACAATCCTAGTTTAATGGCTAGGTCCAGTAACACAGCAGCTGTGGCAGCCGTAGTCTGTCAGTGGGTCACGGCATGCCTTAGTGGTGGGTGCATTAGATATCTACAGTCTCCAAGGAATCACAGTTGTATATGATCTGGCCTTTAGGATGGGCAGGCAGACTGAAGCCTGCTGGTTCTACCAGAGGATCAACAGGTTTCCCCTTTGAAATCTCAGGTCGGCACAATGTTTGCTGCACTCGTGTAGCTGGAGGGGATTGGGAGCTTGTCAGCATGTCTGGAGGGCTGGCTGCTCTGGCAATGGCTTTCCCAAAAGTATTTACCCTTCAGATTACAGTTACAGAGGTGAAGGGGGACACATGATACAAGCTAGTTCAAACAGATTATTTTCTAGCGTGCCAGACAAGATCAAGTTTCAAGGCTGTTGCTCATCACTAATTGCTGGATTATCTCTTAATCTCTTACTATATTAATGGACTATAGGAAATAAACAGCAGGCTGCTTCCCAAAGACTAGCAAAAGAGAAAGCCCCAGACAGAAAGCTCTCTCTTCTTTCTTTGGCTAATATTTAAATTTCTGCTGTTGTTACTTTGTCTGTAAAAAGGCTGAGACACACTGAATTGAAAGTTTATTCTCCTTCCAGCTCCCATTCCGATTCTCCCTTATCTGCAGGTCTCTATCCCTCTCACTCCTAGGCTGCGGCAGTATGTTTTACCAACAGGCCTGTCACCTTTCTCCAGTGCACTGGACACCGAATACTGACAGTGAAAACCGCAGGGGAATTTGTGCCATGAGGGCACAGAGGATTTAGAGATGTGGTGCCTGTCACGTGTCCACAGTGTCTCATGATCAGGGCCGGCTCTAGGCACCAGCAAAACAAGCACGTGCTTGAGCGGCACATTTCGAGGGGCGGCATTCCAGCGCTGGCCATGCTGCCCCTAGAAATGTGCCCCTGCCTCTGCCTGCTCCCCTGGGCGCGCCATCGCCGCCCACTCCTCCCCCCTCCCTCCCAGGCTTGCCGCGCGCGAAACAGCTGTTTGGCGTGGCAAGCCTGGGAGGGAGAAGCCTGTCAGCGGAGCGCTCGGGGGAGGCGGCAGTGGTGGAACGCAGGCGAGCTGGGGCGGGGAGAGGTTCCTCTACCCCCCGCACCCTCGCTCCCCTCCGCTCCGCCCGCTCCCCTGAACACGCTGCCTCTCCCTCGCCTGAGAGGGAGGGGGGAGAAGTGGAGCGGCGGCGTGTTCAGGGGAGCAGGCGGAGCGGAGGGGAGCGAGGGCAGGTGGTTGCGGGGGAGAGCTGCAGAAAGCAATGGCGGGGGGGATATGTGGCACACCCAGGAGAGGAGGTGGGGCCAGAGATTTTGGGAAGGTGGAGCCGGGGGTGGGCACGAAAAAAAGCGGGGGTGGCGAAATTTTTTTTTGCTTGGGGTGGCAAAAATCCTAGAGCCGGCCCTGCTCATGAACCCTGAGTATCCTGACAAGATTCAAACTCATCTGCCTTTCTGGGAACACTGATGTAAGTAAAATCACAATGGGAATGACTAGGGGGCAGCCAATCACACACAGATGGAAAAAAATCCCAATCCAGGGAGAGACAGCGAGGAAGCCTAAAGATCAAGGCCACGTCAGAGACATGCCTGCCAGCACAGACCATCAGGTGGCTCCAGCACGCCGAACCCTGAAATTCCCACGCTGACTGAATCTGGTCAGACTCTTCCAAGACAGGATCATTTTATGCAGCAGCCGCAATATTCTTACCGCAGCAGCTTGCTGCAGACAGAGGGACTGTAAGAGTCTTTGCTTTTAGATATTTTAGCCGAGAGCGTAGGCTCTTGTAGTAGGGATGGGGCCTGTGCCTAGGATATGTCCATACAGGGCTGAGAACAACGATCACAAGCTTAACAAAATGCTGGTAGGTTTCCAAGGCTCCGCAGGGTGGGCAGCAAACAGATTCTAACCCCCACGAGAGCTCAAGTCCAACTGGCATTGCCATTCCTCAGGGAATTCTCCGCATTTGCTGAGCACCAATAGGGCATTCAGTGCTGTACACGATAAAATACAGAACAATAATACCTCGCTCTTACAGAGCACTTCCCATCAGCAGATCTCAAAGCGCTTTACATCAACAGGCCCTACCTAAAGACCTTACAGTCTAAAGACAGAAACCACCAAGACTAGGAAAGCCCAGAGGGAATTAACCTGATCCTGCTCATTCACATAACTGTATTTTGAGCCCCAGGGACGCCACACTTTGTACTCTGACTTTCATTTTTCACACTTCTCAGCAGTGGAGAACTACACAAGGAGAAATTGGCTGTTTTATCCCAGATGAACTAAGAATAAGACCCTCCTCCCCCCACAAATACAGGATGTCCAGGAGCCACAATGCTGGGTGCATTAGAGACAGCCGAGAGATACAAATAGGATTCTCAAGACACCAAACTGTACCTTCCCACTTGTAGTGAACACACACTCCCGCACACAATCAGTGGCACAAGCTCAGGGATCCATTGCGTGTGGCATGGGAAACGAGAGGATCCCTTTGTGCATGGGAAATGAGAGGATCTGGGATGTTTAGCGAGTACAGTGAGATGATACTTTATACCAGATATTGTATGAGGGAGGGAAAATAACTAACAAGCCCTACCCAAGCAGTTGTATCACATCCTTGGACATCAACCAATTCGATTCCCTGTTTCATAAAGCACATTTTATAAATAATCAGACATGGTCCCTATATTGCACTGTTCACCTGCAAAGGGCTTCGCAAGGAATCATCAGTTGTGAGGTTTATTTATTTAACATCTGTACAGTGCTTTGAGAAAAGGGCGGAGAACTACTGTTTACTGAACAACAATTATTATTAGGGACACAGAAAAACTCTCATATGATGAGAGACTGAAAAGATGGTTTGCCTTAAAGGCGAGATGAATAAGAGGCGGCATGATAAAAATATTCAAAATAATGAATAGGACAGAGAAAGTACATCAGAAACGGCTGTTCTCCCTGTCTCATCACAAGAGCCAGGGGACATTTGAGGACAATGATATTGAAAGGTGGCAAATTTCAAACTGATCAAAGGGAAAGCTGTAAATACTTTTCCCCATGAAGCCCAGCTGGCCTATGGAACTTATTGCCACACTGTTGTTGAGACCATAAGCTTAGCAGGCTGGAAGGAGAGACTGGCTGTTTATATGGTTAACAGGAATATCCGGAGTTGCTGTAGTGCATTCAAAAACCAAAAAGCCACCAAGAGTTTTAAAGGGCAGTGGTTTTCAAACTGTGGGTCGTGACCCAGTAAAGGAAGTGGGTCGCGGTGGCTCTGGTCAGCACCATGGAGCGGGTCGTTAGACGTCCCATCAGTGGTGCTGCCTGGCTAAGGCAGGCTAGTCCCTACCTCTTCCGACACCGCGCTGCGCCCTGGAAGCGACCAGCAGCAGGTCTGGCTCCTAGTCCCGGGGGGCCACAGGGCTCCGCATGCTGCCCCTGCCCTGAGAACCGGCTCTGCACTCCCGTTGGCCAGGAACCGGCCAATAGGAGCTGGGGAGGGGGGGGTGCTAGCTCACCTCCGCCTAGGAGCATGACCTGCTCCGGGGCGCAGCGCGGTCCGCGGTGCCAGGACAGGTGGGAAGCCTGCCTCTGTACCCCCGCTGCACTGCTGACCAGGAGCTGCCTGAGGTAAGCCCACAACCCAACCCCCGGCTCCAGCCCTGAGCCCCCCAAAACCAGGGCCCCTTCCTGCATCCCAACCCTCTCATCCCCAGCCCCACCCCATATCCTGCACACTCAGCCCAGAGCCCTGACCCCCTCTCACACCCCAACCCTCTGCTACAGCCCTGAGCCCCCCCACCCCTCATCCCCAGCCCCACCCCAGAGCCTGCACCCTCAGCCCAGAGCCCTGACCCCCTCCTGCACCCCAACCCCCTGCCCCAGCCCAGAGCCCCCTCCAACACCCTGAACTGCTCATTCCCGGCCCCACCCCACAGCCCTCACCCCCAGCCCTGAGCCCCTCCAACGCCCCAAACCCCTCATTCCCAGCCCCACCCCAGATCCTGCACTCTTAGCCCAGAGCCCTGACCCCCGCCCGCACCCCAACCCCCTGCCCCAGCCCAGAGCCCCTTCCCACACCCCGGGACCCCTCATCCCCAGCTCCGTTGGGTCGCGGGCACCAACAATTTTCTTCAACTGGGTCCCCAGAAGCAAAGTTTGAAAACCACCATTCAAAGGGATGTAACCACCTCTTCTGCCTCATGGTTCAGGCAACACTCCAACTACCTGGGGGGAGCAAGGAATTTTCCCTGCAGACAGGTCATTCCATAGCTGCTACTGCAGGGCTTCCTGCTCCTTCCTCTGAACATCTGGGGCTGGCCACTGCCACAGACCACCAGTCCGATCCAACATGGCAATTCACAGATTTCTATCAGTAATACATTCTCTCCTGGCCAAGCTAACCAGGCCTCACCTTTGCAACATCTCTTTGTACGTGACCACTGCCAGGGCCCTTCTCTGGATTTGTACAGCTCCGCCGGATCAGAGGGGCAGTGACACGGCGCACGTACTGTAGGTGCGGGGGTGGCATTTTATCCCCTTTCTCAAGAACCCTCTTCTTTGATCACCGATCATTTGATCAATGCCCTCAGCTTTGACTGTCCCATCAGCAATGCCCTCAGCTTTGATTGTTGTTGCTACTTCAGCTGGTTTTAATTTTAGATAAGCAAAACATTTCCGTTTGAAATACTTCAAATCCTGCTGCCGTTGCTCCAGGCCAGCCTTTGTCATCTAGCATCATTATTGTGATGTGCACAGCGCCCGTGATGTGCTCAGCACTTCACAGACACGCAAATCATGGGCTCAGGCAGGCAGCCAGTTGGGTTGGTTAGGTGACTTGGCCCCAGGGAGGGCTCCAGAGACCCCCGTCACGTGCCTGGAGACATTAGCTGCGCTCTCATCGGAGTACTGTTGCCAGGACCAGAGCGATTTGCAATCCTAATTTTATTTTGGTTTAATTTGGTTCCGGGGTGAAACTCGGCAGATCAAATCTCAGCCCCCAAGCAAATTCTACCCCCTCCAAATTAAATACCAGCCCAGCCGTTTAAAAGACAAAGCAGGAAAATATACAGGTATCATAATAATACCATTTATACTGACTGTGATCTTGTTTAATTTACTGATGTATAATTCTGCAGCAGGGCCCTTATTTATAGCTGTCTTTTTGAAAGCCAGTTTTGCGGGTTCCTGCTCTGTAATGTACAGTATGTGTCAGACTCTTTGTAGTAGAAAATTTTCTGTGTCTGCCTCACCTACACAGTCACCACCAACTTGCTCTAGCCATACCTTGAAGGTCCAAAAAGTGGCATCTATAACAAAGGCCATTTGCTGGACAATGGGTATTTTTGTTTTACCCGGAACACGATGTCTGAATATGGAATCTCCTAATCAAACATGAGGGTACCCTACAGTTACACTATCGCGAGCAGCAGCACAGAGTCAAGTCCAGAGAATACTGTCGCGCTCTAAGAGGACATTATCCCATGCAGCCTCCCCATCCAGTGGCTTTGTATAAATTAGGCTAAAGCCAATTTCATCTGCAGGATAGACCGAGGCTGAGGCCAGAGGGAAGGGCCTATTCATGCAGGCTCAGATGTTTAGACTGTATCCCACAGCTAGGAGAGCCATGGGGAGCCTGCCCGATGCTGCCGGCATGGCAGTGCAAAGCCCTTTGCTGACTCACAAGCCTCTGTGTGCAGCTGAAGGCAACCGGAGGCCAAGTGGAGGATGGAAGAAATTTATTTCTTCTGGGAACTGGAGCCATTATGCTGGACACACAACTCATTGATGTAATAACATGGTCATACTATTGGCACGCCCATCTTTGCTCCTGCTGTTACATTGACGTACTGTGTCTTGTCTAAAATCAGACTGTAAGAAACATGACTTCGTATGTGTCTGCACAGCTCTCAGCACCATGGGGTGCCCTGGCCCTGGAGAGGACTCCGGGGCATTACTGTAATAACAGCACATTGGAGACTCCCGATCTGTTCTGACAGACTAGGCAAGGGATCAAAGCAGAGTGTCAGAAAGTGCACCTGGACAGAAGGACGTGCAGTTCTAAAATGGCCAGGTGAGGCTGTCCTCCACAGAGAGCACTATAAATTCTCTCTCTCTGACCTGCAATCCCCCTCTCTTTGGCATGGTCTTCAATGCTTTTGCTTCTCCCGAGAGCGCAAAACATCTCCTGCCAACCCTTTTGGGTCAAAGCCAGCCATTCAGAGTGAAGTGCTCTGTCAGGCTTACAGCACAGGGCTGCGCTGTGTGGCGTTGTCAGAGCGCACTCTTTACAGACAGATAGACCTGTCAGTTTAGAAGCAAAACACTTTTGAGGACTGCTTTTCAGCACACTTATTACAATGAAAATAATAGCTTGAAGGAAAATGCATCCACTTTCCTTTACAAATCCCTTGTGTGGAAATGTTTTAACTTTTAATGAAGTCCATCTGTGCTGAAGTGCTGGCTCTGAAGGATTCAGAGGCAAGACACTGCGGAGTAGCCAGCTCCATCCTCCTCCTGTTCTTTTAGTGATATGGGAAGCCCTGAGCAGTGCCTGGATACTCACTCTCAGCACCCAGGAACTTCCTCTGTTAGTGTGAGGGTCAGGATGTAACAAAGATGCTAATGAGCTTGTGCTTTGTAACCCAGGGTTCCCACAAAGGATTTCCTGGGGGGCTGTGAAAGGGGAGGAAATGATCAAAAACTAGAAACCCCAGGAGTCAAGTGACAAACAAACATTTGAACTATTAAAAAAACAATAGGCTGTAAATGAAAGCAGGCACAAGCTCTCCTGAGAATTACCACTGGATGGAAATTAATACCTCTGCTCACAAAGCTACAATAGAAGCAATACTCAGCCACTTTCCAGTAAGTAGCTAATTCCTTGGGTATTCATTGTAATAAGGTCAATCATTATGAAACCATCATGTGGCAGTGGTGTAGCTAGAACACTTAATTCCACTGTAATTTAGCATTAATTAATGTCTTCTCTAGCAAATATGTAGGCACTTTCCAAGGACCCCATTGAAAGTTGCCAATTCTTCTAACTAACCACAACATAGCATAATAACCACATGGGCAGAAACAAGAGATTCTTTTTATTCTGCAATGCAGACATGAGAGACAAGGGGAAAAAAATTTCAGTTTGATAAAGGTATAAACTATGGTTCTTGGTTTGGCTGACTTGTTGAAGCCACTAACTGATGTATTCATGATGAACATTTTGTTTTTTAAAACAGTAGATATCAGATACCTCATGCATAAATATTATCTAGGAACCAGGATATATGGGGAATTTCATCTGTGGACGATTTATGGAGTAACCGGTCTTCTCTATATTGCAGGGCTTTATCAGGATCATGCAGGCTGGAGATTCACATTGTAAAGATGATGTGCAATAAAAGGAGGCTTGGTCCAAAATGCACACAAAAGGAAAGCACTGGTAAACAGACAATGAACTGAGCACAGATCTGGGGCACTCTCTTTATGGAGCATCTGGATCCTCCCATCCACGTGTAAACCCATTTTCATCCCCAAGCACATGCAGGCCAGGCAACCCCTTCTGTGTGACAAGCCAAGTGCTGTAGCTTCCTGTATTTCTTACAGTCTTAAGGGATTCTCTTGGTAAATAAAGAATGAACATCCATGAATGGGAAACCAGGAAGATTTAAGCCGAGGTTTCTCCGTCCCTAGAAGCTGCCGCATTCAGCTGAAATACTAGCCTCCTAGCAGTATTTTCCGTAATATTTCTATGATCAATGGGGTACGTTTCATGGATTGATCCTATGTACAGGAAGGAAAACACTCAGCTATTGTGGCACGAAGGCTAAATACCCCCAAAGTCAGTGCAACAACATCCAGTGTGATACACTCAAATGAACACTCTCTCCTTCAGGGTGTGAAGGGACAACCTGGGGATGAATTTTACTAAAGCTGGCCTGAAAAATGAATGTACAAGAATACAGGGAGTTTAAAATCACCCATAATTATACTGCACGAGTCAAACGAGTGGGTCCACTGCACAGAGAAAGCTCTAATCTTCTGAGCATGTTTAATCTGACACTTTAGTTTGCCTAAGATTTTTACAATCCAAATGATGCTGCAAAATGAGCCCCCTGGCAAATAAGCGAAGAATCCAATGCAAGACGCAGCACCTAGAAGCAAACAAAAAAAGCACAAGGCACGAAGCGGAACCTAGAAGCAAACGCATAGCATGTGACGTTTTATCATCATCCTCTCCTCTCTCCACACTGACCAAAGCATTTGTAGCTTCCAAGGGGTGGCTTTGGGGGTTGTGCTCAAAGGAGAGAGAGAGGAAGAAATGAAGATGAGATTTCATTTACCAACAGTTGTCAGTGTCTTGAGTTACTATGTGGAAATAAAGTTGGGTTCGAAACACCTTCTGAAAAAGCATTACGTAGCATCACACCCCTTGGGCAAATCCCAAACCAGTTTTCAAGGGTTTCTGACCTGGTTGCTCTGGCGATACCAGATCCCAACCAGGGAAGCACTTTTTTTCCCTTGATGAACAGAACAGAGTTAATCAACGATTTAAAGATGCCCCTCTCTCCTTCCAAACTTGTAATTCAGATTTATTTAATGTAGAAAAATAAATTAGGCCAGAGGTCCATCAGCCATAAAGTCTGGTCATTTTTGTATTCTGAAAACAACAATTTAGAAAAGGCAAGACAATAACCATTAGAAAGTGGCTTCTTCGCATGAATAGCAACTGATTTTCAGCAGGGTTCTTAGTGTGTATCTTTAATACCCATAGGATCTACCTTCAATGAAGTTACAAGATGGACCGAGAAAACTTCTAAAAGCTGTTCTGGTCTCTAGTTTTTAAGGCTCAACACCCCAAAGCAGGTGGCTAAAGACCTGCTCATCCACAATTGACAAGCCTTGGCTTAGTGGGTAAATGGGACTTTATTTTAGACTTCTCCACTGAAGCTTTGTCTTTATACGAGAGAGATTGAAACACCTCTCCTCCCCTTAAGTAATTGTGCCACAAAGTGAAGAAATTCAGAGGAATTAAAATTCTGGCCTTAGCTCAGCTCTTTTGACAACAGAAGCATCCCACAAGCTTGGTGAAGATGGATTTCCAGATCTTGCTAATTTGAGTCAAGCCTGGTGTTATTCAAACATGCGTTTGGATTTAATCTGTCAAATCTTGAGCAAATGGCCACTCAAGTCACACAATCCACAAAGCGTTATCGATGCACAAAGACAGGACCACATACTTGTTCATTGCAAAGCCACACAGTTCATTAAACAGGGAGAGAGTGACCCTGGGAGAGAAGCTGCTCTTACCTCGAACGTAAAGGTTAGCTGGAGCAGAGTAGCGGGTTCCTGCACTGTTGGTTGCAACACATTCATATTTGCCTTGGTCAGACTCCTCGCTGTTCTCTATTTGCAGAGCTCCTGTGCACAAACAAGAAGACATAGACAACACAGGTTACGGCAAGTCCAGACATGGCAACTCAACAGTTTCACCACATGAGGAACACAGGCTCTACTTGAAAAGTAACTTTCCTGGGTAAGTGTACCACAAACTGCAGCCCTCAGACTCTCAATGGTACCTATCTGCAGCCCCAGGGTGTCCATGCTGTTGTGGGTGAGTTGTTTTTAATCGCATGCGAAAACCAGTTATTGATGCCTTTCCAATGGACACAGGTACTTAAATGCACTGCTTAAATAAAGAACACACACATCTCTATGTTAATTACAGTGTTGGATGGAAAGGATTCCTGTCTAATAAAACGACCTTTACCAGACTTTAAAATTAGATTTTTCTAATCAAAGCAGCTGAACAAAAAGTAGCCTAACCACGGCTGTTTGCTTCCTACTCCTCCACAGTCATGGCCTCTGCTGAACAGAACCAGGGCTCTGCCGCCTGCTCAGCCTCCCTCTTCTCCACCAAATCCCTCCTCAAAAGCCACATCTTTAGATTTGCCGTTAATCAGCTCTCTCCAGGCCAGTCCTTTCCTCACTCTCTCACCTGATTACAGACAGTATCAAATAGCAAAAACAAACAATCTGCGGAACAAAGAACATCACAGAGTTCCCCTTGCCTTTGTTCCCACTCCCCGCCCCAGGAATATCTCACTCAGGCTGTACGCGTCTCAGGGTCCAGAAGTTATCTCGTCACATGTCTAGAGTGCCAGGCGCACCAAGGGTACAAATGATAACAGCCCCCAGAACACAGCGAGAGTCGCGCTAAGCACGTGAGACCAAGGCTATGGCTACTCTGCGCCCGAACACTTCGTATGGAATTTCCAACCATCTCAGGTGAACTGTGATCAACCCACATCCGCACTGGCTGTCCCACCCACGTTCAGCACCCGGTTGGCTGGAATGCCATTTAACATTTCAAAGCCTGCTCTCCACCTTGTATGGATGGGACCTAAATCTGGCTGAACCTGAACTCTGCTAACTGAGCTGCAGGTGGAATCTAGAAGGAAAGAGGTGAGAAAATGAGAGAGACCCAGAATACACCTGGTGACAAGAATAAAAAGTAACCCACCACTGTTACGGGCAAATGCCCAGACCTGGCTCTCTCGGCTGCTCTGCCTGCTTTCCCACGGCAACAAGGAAATCATTTTTAAAGCACCTCCAAGTACTCAGATTTTTCTGGCTCCAGCAGCTTGTCAGAGGGGAACTCTGCTCACAAACCACACACTTGAACTAGAAGAAAACATTAACCCCTTTGCTTGTAAGAATTTGAACCCATTTCCATCTGCCACGGTTCAGAATAACTGTGAAGAGCAGCACTGTGAATAGCTGCAGAAATTGCCATCTCCCTTGTTCTCAGTTCAAGTGGAGGAGGTCAAACTCGGGTTTTCATATCATTAGAAGAGAAGAGAAAGTGATGTGAATCAACCACCACCCACCTGCATTATTTAGAAGGATAAACTGAGACTGTAGCAGAAGTCTGTGTGTCACGGAGAAAAAAATGAACTTCCTGGAGTTCTGCCACATAATACAAATGATGCACAAAGCCCTTGCTGTTGCATTAGGGCTGAAAATGAGGCTTCAGCAAGACAGAGAAAACACGCTACTGCATTCACTCAGTATGCTCGTTTCCCCAAACCACAGAGATCTCTGGACCGCTTCGAAATGCAGGGCCAGCCCAACATCTCTCGTGCATTATTGCTGAATTCAGGGGAAATGTTGGATTTCCACATGCTCTCAGTGAAAAACATCTTCAAACAGACAGCAGCATGACAGGCAGCAGGGAAGGAAGCTTCCCGGCCCTGACAAGCTGGAGAGAAGAATAAAATCTAGAGATGGAGAACACCTATTAGGTTATCTAGTGCATGCCCAGGGGCCCGTGCAGGATGGCTCCCAATTGTAATGTATTAGTGTTCTGTCCAATTCAGCTGTAAATATGCCAAATTATAGGGCTTCCACCACTTCCCCAGGGACTGTGTGCCACAACCTAACAGCCTCACTGGCGGGACAATCTCTCTGATATTTAGCCTATTTTACCCTCCCTCTTAATTTCCTCCTATTACTCGCTCGGGTGTCTTCACTGCGGAGTTAACTCAGGTGCTGAGCACCCAGGTTAGCTTACCCCAGGCGAGAGCCCCACACTGCAAGGCTGTAGCTAGAATGCTGTGTCGTGGCTGGAACAGCACTCCCCTGCGTGCGTCACTAGGACTTCAAGGAGCATATCCCATGGTTCTCTGCGCTGCAGGAAGTGGAGCTGCTCTAGGATTCCTTCCCAGTGAATTACAGGAGAATGGTTCTGTCCGTCTGGGCGCATGGAGTGGGGGGGGGCGGGGGAGGGGAGGAGGGATCGTGGGAAGGCCCTGGGGGACTATCAGCAGCCATTTATCCTGCATCCTCACCGCAAAGTGGGCAGGTTAAAAGAACATGAGAACGGCCAGACTGGGTGAAACCAAAGGTCCACCCAGCCCAGTCTCCTGTCTGCCAACAGGGGCCACCACCAGAGGCCCCAGGGGGACCGAACCGAACAGGGCAGTGTATCAAGTGATTTATTTTTTCAAGGGGTCATTGTGTGTGGGGGGGTCCTCTATTTTTTTTTAAATTGGGGTTGCATTTAATTTCAGCCTCTTTATGAGGTTTTTAAAAAGTTTTCCTGTAGCTTGAAGGCATTTCATTCGTTCTTGTGACTGTTTCTTTTAATTTCCATTTAACTAGCTTCCTTATTTTTGTGTAGTTCCCCCTTCTGAAGTTAAACAATACAGTGGTGGGTTTCTTTAGTATTTTTCCCCCATAAGGATGTTACATTTAATTATATTGTGGTCGCTATTACTGAGCAATTCCATTATAGTCACCTCGAGGACCAGATCCTTTGCTCAACTTATAACTAAATCAAGAATTGCCTCTCCCCTTGAGGTTCCAGGACTAAGGTTACCAAGTCCAGCTGAAAGTCTCACACTTTCTTTTTAGGGTTCAGAGGAGCAGCCGTGTTAGTCTGTATCCACAAAAAGAAAAGGAGGACTTGTGGCACCTTAAGGCTAACCAATTTATTTGAGCATAAGCTTTCGTGAGCTCCAGCTCAGTTCATCGGATGCATGCAGTGGAAAATACACCTCTCTTTTCAGACTACACCGAGAAGCCAGCTGGCTTGGGTTGAAAGCACCAGTAAACACGGGTGAGAGAGTTTTGTTTGAGGACAGGAGGGGGGTTAGGGCAACACAAGAAGACATCCTCTTTGTTATTTAGCCTGGTAAGTAAACTTCACTGGGGGCTTACATGCAAATGCAGACTTATGACCTTCCCACTTTCCTTAACCATTACTTAGCTAATCTACAGGTGCTTAATCTCAAGACACTCAAATGTCATAGCTCTGGTGGGGGGGGAGGAAAGAAAAGCAAAGGAGGGATGAAGGAAATGACTTGCAAAGAGGACTGTTGCAGATGAAACTCTATCGCAGTGTGGCCAGGGGCGTGGTTCTGAGAACACCACTTTCAGCGTGTGCTTCAGCACAAGTCTACAGACTCCTCCGGCCACTGTACAACCAACTCGAGATGTGTCCAGTATAGCTATGGGCATGCAGAGACAACAGTGACCAGGGCCACAGAGCACTGCATGGAAAATGCTTGAGAGGTCCCAGGAGACAAAGGAGGTAAAAGGAAACCTCCAGTCTGTGCCAGAGAAGAGTTTCTGACCGCTACAAAAACAAAATCGCCACTAAACAAATGTAAAAAGTCTGCAATATAATTAACAATAACAGGAAGCTGCCCCATCGTGATACTGTGATGGCAACCAGCAGGGCTGCCAGCGTCGTTTTTCTAGTGGGAAAACAAATGGTGAAGTGATAGACACAGGGAGATGTACATGTTCCCAAATATCTGCAGGGTGTGCATGCCACAGAGGATTATTAGTTATCTGAAGAGGGGGCAAGGCCATAGCTGGGGAAAGGGGAACAATGTAGGCTGAGGAGGAGGAAAATCCCCAGGTAGTGGGAGCCTCATCACTTGAGAAATTCACATTTAGTTTGCATAAGGCACTAGAAAACCTACCACAGGGAACAATCCGGGCGGGGCTGAAGGACTGAATGGGTCCTGACCAGCCCTCATCTGCAGAGCTGATGGAAGTTGCTGAGATGAGGGAGTTTCCAAGCACTGATAAATTCTATCCGTTCTTTGCAACTACTCTGACTGACAGTTGTCAAATCAACGATTAACCATTTACTCACCTGCTGGTGCTGGGAAAGCCCCGTCTGTCGTTTCCTCTATGCTCTGCTACCCTATAGCAAGGGCACAGGGCTGGGAATCTGGAGACCTTTGCCATTGACTCTCTGAGTGACCTTGGACAAGTCTCTTCCCCTTTCTCCACCTCAACAGCTCTCTCTGTACACCTGGAAAAATGACACCGACCTAGACCTGCCTTCAGAGAGTGTTTTGAAATCTAGGGGGCTAACAGCTGCCCAATAAACGTTAATCATTACCATCATTGTCACCCATCGGGGCTCCGGCTAGGCAGGATTTAGAGGGCAGACACCTGGCCCCACCTCCCAGTGAGACGACAGCCACACTGCTGATTAGACAAAGAAAATGTGACCGGATTTAAAAAAAAAATGCTTTTTAAAAAAATGATGTTGAAACATGTCTCAGGGCCCAATCCTGAAAACACTCCCTCCTGGGCAGCACTTGCTACATGGAGGACTCTGGCTGAGGTCACTGACGTACGTGGGGCTACCTGCCCTAGCAAGCACCACACCTGGAGGTAAGCCCTAAAACACGAACAACAAACACGGCATCACTGAAGGAATGAGGGAGCACATTACTATGCCTTCCAGCTTTTCCACTGGCGAGAGAGACTCCCAGCCAGAGGGTCTGAGCTGAGTAGGGAGGAGCGGCAAGCAGTTGACACTAGAAATGGGTGTCAGGCTATGCTGCTCTACACTGACATGGAAGCAAAGCCTCTTCCTGCAGACACTGCCCCTCTCAGCCTGCCTCCCAAGCAGGGCTCTGTCTCCAGCCCCTCTCCACCATGGGCAGGAGGAGCACAGGTTGCTAGGAGAGGCACTGGTTGTGATAAGCTGATCTTGATCACAGCTCAGGCCCATTACAGCACAGCAGAGAGCTGCAAGCTCTGAGTAGAGCCCCTGGCTGCTCTCCGGGGCCAGGGATGAGGCTGGACTTTCTGGAGCTGAGGGAAGAAATGGCTGCTGCTGATTGACAAGCAGCTCTTTCTTCTGCACTCAGGCCCCCGTGCCAATCACGTCTTCATTTTGGAGTTTTCTTTTTTTCTCCTTCAACATGGGCGCAGACTACAGCCCCGCAGCCGCTCTCCGAGATTCCTATCTATTCAAATAGAGTCGTGCTGCTTAGGGAACATCATTAGCTGGAATGATAGTGCTTAAAAGTGGCATTTAAAAAGCGCATTGTGAGAACATGGGGAAGGAAGATCCTGATAAGGCCATCAGGCTGGCAGATACGCTGGGGCAGGCTGGGCTCCACTCCCTCCACCGTCGGTAACGCTCTGTAAAAAGCTCTCTAGCTCCAAGACAAGTTTAACTCTCTGAAACCCTAATGCTGAAACAGACAGGAGGAAAGGCTGTGCTGCTCCACCGGGACCCCTGCGCAGCTTCTCTAGGGCCTACTTTTCTGCAGACGTTGAACACGGAGCTCTCCCAGGCACACGTGCACCCCAGTTTTAGTAGCAGGGGAACTCCTGGACTCAGCCACGAGGGCTCAAAGACAAGAAGAATTTTATCTTTTCCCTGGACTACGAGGATGAACACAAGTGAAATGCCCAGGAGTCAGAGAACTCACCGCTGAATGTATGTAAGGAAGAGGGTCACAATGCTGGTGCTAATCGATCCCAGCTTCTGACACAGACACTGTCCTTTCTCAACCAGCGGCTCTAGAGGAGATGGAATTTCACCCACCTGGCATCCCTGGGCACCTAGTTACCCTACTCCTCCCCATCCACGTCCTCCACAAGAGAGAAATCCAATGTGTGGCTTCCTCCGCAGTTGCTTTCCATGTCAGCCATTTGGTGAGCAGAACAATCCATAGTGCTGAGGCTGGTGCCCTACATTTCCCCTCACTACAAGGCACAACATAGAGAGATTTCAGAGGAACAGCCGTGTTAGTCTGTATTCGCAAAAAGAAAAGGAGTACTTGTGGCACCTTAGAGACTAACCAATTTATTTGAGCATGAGCTTTCGTGAGCTACAGCTCACTTCATCAGATGTTTACCGTGGAAACTGCAGCAGACTTTATATACACACAGAGAATATGAAACAATACCTCCTCCCACCCCACTGTCCTGCTGGTAATAGCTTATCTAAAGTGATCAGCAGGTGGGCCATTTCCAGCACAAATCCAGGTTTTCTCACCCTCCACCCCCCCACACAAATTCACTCTCCTGCTGGTGCTAGCCCATCCAAAGTGACAACTCTTTACATAGTCAAGTCGGGCTATTTCCTGCATAGATCCAGGTTTTCTCACATCCCCCCCACCCCCATACACACACAAACTCACTCTCCTGCTGGTAATAGCTCATCTAAACTGACCACTCTCCAAGTTTAAATCCAAGTTAAACCAGAACATATGGGGGGGGGGGGGGGGTTGTTAGGAAAAAACAAGAGGAAACAGGCTGCCAATTGTGCCCACATATCTATTCAGGGGACACCATCACAGGGCCTAATAACATCAGCCACACTATCAGAGGCTCGTTCACCTGCACATCCACCAATGTGATATATGCCATCATGTGCCAGCAATGCCCCTCTGCCATGTACATTGGTCAAACTGGACAGTCTCTACGTAAAAGAATAAATGGACACAAATCAGATGTCAAGAATTATAACATTCATAAACCAGTCGGAGAACACTTCAATCTCTCTGGTCACGCAATCACAGACATGAAGGTCGCTATCTTAAAACAAAAAAACTTCAAATCCAGACTCCAGCGAGAAACTGCTGAATTGGAATTCATTTGCAAATTGGATACTATTAATTTAGGCTTAAATAGAGACTGGGAGTGGCTAAGTCATTATGCAAGGTAGCCTGTTTCCTCTTGTTTTTTCCTAACCCCCCCCCCCCCCCCATATGTTCTGGTTTAACTTGGATTTAAACTTGGAGAGTGGTCAGTTTAGATGAGCTATTACCAGCAGGAGAGTGAGTTTGTGTGTGTATGGGGGTGGGGGGGATGTGAGAAAACCTGGATCTATGCAGGAAATAGCCCGACTTGACTATGTAAAGAGTTGTCACTTTGGATGGGCTAGCACCAGCAGGAGAGTGAATTTGTGTGGGGGGGTGGAGGGTGAGAAAACCTGGATTTGTGCTGGAAATGGCCCACCTGCTGATCACTTTAGATAAGCTATTACCAGCAGGACAGTGGGGTGGGAGGAGGTATTGTTTCATATTCTCTGTGTGTATATAAAGTCTGCTGCAGTTTCCACGGTAAACATCTGATGAAGTGAGCTGTAGCTCACGAAAGCTCATGCTCAAATAAATTGGTTAGTCTCTAAGGTGCCACAAGTACTCCTTTTCTTTTTGCGAACATAGAGAGAGGAATTCCTGGGAAACAAGCAGGGAGAACTGGAAGTCCTGGCACAGTCAAGGAATTATGATGTGATTGGAATAACAGAGACTTGGTGGGATAACTCACATGACTGGAGCACTGTCATGGATGGATATAAACTGTTCAGGAAGGACAGGCAGGGCAGAAAAGGTGGGGGAGTTGCATTGTGTGTAAGGGAGAAGTATGACTGCTCAGAGCTCAAGTATGAAACTGCAGAAAAACCTGAGTGTCTCTGGATTAAATTTAGAAGTGTGAGCAACAAGGGTGACGTTGTGGTGGGAGTCTGCTGTAGACCACCGGACCAGGGGGATGAGGTGGATGAGGCTTTCTTCCGGCAACTAACAGAAGTTACTAGATCGCAGGCCCTGGTTCTCATGGGGGACTTCAATCACCCTGATATCTGCTGGGAGAGCAATACAGCGGTGCACAGACAATCCAGGAAGTTTTTGGAAATTGTAGGGGACAACTTCCTGGTGCAAGTGCTGGAGGAACCAACTAGGGGCAGAGCTCTTCTTGACCAGCTGCTCACAAACAGGGAAGAATTAGTAGGGGAAGCTAAAGTGGATGGGAACCTGGGAGGCAGTGACCATGAGATGGTTGAGTTCAGGATCCTGACACAGGGAAGAAAGGAGAGCAGCAGAATACGGACCCTGGACTTCAGAAAAGCAGACTTTGACTCCCTCAGGGAACTGATGGGCAGGATCCCCTGGGAGAATAACATGAGGGGGAAAGGAGTCCAGGAGAACTGGCTGTATTTTAAAGAATCCTTATTGAGGTTACAGGGACAAACTATCCCGATGTGTAGAAAGAATAGTAAATATGGCAGGCGACCAGCTTGGCTTAACAGTGAAATCCTCGCTGATCTTAAACACAAAAAAGAAGCTTACAAGAAGTGGAAGATTGGACAAATGACCAGGGAAGAGTATAAAAATATTGCTCGGGCATGCAGGAGTGAAATCAGGAAGGCCAAATCACACTTGGAGTTGCAGCTAGCAAGAGATGTTAAGAGTAACAAGAAGGGTTTCTTCAGGTATGTTAGCAACAAGAAGAAAGTCAAGGAAAGTGTGGGCCCCTTATTGAATGAGGGAGGCAACCTAGTGACAGAGGACGTAGAAAAAGCTAATGTACTCAATGCTTTTTTTGCCTCTGTCTTCACGAACAAGGTCAGCTCCCAGACTACTGCACTGAGCAGCACAGCATGGGGAGGAGGTGACCAGCCCTCTGTGGAGAAAGAAGTGGTTCGGGACTATTTAGAAAAGCTGAACGAGCACAAGTCCATGGGGCCGGATGCGTTGCATCCAAGAGTGCTAAAGGAGTTGGCGGATATGATTGCAGAGCCATTGGCCATTATCTTTGAAAACTCATGGCAATCGGGGGAAGTCCCGGATGACTGGAAAAAGGCTAATGTAGTGCCCATCTTTAAAAAAGGGAAGGAGGATGATCCTGGGAACTACAGACCAGTCAGCCTCACCTCAGTCCCTGGAAAAATCATGGAGCAGGTCCTCAAGGAATCAATTCTGAAGCACTTAGAGGAGACAAAAGTGATCAGGAACAGTCAGCATGGATTCACCAAGGGCAAGTCATGCCTGACTAATCTAATTGCCTTCTATGACAAGATAACTGGCTCTGTGGATGAAGGGAAAGCAGTGGACGTATTGTTCCTTGACTTTAGCAAAGCTTTTGACACGGTCTCCCACAGTATTCTTGCCAGTAAGTTAAATAAGTATGGGCTGGATGAATGGACGATAAGGTGGATAGAAAGAAAGCTGGCTAGACTGTCGGGCTCAATACGTAGTGATCAATGGCTCCACGTCTAGTTGGCAGCCGGTATCAAGTGGAGTGCCCCAAGGGTCGGTCCTGGGGCCGGTTTTGTTCAATATCTTCATTCATGATCTGGAGGACGGTGTGGATTGCACCCTCAGCAAGTTTGCATATGACACTAAACTGGGAGGAGAGGTAGATACGCTGGAGCGTAGGGATAGGATACAGAGGGACCTAGACAAATTAGAGGATTGAGCCAATAAAATTTGATGAAGTTCAACAAGGACAAGTGCAGAGTCCTGCACTTAGGACGGAAGAATCCAATGCACCGCTACAGACTAGGGACCGAATGGCTAGGCAGCAGTTCTGCAGAAAAGGACCTAGGGGTTACAGTGGACGAGAAGCTGGATAGGAGTCAACAGTGTGCCCTTGTTGCCAAGAAGGCCAGTGGCATTTTGGGGTGTATATGTAGGGGCATTGCCAGCAGATCGAGGGATGTGATCGTTCCCCTCTAGTCGACATTGGTGAGGCCTCATCTGGAGTACTGTGTCCAGTTTTGGGTCCCACACTACAAGAAGGATGTGGAAAAATTGGAAAGCATCCAGCGGAGGGCAACAAAAATGATTAGGGGACTGGAACACATGACTTATGAGGAGAGGCTGAGGGAACGGGGATTGTTTAGTCTGCGGAAGAGAAGAATGAGGGGGGATTTGATAGCTGCTTTCAACTACCTGAGAGGGGGTTCCAAAGAGGATGGCTCTAGACTGTTCTCAGTGGTAGCAGATGTCAGAACAAGGAGTAATGGTCTCAAGTTGTATTGGGTAGGTTTAGGTTGGATATTAGGAAAAACTTTTTCATTAGGAGGGTGGTGAAACACTGGACTTTGGTAAATCCAGGACTTTGTCTAAAGTAATTTAAAGACCCTGTTTCTGTGGATCACTTCTTGCTGACATCCGGCGCTTTGGCTGGAGCATTTCCAATGGAAATCAGTGAAACGGAGCCACGCTGGCTTCTGCTCCATTCAAACAGAAACCCTCTCGCTGGCAGCAAATGAAAAGTAGCTGCCCCCTGTGCTTTATACATAGCAATACAAAGAGAGGAGAGAACAAATTCTAACTCTGGGCTAAGGGTCAGCTGCAGAAACGGCTCCAGGATGTGAAAGAGAGATGTGACATAAACCCACCCACTCCATTATGGCTCTAAAACTTGCCTTAGACACTGACACTTACTATGTTTTGGCCTTGACGTCTGATCATGTCAATAATGCTAATGAAAACGGAATAAAGTAACAGAGCAAAAAGCCATGTATAAAACAAGTATGGGAAAAAATCTGATCAGTGTCTGGACTGTGGTCTCCAGTTTGCTTCAGTCACTTTTTGGATGTGGGAAAACAGTTCTCATCAAGTGAAAGCTGCAAGGGGAGTTTTACAGCGCAGCTATCAGGGGATCCTACTGGGCTTGTGATAATCCTTACCGATCCATCAGAATGCACCTTTCCAAAGGACAGAAGGCATTGCAGACATGCCAGCCCCATGTGGTGCGCTGTCTCTGGGGCTGGGGAGAGCACTCCACCCACGACCCTCCAGAAGCACTAGAGACGGATTTTTAAGGGCTGGCCTGAAGGAGTGGGGACAGCAGGATGTGGACTGAGAATCTGACCTGAGGAGATGGCAAGAGTTTGATGCTGTGGTAAATTCCCCTAAAGAATCTGTGCTCACGAAGGAACACTGGGATGGACTCAGACTCCAAACACTTTTTAAAAAGTCTCTGACAAGCAAATAAATAAAAGCAACATTTCTAGTATTCTTTGGCTCATGCAGTACTACGGACTTTGTACTTTATAATGCAGTCAAATTCCAGCTATTGTAGACAAATGCACCCAGCCCATCAGTGGCGCCAATTATGCAAACACGATAACTACAAACATAATTTCCTTGTCCGTGCTCGCTATGTTCATTCCATCCCAGACCCTGATGACTGGCTTGTTAGGGACCTGTTTTGGATGCCTGTGCACTCTGATATACACCGAAGAGACAGCTGGCGATGTCACTGGACCTGAATGTGGGCAAACAGGAGAAAAGGGAGGTATGGAGTACACGCAGTGGCTCTTTTGGGCTCCTGGTACATTAGCGGGTCTTGGATGGCTCTGAGCTCTCTGGGCCAGCTATTGGGAAGGATCCCACAAATCTTCATGGTTCAGTATCAGCTGTGAACTACAATACTAACTAGGAGGAATACTGATTTGTGTAGTTCTGAAGGGACAGAGTCCACTTGAAGACCAGTCAGTCTATTCGTGTGCAATGAGTGACAAACTATTCCAATAGTTAGCCACCTGTGTCTCCCTGCCAACGTCTGGGGTTTTACAATCACATTCTACATTTTAAAAAATATTTGTTTCCCCCCTTTTTGAGAGTGAAAACCCCAGAGAAACAACAAGGAAAACAGTAAAGAAGACCATACACAAAGCACCATCAAAAGCACAAACACACACCAAAAGAACGAAGGAAAATACTTCCCTTCCCTGTACTCTCCCTCACATATAGGAATCTTAGGTGTTACCTGTGATAGTAGTGTGGTAACAAAGACAGGATAATGAAAGGGAATGCTAAAGTTGATCGTGTCTCTTTATCATTTCTGGTGCTACCCATGGCCCTGGTACATCACCTATGAAGTGCTAATGTCCCCATGAAACTCTGCATGTCTTGCTCCACACATCTACCATGGCAGGAGAGAACTGCCAAAAGACTCTCTGAGAGACTGATTAAGCTCGACTCCAGAGCAATACAGAAAACTAACATCGTGTTTTATACTTTGAAAACAGAGGACAAGGCATCATTTCCTCAGACTTAGAGTGGTTGTCATTCCTTATCCACCTGTTGTTTAACATGCCAATCACTCGCTGGTTCCATGTCTCTCTGAACAGTGTAACAGAACTCTGGGACTGGCCCATCAGCCAGGGCTTCTCCTGAAGGGCGGAGAGATAACATCTGGAGCTAAGAATACTGGATAACTAATAGAATTATCTCTCTGTGGCTGAGTAATTATGGCAGGCATGGACAGAAAGGACAGGTTTTGTAGTAGCAGGACCAAAAGAAAAGGTTAGTCACAGAAATAAATCTCATCCAGGCTCAATGAGGACTGATTAGGAGTTTCTTATCTTAATCTCCTGTTGATCATGCACTGATTCCTGCAATTGGGTCTTCCAGTGGTCTAGGCCTGTCCTCATAAAGTATTGGGCTAATGCTTGAAATTCCCAAGCTACTTCACACACCAAAAACCTCTCAACAGAGAATCATACAGATAGTTAGATCAGCAGTCACCCAAACTGATTGTTCTAACAGAGTCAAATTTCCTTTCGGACCAGGCTCATGGATTCTAGAGAAGCTCAAGCAGCGAACTTACCGTAATGAGGAACAAGAGTGCCGCTGGGTATAGAACATGGCAGAACAGTCACATCTAAGTGGACATAACCTCTCCTTTAGAAAAGTGGTTTCATCTAATCAGTTGTTATCTTTAGAAATTCAACGACCTCTGCTAAGGCGTTAGGCTAGCAGAAATCCTCCAGAGAAAGGCAGAAAGGGGCACATGGCTTCGGTTTGCACTCATAAAAATGTTGTCTTTGACATTCAAACAGGACACATACATTTTAAATAATGTCAAGCACATTCTTAAAATACCTTGTCAGGATTCGAATGGGAGGGATTTATGTTTTATGAGATGGATGATTCTTATTACAGAGATATGTTCAGTTCCCAAGCAGGAGGTATGGAACATCCACACGGTTCTGATGCTGAGTTACTAATGTCATCAGACAGCTGTGCAAGGAAAGGCCCAAGAAATGCAATGTGTTGTGTATGCAACGCTGGAAGCTTGGTGCACTCAGCTAGTTAGTATTCAATCTCTCCCTTCGTTTTAGGATTTGTAATAGGAATAGAGATGAAGAAATAGTTTAAGTAGCTTGTAACATCACAGCTGTCTATCTTGAAGCATTCCAAAGGTAGGAATGACACATACATAAACCCATTCATTTTTTATAAATAAATAAAATAGTTTCAATCTTTTTCCCTGACCCAGATTTGCTACACAGGCAACTTGATGCAAATACACATAAAACAGCAATCCTCATTGGCTCTAAAATCACTTTACAGGAGCTGAAAACATTAATCCACAGCAACAGAACCAGTTCCAAAGAGTCAAATTATTAACTTCCAGCAGTGATTCAGTGGCGGGTGGGGAGGAGAGAAGGAGCAGCATTGGACAAATGAGATTGTATCGATTTGGAGGGGTAATAATTCTATCCAGAAATGTAGGGGTCAGTCAACAGTGGTAACAGAAATCACAAGAGAACTCAAAGGGTCTTACCATGTAACACAGATTAACATATTAAAGTTAATATAAAAGGACAACTGTGAGTATTAGGCTAAAAAAACAACACTCCAATTGGTAAGTCATTACTGGTGCATACAGGCTGTGAAAAACTAGCCAAAGTCTGTGCATGCTGGGCTGTCAAACTGTTGGTGGGTTTAAGTAATGAAGGCTTAAAGCAGCCAGATCTGTTTCAGATTCATTTGCTCAGAACAAATCTCTATGCTACAATTCAGTGCCAACTGGCTCCAGGGGATGGGGCAGGCTTTTGGGTCTCCTCAGGAGTGGCTGATTCCTCACTCTCATGACAGTACTTGAAAGGCAAACACATAGCTCTCAAACCAAGGGGCTGCTTATCTCACAGCCAGATTTGCCTGAACTCTCTAGAATTTACCTTCATCTGATTAGATTTTCATGCCTGACAGCAGCAGAGTGACAAAAGGTTTGATTGTTCTCTTGTGAAAATGTTACAGTCTTAAACCTACACCACAGCGACTGATCAAAACTCCCTGTGCATCGACACCCAGCAGGTGACTGCTGTCCCATGCTGTATGGAAGTTCAGAGAGTTCGTGAAGCCGCAGGAGGAGCCAGCCCCTCTGGGGCACACGGGAGAAGTGTTTCCAGTTTTCAAACTTTCCGTTGAATAACCCCCTTTCAACAGTGCAACACTGCAATGGATGACTCTGCAAGGAGTCACACTAAAAATAAACCAAAATCAACACGCTAGTGGGAGAGTGCAGATGAGCAAGAGCACCGGCAGAGTCAGGGCTGAGAGAAAAAGCTGGAGATGAGAAACACTGGTGGAGAAGGAGCAGGGCAGACAGGAAATGAAGTGATGTGACACATTTCAGCATTCTTACCTCTGATTGGTGTACCACCTGGTGAGGTAATTTGAATGCAAATAAGATTAGAGAGAAGCGTTAGTACAAAGAGGAAAGGAAGAAAATTATAACTAAAAAGCAGAAAGTTTTTAAAGCTAGAATTTGTATTAGCGCAACAGGAATAAATAAAAAGAAACTGAAAGTCAGAGTGACACTCTTAGGTTAGTAAAGCTCATTGCTCCCAGGAGTGCAGCATCCACCTGGTGTTTGCCATTCCGCTCCTAGCTGCCCACTACGCTGCAGAGGAGGTGCTGGTGACTGGCCTACTCACTTGCATTCATTATTATTCAAGCAGTTGAGATGGAAGAGACATTGGAAAGATGGTGCGGTGCCCTTTGTTCAGTAGCAAGGGGTGAGGTAGTGGAGACTGAGTGGTGTGTGAGCCTGAGTGTGCTGGGAGGGTCGCGGTGTTAAGCACATGGTCGCTGGCGTGGGGCACATTCTGGCTTTCAGGTTAGAATGACCAGTGGGACAAAATCTGCTGATTTAAAGAAATGAAATTAAGGGGAGAGGAGAGCAAAGCCAGCCTCCATGAGAGCCCACTTGTACAAACCCAGTATTAGTCTCCTCTGGCATGGAGATTAGTGTCATGTAGAACTAACTTTATATAGAAAATACTTTCAAACAAAACTACAAAGAATTTCTACTAATCCCAGTGATTAAACAATGGCACACCAGCCACACCTCCCTCATTTCTGCCTAATTTGGACAGTAGCTAGAGGAAAGAATCCTTACCCTCTTTATAACGGAGCTGAAGATCATTTTTACATGCTGTAATGCAGTGCATCTTATAAGGAGGGCTTTTTGGTAAGGAGGTCCAGTTGACTTGATGCAACAGTCAGCAAAAATTTGTATTATCATTGGGTTTAAGATTAGCATGTGGAGCATCAACAAGTTATTGCCCTGAGTTTACTATGTGGTTAATAAACAATACATAGTTTCAAGTGTGTGGAAATCCAGGTAGGCAAATTGGCAGTGAACCCCTCTAATCCCCAGTTTTGTCCCCTTGGTCTTATTTTGCACATATGAAGGCTGTTAGTACAAGGGAGAGATTCATGCATATCTAATCTGTAGGCAGTTCATGGTAGGTGTTGGTTTTATGCAGATTTGTAAGATCTGAATACCAAGCACTTACCAAAGAAAACTGAGGAATTTAAACAGACAGAAAAACAGGGTTAAACAGGACACAGAGTGTCAAATCATGTTCAGTGTATTGATTAATAAATACCAGTATGCATACACGAGTGCTGTGTATCTCAGATTTACAGCTCCCCATTCCATTATCCACAACAATGCTCACCCAATGGGAAACAAAGAAAGACACTCAAAGAGTTTCTGTAAATACAAAGAAGGCAGATTTTAAGCATGTTTAACTTGCCTCTTAAAAAGTAATTAAAATATTTACACTTATTATCTCTCTCTCCTAACTACTGTTCCTTTAGGCAGAAGCCTTGTTCAAATCAGAAATAGCAATTCTGACAGCTCCTTTTAGCATTCTCCTCAGCCAAGATGACATTACTCCATTTTATTTAACTTTATGGCTGGTTATATTTTTTGACGTTTTTGTCCACAGATGAGTGAAGCATCAGGGAAGATCTTGCTGTCGCTGAAGTTGTGGGTAATCTCTCCTTTGCCATAGTGAATCTGCTGCCTATTTATCTATCTTGGTAACTACTGCTACCCTTGACAGAACAGTGACAGCCAGAGATATGTGCACAGCACTGATGCTGCACAGACAGGGAGCAGAGGGTTATTTTTCGTTGCCCAGGTGGAAAGTTTGGTAAGTGCTCAGCTTTCTCTGAAGCCGCTGGTTTTCTCTGCCTATTCCACCCCATGTAAAAAGCCTCAGCATAGAAGGTCACTCCCCACACAGGCATGGAAACGACACAGAGAACCCATCCCTGGAGCAGAACCCAGGAATTCCTTCCATGCTCTTGGCCGGCTGAAGTGGGGTTTATAGTTTTACACTAACACCACGGAGATTTGAAGCCAGTTGTTAAATCTACCCACCACAGTAGTTAGGCCCTTTTCTCTAATACGCAATTGTCTACACAGAGCTCCAGGAGCAAGTACACACTTGAAACAGATTCCCTCAAGCTAAGTGTGATGGGCTCATCTTCTCCCTGCACTACAGCTCAATCCCTCTGGCCTAGCAGCCTAAGCCAGCTCTTGCAGGAGGCTCACGGTGCAGAAGAACAATATTCATTCAGGGGCCTAGTCACCCTGCCAGGCTTGGGACATTTTCATTCTCCACTCAGAGGAACACTGATGTGGGGATGTTTGTGGCATTCGAGGAGCTCCTATAACACTTTCCTGTGGGATGCTCAGCGTGACAGAAAGAACACAGGCAACGAGTCCTCAAAAATCACAGGACAAGATCGATTCCCCCTCATACCCCAAAAGGGCTTCATTACAGAACAGACCATGAAGCTGGCAGCATGACAAACACTTGGACAGATTAATAACTGAGCCCAGCTTGTGTCCTGTGATGGCTAGGCAGGCTTATGACAAAGGGCATCCCAGGTACAAGCTTTCAGCCTAGTCCTTTGTGTGCACTGAAGGGCTGAAGTGCTCATCGTAAGTGAGAGAACTTAACAGTTCACGACCTCAATAACTGGCATTACATTAGCCTGGGCCCTCTCCCTCACTGGAGGTGCAGGTTGATGCACATTGGCAGGAGAGTATGTAGGGGAAGCTGGCATTGTCGCTGTCTGTGATGGACCCATTCTCTAGATAAGTGTAGACTTCAGTCTCTGTGGCCTTGCCTGACCCATAATTCCCCACTGGTGCAGCTGCAGCCACCACAGTGATGATGGAAGCATTAGTACGGACAGGACTTGAGTATTTTTACTGGTGGGACTGATAGCTCCACCCAGAGCAGGTCTAGAAACACCAGCGGCTGCGTGGCCCTAGCCCTTTCCACTGGTGGAGAGTGAGGGGCTGATTTCTGTTGGACACAGACTCGCCTTAAGGCTGTCAATCCAGTACCTCTTCACAGACACATAGTTCACCCCCCTGATCCCAGTTTCCGAGTATCTCACACTGAACGTAGCAGGGAGCTGGGTTTAGTAATACCCCCATCCCAGAAAGCTCAGTTCAGCTGGTATCAGATAGTTTTGAATGAAGCCCTATTTAAGGCAAGCCATTGTTAGGGAATGTGACAACAAGAGAGAGGGTTACTTACCTTGCACAGTAACTGTGGTCCTTCAGAGCTTTACCGGTGTGGACCCCCTTATTGGTGTGTGCATACATCTCATGCACTGACAGCCACATGGACAAACATTCAAAGAATGACAAATTCTTACTCTGTAGTTCATCTCTCTAAACGTTTTGTCTGGGCCATCTGTCTGCTCAGCCCACTCCTGAGAGAGCTCACACCCTTCACATGGGGAACTGTATCCTTTTGGACCATGCTATTATGCAGTTCTTCTTTTCAGCCAGATGCCCACATGCTTTCTGGATTTACAACCTGATCTTGACAGGAGGCAAGAGCCTCCTGCCAGACTCTGAGCACCTTCCACACTCGATGAAATAAACAATTTTAATGTTCTTGGATTCGGTAAGCTGTTTGGGACAGGGACTATCTCCTCCTGTGCGTCCATGCAGTGCCCAACGCAAAAGAGCCCCAAGCCTGACTGGGGCTTTTGGGCATGACTGTAATGGAAGCGGGAGAAGCAGAAGGTGCTCAGCTTCTTGCAGGATCACTTTCTCAGGTGGCTGAGCATCCCAGTGATCTGACAACAGCGATAGCCTCTAGGCTGTCAACCACAAGTAACAGATCTGAAAAGCAGGCATCTAAGTGAAGCAGCATAACTGGAGAGAACATGTTTGCTAACAACTCAGAGTGCGCAACTACCCAGGGATAATCTAGGTGAGCAGCCGCGCACACGGCCACCATGGAATGAGGCATCACACTTGCACTGAGAACGATTGGGGGTCTTCTGCAGAGCCATGTTTCGTGACTTGAATATCAAATGAGCTGCCTGTTAGCAATCGCCAGGTCCAGGACACAGTTCTAGTCGCTATGAATTAAAATACATCATGAACAGGATGACTCTTGTTAAACAAAGCTGTTTAACAGATGCAGAATTTTTGGCATCACAAAACAGTGTTAGTGAAACATTTCCTCTTCTAACCTCAGTGGGGGTGGGGGCGGGGGCAGAAAGACTTTGTTTGTCTAACCTGTTTTAAAGAGCAGGTTAGACAAACACCTGTCAGGGATGTTCTAGATAATACTTAGTCCTGCCTCAGTGCCGGGGACTGGACTAGAGGACGTACCGAGTTCCCTTCCAGTCCAACACATATGAGTCTTTGTTAGCATTCAGGATAAATGGAACATCTGGTTCCAACATTACTTTCTTACAATTTTTTTTTAAATTTTATCAGACAATTTTCTCATGAGCAAGGCAAAAACGCTTCCTTGAATATGAATCCTGAACCCATGTGTTGGAAGTGACCAACAGGTTGAAAGGTCTGAATACCATAAACTTTGTAAGAGGGTCCTTCAGAGAGCTGTACTGAATTAAAGGTTCTCTGCTCAAGACCCTAAAATTCAAAATGAGCTCCTGAGCATCAGTAGAAACGCTTAGACCTGGTCTACATTGGGAAAATTGTCTCCAGATCACTAAACTAGTTTGAAAACAAATTCCCCTAAATCTATTTTAAAACCAGTTGGAGCCATAATGTAAACTAGACTCCTGGTTGCCAGAACCTGTTTTAAAACCACTTAGTATACTACATCTCCAGCTGTTTTAAAATTGGTTTAGCAGAGCCAGTTTTAAAATGGTTAGCAGTCAGGGTAAATTTCTCCAGTGCAGACTATGCCTTACATCCTGTGGCCTTTGTCGATGATTATGAGGCACTGACAGGAAGTTGTACTTCCAGGACAGAATCACTTGGGTCTTTCCGAGTAATTGGTTTGTGGCAAAGCCTACTTACCACAAGAGGAAGGAGATACTGGTAAGTTTAGTACTGGAAATGTTTAATACAGCCAGGTAGGATCAGATCCTGGACTGTCTATCTGACAAGCTAGAGAAGATCTTGTACCTACTGCTGTGTTGAACTCTGTAGAAGAACTGTGTGTATGTGGAATAGCCCCACCCCAATTTGCAATAATACACAAGACTTGACATTAAGGAACAGAAAGATTTTGTTCCTGGGTGGGGATACATTCCTTTTATAAAAAGAAACTAAGGAGCCAGCTAACTATAAGAAAGTTTACTAAAAAATGCATATACGCATGTATATAAATAACAGACAAGTTTCAGGAATGACACCCAGGACATACATGAATAGGAGTTTTCTTTCTGACAAAGACTCCAGCTGGTAGTGTTATAGAACTAAACCTGCCTAAGGTTAAGTCGCGGGATCTCCTGGTCAGCCTCCTCCTGGCCCTGGCTAAAGTGGCCATCTATAAAACCAGGGTGAGGAGGTTGGCCGATGGAGTCTCCTGCGACTGTGGGGCCTATTTCCGATCCTCTGTCCGTTCATGCCTCTGGGCAGAGTTCCTCTGGGCGGCGTCCACTGACTCCCTTGACGCCTTTGAGGAGCAGTGGGCGCTGTCCGAGGTTCTCTGCTTTGCCCGCCCACTTCCTGGATCCCAATAAGGCTACGACTGGTCTTCCTCGCAATGCACATCCTCTTCAGGACCCCTGTCAGAGGAAGACTAGACCTCTAGAAAGTGCTGGGCAGAGCCCATCTTGAGTATACATGGTCTGACTGCACATTATTTCAAAGCTTCTGTCTGAAGCCCCCTAGAGCGCTGCCAGCCCATGTAAATCGGGGTGTCAAAGGAGAGCACCTTTTCTAACTATCTGACTTATTATCTATCTAGCTGTTCATACTGCACCAGGAGCCTGAAGAAATAAAGGGGAAAAAACTCTCTCTCACAAGGGAGAATGTAGATTTCCAAAGCGGCTTTGGCATTTTCAGACTGACGTTCAATATGTCTGAGGTAGAACTCTGGCCCTTTTGGAAAATAATATATAGCAAACGACTGTGTGCTGGGTGAAGACTTTGTTAGGAAATCTCGTATATGAAATGGCTAGACGTTACTCTTTATATGCAACTATTTTAACTACATTCCATCGGTCTGGGTCTTATTAGTTTTAATTAAATTAAATGAAATGAGTTTGTGCTCAGACCGCGACAGTCTGAGCTGACACCAGGCTGGCTGGGAGATACTATTGTATCAGATGATTTTGCTCTAAATGGAGCAGAGACTCCTTTTTTGTGGGAAGATGAATACTTCATAATGAAATGCTTGTTTACATTTATTTTCTTCTGAAAAACAACTTTCCTTCATTATCAAATTCTGCTGGAGTCTCTAATAGCAGCTGGTGGATTGGATCAGGGACTGCCTGATCTATTGCACTGGTACAAACAGGACAACTGCAGAGGGGAAGGAAGGATCCATATTCCACACCCAGTTCTAGCTCAAATTGTACTTACAGGAATGACCACAAGCTGGCAGCTGCTAAATTCTGACCCAGGAGAAGCCAGAGTCTCATGGTGTAAATTACTTGATTCCACTTTTGTTAGGAGGTGGGAGAATCTTCATCCTAACATTGGCTTTGCGTCCTCCTTCCCCACCCCCTAAAAACAAAACCCTCACCCACACTTGGAAGCCTGCTGTGCTGAAACCACACTGAAGTCTAATCGATTTCCGTCACAGGACTGAGGATGTGTGTTGCTCATTGATTTCTAAAAAGGTTCCCTTGATACCTCCCTTGGTAATTATAGTCTCTTCAACAAGCAGTCAAATTCTAGAGTTTGAATCCCCTGTGAAATTCAATTGAGACGCGTCTTGAGAACAGGAAAAAGGAAACAAAACTTGGACACTATGGCAGGGCTTATTGTTTTTACACTCTAGCTGTCTCTCCAAGCTCACCCAGCAGACAGGAGATGGACAAGTGCCCATAAAGAGGATGCAGAGAGCAAGTGCATCAGAGCTGGCTCTCTTATTTACAGTTTTACCTAAGGATGCTGATTTAGTCAGTTATGAAAAACAAAATATCCATAGCACTTTCCTACTGCTGCTTACCTAATGCTTCCAGGAATAATTAATGAGTGTGATATTTTCTTTCAGCACAAACGTATCAAGATTAAACCAGGTTTGTTGGGGAGAAAAGCTGAAGGTCACTGTGAAATTTCCTAAGCTGGAAATGTATTAGTGTAATTAGTGCTCACTAGCATATCTAGGTGAAACCAGAATGCCAGGCTAAGTTCTAATGTAGGTGACAGAGGTTGCTAATTACCCACTCTCCCCGTTAAAGGCTGTTCCATGCTAGCACAAGAGACAGAGCACCACAGTCAGGTTGCACAAGGAGGGCACACATTAAATGTCCATGTTATAAGGAGAGAATATAGGAATGCCCTGGTAGCTCTGGACAAGGCAAACTATGCCTTTGGGTGCCAGTAGATACCACAGCCAGGCAACAGAGGCTGCATTATCTTATTTCTAGTCAGGAGGCACCATATCAACTCCCTTCTGCGCTTTCAACTGACTACCACAGGATTCCTTACTTCCAGCCCTGTGGGATAGTGCTGCTATGCATTGTTAAACACTTGCTGTGTTCCACCCCAGATGTGGCTGTGTTTGAGCAATAGATTAGGCAATCCTTTTATGTAGTTTAACTTTGTAAAGGGCTCTGAGATCCTGCAGGATGGAAAGACATGACAGAAAGGCAAGAGAGCATTATTAAGAGGCCCAAGTGCATTTCCATCCATTGGAGCAGACTAGTTTGTGCCAGAGTGTTAGAGAGAAGTCTGAAGCATGTATTGCACATTCTTGTATTTAACTCGTTAAATAAGAAATAAGAAAGTGCAGCCTGGTAACCATGTTTCTGTTCTTGAAATCTACAGACCAGTCATTTATTTGCTACTCGACTTCTTGGTTTTTCTTTATCCTTGTTCTGCCAAATGTGGAGACTGGTGAAGAATTCAAGAGAAAAAAGGGTGTTGTCTTGACGGCTCTGGGCCTTGACATCCTGTGTGCTGTGTTCTCCATTCTGTTCTAGAGAGGTTCTTACACTGCGCTCATCACCGTAGGATCTGAGCGCCTGCTGAGCTATGGGGAAGTGTCTGACCTTGCCCTGAATCTGAGGCAGTCTCATTATGAGCTAGCCTCCTCAGCCAACACCCCGACTGACAGAGGAATCTGCGTGATGTTCCCAAAGGCATGTCCGTGCTAATCTCTCTCTCTAGCAGGCCATGATATCCTGCCAGAGGAAACTGGCCCCCAAAGGTTGGTTTTCATATCACAATGGGACAAAGTTAACGTCTGGGTTTAGGTGCATAGCTGCACTTCAGAGTAATATGCAAAAAGCTATAATGGCAACAGGCTGGGAGGGAAGAGCGAAGGAGAAGGGAAGCCTTACTTGCTTTGCGGCCTTACCTGAACGGAGCTGCTTGATGCGCCCATTGCTAGTTCCTGTATCCACAGGAAGGAAGTCCTTGAACCAAGAGATTTCAGGATCGGGGTTGCCACTGGCAGCGCAGAGCATTGTGGCTGTGCGGGCCTTTTCTACCACCTTCAGCTGCGGGCCCATGTCAATGGTTGGAAAGCCAGATGGGAGGTGATCTTCTGCAATAGGAAACAACACACACCAGACTGATGAGTTACAGGTTGCATAGTAATGGGATCCAGTGCCATGCTGCAGCATCTGTGCCTCTGCCGGAGAGCATCAGCCCAACTCCTCCACTGTGGTTATGTCCACACTACGGCCGACGGCAGCTCAGGGGTGTGAGTATTCCACCCCCTGAGCACCAGGTGTTACACCGACATAAGCGCTCGTGTGCACAGCGCTATGTTGGCAGGGGAGCTTCTCCCGCTCGTGGAGGTGGGTTTTTTATGCTGACGGGAGAGCTCTTTCCTGTCGGCACAGAGCATCTTCCCCAGACATGCGGCAGCAGCTGTAAGTATAGACATGGCCTGAGATGCTTGCAAACCCCCAAAGCGCTCTAGCCTCTATAATGAGCACTCACTGCAGCAACAGGGGCTGCTGCTAAATTGAACTCTGTTTGAATCAGCTGCCGTGGGACATGCCCACGATTTTCACCGATGCGTAAGCTCGATCTATTGTTGTTAATAAACTCTCAGAGCAGGTGTTTGTCTTTATGCAAGAAGAGAGAGGTGTTCTGGATGCTACACAGACATGCAGCCAACCACCAGGTCAAATAGGCACCTTACAAACAAACAAACAAACATACTAAACAATACAAATTGTCAAGAGAGTATGAGTCTTCCCAACGGAAAGATCCATTACAAATCTCTCCCTGCCCCAAAAACTGGTGTTAAAGAGGTTATTAGAAACAAACGAATGTAAACTTTACATCTAACCACGAAGAGCAATGCCAGGCTGTGCATTAGGAAGCTCCCGATGGACTTCCTAGGCAGCTGAAAGCATCGGAGGTGTGCAAGAGATGACTAATGCACACGCTGGTGTGGCTTACTGCTATATTATAAATGAAAGCATCCCCATGCTGAACTGTGAAAAGCACAGATAGAACGGCTTGAAAAGGAAAGGCCAATTCCGCGTGCTGCTGCCGTACGTGCACAGGTAGGCTTGGCTGAATGTGTTAAGTAGCCTGTGCTGAAAAACAGAGGAAGCTTCAGAACAGCCATTCAGCAAAGAAGTGCAGGACAGAGCTCATTTACTCACTTCTGTGGCAAGATGTACTGTACTCTACTAAGCCTAAATGGCAATGAAAAAGGACACACTTCCACGCAAAGAGAGAGCCAGGAGAACATTAAGGATCCTGAAAAGCACTACAAATTCAATTATTTTCAGCAGGCTCCTGTTTTCTCTAGTTTGAGAGCAGAACTTAAGCAAACCCTCTCCTTGCCTGCTAATCTGCCCCTTCCACTCACTGGAACATTTCAAACCTACCAGGCCCGACGGATCCCCCAAAGTCCAACAAGATTGTGACCCCACCATACCTCGATTTTTACATTTCTTTCCCTGGGATCCTACCATCCCCATATTTTACCCACCCTCAGAGAAGCACGAACAAGAAGATACTTTGGTTGTGTCTTTTATTTTAAAGTTCCACATTTGCAGCACAAACTAGGAACATTTGGTGACTAATCTTAAACATCCTTTCCTAAGATCTCGGGAGAATCCCCAAGACACTTCCCACTTGTTTGTGCATCAAGATTCTACAGCACAAGGCAACATCTGCTGTAAACAAAACAATGCACTAGAATGTTGCTTCTGTGTTTGGATGCGAGGGGCAGCCGGGTTTTCTAAAGGGAAAAAGCTACTGAGGCTTATTAAAAGCATAAGCCATATTTTGGCTCCCAGTCTGGCCTCCCTAGAAACCTCCCCCATACCAGCAAACATAGGAGGATTTTTTGAAAGGTACCACTGAAAACTAGTTCCTTTTTTTATTTGCACTCCACTGATTTTCAAAGACAAAAGGCACCCAGAGCTTAAACAGAAAGACACCAGAGCCTGCATTCAGTAACCAGCAACACCACCACGGACACAACCACAACACATATTGCGCCTTAGTTCACAGGAGAGACACCACAGTGTAGAGTGCCGTAGACTAAACTGTGAAGGGAGATACACAAACAGTGGTAAACAATTAAATTCCGTCGGCGCACAGCCAGGTGTCCTTGAAGTCCAGCACCTTGCTATCTGCGATGTGAAAGCAGATGTTCAGTCTGGGGAGGCTGAAACCCCAAAGTGCTTTTTAATTTAATACCACGCTGAATATTTACACAGTCTTTTCTGGCTTGCTTAAGAGTTTACACAGAACACGTGAAGCAAAGTATCAAGTAATTAACTTGATCCAAATCATGCATGGAGATTTAGCATTAAACTATCACTAAGGCTGCAAGTTTGTCACGGAAGTCACAGATTCCGTGACTTTCCGTGACCGCTGTGACTTCTGCAGTGGCCGGTGTGCCAGGCCTGGGGACAGCTCAGGCAGCCCCTGGGCCAGTCGCACCAGCAGCTGCTGGGGCAGTCTCGGACCACGCCTCCGCCTAGGAGCTGAGCGAGGGGGATATCGCCACTTCCAGGGAGCCCCCCAGGTAAGCGCCGCCCAGAGCCCACCTCTCCCCATCCCGTGCCCCAACCCACAGCCAAACTCTGCTGCTGCTGGGGTGGAAGAGATGCAGAGCCAGGTAGGGAGCCCCTCTTCTGGAACCCTCTTTCCCTACATATTGTACTTCCTCTTTCGGGGGGAAAGGCTTCCCCTTTTCCCCAAGCAGGAGGAACGAAGCAGGCTCTTGCCCCTTGCTCCTACCCTTTGTCCAAAGCAGCTGTTTTGCCCTTTCTTCTCAGCACCTGCCATCACTGTTCTCGTTCACCAGCTTGGGTGACAATGACTTTTCTAGAAGACACTGGCACTGGACACATGCCCCCTTCTCCCATCTGCTGCACTGCTCCAAGAACCAGCTGGAGTGAAGGCATGGGACATGTAGTCAATCCCAAACTTCAGTCTTACATGACCACAGGGATCAGCTCCAAAGTGCAGCTGTAAACACATGGATAACAGCCACTTACATGGAAGGACAGCAGGAGTCCCTGGTGAATACAGCAGTTGGCAGGAGAATCCTGAGGAGTCAGCCTGGTGAGCTCTCCAGGGTCAACGCTATCTATCACAGAGAACAGACACTTTGGGGCCTGCTCTCTTGTTGGATGAGATTTATATGCCTAAGACCCAACGATATTACTGGCCGTCCTTAGCTGCACGCATATCTGTTAGGGAGAAGAAATACCCTATGGTGTGGTGAGAGCCGTTTATTTGCTACGAGCCTGGTCACGGTACATGCAGGTTGTATAGCCACGAGTCTGCTTTGCAGGTCATCACAAACAGGCACCAATAAAACCTTTACCCCACAACAGCTGGGAGTTTGTTTGTGTCAACATATTTCTCAGAAAGACTAGTTCAGATGAAATGATAGCGAAAACTGTAAACATTTTTATGGGCACTATTCTTCATATACCTCAGCCTGTAAAGTCAGGCCCCCTTAGTACCATAAGTCCAATTGCTCAGACTGCAGAGGGAGAGCAAAAATGATGCCCAATATATTTTGAAAATAACAAAAAATTGTCTAAAGTACCTTTTCTATATGTTCCATTATAACTGTAATGTTAAATCTCGCACAATCCATCAAAAGCTTTATACCACTGGAAAGGCACGTTCTCAGCTTATTCCCAGTGAGATACTGGGCCATAAACCTGTCACTGAGCTAGAAATATCCTATCTAGCCACTGGTTTGCTAGAGTGCCCCTCATCTCGGTCTCTCTCAGTCCAGTGTAACTCTTAGGGGCTCAGTAAGAACGAGTAACATCCAAAGCTGCTTTGTGCTTTCACATCTGGCAGCTGTTTGAAGTTGCTCAGAGGTCTGGAGAGCTAGACACAGGCTTGGTGGAAATGGAATTACGGGCAGAATGCAGGTGGAGTGAGGGCTGTGGTGCATTTTTGACCCCCTGCGTATCAGCACGGCACAGAGAGGGCGGTACATACACAGAATGTGACCATTCAGTGAATGGGCCAGAGCTCTCTCCAAGCTGAAATCATTTATTCTTAAAGGGATCCTGAGATGAGGCCTGTGCTATCCTGGGTACGTCACTCTGTTCTCTCGTGGCGTCTCAGAGACATACAGAAGGGTATGTTAGGAGTGAGCACGCTCTACTGATGAACCTTTACGATAGTTCTATACTTGATAGATGATCAGGATTAATTTATACATTTCACAAGCCTCCTAACCGCCCTCAGAGGCATTGAAATGCAGTCGCAAATGAAAAATATCAGTGACAGTGAGCTGGTCATTTACAAAGCCGTGAGTGGCAGGCAATATTAACGAATGGAAGCAGCAGAGTAACAAGGGCCCAATGCACAATCCACTCCGGTGCCGCTGCTTGCTGAACAAACAGCCCCCACTCTTCTGGCACAGGCTACCCAGAGCTGCTGCTCAATTAACGCAAGACAATCAAAAGCAACCAAGCAATTTCGGGGCCCAGCAGAGGGGCATCATTTTCTGTGACAAGAAGCAGCACTGAGGTGGGTGTGTTCAGGCTGAACAAATCTACACCAAAAGCTTGTTATTAATAGCTCTGAGAAGAGAGTCTTCCTTTATGGGCTTGTATTTTCACAGACGTCCATGTCAGCGCACAGCAGAGAAGTGCAATTTAAAGCCAAACTCTCTGAAAGCTCCTATTGCCCAGGTTAAAGCCTGTGGGGAGTGGCTGGGAGGAAGGAAAGTGACCAGTGCCAAGTCTCATACAGCTCTAGGAACGTCCCAAAACACTGGCACAATCTCGCTACCTGCCCGAGGAAAAGGTGGTGCAGTGAAAGTAATGTACTTTAAAGACAACAAAGTATTAATGACTGGGATGGCAAAGTATAAACAGCTTCACGCAGGTTATGCAATTACAAAAAAATCTAGTCATCGATGGGTTTCAATGACAAACCCGCCGACGTCCTGTGGTGTCACTCCGAAAATGACATGCTGAGACGGCTCTTTAAAAACTTCATTTTAACCGAAAAAACCCAAACCCAAACCAAGCCCTCGAGAGATCTTCTCCGAGCAAAGCCCATGAACTACCACGCAACAGCTGAAAGTAAACAAAGCAGTTGGTACCTCTTCAAAAGACCACACAGCAGCAGCGAAATGTTCATAAAAGGAAAGAGTCTGAGTCATGCGAAGCAAAGGAGGAGGAAATTTAAGGGAAATCTAAGGGAATACTAGACTGGCCACATGGTAGAAGAAAATAATCTCTTAGGAAGAGCCCAGCCTTAGATGTGCTGTGGGTAGGATCTCACATGGTTCTCTCACTCGGCTAGAGATTATGATTCAATGAAACAGCAAATAAAAGAGCAGTCCTTAAAGTGCCAGGAAAGGAAGCTGCTATTATTATTATTTTTCATGCTTTGTGTGTATAAAAAGATATTCTATACTTTCCACAGTATGCATCCGATGAAGTGAGCTGTAGCTCACGAAAGCTTATGCTCAAATAAATTGGTTAGTCTCTAAGGTGCCACAAGTACTCCTTTTCTTTTTGCGAATACAGACTAACACGGCTGTTACTCTGAAACCTTTTTTTTGCTGAAATCCTTACAACTCATAACCAGGTAGAGATACAGTTTTACTGGCCACACCCAGCAGCTGATTAAAAATATTACTTAGAAAAGGCTTGTGACCACTGGGAGTTATTTGCATTTTTAAACATAATTCACCCCTCCCTTGGTAGGGGGGTTTCAACGGGTAAAGGAACAATGAAGGAACCCAAAGTTGCTCTTTCAGGCAGGTCCACTGGGCTCCAGTAAATTTGTTGGTACCAGCAGAATTCTCCCTGGAATTATTCTCAATCCATGGTTTTTTAAAAATGTTTTGTATCGAGAACCTCAATACAAGTATTGTCATGTCCTTCATTTCCCTGTATTATTGCAAAAACGCGACAAAGCACATACACCACACGCCCATGTAAGGGAAAAAACCTCCATGCTTTTCTAAGAAAATACTATACCTGGCCCTTACTCCTATTTTCAGCAATCCATTAACCCGTTACATTTTCCATACTTCTTCGCGTGCACTATGGGATATGCTATTAGCGCAGAGATTTTTATTTTTAGCTACATAATCAATAAAGCACTTCCATATATCATTAAGTGCAACCTACTGTTAAAATTAATGGGGCATTTGACTTGTGATCCATTTGAGTATGGTTGCAGCTCAATGCAGAAGAAAATGCACAGGAACTGAGTTAATGGGACAGAGAAACTCTCCCATGCTTACTAACGTTCAGACTCAGATTAATGTGAAGGATTCCGGCTGTCACTCAGCTGAAATACAAAGTTCATTCGCTTCCAGTTCACACCCCAGGATGCAAGATTTTGGATTACCTGAAAGGTCAGACTTTACTAAAATCTGGTTTCCGTTTGGCTTCTGCAGCCCATCTGCATCATTGTTAACCCACTGGCATCTCTTCCTCTGGTGGAAAGTCATGCCCATCAGAGAGAACAGTCAAATAACCAAGAATAGAATTTTCAGACAAAAACTTTGTTAAGATGGAAGACGTTTGTAAATATCAACAGTAGGCACCTTTAAAAAGTCATATCAGCAGATGTGACATTATGGCATCTTAGATAGCACCACCTTATGTCTAAACTAGCTAATAATGGGGGCGTCTCCAGATACCACAGTGTACTAATTACCGGGAAATGTTGATTTTTAAATGGCACTCACTGCAGCAATTACTTAAGGGAAAAAACCTTGAGAATATTATAGTTTTCCTCCCAAAACACCAAGACTTGCAAGACCTTTGAGGCAGTTAGGCTGGTTCTGTATTTTACTGGTGGGAAAGGGACTTGCACAGAGGTGGGAACACAGTGAGTTTGTGGCAGAGCCAGGGATAGAAATATACCTCCCTACTATCCATCCTATGCCTTTACTATTAGACTATTCCGATGAAGTGAGCTGTAGCTCACGAAAGCTTATGCTCAAATAAATTGGTTATTCTCTAAGGTGCCATAAGTACTCCTTTTCTTTTTGCGAATACAGACTAACACGGCTGTTACTCTGAAACCTACTATTAGACTGTGGTTTTGAGAAGAAACATTAATTGCCCTGACAGCAATTGGGTGCAGGATTCTGGCTACATGAACCATCTTTCAGAGATCATACACAGCAGAAGCAGAGAGGCTCTGCGTGTCAGGCCAGCAGCAAGTCAATGGTCTGGATACAAACAAATAAAATACTGGCTTTTGACAAGTGATGTTTTTTAATGTTGGGCTGATGTAATTGATCGGAGGTTAATGGGAGGACATCAAATTTTTTACATAGGCAGCAAGTGTTACAGAAACTCAACCCTCTATTTACTGCTCTTAAACAATACCCATCTTTTCAGGAACATGTACAGCAAAAGCAGTGGCTCCCAATTTCAATCAGGGCTTTAAACAAATCCCCTGTGTAGGCCCTCATGAATTAAAGAGCACATTACAAACAAATGGCAAGTTGGCTGTGGAACAAGATCAGGGCCATATGGATAAAAACGGTACCTTTCACACTTTCATTTTAATACAAACCAATTCAGCAGATCAATTAAAATTCCTCTTGATTACATGGTAAAATGTATTTCTGAACATTATACTCATTTGCACATGCTCCAGTGTCTCAATTTGTCAAATGACTGATAAGAAAAGTGGCTGGGGTTCGCTCTCATTTTCACAGGCACACAAGGAGTGCGATTGTTTTCTCCCTGGGAAAGTGTTCAGCTCAGCAGCAAGCTTGTGGCAGAGGGGCATTTCCCACCTTTGCATGCAGGAAGGGTACACTGCCCTTGAATCCTGTCCTCTCCACTTTCCAAGTACGTTATATATGATGGCTGAAGAGTGAGAATAAGGAACAGCCCCCTGACTTCATTCACTAAGTGTTTTAATGCAGCATGCAGGCTTCAGAGTTCCTAGACTCTTGAGTTTAATTCAAGCTAGACATTTAAGATGATCCTTTTCCCTTGAAAGGAGACAATATTTACCTCAAACTTTTAAAGACAGCTTGCTGCTTTGCCACCCCACTACAGTTGCTGTGTTCATGAAGAAGGGCTCTGTCTCTGTATGGACCACACCTAGATATGTCTACATGAGAGGAGAAACCCCAGAGCTTCCTTCATTTCTTGAAGGATTTCTTTTCCATTTTTTTAAATCAGAGAAAAGGGAAAACATGGCAGGCTGTGTACAGTTCCCCTATATCAGTTATGCAACACATCTTAACATCAAAGTGAGAGATAAACGAGTAACTGTCCTTAGATCTGTTTAACTTCTTCATTCAACTACTGCAGATAAATTCATTTCTGTCTCTTACTGAACTGCAATCAGCATGCACCAGACCAGGATTAAAACACAGCAATTATGGTGTCTCTCTGAGGAAATTATTGCAAGGACACAGATTGCATGAAATGGTTTGTTACTTGTTCCTGGATGGCAGCAGGGGACAGAGAGAGGGACACACAGACAGACAGATTTTCTTACACCACCATTCTGGCACCTCTACACACAGCACATCTTACAACAATGGTTGTATCAATACACACTGGGACTTCTGAATCAACATATCCCAGATCTTCCTCATTCCGCATCAAGACATGCTGCACTGGGTGGGTGGAGTCAGGAGGTCTGGGTGAGCCAGGTCATCTGCAGTGAATGTGACTTCCAATGTAGACTGAGGAGAAACCAGCGGAGTGGGTACCAGGTCAGATGGAGCTAAGCTAAACCCAGGCCCACTTGATGGGATCTGCAGGTACAGCTGCAGCCAGCGCTCGGAAGCCGTGGGGACAGGTGTGTGGATATGAGAGATTGCACTGGTGCTGCAAGCTCAAAGTTGCTCAACCAGTGTATTGTGAGGTTTTTTACTTTGTGTATTTGGATAGAACAGGAGAAGAAAAAAGATGAGTTTCCCAAAATGGGAGATGCCCACATGGCCTTCTCTTCTCCTAGAAGACTTAAGTGTTTATGCTGCCAGCTTCAAACAAGGGACGATGTTACTCCTATCTCTGTTTTCCATTTCCTGGTGCTTATTAACTAGCCAGCAGAGCTGCTAGACCGGAAACCACTGCCCATCACTATGTCTATATGTGCAAGAAATGTTGAAAGGGCATTGTAATGCATTCCACATTCTTTCCCACATTGCAATCACTGGGTTGCTCTACTTTGCAAGCCATAAGGACGTCGCTACCATTGTCAGAACACACAAGGCACAATGCCTTCTTTATTCTATCTGGTCCAGCTTAGACGAGGCTTTCTGGGAAAGAGCTGCCATAACTGCAGGGTTACATTTCAAATGGCTGAAGAAAACCTGCATAGAAAGGGACTCTTCCTCTTCTGGAGTAGATGAACTGCATGTAAAGGCAACAGGAGCCACCACCACCTGACCTGGCCAGCCATTCTGTTTTCATGAACTGTCTCACAAGGTCAGGTGTGTGGAGCTGCTCATTACAGGACGCCAGTGACAATGAACTGTAACCAAGTGATGACGGAAAGTGATTTACCATCAGCTAAGCTGCCATCTGATAGTGACCATACAAGAGGTCAGACAGCACTATCCTTTATTAATACACCAACAATCAGCAGCACAAACCGTGCTCCCAGATTAGACTCCTGAAGCTGGATGTGAGCACATTCTTTCTAATTAGAAAATGGCCCTGAATTTCTAATAAGCAAAGTTAGAATTTTTGGGATTTATGCCAAATTAAAGACAATTAATTTTCCCATCTTGAGTATTACATACCTTAATAGCTCTGTCCTTGAGTCAGTCTCACCCTTCATGAGCACAGCTATTTAGCTCAGTCTCTAAAATTTGATGTGCGTGAAGAACAGCTAATAAGAAAGTTCTGAAACAAACCTGAGTTACCACATCAAAATTTCTCATGTTTTACAACACTGCAAAAGCAACTGGATTCCAAGTCTATCTCAGATCCTAGATTAGAGGCATTTGCCGCAAAGCCTCTGCTCTCTGGTCTTTAGAGGCATTAAACAATTCCATGTTTCCCTTTAAGATGCTCTTTTAATATACAGCGTGACAATACATACAGATAATCAGAGTAGTTTTCATCAAGTGATCTGAGTGAAGCTCATTGGCTTTATTTGATACTACAAAAGACTATTTAACCTGCTCCCAAATTATTTCATCGATGTAATTAGGAGCCAGGGACTAGGGAAGGCTCTCCAGAGCTGTAACTATCAGCATGGGAGAGAACTTTCTACTGTGCAGCACTGTTGTAGCTATGTTGGACCCTGGATATTAGAGAAAAAAGAAGTTGGGCCAATAAAAGATATTACATCACTCACCTTGTCCCTCTAACTTTCTACTAAGCAGACACTGATTAAAGTCTGTCTGTTTCTGTAGGCAGTGCTGTGGAGGGGGCAGCCTGTAACTGTTTAGCTCTGGAAGATTAGACCATGGTGGTTAAATTTTTATATTCTCATCCCAGTAAATGCGTGTTGCTGTTCGGGGTCCAACACAACTGAACGAGAGAGACACATTCTAGCAGCTAACTCAAGCTTCCCAGGTGTCTTCCAGTGAATGGAGTGTGGCAGCAGTCTCCCTCCTGAGCTCTCTCAGCAAACACTGCAGGGTCACCCCTCACTATTACCAGCAGGAGAGTGGGGTGGGCAGAGGTATTTTTTCATGCTTTGTGTGTATAAAAAGATCTTCTACACTTTCCACAGTATGCATCCGATGAAGTGAGCTGTAGCTCACAAAAGCTTATGCTCAAATAAATTGGTTAGTCTCTAGGGTGCCACAAGTCCTCCTTTTCTTTTTGCAAATACAGACTAACACGGCTGTTACTCTGAAACCCTCGCTAACCAGCACTCTCCTCTGCGGCAGCACTGAACACTCCGGTTATGAGTTTCAAAGCTGGGGAGGGGGGAGGATTCAGTACACAGGAGATGTGTAGCTAACTCTCCTAGCCAGCTTGAGAATCTCAGCCATTCACTTTACTGAACCAGGGATTGATACAAATGCCAGAGAGAAAAAAACCTGCCTAATGAGTCTTCACGATTTAGACTGACCACAGCAGCCTTGAACAGAATTGCCCCCACACAAACTAAGGAGAAGGCCTAAGAGCAGATGAATCAGCGATCTGCTTGAGGGGATCAAGTGTAGGTCCAGACGAGTTCTGTAATCAATGGATCTCTTATATCCTCAACACAGACACAGCCCTGATGGTCTCCAGGCAATGGCCAGACCCCACTGCGACCAGTTGTCTCTCATCTAAGAAGTGAGAGGGAGCTCTTGTGAATTTCTTTAGACAGGGAGATGACTCTGGAAAGATCTTTGTTACTAATAACCTATCTGATCCGTCTGTCCTATTTCTAAGGATTACCAGCAATGTGCAAAGGCCCTTGAGCCAACAAAAGATTAAGCGCTCTGACTGTCACCCCACCACACACGGGCTGGCACAGCCATACATCCCACATCACCTCATCTCCTTCAGATCCAGGACACTCACGGATCTTTTCAGTACATGTGCAATGAAAACCATTCCCCCTGGATTGAAGGGAAGGGTGAGGGACTACCTACATAATGCCGGGAAAGTTTCCCCACAAGAGGGGGAAGGCTGAGAGCTGGAAATTGCTTAATTTGATACTATCTTAAATGAAATCATGAATCTCTGACACAGGGCTGGGGAATCGGGCTCTTTGGGGCTCTGCGTTTTTCCTTTGCCTTCTTCCCTTCTCCTCCTCTTTCTCCCACACTCTTTCCATTTTCAGCTGCCTTCTCCTCCTACTGTCCTATCTTCCAAACCCAGGAGCAACTGCCTGGAGCTTGGTGAACTGCCAGGATGGAGAGCACTGGGAAAAGATAAATGCAGGGGAATGCATCTGGGAAAGCTTCTGGGAGAGACTTGAGAAGGAGGCAGGGTGGTCTTGTGGGGAGGACACTGGCCTGAGACTCGGGAGGCCGGGGTTCTTAACCCAACTCTGCCACTGACATGCTGTGTAACTCTGAGTGTGTCACTTCACCTTCTAGGCCTGTTTCGCCTCCCACTCTGTAAGGAGGAAGGACAGTCTAGTGGCTAAGTCACAGGAGTGGGGCTCTGGATTCCTGGGTTGAATTCCTGGCTCTGCCACTCAGTTTCTGGGTGACCTTGGTCTAGTTGTTTACTCCATCCCGTGCCTCAGCTCCCCACCTGTACAATGGGGATAGCTCTTCTCCACCTGGCAGGGGTGTTGCGAGGCACTCATGCCATGGTAATGGAAGGCTGTGAGGCTGGACCGCAGCTTTGGGGTCAGACCCTGTCACACTTACTCTGGGAACAAAGCAAAAGACTGATTCACTAGATAATGGAGAAAAGCAACATCTTAAATTTACATTGAGAAGAGAAATTAAATTAGCAAGTGCATTTTGATCATGATGTGACCTTTAGAAATGATTGAGAGAGGAAAACATTAGCCACCATTATGTTCTCCTGCACAGATCACTCCCAAATGCGGCTCACTGTTCAAAATATTATTGCTAAATTTATTCCCTGTTTTCAGGGTGAATTTAAGAATTTCAGATGACTTTGTTATTTCCTCATTTCTTCAGAGACAGCCTTTGCTTCTCTCTTTATGTGCTGGCAAATTGGGACAAATACTGTGGCTAGACTTAAAAGGACTGGACAATTTTATGACATTTAATAACATTTGTACCTATAAAAGCCGAGAACAATAGGGGTAATGAAATCTCATGCTGCACGGCACAAGGAATTCTTTTTCTCCTGTCCCAAATACAGAATTTATGCAACTGGCCAATGATATTATGGGAATAAGGAGGTTTATCCTCCTCTTAGGCATCATCATGTGTTGGCCACTTCTGGAGGCCAGGAACCTAACTAGAAAGACCAATGATTGGATAGATCTCAAAAAATGAAAGTTCCCATATCCCTCCCTATGCTGCTCCATTTCCGACATCCGTCGGCTCATTAGCAACGACAGAGTTTGGTGCACAAATCTTCCCACTAAAACAGGCCTTTGCTTTCTCCCCAGCTTGGCCAGGCTCATGGAAAAGATGCTAACTGTTTTGACTAATATTATGGTTTCAAGGTGCATTGTCTTCTCCTGTGCTTGTACAAGACACTCTAGGAATTATAGACCAGTCAGCCTAACTTCAATACCTGCAAAGATACTGGAACAAATTATTAAACAATCAATTTGTCAGCACCTAGAAGATAATAGGATTATAAAGCATAGCCAGCATAGATTTGTCAAGAACAAATCCTGCCAGACCAACCTAATTTATCCTTCTCTGACAGTATTACTAGCTTATCAGATGGGAGGAAGCTGTAGATATGACATACCTTGGTTTTATTAAGACTTTTGACACTTATCAGACTTCCCTTTTATTTTCCAAAAACCACACACACAAAGAGTGAGTTTGTGTGTGTGGTTTTTGAAAAAAGGGTGTGTGTGTGAGAAAACCTGGATTTGTGCTGGAAATGGCCCAACTTGATTATCATACACATTGTAAGGAGAGTGATCACTTTAGATAAGCTATTACCAGCAGGAGAGTGGGGTGGGAGGAGGTATTGTTTCATGGTCTCTGTGTATATAATGTCTTCTGCAGTTTCCACAGTATGCATCCGATGAAGTGAGCTGTAGCTCACGAAAGCTTATGCTCATATAAATTGGTTAGTCTCTAAGGTGCCACAAGTACTCCTTTTCTTTTTGTTAACAGCAAGGTTTACCCTGAAAGAGTGTAGCCACTGTTTTATAAAATTTGTCTTTTTAAATACTGCTGTCCCTTTTTTTTTCTCCACCAGCTGCATGTGTTTCAATGATCACAGGATCTTCTCCTTCCCAGAGGCTAGTGAAGATTAGAAAGAAAAAAAAACGCACTCGAGATGAAATGTTCTCCGAGCTCATGCTGTCCTCCCGCACTGACAGAGCACAGACGAATGCGTGGAGGCAAATAATGTGAGAGTGCAGGAAAGCACAAAATGACCAGGAGGAGAGGTGGCGGGCTGAAGAGAGTAATTGGCGTGCTGAAGACAGGGCTGAAGCTCAAATGTGGCGGCAGCGTGATGAGAGGAGGCAGGATTCAATGCTGAGGCTGCTGGAGGACCAAACCAGTATGCTCCAGTGTATGGTTGAGCTGCAGCAAAGGCAGCTGGAGCACAGACTGCCACTACAGCCCCTGTGTAACCAACCGCCCTCCTCCCCAAGTTCCATAGCCTCCACACCCAGATGCCCAAGAACGCAGTGGGGGGGCCACTGGCCAACCAGCCACTCCGCCACAGAGGATTGCCCAAAAAAAAAGAAGGCTGGCATTCAATAAATTTTAAAGTTGTAAACTTTTAAAGTGCTGTGTGGCATTTTCCTTCCCTCCTCCACCACCCCTCCTGGGCTACCTTGGTAGTCATCCCCTTATTTGTGTGATGAATGAATAAAGAATGCATGAATGTGAAGCAACAATGACTTTATTGCCTCTGCAAGTGGTGATCGAAGGGAGGAGAGGAGGGTGGTTAGCTTACATGGAAGTAGAGTGAACCAAGGGGCGGGGGGTTTCATCAAGGAGAAACAAACAGAACTTTCACACCGTAGGCTGGCCAGTCATGAAACTGGTTTTCAAAGCTTCTCTGATGCGTACCGCGCCCTCCTGTGCTCTTCTAACCGCCCTGGTGTCTAGCTGTGCGTAACCAGCAGCCAGGCGATTTGCCTCAACCTCCCACCCCGCCATAAACGCCTCCCCCTTACTCTCACAGATATTGTGGAGCACACAGCAAGCAGTAATAACAGTGGGAATATTGGTTTCGCTGAGGCCTAAGCGAGTCAGTAAACTGCGCCAGCGCGCCTTTAAACGTCCAAATGCACATTCTACCACCATTCTGCACTTGCTCAGCCTGTAGTCGAACAGCTCCTGACTACTGTCCAGGCTGCCTGTGTACGGCTTCATGAGCCATGGCATTAAGGGGTAGGCTGGGTCCCCAAGGATAACTATAGGCATTTCAACATCCCCAACAGTTATTTTCTAGTCTGGGAATAAAGTCCCTTCCTGCAGCTTTTGAAACAGACCAGAGTTCCTGAAGATGCGAGCGTCATGTACCTTTCCCGGCCATCCCACGTTGATGTTGGTGGAACGTCCCTTGTGATCCACCAGAGCTTGCAGCACTATTGAAAAGTACCCCTTGCGGTTTATGTACTCGGCGGCTTGGTGCTCCGGTGCCAAGATAGGGATATGGGTTCCGTCTATGGCCCCACCACAGTTAGGGAATCCCATTGCAGCAAAGCCATCCACTATGACCTGCACATTTCCCAGGGTCACTACCCTTGATATCAGCAGATCTTTGATTGCGTGGGCTACTTGCATCACAGCAGCCCCAACAGTAGATTTGCCCACTCCAAATTGATTCCCAACTGACCGGTAGCTGTCTGGCATTGCAAGCTTCCACAGGGCTATCGCCACTCGCTTCTCAACTGTGAGGGCTGCTCTCATCTTGGTATTCATGCGCTTCAGGGCAGGGGAAAGCAAGTCACAAAGTTCCATGAAAGTGCCCTTACGCATGCAAAAGTTTCGCAGCCACTGGGAATCGTCCCAGACCTGCAACACTATGCGGTCCCACCAGTCTGTGCTTGTTTCCCGAGCCCAGAATCGGCGTTCCACAGCATGAACCTGCCCCATTAGCACCATGATGCACGCATTGGCAGGGCCCATGCTTTCAGAGAAATCTGTGTCCATGTCCTGATCACTCACGTGACCGCGCTGACGTTGCCTCCTCGCCCGGTATTGCTTTGCCAGGTTCTGGTGCTGCATATACTGCTGGATAATGTGTGTAGTGTTTAATGTGCTCCTAATTGCCAAAGTGAGCTGAGCGGCCTCCATGCTTGCCTTGGTATGGCATCCGCACAGAAAAAAGGCGCGGAACGATTGTCTGCTGTTGCTCTGAAGGAGGGAGGGGCGACTGACGACATGGCTTACAGGGTTGGCTTCAGGGAGATAAAATCAACAAAGGAGGTGGCTTTACATCAAGGAGTATTTCAGGCAGGACTTCATGGAGGGTTCCAATAAGAAATGGTGCACCTAAGTTATTCTTCTTATTGGAACAAGGAGGTTAGTCTGGCCTCTGATTGATACATGGCTAGATTTACCTTGCTGCACCTTCCCTGTGAGTGACTGCAGTGTGACCTAGAGGAATGAGTCCCCTAGATGGGGGAGGAGGTAAATGAGTACAAAACAAATCTGGTCTATTTCTTGTTTTGATCCACTCCATCTATCTTTTACATCTTTGGCTGGCAGCAGACGGTGCAGAAGGACTGCATGCCATCCACATCTCATGGCTGCTCGGCAGAAGATGGTGCAATAGGACTGCTAGCAATCCATATCGCCTGCCTGCTCACCATAAGACGGTTCAATAGGACTGACTGCAGGACTAAAGAGAATGAACTGGTCAAATCACTCCAAATTTAGTCCCTGCGCCCATGTCTGCCCAGGCGCTCATGGCCGACGTGGCCAGGAGCACCTCGGACATGACGATGACGGCTACTAGTCGTACTGTACCATCTGCTGCCACAAGGCAAGGGGTTGCTGCTACTGTGTAGCAATGCAGTACCACGTCTGCCAGCACCCAGGAGACATAGGGTGACGGTTACCTGAGCGGGCTCCATGCTTGCCGTGGTATGGCGTCTGCACAGGTAACTCAGGAAAAAAGGCGCGAAACAATTGTCTGCCCTTGCTTTCACGGAGGGAGAGAGGGAACGGGGGCCTGACAATATGTACCCAGAACCACCCGCGACAATGTTTTAGCCCCATCAGAGTGCTCCATTGTGACTGCTCTGGACAGCACTCTCAACTCAGATGCACGATTGTTTGCCGTTGCTCTGACCCAGGGAGGGGCAACTGAGGACACAGCTTAAGGGTTGGCTTCAGGGAGCTAAAATCAACAAAGGGGGTGGCTTTACATCAAGGAGTATTTCAGGCAGGACTTCACGGAGGGTTCCAATAAGAAATGGTGCACCTAAGTTATTTTTCTTATTGGAACAAGGAGGTTAGCCTGGCCTCTGGTTGATACATGGCTAGATTTACCTCGCTGCACCTTCTCTGTGAGTGACTACAGTGTGACCTAGAGGAATGAGACCCCTAGACAGGGGAGGGGGGGAAGCAAATGAGTACAAAAAAAATCTGGTCTATTTCTTGTTTTGATCCACTCCATCTATCTTTTACATCTTTGGCTGGCAGCAGACGGTGCAGAAGGACTGCATGCCATCCACATCTCATGGCTGCTCGGCAGAAGATGGTACAGTACGACTGCTAGCCATCCTCATCTCTTGCCTGCCCGGCAGAAGATGGTACAATACGAGTGCTAGCAATCCATATCGCCTGCCTGCAGGACTAAAGAGAATGAACTGGTCAAGTCACTCCAAATTTAGTCCCTGCGCCCATGTCTGCCCAGGCGCTCCCAGCCGACGTGGCCAGGAGCACCTCGGACATGACGATGACGGCTACCAGTCGTATTACACCATCTGCTGCCACAAGGCAAGGGGTTGCTGCTACTGTGTAGCAATGCCGTACCGCGTCTGCCAGCACCCAGGAGACATACGGTGACGGTTACCTGAGCGGGCTCCATGCTTGCCGTGGTATAGCGTCTGCACAGGTAACTCAGGAAAAAAGGCGCGAAACGATTGTCTGCCCTTGCTTTCACGGAGGGAGGGAGGGAACGGGGGCCTGACGATATGTACCCAGAACCACCCGCAACAATGTTTTAGCCCCATCAGGCATTGGGATCTCAACCCAGAATTCCAATGGGCAGCGGAGACTGCGGGAACTGTGGGATAGCTACCCACAGTGCAACGCTCTGGAAGTCGACTCTAGCCTCGGTACTGTGGAAGCACTCCGCCGAGTTAATGAACTTAATGCACTTAGAGCATTTTCTGTGGGGACACACACACTCGAATATATAAAACCGATTTCTAAAAAACCGACTTCTATAAATTCGACCTTATTCCGTAGTGTAGACATACCCTAAGAGTCCCTGTGCAATCTTGTTTCCCAGCCTGCCTCAATCTCAGGCCAGGCCAACTTTGGGTAGGGATGAAGATGGAAGCCAGTTTTATGAAGGGCAGGGGGAGAATCAGCAGAACTGGTGTGAGAGTGTAGGTGGAGAGCGCTAGGGATGCAGCAGATAGAGATTTTCTGTCAAGCAAGAGAAGGACTTTCTCATGCCTCATGACTAATCTTAAGCTTGTTGTAAGTGGAATGACACTACAGAGATATAATATTGACGGGGTCCACTGCTTATTAGTTTTGAACTTGCCAGGGGGCAAGTAGGTAAACATAAGTGGGTTATAAGGCTTGCTAAGATTAAGGCCTGTTGTATTAGCGTGAGGCCTTGTGGGAGTAGTTATGCTAAAGGCTGGGTTTTAGCTGAAATGTTACAGGCCTAAGGAAATAACCTCACGTCATAAATTCTGTGCACGCAAGTCTGAGAGATCAATGAATAACCATTAAGGGTACAGTACAGCCGAGTTTAGCAAGAAAGGAAGGGGGGGAGGGGTTTAGCAATCTGGTTACTAGGTAGTAATTAGGCAGATGGACCGTATTTACATATAGGAATTATTCAGAAATGTGACGTACTTTATTAATATTCATAATTAAAGGGGTAGTTGTAGAGACCTGGAAGGCCACATATGGATAGTAGGTAGGTATTAATCTTGTTATGGTCACAGACTTTAGTCATGAAGTTACATAAAACTGGGGTATAAAGGACCCAACCTACTTCCTCATTTTCTGGGTTCTGTTGAACTAGCCTTAACTAGATCCATGGTCTTCTGAGGGACTTCACTAACTTTGTATTCCTCTATTTCTTCCTCGTGTGCGTAAGTATGCTCTGATACCTTGTGGCTTGGAGGTATTTGTTTGATATATCATCTGGTAGAGTTCAATTATATGGATAAATATCCTTGTTTGGTATTTAAATAAAGCAAGCATTCAAGGCGCATCTCATTATTGCAAACTGCCTCAATCCCTTAAAGAAAGGAAAATTTGTAAGATAAACTTCTGTGTAGCCTACTTTGGGAAAGAGCCTTTGCTGAACAAAACAATAATACGAGTGTCTGAGTGTTTGATTATTAATAAACATCCTAAGTGTGGAAAATTTACAGTCTTGTTTGACTAGGCTACAAGACCAAAGGGTCCCATCCTGATTTCCCAAGGGGCTCCAGGTATGGTCCCCAGGGAGCTCTCAGTCAGACTGAAGCTACTCGTGCTCTGCAGCACATGGTGCAGGCATGGCAAACACCATGGTATTGTGAGCAGGTCATGATAAGGTGAGGCCCCTGAGGCCACAGGTTTGGCAGCACTCTCAGAACTGGCTTGGGTAGCTGGCTACCCCCATACTGATCTCCCAAAGGGCTTCATTCCAAAATCAAATCAATTCACAGAGGAAGCCACTAATGCCTGGGCAAAAGGGCAGTCTTCCCACATGCACGTGGCAGTGCCAGGCAGGAGAGGCAGAAAATATCCGAGTGAAGCCACGAAGCCTCAGCACACAGAGTCCTGGGAGAGCTCTGAGACTTTGTCTTACTCAGGTTGGTAATAAAAATGGACTAGCCAAGATGGCAGATTAGGAGAACTATCTGTCAAGCTGCCCTGTTAAGCATGCCCCTGTTCCCCCCTCCTGGCATCATGAGAACATGTCAGAACCTTTCTTTGCACGGAGCTAGCTGTCAGCCTCGCCTGCTGTCAGTTTGCGAAGAGCCTCTAATAAACTTGCCCATTTGCGAGCCCCATGCAGCACAAGGCATCACTGCAAACTCATAATTAAATTCATTACTCCATACAATTTTAAGCCATTCTTCAAATAATTACAGTAATTTGATAAGCAGAAATCACATAAACCTGCTGCAGCTTTATCACTCCCATTTGCTGTCTGAAGGAAAATGTGTGAGTAATTAGTCAGATGATAACAGTCCAGGTTATGCAAGCAAAACAAAATTAAAATGATCCTTACTCCAAAAAATAAAATAAAATGGAATAAATGACACCTTAGGCAGCAGTGGAGAGGGAGCAAGGGAAGCAGTGGCAGCTGGATGGAAAGAAAGGAAGGTGAAGCCCCTCGCTGAGTGGCATTTGCCGGCACAATCAGGAGGAGGCAGGTGCGCTAGACCAACCAACCTGCAGCTACGTCTCTCAGGAAAGTCACGTCAGGTAACCTTGGTAACTCGGAGGCTCAGGAAGGCAGGAGAAGAATGCTTCTTGAAATATTCACAGGACCATGACAGAACATTCATTAGGGCTCTAATGCCAAAAAGAATCAGCTGCCTGAACTGCTACTCTGCATTTCCCCACTCCTCAGCTCCCCTTGCTTATGAGGTTCCTGACCTTTCCTGCTATGAGGCGGTGAAAGTCAGCAAAACTGCAGCTCACGGTGCAATGAGGAATGGTGAAGAAATGGCAATGAAAAATTCACACCTGCTGGCTTCTCCAGTGGGCTTGAACAGATGGGGTCAGAGCTCAGGGAATACAGAGCACACATACAGCTCTTCCTACAAGCTCCAGCTCAGTGGTGACGGGTGACCAGACAGCAAACGTGAAAAATCGGGACGGGGGGTGGGGGGTAATAAGAGTCCATATAACAAAAAAATCCAAAAATCGGGACTATCCCTATAAAATCGGGAGATCTGGTCACCCTAGGGTGACCCCTTTCACACAGCAAGCTTCTGAGTGTGACCCCCCCTCTAAATTAAAAACACTTTTTTTTATGTTTAACACTATGATAAATGCTGGCAAAGCGAGATTTGGGGGTGGAAGCTGACAGCTCGTGACCCCCATGTAATAACCGAGCGACCTCCTGTCTGAAGCTATTCTGGTTCCTCACCTCCTCCTTGGATTGTCTGGTTCCAGGCTTTTCAGCAAACACAAACCAATAATAAATAGTACACTGGAAGCACTAAGAGCACTTTTCCGGCAATCAGTCTCAAAGCACTTGCCACTGTATTGTTAGCCCCCTTTCGCAGATGTGGAAAAGGAGGGAAGAAGAGGTGAAAGCCAAGGTCCAGGTCACTCAGTGAGTCGCTGTCAGTGTGTAGTAGAACCCAAGTCTCCTGACTCCCAGCAGCATGCTCACTCCACTAGACCACAGCTGGCCTTTCAATTACACACTTTAAAGCAGAGTTGGTGAGAGTGGCCACCTCCAATCCTTTGAGTGTGTTTTATATCTGCCTGGGAAAGTCTCCAATTCCACCTAGAAAACACTGCACCAGAAAAGGAGCTAATAGAACAAAGGGTCCTTGGCTGCCATTTGTCAGAAAACACTGAGTGTGATGGGCTGCAATAAAAACCTGGCCCAGAAACAAGATGAGTAAAGAGGAGAAGGCCAGAATGGTGGTTTATGTGGTGCCCAGATTAAGAGCCTCATCAGGTTTCTGCAATCAGATCTGATAGTGCCACAGAAGGAACAAAGAAAAGGCTCCAGACCCTCATTTCACAGAAAAGTGAGCAGTCCTCAGTTTCCTCAAAGTGACTTCATACCTCATTAAAACTCATCTAAATTCCATACAAGATGACTTGCAAGAAACAGAAAGAATGAAACCGCAGATAGCCCTTTTCCTACTTGAAGACGCATCTTCAACCAGCCTGACCCCCAAACACTAGTTTTAGGGAGAGAAATTCCCTTTGCTACAAAGACACACGTAAAAAAACCTGAACATTTCATTTCAACTCAACTGCACCTTTCCTCCCCTAGAGCAGTGGTCTCCAAAGATTTTGGATCATGTACCCCCACGGTGCCACCGAAGAAAGAAGGAGGGAAGACCTGCTGCAGGCGTGCAGAGCTGCCGCCAAAGAAAAAAAAACGGCAGAGTGCAGTCCGGTGGCGCTCCTCCTGGGGTGCGCGCACCCCACTTTGGAGACCACTGCCCTAGAGTATGGCGCTCTGGCCATTAGAAGCAATCCATGTCCTAAGCACCACACAAATTCAGTCAACTTTAACTGCGACACTTTTCAGAGGAATCAACCTCTGTGCTGCAGCTCTTTAGCTACTCTGTTTTTTAAGATCCTAAAGTGAAGAAAATTTCACATCCTTAATCCAGAAATAAAACAGAAGCTGCAGAGTAAGCAAGCGCAACACAACATAGAAACAGGAGGGTCAGCAGTACTAGATACGCTAGAAAAGATGGTTTTTCAAGCTTATATTTTACCAGCCATTAAAATCTGAGTTAATTACATGCCCAGGAAAGTGAGAGATTGATCACATTGGCTATACCCCATTACATTATACACTGCTAGACACAAAAACTCCTGTGTCCAATCAATGGTCTCAGAATCATAGAAATGTCGGGCTGGAAGGGACCCCCAGAGATCATCAAGTCCTGCACTCTATGCTGAGGCAGGACCAAATAAACCTAGACCTTCCCTGACAGGTGTTTGTCCAACTTGTTCTTAACCTTTAATGACCGGGATTTCACAACCTCCCTTGGAAGCCTATTCCAGACCTTGATTACCCTTAGAGTTCAAATGTTTTTCCTAATCTCTAACCTGAATCTCCCTTGCTGCAGATTACGCCCATTAATTCTTTAGTGGCCATGGAAAACAGTTGATCATTGTCCTCTTTCTGACAGCCCGCAGCATATTTGAAGACTGATGTCAGGCTCCCCCTCAGTCTTCTTTTCTCAAACCTACACATGCCCCATTATTTTTTTTAACCTTTCCTCATCGGTCAGGTTTTCTAAACCTTTTAGCATTTTGGTTGCTCTGCTCTGGACTCTCTCCAGTTTGTGGTGTGTGGTGCCCAGATCTGTACGATGTGCTCCGGCTGAGGTCTCACCAGGGCCAAGTAGAGCGGGACAACTGCCTCCCGTATTTTACCTACACCACTCCTTTAATAACGCACAGAATGAGATTGGCCTTTTTTGCAACAGCATCATACTGTTGACTCATTTGCAATTTGTGATCAACTATAACCCCGAGATTCTTTTCAGCAGTACTGTGGCCTGTCAGGCTAGTCCCCATTTTGTAGTTGTACATTTGGTGTTTTTCTTCTTAAAGTGTAGTACTATGCACTTGTCTTTACTGAATTTCACCTAATTGATTTCAGACCAGTTCTACAATTTGTCAAGGTTGTTTTGAATTCTCCAGAGTGCTAGCAACCCCTCCCAGCTTGGTCCATCCATATGTCCTATTGGCATATTCTCCACTCCATTATCCAAGCCACCAATGAAAACATCGTATAAAATCAGACCCATGACAGACTCCTGTGGGACTCCATTAGAGATGTCCCCCTGGTTTGACAGCAAATGACTAATAACTACTTTGAGTTCAGTCTTTCAAACACTTTTGCATCCACCTTGTAGTCATTTAATTTAGACCAATTTCCCTAGCTTCCTTATGAGAACCTCATGTAGGACTGTGTCAAAAGCCTTACTAAAATTAAGATGCATCACATCTACAGCTTCCCCCTTACATACTAGGCCAGTAACCATGTCAGAGAAGAAAATTAGGTTAATTTGGCATGATTTGTTCTTGACAAATCCATGTTGGCTATTATTTAAAACCCTATAATCCTCTAGGATGGTGTTCACAAAGTGACTGTTTAATGATTTGTTCCACTATCTTTCCAGGTGTCTAAGTTAAGCTGTAACTGGTCTATAATTCCTTGGCTCCTCTTTGTTCTTCTACCATTACCTAGAGTTCATCCCCCTTCTTCCTACAATTGTTTTCTCACACGGCTCTGACAATGGCCATCAATTTCAACCTGCAGCTTCCCTGCTATTCTAGCTAATCTTCCCCCACAGCGCTCTGCCGATGCTGCTGAAAACCTCACCTGCAGCAAACACTATGATTTCCACTGTGGCTTTTCCCTGTACAGAAATTGCCATTGCTGCAGCTGTTTAATAATGCGAACACATCAGGGAGTAGGATGTGACCACCAAACTCATGTCAGCTGCTTCAGCTAGATCTGAGCCCAGATTCCAGCTGGAAAGAGTTAAAGCCTGAACTTGCATGGATCACCCCACCTTTCTGAACGCAGCATCTCTCAGCCTAACACACAAAAAATAATCCCTTCCGAAATGGACACATGCACAAAGTGCTGATATGGCAGCTGTAGTAGCTGCCAGGCTGGCGTGGCAGCTGGCACAGCACTGGCCTGTGACACTGAGTGTTTGTTACAATTATTGGGGATTTATGCAGATAGGGAGCCTGTCAGTTATCACTGATTTCACTCTGGAAGGCACTCTCTGAATCAAACCCTCTTGGAGGGAGAGGAGCAGCATTCTTCTCAGGGAGGGGGGAGTGTTTTAACTCGAACAACCCTTTGACAGATAGTCTGTTTAACCAAGCTCAGCTGCACAACTCCCCTGGGGTCTGCCAACGGCCTTTGATTAAAAGTTAGTGTCTTCTACAACGGACCCAGCAGGAAATGATGCTGCCGCCCTGCTGGCCGGAGTTAAAGAAAACAGAGCCAAGTTTAGCCCAAGCTAAACCCATTAGGGTCTCTTCTACGCTATGGATATGCACTGGTGTAAAGGAACTGAGAGAAGCTGGAAGGATGCAGCACATCCACACAAGCTGACCTCAGGCCATGGCTGGTGGCTGCAGCTAGCAGAAACATACAAATCTCACTGCCAGAAAAAGTGACTCCCCAGAAACATACAAGATAGGGCAATGGTGAAGTGAAGGGGAAGGGAAACCGAGAATAACGGCCACATTTGATTGAAATACAGGTAGCAGCCCTCCCAGATGCACACATTTAAAAGTATGCTGCCCTGATTAAGTTTGAAGGTTTCTAATACCAGCTTCATACTATAGAAACCCAACAGGCACTTTGCTCCCTTTTCTAATTATGAAGACTTTAGCTCTATGGAATCTGATCTTTGCTAACATAACTGCACATCTTTTCTGTCTCTAAAACCCTGCATGAGGAGTGAACAGAAGACGGGGAATACATAATGCAGAGGAAGGTATGCTATGCTTCTTTCTATAAAGCTATAATCGTAAGACTTCATAGCTCCATTTATTCCACTATTCAGGAACTTCATGTACTAGCAAATACACTGTGCAATGTGCTTTGCAATTATCAAAAGTCTCTAAAAAGTTTTTAACAGTTGCACTAGATTTTCTGTTGTACACATTGCACATGATAATTCTTTCTGCAGATTTATGTACTGAAAAACAAAATAGTGCGACTGTGGCAGCTCTTTGGGCCATCAATCTTTTATACCTCAGAACAGCAATTTCCTGTTAATGTGTGTTTAATTTCACTCACATAGATATAAGGTCCTTGTCAGTCCTAAATGTCAAAAGGACAAACTTCACTACAACTAATTATAGGATAATCCTTTTGGGGGAATGTTTATCTTGATGCTTCCAGTGGTACAAAAGACAACAGGAAATAGTTCAAAGTCCAGTTAGGTGTATATCCAGACTAAGGCATCTTGGCAGTGCCTTACAGTTACGATTGTAATTAGGTTCCCAGTTTTCAAGAGCAGGAAGTCTCATGTACAGACTGCTGGCAAGGGAGGAATTTTGAGGGAAGTCTTCAGTTAATTGAACAAGGTGTTTGAGAGACAGTCTGGGAGGGCTTGAAAAACAAATCCCGTCCTCCCTCTTTGTGAAAACTCTTCAAATGTTTTGGAATGTCATATCTCAAAGAGCCTAAAGCAGACACTCCTCAATTTGGTTTATTAACCTGCCTTGGACTACCTCTGGAAGGTGGCTGGTTATGTCTGGGGATACTCACGGCACGGTTTTGAAGCTGCAAGAACGCGGGTGTGGCTAGCGGGGTCCTGCAGGGCTCAGAAGTACGCCTGATGCTATTTAGTATTTTTATCCATGATCTGGAAGTAAATATAAACTGACTGCTGATCAGCTCTGTGGATGGCACAAAGACTGGAGTGAGAAATAACAATGAGGACGGGCTGGACAGTCAGACAGCTATCCGGATCACTTGATAAGCTTGACCCATGCAAACAGAATGCAGTTTAATACAGCCAAGTGCAATGTCATACAGCTCAAAAGGAGAAGTGTAGGCCACACCTACAGAACGAGGGACTGAGCAGTGACTCTGAAAGAGAGTTAGCGTCCTGGGTACATCTACACAGCAAAACCAAAACAAAACCCCCGCTGCAGTGAGCCTGGGTCTACAGATGCTTGTAGTCCACTAAAAATAAGGTGTAGACATTTGGGCTTGGGCTCTTGACACCCACCTCCTGTCTAAGCTCCAGTCTGAGCCCAAATGTCTGTACAGCTATTTTTAGCACCATCATGTGAGCCCAAGTCTGTTGACCCAGGATCGGAGGATTTTTTCTGGTATGTAGGCATATCCCTAGTGGACAAGCAACTCCATGTGAGCTCCCAGTGGGATGCGAGTTGGAGAAGAAAGGTGATTCTACCTCTGTGTAAGCCATTAGTAAGAGCCATACTGGAATAATGTGTCCAGTTCTAGTGTCCTTATTTTTAAAAAGTACAGCAGAACCTCAGAATTACAAACTCCAGAGTTATGAACTGACCAGTCAACGACACACCTCATTTGGAGCCGGAAGTACGCAATCAGGCAGCAGCAGAGACCAAAAAAAAAAGCTAGCAAATACAGTACAGTCCTGTGTTAAATGTACACTATTAAAAAAATAAAGGGAAAGTTTAAAAAAACCATTTGACAAGGGAAGGAAACTGTTCCTGTGCTTGTCTCATTTAAATTAAGACGGTTAAAAGCAGCATTTTTCTTCAGCATAGTAACGTTTCAAAGCTGTATTAAGTCAACATTCGGTTGTAAAGTATTGAAAGAACCACCCTAATGTTCTGTTCAGACTTATGAACAACCTCCATTCCCGAGGTGTGTGTAACTGCGGGTTCTACTGTACGTTGAAACGCTGGAGAGGCTGACACTCATTATTGGGGAGCTGGAGAAAAATGCCGTAGAGAGAGAGGCCTAGGCCATGCCTTCACTAGCAGCGTTCGCGGTAGCACTTTAAAGCGGCTGTGTAGTCGCGGAACCTGTGTAGTCACAGCACCCTTTTTATCCCAAAGAAGATGGAGAGGTGACTTGCTTAGGGTGTATACGTATCTTTTACATCGGTTCTGGGGCTTATGGGAATGGGATGACTTCACCATCTGGGCACATCTTAAAAACAGATCTCTGGAGTGGAAGAGTCCGACTAGGAACCAGAAAGAAGTGATACACAAGCTATATCAACTCAATGATTATATGCACATGAGGTACTGGCAAGCAGTGATGTAAGGAATTTGGGAAGAGGTTTCAATACAAAAGCTTGATAAAAACAATAATGGCTATTAAGTGGGAAGACAGGAAAGGGAAACAAGGAGGCAAAGGCATTAAGTAACAGGAATCTCCACCAGCTGACAGGGTCATTTCATCTGTATGGAAAGGCAGCAGCTCACAACAAAGCAAAATAGCTAGAGGGAATTTGGTCTGCTTCATCAAACAGGCTCTCTGGGAATGGCTGGCAGGAGATGGAAGTGAAGAATAGGCTGGAAGATGAAGTTAGACAAATTCAGACTGGAAACAAGGTGTACATTTACAACGGTGAGAGTAATTAACCACTGGAACAATTTACCAGGGGCCTTGGTGGATTCTCCATCACTGGCCATTTTTCCACTCAAGATTCGACGTTTCTCTAACAGATCTGCCCTAGGAATTATTTTGGGGCAGTTCTCTGCCCTGTGCTGTACAGGGGGTCAGCCTAGATGATCACAATGGTCCCTTCTGGCCTTGGAATCTAGGAATCTACGGATGTGTCCCATGCCTCACCAGAAGAGACACCGATGCTGATGACAGGAGGATGAATATTTGTGCTTCCCATCTTTGAGTGCTCCATTTATTCTGAACTAATCATCCCCTGCTTCACTGTGGCCATTATGGCTCCTGCCTAGAGCAGAGCTTGCCCCAAACAGTAGTTTGTTCTGAGTCTTGGTGCCAGTGAGTGTGAAGTGCTGCTCACATGAACTTTTGGACATATCGTCTTTCTGCAGGAATAGTTTTCCAGCTGCAACTCGCACAGACACTTAGATACCTTATTGTGCCAAGGCATCTCAAAATACTCTATAAAGCCTAGCACACCAGCATCAGGTGACCTGGGAACGGCCTTGGTGATGTAGACATAGCTAGCCCAGAACAAGATTCCTAAAGGCTTTACAGTGCAAATGAAAAGGAAGCCCTTTCATTAAGGGAATTTGACTTGTAGTGTCAACCAATATAACTAAGTTACATGCTCACACCATCTGTTACATGTTGCCCGTTCTATGAAGTTTGTTCTTGGCTAACGGGTAACTGGCCAGTCTGGAGGACAGCTGCTCACCTTTAATTTATGCCAGATGTGCTAGCAGTTCTGTACTAGATTTTCTTCTCATCCTAACTGACAATTGTAGAAATGTGACAGCAGTTTCTGTCAGCTGGCGTGTTCAGCCACATCCTTTCCTGCTTTTGGGCTTGCCAATTTCTCTCTGACAACCTTAGAAACATTTCTATTTTGGAAGTCTGACGACATGACAGCCAACGACTACATACAATGCCCATCCTTATTCTGTTTTTTTGTGAGACTTCCATTTTCTGTTCCACACCGTGTGTAAATGGGCTGAGCATTGGTGGTTATCATTAATGCTCTGCCACCAACAGATGACATGGTCCCAGAGTCAACGTCCAAAACTCACCCCTTCCCTTGTTGTCTGACTTGTTAAGTCAGAAACAAGAACACAACATAAACCTCAGCGTGAGCATCTTCTGAGTTGGGCTGTTCCTACAGCTTCCTTACAGGACTTCACTGCACTAGCTCTGCAGTTCCCTTTGGCCAAAGAGAGACTACCACCACTTCTATGTCCTGGTGCTAACGGCTCACCAGCCACCTTGATTCAGCAGTAATTACCGTGAACCTCAAAGCATCTAGAGCCTTCAAGTGACCCATCAGAACAGTGCTGCTTTTCCCTGTGCAGGGGCTCAGTCTGCCATCCTGTTCACAGAAGCAAAACAGGAATTTACGATCCAGTTAATTAATTTTTGGAAAGTATCTACAAAGGTTGAGATGATGATTTGCTATTAATGTATGTAAATGACTCTGGTTTGCGCCATAGTCACCGATCAGGCATTACTCGCCTACAGGATGCAGACTGAGGTTCAACGGTGTGCAGTAGTTTCACTTGTCCATATTTCAGAATAAACAAGCTGCAAACTAAGTATCCGCAAGGCAACACTAAGGGTCTTAATTAAGCTATGAACAGTAGATTGCCATCTTGTGAGAGTAGCTTTGGTGGCACATGACAGAAGGGTCCAAGGCAGCCGTTATCTCTCAAACAATCCGCATCCACATGGAGAATGGCAGACCCATCTTCTCTTTAACAGCCACCCCAGTTCTCTAGCACCAGAGGAGTTTTTGGGAGTGTCGTCTCCTATGGTCCATATATAGTGCTCAGACACTTACATCACATATATGCAAAGCTAGTTTGAAGAACAGGGTGGAGAGCAGCGTGGGTAGGAAAAATTAATTATAAATCTGAGAGTCTGTTTTAGTCTTTTAAAGAAAATGTTTAATTAGGCCATTTTTATTAAATGTAACAATGTAATTCTTACTACAGCCATTTTCAGATGTATATTCTCGCTATTGGCAAGGTTTCTAAAGGAGGTAACCATAGCCTGGGGTGCCAGCTTTTTGTCTTTGAGGTAAGAAATAGCTTGTTCTCACTTTGCATTTTAAGAGCATCGTGTAAAATCTGCACAGGCAGCCTGAGAGGAGATCAGTGTTGATCATTAGTGCCCATTAGATCGTTATTGCTCCTGCACACAGACGGAATCAATCTTGGGGCAGAGCTTCGGTGAATCGGGAGAGAGAACAGCCTGCCTGTCTCCATGTCGGTAATGCTGTGCGGGCTGGAAAGGAACAAAGTGCACGAGAGCAGAATCCTGAATGGAGGAGAGAGATAAGCAGTAAAATTCTTCAAAGGTCACCCTCACTGAGAGGGGGAGGAGATGGACCAAGAGAAATGAAAGGCAGTCCTGACAGTAACAGGAGGCATGGAGAGTCACACTGCTATTGAGAACATGGGTTTTCCCGTTCAGAGGGGAGTTTCATGCACACACAGTTTGTTTGAAATGTCTCTTCATTCTCACCAGTTTACATGACCAGAAACCAACTGCAATATCTGAAGAGGATATTAGATTATTATTAACATTGTCCTCAATGCTGTACAAAAACACAGAGACAGGCTCCCAGCCCTGAGGACTATCCCAAGTAAAACATGCTGATGACACAGCATGCTGGCAGACCCGGAGAATGGTGCCAACTTAGAGGGGCTTTAACTGACACATGTTGGCACTTGTGGACCTCAGAGAGAAATTTTAATGAAGAATTGCTGGATGCCTGGAGCACTGCAATAAGGAGGGAGCTCCATGCACAGGGACAGCATGCAAGCAGACAAAGGGAGAAGAAAATACAGGGAATAGTGAGGCTGGCATTACTGGCCAAGCTAAAGGATGACCAAAAAAAAAACCAAGAGCGGAGATCTTGGTGAGGAAAAGTTGTGCAAGAGCGTTGAAGGCAAGGACAAGAACCCTGATGTGGAAGGTGAGAGGGAACCAGCAGAGGGATCTGATGTGGTCCAAACAGCAGGTGAGGAAGATTTTACTCCATGGATACCTTGATTATAATGATAATCTTGCTGTGACTCAAGGAGACCCTCTCACTCACATTTGGTATTTCAGGGAAACTGTGATTGCAGAAAGACTGAATTTTTTTAAAAAAATATGTTCTATTGCAACAAACCCTCGGACATCAAAGAACTCCCCAGCAATCACCGTGCCAAGTACAGTGCTTGAGACACCGCGTGTGCTTGTGACATTGGGAAAGAAGGAAGAAAGAATGTGAGAACTAATCCAGTAATCAGGATTATCGTGATAATTCTAGCTAGTAATTAGTAAATGAAAAGTTAATTATCACACCTTTCTCTCCCCTCCCCCACGATGTCTCACTCAGCTGTTCACAAGCGGATAACCATAGAAACAAGTGTGAACGGAGCTTGGGTGGTTTGTATTCATGCAGTAACAAAAGAACGCATTTGCATTCTTTGCCACAAGACTCAATTTACCTTGACTGATGGTTGAATTTCAATAAGTTCTTTAATATTTTGGTCATTAACCAGGATGCCATAACTGTATCACTGGAGTGCTATTGTATTTCATACGCTGGCTCTTTGTAGCTGCATTCTGTAATATGTTTGAACTTCTAATTGAACCTGTTTAAAGATTGATGACCAACATATTTTAAACATGATTCATTGAAATGAGGAGACATGCCTCAAGGTTTACACACACAGCACCGTGCTGTTCACTAGGATTGGGAAGTTCCAAAAATCCAGTCATGTGGCATAGTAAGTTCCTGAAAATCTCCTTTTCTAGATCTGTCCTTGATTCCCTCTTTCCTCCCCAACAATGTTTAGACATTGTTTACAACTCCAACCACTGATCAGGACTTCAAAATATCTGGGGGTAACTTCACTTTTATTGCTAGCAACAATCTCAATTAGTTCACTAGCAACACTTCTCCTCATACAGTTATGTTCCTAGAAATAAATGAAGATAGAGCCAAGACAAACTTCCCCATCACAGATATAATGTTAAGGTTCAAGTGCCATGGAGACTTATAGTGCTATAAAAAGAAATAATATATTTTAAAACAACATTGTTACTATGTTGCAGCTTAAGAAAATGGAAAGTCAGGAAATAATAGGCATACCTCTGCGCTCATCTTCCACTTAATGGTGAAAGAACTCTATGATTTACTTGCCAGATGAGAACTTTAAAGTCGCCCCTTGTTGCATATATGAATTACAATGACGTGGTCCCTGCTACGGGGAGTGCCAATGAGAAGTGCGGTTGGGAAAGTAACTGAAATACTTCCCTGATGGATTTTATTTTCTAAATGGACAACCTATCCTAAATGCTCAATTACTGAGGGACAATCTACAGGTTAATATATTTGCTTTCTACCACCAACACTCTGTATAACTTCTCATCAGTGATGTACCCGAGTACTCAGATTCTAATATCTAAACCAGGGATGGGCAAACTTCTTGGCCTGAGGGCCACATCTAGGTATGGAAATTGTATGGTGGGCCATGAATGCTCACGGAATTGGGGTTGGGGTGCAGGAGGGGGTGAGGGCTCTGGCTGGGGCTCTGGGCTCCAGGGTGGGGCCAGAAATGAGGAGTTCAGGGTGTGGGAGAGGGCTCCGGGCTGGTGCAGGAAGGGGTGAGGGGCTCTGGGGTGGGTCCGGGATGAGAGGTTTGGGGTGCAGGAGGGTGCTCCGGGCTGGGACCGAGGGCTTCAGAGCGCAGGAGGGGTAGGGCTCTGCTGCATGCTGCCCCGTCTGTAGGTGCCGCCCCTAAAGGACCCATTGGCCACGATTCCCGGCCAATGGGAACTGTGGGGAGGCACTTGCGGTGGGGGCACATGCCGCTCCTTTTGGGAGTCATGCGGCATTGCCCCCAACCCTGCTCCCCATCTGGAGTGCCGGTGTGAGGCAAGCCCCAGACACAGCTCCCCAGCGGGAGCTTGAGAGCTGGATTAAAACGGCTGGTGGGCCGGACGCGACTCACGGGCCATAGTTTGCCCACCCCAATCTAAACTGTATTCTTAAATTTATTCCCCTTAATTTGGGTTATTGCTGATTATGCATTATATATATCTTCTGACTTTTAAAACAAACTTTGTGTTTGTGGCTAATCTAAGCACTATACCCAGAGGTACAGACACTATTTTCTTAACCTGTGTATTATATAATTTTTTTAACATTAGCTTTAATAACATTTTTAAATTTATTATTTATATTGCAGAAGCACTCAGATTCCAATCAAAATCAGGGCCCATTTTACACAACAGAGTAAGAGAAAGTCCCTGGTCTAAAGAGCTCACAGTTAGTTGTGCGACGATAGAACCTGAACCAGCCCTCCTCTGCAGCAGCACCTGGCCATGGTAAGAATATGAAACGCCCGTAAGAGGCTGATAACATTTTAATACTGTGTTTAGAGGTGAGGCAATTAATGAAACTGTGATAGCAGTGAATCTATTAAACCAAGGGGACAGTGGGAATCTGCACTCTGCTCCTGTCGCACTGCCTGCCGCCGAGTGGCTGGCAAGAATTAAAATTGTGCTGTCAATAGTGTATGTTTCGCATGATTACACACCTTTAAAGTTGATCAGGAAGAAAATAAATTCAGACGTGTATGTCAGGAGCTGAATAGGAAAGATTCTGTAACAAATCTCAGACACCTCAGAAGAGCTGCTCAGACACGAACAACTAGAAAATGTCTTGGGGAAGCCACTTGTAGGGTTCACTTTTCCGTCACTGTTGGATTGTAAATGGCACGCTGGAACCACAGGGCTGTTCTGTCTAGGTTGTACTGTAGAAGGGTTGTTTTCCTCATCCCCCAGCAGTATGATAGGAGAGACTTCACGGTCTTTGGCTTGAATACCTCTAGTGCATATGGATCTGCAACCTCCCTTTGCAACAGGTCTCATCACCCAGACTGTTCGCACAGGGCTTTTGCTAATGTAATACTTAATCTGAATTTTCCCCAATGCTGTTTATGCCCATTCTTGCCCTTCTGTCTGCACAGCCTGCAGAGAATAGTTGTTCCCTGTCCCCATTTCTGAAGTAGCAGGCGCTTTGCCTGCCTCCCCCAACTCATCTTTTCTCCCTACTGAAAGGCCTAGCTCTCCTTTTATCCAAAGGTCCCAGCAAGTGTCCCACCCCCACCAATTTGTTATTTGTCTTTGATACCCAGAGGAGAAAGAGCAAACGCAAAGGAATTCTTTTGTCTGCATCTCTTTGTTCTCACATCTCTGCATAGTAACAGAATATTCAATGAAGTCATTTAACATTTCTCAGTGATCGACAAATAATCCTTTGTGTTTTTAAAGAGCGACTATGGACAGAAAAAGGACTGTAAAAAAAATGACGTATTTTTACTTAGCAGATCTGATCCTTGTGTGTAGTCAGCCACATCTGCCCACTTTATTAACAAAAATACACCTGAACAAGTCTTTCTTCTGTTAGTTTGCAAATCAATGTAGTTCTGGGAGAGAGAGCTGCAACATTCAGAATTTTGCATATAATTATGTTAATTACTATTCTGCTGACTTAACACCCCATAGGTCTCTGCTCGCTCCTCCACAGAGTATAGGATTCAAATCTATGGGAGAAATGATGCAGACACACCCTTGTAAACAAAAACTCTCCTTTTGGTATCGAATGACATTCTTCTTTACTGTCTGGAGGCAATCAGACCAGGACCAACAAGGAACATGCAACAACTTCAAAGTAAGGTGAGCATTATAAAAAACAAGGCATAAAAAAGCACGCATTTCCAACTGATGAAATACCTCTTATGAACAAGTTAGAGGGTTTACCTAACATCCATCAAGAGCCTGTTAGTGGATTTGGGAGATTAAATCCTGGATCCAGTGCACTCTTCTCTGAGCATGGTTGACACAACAGTTTCTCTAACGCAACCGCCTACCAAACGGGCACATTTTGAGGCTGCTATAAGGGGTAAACACAGAGCCCAGACATAATTTACTATAGAAGGCACTCGGGGCTCATCCAAAGTACTTTCTTCTAGGTGTTGCTTGTTTAGTTGTATTAGGAATCTATCATTGAAGTTAAATGTATAGAGACTCAGCTCTGAAAGAGAGCCAACTGACCATACTGGGTTAGACCAGTGGTCCATCTAGCCCAGAATCCTGTCTTCCTACAGTGGCTAGTGCCAGATCCTGCAGAGGGATGGAACAGAACAGGGCAATTACTGAGTGATCCATTCCCTGTCATCCAGTCCAAGCTTCTGGCAGTTAAGAGATTTAGGGACACTCAAAGCATGGGATTGCATTGATAGCCATTGATGGACCTATCCTCCATGAACTTATCTATTTCTTTTTTGAACCCAGTTATACTTTTGGCCTCCACAACAGTCTCTGGAAAGAAGTTCCATGGGTTGAGTGCACGTTGTGTGAAGAAATATCTCCTTACGTTTGTTTTAAACCTGCTGCTGAATAACTTCATAGGGTGACCCCTGGTTTGTGTTATGTGAAGGGATAAATAATACTTCCTTATTTACTTTCTCAACACCATGATTTTATAAACCTCTATCACATCCACCCCCACCATCTCTTTTCCAAGTTTAACAGTCCCAGTCGTTTTAATCTCTCCTCATACGGAAGCTGTTCCATACCTCCATTCATTTTTGTTGCCCTTCTCTGTACTTTTCCCAATTCTAATATATATTTTGTGAAATGGGGAGACCAGAACTGCTTGCAGTATTCTAGGTGTGGGCATACCATGGAGTTATATAGTGGCACTGTGATATTTTCGGTCTTATTAACTATCCCTTTCCTAACGGTTCCTTACATCATTAGCTTTTTTGACTCCTGCTAAATATTGAGTAAATGTTTTCAGAGAACTATCTCTGATGACTCCATGATCTCTTTCTTGAGTGCTAAAAGCTAATTTAGACCCCATAATTTTGTATGTGCAGCTCGTATTACGCTTTCCATTGTGCATTACTTTGCATTTATCTACACTGAATTTCATCTGCCATTTTGAGACCAGTCACCCAGTTTTGTGAAATCCCTATGTAGCTCTTCGCAGTCTCCTCTGGACTTAAATATCTAGAGTAATTTAGTATCATCTGCAAACTTTACCATGTCTCAGTTCACCCCTTTTCCAGATCATTTATGAATACATTTTCCAGATCATTTATGAATACATTGAACTTCACCGCTCCTAGTACAAATCTTTGGCGGACCCTTCTATTTATCTCTCTCTGCTGTGAAAACTAACCATTTACTCCTAGACTTTGTTTCCTATCTTTTAACCACCCTAACACAACTAAGATTTTTTGTATATGTTTCACTTTTTAACCACCAAAAAAAGAAGTGCTCCTATGCATCTACTATTAAGGTATCTGCAGTTTCCTATAACGTTTCACCCTTGGTCATCCAGATCAGTTGGTGTCTCTCTGCTAGTTCTGTACCTGTCCATTTAGATTGTACAATGTATTTGGTGTGATATAGGGCCCATGCTTCCACTGTCTGAACACTAGCCCTGTCAGATTTGCCTCCTAACACTTCAATTTATTACCCCACAACCTCTCTCAAGCTCTAAGATACAGTCAACCCTCTAGGCACTTTCCTTTCTGTGTTGTTTAATGCTCTCCTAAGCAGCCCCGGGAGCCTGCCTGCCACCGGTGTATTCGTATTTCAGTGTTGGCAGGATGCAGCATTGACCAGGGTCATACATACAAACAGTGCTAGAGATTGGTCTCACCCCATATTACAGTAGTCCCCAAACATTTTACCTCGCGCTCCACCTTACCCTTCTCCACCCCCCCACTGAGCCAGGGCCGGGAGCGTGGGGACATGGACAGGAATAAGGGGGCCGAGGCTGGGGCCACAGCTGGGGGCGGGAGTGGAGCGGAGGCCAGCAGTTGGGGTTCTGGAGCCAGGAGTGGAGCTGGGCAGCGCTGGCTGGGGCCCCAGCTGTGCCTCCCCGAATGTTCCTCCACATCCTCCTAGGGAGGTGAGCCCCAGTTTGAGGACCTCTGCCATAGTAGCTTAAGCTAACTCTACAGACAGAACAGATCAGATGCACAGAGTGGCTCAGGATTGCTCCTAGCACCCTACAAGATTTTCTGTTTCTAATGACTGAGGTGTGACAGATTTCTTTTGGAGGATTGGGCCAAAAGAAATCTGATGAGGTTCAATAAGGATAAGTGCAGGGTCCTGCACTTAGGACGGAAGAACCCAATGCACAGCTACAGACTAGGGACCGAATGGCTAGGCAGCAGTTCTGCGGAAAAGGACCTAGGGGTGACAGTGGACGAGAAGCTGGATATGAGTCAACAGTGTGCCCTTGTTGCCAAGAAGGCCAATGGCATTTTGGGATGTATAAGTAGGGGCATAGCGAGCAGATCGAGGGACGTAATCATCCCCCTCTATTCGACATTGGTGAGGCCTCATCTGGAGTAGTGTGTCCAGTTTTGGGCCCCACACTTCAAGAAGGATGTGGATAAATTTGGAGAGAGTCCAGCGAAGGGCAACAAAAATGATTAGGGCTCTGGAACACATGACTTATGAGGAGAGGCTGAGGGAACTGGGATTGTTTAGTCTGCGGAAGAGAAGAATGAGGGGGGATTTGATAGCTGCTTTCAACTACCTGAAAGGGGGTTCCAAAGAGGATGGCTCTAGACTGTTCTCAATGGTAGCAGATGACAGAACGAGGAGTAATGGTCTCAAGTTGCAGTGGGGGAGGTTTAGATTGGATATTAGGAAAAACTTTTTCACTAAGAGGGTGGTGAAACACTGGAATGCGTTACCTAGGGAGGTGGTAGAATCTCCTTCCTTAGAAGTTTTTAAGTCAGGCTTGACAAAGCCCTGGCTGGGATGATTTAATTGGGGATTGGTCCTGCTTTGAGCAGGGGTTGGACTAGATGACCTCCTGAGGTCCCTTCCAACCCTGATATTCTATGTCCTACTTGAGGAGATACACAGAGACATGCCTGGAAGAAGCACCAAGTTGTCAGGAGGCATCGCAATGACTCAAAGGAATCCATCCCAACACAGAACCACAGTTTACCTGCCAGGTCTGAAGCAATATTCTGCTTTTGGCCAAGGGAGCTCAGACCTCTGTACACGTTTTTCTTGAGGATACTAGGAGAAAACCTTTCCCTGGAAAACAAGCTGGTTGAGACTGACTGTGGAGGAATGAATTTCTATGCCCGTATGTGGCAAAGAGAGAGGGAGGGAGGGAGTTAGTCTCACACTGAAGCTTTTATCTTTGATTTCTTCAGCTGGAAACTGCCACAACCACTTATTCTCTACTTTGATTACATCAAACTTGGCATTTTAAAAGCGTGTTTTGTTTTTTTAATTCAGGTGCTGTTTTGAATTTGTTTTAAGATGAATGTTGCTTTTGCTTCCATCACTGGTTTCTAGCCTGCACTGTAGAGCTTCTGCTGCATTTTCACAATGTATAGTACTTCTTAGACCATTATCACTGAGTCAAAGAGAGTGGTGGCATTTTTGCAGTTCAAGTACACTGCTCTGTATTTGCAGTAGCTGATTTTTAAACTCGTTAAAATGTAAATAGCATCACCTATTTGCACAGATCAGAATGTCATCAGCTAATTCTTCTGCTTTCAAACCGATTTGTTTGTCAGCTGTTCTGTCACCTTATGTATCAATAACAGGATATATTTTTGATCACCATTATGAATGTAATGCCAGAACTCCTTTTGTTCTCATTCCCAGGTGTTCGTGTCTTGGCTGTTTCAAATCTCATCAGGGTGCCATGTCTTGCACAAGCTGAATCTGAATGTACGTGTGTTGCATCACAGGGTGAGCTAACTTTGCTGCAATCCCTCATTTTTAAAATGACCAGTGCAGGATTATTAGAGTTCTCAGGGGAAAGTGACTTCTAGGCCAGTGCACATCCCTCCTGTATTTCAACACAAAACATTTCAGAACCTCCACAATATATATGCATGTTTGATCATGGCAATGTGTGGGGAACAGGGATTTAATAAATGGAATGCCCAAATTTTCCTTGTAATTCTTTGAAATGAAATTCACCCCTTAAAAATCACCTTACTATTTTTCAATACAACCCTAACTCCATTACACTAGCATTATTGTGGAAGAAACTATTTCCACAGAAGCGTCTGAAGAGGCCCTTAGACATCCAAATATGCTGTAGTAACATGAAGTGATGAGGGGAAATTATTCCCAAAGAAATCTATTATTATCCATTATGCAAAAAGAAAAGGAGGACTTGTGGCACCTTAGAGACTAACCAATTTATTTGAGCATGAGCTTTCGTGATTAAATTGGTTAGTCTCTAAGGTGCCACAAGTCCTCCTTTTCTTTTTGCGAATACAGACTAACACGGCTGTTACTCTGAAACCTGTCATTATCCATTATGACACCCAAATAAAAGAGCAAATGCCATTGACATTACGGAGAAGAAAAGGGAAATTAAAGTTCGTTCCATTACTGTGCAGATTCTGACACAGATACCTCAAGAATGGGATTCAGGCTCAGGCTGCCTCCATCTCAGAATCCTGCTTGCTTTGTTGCCATTCATCATTATTAAGTTTGTGATATGTCCCTGCTCTATGTGGCAGGAGGCCTGCCGCCGCTCCTCTAGCCAGCCGGTCTTGTGAGAATGGGGACAGTTATTTCTTTCCCCCATACTTCTGCTGACCACTAATCTTCTTTCTTTGCTCTGTTTACCCCAGCCCCTTCCCCTTTAGCTCTCAGGATTCCTCTGAGAGAGAGAACATCCCCTCTTCCCCCCGACTGTAATGCATTTTCTAAAGCTCCAGGCCTTTTATAAGGAGTTCAAAGCTCAATGTCAAGTGCACGGCTGTGACCCAGGACATAATTTAACAGAACATACATTGAACGTGGGGTCAGCAGGAAAAGGCTGTTAGATTTCCCAGAAGGCCTGTTTAGGAATTAGGACCCCTAGGAATATGGCACTATGAAAAAAAGTCTGAGGAATCTCAAGACACAATGATTAGCTAGCTCTCACTCCACTCTCCTGTGCCGAGGTACAACACTGGGAGTCTGTGGCTGCTGGGAGCGAGGAGTGGGTTAGGACACTGCTACTCAAAGCGGTGGTCCGTGGACCAGCACCGGTCCGCGAGCCATTGGTTGCCGGTCTGCGCGCATATTGGAAAATAAAATGGCCGGTCCCCCACATCAGATAGCTTGAGAAGCACTGGTTTAGGACACTTTGGCAGAGTGAGTCCTCATGCACGCCACACCTTCTGTCCCATCCTCTCCACACATGAAAGTAACAGGAGGAAGGCAGGTCAGTAGCAGCTCCCTTAAAATGGATGGGGAGAATGACGCTTGCTGCCAGCCAAGAATGGGTGCCCACTCCTGGCACTTCTTGCCAGACCCTCTGCCACATGAGATATAGGAAAGCCCTTGTTCCAGGGAGTGAAGGAGGACGGGTCTGCTGGCAAAGTGGAGAAGAGAAGAGGAGAGAAGAGAGTAGTTGAGTTTTCCTGTCTTTGCCCTTTGCCTAAAAGTTCTAAGAATGAATAGATTGCCCTAAAGATGAGGATGCAAACTAATCAGTTATGCTGGAAAGGAAGAATACAAGGGGAGGCCAGCACAGCTTTTTAAGAAGCTGGGGGTTAAAATAAAAAATCCAGCCTAGAAATGTAGACAGGGAATGATACAAAGCAAAAAAAGAAAGATCCAGAGCCAATCAAGGAGCACAGGAGAGAGAAAGACAGCGGAAAAGCAGAATGAATTAATGTGCCGAAGGGGTTAACAGGGAAGAAGAAGAGATTTTAGAGCTAAAGCAGGGGAAATAAGGCAGAGGGGGGATGAGATTGAGGATTCTGAAGAGTCTGAGGCAATGAACGATTTTTAAAAGAAAAATAAGGGGAAAAGTGATGCTGAATAGTTTAATCTCAGGCTGTTAAAGAATTAGCTAATGAATTTACTAAGCCAACAGCAATTATTTTGAAAGGCCCTAGAGGGGCCTGAGGCATCAGAAGACTGGAAAAGGCAGGCAAACCTTTATGCAAAAAAGACAAAAGGAGTGATCCTGGCAATTATTGCATGCTAAGCCTAACGCCATCACAAAACAAATGTGAACACAAAAATCCATACATACTTCAATGTTAGCAGAAACTCTAAAATAAGTAACTTCATTGGGGATGTGCAAAGAACAAAAGATGTCAAACAAACCTGAGTGTTTTTGATAGAATTAGAAAGTGAATGGGCAAATGGAAGAGTCAATGTGATATATTTTGTCTGGAGGAAAGCATGTACTATAGCCTTTCACAGAAATGGAATGGGCTGACGTTAGAACACTGTTGGGGGACTGAATACTTACTGAATGTCCGTAGCTAAAGGGAAGGATAAATGACAGCGTGTCACCACTGGGGATTGGCGTCAGGACAGTTTTTATTTAACAGTTTAATTAATCTAGAAGAAGGGGGTAAAGGTGTACATTAATGCAATCTGCAGGTGATACGAAACTGGGCTACTAATATCAGCAAGGACAGACATAACATGAAGGGACTGAGACACACTAGAAGTACTGTCCCCAAGGAGACTCAAGCTTAGTAAAAATCAGTTCGGGAGCAGTTACACTACGGAAGACCTGACAGTCCCAGCTGGAGGCACATTGGGTATTGGTGAAATGGGACAAAGACACCAAAGTATGTGATGTGGAGATGTGGAGAATCATAGAATCATAGAATATAAGGGTTGGAAGGGACCCCAGAAGGTCATCTAGTCCAACCCCCTGCTCGAAGCAGGACCAATTCCCAGTTAAATCATCCCAGCCAGGGCTTTGTCAAGCCTGACCTTAAAAACCTCTAAGGAAGGAGATTCTACCACCTCCCTAGGTAACGCATTCCAGTGTTTCACCACCCTCTTAGTGAAAAAGTTTTTCCTAATATCCAATCTAAACCTCCCCCACTGCAACTTGAGACCATTACTCCTCGTTCTGTCATCTGCTACCATTGAGAACAGTCTAGAGCCATCCTCTTTGGAACCCCCTTTCAGGTAGTTGAAAGCAGCTATCAAATCCCCCCTCATTCTTCTCTTCTGCAGGCTAAACAATCCCAGCTCCCTCAGCCTCTCCTCATAACTCATGTGTTCCAGACCCCTAATCATTTTTGTTGCCCTTCGCTGGACTCTCTCCAATTTATCCACATCCTTCTTGAAGTGTGGGGCCCAAAACTGGACACAGTACTCCAGATGAGGCCTCACCAATGTCGAATAGAGGGGAACGATCACGTCCCTCGATCTGCTCGCTATGCCCCTACTTATACATCCCAAAATGCCATTGGCCTTCTTGGCAACAAGGGCACACTGTTGACTCATATCCAGCTTCTCGTCCACTGTCACCCCTAGGTCCTTTTCCGCAGAACTGCTGCCTAGCCATTCGGTCCCTAGTCTGTAGCTGTGCATTGGGTTCTTCCGTCCTAAGTGCAGGACCCTGCACTTATCCTTATTGAACCTCATCAGATTTCTTTTGGCCCAATCCTCCAATTTGTCTAGGTCCTTCTGTATCCTATCCCTCCCCTCCAGCGTATCTACCACTCCTCCCAGTTTAGTATCATCCGCAAATTTGCTGAGAGTGCAATCCACACCATCCTCCAGATCATTTATGAAGATATTGAACAAAACCGGCCCCAGGACTGACCCTTGGGGCACTCCACTTGATACCGGCTGCCAACTAGACATGGAGCCATTGATCACTACCCGTTGAGCCCGACAATCTAGCCAGCTTTCTACCCACCTTGTAGTGCATTCATCCAGCCCATACTTCCTTAACTTGCTGACAAGAATACTGTGGGAGACCGTGTCAAAAGCTTTGCTAAAATCAAGAAACAATACATCCACTGCTTTCCCTTCATCTACAGAACCAGTAATCTCATCATAGAAGGCGATTAGATTAGTCAGGCATGACCTTCCCTTGGTGAATCCATGCTGGCTGTTCCTGATCACTTTCCTCTCATGCAAGTGCTTCAGGATTGATTCTTTGAGGACCTGCTCCATGATTTTTCCAGGGACTGAAGTGAGGCTGACTGGCCTGTAGTTCCCAGGATCCTCCTTCTTCCCTTTTTTAAAGATTGGCACTACATTAGCCTTTTTCCAGTCATCCGGGACTTCCCCGGTTCGCCACGAGTTTTCAAAGATAATGGCCAATGGCTCTGCAATCACAGCCGCCAGTTCCTTCAGCACTCTCGGATGCAACTCGTCCGGCCCCATGGACTTGTGCACGTCCAGCTTTTCTAAATAGTCCCTAACCACCTCTATCTCCACAGAGGGCTGTCCATCTCTTCCCCATTTTGTGATGCCCAGCGTAGCAGTCTGGGAGCTGACCTTGTTAGTGAAAACAGAGGCAAAAAAAGCATTGAGTACATTAGCTTTTTCCACATCCTCTGTCACTAGTTTGCCTCCCTCATTCAGTAAGGGGCCCACACATTCCTTGGCTTTCTTCTTGTTGCCAACATACCTGAAGAAACCCTTCTTGTTACTCTTGACATCTCTGGCTAGCTGCAGCTCCAGGTGCGATTTGGCCCTCCTGATAACATTCCTACATGCCCGAGCAATATTTTTATACTCTTCCCTGGTCATATGTCCAACCTTCCACTTCTTGTAAGCTTCTTTTTTATGTTTAAGATCCGCTAAGATTTCACCATTAAAACTTCACACCAAAGATCCTGAAGGTAAACTGTAGCCCCTTTCTACAGTTACCAGTGAGATTCACCAAGGACCAAGCATTCTGCTCTCAGCACCAGAAAGGTATCAGCGACTTATCAAAGGAGTTCAGAGAAAAGAAAAGGAGGACTTGTGGCACCTTAGAGACTAACAAATTTATTTGAGCATAAGCTTTCGTGAGCTACAGCTCACTTCATCGGATACATGCAGTGGAAAATACAGTGGGGAGATTTTATATACACAGAGAACATGAAACAATGGGTGTGACCATACACACTGTAATAAGAGTGATCAGGAAAGGTGAGCTATTACCAGCAGGAGAAAAAAAAAACCTTTTGTAGTAATAATCAAGGTGGGTCATTCCCAGCAGTTGAGAATTCAGAGTCCAGGAGTTCAGGGAGGAGACAACACGAGTGATTAAGGGGAAGAATTTTTCAAAGACACAAATGGCATCTAGGTACATAATTCCTGTTGACTTTCAGTGGGAATTAGTCACCTAACTTGAAAATTTTCCCTATGGATTATAGGGACTGACAAATAAGAAAAGATTAACAGAATCAAAAACAATTATGTTTGGCACAGCAATGCCATAATGAGGTACAATATCTTACATGTACTAAGTGCCTTTCATCTAAATAGAGCTCAAAGTCTTCAGAAACTCCACCCAGAAATCACTTCGCTCACCACTAAAGCACAGCCACATCTGGGTTGAAATGAAGCAGCTGTTGAGGACATGAGCAAAATATACTCTACTTAATTCCTCCCTGATTTTTTTTATTTTATATATATATATATATATATTACACACACACACACCTATCTATAGATATATACACATTTAATTTCAAAATATTCCAGCTACAAAAGTCATAATATCCTAGACTGTCCCATTGGTCTCTCAGATGAGACTGACTGTCGCATACAGTATAGCATTATGGCATCAGTGTGTAACTATGCAGAAGGAAATGAGAGGTGAGATAACTGCACTTCTGGTCTGAAGAACCCATTGTTTTAGTTCATGCAATGTGAGAAGATGAATGTGTCTGTCTGTGTGCTGGACTCAGTAAAATACTCTCATCTAGAAAAAATCCAAAGCAAGTCTTGACTGATGCTATTGAGGACGTGAATACAGTTTCAAAAGCTTACACAGCAATACTGAAGGGTGGAAAGACCGACGAGATCTATTAGAAAAGGGGATCTGTGTTTCGGGCAATGTTCCTCTTCTCCCTCTGCCATCTCACTCATCACCATCTTGTTCACAGTCCCAACTGAGCCCATTCTTGCTACTGAGGCAAATGCTTCTTCATTGTCCTAAAGCCTTCAAGAGCTTTTTGTCACCCATTCTTTGGTCCAGAAGATGTTCCTTATCAGAACATTTTTATTAAAGTGAATCTAGTCCTGAACCAACAACCTTGCAGACTGAACACATGAAAGAGGTTGAGAATCTCCAGCAAACTAACTCCACACTGCACTGCCCTGCCTTGCCTTGGAAGGACTCTCACTAGATAGGAGAGAGGAGGTCAGTGTTTATGCCCAGTTAGTCCTTGTGCCTCTCTGCTGAGGCTGCAACAAATAGGACAATTGTGACAGTGGCTCTTTTGTCGCAAACAGCTGTCTGATAGAAATAATACAGAGGTAACATTCATGTCAAGTAGTTCACTGAATAACTAGTAGATTGAAAGTTACCATCACTAGCAAGTTAAGACAAATTGGAACCCATGAGCTAGATGACAGGCTCTGCAAATCCCATTGCCAATCTTCTGAGCCACGCCACTCCCTCAGTACACAGGCTTGACAAACGTGTCGTTTTACTAGGTGTATCTGCGTAATCTGTTTTCTTCCTTCACATTAACCACTGCTGCAGGGGTCTCTTTCCTAGAGAAGCTCTTTAAGTTAGGTCCAAAACTTTGTCTTGTTTTCAAGCACAAGCTGACAGTGAAAGCCTGAAGTCTAAGAGTTCTAGCCTTCCGAGGCTTTTTCTGTGGAAAGTATTGTGAATTATTCCTTAGCTTTTGTCCCCATTGCCTGTTACGATGCCTCCTCCCTAAAGCACAATTCTGAATTCTCTCAATACTTTTCTTCCGTTCACAGTGAAACGGGCAGACAAATGATGAGTTAGTTTAAGTTACACACTGATCCTTCTTCTGAGTTAACATTTATGGCCTGACCAGACAGGCTAAACCCCAAGTAATCTATTCACTTTCCACCATGCCATGGAAGAAGCAAAGGAATAACTCCCAGCACTTTTACTGAAAAGGGCCCAAGATGTAAAGAACTCACAAGACTTGACACATTTACAATGAACTTAAATTTGAAAATGACATCAAATTTTTGACCTAACTTGCAGCTTCCCTAGAAGAGAAACAATCACAAAAGTACTAGCAGACGTTACTTCAGTGTGGAGACATGGACTTAAGTGCTAGCAGATGCTGCGCCTGTGGATGGCACCACGGATGGCACCAATGCTCGAGGCTGGAGTACAGGCAAGGCTTAGGGACTTCTGCCATCATGCCATCTAACTCGGAAGCAGGGTTAGAGGACACACTTGTAAAAACACTTGAGCCCTGTCTACACTACATCGTTCACCAAGCTACACTGGTGGTGACGTACGGGTATGCAATCGGCAAGAGCATACGCAGTCTGAATCTGCCCTCTAACAGGAACATCTGTTCTTCTCGCCTTACCAAACAGGATTTGTGTAATCAATGAGCACTGTCAGAGGTGTTTGTGCAGATGCTAGCCTGCGCCCACATATGCTTTCCAATACCACTATTAATATAGTTGCATCATCTTGTTGTGTCTAGACTTGCAATGTTTTTCTTTGATTGTGAATTTCCTTGATTTTGGCAGCATGTCTCCTAACTCTGAAGGCCTTTCCTAAATGTAGTTTTCAAATGTTTATATTTCCTTTGCCCCCCCCTTCACCCCCCACAGTAATTTTCGGTGCTTTGAACATTTCAGGAATTTAATTACATAAATAGCTACCCTAATCTTGTAACAGCATACTAAATTACATAATTGCCATTAGGATGGGTAATTACACAGTGAACATATGAAACAGACAGCTTTCTGCATTCCATATCACAGCCATGTCAAAATATTTTATTTACAGAACACAAGAAGAAGTAATTCCACAGACCGTATACAATTTTATTTTAAAACATAAAATTGTTTTTGAGATACGGCTGTATAAAAATAGCATTGGAAAAACCCCTTCCTATGTTTGTATGTCCTTATTTATTTTGCAAAGAAATAATACAATTCCAGGCTCTGGCCTTTGGGAGACGGTTTCAGCACATAGCTAATGTTTACAGCCCTGAAAATGGCTGTGCTGTCTTACAGCAGATATACTATTGGGCTTCACTAAAATGTTTTCCTGAAGTAGAGCTCACAGACTAAGTCAAAAACTTAGTCATGATTGAGATTTTTGCTCTGTTAATGACCTGTTAATTGCAGAACTACAAGTGTTCTCACTGAGTGAATCTTAACTATCTCATAAAGCCATAGCTTATTCATCACAGTTATGAAAATAGCTCTGAATATAATGAAAGTTTTATTTTTGTTTTCAGCCAGAACCTCAGATTTATAACCTTTAATGTCAGAAAACAGTTCAGTGCGCTGAAAAACACAGGGAGCCTAGCAGTCAATTACTGAAAAAAGGATAGATACTTCTCTAGAATTTGGGGGGAAATGGATAAAGTTTTTATTAGCTGTTGGTTACACAGCCAGCTTGAAATGGAAAGAGACAGTAAGCTGAAATAAAAGTTTAAGCACCACTGTACAGATTTGCATAAATATCACCGGAGGTTACTTCAGTGCTGAGACGTGGACTTAAACTTGGGTTCAGTGCTTGCTGACCCAAATCCTGTAATGACCCAGAACTGGAGACTGATTGGCACAAGCCTAATTACATGTTTACAGCACAAGCAAAATTGCGCAGATGAATTTCTTCAGCGTGGCTAAAATGAGACTCTGTTAAACAAGGGTGGAGCTGAATCAATCCAGATACAAAAGTAACTGAAACACTGTCAAACACTAATGTATCAAATAAGTGTTGAAAATCATTAAAAATGTAATTTAGTGGCTCTAGTACAACTGAACTGCTGTTTCTATTAAAAAAAACAGTTTTGCAGAGGTTTTACACAGTTTAATTTGCAGCAGGATTAAACCTGACATAAGCGCTGGCATTTGATTCAATACTATTCACTGCTCTATACTAATGCAACTGCAAAGTGTAATATACTTCCAGGATTATACACACCATGTCTCAACAGATGAGCTCATGAACAGCTGATAATGTGCGTGCACACACACACACACACACACACACACACACACACACACACACACACACACAGTCTCTCGATACCATCATCTCAAAGACAGGATGCTACACTTGAAACCACCACATTTTAGATGAAGAAAAAACAATGCCCAATCACACTTACAAGAGAGTACTATAGATTTCAACCATTTTCACTAGGAAATTCTGGTCCTTCTCAGAAGCAAAATGGCTTTTCAGATTTGAATGGAATCACTACAGAATCATTCCTCCTCTTTGATACAATCCTACACTAGCCTGGCCCTGCATTACTGGCAGGGAGAGGGCTGTCTGTTTAGAAGATTCCTGTGGGAGCAGCACTGGAACAAGCCAGGAGACAGGCTGTGATTCCAGGTTTTCCCTAAGCCCACCTCCACAAGCAACTTACCTCTTCTTATCATCATCATCTGTATTGTGGTCCCACAACAGGATTCAGCCACACTGTGCTAAGCACTGGGCAACAAAAGATAAGAATGGGGTCCCTACCCCAAAGGGCTTACAAATGAAAAACAGAGGGTAGCTATTAGCGAGCTGCCAGCAGAGTAAAATGGAGCCTGCACCAGCCACAGTATTGAAGCAAGAGAGGAGGACGTGAATTGGAGGAAGCCAGTATGGTGGCAAATTTAAACAGAGGCTGCTCTAAGTTGGCAGCCACCAGGAAAGGCTGCAGTTGAGGGAGAAGGTTGTAAGCACAGTGGACAAAACTCACTCTTCCCCTCATTCTAGCTAATTTTATATTTTTTCCAACTGGAACAAAGCACTCCTTAAATTGTGGCAGCAATGACTGGAGCAGTTAGAAAGGAGTCAAAGTGCCACCATCTTGGAAAACACTGGGATGATCCAGCAGCACCCTCCTCCAAGTTCTTCTTCAGCACTCGTCTCCCTCCAGGCAGCCTACACCCCTACGCTTCCCCTTTGAGAAATGGTACCAGACACACACACAAATTTTCAGAACCACCATGACATGTCCAGCACCAGCAAGAGAAGCTGCAGTCATCTCTTGTCCTCCTCCTTGTAAGCATCACTACCTAGGTCACCTCTTCACCTAGACTGTGGATGGAAGTGCCCTGTTAGGTCTGATCCTGCAGTACCGGAGAGTTTAATGGAAGGTTTTCACTGCGAGATCATCAATACCAAAGAGATCAGCAGGTGGGAGAATTGCAGGTTTTTTCAAGTAACTTGCTAAGATTACGCAAAAAGAAAAGGAGGACTTGTGTCACCTTAGAGACTAACAAATTTATTTGAGCATAAGCTTTCATGAGCTACAGCTCACTTCATCGGATGCAAGATTGTGGGTCTTTTGCTCTTTAGTTTACATTTTTAACTGGGTCTTTGTTCGTTCTCCACCCCACCAGATCCCAAGAGGGCAGCTCAGAATCTCCACCAGGCAGCGGGAGGAAGTGTCACAGCCCTGTAGAGTCCTAATCAGGAGTTACTGGTTACAAAAGAGATAAGAGGGCACAGAGCACAAGTACAATGAAGTAGATAATGCAACCAATGTGGATATTCGGCTTCTGCATTTCAGAGCATAGACAGATTGCTCTGGGAGAAACTGCCTTTCTTATTGTCTTGTTTTCACCTGTATGGGAAGCCATACTCCTGTTCAGTCCTGCTCCCAGACCTATCTAGCATCTTTCCATCCAACCCTAGTCAGAACAAACCTCAATATCTCATTTCTTGAACTTTTAGACAATGGGGACTTCTCCAGTAGGCTCAGGGCAGGGAATAATTTTAAACGGTTATTCCATGATTGATGAGAACTTGAGTTAACATTTGAGAAAAATATTTTTAAAAGCTGAATTCTCACATAACACTTCAAAGTGTGGTTGACGGGCCAGAAATGCCTCCACTCCATTTATTTTCTGAGCCAACACTAAGCCTCCCGACAAAGCTAATTAAATCGTAAGGAAAGGCATCTGACAAGGTCCAGCAGACTCAAATGCAGTCTTAATCGTGGCCTCTGGCAGAAAGTTCACATTCGACTGGGGAGCAACTTTATGTTAAATCTCCTTGAAATCTCGTGCCCTTGACTGACTCCCTTCCAACAGCTCCAGTTACCCTTGCCTAGACTGAAAGAGTGCTTTGTTCCAGCTGGAAGAAAGTTTAAAGTTAGCTGAAATGGAAGAAGGAGTAAATCTCCATGCTCCAACCAAACAAGATGACATCCATTCCATCCTCCACTTTAAATAGAGGCCAGAAAAAGGGCATCTTCTCAGCAGTATCAGAATCAACCATTCTACTGGAAAACCACTATTAGCTAGGATTATACCACCTTGCACTCGTCAAGAGTTGACCCATTGCAATGTATTATTGTGTGAGTAGAGACTGCTGAAGTCCACAGCTCAATAATCTCATGTACTATGGTGCAAACCTGACAGCAAAATGAGCTAGCTTTATTGCCAGAGATGAAGGTGGAAATTCCACCAAAGGCCATGAAGGGTAAAATCCATACAAAAATATCAAGATAAAAATGTAACTGGTCTTGAGAGCTGGATTCACAGGCACAAGGCTGGCTTGCAGATCTCTAAAGGAAGAAGACTGGAAGAAGTCCAACATATATACAAAGGCAACGCCATGTAAAGATCCAAAGCACAACACTGATATAAAGTACAGGATAAGATAACAGGGGATAAGGCATAGATTGTAAAGGCGTAGAATAAATATTTTGTGATAGCTAGCACTGGGTTTGATCCATAACGTCCCAAGGCTGCTTGTCATTATTATTACCAGATTATTATGTGCCTGATTTAAAGGAAACTGATGAAAGATTACTGTTAAAACTATTTCCAATAACTAATTACACAGCCTGTATTTACAGTGCTAGTTCAGTCTCAATTTTGATCAGCTTTTGTTGATTTATAGCACTGTCACCCACTTTAAAAACCTGCAGTCAACTGAATTATACAGTAGGTAATGAATGGACTCACTATTTCAAATCAAAGGATGAAGCTCCATTAGACAACAATTGCATGAAGTGGCGCTTAAAAAATATAGTTATGAACCCTCTGTCTCCCTGAGAGCTGTTGACTGGGATTCCTACTTTCTTAGCTACTGGCAGAGTAAAGTTTGCTGTAAGCCAGTCTGAATAAACACGTAAAACCCAACACATTATCTCACATAAGTTTCAAGGAGGAAAGGGTTCTGCTCCACTCAGAGAGCCACATTCTGTTCCACGGCTGGACTGAAAGAGAAAAGAAGACTCTAGTCGGGCAGCCTAAGAGAGTTATTACTACATGAATAAACCAGTGGCTGCGCTAAATGCCAGTGAACCAGTGGGGGCTACAGAACAGGGGTATGCACAACAGGGGGTTAAGTAGGGGCTCGGGTCCCCCCAGTAATCATCAGGTGCACAGAACTCCTCCAGCCCCAGGGCTGTGGCTGGGGGGAGGGTGAGCTCCTCCTGGCTCCAGGGTTATGACTGGGGATGGGGGGGGGGGGACTCCTCTGGCACTGGGCCTCAGTGAGGGCACAGAACCGTGCCTCTCCAAAAGAGGTCAAATTTAAATTTCTGCACACATCCCTGCTGCAGAACCATAGCAAGGTCGCTATCCCACTGTGGTCTACCTACAGTACAGGATGTAAACCAAACAAAGTAATTGGGCAGACAAACAAGAACGTGTGTCTTTAGTGCTCACTCTTCTTCCGTAACATCCATGGGAAGAGAGTCAACAGTAATATAAATAAAAGGCGTCCATGTTATTCCCTCCTCTGGGGTTTCCCTGGGCATCTCTAATCCAGTAAATTATAAATTTTCCCAGAAGAAATGCTCTCCTTTTGTGCCATATACAAGGCCAAGCATATTGTTGGTGCTTAATGAACAGTAATAATTGATGATTACATATGGACATAGCACCAGCTGAGAATAAAAATCAAGTTAAAATGATATTTGAATTTTAGAAAGAACTTTATTTCATGACAGCTGAGGAATAAAAATGGTGGGGAAGAGCAGTTACAGCAAAAGATTCTGGAAGGAATGGAGTGTGTACCTTTGGGGCGGCGGGGCGGGGAATAAACAGCGAAAGAAGGGTTAATCACAAATGGGTATGAGCAAGCCCAGCATGTTCTGATAATCATGATGGCTGGTTGGTGTGTGCCAATTAAGAGGATTCTACTGTAATGTGTAGCCTCAAACTGTTTTTCAGAGCAAAACCATTACCACTGAAATGCTGTTCAGGTTTTAAACGAAGCACTGACCAGCAGCTGTGGGATTCACTTTGCTCTTTGTATTTTTGCTTTTTGTATAAAAACAATGCCTGGTGCTGCATGCAGATCAGGTACAATGTGTGCAGCGAAGTCTTCTCAGAATAGACAAGGAAATGAGAACATATGGCAATTTAGCTCAAGCTCCTGCAATCAGCCCCCCTCATTGTCAGGGACAAAAGACACTAACATTGTTTTAAAGAAAGAAATTATCTCTTTTGATCAAGGGTTTATGTGGCTCTCAACGAGGCAATATTTGACTTTCCATGCCAGCAAGCCTTCCTCTGTTAATTCCACCTGGTGCTGAATCATGTGTTCTAAAGGTGGTGCTTCTGCCCCACTGGGAATCATGGAGGCAGACGTAGGCTGAACACCTTTGTTCATATTAACTTTAGATTAATGTATGGGTTTCTTTCAACGTGTGTTATGGTAGAGCCCGGGGCTCCAATCAGGATCGGAGCTCCACTATGCTGAGCACTGTACAAACCTAGTAAAGGACAGTCCCAGCCCTAAAGAGCTTACATTACTGTATCTGTATGTATTTCCCACCCCACCCCCCTTATTTCCCACAGCACTCACATAAGCAGTGCTGTGTAAGTCATGGCAGCTTTATAATAAAGTGTTACAGGTTTCACGATGTCATTTATGGACTGAACTTGCTATATCCAACTTCAGTTAGATGTGAAATGAATCAACAGACAGATTATTGCTCTTCGCCTAGCTCACCTTTCCCTTTTGGATTCAGGATTTACCTATCAGTCTGTCACTTGACTGGAGTGGTAGCCAAGGTTACTGGCATAGCATTCTTTTCATCACTAGCCCTTTTGTTTCCCATAACTGTGGTGTAAACAGATTACTATAGCTTAAGACCCTTACTGACTGAGAACCACTTATTGGTGTATAATTTTGCATCATATTTAATATGTTGTAATACCACCTGCAGGCCTACAGTCAGGATCTGGGCTCACTGGGTTAGGTGCTCTACGTACACAGAAGAAGAGCTGAAGCGCTTACAATCTGAACTCATGAGAAATGTACCTAGCACGTACAGTAGGTGAGTCCCTACTCCCTACTTCTATTCACCACTCCCTGTTCACACATCCATGGATAATATTAGACCTTTGGGCCACAGCATCACACCAGGAGCTCAGGTCAAGGTGTTTATCCACCATGAACACAAAATCCTTTTCAGAGTCACTGCTTTCCATGATATAGTCCCCCATCATGTAGATATGACCTCCCACTCCTTGTTTCAAACTGTGGGTTGGGACTCCAAAGTGAGTTGTGACCCCATTTCAATGGGGTCACCAGGGCTGGTGCTAGACTTGCTGAGGCTTGGGACCAAAGCCCAGTGGCTTCAGCTCTGGGTGGTGGGGCTCAGGTTACAGCCCCCCTCTCCTAGGGCTGAAGCCCTTGGGCTTTGGCTTTGCCTCCTTCCATTCTGGGGCGATGGGGCTCAGGCTTTGGCCGCCCCCCTCCCTCAGCCCAGGGCGAGGGGACTCAGGTGTGCTCAGGCTTTGGTCCCCCCCTCCTGGGATCGTGTAGTAATTTTTGTTGTCAAAAGAGGGTTGTAATGCAATGAAGCTTGAGAACCCCTGCTCTAGCTGTATCACTTTGCATTTGGCTGTATTAAAATGCATTTTGTTTGGAAATGCACAGCTTACCACGTGATCTAGACTGCCCTGTATGACTGTCCCGTCCTCACTGCTATTTACCACTCCATTGATATTTGCATCATCTGTAAATCTGATCAGCAGTGATTTTCTATTTACTTCCAGGTCACTGATAAAGTTACTGTTGAATAGGATCAGGCCCATAAATGATCCCTATGGAAACACCTCCATTTTGGGATGAATCCCCACTGACAGCTACTTTTTGAGATCTGCCAGTTTCTTAAAGTATCTAACATGTCTTATTGATATTTTATAGTGCGGCTTTTTAAAATCAAACTTTTGTAAGGCACTTGAATTATACCACGACCTTCCATAAGAATGGCCACATTAGGTCAGACCAATAGTTCACTTAGCCCAGTATCCTGCCTTCTGACAGTGGCTGGCGCCAGATGCCTCAGAGGGAATATACTGAACAGGGCAATTTTGCGTACTCGATCCCCTATTGTCCAGTCCCAGCTTCTGGCAGTCAGAGGTGTAGAGACACCCAGAGCATGGGGTTGCTTCTGTGACCATCCTGGCTAATAATTACAGTAACTCCTCATTTAAAGTCGTCCCAGTTAACATTGTTTCGTTATTAGGATGCTGATCTATTAGAGAACATACTCGTTTAAAGTCAAGCAATATTTCATTATAAGGTTGTTTGGCTCATCCTGCTCCGCCCGCCTGGCGCTCCTGACAGAGAGCGGGGTCGGGACGCGAGGGCTTGCCCCATTCTGCCCAGCACTCCTGCCAGGGAGAGGGGTTGGAGCGTGGGGGTTTGCCCCAATTCCACCCGCCCGGCATTTCAGCTGGGGATCGGGCAAGGCCCCGACCCCGCTCCCTGGCAGGAGCACCAGGAGGGAAGAACATGGCAACCCCCCACGCCTGACCCCACTCCCCAGCTGGAACGTCAGGTATGCAGAGTGGGGCAAGTCCCCAATCCCGGTACGCCCCTGTCTCAACCAAGCTTCACAATCATCATTGGTGAGTACAGTATTAAATTGTTTGTTTTAAACTATTTAAAAACTTATACTGTGTATGTGTATAATGTCTTTTGTCTGGTGAAAAATAATTCCCACTTACATTAATTCTTATGGGGAAATTGGATTCACTTAACATCGTTTTGCTTAAAGTAGCATTTTTCAGGAACATAACGACAACATTAAGTGAGGAGTTACTGTATTGATGGACCTATCTTCCATAAACTTATCTAATTCTTTTTTGAACGAAGTTATAGTTTTGGCCTTCACCACATTCCACGGCAAGCAGTTCCACCATGGGTTAACTGTGCACTGTGTGAAGAGGTATTTCTTTTTGTTTGTTTTAAACCTATTAATTTCTATTAATTTAATTAATTCTATTAATTGCCTATTAATTTCTAAGCACATCATATCTACACAGTTACCTTAATCAACCAAATTTGTATTCTTACATCAAAAAAAGGTTTCAGGTTTGTTTGACATACCTATTTTCCATAAACCTAACTGATCTATAATACCCAGGTACACAACTTCTCCTTTTAAAATATTGGCACAATATTACCACTCTTCTAGTCTCATGCAATTTTCCCAGGATTCCAAGATTCATTAAAAGTTAACAGCAGACCAGAGATCTCAGCCAGCTCTTTTAGGACATCTGGACACGTTATCCAGCCTGCTGATATAAAAATGTTTCTCCCTTGTGGATACTGTTTAACATCCTCTTTTGTCATTAATGGACTGGAAAGCTTTATCATCCTCATGTGAAATGAGTACATCATCCTACTTCTTTCCAAATGCAGAACAGAAATAGCTACTGAGCATTTCTGCCTGTTCTGCATCATTAACAATTTTACCATCTTCATATATACCATTCCTGGGGTTTCAATGATACCATAAGACAGATTATTCCTGGTAGTGTAGTGAGTGATATGGAAAAGGTATAGTCATGGGTAGAAGAGGACAACAAAGGCAGCTTTAGGGAAAGAGAACTTGCTGGGGAAGGGATCTGAAGGTAGTGAAGAGATCCAAGTGGACGGTGAGGTGACAACTGGTCAGTGAGATGGGAGAGGATGTGTTTATTAATATATTGTGCAGGATTTAAAGAACATTCTGTCTCAATCTATTTGTCCTGTGCTGCTGCTCCTTGTGCTTTGCACTCACCTCCCCTTCCTTTATTTCTGTTCTTCCTGGAAGTAAACCATGATGCCAAGCCAATAAACTGCGCACAGGCCACTCCTGGATCTGTGGTTTGCATGTTAAACCCGTTTGGAACAGAGGCTGCTCCAGCCTTCCACAGCACTTTCTCCAAAGCCCAGCCACCTACAAGCTTCATTTTTATGCCTATTTGTGCAACAAGTGCCTCACTTTATTGGCTATTTTTGGTGATGCCATCAGAAAGCTACTGTGCCAAGCCACCTCACTTGCCTCAGAGTTTCTCCCTCGGGCGAGGGGGGCGGGGGGGAAAGCCCAGAGTAAATCAACCCCACTCTGTCGGGTTTTATTTTTCACGCTGGTTGATTGTTCAATATATTTACAAGGTGGCCTCAGGGTAGGCCGAGTCGTTCTCCTAAGCAAAACAACAAACCCCCCAAACTCAGCACAAAAAGGAATACCTTTCCCTGCCTCTTTCCGGGGTTTTGTCTTATTATGCTGGCTTCTGGTGGCCAGTCCTTTACCAACTAACAGTTAACTTCCTATAAGGAGAACAGACAGCCTTCCACCCAGGAGTAGCCGTCTCTCCCTGCTGCAGCTTGCTTCTCCTCCTCCTTCTTCCTCTCACCAGAAGAGGGGTTTTAAAGATCACTAGCAGCCCTTAATTAGCCTCAGGTGTCTCTAATTAATTTGAGGTGACCTCTTTTCAGTTTATAGGGAAAAGGGTCTTCCTCATTCTGGGGCTGATGTATCTGCCTTCTCCCACTCTCTTAGATCTGTCACACACCTCTGGAGACCACAGGTAATGGCTTCTAATTTTCCCCAAGGGTATAGAATCATAGAATCATAGAATATCAGGGTTGGAAGGGATCCCAGAAGGTCATTGTCACGGAGTCCCTGGGCGATGCTCTGGAACTGCTCCCCATGAAGTCAGTCAGGACTCTGGGGTAGTCGCCTTTCTGTGAGCAGCCTGTCTTCAGGACACACAGCTCACACAGCTTCCACCTTCCTGGGTCTGACCTCAGAGCATTCAGCATCCTCTGCCCCTCCGTGCGCTTCCCCCCAGCGAGTCCGCTCAGGCGGGGCTCCTGGGGAAGCCAGAGGGTCCTGCACCCCAACTTCGCAGTCAGACGTGACTCTCAGCCAGCCAGTAAAACAGAAGGTTTATTAGACGACAGGAACATGGTCTAAAACAGAGCTTGCAGGTGCAGAGAACGGGACCCCTCAGCTGGGTCCATTCTGGGGGGCAGTGAGCCAGACAACCACGTCTGCACTTCCCTCCATGTCCCAGCCAGCCCCAAACTGAAAACCCCCTCCAGCCCCTCCTCCTCTGGGCTTTGTTCCTTTCCCAGGCCAGGTGGTCACCTGATTCCTTTGTTCTCCAACCCTTTAGCTTTCACCTTGCAGGGGGGAAGGGCCCAGGCCATCAGTTGCCAGGAAACAGGGTGTCGGCCATTCTCTGTGTCTAGACTCCTGCACACACCTGCCCTCTAGGGCTCTGCAATGATCATACACCCTTACCCCACCCCCTAGATACTTAAGAACTGCCTAGGGGAAACTGAGGCACCCCCACACTATTCAGAGGAAACATTAAGAACAGTCCCACTTCGTCACAGTCATCTAGTCCAACCCCCTGCTCAAAGCAGGACCAATTCCCAGTTAAATCATCCCAGCCAGGGCTTTGTCAAGCCTGACCTTAAAAACCTCTAAGGAAGGAGATTCATTCCAGTGTTTCACCACCCTCTTAGTGAAAAAGTTTTTCCTAATATCCAATCTAAACCTCCCCCACTGCAGCTTGAGACCATTACTCCTCGTTCTGTCATCTGCTACCATTGAGAACAGTCTAGAGCCATCCTCTTTGGAACCCCCTTTCAGGTAGTTGAAAGCAGCTATCAAATCCCCCCTCATTCTTCTCTTCTGCAGGCTAAACAATCCCAGCTCCCTCAGCCTCTCCTCATAACTCATGTGTTCCTGTCCCCTAATCATTTTTGTTGCCCTTCGCTGGACTCTCTCCAATTTATCCACATCTTTCTTGAAGTGTGGGGCCCAAAACTGGACACAGTACTCCAGATGAGGCCTCACCAATGTCCAATAGAGGGGAACGATCACGTCCCTCGATCTGCTCGCTATGCCCCTACTTATACAGGGGCATACTCAACCCCTACTCAGCCCCAGTCCCCGCTCCTACTCCACCCCTTCCCCCAAGGCCCCACCCCTGCCCCACCACTTCCCATCCCTCTCCCGAGCACGCCCTATCCCCACTCCTCCCCCTCCCTCCCAGTGCCTCCTGCATACCACGGAACAGCTGTTCCAAGGCGTGCAGGAGGCACTGGGAGGGAGAGGGAGGAGTTGATCGGCAGGGGGGAGCTGGCTGCAAGTGGATGCCAAGCAACCGCTAATTTGGAGCACCCACAGAAATGACGCCTATGCTAGAAACTGATCTGAATCACCACATTCCAGGTGATTTTCTCTCCAGTAATAAACATTTGGACCAGCATCCATATTAACCTGACTGGCAACAGCTGCAAATCTAACACAGACCCACAAAACGTGACCCCAACAATCCAGATGTCTTCTGTTCACGGGGCAGTCCACCTACAAAAGAAACCAAATGGGGACTAGGAGGCCAAGTGCAGCCGGGCTCCAAAGGAGTCAGACATGTTTCTCTCCCTCCCTGGTTATGGAAGAAGTTTTTCTTTAGCTCCCTATCCTCATGTTCACATCAGACTGCGTTGGATCACTCTTAATTGCCAGTCCGGAGATCAGACTTTAAAAGCAGAAAGACTCCTCAATGCAGCAATGGCAGGGTTCAGGCACCACACCTCTCCCTACCCTACCCAGGCTCTGACTCTCTCAGTCACCACACACCTGAATGGACTCTTAAAGCTCTTCCTCCCACCCCCCGAAATTACAAGCAAATCTGCTGCTATTCCACTTTAAACAGGCAATTCCTATATTTCCCTCCTGGCTTTGGGAATATGCTGAGTCACAAGAGACAGTAATGGAAAAGCTGCTCTTAGGGGCAAAGCCACTAGGTTGCAATCGCTTTGCTTTTGCAGGATGATTTTATTCTCGCTGCTGCCCTCAGTGTACGGGGGAGGGGAATGTCTGAGTTCTGTGTTTGAACGGAAGGGATGAGTGAACTGGGCCCATTCCCTTGATGTATCAGAAAATCTATTCGGTTTCTGTCACTTCTGAAGCTACTTCTATGTGATGAGGTGTTCACCCAACACTAGCCTAGAAGGGATTAATGAGGCTGGGAGGGGCCAATTAACCAAATAGGCCACATCTGAGGGGAATTAGGTGGCCCACAACTCGTGAGCGATGATGGAGCCCAGCAGAGAAGGAGCAGGAGGGGCTGGATGAAGCCATGAAGCTGGCAGCAGAAAGGGGCTGCAATCAGGGAGCCTGTAGCCATTTTCTGGACATTAGAGAAGGAAGGAAACATGTGGGAGAGGGTGTAGGAAAAAGCTAGGAGAATGGCAGCAAGGTTTAGGATGGTGCAAACTTTGGCTGCTAATTACAGGATCCCTGAGCTGGAACCTGGAGTAGAGGGCAGGTCTGGGTTCCCCTACCAGCTACTGAGGAAAGTGGCTCAGTCTGGGCAGTGAATGGAAAGACTGCCGGAGACAGTATGTATGGTGAGACTGAGTCATCCGGGAAGGAGAGGACTACAGTGACCTGGCCAGAGGGCCAAGCCAAGAAGAGAAGCACCCCAAGTTGAGCAGAGAGAGGTGCTGAGGCATGTAAATAAGTGGCAGAAGAGGGTGCTGCACCTGGAAGGAGCTAATCCCCAGAGCAGGCAGAAGGAGGCATCTTAGCAGTAAGTGGACCCTGCTGCAGTCTACGCTGCAAGCTAAGGGTGTGGGTCTCCTGCTTGCATAAACCTGCTGGTGCTCGCACGAATATCAGTAGTAGCGTAGCCGCGGTAGCACGGGCAGCAGCAGCAGCAAACGCATGGCTGAGCCCACGCCTGCCTGGAACAGGTAGGTAGGTATTTGGCATGGCTAAGCCACACCTCCACTGCCGCTACCCAGTCTACCGTGGCTACACTGCGATCTACAGTCCACACCGCAAATGCTTGGGGGCGGCGCTATGCCTCCAGGACACGGGTGCAAGCAGATTAGATCAAGAACTCACCAAGGAGGACACAGCTGCTGCTATGCTGTTTCTGGTGAGAGGTAACCCTAAGCTGATCACCCCGCAGGTGAGAAGGGAAAACCAAGAGGAAGTCCCTCATCTCCCCAGACGTACACCCTGAGATATTCAGCTAAGTGCAGACTCATGTGGATGTGGTGGTCTCTGAAGCGGGTGGACGCAGAATACTGAACTAGATGGACCTATAGCCTGATCTGACATGGCAGCTGGGAATAAAGAGTAACAAAAACAGTATGAACCCACCGGGAGAAAAGCGCTTGCTGTGAATGTTTGGGAAGGAAGACGAGTAGAAGTCCACACAAATCACGTAATCCTGGTTTTCAAAGACATGTTTTGCTGAATTGTGATATGAAGACAGGGCTAAAATGATCCCATGCAAAATTTTAAACTCCATAACATACAGATACCTTAGTTACCAAGCACAGAAAGAGCACAAAGTCCTCACCATCAACTTATCCCTCTCTCAGTATATGTTTGCTTCATCATTGCTGAAAATTTTTTTTTAGTAATTGTTATACAGTCAGCATGAAGGAATCACACTGAGTGCACATGCATTCACAAAGTAACCATAAGAACACAAAAAAACCAGGAGTACTTGTGGCACCTTAGAGACTAACAAATTTGTGAGAGCATAAGCTTTCGGGGGCTACAGCCCACTTCATCGGATGCATAGAATGGAACATATAGTAAGATATATATATATATATATATATATATATATACACACACACACATAAAGATAAGTTGAAAGTTACCATACAAACTGTGAGAGGCTAATTAGTTAAGATGAGCTATTAACTAATTAGCCTCTCACAGTTTGTATGGTAACTTCCAATTTATCTGTATGTGTATCTATATCTATCTAACTATATGTTCCATTCAATACATTCGATAAAGTGGGTGGTAGCCCACGAAAGCTTATGCTCTAATAAATTTGTTAGTCTCTAAGGTGCCACAAGTACTCCTGTTCTTTTTGCGGATACAGACTAAAACGGCTGCTACTCTGAAACCTGTCATAAGAACACAAGAATATCCAAACTGGGTCAGACCAATGGTCCACCTAGCCCAGTATCCTGTCTTCTGAAAGTGCCTGGTGCCACATGCATCAGAGGGGTGAACAGAACAGGGCAATTTATCAAGTAAACCATCCCCAGTCATCCAGTCCCAAGTTCTGGCAGTCCGAGGCTTAGGGACACTCAGAGCATAGGGTGGCGTCTATGACCATCTTGGCTAATAGCCATTGATGGACCTATCCTCCATGAATTTATCTACTTCTTTTTTGAGTCCTGTTATACTTTTGGCCTCCACAACATCCTCTGGCAACAAGTTCCACAGACTGACTTGGCCTTGTTTGAAGTAGAACTTCCTTATGTTTGTTTTAAACCTGCTGCCTAGTAATTTCATTGGGTTCACACAGTATGTGAAGGGGTAAATATTCCAGGCGTGGCGTTATCTTATTATCTATCCCTTTCCTAATAGTTTCTAACATGCTGTTAGCTTTTTTTTTTTTTGGACTGTCGCTGCACATTGAGCCTATGTTTTCAGAGAACTATCCATGACGACACCAAGATCGTTCTTGAGTGGTAACAGCTAATTTAGACCCCATAATTTTGTATGCATAGTTGGGATGATGTTTTCCAATGTACATTACTTTGCATTTATCAACATTGAATTTCATCTGCTATTTTGTTGCCCAGTCACCCAGTCTGCAGGTCCCCTTTCACTGAGGTTCTCTCTTGTATCAAATGACGAGAATACCCTATTTTACCTTCAGCATATCCGAACATTGCTGGAAAAGCTATTACAAACACACTGATTCTGTATATAATCTGAAGGAGGGACTCGAAATTGCACCCTCTTATTGATTATGCTGGTACTAGTTTGCACTGTCACACATCCATTCATTTTACCAAATTTAATTCCCATAGAGGCCGAAGGTCTAAGAATTATTATAACAGAGATGCGTGCACATCCCCTGTGGCACTAGGACAGTGTCAGGACTATACAGAGGAACATAAATGTTGTTCTAAAAGAGAGACACTACTTTCAGCCACATTTTCCAATAAAAACCAATTTAATCTCCAAATATAACACAACAGCACCAGCAAGGAATCAGACCTGACCTTTGGGGACTTTGTAGCTCATTGCCAACTTCTCTACATTGTGGCCTGGAGATCTCAGAGATCAACGCAAGTTTCATTTTTTAAGTTCCTACCCCTTTGCTTTGTGAGAATGTAACTGATATAAGCCAGTAACGGGGGTCAGAAGTTAGGCCCTGATTTGTGGTTAAGAGAATACGTAATTCACAGCTTCACTGCAGCTGCTCAGGTCTGACTTTTGGGGTTTAGAAACGAGCTCACTGGCCTCCTATGTTTTGAAAGGACCCCTGACCAATTTGCGGCTATGAAGACAGCACGCTCAAAAGCTCCCTTCCCACTCCCAGCCGGCTGAGCTGGATCCTTTGTGGAATAGTCAGCAGGACCTGTGGCCAGTAGAAAGGGCACCTCACGCAAATCTCAAGCCCTCCAAAATCATGAGATTTTTTAAAAATATAAATGTGTGGGTATCAGTATTTGACTTCTGGATTTTGAATCTCTAGGGACACTTGGGTCACATTTTCAAGCTTTTCTCTGTAACCAGTATGGTTAGAAATTTCCTTTTATTTTAAATGGGAGCTGAGATGCTCACGTAGTCACTTGACTCCAGCAACTGGGGCTTTAAATGAGGTCCTAGATATTGCGAGACTCACAATAAAATCATGAGAGATGGAAACACTGAGCTCCACAGCAGGAGAGAAGTGTGGTTCGGTGTACTGAGCAGATTGTCGTCACCAAGGGACTCCTGCTTTCCAGCCCTCGCTCTAGCAATGCAATGAAAAGAACAGAAAAGAAAGATGAAAGATCAGACTAGAGCAAGGATGGGTGACTGTTATGGCTCAATTCAATCAGAACATTTAAAACTCAATGAGCAAAAAAAGAAGTGGGGCATCACCCGTTTTGGAGGGCATATCTTCAGTAGAAAAGATTCCTGGGTCCAAACCAAGCAGAAATGTTGTTCATATCTTAGCTGCATATAACTTCCAGCAGATGGAAAACAGCGGAACTGGAAAGCACCTGCTATAAGCAGCAACTTGGCGATTCAGGTTTCCGTTCACATAAAAGCTTTGTCTATACAGTTTTTCCTCGGTGCTGCCTACACTGCAGCCTGGTTCGGCATAACCTAAGTCGCTCACAGGTGTGGGCCCTCCCAGCGACGTAAGTTACACCAACACAGCGCTATGTCATTGGGGGAGCGTCTCCCGCTGACACAGCTTCTGCTGCTCGCGGAGGTGGGCTTTTATGCCTCCCGTCAGCACAGAGTGTCTTCACCAGACACACTGCCGTGGAGCAGCTGTATCGGTCCAGCCGCACCGCTGCAGCGCTGTACGTACAGACATGGCCTTAGATGTTGTTGCCTCTTTATTTGCTTGTGTTCACAAGCTTAACTCCCACAAGGAAGAGAAACAAGATGAACTAAAGAGGAGCTACAATGCAGGAAAATAACAGCTATTTACCTTTACAAAAAGAGCTTCAACTGGTTATTTTGTTTCCAGTAGCACAGGAGTTTTACTTCTTACAGCCCATTAAACCTGTTTCCACACTCCCATCCCCTGCTCCAGGCCCCTAACAAACCACATGAATACAGACTGGAAAACACAAAACCTCTTTGCTGATGAACTGCTGAGAAAAGGTTTCAACAGGGCTGGTATTAACAGTGCAAATTTCCAACCTTCTTCTATTTATATCAAGGATAATTGGTGACTAGAAATATTTGCATTGCTAATTTTCCTCCATTTAGAACAAACACCAGGTCCCAGTAATATGGTTTAATAGCTGCAGTTAAGTTGCTGCCCCCTCTCTTGTTTTCTTAAGGAGTTTTCTCTCTCCATTTATTAATAAGTTCCAAAACAAAGAGCCCATTGTATCATAGCTCCACTATTACAAAGTTTGCTGCACTAACAACATCATAAACGTGACATTCGCCAACCTAATCAGGAGCCAAAACAGAAAATGCAGAGTGGGGCTAGGAAGAACGGTAATTAAAAACCTGTTACTCTGTGTGTGACTGTCACCTTATTATGAATTAATGGAAAAACGTGTGACCATTTCCACGGCGGACAATGCTGTGCAGATCTTAATTACTGTGTAAGGCACTTCCATTGTTCAGCAATAGGTGCCCTAGAAATACCTCAGGAAGATCTGAACTGGATGGCTAAACTATGCTTTCATTGCCATTAACAAGGGACATTACATCCCTTTAATTGGAGTTCCCTGAAGGTAAACATTCTGTTATAGATTCCCATTCTTCATCTGTCTTAGGTCACCCATGAGGCTTTGGGAACTGATTAGCAGGCTCATAGAGTAGAGTTTAGAGCCCTCCAAAGAGGCAATCATTATACGTGCCTCAAGGGAAAAAAAGAATACATAGAGTGCATTTGACTTCAACCAGCAGCTCCTTTTCACATAACAAACGAGACACTGTCAAGTCCCTTCAGAATCACTTTAAAATAGATGAGGCAGATTTGGGGCCTAAAAAGAAAGCTTGCTTTTCTGGTCCACTGGATTTGCAGGCAGTGCCCATTGAAAGCATTTGTGTTGCATACCAAATTAACTGTGTCTCTGCCAAGATAGTAGCTGATAATATTTAATCACCGTCACCTCATGAAGTCACTCAACCCATAAGCAAAATCCTTTAACTGGCATTTAAACAGGAAGTTCCCAGAAAGTATTCACAACATGTACCTAATTAATCCCATCACATATCAAAGTCAGCAAGGAACGTCACGGCCACATAATAGAGAAACGTGCTCTGTTATAGGGTTGTGTCATTCAGCTGAGCTGTCACCTGACATCACAGTGCCAGAAGTGAATTTGCCTAGGGGAAAGGAAGTTGCATAGCTTCTGGGTACTGTGGTGATTCACTGAATAAGGACGTTGCTGATTTACTTCAGCTTTACACTGTCTAATGGCCAACTCTGTCACGTCGGAAACGAAGGACGCTGCTCCCTGAAGCGGCACAGAACAGGAAGAGCACAACAATTCAAAGGAGCAGCAACGGACTTGCAAAGGACACAGCCTGAGGCTGCATGACTACCTAGAATTATCACCACGACAGAAGTGACTTTTTCAGTGACTTTGGCCTGGTCTACACTATGCAGTGCTGCTGAAGCATCCTCGTTAAGAATCTGGCTCCCACCAATGTAAGTGCCTCTCAACACCAATTTAGTACCACTGCCTCCGTGAGTGGTGTAGAGTTGAAGTAATTTGGTCGACACAGTGTCAGTGTAGGCACTCCACTGCTCCATCCCACAGTGCTCCACACTGACGATACAATCGCTCCTGGCGAGGTCACACACGGCCAACACAAGGAGCCATGTGCGCACACACACAAGCAATTTAATAACTGCAGTGGCTATATGCTGATGTAGGTAAACACAATTTTGAAGTGTAGACGTGGCCTGGGAAAAAGATTTGGGGATCATGGCGGATAATGAGCTGAACATGAGCTCCCAGTGTGACGCTGTGGCCAAAAGAGCTAATGCGATCCTGGGATGTATAAACAGGGGACTCTCGAGTAGGAGTAGAGAGTTTATTTTACCTGTGTATTTGGCACAGGTGTGACCGCTGTTTTAAGATTGTGTCTAGTTTTGGTGCCCACAATTCAAGAAGGATGTTGATAAATTGGAGAGATTTCAGAGAAGAGCCACGAGACTGATTAAAGGATTAGAAAACATGGGGCTTACTGATAGACTCAAAGAGCTCAATCTATTTAGTTTAACAAAGAGAAGGTTAAGGGGTGACTTGATTACAGTCTGTAAATACCCACATGGGAAACAAATATTTAACAGTGGCTTCTTAAATTTAGCAGAGAAAAGTCTACCACGATCCAACAGCTGGAAGCTGAAGCTAGACCAATACAGCCTGGAAATAAGGTGTAAAGTTTTAGTGGTGAGAGTAATTAACCATTGGAACAATTTACCATGGGTTCTGGTGCAGTTTCCATCACTGGCAATTTTTAACTCTAGATTGGATGTTCTTCTAGAAGCTCTACTCTAGGAATTATTTGGGGCCAGTTCTCTGGCCTGTGCTATGCAGGAGGTCAGACTGGATGATCGTAACAGTCCCTAATGGCCTTGGAATCTATGAAACAGGTGAACACAGCCTGGTAAAGTAGTAAGCCAAGTGCATAATCATTCTCTCTGACAGGTGGGTGTGACGTATCTAATACTAATCCCCAAAGCTAGAAGCCCAGGAATCCTTTGAGTAAAACTTCCTTTTTTATGATAACTGAATCCACATGGGTAGCTCCAACAGAGTTAGAGATTGCAGGAGGACAGATACCTAAAAGGATATCACCAAGCTAAAGCCATGGAGGCTCTAAAAAGAGACAAATAAAACATGGTTGTTTTTCTGTCCTTTGCCCCAACACCATATTTCCCGCCATACTTCTAGAAATATCATAATCTCCTGAAGAAATCTGTTATTTTAACAGATTTTATTAATCCCTGAAATTATATCCTTACTCGGATATAGTCAGCGGTATGATCCAGGTAACTTAAAAGAAAGATATAGACATTTTTCTCAGCACAGGACACTAGAACAATCTCAAGAAGTTTAAGATAAAAAATTAATCTGAGATAAAGTTTATCATTCAAATTCTAAGTCTCCTGCTCTCAGAAACCATTGCATCTTGCTAAAGAGCAGATTCCGTGATCTCACAGCTCAGTGTCAGTTTCCATGTTATCCTAATCAGAAAAATAACCTCATGAATTTAAAAAAAATATATTCCAAAACAGGATGGTCCAGTAAGTTCATCCCCTGCAGCAGGAAAGGATGGATTTCATTATGTAGGTACAACTTTCATAATTTGCTTCCAAGGAGATATAGCAGAAAACAGTCTTCCAGCACTGTGTCTGCAGAACTAGTTTTAGAAAGGAGCAGTAGGATCTCTTCTACTATGTACAAAACAGTCACTCATAACCTCAACTCTGACTTATTAAATTTGTTATTTCATCACAAAACATATTTTGGCTACACACAATACAACCCAGGTCTACATCTCATTAATATCTGTGTATGGTTCAATTTAGTAATGGGTACTGGATAGCTGACCTAATTTTTTGAAAGATATAATGTGTGTATGTAAAAGTTGGTGTCCTGATAAGGTCAGACATTTTGAGTATGTAATAAACAGTGTGTACTCCCTGTGTGTAGTGGTATATGTCACATGAGAATGCAAGGATTGCAATTGTCTTTAAATCATCAAACAATGCTGTGTTGGAAGCCTGGAGTTAAAGTTGTGCATTGCAGTGTGATTGTCATTTTTTGATGTGTGCCTGTATTGAAATTAGAGAGGGTATTAAGGTGATGGTGTGTGTCATGCCAGCAGTACTAATTCTTAAGAGACTGATACTGTGAATGTAGCCTTAATTTCTGCTTGCCCTGCTTTTCCAGTGTTGTGCTGAGAGGAAATACACTTGATCAACCTAAATTCTAAGGGCATGGTTATGCTGGGGAAATCTTCCAACCCATCAACCAATTTTAAAACTGGTTACAGCTATAGCATACACCCATTTTCAGCTGGTCTTTAAACCTGTTTGGTAAACACAGGCCAGGATACCTTAAACCACCTACTACAAGGTGTATACTTTTGTTTTTAACTGATTTAAAGTTGATTTAACTGGGTCAGTTTTTAAACTGTGTTAGAAAATTTCCCAAGTACAGACATGTCCTAAGCTATTAACAGTTTTTGTGTGGGAACAGAGAAAGCGGTTTGATGCATTCTTTTCCAGTACATGTTGCAGCAACTCCAGCACTTATTCAGTGGAGTTTACAAGAGGTGTGATTTATAGCATGTGCACATTCCAGCCAAGAGGATGTGGGATGGTGACTTCAAAAAATTCAGGAATCATTGTGATAGGGTGTGTTTGTGTCTAGGGGGAGAGTGCGCTAGGGGAAAATTCCCTCGTCTATTAACTCATTTTTCTGTCCTCTGAAGGTAAAGGGCATTGTAGGAAGAAGTCTCATTTAAACATGCTCCATCCACAATCTCAAGGACTTCTGGGCACCCTGTTCCTCCTACTGGAGGACAGACTCTGGTTGACTAATATGACTTCTCAGCAAGGAATATCAGTCTGCACGAGAGCTTTCTAAATGACGACAGGATGTTTGGTCAGTGCACCCTGGTCTTCCAGAGGGCTCGTCTATCCTTCTCAAGTGCATGTCAACCTAAATAATGGAGATTGCAGGACTCTGGCTGCCAATCCTTCCTGGGCCTCTTCATTTTTGTCTTATGAAAACATAACATCCACCATTTCTTAAGCAATAAATGACTAATATTGCTATCACCTATGTGTTATTTCCCTCATGCAAGACAAAGATTTAGAGCAGCCTAGTTAAATCTGTTCACAAAGAGATTGTTTTAATCCAGAAATTAATTTGTTACCTCGCTTTTCAAAAATGGCAAAGAAAGTATCAGTTAATATAATTGGAAGGGAACTTCCTGGCTCTGCAGATTTCTCCTCACCAACATGCAGTAATGAGGAGTTCCTCCCAAAGGCCTTTTGTGGACACAGTATTTCAGAAAAAGAAAAGGAGTACTTGTGGCACCTTAGAGACTAACCAATTTATTTGAGCATAAGCTTTCGTGAGCTACAGCTCACTTCATCGGATGCATACTGTGGAAAATACAGAAGATGTTCTTATACATACAAACCATGAAAAAAATGGGTGTTTACCACTACAAAAGGTTTTCTCTCCCCCTCACCCCACTCTCTTGCTGGTAATAGCTTATCTAAAGTGATCACTCTCCTTACAATGACAGGTTTCAGAGTAACAGCCGTGTTAGTCTGTATTCGCAAAAAGAAAAGGAGTACTTGTAGCACCTTAGAGACTAACCAATTTATTTGAGCATGAGCTTTTGTGAGCTACAGCTCACTTCATCAGATGTATACCGTGGAAACTGCAGCAGACTTTATATACACACAGAGATCATGAAACAATACCTCCTCCCACCCCACTGTCCTGCTGGTAATAGCTTATCTAAAGTGATCATCAGGTGGGCCATTTCCAGCACAAATCCAGGTTTTCTCACCCTCCACCCCCCCACACAAATTCACTCTCCTGCTGGTGCTAGCCCATCCAAAGTGACAACTCTTTACATAATCAAGTCGGGCTATTTCCTGCATAAATCCAGGTTTTCTCACATCCCCCCCACCCCCATACACTGTGGAGGGGGGAGGGGGAGAAAACCTGGATTTGTGCTGGAAATGGCCCACCTGATGATCACTTTAGATCACTTTACTCTGAAACCTGTCATTGTAAGGAGAGTGATCACTTTAGATAAGCTATTACCAGCAAGAGAGTGGGGTGGGGGGAGAGAAAACCTTTTGTAGTGGTAAACACCCATTTTTTCATGGTTTGTATGTATAAGAACATCTTCTGTATTTTCCACAGTATGCATCCGATGAAGTGAGCTGTAGCTCACGAAAGCTTATGCTCAAATAAATTGGCTAGTCTCTAAGGTGCCACAAGTACTCCTTTTCTTTTTGCGAATACAGACTAACACGGCTGTTACTCTGAAACAGTATTTCAGAACAGTTATTGAGACAGCAATGCACTGAAGGAGAATTTGTCAATGTTGTAGAACTATTGTAACTGGTCTTTTCTCTCTGGACTTGAAGTAATTTGAATTGAATTAAACTGGGTGTTTGTATTCTAACCACAAGGAGAGGGAAGTGCTGCAGCTCTATGCACAGCCTCTCCTGGCACACTCCCCTCTGGATGCTGGCTTTTTAACTCAGAGGCAGCTCTCAAATGGCCACTTTACTTGCATTCTTGCATGTTGTCACTCCTTTCCACCCTCCCAACCTGCAAGATTTGGGCTTGTTTCCCCTACTCATCTCTCACATGTTTACTGAGTACTTTAATTGCATCACCAAGACTGGCTGGTAACCAGTAAGGCCCATATTTATACAAGTCTTTAGGTGTTGCTGTGCTCATCGTTACAATGCCTAACTGATTTAGGACTGTACATCTCAGAGATACCTAGGAGCCAAACTCCCATGGACTGTTGATGAGGTTTAGATTCCTAAGGGCCTACATCACTTTTGAAAATGAGACCTCAGCTCCTCAATCAGTTCAGCACTGCAACCTTGAGTGCTGCAGCGCCAACGTGCCTTGACAAATCTGGACCTACCTGCACAGGCTCTCCTGGCACCTTCACCACACGGGTGGAAGAAAACACAGACTAGCATTTCGGGGGGGCTTAGAAGAAAATGAAAGAAGAGTCTCTTCGTTTGCTTCAGTAAGAATCTCCCGGCACTCCAGTGTCAAGGGGCTATACCGAGCTCAGCCAAGACGGGTTATTTGCTTCCCTGGGGGAAGAGGTTGAAGGAAAGCAGTCTGAGCATGCTTCTCACCTTCTGGAGGAGCAAGACCACCTCAGGTAATGCAGGATGATTTATAACATAATTCCAAAGCATACTGCATGTTTGTGTAAGTAAAACAGTCCAGCCCTGAAATAAAGGAAAAACTGGGTGAAAGGTAAAAAGCAGAGGCAAGAAGAAAAGATGGTAGGGAGCAATCAAGGCCCTGGAAGCAGAGAAACCTTTTCCTAGGCACAAGCATATATAGATGACACCTCCCAGCAGGTTCAAGAGAAAAGGAACGGACTATTCGAGGCATGTAATGCCCTCAGTGCACCAGTTTATCACAGCTGGTTCTAAACGTTACCTGATAAGGCTATTAGCTTCTGAAGTTAAGTCAGGGAAGGAAACCCAGGAGTAGGAACCTAGAGAGCATACTCCATTTCAAGAGCAGCACCGATTTCTCTCTTGATTACCAAAAGGTCATCTGACAAACAGTACTGAGCTCTTTCATACTGCATCTAGTCAACCTTTTCTCCAGCAGAAGCTGCTGTATTAGATTATTTAAAAATATTTATGTTTCTCGAGGACAACCTCTGCTCAGCAGTGCCTGCCAACTTCTCCAGTTTATTATACTGATGGCAAATGTTTTAGTGTTGACATCTTCTGAAATTTCAGTGAAGATAAATTGCATTAAACACTAAAACATTACTTACAGGTGGAAAATAGACTAACTTCATAGACACCAGCAAGCAGGGCATCTCCAGTTCCAGAGTGGCAGGGACTGCGGCAGAGAGCTCTGTTTAATAAGGAAAAATCAATTGGCATTAACAGAAAAAGCCACCTTTACTTTCATTCTCTGTTACAGAAATGCTGTTAGACATGCTACACCAAGACATGGTACTAGACAGAATCCGCACTTCTTGCATACGCAAATGAGTTCTGCTTCGAGCCACTCCATGTAGAAATAGAGCACCTGTTAATATCCTCTGCGGTGCCCTGACCTAGGCAAACAAATCCTGCTTGTTTCTCACTTTGTTAGCAAACATGCATAAGACAAATGCTGCCAACTCCTTCTACTCCCCTCACAAATTTGCATCCAGCTATGCAGCTTGGAACCATGAGCAGGAACTCTCTGTCCTGTTCCTCTCACTTTACTCCCTGGCCCTCTTTCCTGCTCCCTTAGATACAGAGGTTCCTGATACGTATGTAATTGCTCTAATTCACATCCCTTAGGGAGAGAGAATATTTCTCCTTTTAAAGGATATTAGTAACCCTCTGGCAATTCCATTTATCTCGTCAGCACAGTGAGTCTGAAAGTATTAGCACTTGCTCGCTCTCTCTCTCACACACACACTCACAACCCCCCCCCCCCGAGCATCTGCAGAGACAATGGGAGCTGCGAGTGTATATTATACACAAACACTGTTACAGCAATTGAGACAAGGCCAGCACAAAACAACAGATGACAATTTCATAACTACTACAGAGCAGATACTCCGTCATATTGCAAGATTAACACCGTGCATATTTTACTTATTGAACAGACAGTGGAGATACGCTGATTGATTTGCCAGAGCTAAAAGGTTTCAAGATGCTACGGATGCAGCAGAGCAAGAAATGGGTTAAAGCTACATTTTAAACTGAAATCAATCCCGTATAAACCCTTTCTCTGTTTGCGTATGTCTCTCTCTCTCTCCCTCCCTCTCAACACAGAGAGAAGATAAATGAATGGTTAGAGCACTATCATTCTAACAACTATGTATTCATTACAAAATTATCAACCATAGAATCATTGAATATCAGGATTGGAAGAGACCCCAGGAGATCATCTAGTCCAACCCCCCGCTCAAAGCAGGACCAACCCCAACTAAATCATCCCAGCCAGGCCTTTGTCAAGCCAGGCCTTAAAAACCTCTCAGGAAGGAGATTCCACCACCTCCCTAGGTAACCCATTCCAGTGCTTCACCACCCTCCTAGTAAAAAAGTTTTTCCTAATATCCAATCTAAACCTCCCCCACTGCAACTTGAGACCATTACTCCTTGTTCTGTCATCAACTACCACTGAGAACAGTCTAGATCCATCCTCTTTGGAACACCCCTTTCAGGTAGTTGGGGTTTTCCAAGAGTAAATGGAAAAATTAATCTCCCTCCCACTCTCTACCCCCACCCCCATATCACGGTTTAACTTTCTTAGGGTACGTCTACACTAGAAATTTAAGTTGACTGCGGTGGTGCATGTCCACGCTACCTTCCTCGGGTCTGTGGTGCACATCCTCATCAGAAGTGCGTCCATCGACCTATGAGGGGCAGCGTGGAGAGCTGAAAGCTGGTCTCTCCGCTCCGCTGGCAGCTCCCTGCCAGAAGCCCAGCTGCACCAGAGGCTCCCGAGGTCCCAGTGGGCTGCCCCTCCCTCACAGCACCCTGTTTCCACTTGGAGTCGGGGGGAAACCACCCGGGGTTTCTCGCCTCCCCGTTCCCTGCTGGGAGCTATGGGAAGCCCCCCGGGGTTTTGTGTGTCCTTGTTCCATGCTGGGAGCAGGAGGAACCTGCCGCCCAGGGCTTCTTGCCTCCCCGTTCCCCACCAGGAGCAGGGGGAAGCTTCCCATAGCAGGAAGCTTGCCCCCAGGAAGCGGGGTTCAGATGCCCCAGCTTCTCAGACCCACCCCCCACCTCCTCCCTGCAGGGAGCTGGGCAGCCTTATCAATGCTGGAGCCGTGAAATTGAAAAGACAGACAGCATTCCCAGCCAGGAGCAGGGTCCAGCTGCCTGGGCCTCTTGCCATCACTCCCAGCCGGAAGCAGGGTCCAGCCGCCCAGCTCTCTGGGGGAGTGGGAGAGGAGAGGGGGCTGGGCTCTAGCTGCCTGGCTGTCTTGTCAATTTCATTGCCCCTCTGCAAAACTGACAAGATGGCCAACAGATGTAAGTGACACAGTGTCTACACAGAACTACACCAACATATGCCCTCGCCTCTGGTGAAGGTGGAGTTATGTCAGTGTAGTAGGGCACCTACACCAGTGGGAGCAAGGCTGTAGTGTAGACACTGACAGAACTGGGTCAACGTAAGTTGCCTTACGTCGACCTAACTCTGTAGTGTTGACCCGGCCTTAGATTATGAACAAAATAACCCCCAGGAAACAACCAGGATGAGTGCTGCTTTATTACAATATACAGTCTTCCCTAGACTGAATATTTGTCTTAGAATTATTCTCCTTTTGTTCCTGCCCCTCACATTCAGACACATTCTCATAATACCTTACACAGTCCTCCTGCTTGCTTCTGTAGCCAGAGACACTGCAATCATTCTTCTGGGTTGGTAAAGCAAGGCAAACCCTCCTTTACTCCAGGCACGAGAACATGGGTTGGGACTCCCACCTCTGTTGAGCTTCACATGGACACAAAATTCATAGCTTATGGGGACAGGAAACAGCATCACCAATCCCAAGCATTCAAAAGTCACATGTCAGGCCCTGCAAAACCCACAAGACTGGCTTAAAAATAATTCAACTTTTAAAATAATAAATTCTGGGTCTTTTTCTTTGCCATCTGGTTTTTTACTTCAAGCTTTTCTCCACAACCATGAGGCCAGAAGGTGAGATTCTCAGGTACTCGCATGGTTTGAGGAAATGGGGCTGTTAAGAAAACACCAAATACTGCAAGACTTGAGATAAAATAATGAGAGTCAGTAGCACAGAGGAAAGTGCCTGGTTTTTCCTCTCTTTAGAGGTGGGTGGGGATCGTCAGCTTTGGACCCCGTTTCCTCCAGCTTTCATTACACCTAGTTTCCAGCTGCAAGGACAATTTTATTTTCTCCTGCCTAATCTCAGAAGCTAGTCTCAACCAGGAAGCTATTCTCAGCACTGCTTCCTCCCACTTATTTCTAGTGTCCTAACCAAACTCCCCCCACCATAGATATGAACCCTTCACAGAGTAGGAGAAAGAGTATCTTAGGTGGTCCAATGCTGGCTGAAGCTGCTGGGTGTGCTAACCAGATGCCAGTGGCTCCATGTATCCCCATTTCCTCCTTCCAGTTTTCCGAACTTCACCAAAATCAATAGGGTCCTGCCTACTGATTCCTAGAATATTCCCTGGAATTTTGGAATTGATCTCAGGTGGTGTTCAAAAGTTATCACATTATGGCAAAACAGAGAAATGCCATCAAATTGAAGAAAAGGCCTCACAAATTCAGCCAATTATCTGTTTCAAAACCTTAATCTGATTCCCAAATTTCAATTTACATTGGTCTTTCCACTGTATAGTCCACTCAGAGGCAGATGGAAAAGGTTAAAGAGCTACTGGTTCTACATAAAGGTCAAATACCCTGATTTTAATGGTTTTACAAACCTTGAATAACAGGCCACCCAGTTCGTCTTTCAGAGGGAGTTAGCAGGTACCACTTCCATACTGACACTTCCCCATACGTGTATGATTTAATATGAGCTCAATTTTATTTACACAAGTTCTATTCCACCAATGACATTTTTAAAAGAGCATAGGTGATTTAAAGAGGACTCAAGCTGATGAGAACTAAAATTAAGCTTTCCAGCTGTAGGGCAGGTGCACAATGTGCATGCATCACCTGTTGCCTCTTCCTCTCCAGCCTGCATTCTTGTGAGCAGCTGGTCTCAGCAGGGTTCTTGTATATTTAAATATCCTGCCCTCATTAGAACTGAGTGGACAGGACAAGTGATGGGCGCCTATATAGCAACCTGGACAGTTACAGATAGATGCTAGTACCCTGGGCTTGCAGGACTCAGACATACTTTGTTTACAGGCCCTGTTTGAGAAATGGATTTCATAGCCCTAGCAGGACAGGGTGAATACAAAGTAACATATGATGATTTTTAAGGTAAGGTAAATGGGTCTCAAAACCCTGCTCCTCCCCTCCTCTTCCTCTACAGAGAGCCAATGTTACATTCATTTAGCATAAAGATTGCAATTGATAAAAAAAATGCTTGAAATTCGTCCAAGTTCTTTCCTGAAAGCCCTATTTTCTCAACTGACACCTGCCCCTGGCGTATCCCGAATGGCAGAGAAAGACACAGCGCTGTCTGGAAAGGAGGAGGTCTCTTCAGGTTCTCAGATACTACGTTCTTATTCCCCCCATCCTTCCCCCCAAAATGCTTACTGTCCACTAGCCCGTGGCTCTTAATCCCAGCTATCCTAAATGGAAACTGACACCTAAAGCCAGCAGGGGAAACACTGCAGCAGTCATGAAACCCCTAGATACAAAGCTAGGTACTGGGCTGTCCAGCGAACCACATTCTGAGCATCATCTCCAGTGTTTGGCTTGGAACGTTAGGGGCCTCCATGTTGAATCATCTCTTTGCCTGCCTGATTGGGTCAAGGATGCTTGTTTGCGATGCTCTTTCCCATGCAGGAATGATTTCCTGTAGATCTCATATGCCACTCCCAGCAGGTGCTGGCCCCAAACATTTGCTCCTGAGAGTATGTATTTTACATCACAATACACACTATGGTATGGCTTGGCCACAGTCTAGAGGACAAGACGACGAAGCGATATCTAGTGGGAACAGCTTCCCTGTCACTATGTCTCCTGTGGAGCACAATGGGCTCTGAGAAAAAGGGTGACTGAATGACCAAAAAGCGTCTGCCTTGTGTAATGATCACAGAGAGCAGAGCTGCAGAAGTGCTGCATGGTGTCTAATCAGACAGGAAATCATCATCTTCATCATCAGGAAATCATCAATGAGAGAGACACTGATGGTACCAGACACAGATCCACAACTTCCCCCTTCGGCCTCCCTATTCCTCTTTGGCCTGCAGCATCCTACCAAAGAAAAGTTAATTCCTGGAGATGCTTTCCCCTATGTATAAATTTACTGAGCTCTGAGACTCGGCAGGGAGAGGAGGGGAGGGGAGGGGAGGGGAGGGCTCAGGTCCCAAAAGCAATTCACGGAATAGAACACAGGAAGGCAGGGCTGGTCTGAATCATATTTGTGTATACAATATGCACAAAATGAAAAAAGGGACAAGCTTGAAACCATTCTTGGCTAATACACCTTGCAAGCCATTCTGAGAGGGTACCAGAATCAGAATTAAAATGCCTCAGAAAGGACTTGCTTTCAGAAAGGATGGATCAATAAGGCTGTAAAGGTTTTAATTCCTTTTTACCAAAGCTCTCTGCAGAGTAAGAATCAGGCTCTCTTATTTACAGCAGTTTAGGATTTTGTCTGCTACAAGCTGCTGCCCTGCTGTCTGATGAACCCACCTTCAGGTCACCCAGGGCTTTGAGAGTCTGAGCTGGTGCCTACCATTTGTCTGTGTAGATTGTAAGCTGCTTGGGCAAGGCCTTTGTCTGTCTCTTCCATGTTCCGTCAGTGGTCAAGCACCCTACAGGCACTCAAACAACAACATGCTTCTCTCCAACACCAGACAACACCAGTCTTGAAGCACCCTCATTGGGGCAGCAAGCCGGAGACATCCCAAAGTGGGTTCTGCACCACAACGTCAATTCCAGACAGCCAGTGCCAACAGAGCCACCTTCTGCTCATGGTAATGACTCAGGATATTTTGTCTGTTAAGTCATTGCAATATCCAGCGAGGAACCCAGCCAGCCAATTGTCAGTACTTCCGGTTCAGATACAACCCACATGAGGAAGCTGAACTCAGCAGCTGCTATACAGTGGTGGATTAGCCAGTGGGCCAATGTGACCCGTGCCCAAGGGCCCCAGCCAATTGGGGGACCCCAGAAAAATGGGCACCCCCATGTCCCAACCCACTGTGCCTGCCTGGTGCTCCTGCCGGGGAGCAGGGGAAGTCCCCATGCCTCGACCCTGCTCCCCGGCAGGAGCTCTGAGCCAGCAGAACGGGGCAAGCCCCCGTGCCCTGACGCCACTCCCTAGCAGTAGCAAGAGGCAGGTGGGAGAAGCCCCCATGTCCCAACCCCGCACCCGGCAGGAGAGGGGAGATGCGGAAGGGTTGGGGAGGGACCTCCACTTGCTGTGGCCCAGGGACCCACAAAAGCTTAATCCGCCTCTGCTGCTATGAGCATACCCTGTCTCCAGGTAAACACCACTGTTTGACAAGTACGCTTTTCCTCCCCTGCTGATGGTCTCCACTTGGGAAGCACTGGAAACACTCTGCTTTCCCCGCCTCCTTTGTTTTCAAACACAGCTGAAACGAAGATGGTGTTTTGTTTATTTCCTTGTTTGCGTCCCTACACCATATGCAGCTTTGAAAACAGCGTTAGACAACGGCTGCAGCAAGAGCCTGGAGAGTTCACAGTCTGCGTTCATGACTCTCTGAGAGCAGCGGCTCTTGAAATGTATTTCCATTAGAAGAAACACCAATCTGTGACAACGGGATGATTTCAATATCCCGCCTCCTGCCACAGGTGCGCTTACAGTCCCAGATGCATGATTTTACAGCTGGCAGGTCACCTCAGGGCAGTAAAGCTTGTAACTGATGGTAATTTCTTCTTGTGGAGCAAACCTTAGGCTCCATGCTCCAATAGCAGGCTGTGGCAGGTGTCTAACCACAGGTTCAGCTAGTCAATGGACGGCACTGATCGTTACAACCAGGGCCACTCTGAACTGTGACAAACCCCTTTCATCCAAGGCCCTCGACACACACACAAGCAGTCCCTACAGAATAGGGAAAGTCATGATTCTTCTCTAATATGAGGCAGATCCTCCATTGATCTAAATTGTCATAGCTCTATTTATTACTTCATCCATCCCTGTGTACAGACAAACTGTCCCTCTGGGCAGCTCCTCGTGCCCAATGTAATTTCATGTGATAATGTAAGTTAATGTGTTAACCATTCATCCTCATCCTCACACCCTCTTCTCACTTAGGTACTGCTTGTTGATCATCCTCAGTGGAATACAGCAGGGACCATCTCTCGAAGAAGAAGCAGAAATAGAAGAAGCAGTAGAGGAGGGAGTAGGAGGAGGTTACTCACCTGTAACTGGAAGTTCTTCGAGATGCGTGGTCCCTATTTCTATTACATTGAGGGTTTACCCATGCACACCATGTGCCCGGAGGCAAAGATTTTGAAAACAGTAGTGTCCGTTGGATGGACGTCCATGGATGGACCAACGGACATTACTGTTTGGTCCATCCATGCACTTGATTCACCTCATGGTTTCATCCACGGAGATAAAGGGCAGGACAGAGTGACTGCGTCTCCAGTGCCTTCTCCACAGTAAATACAAGAGATCTGCAGGAGAGGGGGAAGAGGGCGGGCAGTACAATACAGATAGGGACCACACATTTCCAAGACCCTCCAGTTACAGGAAAGTAACCTCCTCCTCTTCTTCGAGAGATGGTCCCTACTGTATTCCACTGAGGGTGATTAACAAGCTGTACCTAAGTCGGAGGATTTTGCAAGAAGAGGATGGAACAGTTGAGCAGAGGACAGCCACACCAAATGAGGCATTCATCATACAGTCCTGCACCAAGGCATAATGCATAGCAAAAGTATGTACTAAACTCCACGTGGCCACTAGGCATAAGTCCCAAAGTGGCACATCATGGAGGGTGGCTGGGGTCGAAGCCTGGGCTCTCATGGAATGGGCCCTTATGCCAGGGGGTGGAGGCAGTCCTGCCAACTGATAGCATAGTGTAATGCACCCTGAAATCCACTTGGTGATTCTCTGTGTGGAGATCACCTGTCCCATGACTTTCTCAGCTATTGCAATAACCAATCTAGGGGATTTCCTGATTGGGCTCATCCTCCGTAGGTAAAAAGAAAAGGAGTACTTGTGGCACCTTAGAGACTAACCAATTTATTTGAGCATAAGCTTTCGTGAGCTACAGCTCACTTCATCGGATGCTTATGCTCGAAAGCTTATGCTCAGATAAATTGGTTAGTCTCTAAGGTGCCACAAGTACTCCTTTTCTTTTTGCGAATACAGACTAACATGGCTGTTACTCTGAAACCTCCGTAGGTAGAAGCCCAAGGCCCAGCAGATGTCAAGGGAGTGAAGTCATCATCCCAATTCCGAGACATGAGGATTCAGGAAGAAAGCAGGTAAGTGGATAGGTTGTTTGAGGTGTAACTGGGATATAACCTTTGGCAGCAACTTGGGACGTAGACACAGGGAGACTTTATCCTTACGGAAAGTGCTGAATGGAGGGTCTGCCATCATGGCCCCAAGTTCACCTACCCTTCTCGTTGAAGTGAAAGACACAAGGAAGGCAACTTTCATGGAAAGGAGGGTCATAGAACACTAAGCCAGAGGTTCAAAGGGGTGTTTCATTATTGCTGATAGAACTAGGTTGAGTTCTCGCTGCGGAGTGATAGGTTGTACGGGTGGGAAGGTTCTGAAGAGGCCCTTCCAAAACCTAGCAGTCAACGGGTGTGTACATACCGAGTGTCCTTATATGGGTTGGTGGAAGGCGCTAACTGCTGCAAGTTGGACCTTGAAAGAGTTGAGGGCGAGACCAGATGCTTTCAAGGATAGGAGGTAATCAAAAGAAGAGGAACCTCCACCTCTTCTGGGGAAAGCCCTTTCTGTTGGGCCCAGGATGTGAAGTGCTTCCACTTGGCCTGGTAAGAGCACCTGGTGGACTCTTCCATGCTGCTTGAGAGGATGTTTTGCACTTTGGATGAACACGCCCATTCTAGAGAAGATTCCCATCCAAATACCACGCTTTGAGATGATGTGTTTGCAGATTAGGATGTCTGATCCTGCCATTGTGTTGCATTTGTATCCGGGGGAAGGTGGAAATGAGAAGTGGGGGACTGCCTGACATGCGGAGAAGGTTGGGAAACCAGAACTGTCTGGGCCAGAATGGAGCAATCAGGATGACCATTGCTCTTTCCTGCCTGACTTGTGAAGTAGTCGTGGCAGAAGGGGGAAGGTATAGTTTATCTGGTCCAACTTGCGGAGCATGAGAGCATCGCCCTGAGAGTGGAGACCAATACACCCCCTGAAGCAGTACCTGCTGCATTTGTTGTTGGCAAGGGAGGAGAAGTCGTCTCTGGTCAGAGTCCCCCATTCATGATCAGTGATGATTCTGCTGCTGAGGGAGTCCGCAATCATGTTCCGAGTCTTCAGAAGATAGGCTGCAGACACAGGGTCTTGTGGGAGATGCACCAGTTCCATAGACTGACTGCCTCTGCACATAGAGCCGTTGAGTCATGCTTCCTTGTTCGTTGATGTAACAAACAGTGGTGGTGTTGCCTGACATGATAAGAACACGATGGGAGCAGATGGATGGAAGAAATGCTTGGCATGCCTTCCATACAGCCCGGAGTTCCAGCAAGTTGACATGCACCCTGGATTCCCAAGGGGTCCATGTTCCCTGTGTCATGTTGTGTCCCATGTGTGCTCCCCATCTACCCACGATTAGTGATAATCATCCTTGCCGAGGAGGATGGGAGAAAGGGGACCCCCATGCATACCTGTCGCGGGTCCATCTACCACTGGAGACAGGAGAGTACCTCGGGGGACTCTAAGCATAAGGTCCATGGCATGGCGCATAGGTGAGGAAACTCTCTGGAGCCACATTTGGAGGCAGTGAAGGTAGAGACAAGCAAAGGCGGTGACGTATGTGCACGAGGCCATGTGGCCAAGGAGGGACAGGCAAGTCCTGGCTGGGACAGAGGGACTGTTGACTACACTGGCTATGAGTTCCTGCAGAGTCTGGAATCTGTCTCTTGGTAAGGACGCTCGTGCTGTGACTGGAATTGTTGGTGGTCCCTATGAAGCCTAGGCACTGTGTGGGATATTAAGTTGATATTTCAACACTGATGATGACTTTGAGAGAGGAAAGGAGCCTGAGCAACATGGAGGTTGAGATCCAGACTTTGTCTCTGGACCACGCTGCTATGAGCCAGTCAACAAGATAGGGGAATACAGGGACCCCATAATGCCTGAGTTAGGCCACCATGACAGGGAAAATTTTGGTGAAGCCCCGGGGAGCAGTGATGAATCTGAATGGCAGGATGCTGTATAGAAAATGCTAAGGGCCTACTGTGAACCTCAGGATCTGTCTGTGGGCCAGATGTATGTCTATGTGAAAATAAACATCCTGCATATTGAGAGCTATACACCATCCACCTTCTTCTAATGATAGGATGATGGCTGCTAAGGTGACCATACGAAACTTGGGTTTGGGGATTTAACCATTGAGACAGCAGAGATCCAGGATCGGTCTCCATCTGCCCTTCTTTTTGGGTATCTGGAAGTAGGCTGAATAGAACCCCTTGATAGTCCGGAGGGACCTGCTTTACGACCCCTCTTAGTAGTAAGGAGTTCACCTCTAGAGAGAGAACGCTGTGGTAAGAGTGGTATCTGAGGAGGGATCAGGAAGGGAGATGTGGATGAGGTAGTGAGATGAACTTGATCGTATAGCCATGGTGGATGACATTTAACACCTACTTGTCCATTGTTAGAGTGCTAAACAACTCCCAAAGGGGATTGGGTTGACAGCTGGCAAGGAGGTTGGCAGCTCTCTAAAGTTTCTCAGAAATACCTCTTCTGTGAGGGGTTGCATCTGGAAGGAGGAAAACTGTGAGGATGGTCCTTGAGAACGAGATCTTTGAGTCTTTTGATGCTTCCTTGGTGGTTTTTAAGGCTTCTGGTGGCAAAATTCGGAGGTTCTGTAACATGCGGACTGCGGGCGATAGTTAAATTTTGGTGCAGGTGTGTAAATACCCAAGGAATGGAGTGTAGCTCTCAAATCCTTGCAGGTATGGAGGGAATCGTCAGTTTTTTGGTTAAAAAGATGTGATTCATCGAAAGGGAAGTCTTCTCTGGTATTTTGTGCCTCCCTCGAAAAACTGGAGGAGTGGACCACAACTCTCTCCTCATTACGATTCCTGTGGCCATTGAACATGATGCGATACCTGCCGCATCTACCACTGATTGGAAAGAGGTCCTCACTACTAGCTTGCACTTATCAATTATTACCTGAAATCAGGCCTGGTCTTGCTGTGGTAGATTGTCGGCAAAGTCCTCCAATTTGCTGTAATTCAGGAAATCATATATGGCAAGCAATGCCTGGTAATTCAAAATCCGAAATTAAAGGCTGGCGGAAGAGAAGATATTGCAGCCTCAAAGGCCCTGTCACTTGCCCTCCCCCTTGGATGGGCTTAAGTGTGGATGCTGTTGCCTAGTCCATTCTGTCACGGCCTGTACTACAAGTGAGTCGAGAGGTGGGTGTGAGAACAGAAACTCAAATCTCTTGTCTGGTACACACATCTTTTTTCTGCCCCTTTTGTGGTAAGCATACGCATACATGTGGCCGGCATATGCCAAACTGTCTTAGCTGGCTCAACGATAACATCACTGATTGACAGAGTGACGCTGCTTGGCACTGCTCAGTGAAATATATCCAGCAGCTCAACTTCCATTACTGGTTCAGAGCGTCAACTCAAAAGCACCCAAGACAGTGAAACAGGCGACTCCTCCCTGACAGAACAGACAAGTTCTGAAGGTGGGTATTGGGGCCAAGATCCTCAATAGAGCCAGCATGATGGATCTGGAAGCTGTTGTGGAGGGCCCCCGGGCAAAGGGAACCAGTGATTCTGTGTTGGCTGGAGCGGAGATTACTGCCATGATGTAGAAGGCCACTGTTGGTACTTGTAGTGGAGGGAAGGGGAGGGACAGTCCCTGACCCCCAACTGATTCCTCTGAAGGTGAAAACTTGGAGACCAGTTCCATCAGCACTACTGTCGGAGCCAGTGGAATGTGAACACCATCAGAGTGGGGGGTGAGGAGTGCCTCACATGCACATCTCATGCTGGAGAGAATGTCTCCTTTGAAGTTGAGGGCCCCAGAAGGCGTAGGGATCTTGGCTCTCCCTGGGCAAGCACTTGCTGGGCTTTTCCCAACTTTCACGGCGTGCCAGGCACTTTTTCAGTCCCCATAACTGGTACAGAAGCAATCGTCTTCCACCAAGAGGATGGCGCTTTTGCTCTGAGGGGCACTGATGTTAATTCTGTGTGTATGGGCCTCATTCAGTACTGACGGATCCGTCACTTTACGTGGCTTCTTCTTGCGCCTGTGTGCTTTACAGCGTGTTCCGGCCCCATGACTGGAACTCATGGAACGAGTCTCTCCCTTCTTAGGTTTAGGGGAAGATTTACTGCTATGTCTATGTGCGTGTTTCCTTACCTCCTGACGAGGCCCCGGTGCGGGGTCTATTATGGTGGTACCACTGGAACTGCCCTCTGACTCTGTAGTTGGAGGCACTCTCCTGGCAGCCGATGTACAGGGGGGTTGCCCGACCAGGATCCGAATGAGATCTCATGGTCCTTCCAAAGGTGGAGAGCCGGCCTTCTCAGGTACGGCTTGAGAAGGACAGCAGATACTGCATCTGGATGAAACGTGGGCTTCTTCCAAGCAGTACAAGCAGTGTTGATGTTAGTTGTGGACTGAGAAGGAATGCAGGTAGGGGGAGCAGATTTTAAAGTCAGGGGCTTTCGGCATAGTTCAGTACCCGCATGTGGGTGCGGGGGTTCACAAGGAATCAAAATCCCCCCAAAAAGGACCCCCAAACTTCTTCCTAAAACTGAAAACTACTAAAAACGACTATATAAAGCACTTAGAGGAGAGGAAAGTGATCCGGAACAGTCAGCATGGATTCACCAAGGGCAAGTCATGCCTGACTAATCTAATTGCCTTCTATGACAAGATAACTGGCTCTGTGGATGAAGGGAAAGCAGTGGACGTGTCGTTCCTTGACTTTAGCAAAGCTTTTGAAACAGTGTCCCACAGTATTCTTGCCAGCAAGTTAAAGTAGTATGGGCTGGATGAATGGACGATAAGGTGGACAGAAAGCCGGCTAGACTGTCGGGCTCAACGGGTAGTGATCAATGGCTCCATGTCTAGTTGGCAGCTGGTGTCAAGCGGAGTGCCCCAGGGGTCAGTCCTGGGGCCAGTTTTGTTCAATATCTTCATTCATGATCTGGAGGATGGTGTGGATTGCACCCTCAGCAAGTTTGCAGATGACACTAAACTGGGAGGAGAGGTAGATACGCTGGAGGGTAGGGATAGGACACAGAGGGACCTAGACAAATTAGAGGATTGGGCCAAAAGAAATCTGATGAGGTTCAACAAGGACAAGTGCAGAGTCCTGCACTTTGGACGGAAGAACCCCATGCACCACTACAGACTAGGGACCGAATGGCTCGGCAGCAGTTCTGCAGAAAAGGACCTAGGGGTTACAGTGGACGAGAAGCTGGATATGAGTCAGCAGTGTGCTGTTGTTGCCAAGAAGGCTAATGGCATTTGGGGCTGTAGAAGTAGGGGCATTGCCAGCAGATCGAGGGACGTGATCGTTCCCCTCTATTCGACATTGGTAAGGCCTTATCTCGAGTACTGTGTCCAGTTTTGGGCCCCACACTACAAGAAGGATGCAAAAAAATTGGAAAGAGTCCAGCGGAGGGTAACAAAAAAGATTAGGGGACTGGAATACATGACTTATGAGGAGAGGCTGAGGGAACTGGGATTGTGTGGTCTGCGGAAGAGAAGAATGAGGGGGGATTTGATAGCTGCTTTAAACTACCTGAAAGGGGGTTCCAAAGAGGATGGCTCTAGACTGTTCTCAATGGTAGCAGATGACAGAACGAGAAGTACTGGTCTCAAGTTGTAGTGGGGGAGGTTTAGATTGGATATTAGGAAAAACTTTTTCACTAGGAGGGTCGTGAAGCACTGGAATGCGTTACCTAGGGAGGTGGTAGAATCTCCTTCCTTAGAAGTTTTTAAGGTCAGGCTTGACAAAGCCCTGGCTGGGATGATTTAGTTGGAGATTGGTCCTGCTTTGAGCAGGGGGTTGGACTAGATGACCTCCTGAGGTCCCTTCCAACCCTGATATTCTATGATTCTAAAATCTAACTATGTATAACTGAAACCTGTAAATTTTTTCAAGTGCGACACACACAAGAGGACATAATAGTTCTGACCCAGACTATGCAGCAGTGAGAAGGAACTGAGACGCAGTTTATGAAATCGGTGACCCTTCCAACAAATGTTATTTCTCACTGTTTGGTAAAAATATATGTAAATAAGAGACACTGTTAACCTCTGCACCACTGAAATGGTGTTTTAAATACCCTCCTTCAGATAAACACTGCCAAAACCATTAGTAAGCTTATTTTCCCACTTAAAACCCTTAATAACCTCAGGTTTCAGATTAACAGCCGTGTTAGTCTGTATTCGCAAAAAGAAAAGGAGTACTTGTGGCACCTTAGAGACTAACCAATTTATTTGAGCATAAGCTTTCGTGAGCTACAGCTCACTTCATCAGATGCATCGGTTGCATCCGATGAAGTGAGCTGTAGCTCACGAAAGCTTATGCTCAAATAAATTGGTTAGTCTCTAAGGTGCCACAAGTACTCCTTTTCGTTTTGCTTAATAACCTCAATTCTTACAAGACGCACGAAGCTGAAGTTACTTATTTCATTACCTACTAACCTCCAGATTAATTTCCATTCTGTGCTGCACAACGGCAGGGTCACAGTGGGGTTTCTATGCTACAGGAGCTGCACAGGTAAAGGTGTGGCCTGTAAACAACAAAATGGGTGAAGTCTTTATTCTATCGCTTCCTAAAGCAATGGGTTTAATTACCTTTCCTTTGAAATATTAAAGACCCACCCATTTTCTCAGATCTAATTAATGCCAAATTTTACACAGGAAAGTTTTTTACTGTATTTCAAAATGTCTAGCACTAGCAGTTCCAGCTTTTCGACTTATGCTCCATGGTAGATGGGCCAGGGAAGGGCCATGACGACTTCTACAGTAGTCCAGGTCTCCTCCTTATGGGCTGCCTCCCTTTTGCACTATTAGAAGAAAGAAAAGGAGGACTTGTGGCACCTTAGAGTAACAAATTTATTTGAGCATAAGCTTTCGTGAGCTACAGCTCACTTCATGCTCAAATAAATTTTGTAGTCTCTAAGGTGCCACAAGTCCTCCTTTTCTTTTTGCGAATACAGACTAACACGGCTGCTACTCTGAAACCTGTCACTATTAGAAGAGTTTACTTTTTCTTAAACTCCGTTGCAGGTCATCCAGCTTCTCCCCTTTCCCACACAGACTCACTGGGAAGCAGGCAAGCTGTCCACTTACAGATCTTCATAAGATAGGAGGAAATAATGAAGGGAAGAGCAAGAGTAGTCAGTAGAGGCAGACAGCACCAAAGAAAAATGTGTTGGTTTGAATACAGAACACACATCTGCCCTGGCACTCTTCCCTTTCCCCGGGGGTTTATAATGAACACCCTGTCTCACCTTCTCTGACCACCATGGAGAAAAAATCAAGAGCCTTCAAGAGAAAACGTCAGAGATTCTTTCAAATCCACATCAGCAGTGAAAATAGTCTTCTGACCTGGCCCAAGTAAAATATTCCATCTGCTCAGTCTCTTGCTCATTAGAGAGAGAAGTCACGGATGTTTTCACTTTAATATGTCTACATTTATCAGCATCAGGAAAAAAATCAACACCGATGGAAGTGTGAAGCATCCCTGTTTTGATTTCCAGGGCAGCAGCGAGAGGGCTTGAACAGGCACATCTCCACAGGCAATCAGTGACCTGCTGACCACCGCATCTTTTGTATACATTGTGGCATTTACAGTTTTGTACAGAGGTTAAAATCAGAAATTGCCAATCATTCTAGACCACAAAGTTGGTAATATAAAGCATTTCCACGGGTTTCCTTCTGGAAACAGAACAAAATTCTCATTACTGAGTCCCCCTTTTTTGTTTTACAATTTGAATAAACCCATGTGACACTTCAGACTGCACCCCGGATCCTAGCCAGAGTGTGAAGGGGAGCTCCCACACCAATCTACAAATTCCTCCACGTGATCTCTGGTTTTCAAGCACTAAAGGCAACAAATCAGAATCCTAATATGAGAATTCTCTGCCTGTTTGCTCCTGCACTAAAAGCCAGTATTAAACGAACTAGTTCATTACCTTTTTCCTACAGTATATAAATATTCAACACCCCCTGACAGGGTTCGAAAACGTGAAAACTAGTTACATTTTCAATGCAGCATTTGTTCTTTCCTAAACTAAATCTACATATTCACATTATTTACACATTTTTCTTTTAACCATTTTAAAAGCCAATATTGATGTTCCCAAAGAAAGTGTATGAGGGCATGCTAGCCTACACCTGTTTCTGAAGAGCGAATCACCGTGACCATGATAAAGAGTCTCTCTTTGTTTATTTACTTACAGGGGAACAATGTTCTGGGCAATTCAAAAATTCATGTTACCGTATAGACAAGTTAAGGTTAGAATCTCAGGGGGGGCTTTGGAGTCTAACTTTTCATTTATCCACCCAAGAAGTCTATTCTTCCAGAAGGTGGTTTCTGTAATTGACGTTTCTGAGATATTTTTGCAGCCTGCCTTCCCTTCTGCAGATTTCCAAAGGCCTCAGTGAAATCATGAAGAGAATTCATAGCAGAATGCCTTGTATTCATGGAAACCAAAGGACAACAAAGGCAACTGAGGGAGGGAGATTTTTCCTCAGTTCACAGACACCAGGACATACCCTTAAACGCAATTAACAGCCATTTACAATATCCCAGGGATTCTTAAGGGAATGGGTGCAGGATGACGCTCTTATTAAGACAGAAATTCCCACACACCCATTATCACCGATATTCTATTTCCTCCTTCATTAATACCTGCAAAGCAGTCAAAAATAGCCACAGGAGATCACAAAAAACTAACCAAGAGGTAAAAGAACTTTTCTGTGTGGTTGTTCTACGCATATTAGTTCCTATTTTAAAAGGAGACTTTTAGGCTATTTTACCATCAAGTTGGGTAAAAGCTGGCTCAGCACTTCCCAAGGCAAGGAGCATGGAAATCTTGCTGAAGAAGGAATATTATGATCTGCTAAGCTTAATGGGAACTTGGTGAGAGGAGTCTCACCATTAGACTATCAATACAGCTCAGTAAAATCTACAGAGAGGGAGAGGAAGGGATAGAGTCAGTCCAAAGTACTTATGTCAGGGAGCTACAATTCCACAAAAAAAGAGTGTGCTTCTTTGGATTATAACCAAAGGAACGAAAAAGAAAGGAGAAACCAAAGAGGTCATCAACTCTGAAGGTAACAGGCTGCAGGATATCATGCTCTGGAGGGATTCTGACTATCCAGATATTGGTTGGGGAAAAAATACAAACAGAGCAAACATGTATCAAACATTATTGAGTACGATTTATGGTCAAACAAGAGAAGAAACTGCAGCCCAAAGAGATCAACTTCTCATGAACAGAGAAGAACCAACTCAGAGTTTGAACACAAAAAGGCAGCTTGAAACTAGGGAGCACAAGCCACTTGGGTAACAGAATAGTGAGGGCTGGAGGGAGCTCTACAAATGCAGCACCACCAGGGTGTTAGATTTCAGGAAATTAAGTTTTGGGGGGAATTCATGCTGAAGCCTGTGCATGTAGCCCTACCATCACTGAGAGGAGTCTTGGCGAAATCCTGCTTGTCTCATTCATGCAACTACTGAATACTGTGCAATCAAAGCCACAAAAGTATGGCATAAAGCAAGGGGACCCTAAAAGACACCAAAATTAAGGTACAGTAGAATATGATTCCTTTGACAAAAGGAATGTGAGGAACAAGCAGCAGTCAATGAGGCTTCACAAGGGGCTATTGAAGCAGCACCAGCAGTAACTGGAGGAGGAGACATCTGATGGAAGCTATTTATGCATGAAATGTCACCTGACAGAGCTCATGGCAGAGACATTCCAAGGATGAAAAATGCAGCTGGAGATAAGGACGAAATTCAGATGAGGATATGAAGATATAATGAAGAAGAGGAGACAGGAGATAGAACACACAACTCAAGATTTGTGCACACCTACTGAACAAAAAGACTTGGAGGGTGGACTGCCAGGAGAGTGATCCATGGAAGAACGTGACCATGAGGACAAGGCAGAGGAAGAGATCAGACAGTAGTGGTGAAATTGAGCTGAGTAACAGGTTTGCTGTACTGGGGAATGAAGAGAAAAAGGCAGACGACGGAGTGGCTAGGAAAAAAAGAAGGGAAGCCAGTCCCTGTAGATGAGAGAAAGAGATGCTGGAGATAGCCAGGGCTTGGAGCCTAAGGAAAAGTGAGTAAGATCATAGAATCATAGAATATCAGGGTTGGAAGGGACCCCTGAAGGTCATCTAGTACAACCCCCTGCTCGAAGCAGGACCAATTTCCAGTTAAATCATCCCAGCCAGGGCTTTGTCAAGCCTGACCTTAAAAACCTCTAAGGAAGGAGATTCTACCACCTTCCTAGGTAACGCATTCCATTGTTTCACCACCCTCTTAGTGAAAAAGTTTTTCCTAATATCCAATCTAAACCTCCCCCACTGCAGCTTGAGACCATTACTCCTCGTTCTGTCATCTGCTACCATTGAGAACAGTCTAGAGCCATCCTCTTTGGAACCCCCTTTCAGGTAGTTGAAAGCAGCTATCAAATCCCCCCTCATTCTTCTCTTCTGCAGGCTAAACAATCCCAGCTCCCTCAGCCTCTCCTCATAAGTCATGTGTTCTAGACCCCTAATCATTTTTGTTGCCCTTCGCTGGACTCTCTCCAATTTATCCACATCCTTCTTGTAGTGTGGGGCCCAAAACTGGACACAGTACTCCAGATGAGGCCTCACCAATGTCGAATAGAGGGGAACGATCACGTCCCTCGATCTGCTCGCTATGCCCCTACTTATACATCCCAAAATGCCATTGGCCTTCTTGGCAACAAGGGCACACTGCTGACTCATATCCAGCTTCTCGTCCACTGTCACCCCTAGGTCCTTTTCTGCAGAACTGCTGCCTAGCCATTCGGTCCCTAGTCTGTAGTGGTGCATTGGATTCTTCCATCCTAAGTGCAGGACCCTGCACTTATCCTTATTGAACCTCATCAGATTTCTTTTGGCCCAATCCTCCAATTTGTCTAGGTCCTTCTGTGTCCTATCCCTCCCCTCCAGCGTATCTACCACTCCTCCCAGTTTAGTATCATCCGCAAATTTGCTGAGAGTGCAATCCACACCATCCTCCAGATCATTTATGAAGATATTGAACAAAACCGGCCCCCAGATGTACAAGGATCTGCAAGAGAGAACGTAAGACAGATTCTGACCAACATTAGGAATAGATAGGTCTATGTGACTGGGAACTCCATACTCAGAAGAATCAACAGACTTGTCACCAGACCAGACCCAGAGAACAGAAGAGTGCACAGTTTGCCAGGAGCAAGTATAGGACAGGTGGACATTAGGCTGAAAAGGATCTTGATGGGATCAGGAAAAAATCCACTGATTGTCCTGCATGTTAGGATGAATGATGCTGCTAGATTCTCCATGGAATGGATCCAGGACAACGGCGCTCAACTGAGTAAGATGCTGAAAGAAGTGGAAGATCAGATGATGTTCAGGGAATACTTACAGCCCCTAAAGAAGAAGGGCAAAAGCATGAAAAGGTTAAGATCAACTGATGGCTCAAGGATTGGTGCTATGACAAAGGTTTTGAGATGACTGACCATAGGGAGGCATTCACAAAAAGAAGACCCTTCTCGACTGATGGACTCCACTTGAGCACCTGTGGTATTAACCTTCTGGGATCAAGGCTGGCACGACAGAGAAGGGTGGCTTTAAACAAGGAAGAGATGTGGGGAGAAGGTTGGGAGAGACTCAAGAAACCTCCACTCCTGGTTTCAACAGACAGGACGACGAAAATCAGCAAAGGGAAGACATAGTAAGGAGTAATGGAATACCACAAGTTAAGAGTATAGACAGCAAAGAGAAAAAGTATAAACATTGATTGGACCAGTCATCAGATATTATAGTTAGTAAGAGGCCTGGATACAATCTGGCTAGAAAGCTGGGTCAGGTCTGAGGGAAACAACTGAAATGCTTGTACATGAATACAAGGAGTCTGGGCAATGAACTGGAACTGGTGCAGGAAGTCAAACTGGTTATTATAGTGATTACAAAAACATGGTGCTATAGCACTCAGGAGGGCATGTGCTGTTTAGGAGCAATAGGAATAAAGGTAAAGGTGGTGAGGTAGCATTGCACATCAACAAATCAGTCAACTGTAAAGAAATAAGAAGTGATAGTGTGCACAAACAGGAATCTGTCTGGGTCAAAATCACTTTGGGGAAGGATTGTAAGGGAGGTTGCCTTAGGATAGTATTAGAGATCTGATACAGAATCAGACTCAGCTATGGACAGGGATCTCATTATTATTATTACTATGAGAGAGATAAATGCTTCTGGAATTGTGTCATAATGGGAGACTATCTTCCTGGATACAGACTGGAAGATAAATGCTGCTGATATTGGTATGGCCCAGTTATTCCTGGATATGACAGATGAGTTTTCTTCATCAAATTGTTACTGAACCAACAAGAGGTGATGCAATTTAGACTTGATTTTGGTAAGTAGCAAGGACATCACAGAAGAGCTGGCTGTAGGAGATAAGCTTGAATTGAGTGATCACAAGCTGATTCAGCTTAAATTAAAGGGAAGGATAATCAAAATCAGGTAATCAACTTCTTTTTATTTCAAAAGAGCAGACTTTGGGAAATTAAGGGAGTTAGTTAACGAAATCAACTCGACTGAAGAACTCAAGGATTTAAATGTGGAGAAGGCTTGGAATTTCTTCAGATCAGCTCTACAAAAGCTACCTGAAAGTTGCACCCCAAGTAAGAGGGGGGAAAATTTGTAGGAAAAGTCTCCAGACCAAGCTGGATGAATAACTACCTCAAAAAGTTAATTAGGAATACGCAGAAAGTCTACAGGGAATGGAAAATGGGGTTAATCAGCAAAGAAAGATACATTGTAGAGGTCAAAAAATATCAAAATTAAGTGAGAACTGCTAAAAGACGAGCTGAATTACCTTTGCCAGGGAGATTAAAAATAAATAATAATAGGCTTTTTAGTTATATAATTAAAAATAGAACATGAAAATTTAAGACTGGGCCATTATGCAATGTGGATGGGAAGGAGATTAAAGATAATCTAGGTATGGCCCAATAACTAAATGAATATTTTGCCTCAGTTTTCAATATGGATGACATTATGGAACATGGGCATGACAGTGGGACAGCTGATGGAAATGACTGTTTACAAATGGAAATTACCACATCTGAGCAGACATGCCAAACCTGTGGAAAAAAACGCAGATATTGGGCTTATTTTTGGCAAATTGGTTTGTGAATTGTTTGTTGGCTAGTTTTTGGCTTGTAGATTGTTGCTTCTTCTTCTTTTTTTTTTTTTTGATTGGCTCCCAGCAAGCAGGGGTAAGCAGAGGCAAGGGAGGGGGGAGGGAGGAGAGAGAGAGTCAGGGGTGCAGAGCGGGCCCACCACAGTCCCAGACTGCATACCAGGGGGATCTAGTCACATAGAGCGTTGGGGTTCTTAGGGATTGGCTTGTTTTGGCCTTGTTTTGAAATGGGATTAGCTTGATTTTTGGCTTATTGTGAAAGTCAGGGTGCTTATTTACCACATGAAAGTTGGCAACTGTGCATCTGAGGTGAAAGAAAAACTTAAAGATCTTAATGTGCTCCAATCTGAGAGAATAGATAATTTCCATTGCAGAATCCTGAAAGACCTGGAATATGAGATTGCTAGTCCAGTACCAAGAATTTTTAATAATTCTGTGTAAACAGAGATTGTACCCATATAACTAGAGAATAGCTAACATCATACCTATATTTAAGAAAAGGGAAAAAATTGATATGGATAATAACAGACCTGTTAGTCTGACCTCAATAGTATGCAAGGCTTTAGAACAAATTGTGAGGGAAAGACTAAATAAATTAATTGAGGTAAACTGTGAACAGGATGTAATACGACATGGGTTTATCAAACATAGATCATGACAGACTATCCTAGAATCACAGAACTGTAGGTTCTGAAGGGACCGCAAGGGCCATCTAGTCTAACCCTCTGCCAAGATGCAGGATTTGTTGTATCTAAACTACCCAAGACAGATGGCTATCCAGCCTCCTTTTGAAAACCTCCAGTGAAGAAGCTTCCACAGCCTCCCGTGGCAGACTGTTCCACTGTCCTACTGTTCTTACAGTTAGGAAGTTTTTCCTGAGGTTTAATCTAAATTGGCTATGCTGTCATTTGAACCCTTTGTCTCTTGTCCTGCCTGCTGTGGCAAGACACAAGTGCTTGACAAGACACTGCTCTGTGCTGATTAGGCCTCAACTGGAGTATTGGGTCCAGTTCTGGGTGCCACTTTTCAGAAAAAATGTGGACAAAATGGAAAAAGTCCAGAGAAGAGCAACAAAAATGATTAAAAGTCTAGAAAACACGACCTATGAGGGAAGACTAAAAAAAACTGGGTTTGTTTAGTCTGGAGAAGAGAAGACTGAGAGGGGCCATGATAACAGTTTTCAAGTACATAAAAGGTTGTTACAAGGAGGAGGGAGAAGAATTGTTCTTCTTAACCTCTGAGGATAGGACAAAAAGCAATGGACATACAGTAAGGAACGTTTAGCTTGGACATTAAGAAATAATTCCTAACTGTTAAAGGAGTTAAGCACTGGAATAAATTGCCTATAGAGGCTGCGGAATCTCCATCATTGGAGATTTTTAAGAGCAGGTTAGACAAACACCTGTCATGGATGGTCTAGATAATACTTAGTCCTGCCATGAGTGCAGGGGACTGGACTAGATGACCTGTTGAGGTCCCTTCCACTCCTATGATTCTATGATGGGCTGTTTGTGATGCCAGAGGCAGGGCTCAGCAGTCCTGGGACTCACTTCCAGTTTATGTCTTACATTCCTAAAAGCTTATGCTTCGGATCTTCAGCCAGCCACCTACAGGGATCAGGAAGGATACTCCAAGTGTATTCTGTGCAGGGAGGGTTGGCGTCCTTCCTCTGAAGCATCAGAGATGGCCACAGTTAGAGAGATGGGACACTGGACAGGGTGGGCCACTGCTCTGAGATGACACCAAGCATTCTCTGTCTCAGGTGCTTGGCTGGCTGATTCTTGCTCACATGCTCAGGATCTAACTGATGGAGTCAGGAAGGAATTTTCCCCATGTCAGATTGACAGTGACCTTGTGGGGTTTTTGCCTTCCTCTACAGAGTGTGAATGTGGGTCACTTGACATGATTATCAGGAATATTTCTCTTAATCTTTCGCTTGCCATTGCAGGGGCCTCGGGCACTGGTGCACCTCAGTCCCTTCAGTCTTCTGTATGTAGTACATAATAGTCTAGTCTACTGCGAGCTCTAATACTTCGGTCTAATTTTGGTTGTTGGGTTGAGTGGTCAAGTGCTGGATGGGGTTGGTGGCCTGTGATATACAGGAGGTCAGACTAGATTGTCTGGTGGCACCTTCTGGCCTTAAACTCTATGACTCTATCTTGTAATGTTTCTTAATTTTACACCAGATGTCTGGCAGCCACATTTCCCTCAAACCCTTCTGTATTATCCACCTGCTCTGAAAATAACTGTGGCTTTTTCAATTATCTTGAACTTGATTTGTTGCTTTAAAAACAACACCTGCCCCTCTAAGCCTTTCCTTTTCACTGTGCTGCAAGCGTATGCAATATGTTTATGATAGGAAACAGCAGGAGTGTTGAGGAGTTTCACCATCTCTAATTAAGGCAAGGTTCATCCTACAATTTTATCCATGTAGAACACTGCTCGTTTATTTGTTTAAGTGTATGGGCTTAGCTTGCAACTGCCAAAATACAGGTGTCAGTATATGACAACCATAAGCTGCTGAGGTGGGAGCTTTCTGCTAATCCTTTTAGGCAGATGTGATGCTGTAGATCAAAGAACACAAGCTCCCATAGCCTGGATTAGAACACATACTAGAAAACTGGTAGGGAAATGCTCAACTGTTGTGTTTCCTTGTAACAGGGACAAACACACACAGTTGTGTTGAATGCACCATATCACAGTAACACGGATCCTGTCTACATCAGCCAGTGAAACCATGATGATAACCTATGCATAATTCACTACGAGGTTGCCAACACAGTGCCAGACCCTGAGAGCTCACAGATTACTATGACTGCAATGAAAAGATACTAATATGGGAAGCGAAGCAAAGGGAGGGAGGGAGAGGCGATTAAACAGCAAACCAATATCCTCTCCTGCTTTGCCCCTATGTTTGATGGGCTCTGGAACAGCAGCAATGGTCACCTCTGTTCAGGTGAGCCACACGGGCACACAATGCAGTGCTAGAAGTTCACCAGTTCAGTCTTCTGTCTGGCCTTTGGCATGCAGACTACTTTACAAAAACACTGTGTGGTCACTACAAACTTATTCTCCAAGGCAGGCCACCTAGCCAGCAAGATCCCAAGAGTGAATCATTAGAGTCAAATACTTCCCTGCTTCCAGCAACACCTGGCACAAACTTCCAGCAACACAACTCCCCATCCCACCAAATGAGCTTCTGAGAAGGTAGATTCTTCTGAAATGCACAGTCAAAGACAGAAAGCTTTAAAAAAATGGACCACACACAGACAGATACACATCCACCCACATGTCCTGCTTTGAGCAGGGGCTGGACTAGAACTTCCTGAGGTCCCTTCCAACCTGGATATCCTGTGTGTGTCAAAAACTACCAATAAGCAGCAGCAGCCAAAGCCTCAACACAGCCCTTCCTATGTTAATCAAGGACTCCCTATTCAGTTCCTTCCACAGATGAGCCTTCCTTTCAGTATTGCTGATGAACAAGGTGTTCCAGACAGGCCAATTTCTCCTCATGTTAACACACTGGTTTAGTCTAGGGCAAGACTTCTATACAGAGTTCCTTGAAGACTCAGCAGCCAGCAGTGGGGGAAGGGATTTCTGGAGAGATGACCAGCTGTCCTAAAGTACTGTCTTAAATCATACAGTGTATGACATATTCCAAATATCATGTAGCGGAGTGTCTGGGCATTCTGGCTGCAGGTCTCTCTCTAAAGGAAACAGGATAGAACTTGGTAGTGCATTATCCTCTCATTCTGGACTAAGTAAGAGTCAGGTGATTTGTCCTGCACATGATTACTAGGTTTGTTCTGAAGAATAATGAAAAGGACTGATTGACATGTTTGTTTATTCCAGTTCTACAGTATCAAGTGCATTAGTAGTTCAGCAACTCAAGAGACTGCTCAGTCTAGCCAAGTATATTTGATGCATTTCCCCTCACCAGCCAATTCTGCTCCTGCTATTTAAGGTCTTCCATACCTGTCCCAAGCAACCAGTTTCTCTCAGCAGGTTGCTAATCTTTAACTTCTTCTTTGCAGGACAGAAGGTTTAGACCCCAATAACCCTCCTTTTATTGTCTTGTATATTCCCTACAGCAGAGCTCTGCTGAGGTATAGTGAGAGTGTCAGACAAAGACTGCAGCCACTGAAATGATAACTGAATGACACTCTGAAAGAGATGACAGTTATCTAGAGTTGTGGGTGTAAACATCAGTGCTGTCACCTGGTGATCACAGGCAACATAACTGGTCTTGCAGCATCATTAGATAAGACAGACTAAGTTAGCCAGGGTGGCCAACTGCTGGAATCTAACACACATTCAACAAAGTGGCAAAGCCGGCAGCAACTGAGTGGAACAGAGAAGACTGGGCATTCTTAGCCATGATACTAACACAGCATGGTTGATATGCTAGACAAGGAGAGTCCCTGTTTGGTAGAAAGAGGCCAGCACTGGGAATTAACCCTCTTCTGTGGGTGCTGACTCTGCAATCTGGGGATCTTCTGTCTTTTATTCTGCCCTCAGAATGTCACTTCCTGCATGAAGTGGCAGAGAAGATTTGTAACTGCCCTTGGGGGTCTGTCTATTTAGTACGTCTTGTGGCTATGGATTTTTCCTTATGAATACTATGAACATCAGCCATAACTATACAAACCCTTCCTAAGTCAAATATTGACAAAAGAGTTGTGATCTATAACATCATTAGAATTTATGTCCAGTCCAGAGACTTCCCTTGTTTTATAGGCACAAGGCTAACAGGTTGGTTAGAGGCCAAAAATGAAGAAACAATATTCATCATTCTTGATTAACTTTGAGAGATTCTGAAGCAGATGGAAGTCGCTCAACCATTCAGCAGCTTGTGTTACAAACATTTCACTTTGAAAAGGCTCTGGCATCCTGAACGGACTGGGATTCAAACCAGTGTATTTCTTTCCATTTAAACCTCCTTTATTAAAAAATTTGACAAGCCAATGTCAGTCAACAGTGGAGAGTTCTTTGTGAAAACAAAAACACAAAAGCAGCCCTATAAAGTTGAAAGGGACCTTGTTTTACACACCAGAATGGAAAGCCTCCGAGATATCTCACTTTTTAATGCAGAATTAAGCCTGCTGGATGTTTGTGTATCACTGACTAAAAGAATTCCTTTTCAACCAGCCCCATTCACTCCTGGCGTTGGCTGGGTGCAATGAAAGCTCATTACATCTATTTGCCTCCAAATCAATGACCAGCTTCAGTGCAGAGGCAGTTTACAACAAGTTCCATCTCTCAAGTCAGAACTACAACAGATCCTCAGCCTAGCTGGTTTGCAAAGACGCTTACCCAGGGCAACCAGCTCACATCACAACAGACCTTCAGTAGCAAATGGAAGCCTTGCCCTATTCAGAAAGGCATAGTCAAGGCATTCTAAATTTATCTAATCAAGTAACCTAGCAACAGTCAAGATTTGAAGTTTTTAAAGTTCACTGTTTCAAGGGAGAAAAAGGTTTCATCAATTAGTCTTTCCCCCCAAACCACAGAAATAACCACAGTTGCACCGAGGGGATCAGGAATAGAAGAGTGCAGCAGAGGTGACGTTGCACAGGCTTCCCAAGAAAAGGTGGCATCTCTTTCTGCCGGTCACTCCATCCCCTGGCTCTGGCACGCACTGCAGCTTTACCGAGGGGGAGAAACTGCTGCTGGCAAAAACAAAAATCAAATTTCAAAGGAAAAGTTAATTTTGTACAGCATTAACTATGAGATCCTAGTCCAAACCCTCTCATTAGTTGTGGCACACAAAATAGTCACTGTTTTGTTTTGTTTTGACCTTAGGCTAGTGCAGAATACAAATCTCCTTGCTGACATGACTGCATGTTTCTTCTGCAAGCTCAGTGCAAGAGACAGTACACCCAAAGACGGGCAATGGAAATTCTTCAGGTCATTTCAACCCAACCTAAATACAAGTCTACAGAATCTGAGCAGCAATCACACTGAATTCTGTTACAATCAGCTAACTCCTCCTCTCCCCTCACACACACACACAGAATAGCTAGCTGGTATAGTCTCTGCTCTGGCTTATGCAGATCACACTGCAGAACACAGGAGTGCTCAGAATATTAAAACACCGGAGTCTAATTTTTTTTAAATCAATGGAAGTTGTAAAGGATAAGGGGTTTGGTGGTGGTTATTCTGCTGTTTTATTCCAGGCTCCCTGGTACGTGTGTGCATGTGTACCCCCAAAGTATGGAGAGAATGAGGCAGCTGCATCCTAGACTGCTCCTTCCTGGCCCACAGAGTAGTTACATATTCAGAGCTCATGCATTCCAATTACCTGCCCCCAGGAACAAAACTACAAAGGATTTCAAGCCCTTGAGGTGGCGCACAGAACCCAACTTTCTCAAACACAGCTCTGAAACACTGGGAATTTGTTACAGATTTGAAAACACTCTTCCCTTGGATTCCACACAGATGGACCCTCTTCTGCTCCTCTTCAGTTTGATCTCCTTAAGCCTGGAAGTTATGTCTTTATCTGCTGTGAAAATATTTTATCAGTGTAATCTGGTTACGAATATTTACACAATTTGCCCAAAATTCCCTCATTACAGCTGTCATTCTCAATTATTCACAGGTAGTGGTACATGCAGTTTCCGTGGAAACCAGCAGCTCACAGCCAACAGATGTGCAGTCAATTGCAGGCAATGACCACTCAAGCAGAACTGGTCGACCTGATAATTATGTTGATGTTTGACCATCTCAAATCTACAGATAACAAAAGTCTGGTTTACATTTCAGCCTCTTATTTGCAAATCTTTCCTATGCTGCGAGGCAACCAAGTCCCAGTTTCATTCCATTTGCTGGGTACCTCGGAAACATATAATAAATGTAATGAGGAGGCCGTATCTTTTATGACACATCACATTTTCCACATCTCACTACCACTTTCTGTATTTACAATTGAATATAAATGTCAGATGACACCAACTGTAAAGCCAGTCATAAGTGATTCATTCCACAACATTTCAAGAGTTTGCCTACTATTAACTAGTGAAAATGACTGTGCTAATGGCTTCAATCATTTTTCAAGAAAAGAATTTAGAGCTGCCACTTGTTTCCCTAGTATCTGGTGTCTTATTCAGCTGAAAAAGTTAGTATTCAAATGATCATACTTCCCTATTCCTCTAAGCTTTATTCACTATTTAATGCTTTGTGTGTCTCAGGCACATAGAGCAGAATCCAGAGAAAGGGATGAATAGCCCCATGGAAATGCTCTTTAGCTGGCCTTGATGCACAGAAAAATTAGAGTATGTGGGGGCAAACTGGGGTCACAAACCTATGTGATGTAAATTAATTACTGTAGCCAGACCATGTAAGTAGAACTGTATGGCTATCACCTGTGTACTTGAAGGGTTAGCATCTTTGTGGGACTGTCAGTGCCAGGGAGCCTAAGTTTCTGTGCAGATACCTGGTAAGCAGAACTTTAGAAGGAAATCTAGATTAGACAGGACATTTTTCCCATCGGTCCTTGGAGCTGCTCAGCCTTCATTAAAGTTTGAGGTAACACACTTTGTCTGTTCCCCATGCTTATAGAACGTGATAAAACAGAACATTCCACTAGCATCCCCCACCATTCGACAATTGGCATCATCTTGCCAAGGAGTTTGTCCGGGGGAGAGTATCTTGCCAGCTAACCACACAGAGTCTAGAATGTAGAGATATCGGCCTGCATTACAAATAAATGACATTTCAATTTGTGTTCAGCTAAAATGGACTAATACATCATGAGGAATGAACACCAAGCTGTCTTGCTAATCCAAGTCAATCATACTATGCAGCAGAGACTTCAGCAGTGTGACCCACTGGACTCCAGGAGAAAGGCCTCATTTGTTCTCATCTCACAAGTCATCAACAGTAAAATGGCCAATAGCTCTCCTTCCTGCAGAGATGGACTTGTCACCTGACAGATTGAACAAAACCGGTTACCGACCTCTCGTAACTGTTGTTCTTCGAGAGCTGTTGCTCATGACCACTCCAATTAGGTGTGCGTGCACCATGGGTACAATTGTCGGAGGGTTTTTCCTCTAGTGGTACCCATCGGGTCAGCTATGGAGCCCCCTGGACTGGCTCCTTTATGGTGGTGTATATAGGTCCTTGCCAACCCGCTGCTTGCTCAGTTCCTTGCTGGCTACTCCGACAGAGGGGAGGCAGGCGGGATTTGAAATGGACATGAGCAAGATATCTCAAAGAACAACAGTTACAAGAGGTAGATAACCATTTTTCTTCTTCGAGTGCTTACTCATGTCCATTCCAATTAGGTGACTCCCAAGCCTGTACTCTTGGTGGAGTGGTCCGAGTTCATCTGGTTGCAGATTGCAGCACTGCCCTGCCAAACGCTTTGTCATCTCTGGACTGTTGCGAAATTGCGTAATGTGAGGTGAAGGTGTGGCTAGAGGACCATGTGGCTGCCCTGCATATATCCTGAATGGGCACTTGAACTAGGAAAGCAGCAGATCGAGCTCTTGTAAAGTGTGCTGTCAATGTTGGGGCTGGAGTCGTGGCCAAGACGTGATCCAGAATGATATGCGTTGGGAGGAGATGGGACGCCCTTTCATCCTCTCTGCGACAGCGATGAAGAGCTGTGGGGACTTCTGAAACGGCTTTGTGCACTCGATATAGAAAGGCAGGGCGCATCTCACATCCAAGGAATGCAATCTCTGTTATTGGCATGTGGCTTGGGAAAAAACACAGGTAGGAAAATGTCCTGATTTATATGGAATTGAAAGTCTACCTAAGGAAGAAATGCAGGGTGTGGGCACAGTTGCACTTTGTCTTTATAAAAAACAGTGTAAGGGGGCTCAGATGTCAGCGCCTTGACTTCGGAGACCCTTCTGGCTGAGGTGATGGTCACAAGGAAAGCTACCTTCCAAGATAGGAAGAGCAAGGAACATGTCGCTATGGGCTCAAAGGGGAGGGCCAAAGCCTGGGAGGACCATATTGAGGTCCCAAGGAAGAAGAGGCTTCCTCACCTGAGGATACAGTCTATACAGCCCCTTGAGGAAGCTGCCTACCATTGAGTTTCCAAAGACTGACCCACCCTCCACCCCTGGGTGAAAGGCAGAGATGGCGGCCAAGTGAACCCTGATCGAAGAGATTGCCAACTCCTGTCATTTCAAGTTGAACAGGTAGTCCAAAACAAACAGGATCGAGGCTCGTGATGCAGCAGTACCCTTATGCATAGACCAAATTGAGAACCGTTTCCACTTGGCAAGGTAAGTGGCGGAGTAGAGGGCTTCCTGCTTCCGAGAAGTACCTCCTGAACTGAGTCGGAGCATTGAAATTCAGACTGGTTTAACATGGAGCTTCCTGTGAGGTGAAGGGACTATCAAAACCTGCTGTGGTCTTCTGTGATGAGGTCCGGGAACAGGGGAAGGGCTATGGGCCTGTCCACTGATAGGTCCAATAGCGTGGTGAACCAGTGTTGGCGGGGCCATGCTGGTGCTATGAGGATCAACAGGCGGACTTTGAGGAGGCCCCTGTGTATGAGAGAGAAGGGCGGAAACCCGTAGAGCAGGTGATTTGCCCTTGAGAGGTGAAATGCGTCCGCGATGGAACCTGGGCTGTGATTCAGGAAGGAGCAGAAGCGCTGACACTTTCTGTTGCTCTGTGTTGCGAATAGGTCCAGGAGGGGAAAGCCCTACCTCTGGAAGATGTCCAGGGCGATATTCGCTCTGAGGGACCATTCGTGCCTGTCAAATGAGCAGCTGAGCTGGTCTGCTAGCTCGTTCTGATCTCCTGGCAGATATGATGCCTCCAGGTGGAGGGAATGGGCGACACAGAAGTCCCACAGATTGAGGGCTTCCCAGCATAGGGGAGAGGAGTGAGCACCACCCTGTTTGCTGATATAGAACATCCCCGTGGTGTTGTCCATCAGTACCAGCACACAGTTGCCTTGAAGATGAGCTGAAACGCATGGCATGCCAGACGGACCGCCCTCAACTCTCTGACGTTGATATGCAGCGATAGTTCTGCCTGGGAGCACATGCCCTGTGTCCTGATACTGCCTAAGTGTGCTCCCCATCTGAGCGCCGAGGCGTCCATGACTAACTGTAGCGAGGACTGCGGTTTGGCAAAGGGTAGTCCCCCGCAGATCACCTGAGCCTGCAACCACCAACCAAGGGACTCTAGAACCTGCTGCGGGAGCATGACTATTCTTTCCAGAGAGCCCTGACTGAGCTTGTATACCTGCGCCAGCGATATTTGTAGGGGATGGAGACGCAACCTGGCATGCTGGACCACATAAGTGCAGGACACCATACGCCCCAGCAGTTTCATGCACTTTCTGGCAGTGGTTGTGGGGAATCGGCAGAGGCTCTCAATAATGTCCCTGACAGATTGGAAGAGGGCCTCAGGCAGGGATGCCCTGGCTTGCGTGGAGTTCAGAAGAGTCCCAATGAATTATATCTTCTGCGCTGGGGTCAGTGTGGACTTGGGCACATTCAACATGAGGCCCAACCTGAGAACTGTGGCATGGAGGTGCTCCTCCACTTGTGCTTGTGACCTGGCCTTGATGAGCCAGTCATCCAGGTACGCGAAGACTTGGACTTGATGTTTGTGGAGGAAGGCCACCACGACAGTCATGCACTTTGTGAATACCCGAGAGGCCGCCGAGAGCCTGAACGGGAGCACCCTGAATTAGTAGTGCTGGACATTGACCACAAACCGGAGAATTCATCTGTTGGTCGGGATGATGGAGATGTGGAAGTAAGAGTCCTTCAAGTTGAGGGCAGCGTACCAGTCCCGCGGATCCAGGGAAGGAATGATGGAGGCCAGGGAGACCATGCAAAACTTCACTTTCTTTATGAATATGTTGAGGTCTTGCAGATCTAGCATAGGTCTGAGCCTTGGCCTTGGGGTTGAAGACGTATCAGGGGTAGAACCCTTTCCCCATGAACTCCTGAGGAACCTCCTCTATCGCTCCGGGAGCGAGGAGCGATTGCACCTCCTGTAAAAGGAGATGCTTATGAGAGGGGTCCCTGAAGAGGGACAAGGAAGGGGGATGGGACTGCAGGAGGGAACAGAATTGGATAGAATATCCCACCTCTACTGTGCTCAGTACCAAGCAGCTGAGGTAATCTGGGCCCAGGAAAGGCAGAAGTGGGACAGACGGTTCACAAAGGGGGGAGAAAAATCTGGGAGATGGACTGGTGCTCCGTCCTCAGGCACACCTTCAAAAATTAGGCTTCAGGAGAGGAGGCTGTTTGGACAAACTGTGGCCCGGGTTGGAGGAGGATCTCGATGGCCTCCTCCAGTTGTTCCTACCCCTCCTTCTATTGAAATCCTGCCTTGTGCTCCCTGAGTAGCAGCATCGGGGAGGCTGAGGCTTGAAGGGCTTCCTCTGCGGAGCAGGGGGGTGGATTCCCAGGGACTTACAGGTTGCCCTAGAATCCTTCAGATTGTGCAGCCGTGAGTCTGTCTGCTCTCCAAAAAGACCAGCACAGTCAAAGGGGAGGTCCTGGATGGCTATTCTGGACCTCCGTGGAAGGCCCGACACCTGAAGCCATGAGCTTCTGCGCATAGTAATCGCAGTGGCCATAGTCTGCATAGCAGAGTCCGCAGAGTCCAGGACTGCTTGAAGGAAGGTCCGGACCACCACTTTACCCTCCTCGAGTATCCTGGTGAACTCCAAACGGGAGTCCACGGGCAACAACTCCTGGAACTTGGACAGGAGGGCCCAGGAGTTGTAAGCATATTGGCTAAACACTGCATGCTTGTTGGCGATGTGAAGCTGGAGCCCCCCGGTTGAATATACCTTGCGATCGATGAGGTCCAGCTTCTTGGCCTCCTTGGCCTTTGGAGTCGGACCTGGCTGTCTTTGCCGCTCCTTGTGATTGGTGGTGTCCACCACCAATGTGCCCAGCTGGGGATGGGTGAAGAGGTGCTCATACCCCTTCTGTGGAACAGCATATCGGCATTCTACCCCTCTAGCTGCTGGTAGGATAGAGGCCGGAGTCTGCCAGAGCACCTTAGTTGTATTTAAAATAGTTTTAATAAGAGGAAGGACCACCCTAGAGGGCTCCTCAGGAGCCAGGATATCAACCATTGGGTCTAAATGCTCTGTGACCTCCTCAGCCTGTAGGTTCAAGTTTTGCCACACCCGGCGAAGGAGTTCCTGATGGGCCCTGGTGTCCATTGCTGGCAGAGAGGTAGTCGTCCCTGCTACTGCCTCATCACGTGAGGAGGAGGAAGATAACTGGGGAGGGATTGGGTCCTATTCCCCTTCTGGGCAGTTTCAGGTGCATCCACTACAGGTGCCCTTCCTTGCACCGAGGATGGAGCGATAACAGCTCCCGTCTAAGGGTAGGATTGCCCCAGGCCTTCCTCTCGGGACACAGCCCACATTCCTGGATCCCTTGAGACCGATGTGGCTGACAGGGTCTCGCAGTGTCCCAAGGCCACTGAAGTCACCCTCGAGCCCGGCCCCTGGGCCTAGTGGTAGGCCCACAGGGTCCAGAAGGGCCACTGCACCGGCCTCTGCATCTGGGGAGGCCATGACACTGTTGGTGCCAGTTGCGGTGCATTGCTTCTCAAGCTGTGATGGCAGTGGTGCCGGGATCTAGAGTGGAACCAGCTCCGCCTGGAGGTGTAGGATTCCACCTCTGACTCAGAGGAGTACTCAGATGCGGACCAAGACAGAATGGTGCCGATGCTCCTTACCAGAGTCCTTTCTTGGAGCCAAGGGTTCCTGCACCGATGCCGGCGCCCTGCGCACCGAGGCTGCCGAAGCCGGCTCTGGCGCCGGCTGTGGGTGAAGTGCAGATTCCATTAGGAGGAGCTTCAGAGGAGAGTCTCTCTCCTTCTTTGTTTTGGGCTTAAAGCCACTGCAAATCTTGCACCTATCCGCCTGATGATTGTACCCAAGGCACTTGAGGCAGGAGTTGTGCAGATCGTCATGTGGCCTAGGCTTCAGACACTTCTCACAGGGCCTAAAGCCCTGGGACCGAGGCATGCCCCAGTCTGGGGGAAAGGGAATCAGGGAAGCCCCCCCCAGCTAAGTATTATTCAACTGATTAACACTAATGGGTAACTATTTACAGCAAGAAAAGGAGTACTTGTGGCACCTTAGAGACTAACAAATTTATTTGAGCATAAGCTTTCGTGAGCTACAGCTCACTCAAATAAATTTGTTAGTCTCTAAGGTGCCACAAGTACTCCTTTTCTTTTTGAGAATACAGACCAACATGGCTGCTACTCTGAAACCTATTTATAAGAGCTATTTGAAGAAAGACCACTAAGTAGGCACTTGCAATATGCAAGACCGAGCTGCTCCAACAACTGTCACTTGCGTTAAGAAGGAACTCAGCAGGCAGCGGGTCGGCAAGGACTTATATACACCTCCATAAAGGAGCCACTCCCAGGGGCTCCACAGCCAACCTGATGGGTACCTCTAGAGGAAAAGCCTTCCGACAATCATGCACGCGGCGTGTGCACACCTTATTGGAATGGGCATGAGCAAGTACCCAAAGAAGAACTGGAAGCTACCCAAATAAGCATCCCTAAAACTTGATGCCAAAATCATAAGATTGGCCATACTGGCTCAGTCCAATGGTTCATCTACACCAGTATCCTGTCTTCCAACAGCAGCCAATGCCAGGTACCCCAGAGGGAATAAACATAACAGAGCAACCATCAAGGGCCCCATTGCCCATTCTATGCTTCTGGCAAACAGAGGCTAGGGACACCATCCCTGCCCATCCTTGCTAATAACCATTGATGGACGTATCCTCCATGAACTTATCTAGATCTTTATTGAACCCTGTTATGGTCTTGAAATGAGTCCAGTGCTCTAACTAAATTGTATAAAGAGGGGTAAAACAATGCTTAGGAACCATATGTCGGCTAAAATAAATGCCTTTCATTTGCTAATGATCTCGATATCAACTGAGGCATTTATACTGGTGTCAATAACCATAGTATCCAAGTACCTCCTTCCACTCAAACTAAAATCTCAGCCTCTCTTTCTGACATCTCCTTGTGGACGTCCAGTCATCAGTTTAAACTCAACAAAAGAGCTCCTAAACCCCACCGCCAATCCCACCTCATAGCTTCCTTTCACGATCACAGGGGAGAACACCATTCCGCTTATCACTCAGGCCTGTAACCTGGGCATCATCTTCAACTGAGACCTCTCTCTAGGTGCTTATATCCAGACTATGTATAAATCTTGCAAATTCTTCCTGAACAACAGCTCTAAAATATGGCCTTTCCTCTGTACACTCAGCCAAAACTCTCTTTACATATACAATGATGGAGTCTAAATTAGCTGTTACCACTCAAGAAAGAGATCTTGGAGTCACTGTGGATAGTTCTCTGAAATCATCCACTCAATGTGCAGTGGCAGTCAAAAAAGCGACCAGAATGTTGGGAATCATTAAGAAAGGGATAGATAAGACGACAGAAAATATCATATTGCTTCCATATAAATCCATGGTATGCCCACACCTTGAATACTGCGTGCAGATGTGGTCGCCCCATCTCAAAAAAGATATATTGGAATTGGAAAAGGTTCAGAAAAGGGCAACAAAAATGCTTAGGGGTATAGAACAGCTTCCATATGAGGAGAGATTAATAAGACTGGGACTTTTCAACTTGGAAAAGGGGTGACTAAGTGGGGATATGATAGAGGTCTATAAAATCATGAGTGGTATAGAGAAAGTAAATAAGGAAGTGTTATTTACTCCTTCTCATAATACAAGAACAAGGGGCCACCAAATGAAATTAATAGGTAGCAGGTTTAAAACAAACACAAGAAAGTATTTTTTCACGCAACACACCTGTCAACCTCTGGAACTCCTTGCCAGAGGGTGTTGTGAAGGCCCATACTATAAGGAGGTTCAAAAGGGAGCTAGATAGATTCATGGAAGATAGGTCCATCAATTGCTATTAGCCAGGATGAGCAGGAATGGTGTCCCTAGCCTCTGTTTGCCAGAAGCTGGGATTGGGTGACAGGGAATGGATCACTTGATGATAACCTGTCTGTTCATTCCCTTTGGGGCACCTGCCATTGGTCACTGTCAGAGGACAAGATACTGAGCTTGATGGACCTTTGGTCTGACCCAGTCTGGCCGTTCTTATGTGTTTACGTTCTTTCAGGCCTTCACCATTTCACATCCCAACTACTGCACCCTCCTCCTCTCCAATCTTGACCAATTCCATCTTGCCCCAATTATACCCATTCAAACCACTGCTGCAAAGATCATTTTCCTGAATGGTCACTTCATCTCCGCCACCCCTCTCTCTGCATCCCTCCACTGCATCAAACACAAACTATTTGTCTTCCCTTTTAGGGCCCTTCCTGGTCTAACCTCTGTCACAAACCATGGAGACACAGAGGGCTTGTCTACACTGGCAATTTAATGAGCTGCAAATTTCTCGCTCAGGGGTGTGAAAAAACACCCCCACCCCCGAGCGCAGCAAGTTGCAGCGCTATAAAGCGCCAATGTAGAGAGTGCACCAGCACTGGGAGCTATGCCCCTCATGGAGGTGGGTTTTTTAAGCACTTTTTCATTACTTTATATATCAAAAGAAATAAAACACTCATAAAGCATCCTTAGCATATAAACAGTTCTTTCACACACAAAAAGGCTGCACATTGGCTCTCTTGTTCTACTTCACAAAAGAGGTGATAAGACCAAACATACTGAAACAGATGAAATTGTCAGACAAATGAAACCTTCCCTCCTTGAAAAACATCAGCGTCAAAACATTAGGGACAGCTTTCCTTTAAAAAGATAGTATGGATTTCTAAAAACCTAAATAATACGTTATATGGCCTCTGCTTTTGCTCTTTTAGTACAGAGGGAAGTCAGCTATGACAGTTGGCCTGTGGACTGAAAATAAAAACTGTGAATAGACAAAAGTTAGTGTTTGATTTTAAACAAACACTAAATTATCTTCAAATTTGCTAACTTAGATAGTACTCAGAGAAAAGATAGGAACAGCTGCTAGACTGGAAGCCACATTCATTATTGTTCTCCTCCCTTGTGTTTCCCATGTTTAAAACTAACCCAGAGGTTAAAACTCAAGACTTTGTTTTGTTTAATTCAGCCATAACGCAATTCAAGCCTGCAGTTAACCATTCAGTCTCGTCTCCAAAGATCAGTCTTTCAGATACATGTCACCTACAACTTTAAGATAAAAAAAGTTAACTATAATAAATGTCAAAATAACCTTTAAAAAGCTGAAAGCCTCATATTGGCAGGTAGCACTATGGAGACGTTCTTACTAACACATCTATGGAGCTTTGGGTAGCTCCTGCTGGTGGATCAGACACACGGATATTTGGGTAGGCCAGACTACCACCTTTTCCCCAATAGTCCTAAGTCTTAGACTCTAAGATCAGCAGTTAATGTGACAAGAGGACAACTTTATTTTATTTGGCACGGAGGTCCAGTTTCCATGCAACCTGGTGCTTCATGTCTGGATGAACAACAGGCACAAGATAATGAATCACATGTGTTGTTCAGATTTTGCAGATTCATTTTTCAGCTACAGAAAAACATCACTTGTCAGTCTTAGAATAGCAGCGTAGATCTAATGTACATTGCTGCTTGCAATTTTTTAAAAACATATACCAAAAAAGAAAAGGTTAAGTGATAAGAGAAGGCATTTTGATTCAATGCTTCAGTGAGTATTAGTGACACAGTTGTTAGAAAAGTGGGGAAGATGAGTTGTCAAGTTTTGTGACTTAACTTATGTTCCAGACAGATTTGTTAAAAACTTAGTGCTTTTCTTTTTAGTGCCCCATCTTTTTAATGTTTTTTAATAGTAATTGAATATACGACTCTGCACATAACAAGGAGGAGGACACATGTACAAGTAGTAATTCGAGATGGACAAAAGAACCAGCTTTCCCTGTGAAATATTGACTCGGCTCCAGTTCCTTCTTGCACCAACATGGATGTTACTTATAGTCTGGCAGCATGTGTAATTTCAAGGGGCAAGTTAATGACTGATTAATAAAAATCTACAGAATCATAAATGCAGTGGTGTCACCCTCTGCCCCTGGCGGAGGGCTCTCTATCCCCTATATCCCCTAGCTCCCAACTCCAGGTCCAGCAGCTCAAGGAAATGTTGTTAATACATTGTCATTGGAAATGGGTCAAGTTGGGTATCATTCGAAATACACAAACACAATGGTACCAAACATGACAAGCCTGGAACAATTATACAGATATCTATTTGAGAAAATGTTAAAAAACAATGTTAACACAGATGTCAAACATGCAAACCTCACAAAGTTAAATAGTGGCCCTCGACTGAAAATACTGTGTGATCAGTTACTGCTCAGAACAGAACACCGGATTTTTTTAATGTTACAGATTACTATAAATGAAAGGAGTGCTGCACGTTGATCTGCCAACATTGGCAAAAACTAAGCCATTCAGTGGCACTGATTATCGGCTTTGTTTATTACGCCAAAAGAGTTCTAAAGAGGCACTGGTTCAGATAGCAGAATCCAGCCAGAAATCACTGCAATCCATCCGCAAATGGCACGCCCATTGTTATACAATGGGCATCAAATAACATAATTAACTACAATCCAAAAAGAACAAGGAGTACTTGTGGCACCTTAGAGACTAACAAATTTATTTGAGCATGAAAGCTTATGATCAGATAAATTTGTTAGTCTCTAAGGTGCCACAAGTACTCCTTGTTCTTTTTGCTGATACAGACTAACACGCCTACCCCTCTGATACAATCCAAAAGTAATTTATTACAAAATCCTTGTTTTTACTTTGGTCTTGATAATGTTTAGGCATCTGTGGCAGGGTGTATCAGGCCCTCTGAGGCCTCAAATCCCATAAAGGAGCAGTGGCAGGGAGGCTTCCAAGTGGCCTCGAGAGGCTGCATGGGACACAGCCAGCCAGCGACGGGCTGCAGGGAGCAGCAGGGAGCAGCCAGGGGCCTCAGTGCAGAGCAGAGAGTAGTTGTTGCCTGGAGCCAGAGGAGTGAAGATGAGATATCAAAGGAGCGGAAGGCTGCAGACCTACTTCACAACCTGATAGCAGATGCCTCAATAGTGCAAGATGCTACAGAGATGGTGCATACTTCAAAGCACCTCCCTTCATCCTACTAGGATCATTTCCATCTTATCTGGGTTCAGCATTAGCCGGCTGGCAGCTGAAGCTGGGGAATGATGCTGTTACTGTTTGATGTAAATGAGATGTAGAACCCCGTACTACTGGCATTTCCACCCATGCTGTCTCATCAGCTCTCCCAGAGGCATCATCAGATGTGACCAACACAGGGGAGATGACGGAGTTCGTGGATTTGATCAATGAGGGTTCTGGATGGAAGATGATTTGCCCATAAAACCCCAGGTCTGAGAAGGACCTGAACCATATTAGGGTATTTCTGCTCAACCCTGCTGCATCTTTGAGACAAGAGAGGATAATTACTTGTACCACATATCACTAAAGGGTCTCAATGAGGGCTGATGGTCCTATAGTGCTAGATGTTGTCCAAACACATACGAAAACATTGGCCTTAACTTCCAAAGAATTTGCCATATCAATGTACAGGAAAGACACTAACAGAGCGAAATGTCAATGGCACACATCTTGCTCTATTTTCATTATTTTGGTATTTGCTGATCAACTGTATCAAACCCCGGAGAGAGGTACTGCAGAAGGAGCATGGATGTACAGCCACATATGGACAGGAAGTGGCTATTCATCAGAGAAACTTTCTGTACGGTGCCCTGGCAGGTGGCATTGGAGACCTGTTTTTACTGGAGTCTTGATTACCTTGCTTCGAAAAGGAAGATGACACGCTTGGTTTCTGTCTAGCAATGATCACCATTCCTTGAGGCTGCTGCATGTTTTAAAGTGAGTGGCAGATTCCACTCATTATGAAGTGCTGACAATCTCAGTTAGCAGGGCCCAAGCATTCTCTGCTCTCTTTTAGCAGACAAAGGGCCAAAATTCACAGTATGCAGCCATGAGGGCCATCAGTGCTTCCATGACTGCTTGTGTGAAAGATGATAAGATGTATGTTAGCTCTAGCTCCTGGATAACTCATCAAACTGAGGTCCTGTCTGTCTGTGATCACTAAAGATCTGTTTCAGAGTAACAGCTGTGTAGTCTGTATTCGCAAAAAGAAAAGGAATACTTGTGGCACCTTAGAGACTAACCAATTTATTTGAGCATAAGCTTTTGTGAGCTACAGCTCACTTCATCGGATGCATACCGTGGAAAATACAGAAGATGTTTTTATACACACAGACCATGAAAAAATGGGTGTTTATTTTTAACAGGAGAGTGGGGTTGGGAGGGGGGAGGGAGAAAACCTGGATTTGTGCTGGAAATGGCCCACCTTGATTATCATACACATTGTAAGGAGAGTGATCACTTTAGATAAGCTATTACCAGCAGGAGAGTGGGGTGGGGGGAGAGAAAACCTTTTGTAGTGATAAACACCCATTTTTTCATGGTCTGTGTGTATAAAAACATCTTCTGTATTTTCCATGGTATGCATCCGATGAAGTGAGCTGTAGCTCACGAAAGCTCATGCTCAAATAAATTGGTTAGTCTCTAAGGTGCCACAAGTACTCCTTTTCTTTTTACTAAAGATCTGGTGCACTTTCCCCAAAGGGCAGGATGTTAACTCCAAATATTTGGCCATATTACAATTTGAGTTATTACTGTACTGCCTCCTGAAAATCTCCCTACAATTTCAACAGGCAGCTGTTAAGCACTGAAAACGTATTTGGTACGTTACAAAACACGGAAAGAGGCTCCCTGCCCCAAGGAACTTGAAATATGAAAGACAAGACACAAAGACAGCAAGCCACAGTAGGTGGTACTCAGTTAAACGGTCATACTATGCACTCCCCTTTGGGTTTCAGAGTAGCAGCCGTGTTAGTCTGTATTCGCAAAAAGAAAAGGAGTACTTGTGGCACCTTAGAGACTAACAAATTTATTTGAGCATAAGCTTTCGTGAGCTACAGCTCACTTCATCGGATGCTCACGAAAGCTTATGCTCAAATAAATTTGTTAGTCTCTAAGATGCCACAAGTCCTCCTTTTCTTTTTCCCCTTTTAGTGTGTGCAGGACATGAGGGAGAGAGGGAGTCTGTAAGGGCTTGTCCTCACTAGAAAGTTACATTGAACTAGAACATGATCATGAAGAGCTGTGTTGACTAACGCAATACTGACCACGACTTAGTAGTCGTATGACCAGCATTTACCCATGACCATCTGGCACATTGCTGGACTTGACTTGTCCCTGTCTATGTTGTCTGAAAAGTCATGCTCAGCATGGAGTTAGCAGATGCAACTCTTCAGGATAGAATTCTAACTCAATGCAGTTTTCTAGAGAAGACTAGCCCAAAGAGAGATCTGAAGTAAGAAAGGGTGGAGTGTGCACTGTTTAACTATCAAACTATGGAGTAGCGTTGCTGCATTCTGTAAGAATCTTAAATGAACCAAATTGTACCACACAATCTTTATGGATAGTAATTCCATGCTTGAATAATAAGAATATAGCAGTACGGATATCTTACCGACCACCTGATCACGATGGTAATAGCAACTGTGAAATCTTCAGGGAGATTAGAGAGGCTATAAAAATAAAAAAACACAATAATAATGGGGAATTTCAACTATCCCCATATTCAAATGTCACCTCAGGACAGGATGCAGAGATAAAGTTTCTTGACACCTTAAATGACTGCTTCTTGGAGCAGCTAGCCCTGGAACCCACAAGAGGAGAGGCAATTCTTGATTTAGTCCCAAGTGGAGTGCAGGATCACAGTCCAAGAGGTGAATATATGAATCAGTTGGTAACAGTGACCATAACATTATAAAATTTAACATCCGCGGGGACGGCACGGTGAGAGAAGACACCACAGCAGGCCACCACAGTAGCATTTAATTTCAGAAAGGGGTGCTACATAAAAGGGAGGAAATTAGCTAAACAGAAACCAAAGGGTACAGAGCCAAAAGTGAAATCCCTGCAAACTGCTTGGAAATTTTTTAAAGACACAATAATAGAGACTCAACTTAAATGTATACCCCAAATTAAAAAACATAGTAAGAGAACCAGAAAAGTGCCATTGAGGCTAAACAACAAAGTAAAAGAAGCAGTGAGAGGCAAAAAGGCATCCTCTAAAAAGTGGAAGTTAAATCCTATTTAGGAAAATAGAAAGGAGCAAAAAACTCTGGCAAGTCAAGTGTAAAAATATAATTAGGAAGGCCAAAGAAGAATCTGAAGAATACCTAGCTAAAGACTCAAAAAGTAACAGCAAAAAAATTAAATACATCAGAAGCAGGAAGTCTATTAAACAACCAATGGGGCCACTGGACGATCGAGATGCTAAAGCAGCACTCAAGGACAATAAGGCCATTGCAGGGAAACAAAATGAATTCTTTGCATCAGTCTTCATGGCTGAGGACATGAGGGGAGATTCCCAAACCTGAGCCACTCTTTTAAGATGACAAATCTGAGGAACTATCCCAGTTTGAGTTGGTTTTGGAAAATTGATAAACAGTAATAAGTCACCAGGACCAGATGGTATTCACCCAAGAGTTCTGAAGGAACTCAAATGTGAAACTGCAGAACTACTAATTGTGGTACACAACCTATCACTTAGATCAGCTTCTGTACCAGATGACTGAAGGATAACTAATGTGATGCCAACTTTTAAAAAAGGATCCAGAGGCAGTACTGCCAATTACAGACCAGGCAAATGGGTTGAAACTATAGTAAAGAACAGAATTATCAGACACCTAGATAAACATGATTTGTAGGGGAAGAGTCAACATGGTTTTTGTAAAGGGAAATCATGCCTCACCAATCCACTAGAATTTGATGAGAGGGTCAATAAGTATGTGGACAAGGGTGATCCAGTGGATACAGTGTACAGTAGAACCTCAGAGTTACGAACACCCCAGGAAAGGAGGTTGTTTGTAACTTTGAAAAAACTTTAGGGTTGTTCTTTCAAAAGTTTACAACTGAACAGTGACTTAATACAGCATTGAAACTTTACTATGCAGAAGCAAAATGCTGCTTTTAACCATTTTAATTTAAATGAAACAAGCACAGAAACAGTTTCATTACCTTGTCAAATCTTTTATTTTTAGCAGTTTACATTTAACACAGTACTGTGCTGTATAGTATTTGCTTTCTTTTTTGGGGTGGTTGTGGGTGGAAGGGGGTCTCTGCTGCTTGACTGCGTACTTCCAGTTCCAAATGAGGTGTGTAGTTGACCAGTCAGTTCATAACGATGGGGTTCATAACTCTGAGGTTCTACTATACTTAGATTTTTATATTGTACTTTGACAAGGTCCCTCGCCAAAGGCTCTTAAGCAAAGTAAGCTAATATGGAATAAGAAGGAAGGTCTTCTTAGTAACTGGCTAAAAGACAGGAAACAAAGGGTAGGAATAAACTGTCAGTTTTCAGAATGGAGGGGGTAAATAGTGGGGTCCCCAGGGGTCTGTACTGGGCCCAGTCCTATTTAACATATTCATAAATGATCTGGAAAAAGGGGTGAGCAGTGAGGTGGCAAAATTTGCAGAAGACTACTCAAAACTACTCAAGACAGTTAAAAAAAAGCAGACTGTGAAGAGCTACAAAACAATCTCACAAAACTGGATGACTGGGCAACAAAATGGCAGATGCAATTCAGTGTTGATAAATGCAAAGTAGTGCACACTGGAAAACATAATTCCAACTATACCTATAAAATGATGGGATCTAAATTAGCTACCACTCACGAAAGGTGGATAGTTCTCTGAAAACATCCACTCAATGTGCAGTAGCAGTCAAAAAAGCAAACAGAATTTTGGGAATCATTAAGAAAGGGATAGATAATAAGACAGAAAATATCATATTGCCTCTACATAAATCCATGGTATGCCCACATCTTGAATACTGCGTGCAGATGTGGTCGCCCCATCTCAAAGAAGATATATTGGAATTGGAAAAGTTACAGAAAACGGCGACAAAAATGATATGGGGTATGGAATGGTTACAATATGATGAGAGATTAATAAGACTGGGACTTTTCAGCTTGGAAAAGAAACAATTAAGGGGGGATATGATAGAGGTCTATAAAATCATGACTGGTGGGGAGAAAGTGAATAAGCAAATGTTATTTACTCCTTCTCATAACACAAGAACTAGGGATCACCTAATGAAATTAACGGGCAGCAGGTTTAAAACAAACAAAAGGAAGTTCTTCTTCACACAATGCACAGTGAACCTGTGGAACTCGTTGCCAGGGGATGTTGTGAGGGCCAAGACTATAACAGTGTTCAAAAAGCACTAGATAAGTTCATGGAGGATAGGTCCCTCAATGGCTATTAGCCAGGATGCGCAGGGATGGTGTCCCTAGCCTCTGTTTGCCAGAAGCTGGGAATGGATGACAGGGGATGGATCACTTGATAATTCCCTGTTCTGTTCATTCCCTCTGAGCACCTGGCATTAGCCACTGTCGGCAGACAGAAGACTGGGCTCGATGGACCACTGTTCTGACCCAATATGGCCATTTGTACGTGAACGGCTGCTTTGACAGTTTGTAAAGTGTTCTGGAATTCTTTGAGACAAGAAGTGCTGCATAATGTGAGTTGTTATCATTATGTTATTACCTAAAGCTATGACAATCATTTAAATCTTAATACCCAGGAGTCCAGAAGGTCACCCCTACGAACCTATCACACTTTACATGACTCAGTACAGGAAAGAAGCCTCTCTCTCCCTACAGGCAAAGACACAGAAGATAAGCTACAGATGAAAATTCAGGTAGCATAGGAAAGGAGTTACAAGCCCCATAATTTTCCTTCCTGCAAGGATAAAGGCTGCACTGACAACCAAATCCCACTGTTTAAAATGTGGAAAAAAGAGACCAAGTAGTATCACAGGAATAAAAAGGCCAGGTCTCTGCCATCCACAGCAAATTACTCGATAATATGAAATGGCACTTGGAATGCACTGAACGGCCAGCTGCAGAGTATTTTTTAAATAATTAACACATTGGGATCACCCAGATGTACAGTTCAGATTCATCTGCTCATTGTAATTGCTACAGTAGTCACAACTTAATGAATCATCAATTGTGACAGGATCAATGAGCCAAACTGAACAACAAACTAAAGTTCGTAAAATTCATGCCTGGGGCACTCTCTCTCTCTTTACATTTCCATCACTTTTAGTGTCTGATTGATAAAGACAAGACTCTTTCTGCATCCTTCTCCTCTCTTGTTTATGTGAACGACACACTCTGAAGGTAAAAGTTCAGTTTTACTGCATCTGAGCCTTGGCATTAGTCCTCTGATCAGTTACAAAGCCTTCAACAAGCACATGAAGGATGGAAGCTGCAATGTAACAATTACGTTCCGTGCTAGAGAATTTTTCATGAGATATCATTGCTCCTGCAGATAAATTTAAACCAATCGAGTCACTAGGCCCTCTACTGTGCTACTTTATTGGACACAGTCAGTATAGGAAGACCAGGGTACCCAATAGCTTTCCTGTGAAGGACAGGATGCAGGAAGTGGCAAATGCACTGTGGATCCTCCCCATAACCTGTATCCACACAGCCAGCTTGAGAGGGATTTTCCCCTCATTAGCATCTGATGAGTGTTGACAAGCTGAGTTGTGAATCTAACTGCCCCTGTAATGCCAGTGAAGACATTCACTTCACATTCACAGGAAGACTCTGCCTGGTGCTACTTTGCCTCGCCCATTGGGAAGAAAGAGACCAATGTATCTTTGAATATGGGTGTGTGAATTAAGAAAGCATCTCCTTTATCTTCTCACTGTCAAAGATGAAGAAACATGTGGTTGAGGCTAACATGAAATCTCCTCAATGTACGTGGCATGCTCCAGAGATTCTGGATGGTTACCATGCATTAGCTACAGACAGACTGTGCCACCCTCTTTCTGCACTCCTGGAACAGAGAGCAATCTCTTGGCATTGCCTGGAGTGTTTTCTGGGTGGAGCACTATGTGGTAGGTAAATCCTGTTTGAGATGGTGCAGGCAGAAGATGCTGTGCTGTGCATGTCCAGGCCACGAGAAGTTGTGAATCATGAAGTGGGAGGATATAAGGCCTGTTTTTTCTCTCTCACTCTTCAACAGACTCAGCCTTTTCCTCCTTTGCTCTTGTTCTCCATATTGAATATTCTCTGATCCTGGGCTGTGCATCCTCCAGACATATACCTTTCCCCACAACACTATTTAACATCACCAGCTGACAAGTTGTACCTCAATTTATCATCAACACTTTCACTACCCTTCTTTCCTCTCCAAGGTGGCCAGTGAGATGACAAAGGTACTACTAAAATCAGAGACATAGAAAGATGAATTTTAACCTTGCTTGGCTGGTAAGGGTGATATACAAACTGTGGATTGTGAAGCAAAAACCAAGGCTTCGGATTCTAAGTTGGAGGAAGTACTCCACAGGTTAAATGCTTCCAGTCATCACCACCGAGCAAGAAAAGTGGTTGAAAGATCATTAGTTTGGGAATATAACTGCATTAAGTTACAACTCTAAATCAGCATTTGCATGTCTCCATTGAACTCTCAGATCTAGAATTTGGAGAGATTTCATTTGGGCTGGATCCATGTGATAAAGGGACTGAAGCAACAGAGCAAAGGATTAGCATGACAGATGAACACACTGCAGTTTTTCCCCCTGGCATCATCCATCCTGGATCAAGGATCTTGAAAAGAGGGCTCTTATAATGTCTCACGCCCACTGGTTTTCTTTGGGAGAAAGGATTTTTAAAGAGCTCTAAGCAGAAGGAAACTGAGCAGGTCAGAGGTACCAATAAGAATGACTGCTGTATTATTAGACTTTGAAATTTCGGAGAAGACAATCAACAGTTTGCAACTGCTATGGGGAAGAAGCTGGCTGAGTACCATAAGATTAATGTTAGATTAACATTCAGGTGAGCTTCTTAAAGAGCCTATGGAGGGCAAATATTTTAACCCTCAGTGCACCAATTGTGCTAGGTGCAGAAACAGAGTACAATTAATGAATCAACAACAACATGATGACTTTTTGAGGCAATGTTATTTATCCATAATCTCTAGCACCAACTTCCTGGGAGACGGGGCTCAATGGTTTTTCCTGATCAGTAACTGGTACTGTATTTTAACAGGTGCCTTAACCATAGACTCTCCCCTACTCCAAACAGTATTTAAAAAAAAAAAAAAAAAAAGACAAAAGACACAAGATAAAGTAGGAGCTGAGTCTTGAGTCTGAGCTCAATGGATTGAAACCAACTGTTAAAATAATCACGACTGGCAGGCCTTTGTTGCAAGTCAACTTCATTTTGCACTGTCAACGCCTCAGGCTGAGATCAAGAGGTGGTCAATCGATAATAATGGTTTGATTATACTTCTTCAAGAGGGGAAGGAAGGGGAAAAGTATCAATGAAATTTCCTCCTCTGCACGTATTGTAGGTGATAGATGAACGACAAATTCCTTTATCATACTTCTCCCAGCATGGAGGTCTGGTTTTTGAAGCACTGTGGTTGCTTCAGCTATTTGAGTTCATTAGCACACTGTGTCGTTTCAAACTTACCGTTTGCTGGGTGTCTCATTAGGATTCAGGTTCCCATCTTGAGAACGGTTTATTTGGTGCTGTGATTTTTAGTGGGAATGTAAAGAAGAAAAGGTGGATCTCTAACCAGAGAAGCTTCTCATAATCGTAAGATTTAATGATGTTTTGTAGGTATTTGCACTGAATTCTCTGCAACTGGATAGGTACTATAATGTTTCGTTCTCTCAATTTTTACTGACTGGAAGTGTGCTTCCCTCATTTCTGTATAGGGAGTTATTGAAGATCACTGTGATCCATATATATATGGAAACACTTAGCACCACAGTGATCTTCAGTATATATATGAGAGACAGAGTGTGTGTACACAAGTTACCTTGTAACAAATCATAGAATCATAGAATATCAGGGTTGGAAGGGACCCCTGAAGGTCATCTAGTCCATCCCCCTGCTCGAAGCAGGACCAATTCCCAGTTAAATCATCCCAGCCAGGGCTTTGTCAAGCCTGACCTTAAAAACCTCTAAGCAAGGAGATTCTATGTATGACAATATATATATATATTCTATAAATGACAATATACATGCCACAATAAATTTACGCACAAACAAGTTTGCGCTATTATGAGTTAATTCAAAAGTTAATTTCTGCCATAGAAGTTAAGGAATGGAAAAGACCTGTCAGGCCATCTTGTCTGTCCCCTTTCTCCTTTCCTTAGGGTCCATTGACATTTTCAGGAGAATTTTCCAGTTTCGTTTCCAAAGATCCATGTGATGCGTTCTTCAGACTCTCTTGGAGGACTATTCTATAGCCTAGCAGACTTCAAAAGCTCTGAACACACAATATGACTAACTTTAGCAGTCAGCAGAAGATATCAGGCAGGGTTGACATATGTACTACAGAGAACACAGCTATCAGTAATAGGTTGCTACGCTTCTCCATATAAGCTCTCAGAATGGGATAACTTGAAGGAGATCCAGCAGTAAGAAAGAAAGATCCAGTATGTTTGAGCTTGAAACATATGGTAAGTAAGGAGCTGTTATTCTTTAACTTCTGAGGGACACTAGTAGAGCTGAAATGTATGTGATGTTTGTCTTCTTTTCATATGAGTAGCATTTATGGATGCAACTACTCAAGTCTTCCAAAGTTACAAATTAATTAGATCTCTGTGTCTCTCTTCTGCTAGAATTAACTCAATCTCCATCCAAGTGCATCTTATGCTTAGAAACAACAGGGAGTCCGGTGGCACTTTAAAGACTAACAGGTTTGTTTGGGCATAAGCTTTCATGGATCTGAAGAAGTGGGGTTTTTACCCACAAAAGCTTATGCCCAAATAAATCTGTTCAATAAAATAGTAGCTAAAGGAGAACTGGTCAACATAATTTATTTGGACTTTGTCAAAAACCTTCATAAGAGACTATTCGTGGGGTGAGAATCATAGGACTAGAAAGGACATTGAGAGGTCATCTAATCCAGTACCCTGCACTCATGGCAGGGCTAAGTATTATCTAGGCCAGCGGTGGGCAAACTACAGCCAGCGGGCCGAGATGTTTTAAGCCAGCCTGCAAGTTCCTACTGGGGAGCGGGGTCTGGGGCTTGCCCCGCTCCGGTGCTCCAGGCGGGGCGCCGAGTCGGGGGCCGCACGATATGGCTCGGCCCCGCTCCAGCCGGGGTGCTGGTTCGGGGGGCCGCTCCGGAACTCCAGCTGGGATGCAAGGTTGGAAGCTGCACCACGTCGCTCCCGGAAGCCATGGCATGGCCCTGTTCTAGAGCTCCAGCTGGGAAGCAGCGTCAGGGGACACACCATGAGACTCCTGGAAGCCGCAGCATGGCCCCATTCCAGCACTGTAGCCAGGGCGCAGGGTTAGGGGCTGCTCTGGCTCCTACGTGCTCCAATGGCCCCCTCTGACACTCCAGTGGGAGCTGCATGGGTGGTGCCTGTGGACGGGGCAGCGTGCAGAGCTGCCTGATTGTGCTTCTGCGAAGGAGCTAGAGAAGGGACATGCCACTGCTTCTGGGAGCTGCTTGAGGTAAGCACCGCTCAGCTCCTGCACCCCTGAGCCTCTCCCCACACTCCAACCCCCTGCCCTAGCCATGATCCCCCTCCTGCCCTCGGAACCCTTTGGTCGCAGCCCAGAGCTCCCTCCTACACCCCAAACCGCTCATCCCCAGTTCCACCCCAGAGCCCACACCCCAGGGCCCGCCATACAATTTCTATTCCCAGATGTGGCTCTCAGGCCAAAAAGTTTGCCCACCCCTGATCTAGACCATCCCTGACAGGTATTTGTCTAACCTGATCTTAAAAATCTCCAATGATGGAGATTCCACAACCTCCCTAGGCAATTTATTCCCATGCTTAACCACCCTAACAGTTAGGAAGATTTTCCTTATGTTCAGCCTAAATCTCCTTTGCTTCAATTTAAGCCCATTGTTTCTTGTCCTATACCCAGAGGTTAAGGAGAACATTTCTTCTCCTTCTTCCTTGTAATAACCTTTTATGTACTTGAAAACTGTTATGTCCCCTCTAAGTCTTCTCTTTTCCAGATGAAATAAACCCAATTTTTTCAATCTTCCCACATAGGTCACGTGTTCTAGACCTTTAACCATTTTTGTTGCTGTTCTCTGGACTTTCTCCAATTTGTCCACATCTTTCCTGAAATGTGGCATCCAGAATTGGACATAATACTCCAGTTGAGGCCTAATCAGCGCAGAGTAGAGTAGAAGAATTACTTCTCGTGTCTTACTTACAACACTCCTGCTAATAATCCAAGAATGATGTTTGCTTTTTTTGTAACAGTGTTACACTGTTGACTCATATTTAGCTTGTGGTCCACCATGACCCCCAGATCCCTTTCCGCAGTACTCCTTCCTAGGCAGTCATTTCCCAGTTTGTGTATGTGCAACTGATTGTTCTTTCCTAAATGGAGTACTTTGCATTTATCCTTATTTAATTTCATCCTATTTACTTCAGACCATTTCTCCAGTTTGTCCAGATCATTTTGAATTATAATTCTATCCTCCAAAGCACTTGCAACCCCTCCCAGCTTGGTATCATCCACAAACTTTCTAAGTGTACTCTCCGCCATTATCTAAAGCACTGATGAAAATATTGAACAGAACCAGACCCAGAACTGATCCCTGTGGGACTGCACTCGTTATGCCCTTCTGGCATGACTGTGAACCACTTATAACTACTCTCTGGGAATGGTTTTCCAACCAGTTATGCACCCACCTTATAGTAGGTCCACCTAGGTTGCATTTCCCTAGTTTGTTTATGAGAAGGTCATGTGAGACAGTATCAAAAGCTTTACTAAAGTCAAGATATACCATGTCTATCACTTCCCCCCATCCACAAGGCTTGTTATCCTGTCAAAGAAAGCTATCCGGTTGGTTTGACACGATTTGTTCTTGACAAGAAGTCACAAGAACGCGAGGCAGGATATGACAACTCTCTGGACCAATCCTGAACCAATCTCAGGAGATCTGATTTGGGAAACGAGAAAGAGAACAGTTGTTTCTGAATCAGAAATATACTCAAGTTTAAGAAGTCAGTGTCTTCTCAGACTCCAGGTTTTCACCTCAGGGTACAATTCCCAAAGGTTCCACTGTGTATTGGTTTCAGAGTAGCAGCTATGTTAGTCTGTATTCACAAAAAGAAAAGGAGGACTTGTGGCACCTTAGAGACTAACAAATTTATTTGAGCATAAGCTTTTGTGAGCTACAGCTCACTTCATCGGATGCATTGTGTATTGGTTATGTGAGATTCCATTCAAAACTTTTCAAAGGATGTATTTCTTGCTTCATAAACTAAGTGGAATGAACCTGACTGATAATGTCAGTACATGGCAGTCTTCTGATGGAGTTGGTCATTGTGGATACATTATATGGTCATGTACCATTAGTTAAACATTTAAACAGAGATGAGAGATGGAAATGATGGTATTTGGGTCTAATGAGTTCTACAGATCTGCTGACTCTCCTGTTTGGAGAAGAGATTGACAACACTAAGCTTTCTAAACTAAACTAAAAGCAAAAAATAAATTTAAGTACATTAGAAGCAGGAACCCTGCCAAAGAATTAATGGGGACACTGAATGATCGAGGTGCTAAAGGAGCACTCAAGAAAGACAAGGCCATTGTAGTGAGGCTAAATGAATTCTTTGCATCGGTCTTCACTGCAGAGTTTGTGAGGAAGATTACCACACCTGTGCCATTCTTTTTAGATGACAAACCTGAGGAACTGTCCCAGATTGCATTGTCAATAGAGGAGGTTTTAGAAGAAATTGATAAACTAAAAAGTAATAATTCAACTTCACTACCAGGCTAATTGGTTGAAACTATATTAAAGAACAGAATTATCGGACACATGGATGAACATGATTTGTTGAGGAAGAGTCAACATGGCTTTTGTAAAGGGAAATCATACCTCACCAATTTATCACAATGCTTTAAGGTTGTCAACAAACATGTGGACAAGGGTGATCCAGGGATATAGTGTACACGGATATTCAGAAAGCCTTTTACAAGGTCCCTCACCAAAAGTTCTTAAGCTAAATAAGGAGCCATGGGATAAGGGGAAGATCCACTCATGGATCAGTAACTGGTTATAAGATAGGAAACAAAGGGTAAGAATAAATGGCCAGTTTTCACAACGGAGAGAGGTAGGATCTGCTCTGGGACCAGTGCTGTTCAACATATACATAAATGATCTAGAAAAGGGGGTAAACAGAGAGGTGGCAAAATTTGCAGACGATACAAAATTACTCAAGATAGTTATGTCCAAAGCTGACTGCAAAGAATTATTGACATTTCATTAAACTGGGTGACTGGGCAACAAAATGGCAGATGAAATTCAATGTTGATAAATGCAAAGTAATGCACACTGGAAAACATAATTCTGATTATACATACAAATTTATAGGGTCAAAATTAACTGTTACCACTCAAGAAAGAGATCTTGAATAGTGGATAGTTTTCCAGAAACATCTGCTCAGTGTGCAGTCAAAAAAAGAGAATGTTCGGAATCATTACGAAAGGTACAGGAAAATAAGACCGAAAATATCATATTACTAATATAAATCCACAATACTGCCACACCTTGAATACTGGTCACCTCATCTCAAAAAAGATATTAGAATTGAAAAAAGTACAGAAAATGGCAACAAAAATTATTAGGGCTGTGGAACAGCTTCCGTACGAGGAGAGATTTCTAAACTGAAGAGTCCCAGGTTTTTAAAGAGACAGTTAACGGGGGAATATGACAGAGGTCTATAAAATGAGAATGCTGTGGAGAAAGTGAATATGGAAGTGTTGCATCCCTTCACATAACATGAACACCCAATAAATTACTAGGCATCAGCTTAAAAAAGAATTAGGTAAGTTCCTGGAGGACAGATCCATCTATGGTTATTAGACAGGATGGTCAGAGATGCAACCCCATGCTCTGGGTGTCCCTAGCCTCTGACTGCTAGAAGCTGGGAGTGGATGACAGGGGAGGATCACTCAATAATTGCCCTGCTTGGTTCATTCCCTCTGAAGCACTTGGCATTGGCTGCTGTCGGAAGACCGGATTCTGGGCTAGATGGACCATTGGTCTGACCGAGTATGGTCATTCCTGTATTCTTCGGCTGACAAAGTTACTTCTCAATTGTCTCGTTTGCAGCCAGGAAAGCCACTTTCTTTAACTAAATTAAAAAACAACATTAAAGTAATGCTACATTTCTCGTTTAATCTGACATAAATAAGGAAATTTAGAAATCTAGACTCTGAGGTGATGGGTGGTTTGTAGGTATCAAAGATAGAACAGCTGCACCACAGTCATTTAGGATACCCTGGCATGTCTAGGTATTAGGAGCACACAGGATACAATGCATGTAACAACTGTTATTACTCAGGCAATACAAGGTGAGTTAAACAGTGATTGTGAATGCTCTTGGCCCTAGTTAAAGTTAAGTCCTTAATGCTCACCTCTATCCCTATGATTCCTGGGGTGTCAGAACCTCAAGAAACCTCTTATTTCCCCCCATCCTCAAGGTCTCATTTTGCAGTCACCACCTTAGCAGCTGAGAAACTAACAAAACTTTGAGCCAGTCAACACGGCTGCTAAGTCTGCCTGCCAGAGCAATATAAGGGCACCTGCTGTTGCGCAGTGAAAGGCATTCTTTCCTTATGAGTAGAACGCGCACCTTGCCATCATGGGGCTTGAGTCTGAACAGTGAACGAGGCTCTCCGGCAGGGCAGGGCAGGGCATCACACATAGGTCATCCACAAATGATTGGCTTAATTTTAACTTTTGTTAAAAACATGGTACACCACCAGCTAAGGGGAAAAAACCAGCCTTCTAGGCAGCTCTGTTTCTATGTATGTCACAGTGCTATTTGGAAGTTTCCCAATGCAGGAAAGCATGCAGAGACTCACTGTACTGCAGCACTCAGGAATGCAATGTTTACAGAGGGCATTTAACCCAGTATCACACCAGTCTCTTCTATACAGTTAGACCAATTTCAGTGGAAAAGAACAGTGGGATTCGAATTTGTGGCACAGTCTCCCAAGGGAGACTATAGAAGACCTATTACTTAGGCCATGTAAAACTAGACTCCTTGAGCATATACAAGGGAGAACAGCCATGTATTGGCCAAGAGAATGGACAAGACATTTCTAATATCTTCTTCTACAGAAAGGGCACATTTCATCACTCTTAAGATGAGCTACAGTGCACATTTGGGGTTGCAGCATTCAACTTTGCATACAGACATACTGCATCTAAACCGAATCAAGCTCTCCTCCCTCATCACTCTAATTTTATAACAGTTACTGACAGATTTTTCCTGGCAAGAAGATGTGAAAGAAAACGAGAGACACATTAGCCAAAAGGGGATGTCCTTACTGATCCTTTCGTAACTAGCCAAGCATAAATAAGGATTAAACGCAGCTAACTTTTGTTTACCATAGCTATGCTGAAACCGCTGTTAGACGAGTGTTTACAACAGGACATATTGTTTCAGGCCTTTGGAGATCCAGCTCTCTGCAGAAATCATTTGTAACTGTCAAGTGTTTATCATTTGCAGTGTTTCAAACTGGGTAACTCCAGGAACTGGGATGGAGCCAGCAGATGGTGAGAGAAATTAAGCTCATGACATGGTTCAGTAATCAGTGAGCCACAATCTGATGGAGGTGCATCCCACCCCAATACAATGTACTCTGGAGTTTTACTAGCTTCTGGGGCTCCATTACAATTCACCAGAACTTCCCTGACTTCTGGCAGGGAAAGTCCATCAAGTAAAACTCACCTGGTGGGTTACCTTGAAACTAAAGCCTACAGTGTAAGTAAAAAGAAAAGGAGTACTTGTGGCACCTTAGAGACTAACCAATTTATGTGAGCATAAGCTTTCGTGAGCTACAGCTCACTTTATTGGATGCATACTGTGGAAAGTGTAGAAGATCTTTTTATATACACACAAAGCATGAAAAAATACCTCCTCCCACCACTTCATCGGATGCATACTGTGGAAAGTGTAGAAGATCTTTTTATATACACACAAAGCATGAAAAAATACCTCCTCCCACCAGTGGGGTGGGAGGAGGCATTGTTTCATGGTCTCTGTGTATATAATGTCTTCTGCAGTTTCCACAGTATGCATCCGATGAAGTGAGCTGTAGCTCACAAAAGCTTATGCTCAAATAAATTGGTTAGTTTCTAAGGTGCCACAAGTACTCCTTCTCTTTTTGCGAATACAGACTAACACGGCTGTTACTCTGATCCAGTGTAAGTAGTCCCTCTGCTGCTATTTTGCTTCTCCTCAACAGGAGTTACTTCATGGCAGGGTTTGGCAGCACACTCAAGATGAATGCACTGGGGCTCAAAACAAGCTCAGTTATGCAGCAGATAATAAGTCTAGGATACAAGGCATGAGGGATTTGTGTAAACGAATGCTGGAAATGGAAATGAGAGATAATATTTTAGCATTCATTAAACTTAAAACCAAGGAGAATTAAGCTCTAAATGTGTTTCTTCACTGTTGCCTTGATATGACACAACATGCTCTGGGCAGCAGAGGGCTGAAAAGTCTGTTCACAGAGTATCAAGGTTCACCAAGGTTGAGATCATTTCTCACCACTGTTTATTAAGGCTACAAACTGAAGATAACAATGCCTATGTTCCAAACTCTTGGGAGAAAGCACAGTACTTCACAGCTAAGCAAGCTCACTACGTTGGCCAAGGCGAAGGTAAACCCTGGTGAAAGATCCTGCACTACTTTTTCCCTATGCCTGCCAATTGGAATTTGCAAATCAATGCTGAGAGAATGCAGATTACAAGAGACCAGTGGAGAACATAATTACCTCTGCCTTTCTTAATATAGTGACGAAGCTGAAGACGCAAGGCATTTTGTTAAAGAGCAGTATGTGAAGACTCTTGTAATCAGGTTTGTTCAGGGTAGGAAATATTGCCAAATTCTTGCCACACTGCTCATCCTTCTCTATTTACATTTCATATAATCACCCTACTTAAAAAGCTCTATAATGCTAGACGTAATCCTGCACACTGCAACTGAATAATATATTTATTAATTTGTTACATGGAGTGTCCACCAACTGTCCCTGAAGGTTTCCTTGGGAATGTTTGTCAATTTATTGATTCTAACCCTCCCCTGTTTGCTTTGCTTTCACCCTGCTGCTAGGCATGCAAGAGTGTACTTGTATGCTGCTTCAGGTCATAATTGAAAAAGACAGAAATGTTCAATATGACTCATACATAATTCAGCTTATCAGCTGCCCAGGAGAAAAAGAGAAGAGGGGGTGTTCACATGTCTACCTCACCCGCTATCAACAGGAGAAATAATTTTCAATTATATTAAGTATATGCAGCTCTGCTCCCAAACAGGATTTGAAGTTACACAGAAAAAAACAGGGAGATGCAAGCAGCTGATTAAGGATGTGGCAGGGAATCAAACTCTTAACAGAACATTCACATGTGTTTGAGCTCCTGGCTCCTACAGGAAGAAATGAGACTCCAGCTTGTCTCTTAATATACTGAATAGAGTAAGTTAGCAATCAGAAAAGACAATGTGCCATTGATGCACAAAACACAGCAGAAATCTAAATCAAATAAAGCTCCAGATTAGTCTGCAACCAACAGAGAAGTCAGCTAAACCCTGAATGTTTGTGAACTTCTGGTTTCAGTGCTAAGGTCTGTGCTCTAAAGATCAAATTGTGAAGAATTCAAAGGGTTGTAATGTAAAATCAATATGTGCTGTGCCTTTAGCAGCATGTACCCCTGAAAATGTCTGTGATGAGCAGAGCTCTGCTGCGCACCTGGGATCTTTGTACTGGTCAGGCTCTTGAAAGACAGCAGGTTTGCACCATTTCAATTTCCACCTGACAGCAATTACAAAAACTATAGGTTTCAGAGTAGCAGCCGCGTTAGTCTGTAATCGCAAAAAGAAAAGGAGGACTTGTGGCACCTTAGAGACTAACAAATTTATTTGAACATAAGCTTTCGTGAGCTACAGCTCACTTCAATCCGATGAAGTGAGCTGTAGCTCACGAAAGTTTATGCTCAAATAAATTTGTTAGTCTCTAAGGTGCCACAAGTCCTCCTTTTCTTTTTACAAAAATTATGTTAACCACACGATCAGCAAGAAAAGCCAAACCCCACTAAGATCCCTGAGGATTTCACCCTCCTATTTAATTTTCTCATTTGCTTCACACAAAACGTGCCGTTTCCAGACAGCTTGGTAGAATTCTTGTTGGGGAAGAAAAACAAGAGGAAGAGGAGCCTGGGCTAAAGTGTATTCCCTGAGTGCCGGAGAGCGCCCTGCAGGATCAGCTGGCCAGGCCTAGTATCCACGCTGACGTTACCTGAGCAAAGAGAGAAGTGGTTTCAGGTATAGCCACAATGCAGGAGAAGCGTCACAAACCCCCATGCTTATGCATAGCAGACATCAGGTGCAATATGGAAATGGGCACAATAAAGAGGGACATTGAGAAGAGAAGGGCAAAGATTTCGCTAAAAAATAAGAACTTATCTGTAAAAATCCTCAAAGGAAAAAAAAAGGATAAAACATTGTGTCCAAGTCTAATTAGCTCTACACCGTATTTTAACGAATGGAGCTCATCTTCTCCCTCAGCCCCAGGAAATGCGAGTGGGAGATTCCCTGATTCCCGCGCCAGAACAAGTAAGCTCACAACTGCGTGTGTGTGCATGCACCCAACAAACCCACACATATCAGACACCTTCCATTTTAAACCACATTTCCACTCCCTCAGAACTTTCATAAACATTTTCCTTTTGGGGTGAAATTCCCTGCTTAATCTCAGCCATAGTACACATTTATTATTTTGACACTGTGGTAATGCCCACCATGGACTTGGTGCACCTCTAAAGCAGAGGTAGGGCAGTGCCACTACCCCCACATTACAGATGGGGAACGGGAGGCTCTGAGATTGTGAGAGTTACAAAGAGTCCTGTGGCACCTTATAGACTAACAGACGTACTGGAGCAGGAGCTTTCGTGGGTGAACACCCACTTCGTCAGATGCATGTAGTGGAAATTTCCAGAGGCAGGTATAAATATGCAAGCAAGAATCAGGCTACGGATAACGAGGTTAGTCCAATCAGGGAGGATGAGGCCCTCTTCCAGCAGCTGAGGTGTGAACCCCAAGGGAAGAGAAACTGCTTTTGTAGTTGGCGAGCCATTCCCGGTCTTTGCTTAATCCTGAGCTGATGGTGTCAAATTTGCAAATGAACTGAAGCTCATCAGTTTCTCTTTGAAGTCTGTTCCTGAAGTTTTTTTGCTGTAGGATGGCTACCTTTAAATCTGCTATTGTGCGTCCAGGGAGGTTGAAGTGTTCTCCTACAGGTTTTTGTATATTGCCATTCCTAATGTCTGATTTGTGTCCATTTATCCTTTTATGTAGGGACTGACCTAAGTCGTGCAGAACGCAATGCCATCCACAACCTCAGAAACAATCCTGACGTTATAATCAAAGAGGCTGATAAAGGAGTTGCTGTTGTCATCATGAACAGGTCTGACTACCAAAAGGAGGCTGCCAGACAACTCTCCAATACCAAATTCTACAGGCCACTTTCCTCAGATCCCACTGAGGAATACACCAAGAAACTGCACCATCTACTCAGGACACTCCCTACACTAACATAGGAACAAATCAACATACCCTTAGAGCCCCAATCGGGGCTACTCTATCTACTATGCAAGATCCACAAACCCTGAAATCCTGGACGCCCCATCATCTCGGGCATTGGCACTCTCACTGAAGGACTGTCCAGATATGTGGACTCTCTACTCAGACCCTACGCCACCAGCACTCCCAGCTATCTCCGTGACACCACTGATTTCCTGAGAAAACGACAATGCATTGGTGATCTTCCAGAAAACACCATCCTTGCCACCATGGATGTAGAGGCTCTCTACACAAACATCCCACACACAAATGGAATACAAGCGGTCAGGAACAGTACCCCTGATGATGCCACAGCACAACTGGTTGCTGAGCTCTGTGACTTTATCCTCACGCACAATTATTTCAAATTTGGTCACAATAGATACCTCCAGACCAGTGGCACCGCTATGGGCACCCGCATGGCCCCACAGTATGCCAACATTTTTATGGCTGACTTAGAACAACGCTTCCTCTCGTCCACTCACACCTCTACCTACGCTACATTGATGACATCTTCATCATCTGGACCCATGGGAAGGAAACCCTGGAAGAATTCCACCACGATTTCAACAGCTTCCACCCCAACATCAACCATAGCCTGGACCAATATACACGGGAGGTCCACTTCCTAGACACCACGGTGCAAATAAGTGATGGTCACGTTAACACCACCCTATACCGAAAACGCACCGACCGCTATGCCTACCTTCATGCCTCCAGCTTCCATCCCAGATACACCACACAATCCACTATCTACAGCCAAGTGCTGAGGTACAACCGCATTTGCTCCAACCCCTCAGACAGAGACCAACACCTACAAGATCTTCACCAAGCATTCTCAAAACTATGATAACCGCACGAGGAAATAAGGAAACAGATCAACAGAGCCAGACATGTACCCAGAAGCCACCTGCTGTGAGACAAGCCCAAGAAAGAAACGAACAGAACTCCACTGGCCATCACATACAGTCCTCAGCTAAAACCTCTCCAACACATCATCAGTGATCTACAACCCATCCTGGACAACGATCACTCACTTTCACAGGCCTTGGGAGGCAGGCCAGTCCTCGCCCACAGACAACCCGCCAACCTGAAGCATATTCTCACCAGCAACGACACACCACAGTAACTCTAACTCAGGAACCAGTCCACGCAATAAACCTCGATGCCAACTCTGCCCACATATCTACACCAGCGACACCATCACAGGACCTAATCAGATCAGCCACACCATCACCGGTTCATTCACGTCCACCAATGTAATATATGCCATGTGCCAGCAATGCCCCTCTGCTATGTACATCGGCCAAACTGGACAGTCCCTACGTAAAAGGATAAATGGACACAAATCAGACATTAGGAATGGCAATATACAAAAACCTGTAGGAGAACACTCCAACCTCCCTGGACACACAATAGCAGATTTAAAGGTAGCCATCCTACAGCAAAAAAAACTTCAGGACCAGACTTCAAAGAGAAACTGATGAGCTTCAGTTCATTTGCAAATTTGACACCACCAGCTCAGGATTAAGCAAAGACCGGGAATGGCTCGCCAACTACAAAAGCAGTTTCTCTTCCCTTGGGGTTCACACCTCAGCTGCTGGAAGAGGGCCTCATCCTCCCTGATTGGACTAACCTCGTTATCCGTAGCCTGATTCTTGCTTGCATATTTATACCTGCCTCTGGAAATTTCCACTACATGCATCTGACGAAGTGGGTGTTCACCCACGAAAGCTCCTGCTCCAGTACGTCTGTTAGTCTATAAGGTGCACTCTTTGCCGCTTTTATATAAACAAATACTCTCATCTCCATGTATATTAAAATAAGTACCTTTATCTTAGTCAAAAGTGGAAAATAATTATTATAATCTATAAAACAATTACATGGAAAAAAGCAATGGTCTCTAAAGACACTATCCCTTTATACAAAATACATACTAAAGCCATTTAGAAGCAGGACCAGCACAAGAACTAAAATAAAGTCATATTATACTGTAGGCAAGTATGAAGATCTTTATATCAAACATAGTGCTTTATGTAGCCACTACAGTCCTCCGTAAAGACAGGAAACAGAATGGAAAGTTGTTACTATAACAAAAAGTAAATACAGCTAAATTCCACACCAGCTGCAAAAGCTGAAGAGCGACTTGCAAACCCATATACAACAAACTGTAGCAATTTAGTCCAGATGGGGTAGAAATATAGCTTAAGTTTTTCACATTTCAAAGTGCAGGTTCTTAGATACCATGGAGAGGGCCACTGTAGGATGACCGTGACAGACGAGAAAGACCATAAAGGCGTATCTCTGGCTAGATCCCAAAAGCTGGTAATGGGCATGGCACACCTCAGTTCCATAATTCATCTGATTCACTTCAAAGCAAAGCTCACAATCTACAACTCCTTCCTGCTCACAAACATTAACGGACAAAGACTTCTGTCATTGAAGGAAACAACGGCAAATAGTACTGGAGGCCTACAGCCTTCCAGAACTAATTCAGAATACCTCAGTATTATCTGGATTCACTAAGAAAACCTGCAGATATTGAACCAAAAAACATACCACCAGCCAACATGAGAAATTCCCACCTACCTTCTAACACTGTTAATTTGGCACTGGTGTTTATCTCCCCAACACTGTTGGTTGCTGTGCACTCATAGATTGCTTCATCTCGATGAACACGCAGGGGTTGAATCCGGAGAACTGATCCTGACCCATCATCGAACTCAATAACCTTGACAAGAAAAAGAAAAGGGTTTTTTATTGGCTCCTACTGAAATGGAGACTGAAAGTGAGATTGAATTCAGGAACAGAATCCATACACACAAATATACCACCTGACAAAAGAGATGTTCCTTATCCAGTGAAGCAAGAAAATTCAGGGTTAGGAATATATTTGCCCTTTGCGGAGCCCCAGAACAAAAGGAGATCCAATGCTGTTCTTTATGAAACAATTAAAACTTGAAAAAATATCAACCTGCTAATACAGATGTGGATCCTCTGACTTAAAACATCTGAACCATATCTACACTGGTGATTTTACTGATCACACTGATGGATTTTCGTGTCAACTTTAACCTCGATTCAATATAAAAGAACAGAGCTCTAAGATCCTGTGGGCTATAAGAGAAATATCGTTAAGCGTGGGACAATATGCTGAGCCACTTCAGCAATCGCTAACTTCAATAGGAGCTGAGGATGCTTAGCACCTTCCAGGATCAGGCCCTTCACAACAGTGGCACGATCAACAGTGACATAATTACAGTTCCTTTCCTAGTATAACAAACAGCCACTCATCGTTCCATCATGCTAAGGTGGGAGAAGTATTACTCGAACTCTTCTACATGGCAGAGAAGAGAGGAATGTATTACACTACAGGACTATTATAAATGACTCTTTAATGGCAGATTGCAAAGCCACAGCCTCAGGCCACAGCTAACTTTAAACTCATCCTGTTTCAGTTACTGAAAGAAGCAAAACAATGCAAACATGAGAAACTGAACTATGTTAGTGGTACTACAGGAAGCAGGGCTACGCCCTGGAGCACAGACCTCACCTCATCATTTTATCACTCAGGTCATATATGAAGTGGCTCAGCAATACTGAGCACTAGGACGACCTACTTCAAGTCCAGACCCTGTGCTACCTCCTCTCCTACACGTAGTGCTATGTCCCGTGAAACACTGTTAATGCTGCACAGCCAAAGGATAAAGAAGAAATAACTGACAAGAGTGGTCAGCAGAAACCACTGAAGATGAAAGAAGTGGCAGGAAACAAGAGAAACAGGCAGAAGGTGAAAGATAAGTAGGGGCACTGAAACGCCTCTGGTGAGAAGTCTCCTGTGCCCAAGGTATAAAACTGACACAAAAAAACATACTTCAGGTGCCAGGGTGGGGTAGATGGGTCAGGGGAGGCTGCGCCAATAAAAAAAGCAAAAATATCCAAGAGATGGAAACACAGAGGAAGGGTTACATTCCCAAGGGTGGAGTGGAAGAAAAGGGCATAACCCAAACGGAAGATAGGAGGAGAGGTGGGGAGAGGAACTCAAATTGCTTTTCCTGTTAAAAATCTTAGAACAATGTAGGTTGGGAAGCCCTGTTTGCCCCATCCCAGTTACTCTAAAGAAAAATCAGATTCTCCCTTTGGCATCTTCTCCCTATTCCTATTCTGAATCTCAAATCAGACCGAGAGATGGCAGCAGTTCTGCCTGGAAAGCTTCCTGCTAGAGCTTGAGCACCCCATTTCAGTCTGCTTGGGGCTGGGAGGCTAAGCAGGTTTCCATGCCCACTCCCCTCCCCCACTCTAACACACACAAAACCTACATAAATCGACCGTTTATGACCCAGCTCTGACATCTCAGTTAGTGCTTCTACAGGTTCTGGGATGACCAAGGCTAGACCAGATTCCTACCAGAACAAGCATTCAGTATATTTAGTCAAATTCTGACTCACCATTGCAATGTCTGACCTAAGGCAGGGCTCACCGAAGGAAGGAAAAATTTCCCTTGCAACAGTTCTCAGCCTTTTCTCCTATAGCAACTGCCAGAAATTCAGGCTCTGACCCTGGTTACTGTGCAGCTAAGATTGGCAAGTGACAGATTTGGTTCCAGATCTCTGCAGTTACCTCAAACCGCTGGGAGCTGACCTTCTTCCCTTTCTTCATCCATGTGATGCGAGGCTTGGGCTCTCCTGTCGCCTGGCACACAAACGAGGCCACTCCTCCAGAAATCCCAATCTGATCTTCGGGAGCTTTCATAAAGCTTGGCTTGCCTGGAAGACAACCACACGATCAGTGGTGAGCCACCTCAGGTAAACAAGGGATAGATCAGGATAGATCCTGGGTACCCTGTTATCCCAAGTGAAAGGACCCCCAGCGTCACTACTTTAAAACCCAATGGTAATGACTGTCCTCACACCAGCTCAGTGTAGGCTGCAGCATAACAAGCATGGTTTCAGCTCAGAAACATTTTTTTCTTATATAAAACAGTTCACCTGATTGTGTGGAAATAACGGCAATGCAGACTCCCGCTCACACTGACTCCGGCCGATGACACCGGGACAGGGTTTTTCTCCTCTAATTTAAAACCTCTTCATTTTGTAAACATAAAATTTTGCAGGTGAATAATGCGATCACATCATTGGAAATTACAGAACAGCTGAGACGTTGAGGTGTATTGAGTGCATGCTGCACGTGGGCACTAATTACCTTTCCTGAGAGCTTTCAGAATCTAGTCCGAACCAATGGGTATTATTATTAATGCACAATTGAGTCTAATTCAAACTTAGGCTCCGATCTACCTAAAGATCCAAGGATCCCTACACCTGTCCAGCCTGGCATGTGACCAGTAAAAGACTATTAACTAAAACTGGGAGTGAGCAGAGAAACCGGAGAGACATTCAGGCCTGAGTGACTCAGCAAAAAAGGAAATTTAGTGACCAATTTAGTGATCAATAGAAGACATTTCATGAAATATGGCCTTGTTTCCTGAACGTATATGACTCTGTTCCAGCTCGATACAATTAGTTATTTGGTTTGAATATAGTGTTTATATTTTTCTTAGGCAGAGTCAGTCCCAGAGAATACTGCAGCTCTTGGTCAAGTAGGTATTTTTACAAGATTTATACTGCTTTGCCTTGTTAGGAGCGTGAGGCACACATGCTGTCATTTCTATAAAACAATAAAGCCTCTCTCTCTCCCATCACCCACTCTCAGACACACACAGTTAAAACCAGCCCATGATGACACCAATCACCTATCACCACTTGTGAGTTAAAAATCACAGGTGGTTAGGGAGGGAGCCATTCTCCTGCAGAGCTCAGGAGCAGCTCTGGGGGATGAGGAAGAAGAGGGAGCCTTCCTCCTGTGAAGCTCAGTAGCTGTGCAAAAAGAAGGGAATAACCATCTCCTTCCCTGCTAACAAACATAAAAATCCGGGTGGAGCTCTTCTGGCATTGTAGGAGAAGTCTTCCATGGAGTGACCTATCGAATAACTTGTGAAGGGCTGGCTAAAACAGTCACAGCACGTCTATCCTGAGTACTGCACTGGCCTCCATATACTTATCGTTAAGAATGAGTCAAATTTTAATACATAAACCCATTTTTCCCCCACGTGCCAGAACATCTGAAGAGAAATTTTTCATTGGCTGGGTTGAAAGCTGTGAGACGCTAGCCCCACCTAAAATCAAAATTCTCTTTCTACTTTACCATGTGCTAACTGGTCACATTAAATCCTAGTCTCTCCCCAGACTTAAGCTCAAAGAGTTAGCACATGGAAACAACCTGCCCCGGCCTGAGCAGAGTGCTAGTCAGCTCAAACCACCTAGCACTATTTAACAACACAACTTTTAATGCTAGTCTAGACAAAGTCAGAGGACCAAACCCTGTTCTCTGCCTCTCCCACCAAGTGCCTAGCAGGCCAAGGGCAATGCCACCCACATTCTATTTGCAACACAATGTGCTACTCCCCTTTATTTACTTGGGATCAACACAACTTGCTTGTCAGTACCTACAGTGCACTCAGGCAATGCCTGAATACCATGGGTGGGGGAATTGCCCTGGATCTAGAAGGAAAGGATATACAATATTTTCTATAGGCCAATGCCATTAATGAGGACAATGGCAAATAGGAGCATCTGAAATTCAACAAGCATCTGAAAAGTCTTTGCGAGCATGAGACAAGGCCATATTCCAGCCTGATTCAGAAACATGCAATCATCACCTCACCAGACACCTGGATTACCCAGGTACCTGATTCAACAATCTTGTAAAGAATCTGTAAAAAGGATATGCAGAGGCCTGAGGAATCAAATGGAGTAAAACAAGGGTCAGAGGAGAGGTGACTCATCTTGCCATGCAGTCAGTGGAACCATCAATGCCGAGGGGAGAGAGATGCCCAATCTCGGTAACTAGAGACACAAGGTGGGTGAGGTCAGATCTTTTATTGGACCAATTTCTGTTGGTGAGAGATGTCTCTCTCACAAACAGAAGCTGGTCTTATAAAAGATATGATCTCACCCACCTTATGTCTCTAACAGCCTGGGACCGACATGGTTACAACACCACTGCATGTACCAATGGAAGACAATGAATTTTGCTGTCTGAAATGGAAACTCCACAGCAGGCTCTTCCGCCTTGTATTTAGTGGCGACACTCCAATTAAGTGTCCCAGACGTGAAGAAGAGTTCTGTGCAAACTAAAAACCTGTCTCTCTCACCAACAGAAGTGGGTCCAATAAAAGATATAACCTCACCCACCTTTTCCCTCTAATAGCCTGGGACTGATATCACAACAACACTGTATACAACAGTGGTAACTAGAGACAGTCTTACAACATACGAAGCTGCTGAAACGTGACTATGAAGTTCTGTAGATGACAGAGAACAACAGAGCCTAGTGAGGTGGGGAAGCCTTTCATCATCATACGCTCATATGCAGAAAAGGACCTGGGGATTACAGTGGTTGAGAAGCTGGATATGAGTCAGCAGTGTGCCCTCACTGCGAAGAAGGCCAACGGCATATTGGTTTGTATTAGTAGGAGCACTGCCAGCAGATTGAGGGAAGTGATTATTCCCCTCTATTCGGCACTGGTGAGGCCACATCTGGAGTACTGTGTCCAGTTTTGGGCCCCCCCACTACAGAAGGGATGTGGACAAATTGGAGAGAGTCCAGCGGAGGGCAACGAAAATGATCAGGGGGCTGGGGCACATGACTTATAAGGAGAGGCTTATTTACTCTGCAGAAGAGAAGAACAAGGCAGGGATTTGATAGCAGCCTTCAACTACCTGAAGGGGGAAGTCCCAAAGAGGATGGATCTAGACTATTCTCAATGGTGGCAGATGACAGAACAAGGAGCAATGGTCTCAAGTTGTAGTGGGGGAGGTTTAGGTTGGATATTAGGAAACACTATTTCACGAGGAGGCTGGTGAAGCACTGGAATGTGTTACCTAGGGAGGTCGTGGAATCTCCATCCTTAGAGGTTTTTAAGGCCTGGCTTGACAAAGCCCTGGCTGGGATGATTTAGTTGGGGTTGGTCCTGCTTTGAGCAGGGGGTTGGACTAGATGACCTCCTGAGGTCTCTTCCAACCTTAATATTTTATGATTCTATGACTCAATGAAGCCTGGAAACTTGTGCTATTCAACCCAGTGGCAGAGAGCTGATTGGCCCAACCATACAGGAAACAAGCTGTTACAGATTCATGGATCAGTAAGGCACCTCACAGGAGATGAGAGCTTACTAACTGACTAAGGACCAAGTGTGGACCACCATTATCGTTTGCTTGTTCTGCAGCAGCATCCAAAAGGCTCAAAGAGAAACAGGGTCCACAGGTATACGTGGTCCTTTCCCCATAAAGCACATGAACCGTAAAAAGCAAGACAAACCTGACCCAACCATAGAAATGAGACAGAGTTAGGCTTCCAGAGAATGGTTTCTAAGGGTTATGTCAGTATAACTTTTGTGGCGCACCCCCCGAGCAATACAAGTGACACTGACCGGTGCAGATAGTGCTATGTTGGCGAGAGAAGCGATGGTTTTATTATGCCAGCAGGAGAGCTCTCTCCCGTTGGCACAGAGTTTCTTCACCAGATGCTGCATCAATGCAGCTGCGCCACTGTAGCGCTTCTAGTGTAGACACCTAACACACTGGAACTTGATGGCTCCCTGTCGTGCAGAGTCCTGACACTAAAGACCCGTAATTACTAGTTGTGGTTGCCTGATTTACATTGATTTCACACATTTACTTTTCTGTAATCACATCTCTGTAGAAATAGTTTATATTCACAAATATTTGTATTTATTCCCCTCTACCATTGCTCCCAGTGAAATACTGATTTACTGTTCATGTTGATTGTGGTGTGATTGACTGGTTTGAAACGCGTGTTGAGCTGATATGTCTTGTATTGAATTTCTGCAGTTGATTTTTTCTTTTGATTTTGTTATTTACTTTGTGATGCTAGTAAACTAGCGTAAATTTATTAAATGACAAATACTACAGAATCCAAACCATCTATCCTTGAAGAACATATAAGGAGTACTTGTGGCACCTTAGAGACTAACCAATTTATTTGAGCATAAGCTTTCGTGAGCTACAGCTCACTTCATCGGATGCATACTGTGGAAACTGCAGAAGACATTATATACACAGAGACCATGAAACAATACCTCCTCCCACCCCACTCTCCTGCTAGTAATAGCTTATCTAAAGTGATCACTTTCCTTACAATGTGTATGATAATCATGTTGGGCCATTTCCAGCACAAATCCAGGTTTTCTCACCCTCCGTCCGTCCCCCCCTCCCCCACACACACACACAATGTGTGGGGAGGCGGAGGGTGAGAAAACCTGGATTTGTGCTGGAAATGGCCCAACTTGATTATCATACACATTGTAAGGAGAGTGATCACTTTAGATAAGCTATTACCAGCAGGAGAGTGGGGTGGGAGGAGGTATTGTTTCATGGTCTCTGTGTATATAATGTCTTCTGCAGTTTCCACAGTATGCATCCGATGAAGTGAGCTGTAGCTCACAAAAGCTTATGCTCAAATAAATTGGTTAGTCTCTAAGGTGCCACAAGTACTCCTTTTCTTTTTGCGAATACAGACTAACACGGCTGTTACTCTGAAACAGGTCAAATATAGATCGCGTTATATACCTGTTCCCCAGACTGCGCATGCTGAGAACTTATTGTGTCTTTTTTTAAACACACAAAAATAAAACTTTTTTTAAAAAGAAACAAAGGGAAATTGGGCTTAAACAGGAATAAAACCTGGGAAACTCATAGCCGTGTTTAGCTTACAGTTACACCATTGGAATGAATCTCTTACTCCCTACACATTTCATTAAGCAACACCAATTTCTGGCAACCATCTAAATACACAGGGAGTGTATTAGTTACAAAGGTATATCTGTATATAAAACAAATTCTCAGACATGTTTTGAGACAGTAAAAAACATAATTAATTTTGAGTGTCCCAAAGAAGAAGAAAAACCCTGAAGTTTCGAAAGCCAGGAAACTCCGAGTTAAGATTATACAAACAACAAAGACTCAGATTTCATGTCCTGGCCCCCCAACCACATATTGGGATAGGGATATGTGTGACCCACTGTACCTTCAAACAACACCCTGTACCCCCATATTCGTCACTTGAATATGGGTACGATATGTTTTATACAAAGTATGCCTTGTGAAGTACCATTTGAAAAGTTATAATTGTTGAACATCACTATCCTGTCAAAATGTGTGCATCATCGTTGTATGTGAAGTTAAGAAATTTTGCTATGTTTGTTACTGAACCATGTTGATAGTCTGGGTAACGCCCACAGACTAGCTCTTCAGTGTCAACAAAGGAGTGACCAACACCCAGCCAGGAGTTAAGCGACCATCTGGGCCATTCACCAGCAGGAAAGATGTAAACAAGAGCGTTACCATTCACATGAGAGAGTGCTGCTTGAGTACCTACACCATGTGCCTGCCTAACCTGCCTAACCCCCACCACACAACATGGGTCTTTCCAGCACCTGGAGGAGAGTATCAAATAAGGGACAGTGACAACATCAGACCAACTCTCCTCCCCCCACAGTGAAGGCAACAAGATCATTTGGAAGACAAACATTTAAATGGGGAGCAGGGACTAACTGACAAAGCTTTCCAGTTAGCACAGATTGCTGTAGGGTTTTGGTTAAGAGAAAGCTTATTGCTTCAAATTTGACTTAGTCTGACAAAGTTTATTAAATAGCTTGCAGTTTTTATCTTTTATTTCCTTTTGTAACCAATTTTGAGCTGCTACGCTTATATCACTTAAAAATATATATATCTTTCTGTAGTTAATAAACTTACTTCTATGTTTTATCTAAGCCAGTGTGTTTTTGATTGAAGTTTGGAGAATCTACTCAGGTTACAAAGGCTGGTGCATATTTGTACCCTTTGATGGTCTGAAGAACTAATTAATGAGTTTACTCTGATCAAGGGGGTCTTGAGCAGTGTAAGATGTACATTTCCGAGGCTCGGGCTGGGGAAATTTGCAGGTGTCTCCCTGTATACAGTTCATAAATGGCTGTGAGAGCCTTCATATAACTTTGGGAGTGCCTCCACATGCTAATGGCTATGTGAGAGCAAAGCCCAAAGGGGCTACTTGTCACTAGCAGAGCAGTAAGAGAGAGACCCTGAGCTAGCAATTTAAGGGGGCACAGCAATTTCACAGTCCAGGTTGTACCCCAAAGCATGACACAGTACAACAACCAAGACTCAGATCTTATGTCCTGGCCTTCTGGCCACATACATGGATTAGGGGTATGTCAACAACTCTTGAAACTTATGTTAGTGACGATTAAGGCTAAGATTTTGTCAAGGACATTTTTAGTAAAAGTCACGGACAGGTCATGGGCAATAAAGAAAAATTCATGGAAGCCTGTGACCTGTCCCTGACTTTCACTAAAAATATCCGTGATAAAACGGGGAACTCACCTGCAGGGGTCCCCACACCGCTCACAGCGGCTAGGCAGCTGCGGGGGCCCGCTCGGAGGTCCAGGCCGCTGCAGGCTGAAGTCACAGATTCCATGACATCCATGACCTCCGCGAAAAAAATCATAGTCTTAGTGACGATTAATGAACAGGTCATAGTCCACACAGTCCTCAGTCAGGGTATCACGGAATGTGGGACTCTAAGCCACTGTGTAGAATATGTGTCACATGGACTGCGTAAAAGGTGCCTAGCTGACTTCTTTCCAGAGTAAACAGATTAGAGTTCAACCACTAAAATATGTTATGGGGAGAGGGACAAGAAGCAGGGATGGGCCAGGGAAAGGCCCGAGCAATCCATTTAACCTGTTTCTTAATCCTGTTTTGAATGCGTCTCTCTCCAGGTAGCCACTGGAGACACAGCAAGAAAACTGTATACTGCAAATATTCAACATTCAATTTTTTAAATCACACACAATTCTTCCCTCTCGCACTTTAAATTGGGCAAAGTGACTAGCCCCTATGGAGACGGACATACATGTCAGCTCAGAAATTCTAAATTCAAGTTACCTGTTTTTTGAACGAATTGCAAATGTAAAAAAATAAAACATTTTTTCAAGGGAACAACATGCACTTTCATGCTCAGGGTCCAGAAATAGTTTTTACAAAATCAAAGCAGATTTTACTCAGAAAGCACATTTCTCAGAAAGATTTAGCTTTGGAATGAGACCAAGCTTGCGAAATTTCAGTCCGAGAGAGAAACTTCTGGGAAAGTTCTCAGTGACTGAAGGGAGTGGTATAGGATGGCTGAATGCCCATCACAGCCTGACCTCACTTGCCACCAGTGCAACACTCTTAAGATCTATCTGTTTCCCTCTATGGGCTCATTATTCAAAGTGGCAGATCCCCAGAATGTGCTCGATCCACACCCTTAAAGAAACTCTTATTCCACTCTTCACCCAAATAATGTTTTCTTGTCTATAGTGGGAGTGGCAGCAACTGCTACAGTTAAAAGAAAAGGAGTACTTGTGGCACCTTAGAGACTAACCAATTTATTTGAGCGTAAGCTTTCATGAGCTACAGCTCACTTCATCGGATGCATACCATGGAAAGTGAGCTGTAGCTCACGAAAGCTTATGCTCACATAAATTGGTTAGTCTCTAAGGTGCCACAAGTCCTCCATTTCTTTTTGCGAATACAGACTAACACGGCTGTTACTCTGAAACCTGCTACAGTTAAAGCTACTTAAATATTTCTATTTACTTACAACTTTATTAAATTTTCCATGCTAGGTCTTCCATGCTAGGTCCATGCCTAAAGGTGAATTATTCCAGAAAATTGAAGGGAAAACAGTTCAGCATGTGAGTACAAAGAGAGTGAAAATGACACTCTTCTCACACAAAAAAAAACATTGCAACATAAAAAACAAACAAACCAAGAAGACTGTGCTCCAGGTGAGGTTGAAGGGTGACACTCTGCAAGGTGACAGCCCTCACTGAACGCAGTGCTCTCGTCTGTTCCAAAGGGATTTTTATTTCACAGTTAATAGTGACTGATAGTTACTCACTGAGCATACTCAGATTTTTGGCTAAGTTTATAAAGTACACAGCCAAGGAAGGATTTGCTGTCAAAGAGGGCTAATTTAGTTTCATTGTCACAGAAGAGTCTACGCCAATATACTGGTACAAATCAGTAGGGACACCCAGAAGCAGTCAGATGGGATCTGGCAGACTTTAAGGGGCTTGGGAAGGGTGCTAAGGTGCCCAGGAGAAGGGATCCCTTCCTCACACTTGACGAGATCTAGAAGAATGATGCTGTCCATAAGTAGTTAACACATATTTCTATGGACCATTCAAGGTGAAGGGGCCCATTAACACTCCTCCAGTCATAGGGGGGAAAGAAAGGGGGACGGGGGATATTTGTGGGTTACAGATTGTTGTAATAAGCTATTAAACCAGTGCCTCTATTCATGCCATAATTTTTAGTGACTAACAAAGTTATGAATTTAAGCTCCCAGGCCCACTTTCTGAATGTGTTGTGCCCGTTTCCTTTCAGAATGAGGACTGATTATAGAGTGACAGCTTTGTGAAAAGCGTTCACCCACAGGTGATATGGAAATGACAAAAGACAAAAACACTCTATCACCTATTACCTGTGTAAACTCGAATGCTTGTCTCTCTCACCAACAGAAGTTAGTCCAATAAAAGATATTACCTCACCCACCTTGGCTCTCTAAAACAGTTCAATGTCACCTGAACTCAACGCATCTTCTGTAGACTCGATAGTTCCTGTCTGAAACCTAGAACATGCTCTGGGCCTTTCCTACAGCCTCCCTCTGTGAAGGATTCAACCCCTCCTCTCTGAGGGGATCTCCTACCCAACCTTCCCCTGACTTGTGCACAGAGCCCCTCTCACAGGTCCTTTCCCTGACCCCTGGCATCTCCCATTTGACTGAGCAGGATCTCTCTTACAGGAAACACTACCATTGAGCTGTTACTTGTTACCCTTGTCACGAAAGCTTATGCTCAAATAAATCTGTTAGTCTCTAAGGTGCCACAAGTCCTCCCTTTCTTTTTGCGAATACAGACTAACACAGCTGCTACTCTGAAACTTGTTACCCTTGGTCACCTGACTCATCTGGTCAATCAGCCTTCACATTGGGTCTAAGGCATGTGCATACCCCCGGAGGTGCAACCCCGGTTACAAGTTTACTCTGCACTGGTTATATAAGGAACACTCCCTTCCTATTAACTTTGTAACGTCCAGGGTATGAGAAGGAGCTCTAACTTGAGACATGCCTATACAAACAGATCTACAGACTTGCTGGTACAGGCTAATATTTATCCTATGGATTTATGTCAAATCAGACATGGCTAGAAGGTTCCTTTTTATATCTTTTTAGATGAAAATCAAATCCTTATGCTTTTCAACATTTTGTATCTGAATCCAAGTTCAAAGTTGATGTATTCTGAGACTCATACCATTACTTCCATTCTCAGGGATTGTTTTAAGTAGGGGAGACAACCAAGATCTGTGAAAAAAATTAATTATTAAACACAGCTCTGTAATTAGACAGATGAATATGCATTCACCTGTTAAAAAGAAAAAAATCATTCTATGATAACTCTACAGGTTATGGGGACTGGCCATATTTCTGAACAAAACAGAGGAGCAGACACAATCAACAGACTTCACACAGAGGGAACTGGCACTTTACATGATGGTTGTCACTGTGACGGAGTGGGGAGGGGAGTTTTATTGGGACTGTCTGCATTGGTGATGGGATACCAGGGTGTGACTTCACTTGAGGGACAGTACCTGAGCGTGTAACCTGAACCCAGGAGGGGGGATGGGGCCAGGTGACACCTTTTGCCCAGGAAACTGGACAAAGGCTGGAAGAGGAGCTGGGGGAGGCTGGGTGAGACTGCTAGGGAGAGTTTCAGCTTGGAGCTGGCTGGGGAAATGGAGGGAGGCCTAGATGGGGCTCTGGCTCCCTGCCCCCAAAGATGGACCTGACTGAGGGGTCCTGTTGCCTGTACCTACAAGCTCTGTTTTGGACTGTGTTTCTGTCGTCTAATAAACGTTCTGTTTTACTGGCTGGCTGAGAGTCACGGTGAATCGCAGGAAGTGGGGGGTGCAGGGCCCTGACTCCCCCACACTCCATGACAGTCACCACTTGGATTAAACAGAGATTCTAATTTACATTCTTTTTGAGAAAAAAAAAATGTACTGGATGAGATTAACTAACCCCCTCCAATCTGCAAATATGTATGCATTGGGTAACATTACTAATCTGAATAGCCTGCCTGAAGTCAATGAGTGCCTGAATGAGACAGGAAGGATGGTTGAGTAGTTAGCTCTCTAGCCTGGGATTTAGAAGACCCCTGTTCAATTCCCTGCTCTACCACAGACTCCAAGTCACTATGCTGCAGGTCCCTATCTGTAACTCATACTTCCCTTCCTCGTGGGTGTGCTGTGAAGACAAATACTTTAAAGGATGGGGAGGTGCTCAGATACCACAGGAAGGGGGACCATGCAAGTACCTTAGGTAGACAACAGCTTTACTCTGTGCATGGCTGGTCCTAGAACAGCAATGTCCAGAACAGAGAGGCGGTGGTTACTGTACACAAAGGAAGAATACCACAATTTCTCTTCATCCCATATCACCTTTGACATAAATATGTATGAAGGATTGGTGTTTTTTCTTCCTCCCCGATTTATTCCACTGTTGAACCATGATTCCTCAATTAGCACATTATCCGCCTTTGTGAGCAATAGCGTAAGTTGGATATTTTGAGTCACCATACTAGGAATACTATCTGACTGAATGTCTTTTGATTCAAAGGTTGTGGTCTCGATTAATTTTAAAGTATGAACGATCCTGTTTAGTCCTTTTAATATAACGGGATGGTGTCCCTAGCCCAGGGGTGGGCAAACTACGGCCCGCGGGCCAGTTCCGGGGCCGCACCATGCAGTCCCCAGAAGCCACGGCATTGCCCCACTCCAAGGGTCGGGGGCCGCTCCAGGCTTAAGAGCCAGAGAAGGGACATGCCATTGCTTCCAGGAGCCTGCACCCCTGAGCCTCTCCCCACTCCCCGTCCTGATCCCCCTCCTGCTCTCCAGACCCCTTGATACCAGCACAGAGCACCCTCCTGCACCCCAAACCTCTCATCCCCATCCCAGAGCCTGCACTCCTGCCCCAGCCCTGATCCCCCTCCGAACCCATAGGTCCCAGCCCAGAGCACCCTCCTACACCCCAACTCCTCATCCTCAGCCCCACCCGAGAACCTGCACCCCCGAGCAGAGCCCTCCCACCCCAATTTTGTGAGCCATACAATATCTATTCCCCAATGTGGCCCTCAGGCCAAAAGGTTTGCCCACCCCACCCTACCCTCAGTTTGTCAGAAGATGGGAATGGGTGACGGGATGGATCACTTGAGGATTCCCTGTTCTGTTCATTCCCTCTGGGACACCTGGCACAGGCCACTGTCGGCAGACAGGACACTGGGCTAGATGGACCTTTGGTCTGACCCAGTATGGCCGTTCTTATGATAATGGGTTACTGATATCAGCTGGTATCAGTGATCGTGCTGTTAGAAATGTTCTCTGCAGAAAGTTTCTTTGGCTCTGATGAAGACACTTGTGGTGTGTGTGTTCACTCCTTTTTTAATTGAAGGGTCATAGCCCATTCTTTTGTAATGTACACACGCCCCATTTTCACAACATGGTACCCAAAGTGTGCTACAGTCCTCAGCTTGTATTTAAGCATAAAAGGTTACCTAAAGCTAGCTCTGTATTACACTATCCTAATTGTAGTCTTAATGTTGCTTAGGCTTTCATGTCTACAACATGCCCAATAGCTAGTATAAACTGTTATGGTATTTCAATTCAATTTTAATGGCAGTGTTTTTTCCAGTTTGAAGTGTACTTATCCATGGTAATCAAATCTGCAATCAATATCTCAAAATAAGATGCATTTCTCTTTACCTGCCATTTCTACTGCTTTTTCTAAAGTTCCCAAGCGTAAATATTTACACAAATTCACATAAAGTGAAGTGAATAATTGATAAAGAATTCATTTCAGTGCCAGACCCTTTAACATGCTCAGGCAAATCTTCAATGATTTTTCAAATGTTCAGAATCATATAATCCTTCACCTGTCTATTTAACAAACCAAAAAAAAATCAACATTCTGTTCAATGAAAACTGATAAAACTTGGTCAACTTGGTCAGACAGCGGAGGCTGCTCTTTTGTCTATGTACTGACAGAAAACATGATGAACTAAGAACCAGCTCAGTGTGGCTCGAAAGCTTGTCTCTCATCAGCAGAATCTGGTCCAATAAAAGATATTACCTCACCCACCTTGTCTCTCTACTATCCTGGGACCAACACTGCTGCAGCTACCCTGCATATAAGATCCAAAGGGTTGATGTCAATGGGAAGAGTGCTGTACTGTGTTTATGTATGTTAGAACACACTTAAGTCAGAGAGTGGGGGCATACCCATTATTAGCGTAGATGTCATTTTACAGGTACACAAATACCTCAAAAGACCCACACTCTTCTGTAATCATTGTCTCCACTCCCACCAAAATGATACGGCTACTTTCTGCCAGTTCTCCTTCCACAGTTCCACTTATCCAATACTGGACCCTTTCATGGGGGCATGGCTGCCTCTAAGAGCTCACAGGCACCCAGTGGCAGAGAAACGGTGAAACTTTCACTGGCATTCCTTGAAGTGGTTTGATTTTTTACTGATTTTATATATGATTTAAAGGTTCATAGTTTCAAAAGCCAGAAGGGAACACTGTGATCATCTAGTCTGACCTCCTGTATAACAGAGGCCATAGAACGTCCCAAAATAATTCTGAGCATATATTTTCAAAAAACATCCAATCTTGATTTAAAAATTGTGAGTGATGGAGAATCCACTATGATATAAAGTCTGAAAGCACCTAAGATTACTATTTTTAAAATTCCCTCTTTTATTAAAGCATCAATATAATACTGCTGGTATAAATCCATTTCTGATTAGCCACCTGTCCTTGTTTATTTCTCTGAAAACCATCACTGTACATTGATGACACTGAGTAAGTAAGAAAAAATAGGTGTTTATGTTAAGTACTGATGATGAGAGAAATTCCCTTTTGTTCCATTGAAGTGTAATGTGAATGAGGTTAATGCTTTTAAATGTTAAGGCCATGATTGCTGGGTATTAATAAACGATAGCAAGAGCCGGCCATAGTATTTTAGCACTTCAGCAGACTTCTCATACTGTCTCGCTGAATCACAGACATTGCTCACAAGAGATTAAATGCCGAACATTAACTAGCATCATACTGAAATGGAACGGTTTCAGCCAACCAGACTGCAGTGGTGCTGTACTGTTCGGGTATGTCTACACTAGAGCCCTGGAGGACTATCTTTTTATCCCTGCTCCTGCCCTTCCCCGCAATACCTGCTCTAGCATCGTTTCTTGAGTTTTTATCCCACTCCCACCCTCAAAAACCTTAGATCCTGCAAACCCCACGAGAGAGAGAGTCCCCCAGGCTGCTAAAACAAAACAAAAACCACCATGGTCGGTTAATATATTTTCATGCCTATAAACGGAATTCAGACACAATTTTTATGTGGTTAACTGAGGAGAGGTTAAGTGGTTTCCCAAAAATTCCCAGAGTCTGGGTTTTTTGCCCACCCAATCCCGCTCACAACATTTGCCCGCTCCTGCTATTATGGCAGCAGGTCCTGCGAGACCCCGGGATGCCAGTCCCGCCGTAGGGCTGTAGTCTACACTACAGTGACACAGCTACAGCGATGGAACGGGTTTTTCTCTTGCTGTAGTAGAGACATGGTAGGTAGGTTGACAGAAGAATTCTTCGTTGACCTAGTGGTGTGTATACCAGGGCTTAGGTCGGCTTAATTATGTGTAACCCCTTTGGGGTTTAGAGAGCATGGCCCCTTTAAATCCTTTTCCTGAGTGGGGAAGTGTTGGTTGTTCCTGGTGGAAGTAATGTGGGGGGAGGAGGAGCAGAGAGAGGGGGGACAGGAGAGCAACAGGAGAGCAGGTTGGAGCTCCAGACACAAGGGCTACAGAAAGCAGGCCCACACACAGTGAAGGAGCCAAGAACCTGCCTGAAGCCTGGGAGGAACAGATCGGGGACATCCCAGGACAGGAGTCAGGAGGGACACTGTGCCAGACAGGAATCACCCAAGAAGGACAAACGAGGGCTGGACTCAGTATCACTGCTGCCCAGAGCTGTATGCGGCTGTGAGTACTGGGGCTTGTGACTTTGCATTGGGAATAAGGAGGGAGGCTGTTAGCGAGTTAAGTGGGGAGTTGTTCCTCTGTGTGGCTTTGCAAAGACCGGCAGAAGAGGGCATCAGAGGTGTTTGTTGGGAAAGGTTTACTGGCACCAAAGATGACCAGGAGCACCCACGACTCACCACTGGTCTGGAACTCTGCCCAGGACTCCTGAACTCTGTGTGCAGACACATTCATAATGGCATGGAGAGTGCACTTACAAATGGCATAGAGAGTACACTTATAAAGTTTGTGGACGATACCAAGCTGGGAGGGGTTCAAGTGCTTTGGAGGACAGGATTAAAATTCAAAATGATCTGGACAAACTGGAGAAATGGTTTGAAGTAATGCAAAGTACTCCACTTAGGAAGGAACAATCAGTTGCACACATGCAAAATGGGAAATGACAGCCTAGGAAGGAGTACTGTGGAAAGGGATCTGGGGGTCACGGTGGACCAGAAGCTAAATATGAGTCAACAGTGTAACGCTGTTGCAAAAAAAGCAAATATCATTCTGGGATGTATTAGCAGGAGTATTGTAAGCAAGACACAAGAAATAATTCTTCCACTCTACTCCGTGCTGATTAGGCCTCAACTGGAGTATTGTGTCCAGTTCTGGGCGCCACATTTCAGGAAAGATGTGGACAAACTGGAGAAAGTCCAGAGAAGAGCAACAAACAGGATTAAAGGTCTAGAAAACATGACCTATGAGGGAAGGCTGAAAAAACTGGGTTTGTTTAGTCTGAAGAAGAGAAGACTGGGAAGGGACATGATACCAGTTTTCAAGTACATAAAAGGTTGTTATACGGAGGAGGGAAAAAAATTGTTCTCCTTAACATCTGAGGACAGGACAAGAAGCAATGGGCTTAAATTGAAGCAAGGGAGGTTTACGTTGGACATTAGTAAAAACTTCCTGTCAGGATGGTTCAGCACTGGAATAAATTGCTGAGGGAGGCTGTGGAATCTCTATCATTGGGGATTTTTAAGAGCACGTTGGACAAACACCTGTCAGGGATGGTCTAGAGCAGGGGTGGCCAACCTGTGGCTCCGGAGCCACATGCGGCTCTTCAGAAGTTAATATGCGGCTCCTTCTCTAGGCACCGACTCTGGGGCTGGAGCTACAGGCGCAAACTTTCCAATGTGCTGCGGGGGTGCTCACTGCTCCACCCCTGGCTCTGCACCCACTCCACGCCTTCCCGCCCCCTCCCCTGAGCCTGCAGTGCTCTCACTCCTTCCCCTTCCCCCCCGCCCCTGCCCAGAGCCTCCTGCACGCCACGAAACAGCTGATTGGGAGGTGCGGGGATGGAGGGGGAACCGCTGATTGGTGGGGCTGCTGGTGGGTGGGAGACACTGAGAGCGGTACTGGGAGCTGCTGACGTATTACTGGTTTCAGAGTAACAGCCGTGTTAGTCTGTATTCGCAAAAAGAAAAGGAGTACTTGTGGCACCTTAGAGACTAGCAAATTTATTTGAGCATGAGCTTTCGTGAGCTACAGCTCACTTCATTGGATGCATCCGATGAAGTGAGCTGTAGCTCACAAAAGCTTATGCTCAAATAAATTTGTTAGTCTCTAAGGTGCCATAAGTACTCCTTTTCTTTTGACGTATTACTGTGGCTCTTTGGCAATGTACATTGGTAAATTCTGATTCCTTCTCAGGTTCAGGTTGGCCACCCCTGATCTAGATAATACTTAGACCTGCCTTGAGTGCAGGGGACTGGACTAGATGACCTCTCGAGGTCCCTTCCAGTCCTGTGATTGCTCAGTGTCCGCCCTTTCAGTCTATGGTACCACTGGCCCTGTGGGACCTTGAATTGAATGCAACCCTGTGTTACTGATCCCTCTATTTTTCACCCTGTTGCTTTTCTCCTTTTATCCCTCTGTGAATAAATATTTCTCTTTCCTTTATTCATTGTATTCTTCCCGTGTGTGGGGGCGTGTTTTCACTCTGGGGAGTTCTGAAGAGGTGCCCCCGGGGTTAAAGGGACTTTCCCTGCTGCATTCCTGCACACACCTTCTCTTGGCTGGAGCTGCCTGCAGAGCAGACTCCATCTTGGCCATGAGGGCACTAAAGTTATCTCTCTCTCAGGGGTGTTGAATTTTTCACACTCCTGAGCAACTTAGCTTGGTCACATCACAACCAAGGGCTTAGTAAGCAACCTTGAAAATTTCCACTTGCCCATTCCCCTGGGGCTAGTGATGACTTTGATAGGCAGCTAAAATTTCAGGGGGGTGGGGTTCAGTCTGATCCTCCTCAGCCTGACGAGAGTGGATGAGCAGATTTAATGGGAAGGGTGCTAACCTGTCATCACAATTTTGCAAGGCTGATGAAATTGCAGCTTGTCTCCTATGCAATTCCATGCATGCTGGTTGGCTGTGGGTGGGGAGGTGCATATTCACTGTGTGGATACTCCTCAACATCTACTGTGAACATGGCATTCTCTCTATTCTGAAAACATGTCAAAAGGTAAGAAAATGGGGCTCAAGCTGCTCAATGGGGACATTTTTAAAAAGAAAGACTGTTATAGAAACTGAAAAAAATTCTTCACTCCCACCCAACTTCCATTTGAGCTCCTTCAACCCCAGCAAGGCTCTTGCACCCAGGAAACAACTGTGATCTTTGTGTTCCCATTGCTGGCTACACTGGAAGAGTCCGGGGCTGCCAACTGGAGTCAGTCTTGAAGCACAATTGAATACGAGCTGTACTGCACTTATTCTGGGGAGATGTGAAAGGGTGTGCATGTGCACAAAGCAAGAGGTAAGGGGAGGAAGAAAAGAAGAAGGTGACAGAAAGAAGCAACAGTTTGCTGTTTCCAAACCATGCACCTCTCAGCACCTTACCGCAACCCAGGCTGCAGCTTTCCAGTTTTAGTTTCGCTTAAAATTTGAAAATTGACCCAAAACTTCCATGTATTTATAGCTTGGGGGCACTTCCTGTTATCTTAGTAATATATATCCCTTTGGCTAATAAACTCTTATTTATTAGACTCTGTGTTTATAAGCCCATTTGGACTCGGACTTTATTCATCTCAGGATAGGATCAGGAGGTTGCTTCCTCTTTATTATGATGTACACAACATTCTTTTGAGAGCTTTCAGCTGTTTACCTAAATAACTTTACCTTAATGTCTAAATATGGCCTTTTTCATCTTCATAGATTACATACAATGGGCTGGAGATTAGCAGTGCTGGTTGCTGGGCATTAAACAACTCAGTAATTATAGCACTGCCTCAAGCAGTCTGCACAGCTGTGGCTGCTCCTATCATAGAATATAAGGGTTGGAAGGGACCCCAGAAGGTCATCTAGTCCAACCCCCTGCTCAAAGCAGGACCAATTCCTAGTTAATTCCTAGTCACTTTTGTGATTTTTCTCCTAATCTACAGTTTATTATTTGCAACTTTCTCCAAAACTTCAAAGTTTTACTTTGTACTGGAAAGTGCAAAGGGCCCCTAGCATATGCAGAGGTAGGAAACAAAGGCAGAGCAAGAACAAGCAGGACTGGAATCTCATGCTTGAAAATTAAATTTAGTGAGCATGCCTGCCACATTAAACACAATATTCTTTTGCACAAAGGGATTAAAAGGTTTTAATCCCTTTTTGCAAGCAGCTAATTCTTGAATCGGTAGTTCAAAGGGCCTTGCCAGGCTCAGGTTTTTCCTGGTTTTAAGACTTAAAAGTGAATGTTGCCTTATTTTGTAAATATAGGACCTTTACTCTGACTCCCCACTCCATTAAAATCCATTGTAAGCAATCATAGAATAGCAAACAAATTCCTTAGCTCCTAAAAAGGCCTTTTGCTAGGGAAACTGCATTTCATTTTAATTATACTGTACATTGTTCTGTACTTCCCGTAGCAGTGAATTGGACCTTTGCCTCATCTACCTGGTGAGGAAGAAAGCATCCTGCTTAATGATGAATTCACTCTGGCATTCCCATTATACAAGTCATTTCTCCCCATTTGTAGAAACTACTTTCACATTCATTCAGAGTCCACAAACAGTGCGCACAGGCAAACAAAAATTCATGTATACATTTAAATGGTTACTACAATATAAAGTTTCAGAATGTGACTAGGCACCTCAGAAAAATTCTCTTACACTCTCTCACACACAGAGACTCTTGGAGTTGCCTCAGGAAAGGAGGGTTTCAAAGAACTTTAAGAACTTTCCTCCAGCTCAGGTTCTGAAAGAGAATCTATGAGATGGAGAGATTCCTTAGTGTTCTTAGAGATACTGAAGAATGGCCATTCCCCCAACTGTATGTTTCGTGGATTTATAGGTTTTTAAGAGCAAAGGGAACATGGAGGAGCCCAGTAAATTATCCTCACATGCTTCTGACTGGTGAATCCTAATCTTCATAGGCAATCTTGGTCTTTGATATACTCAAAATGTGCATCAAAGGGAAGGGAGCGGAACGTGTCTGGATGAACAGGCTCAAGAGCTGTAAGGAATCACCAGCACAGATGTTATGGGTAGTAGTGATGCTGGCACTGAGGAGAGTAATGATGCCATGCACCCACTGCATGTGTTAGTGTCACACTCCATGACAAAGCCTCCCTGAAGACAGGGGTGCTGGAACAATTTGTATGTGGGGGTGGTGAGAGCCACTGAACCAAACTGTAAACACTATACGTGATGGAAACCACTTCAAGCCTGGGGGTGCAGCAGCACGACCAGCATCCCTAGTTTCCAAACCTATGCCTGAAGGGACTGAGCCTGTCCAAGAGAGGCCCTTCTTCAATGTCAAGGGTTATTCTTTTTCCAACTCCTCTAACAATATCTGTATCACTACGTGAGACTATCCAGGCATGGTAACAACTGAAGCAGACATCACTGAGGTGGTAAGGCCAAAAGACTGCACTTAAGCGCTATCAAGTAGGAGGTGTTTGAGCTAATGCTTTCTAACCTAGCGCAAGAACTGAACGAGGAGTAGAGCCTATTAGCCAAGGAATAAGCATCCCAGTCCCAAACACAGAAGGCCCAAATCAATCTAGGTCTGGGAGGGTGGGAGAAGGGTTCCCATACAATTTACATCCTGATGTTAAGTCAGTATCATCCACTTCAGCAAACATTTCAGAAGTCTGTAGAGGATGAAATTAAAACAGCCTTTACATCAACATGGAAAACCTCAGTTGAAAGAAAAGCTTGCTGTGGTACATGGGGAGGTGTCAGCAGCTCTAGGTTCAACAGCCAGTGGAAAAAAATAAGTCATCTCCCCTTTCACAGAAACCATCTCAGCCCCCTAGACCAGGGGTCGGCAACCTTTCAGAAGTAGTGTGCCGAGTCTTCATTTAGTCACTTTAATTTAAGGTTTTGCGTGCCAGCCATACATTTTAATGTTTTTTAGAAGGTCTCTTTCTATAAGTCTATATATTATATAACTAAACTATTGTCGTATGTAAAGTAAACAAGGTTTTCAAAATGTTTAAGAAGCTTCATTTAAAATTAAATTAAAAGCTGATCTTATGCTGCCGGCTCACTCAGCCCGCTGCCAGCCTGGGGTTCTTTCACCTACGGCGGCAGCAGGCTGAGCGGGGCCTGCGGCTGGGACCCCAGCTGGCAAGGGGCCGGCAGCCAGAACCCAAGACCGGCAGTGGGCTGAGCGGCTCAGCCCGCTGCCAGTCTGGGGTTCCATCCGCTGGCTCCTGCCAGCCAGGGTCCCGGCTGCCGGCCCCTCTCAGCCCGCTGCCAGTCTGGGATCCTGGCCCTGCCCACACAGAGTGGGTACCTACCTTCTCCCCGGTTCTAGCCCATTCTCTGCCTCTCTCTCTGCACTGAGCTGAGGGTGGGAGTGCACTGAGCACAGAGCTGGGGGTGAAGGTGCAGGGTCTGGCCAGGAGCTAAAATGAGGGAGGGGGCTTAGGGTTGGGGCAGGAGGTTTGGGTGTGGAGTGCTTACCTGGGCAGCTCCCATTTGGTGCAAGGGTTGCAGGTGGGAATGTGTGTGGGGGGGGGGATGCAGGAGCTCCCGTTTGGAGCTCAGGGTGGGGGTGGGAATGTGGGTGGTGCAAGAGTCAGGGCATGGGGGGTGCAGGAGTCAGGGCAGGGGGCTGCGGGTGTGTGAGGAGGGTGCAGGAGTCAGGGCAGAGGGCTGGGGGCATGTGAGGGGGGTGCAGGAGTCAGGCATGGGGTGTGGGGGGGGCTGGGTATTTGTAGGGGGTGCTGGAGTCAGGGCTGGGGTAGTGGGGGTGTGCAGGAGTCAGGGCAGAGGGCTGGGAGTGTGTGTGTGTGTGGGGGGGTGCACCGGTCAGCGCAAGGGGCTGGGGTGTGTGTGGGGGAGTGTAGGGGTCAGGGCAGAGAGCTGGGGATGTGGGCTAGGGTCATGGGGGGTACTCCCAGCCCCCTGCCCAGAGCGGCTCACAGCAGGGGGCTGGAGGGGATATGCCCTGATTCCACCCCCCTTCCCCAAGACCCCATCCCCACCTCTTCTCTGCCTCCTCCCTGGAGCAGTGAGCCTGCTGTGGCTCCGCTTCTTCCCCTCCCTTGCAAGGGCCATCAGCTGATCGGGGGCAGGGAGGGAGAGGAGGGGGGGCAGGAACCCAGCATGCTGGGGGAAGAGGAGGGGGAGGGGGAGGTCGCCTGCCCTGCAGCAGCAGCCCTTAACCCTGCCCCTGGGGCGGGTGGGGGGGGGGGGGGGCGCGGAGAAGAGCAGGCCGGGGCAGGCAGGATTTTTAAATGGCACGCTGCTGCCTGCCGGGGTCCCGGCCTGGGTTCGGCAGTGGGCTGAGCGGGACCGGCGGCTGGGGCCTGGCAGGCAGCACACCCCGAGGGCTGCAAGTTTCAGCGCTGTAAAATGCCAGTGTAGACAGTGCACCAGTGCTGGGAGCCGCGCTACCAGCTTCATTAAGGACCTAAACTAGAATTTGAATCTGGTTTTCCACGTGGTGAAAAGCTGAGACTTAACAGTGGGAACCTTCCTGATCTACTTCAAGTCAATACACATACACACTGGCTGCGTAAACCAACACATAATCTGGCATAAGGAGGAGAAAGCGGCAAGACACCTTGCTCAATTAAGCCTGACTCAAGCAAATGTTAGTCACTCAATTCACTCATATTAGTAACTTGGCAACTGGGTCTTGTTTGAGAATGATCAATGCAAGAACTCCCTGTCTACCAGAAAGCCTGGCTATTTAAACTGGCTGAGAAGTAGATGGCTGCCAACTGCAGTTACACTCCCCAGGAACAAACACCTACCAAAAGAAACTCTTTGTCCTTTGCTGAGCAGGAACTGATTACATAAGCATGATGCTGATTGGATTGTTGAGTCTAGGTTTTCTGTACCAAGCAACAGTCGGGGCAGCAGTATTTCTAAAAGCAGAAATTTTGCATAGTAATAACTGAACACCAGGAGAACCCTGGAGTTTGTCAAAGAGAACAGAGATGGGGCACTCAAAACAGTTTAAAAAAACTTTCACTTGTGCTTTATAACAAGTCTCCATTTTCACTGAGACTGTGGAGCATGTCTGTTTACCAGCCAGAGGTCTCAGAAGGGACATGCATTTTGTGACCGTGTCAGGATGATGTACAGTTAATGGACAAACATGCACACTTCAGCTGGCATAATAGTATTTCAACATGCATTTTCTCAGTCTTTTAAAAAATGATCATAACGTAACAAAACACAAATTTAAACTGGGGAAACAAGCCTTATTTACAGCAAGGAAACGGCTTCCTAAGCTCCCAATACTTCCAGTTTAAAATGATGGCCCACAAAATGATTTGTCATGTGCTGGCATTCACTCACTGGACCACTCATCGTTTTAGATACAAATTTATTTCAGCCAGCCATTCTCCTGCTATTTATTATTGATCACACAGGCTGGTGAATGATTTTAAAGTTAGAGAAAATACAACGTTACAGACTTCAGTCCCACATTATTTCAAAGGTCCCACCTCTTTCCTTTTTGTGTTATGCATGTCTCATTATGAGACCATCCAACCTTTACGTATTGGAGGATGAAGAGACTCTAAGCCATTAACTAGTGAAATGCAGCCTCTGCACAAGTGACAGAGTTTTAAAAAATTTTGTATTCACATAGTAGCATCAACCCATATTTAAGGAGACAGTATTTAAGATTCTAGTTGAGAGACATCCTCATCCAGTGTACTATGAATTCAAAGGCCACCCTGCAGCAGCAGGCAGGGATTTATCTTTCAGACTGATGCAATCATTAACAACAACATTACCAGCCACTTCGGTTTTGCTGATTTGGTGCTTCACCTGTGAGTAAGTGAACTTCACGAAATAAATTACATACAACACTATTAGTGATACCTGTACTATATTTACAGGCATCCATGTAGGTTATTTGCCCACTGTGGTTTCTGAGTATATCTACATTGCACATAATTCCATTAGACATTGATGGGTTGGCTTGCAACCAAGCACACTGTTAATGGACTCCTCCTGGGCAGGAGGGTAGTGGAGCTCACTCAGACACTTAGTGCATAAAGACCGCTGTTCTCAAATACAGACCCAAGAACACTACAGTATGGCAACTATAAGGCATAATGCTTTTGATAATCTCATGTCTTTTTTTGTGTTTGGGTCAAAAATCTTTAACAGGAGAGCTGGAAAATTAATTACTAAAATATTAAAGTTAAAATCATTTCTTCTTTAACTTGAATTCCAGACTCTGTGGTTCCCCTTAAACAGGTCATAATGTCAAGCACCCTGAAGAGAGCAGAGTGTGTCTTCTTCTTAGTTTCAGAGTAGCAGCTGTGTTAGTCTGTATCCGCAAAAAGAAAAGCAGTACTTGTGGCACCTTAGAGGCTAACAAATTTATTTGAGCGTGAGCTTTCGCGAGCTACAGCTCCCTTCATCGGATGCTCAAATAAATGGGTTAGCCTCTGAGGTGCCACACGTCCTCCCGTTCTTCTTCTTAGTGTATGCGCAAGTGCCTCAAGTGGCATGTGACCGGGGTTCATCGCTCAATTTGGTCTTCTGGGTAGATGAGTAACTTCCCCAGCCCAGGCTGGGCCCTGATGGGGAGTGCGACCTGAACGTTGATCCATGTCCCACGGAAGAGTGTGCAGAAAAATGCTTCCTGCCCTATTTGAGTTGTGACTGAGTTCATTTGCTGTGGCTGGAGGAAAAAAACCTGAACTCCAGCGTTGGAGTGTAAGAGGAGCAAGAACTTATTATTTAATTTCATTCTGCAAATACTGTGCTCATGATTTCACTGGGAGTTGGTGGGTACGTATGTTTGTGTGAGAATTTCTTTTACAGAACCTTGAACTTAGCTTTAAAATCCAAAACTACTGCCACCTTGGCAGAATTTAAATAGTATCCAAGTGACACAACTAATTCACATTTAGTTGTGCAAGACCTTATAGCTTTTGGCATCGAGAAACCCATCATGTTTATCAGGTGAATAAGGAAAAAACTGCATTACAAAGTTTTAAAAGGATCATTACCTGTAGGAAGTCATAGCAAAGTAGTAAAGTAAAATAAAGTAAAATAAAGTAAAGTAGCAATAATTGCTCCCTAAAACCTGTTCTCCTCCTCTTATTAACCTTAAATAAATCTTAAATCAGAGAAAAGTATCACTAACTTCTCAGCCAGTGAACTCCAAGTAAGGATCTTGTTTGTACATTTACTGTTAGCTCTAAAAAGTCTTAACTCTTTGAATCTTCTTCGGAATTTAAGAGGAGGAAACACTGATTCCTGTGTGTTTTGGTTTTTAAGTCTCCTGTTAATTACTGGAGACTTGAGTCCGCCACATCCATTCAGCTGAGAGACTAGTTCTCTGATGCCTGGTCTACATGGGGGTGGTGGTGGGGATCAACCTGAGATACACAACTTCAGCTATGACAATAACGTAGCTGAATTCAACGTATCTTAGGTCGATTTACCTCGTGTCCTCATGGCACAGGGTCGACGGCAATCGCTCCCCCGTCGACTCCGCTTCTGCCTCTCGCTGCAGTGGAGTACAGGCATCAACGGCAGAGCGATCGGGGATCGATTTATCACATCTACACTAGATGCGATAAATCAATCCCTGATAGATCGATCACTACCCGCCATACCCTAAAGCATACGTTAAGATGTCCACTGCTCCAAAGGCCATATAAACTTGCCTTTCACACACTGAATGACCATAATGTGTTCACCTTGCCATCTGGAGATACTGAAATCTGATCTCCAGTGGTACAGGCCAAACTGAAAAGTACAACAGACACTAGCAACAAGTTAGATCAGATCTCTTCTAATCTTGCCACACTAAACAGTCAGTTCTCTAAAGTACCCCTACCCTGAGGATTTAAGGAAAACAAAGAATTTTCAGAAGATTTCTGACTAAAGCATGCAAAAACTAGTGATACCATTAGAACCTTATACTGGTGTTACAAGTGTCATCATGGGCCCAAGTGTTACACCTGCTATATAATACATCAGAAAAGAGGGAGGAAACTATGTTCCTTTCAATTTTATGAAAAGGATTTCACTTGATAGTGCTGGAGCTCAGTGAGGCCATCCCATTTCTACCTTCTAATACCTCCAGAAAACCCATATCTACCGTGACGTATACGAGAAAGTGGATAATGATGGCAGAGTCTACACACATTTTATATACGCATATAACACACACACCGTGTGTGTATGTTACAAAAAAGCAACTATTTTGAAGACATGGCCAATCATGACATCGACCAACTAATAAATGACAAGTTAAATGGAAGTTGAGTATAAAAGATATTTCTATTTTTTTAAAATCAACAATTTACATAAAGAGGCATTAAATGTCTATGAAAATTGTACATATTCAGTCTGTATCCTTCTCGTTCAACATTTTCATGTTGTTTATCCTCTTTGAGCCCAAGTTCTTCTGGGCAGGGATCATCTTAACAGGTGTGTGTGTCGCATCCAATGTGCCTGGGCCCTGGTTCTGATTGAGAGTTCTTGGCATTAGCCAAACAGAAACAATAGTCACTGTCCACTTCATTTGTGCACCATATTCCTCTTCTCTGCCCTTTAGATGCAACTTGACTTTTCACACTGAGCTCTTCAGGGAAGGGGGCATGTCTTCCTGTATATTTGTACAGTGCCTAGCACATGGTAGACTCTACCAGAAACAATATCAAATAAAAATATCTTGTTGTATTAAGTAGATCTAGATTCTGTGTTACGTTCACTTTTCCCTCTAAGTCCATCCTGAGCTAGCATCCCAACATGGTGGTGCACTATGCTATGAGAGATGCACTCTTTCTATCTTCGGCAGGCACATGTTAAAAGTTCATTCTAGTTTTAGAAACATTTCTAGTTCAAATGATATTCCTTATACTTTGGGTGGAGAATGCTGCTGGAAGAGGTAATACCTCTACAGCTGTAACCACCTTTTTAAGCACACTCTACCATAGGTGCCTATAGATCCCAATCACTGCAGCATCTGGGTGTCTTACACTCTTTAATTCATACATTCCAAGGCCAGAACAGATCATTGTGAACATCTAGTCTGATCTCTGGAATAACACAGGTCAGAAAACTGCCCCAAAATAATTCCTAGAGCAGAGCTTTCAGAAAAATATCCAATCTTGAGTAAAAATTTTCAGTTATGGAGAATTCACCATGACCCTTGGTAAATTGTTCCAATGGTTAATTACACTCACTCAAAAAATTATGCCTTATTTTCAAGCTGAATTTGTCTATCTTCAACTTAGAATCATAGAGTTGGAAGGGACCTCTGGAGGTCATCTAGTCCAACCCCCTGCCCAGAGCAGGACCAATCCCATTTAAATCATCCCAGCCAGGGCTTTGTCAAGCCTGACCTTAAAAACTTCTAAGGAAGGGGATTCCACCACCTCCCTAGGTAACGCATTCCAGTGTTTCACCACCCTCCTAGTGAAAATTTTTTTCCTAATATCCAACCTAAATCTCCCCCACTGCAACTTGAGACCATTACTCCTTGTCCTGTCATCTGCTATCACTGAGAATAGTCTAGATACATCCTCTTTGGATCCACCTTTCAGGTAGTTAAAAGCAGCTATCAAATCCCCCCTCATTCTTCTCTTCCATAGACTAAACAATCCCAGTTCCCTCAGCCTCTCCTCATAAGTCATGTGTTCCAGACCCCTAATCATTTTTATTGCCCTCCGCTGGACCGTCTCCAATTTCTCCACATCCTTCTTGTAGTGTGGGACCCAAAACTGGACACAGTACTCCAAATGAGGCCTCACCAGTGTCGAATAGAGGGGAACGATCATGTCCCTCGATCTGCTGGCAGTGCCCCTACTTATACACCCCAAAATGCCATTGGCCTTCTTGGCAACAAGGGCACACTGTTGACTCATATCCAGCTTCTCGTCCACTGTAACCCCAAGGTCTTTCTCTGCAGAACTGCTGCCGAGCCATTCGGTCCCTAGTCTGTAGCGGTGCATTGGATTCTTGCGTCTTAAGTGCAGGACTCTGCACTTGTCCTTGCTGAACCTCATCAGATTTCTTTTGGCCCAATCCTCCAATTTGTCTAGGTCCCTCTGTATCCTATCCCTACCCTCCAGCGTATCTACCTCTCCTCCCAGTTTAGTGTCATCCGCAAACTTGCTGAGGGTGCAATCCACACCATCCTCCAGATCATTAATGATCTTCCGCCCATTGGATTGTACTGAACCTTTCTCTGCTACATTAAAGAGCCCACTATTAAACATTTGTTCCCTGTGTAGATACTTCTATACTGTAAACAAGTGACCCCTTAACCTCTTTGTTAAGCTAAATAGATAGACTCAGAGCTCAATCAATATAAGGCAGGTTTTCTAATCCTTTCATCATTCTCATGGCTCTACTCTGAACCCTCTCCACTTTATCAACCTCCTTCTTGAATTGTGGGCACCAGCCCTGGACACGGGATTCCAGCTGCGGTCGCACCAGTCTCCAGTACAGAGGTAAAATAACCTCTCTGCTCCTACTCCGGATTTTCCTGTTCATGCCTCCCAGGATCCCATTAGTTCTTTTTGGCCACAGCCTCACCCTGGGAGCTCATGTTTAGCTGATTATCCACCCTGATTCCCAAATCTTTTTCAGAGTCACTGCTTCCCAGGATAAAGACCCCCATTCTGTAGGTATGGCCTACGTTCCTAGATGTAAACATTTACATTTAGCCATATTAAAATGCATATTGTCTTCCTGAGCCCAATTTACCATGAGATCCAGATTGCTCTGAATCAATGACCTGTTCTCTTCATCAGTTATGAATTAATGCATTTCTCCTGACACATCCCGGTGAGACAGGGCAGAGCTGCTGTCCACACTTTACAGAGAGGAAACTGAGGCACAGAGACTGACTTGCCTATGTTCACACAGGAAGTCTGCAGCAAAGCAAGAACTGAAACCAGATCTCTCCTGAGCCCCCAGCCAGTGCCTTTACCACAAGACCATCTTTCCTTTTGGAAGATCTAAACCCAAATCCTGACCAGTTGTGGTGATTTTTAATAAGTGAATAGAAAGAAGTGTAAAATCTCATGTCCTGGCCACATCCCAGCATATGACCCTGCACTCTGTTCCCTACACACCTGGATGCATTGTTCTTCACTTCCTGCCCTGAGCTGCCATGTAGAGTTGTTTTTAAACAGCTGTTGTGACCCATCTCAGTGGTGGCTGCATTTCAGCTGTCAGGAGAGAGATCTCTGTATTGCTCCCTTAACTACTTCACGAGTGTGTTTGTAAGGCACTTTGAGATCTTCGCTGTAAGTGCAAAATGTTATTACTGTTAAAAGCTGCTTCTTACACTATATCCCTTTGAGACCACATGAGCTGCGCAGGAAATTATCCTACAAATTTTTGATGTCTTTTGCAGCAATGTCACTTGACTGGCATCCGCATCTCTTTCACATTAACATCCTTGTTATGAAATTTCATATTCTGTGACACTCACATCTGGGATGGCAGGGGGCCCTTAATGCCAATATTTAAGGTTACTTGGTGTTTGTTACCTGCCCTACTGGTTAGTCCAACCAAGTCAGACCACTTCATGCCAACACAAAATGGCCCCTGCTCCTACTAAGTGCATCTTCACAAGATTTCTACTTTAATTTTCTCATCAGGAAAAAACAAGCAACTCCTCTTCTACACTAACGTCCCCTTTCTGGACCACATCATGAAACCAGGACACACCAGTATTATCCAAGAATCCTAACACAGATTAGGAAAAGCTCCCTGCTACACAGGCCCATTGCTTACATAAAAACAGCTTAAGAGAATGATTTCCAACACTTCTTTCAACAGACTGTCTCCATTTAAGTTTATCTCCTATACAAGTCTATGTACCAAACCGATATTCCAGTTGAAAGCTGTAGCTAAATTACAAAGCCACTGATCACTGCAGAGCCACACACAAAGAATTTTGCCTTTTCTGGCTGTCCTAGAAGCTCTGCAGTTGCCCTTTCCACTCTAGAAAGAGACAGTCTTGACACATGTGAGATGTGAAATGCTCAGAAGAAGGTTGCTTCAAGTTTACCAAAAGACAGTGATGATCACAAGGCAAAAGCAAGTGTTAAGTGTCATCAGTTCTGATATGGCACAATCAGGTGGAGACCACCACCTACCTACAGAATCAACACTTTGTGAACTCCTTCTAGTCTTAACTCTTTCCCATCTGGTTTTCGGTTGCCTTCAGGCTGCTGACAGCGATAAAGCTGTACAGGGAAAATAGGCAGAGTCCACTGGCTGTAACCCACTGCAGAGAAATCAAAGCTATTAATGACCCCAGAGTCAACCTAAAGGGCGGCAGAACTAGGGGGAACAGATTCCCCTGCCAGTGACCATAAAAAAAGTGGTAAGATGCCCTTCTCTTTAGAATTATAGCTATCCTGTCTGTAAGAAATGAAATACCGTTGCTATTTAGTCACAGGCAGCATTGCAAGAACTTTCCCACATCAGCGCGAAGGAGGCAAACAGCATTTCAAAAACGTATCTCTTGGCTAGTTTCCTCGTAGCATGCAGTTCTATGGATGTTCCTGTTTCACATTCATGAGTGTGCTCACGAATGCATGGACACACCGGGCTGATCAATTCCTGAGGCCCTCGTTGCTGCCAAATCATTTGGCATCAACACAGGAGACCAGAATTGAGAATCAGCTTCTGGTTGCTCACTCAATATATATTATGTGTGTGATTTGCTTGCATCCCTACGGGTTGGTCCATGGAGTAGCGCTGTCCTTGGCCTCAGCAGGATGGGGCTCTTGGTCAAGGGGTTAGGAGAGAGAAACTATGTTCTCACGGAGGCACCATGAAAGTAGTAACAACCTCCTACAATACTCAGATAAGAAACCAAAACGCATCAGACATACTGATCAGAAACTTGCACCGTTGCAATTCTTCCCTATTCCAATTCACCCCTCAATCAAAGAAACTGCATGTAATGTTTAATGCCATACATCTAGGTATAACCTGGATATTAATGCTAGCTCTCTCCCGTCTAGTTACAAACAAGCTGTGTCACACATGGCTACCCTAAAAAAAACAAAATCATCTTTAACCTCACCTGCCTCGCCAACTACTACCCATCCCCCCTTCCTCCTTACACCTTTAGGTTGATTGACTGCGTTGTTTATAACTTATGCTCCAGCTCAGCCAGAAGTTACAGCCTTGATGCAGGAATCATTGGGTGAAGTTCTCTGGCCTCTGGTATGCAGGAAGTCAGACAGGATGATTTTAATGGTTCTTACTGGTCTCAACATCCATCAGTCTATGAACATCACTTCAAGTGCCTTTTCTCCAATTCCACCCTTGAATTCCTCCAATACAGCCTCCATCCCTTGTACTCTGCTGGATCTGCTTTCACCAAAATCTCCAACCACCTCTTCCTAGCAAAATCTTGAGGTCTCTACTCTATCCTTATCCTTGCTCCATCTTTCCTTTTGACACTGGGTAAAATTGCCTAAGTGACTTAGAACCCTAAATCCTTTTTTTTTTTTTGGTAAGTAACCTTCTCCATCTGCCACTCGCCCATGGCTCTCACCACACCCCTCCTCTACATCATAGCTTCCATCCTCCTTCTTTTGCCCTTCCCCACACTGGGTCCCCATCTTGTTACAATCACCCCTTTACAGTTCCCACCAGCACTACCAGGTCCTCTTCCCATCTCCATTCCTATCTCCCCCTCCCCTCCCCTCCCCTCCCCAACACTAATCCAGATCCCACAGGCACACCATTCTCTTCCACCTCCTCCTCCTCACCTCTAGTAATATTTGCCCCAACCCTCCCACTCCACCAAAACTCTCCCCACCTCCCAGACCCATCCCTGCCATCATCTTCACCCCCCCCCCCTTCCACCAGCTCCTGGTTCTCACAGAGACCTTTGTCTGACACGGCCTCTGCAGCTGCCCTCTCTTATTGAGGCCTCTCCTTCTATCACACCCTCCACCCTCAATCAGACCATGGTGGCGGAGCTGGACTTTCTCCCATTCTGCCACTTCCAATCCCTCCCACCTCCCCTTCCGACTTCTCCTTCTTTTGAACAGCACTGCATCCTCCATCCACTCAACTCCTCCACATCAGGGGCCAGGGGAAGTAGTGGGTGTGTTAAATGCAGGGGGAGTAAGCAAGAGAGCTAGGGAGTGTTGGATGGGTAACATGGGTATGGGCAGGGGGGCAAAAAGGCGGGCAGGGGTGTAAAGGGTTGTGGCAGGCAGAAGGGATGCTGTGGTGGTGCTGCGTACGGGGCAGGAGGCAGGGTGTAATGGTGAGGGGAGGAGGGGGCACTTGGGGTGGGAGAGGAGGTAGGGCAGAAAGTGGGAATAATGAGCAGTTAAGGGTGTGGGAGGAGGCAAAGGAAAAGATGCAGCGGGGTTAGGGCAGAGGGAACTAGGCAGTCTGCTGCAACATGGCTCAGCAGCACTGTGGATGCCAGCACAGGAGCTGGCCAAGGGGTACTCTGTCACCTTGCTACATGCCGACTCTAGGGCCATCTGTATTCATTAAGGGCCCCCACTATTTTCTTTGCTTATAATCCAAGCACTAAGATACCTCCCCTCTGTGTTCCGCAGTGCAGGAAGAAAATGAGCACTCCTCCTTTAAAGGTGGGGCTACCCCTCTATGGAGTGTCAAGGCGGAGTGTCCCTCACCGCGGCAGCTGAAGAGCCAACAGATACTGCAGCAGTGCTGGTAATCAGTACCCAGGTAAAGGGTACTCTCCTAGCTGAGGACAATAATGGTGACTCAGGCTGTACAATCACCACAAGATCACTTGGTGCTGAGAATAATGTCAGTGCTGAGAAAGTTGTGCTGGAAGCATCTGTACCACAGCGGCCATCCCCAGCGTCATGGCGCCAGGCTCGCTGCCACGGCATGTGCTGATGTCAGCACAAAGAGGTGGTCACTGGATGAAGTGCAGCCTGCTCTCTCAGAAGACACCATGTGTATTCGGAGACTGGATTTTGTCAAGGTGTCAGAGGGACCCAGTTTGGGCTCTAAACGGTCTTTTGCAGAACAATCTGAGCTGACCTAGGTCTGCATTCACGGTGAGAATGACATTCCTTCTCACCTCTTTCTAACTGCTGGGTAGAGAAGGACTTAGCTGCTCTGCTGGTCTCACTTGATGAAGGTTTTGGTTCTTCTTGGATTAGAGCCCCAGCTCAGAGGAGCACTATGGAAGAAGCCTGTTCACAACCGGTAGCCCCGTTTGTCTACAGTTCTGGGGTGGCTCTCATTAAGAGCTCCAGTAAAAAGTTTAAGATTAGCATCTCTCTCACCTTCTGCAGCCTCTTAAGACACTGTTGGCCAAAAGAATCCAATCACACATGCATGAGGAACATGTAGAAAGAAGTGGAATCCATGTGGCCAATTGCTTGAAAAATAATTATCTTTTTTCCCCGCACAGACAAGCTTCCCTATCAGGTTATGCTCTGAGATCTACATCAAGGAGAGGGCACTAGATCTCAGATAGTAGGTAACAATGGTTTTACTTCTCTTTTTTCCTCCACAAAGTGGCAGAAAAACATCAGCAGACTTTTGGAACAGCATTCAAGACCTCTCTCTAGATCACCATTCAAGAACTCCTGGACGGTTCACTTCAAAATTGCAGAAACATTTGACCACGGTCTCAGTTGTAACTGCTGTGCTCCATAATGAATCCAAAATCTTGTGTGGAAAAAAGAAAAAACAAGGATCTCAGTGTTCCTGCATTGTAACCTTGTCAGGAAGCCTCATATTCTGTGCGCTGTATGTATATGAAAGTACCAAAGAATAAGATCCATCTGTTGGGGACACCGGGGCATGGCCACTAGGTAACTCGAGGGGATGGAAGACCACGAGTGTCGATGAAGCCCCCTCGCACTAGGCCCAGGTGTCCTTGCCCCCTTCCCCTTCCCCCCCCCCCTCCCCCCGCCTGGAGGCACTCGCAGCAGCTCTGCGTACTAGGCCCAAGTGTCCTTGGCCCCCCCGCCTGGAGGCATACACAGCAGTTATGCTGAAGATCTGCAACAATGTGCTGCAGTCAGACTGCCTGAAACTAAGCAAGGCCAAACAGGGCAGATATGGAAGAACAATGCTGAATAAAGCAGCTTTATGTATAGTTTAACAAATGATACAGAGAACCAGGGAACTAGCTGGGAACTGGATTGGCTAGCTATATGGATACTTGGGGCAGCTTGCTATTGGATAAGTATGCTGGGAAAGGTTTCAGAGGAACAGCCGTGTTAGTCTGTATTCGCAAAAAGAAAAGGAGTACTTGTGGCACCTTACAGACTAACCAATTTATTTGAGCATGAGCTTTCGTGAGCTACAGCTCACTTCATCAGATGCATACCGTGGAAACTGCAGCAGACTTTATATATACACAGAGAATATGAAACAATACCTCCTCCCACCCCACTGTCCTGCTGGGAAAAAGGATGTATAAAAGCCTGTGTGACTTCCTGCTCTGTGTACAGGATTTGAGATTCAAATCTCCCTGTACCTATTTGAAGCTTCAAATAAACTTTTCTGCTTCTCCACCCCGTTGTGATTATTGGGTGTAGCACACCGGGTAACGAACCACTCAAGCTGTTGTTCAGCCTCTCGGCACTGGGTGCCAGCAACACATCCTATTGCAAAATTTTCTTTTAACATATACACCTTCGGTATCTGCTCTGAGAATTTTTGAAGGATAACAGTCCACAAGAGAGTGAGAGCATGAAGACAGCTGCAGAAAGCACACAAAGCTGACTGGTACATGCATGCCACAGCATGTTGCAAGCCCTTGTTTATTGAACTGCAAAGAATGCTGTGGCCCTCCTTGCAGAATCTACCTGTTGACATGGACACAATATTGCATATTTAAGGAGCTATACCAATTATTCAGTGTGCTCAACAGCTGCAGCTTCACACAACAAAACTACAGGAACAATGTATGAATTCATAGCATCACACTGCTAAAACCTGTAAGCTATGCAGGTAAAAATTCTGATGTACAGAAGAGATTATTTTGCTAGAGGAAAAAATTAATCTTTAATACAAGAAATCATGTTATGGCTTCCTGGTATTTACAATACAGTTTTAAATCCACATATTTAAATGTTCAGTACTAACTCAATTCTTTACCTGGGATCTTAATTCTAAAGCATTTATCATCCTTTCTTAAAACAGCATTAGCTTAACCCTTCCATATCTGGAGAGCGGAATTTCCTCAAGATTACCACTATTATTTTGTGATTACTCCTCATATACTGAGCAGAGTACAAACAAAGAAGGACACAATCCCTGCTTTCAAGAAGTTTACTATCTAATTCAGGCAAAGGCAGGGTGGTTCAGGTGCCAATTATGTATATTGAGGTACTCTTACTGGTTCAGGTATTCGAGGTTTTTTGTTTGTTTGATAAATACTATCTGGATTAGATATCAAACCAAGAGACCAAGGGGATGCCATCATAGCGCTCAACTATGATGATTACATTAACGAGGCCAACTGACAACTCTCTGTCACCATCTACTATAAAGAACTCAAAGAAAACCCTACACCACAATTTACCTGGGAGTTTAAACAGCTCCGAGAGAAACTCTATCACCTTATCCCCCATGCCAGGGACCTTCTACATGCTTCCCAAAACACATAAACAAGGGAACTCAGGCAGACCCATCATATCTGGCCACCGCACACATGCTGAAGGAATATCGGGACCCACAGAAACCATCCTGAAACCACTCAGCACCCAAACAATACTACTGAATTCAGGATACTACTGACTTCCTCGAGAAACTCTGCATCACCAACAACTTCCCTCAGAACACCGTCCTTGCCACCACTGATGTCAACTCCCAATACACCATTGTCCCTCACAATGACGGCATTGCTGCCTATTCCAATATTTATAAGATAACGGACAGCTCTCAGATATCCACCCCAAACACATCGCCAAACTCATCCATTTCACCCTTAACCACAACAAATTTACATTCAACAACAAACACTTTCTCCAAACCATGCAAACAGCCATGGGTACTAAGATAGTTCCCCAATATACCAACCTCTTATTGGGACATTTTGAAGAACAATTCCTAGACAAATGTACCACGAAACCGATGATATACTTGAGATACACCGATGATATTTTCATCCTCCAGACAGACCACCTAAACGCCCTCATAGAGAGCCATCACAACTTCCACCAGCATCACCTATCCATCAAACTCTCTCTAGAACACACTCATACTAGCATCGATTTCCTGAACACCTCCATCAGCTTCAACAATGGAACCTTAAAGATAACTATATATAAAAAAAACCCCAGATCACCACGTTTACTGTCAAAGATCATGTAGCTACCCCAAACACACCAAGAAATCTGTTATCTACAGCCGGGCATTCAGATATCACAGAGTATGCTCCAAGGAGACAGTCCATGATATACACCTTAACACACTTAAAACCGCCTTCACTGAACAAGGACCCTCCCCCAGAGAAGTAGATTTCATCATAGATTAGGCCACCCAAATACCCCAAGATAACCTGCTTCAATACAGAAATAAACCCCTCTCCAACAACACTCACCTAACCGTCATTTACCACCCCGCACTGGAACACATACAGGGTTACAACCTATAATATTTGGGGGCCACGTCCTGAAAGAAATATTTCCTGAACTCCCCTCTTCCAGCCTTCAAATAACCCCCCAACCTCACCAAGCGCATTATAGGAAGCAAGCTCCACACAGACCAGGACACATCAACTTTGATAGCTGCTTTCAACTACCTGAGAGGTGGTTCCAGAGAGGATGGTTCTAGACTATTCTCAGTGGTAGAAGAGGACAGGACAAGGAGTAATGGTCTCAAGTTGCAGTGGGGGAGGTCTAGGTTGGATATTAGGAAAAACTTTTTCACTAGGAGGGTGGTGAAACACTGGAATGCGTTACCTAGGGAGGTGGTGGAATCTCCTTCCTTAGAGGTTTTTAAGGTCAGGCTTGACAAAGCCCTGGCTGGGATGATTTAATTGGGGATGGGTCCTGCTTTGAGCAGGGGGTTGGACTAGATGACCTCCTGACGTCCCTTCCAACCCTGATATTCTATGATTCTATGAACTCAAAGAAGCACCAGACCTGCCAGAACAACAGATGAAAAACCTGTAAACATCTCTCCACTGCTACAATGATCAACACCCCCCACAACACACTTTTCAAGATCCATGCCTATCACAACATGTGGTATACTTCATTTCAATGTTCCAATAACAACTATGTGAATGAAATGAGACAATCACTACACACTCTACACTCTGAACTCACGCAGAAAAATTGTAACAAATAAAAACACCATAACATTGTGGGTGAACACTTTTCACAAAGCAATTTCTCCATATCTGACCTCTCAGTCCTCTTCCTCAAAGGGAACCTGCACAAAACCTTCCTAAAATGAGCTTGGGAGCTTAAATTCATAACTTTGTTAGACCTAAAAATCATGGACTGAATAGATACACTAGATTTATGACTTATTACGAAGGCTGTGAATCTGTCACAGATTCCGTGACTTTCCATGACCTCTGTGACTTCTGCAGCAGCTGGTACAGGTTCAGGGGCTGCCCGAGCCGGGCAGCCCCTAGGTCAGCAGCAGCAGTTTGGGTGTGTGGGAGGGGGCTCAGGGCTGGGGGTTGGAGGATGTAGGGGGCTCCCTGGCTCCCATGGGCATGGCCCTGCAGCTCCTAGGCAGCAGAGGGGCCGGGAGGGGGTCTCCACGCAGTACGCTGCCTGCAGACCCCATCCCCACATCTCCCATTGGCTGCGGTTCCCGACCAATGGGGGCTGTGGCAGCTGGCGCTTCTAGTGGAGCCCCTGCCCTGGTCCCTCCGCCGCCCAGGAGCTGCTAGTTCCTGCCTTTCTCTGCTGGATTAGAGGGATTTTTAGTACCCAGTATATTCTCCTTATTCTCATCCACGTCGTCTCTCTAATATCCTGGGACTGACACAGCTACAAAAACACTACATATGAGCAGTTACATTGGGCAAGAATGAGTGCAGGGCATCAGAGACCAGCCTTACTCACAAGCTTCTATTTTTCACTTCAATGAAAAACGCAGAATAAATTAAATTACAAGAAAAGGCAGTAAAGGAGATTCTGGGGCCCAGTGAAACCCAGAAAAAGCAAGAAACCGTTTGCTCTCCCAACCACGTCTGTGCCTGCTGAGGATTGTGGTGTTTTCTAAGCAGTGTCAGTGAAAACCTGGGTGTGTTTTCCACCAATCACCTGAATCTCAGATTTTCCCCAAGGGGTTCTGATGAGCTGGTTTGGTACAAGACTTGTAATGAGAGATCTGAGGACTGTTATGTGGATGCATGAGTCTCCTTTTAAGGATTCATTCATGTCTGACACGTCCCCAAAGTGGAGTGCACGTTCTGCATATGGCTGCACGTTTATTTCACAATTCCAGTTATTTTACCATTTAGTTTCCACAGGAACTCCATGGTGCAGGTGCACTAATGTTTGTTCCATTATCTCTCAGTATTGGCACCTTTAGCACCTGTCACTACTGTATAGCTGTCACTCTTGGACCTGGTGGTCTGATCTGTGCGTTTAGAAACTTCTGTGGATTTGGGTCAGATTTTTTGTGTTGGTTATAAACCTGTTTTCAGTGATGATCTTATGCTCCTGTGCTGGCTACATATGCAGCAGCCATTCCCTGAGAAACCTGTTTAATAACCTGGAGAGGTAGTTCAGAAAAAATGGTGTGTGTTGGAAAGGCGTTTTCTCTGTGCTCCTTCCCTGCACCCTAATCAACTGCATCCAGTGACTAAAGGTTGCCATCGGTTAGAGAGTTTGCATGTGATTTTTTCCAGGCAGGCTGCTGTGGGATTGCAATTTATCTATACTTTCTGTGAAGTTTAGCCTTTTAATTCCCAGGATTATTGCTTAGGGTAACAGATGCTCGGAGTGCAGAAATACCATAGCCTGTTCAGTTCCATAGACTAGTCATTAAGTAATTTTACTGGACTGGTGTCCTCCTGCCTGTATAAAACAGGTATTCTCTTAGGCGGAGAGAATGGCAGCTAAGCCTATAGATCTGGTGCCAGATGGAAGCTAACATTTCAACCACCATACCATTTTTCTTTTGACATTTACCTGTCAACTGCATAGTTATTATCTAAGGACAAAGGTTTTGCTGCCTTAGCTATAATTCTGTTCCAGGCAGGGACTGCATTTTATCTATGTACGTGGGAGATGCTACCAGTTCTCGGTAAAAGTGCTAGATTTCCATATAGACATTTACAGCCCCTCATTCCTCTTTTGTGCTGTGCATGAGGGTAAAGGTGAATATGCAGAGCCAAGACTTTTCACAACGTACCACATCTTGATACAAAGAGTATTCGCACTCTCTCCTGAGAATATAGGAAAGTTCTTAGATTGAACTGAGTTAGGATTTCTTGAACAGTGCCGCGCATATAGGGATCAATTTAGATGGAGAGCTTTAATTTAAATTGCACACTGTTCAGGGCAGGGATCCTAGATTTCTGTTTGTTTCTGTAAAGCACTTTGTGTGCTGTAAGAATAGTAATAAAGTAGCAAAATATTCACTGTTTCAGCCCCTGATCTTACAAAAGGGTCCTCTGGTATGGCACTTACTGCCTGCATGAAGCCCCTTTCAAGTCATTCCATGCAGGTTTATGGCCATATTTCTTAAAAGATTAAGTTCTCAGCTTCTTCCTGAAAGGTCATGGAGGAATAGGAGTAGCTGTGTGTGTCTTTATGTTACTTTGGCAAGGGGTGTGTGTGTGTGTGTGTGTGTGTGTGTAAAAAAAATAAGCTGGGATTAAACAGAAATGCCTTTATTAAATTTTTTATCAGGATGTGTAAAACCAGACTTTAGTTTTAACACACATACCCCATTCCAATAGCAACCCTAAGCACAGAACAGTGTTTGGTAAAGAAATGGACTGGACATGTTAGTGTCTCTGCCATAGAAAAAGTGGTCAGCTGGAAATGAATGTATTTATAGTGCCTGATGTGGGGGGGGTGGGGGGGGAAGCAGGGGAGAGAGGAGAGATGATCTTGTCATTAAAGAACAGGACTGGGAATCCGGAGATCTGGCTTCATCCCCTTCTGTGGCTTTCTTTCATCATCTGTAACATGTAGATATTACTGACCTATATCACAAGGAGTTACGAGGCTTAGTTCATGTGTAGCTTTTTGAAATTGCTTTTAGATCCTCAAATGGGTGGTCTAGAGAAGGCACAATACAAAGTATAGGACTGAAAAATATCCTCTTTGACCAACTTTTTCTCTCTCTTTTTTTTTTGATTTTTTGACAATCTTTCAGTTTATTTTATTGCCAGCTCTAGTATCCCAATTTATATGATGCATCCAATGAAGTGGGTTTTAGCTCACGAAAGCTTATGCCCAAATAAATTTCTTAGTCTCTAAGAAAGGGAGTACTTGTGGCACCTTAGAGACCTACCAATTTACTTGAGCATAAGCTGTCGTGAGCTACAGCTCACTTCAATCCGTTGAAGTGAGCTGTAGCTCACGAAAGCTTATGCTCAAATAAATTGGTTAGTCTCTAAGGTGCCACAAGGACTCCTCGTTGTTTTTGCCAATTTATATGGTTATCTCCAATTCATGGTAATAAAACATTTACACCATCATATTCCCTATATTATGGTGTATAAAGATCTTCACAATATCTTTTATTAGACCAGCTTCTGTAGGTGAGAGAGAGAGAAACTTTCCAGCTACACAGAGTTCTTCCTCTGGTCTGGGGAAGGTGCTAAGAGCATCACAGCTAAACACAAGGTGGAACAGATAGCTTAGAACTTTAGCATAAGCAATTAGCACATGTTCTAAGGGACCATTCAAGGTGAAGTGGCCCATTAACGCCCCGGCAGTCATTGAGACCATGATTTTAAATGTTTAGCAAAGTGTGATAAGCATATGTAGAATCCATGAATCTGTTGGTCTGTCAGGGTCCGGTGCTGCAAAACCTCCAGACACATCTCCACTGCTACAATGATCTACACCCCCACAAGACACCTTTCAAGATCCACAGGTCCTGCCATACCTATCACAACACGTGGTGTACCGCATCCAGTGCACGAAGTGCCCCGATAACAAGGATGTTGGTGAAACCAGACAATCACTGTGCTCTCAAATGAACTCGTATAGAAAAATGATAACAGACAGAAACACCCTATCACTTGTGGGTGAACACTTTTCATAAAGCGATCACTCTGTATCTGATCTCTCAGTCCTCATCCTCCAAGGAAATCTGCACAGCACTTTCAAAAGACGAACCTGGGAGCTGAAGTTCATAACTCTGCTAGACACTAAGGCTGTGTCTACACTGCCACTTTCCGCACTAAAACTTTTGTTGTTCGTGGGGTGTGGAAAAAACACACCCCTGAGCGACAAAAGTTTTAGTGCTGAAAAGCACCAGTATCGACATCACTTTATCGCCGGGAGCCGCACCCCAGTGACAAAGCTATCACCGCTTGTTCGGGGTGGGGTTTTTTTGTTTTTTTTTTTATCACCGGGAGAGGTCTCCCCCAGCCATACAGCGTAACTACGCTGCCCATGTCACAGTGCTGCCGCGGCTGCGCTGTAATGTGGGTAGTGTAGACACACCCTAAAAATCATGCTCTCAATAGAGACACTGGACTCATGGTTTATTACAACTATCTGTAACCCACTAACCTCTCTTTTTTTCTATAAAAAGAAAAGGAGTACTTGTGGCACCTTAGAGACTAACCAATTTATTTGAGCATGAGCTTTCGTGAGCTACAGCTCACTTCATCAGATGTTTACCGTGGAAACTGCAGCAGACTTTATATACACACAGAGAATATGAAACAATACCTCCTCCCACCCCACTGTCCTGCTGGTAATAGCTTATCTAAAATGATCAACAGGTGGGCCATTTCCAGCACAAATCCAGGTTTTCTCACCCTCCACCCCCCCACACAAATTCACTCTCCTGCTGGTGCTAGCCCATCCAAAGTGACAACTCTTTACATAATCAAGTCGGGCTATTTCCTGCATAGATCAAGGTTTTCTCACATCCCCCCCACCCCCATACACACACAAACTCACTCTCCTGCTGGTAATAGCTCATCTAAACTGACCACTCTCCAAGTTTAAATCCAAGTTAAACCAGAACATCTGGGGGGGGGGGGGGGGGGGGGGAGGAAAAAACAAGAGGAAACAAGCTACCTTGCATAATGACTTAGCCACTCCCAGTCTCTATTTAAGCCTAAATTAATAGTATCCAATTTGCAAATGAATTCCAATTCAGCAGTTTCTCGCTGGAGTCTGGATTTGAAGTTTTTTTGTTTTAAGATAGCGACCTTCATGTCTGTGATTGCGTGACCAGAGAGATTGAAGTGTTCTCCGACTGGTTTATGAATGTTATAATTCTTGACATCTGATTTGTGTCCATTTATTCTTTTACGTAGAGACTGTCCAGTTTGACCAATGTACATGGCAGAGGAGCATTGCTGGCACATGATGGCATATATCACATTGGTGGATGTGCAGGTGAACGAGCCTCTGATAGTGTGGCTGATGTTATTAGGCCCTGTGATGGTGTCCCCTGAATAGATATGTGGGCACAATTGGCAACGGGCTTTGTTGCAAGGAAAAGTTCCTGGGTTAGTGGTTCTGTTGTGTGGTATGTGGTTGTTGGTGAGTATTTGCTTCAGGTTGCGGGGCTGTCTGTAGGCAAGGACTGGCCTGTCTCCCAAGACTTGTGAGAGTGTTGGGTCATCCTTTAGGATAGGTTGTAGATCCTTAATAATGCGTTGGAGGGGTTTTAGTTGGGGGCTGAAGGTGACCGCTAGTGGCGTTCTGTTATTTTCTTTGTTAGGCCTGTCCTGTAGTAGGTAACTTCTGGGAACTCTTCTGGCTCTATCAATCTGTCTCTTTACTTCTGCAGGTGGGTATTGTAGTTGTAAGAAAGCTTGACAGAGATCTTGTAGGTGTTTGTCTCTGTCTGAGGGGTTGGAGCAAATGCGGTTGTATCGCAGAGCTTGGCTGTAGACGATGGATCGTGTGGTGTGGTCAGGGTGAAAGCTGGAGGCATGCAGGTAGGAATAGCGGTCAGTAGGTGTCCGGTATAGGGTGGTGTTTATGTGGCCATTGTTTATTAGCACTGTAGTGTCCAGGAAGTGGATCTCTTGTGTGGACTGGACCAGGCTGAGGTTGGTGGTGGGATGGAAATTGTTGAAATCATGGTGGAATTCCTCAAGGGCTTCTTTTCCATGGGTCCAGATGATGAAGATGTCATCAATATAGCGCAAGTAGAGTAAGGGCTTTAGGGGACGAGAGCTGAGAAAGCGTTGTTCTAAATCAGCCATAAAAATGTTGGCATACTGTGGGGCCATGCGGGTACCCATAGCAGTGCCGCTGATCTGAAGGTATACATTGTCCCCAAATGTGAAATAGTTATGGGTAAGGACAAAGTCACAAAGTTCAGCCACCAGGTTAGCCGTGACATTATCGGGGATAGTGTTCTTGACGGCTTGTAGTCCATCTTTGTGTGGAATGTTGGTGTAGAGGGCTTCTACATCCATAGTAGCCAGGATGGTGTTATCAGGAAGATCACCGATGGATTGAAGTTTCCTCAGGAAGTCAGTGGTGTCTCGAAGGTAGCTGGGAGTGCTGGTAGCGTAGGGCCTGAGGAGGGAGTCTACATAGCCAGACAATCCTGCTGTCAGGGTGCCAATGCCTGAGATGATGGGGCGCCCAGGATTTCCAGGTTTATGGATCTTGGGTAGTAGATAGAATATCCCAGGTCGGAGTTCCAGGGGTGTGTCTGTGCGGATTTGATCTTGTGCTTTTTCAGGAAGTTTCTTGAGCAAATGCTGTAGTTGCTTTTGGTAACTCTCAGTGGGATCATAGGGTAATGGCTTGTAGAAACTCGTGTTGGAGAGCTGCCGAGCAGCCTCTTGTTCATATTCCGACCTATTCATGATGACAACAGCACCTCCTTTGTCAGCCTTTTTGATTATGATGTCAGAGTTGTTTCTGAGGCTGTGGATGGCATTGCGTTCCGCATGGCTGAGGTTATGGGGCAAGTGATGCTGCTTTTCCACAATTTCAGCCCGTGCACGTCGGCGGAAGCACTCTATGTAGAAGTCCAGTCTGCTGTTTCGACCTTCAGGAGGAGTCCATCTAGAATCCCTCTTTCTGTAGTGTTGGCAGGGAGACCTCTGTGGATTAGTATGTTGTTCAGAGGTATTTTGGAAATATTCCTTGAGACGGAGACGTCGAAAATAGGATTCTAGGTCACCACAGAACTGTATCATGTTCGTGGGGGTGGAGGGGCAGAAGGAGAGGCCCCGAGACAGGCCAGTCCTTGCCTACAGACAGCCCCGCAACCTGAAGCAAATACTCACCAACAACCACATACCACACAACAGAACCACTAACCCAGGAACTTTTCCTTGCAACAAAGCCCGTTGCCAATTGTGCCCACATATCTATTCAGGGGACACCATCACAGGGCCTAATAACATCAGCCACACTATCAGAGGCTCGTTCACCTGCACATCCACCAATGTGATATATGCCATCATGTGCCAGCAATGCTCCTCTGCCATGTACATTGGTCAAACTGGACAGTCTCTACGTAAAAGAATAAATGGACACAAATCAGATGTCAAGAATTATAACATTCATAAACCAGTCGGAGAACACTTCAATCTCTCTGGTCACGCAATCACAGACATGAAGGTCGCTATCTTAAAACAAAAAAACTTCAAATCCAGACTCCAGCGAGAAACTGCTGAATTGGAATTCATTTGCAAATTGGATACTATTAATTTAGGCTTAAATAGAGACTGGGAGTGGCTAAGTCATTATGCAAGGTAGCTTGTTTCCTCTTGTTTTTTCCTCCCCCCCCCCCCCCCCCCCCCCAGATGTTCTGGTTTAACTTGGATTTAAACTTGGAGAGTGGTCAGTTTAGATGAGCTATTACCAGCAGGAGAGTGAGTTTGTGTGTGTATGGGGGTGGGGGGGATGTGAGAAAACCTTGATCTATGCAGGAAATAGCCCGACTTGATTATGTAAAGAGTTGTCACTTTGGATGGGCTAGCACCAGCAGGAGAGTGAATTTGTGTGGGGGGGTGGAGGGTGAGAAAACCTGGATTTGTGCTGGAAATGGCCCACCTGTTGATCATTTTAGATAAGCTATTACCAGCAGGACAGTGGGGTGGGAGGAGGTATTGTTTCATATTCTCTGTGTGTATATAAAGTCTGCTGCAGTTTCCACGGTAAACATCTGATGAAGTGAGCTGTAGCTCACGAAAGCTCATGCTCAAATAAATTGGTTAGTCTCTAAGGTGCCACAAGTACTCCTTTTCTTTTTGCGAATACAGACTAACAGGGCTGTTCCTCTGAAACCTGTCTTTTTTTCTATGACTACAGAGGTGTAAATGGGCCACTTCACCTTGAATGGTCCTTTAGAATAGGTGCTAACTACTTATGCGAAACTATCTTGTACTTAGCTGTGACAGGATAAGTCCCTTTCCCAGACCTGAGGAAGAGCTCTGTGTACCTCAAAAGCGTCTCTCCCTCGCCAACAGAAATTGGTCCACCCAAAGATATCGTCTCACCCGCCTTGTCTCTCGTCTCTCTCTCTCTCTAATAACTTCTCCTCTATGCAAACACCAAGGGAACTGGCATCTTCTCAGCTGAGACAAGGATGGAGAAAAATTGTTCTTGTTAACCACTGACGATAGGACAAGAAGCAATGGGCTTAAATTGCAGCAAGGGAGGTTTAGATTGGACATTAGGGAAAAAATTCCTAACTATGAGGGTGGTTAAGCACTGGAATAAATTGCCTAGGGATGTTGTGGAATCTCCATCATTGGAGGTTTTCAAGAGTAGGTAAGAATTAGACAAATATCTGTCAGGGATGGTCTACTCCCTAGATAATATGTTGTCCTTCCTTGAGTGCAAGGACTAGACTAGAAGACCTCTAGAGGTCCCTTCCAAACCTATGCCTCTAAGATTGGTTGTGGCTCCCTCATCAACATTGCTTCTGAATGGGGTGCTACAAAGCAAGAGAAGACATGAGCTACCCCCAAAGGGTTGTCAATGCTGCCTTGGTGCAAGCGCTGCTCCCAAAGGATACAGTATGAGTCTGAAACTTGGGTCTGCACAGGAGTCCAGCTAAACACCACACAAGCACAGGAATCCCTCCTTTGGGTGTACGACATGTTTTAGATTCTGCTTATTGAACCACTGCAGCTATATTGTAAAATGAAGTTCTGCTGACACTGAATAATCCCCAGTGGGTGCTAACGTTTTAGGGTTCTAGCTGCAAATTTAGATTTGTGAACCCACACTTCTAGTGTGATGAATACATCTAAAGAACTCTAAGGCACCATTGAAATGAAGGGCCTATTTGAACACTTAGAATCAACGTGAGATTGGCAGCATTTTAGCCAGATAAGAAGGGGGCGGGAAGCTTGTTTCCACAGCCTACGGAAGGAAAATACCCATGGTTTATGTGAATCAGAGTCAGAGTTCAAGGTAAGAAGGGACCAGCAGGTGATCTAGTGTGACCTGTATATCACAGGCCATCAACACCACCCAGCCCCCACACACTAAACCCAACAACCGAAATGACACTAAAGTATTACACCTTACATGAGACTAAACTAGGATATGCCACAGGTAGAGAATTGGCCCGGGGGGGGTGGGGTGGGCGCAGAGAGGTGCACCAGTGTCCGAGGTCCCCACAATGGCAGGGAAATTATTAAAAGGCAGGTCGTGTGCAGTAGCCACTTTTCTACACCCCAATAGCCCACTTTCTTTATGTTACCCATGTATTTCTAACATACATCTCTACCCCGGATATAACAAGATTTCAATAGCTAGTGGTTTATTGGACAGAGCTTTGTATATGGTTGTTGGAACTTTCGAAAACTGTGTATATTCAACTGTTGCAGCCCTAGATCTCCTGTAATAATGTTTCACCTAGTATAGATGGGACGGACACTTGCCTACATTAAAATTAATAGCATGGAATATTTTAGTTTAAAAAATCCAAATATCTTTAAGTAACATATCTAGAAAATACATTTACAAACATTAATCACATTGTGTTCTTAAACACTTTAAAGTTAAAAATCCTGCCAAACTGACTTTCATAAGTTACTAAATAATTTGACCCCAGGCTTAGATATTTTATGCCAAGTTGAAACCCAGAGGAGAATTTTTACAGGCAAGTTATAAACTCTCTGAAGTCAGACTTATACAGGAAAACACCAACAGTCTTATTTTCCTATGCTTTCCAAACTTTCTCCCTCACCCTCAAACTTACTCTCCTTTCACCTTGTCTCCATGACTAATGATCTATAGGCTCTATGTCGGGGTGGGCAAACTTTTTGGCCCAAGGGCCACATCTGGGTGGGGAAATTGCATGCAGGGCCATGAATGTAGGGCTGGGGTGCAGGAGGGAGTGGGGGGGTGCAGGAGGGGGTGTGATGCGCAGGAAGGGGCTCAGGGCAAGGGGTTGGGGCGCAAGAGGGGTGCAGGGTGTACGAGGGGGCTCAGGGCAGGGGGTTGGGGTGCAGGGAGGGGTGCAGCAGGGGCTGGGGTGCAGCAGAGGCTCAAGACAAGGGGTTGGGGTGTAGGAGGTGTGTGGCAGGGGGCTCAGGGCAGGGGGTTGGGGTGCAGGCTTTGGCCCGGCACCGCTTACCTTGAGTGGCTCCAGCATGGCAGTGGCGCACAGCGGGGCTAAGGCAGGCTCCCTGCCTGCCCTGGCCCCGTGCTGCTCCCGGAAGCGGCCAGCACACGTCCCTGCGGCCCTTTGGGGGGAGAGGGTTCCACGCACTGCCCTTGCCTGCGGGTACCTCCCCTGAAGTTTCCATTGGCCGCGGTTCCCCAAGGGGCAGCAGGTACATGGTGCCGGCTGCTTCCGGGAGCGGCACGTGACCAGGGCAGGCAGGGAGCCTGCCTTAGCACTGCAGCACCATGGGGGTGGCAATCCTGTGGGCTGGATCCAAAGCCCTGACAGGTTGGAGCCAGCCCACGGGCCGTAGTTTGCCTACCCCTGCTCTCTATGCCTCCGCTCTCACGCCTCCTCCTCTGGATGTATGTATCTGGTGTCTATACAATTTGTATGACAAGAATCATAAGCACAGTACTTGTGTTCTGAAAAGGAAAGAGCATACCTTTGGTGCTATAAAAGTAACTAAATCCATTCTAGTGGGCACTACCATAATTTCTCTATGACAAAGGATGGTGGCAGTGCTGTAACCTACATGATCAACTCCTGAACCACCCACAGTTTCACAATTAAACAACGGTGACTTGGGTTGAAGAAAAGATAGTGCAAGGATTTAAAAAGTGGAGGTAACTCCTCTAGAGAAACATGTAACAGAGACCATGATATGAACTGTAATTCCTTTTAACTGACATTAACTTATCCTCAAGCTTTTCACGGATTCAGGTAGGACATATAAAAGTCATAGTAGAAAGTTGCAATGACTAGGTTACAACTTTGAATTTAGCCTATGACTCGGGATTCCCCTGAGGCAACAGTGGCCATTTCTCAGTGATCTCACTAACATCCCACGTTTTAGCAATGATAAAGACTAGAAAAGCCCACGCCCCCTGGACTCAGAGGGGAATCCAATCTTTAGCAAGATAATGCTATCTTCTAATCTGATTAGCCCCAGAGACTGCAGATAAACATAACAAAGAACAGCCGGACACCAGCTGTAAAACCAATCCAGTCGAGTAAATAATGCAGCTGGCCCAGAGAAGCTCAGCATCTGGGACCTGTCGCTTGCAATGCTTTTAGGGAAATGACAGACTCAGTTCTCACGTCAGACATGGGAAAACGTGTTAATCTGTTTACTTTAAATGGATTTACCTCAATCTCAGTTAGAGAGGATTGATATAGAAAAGCACAGCCAAGACGACCAGGCAGACAAAGCACCACTCATGGAAGACAGCATTTCATGACACCAATCACATGGGCTCCAAGGATCAGATATGGCACAGGTCAAATAGGAAACATTATGAGATTAAACAAATGCATTTACAATTAGGTGCAATGTGCATCAGCCTGAGCGTCAGCTGCTAGACTCCACAGTGACTATGGCTAACACCTCTCCAGCAGAGGGGAAAAACAGTTACTTACTGTCATGGAGCCACTGGGCCAATGCTCTGGAACTACTCCATACAAAGCCAGCCAGGACTCTGGGGAGCCTCCTCTCTCTGAGCATATTGTCACCAGGGCAAGAAGTTTACACAGCTTCGACCTTCCTGGGTCTGACCTTGGAGCATTCAGCATCCCTTTCCTCCCCGTATGCTTCCTGCAGCGGGTCTGCCCAGACGGGAAGCCAGAGGGCCCTGTACCCCAACTCCGTACTCAGACATGACTCTCAGCCAGCCAGAAGGTTTATTAGTCGACAGGTACACAGCGAAGAACAGAGCTTGCTATTACAGAAATCAGTGACTTTCAGCCAAGTCCACCTTGGGAAGTCCTGGGCCAGACGGCCTGGACTCCCCCCCTCTTCCAGTCCCCCAAACAGACTGCCCAGTCTCCAGCAACCAGACCTCCAACACCCACCATTGCTCCTCCTCTTCCTCCTCCTCTTTGTCCTGCTTCCTGGGCAAAAGGTGTCACGTGGTCACATCCCCCTCCTGGGTCTCAGGTTACATAGGTGCAGATAGCTGGGCAGCCTCAGCAAAAATCACACACCCAATTCCCACCACCGAAATCTTGGCGCAGTACACAGGGAAACGGAGGTACGCGCAGTGTTAGTATAGGACAGTGAGACATAAGAATCGGGGGCAGGAGGGTAACGAGTCTATCCCGAGGGTCCCGGCTGGGTCTGTATACCTTCGCCAACCAAGCCTGGAGGGGACAAAGGCGCAATCTGGCGTGTTTTACTACATACACGCAGGCCGCCATATACCCCAGACGTTTCATGCAGTTTCTGGCCGTAGTTGTAGGAAACCGGCGGAGGCTCTTGATGATGCCCTGCTGCTTTGGAACCGGGACTTGGGCAGGGAAGCTCTGGCTCAAGTGGGAGTCCAGGAGAGCCCCAATACATTTTTGGGTTGGGGCTTGGGCCCATTCAGAATAAGCCCCAGCCTGCAAGTGGCACGTGCCAACGCCACATGCTCTTGCACTTGTACTCGAGAAATCGCCCTTGATGAGCCAGTAGTCCAAGTACAGGAAAACCTGTACCCTGCTTTTATAGAGGAAGGCTGCCATAACGGCCATGCACGTTGTGAACATATGATGGGCCGCTGAAAGCCCGAATGGGAGTACAGTGAACTGGTAGTGTCAGCTGCTAACCATGAATCTCAGGAATCATCTGTGCGCCAGAATATTCAATATATGGAAGTACGCTTCCTTCAAGTCGAAGGTGGCGTACCAGTCCCCCGGATCCAGGGAAGGAACAATACTGTCCAGAAAGACCATACGAAACTTTAGTTTTCTTATAAGCGTGTTGAGGTTTTGCAAATCCAGAACAGGCCTGAGCCCCCCTTTGGCCTTGGAGATGAGGAAATATTGGGAGTAAAATCCCCTGCCCCTGAACTCCCCTGCCCCTGAGGAACCTTCTCTATTGTCCCTAGAGCAAGGAGTGATTGCACCTCCTGTAGAAGGAGTTGCTTGCGAGAGGGGTCCCTGAAGAGGGACGGGGAAGGTGGGTGGGAGGGCACAGAACTGGATAGAATATCCCACCCCTACCGTGCTCAGGACTCAACGAACTGAAGTAATCTGGCACAGGCATGGTAGAAGTTGGACAGATGATTCACAAAGGGAGGAAAAGGATCTGAGACTTGGGCTGGTGCTCCATCCTCGAGCGCACTTTCAGAAGTTCAGCTTCGAGCTGGGAGACTGCTTGAAAGAGCCCTGGCCCTGGCCAGAGGACTGCGGAGGACGCCTCCTGTTGTTTCTGCTCCTCTGTTGACTATAGTCGTGCCTAGGGGGCCCTGGGGCATGAAGGGCTTTCTCTGGGGTGCTGGCGTGTGCATTCCCTGAGATTTGACGATTGCTTTAGAGTCCTTGAGACTGTGCAGTCTCGAGTCCGTCTTGTCAGCGAACAGCCCTGCAGCGTCAAGTAGAAGGTCCTGTATTGTATTCTGGACCTCCGCCAGGAGTCCCGAGACTTGTAGCCATGAGCTACACCTCATTGTAATGGCGTAGCCATAGTCCGCACTGCAGAGTCAGCAGAGTCCAAAGCAGGTTGGAGGGAGGTTCTAGCCACCACTCTGCTCTCCTCTAGGACTGCAGGAAATTCCTGTCATGACTTCAGTGGGAGCAGTTGCTGCCACCTGCTGGTTGGAAATTTGAATCTGGAGACCCCCCGGTCAAGTATACCTTTCGACCAAAGAGGTCCAGCTTCTTGGCATCCTTGTTTTTTGGGGTAGGCCCCAGTTGCCCCTGCTCCTTCCCCATGTTTTGCTGCATCTACCACCAGGGTCTCCGGTGGGGGGTGGGTGAAGGTGCTCATACTCCCTTTGTGGGATGAAGTAACTCCTCTCTACAACCCCTAGCTGTAGGGGGTATAGAGGCCGGGATCAGCCAGAGCACCTTTGTGGTGTTTTGTATAATTGTTATAAGTGGCAGTGCCACCCTGGACGGACCCTCCGGGGCGAGTATGTCGACCATCAGGTCCGACTCCTCCACAACCACCCCAGTTTGCACGCTGAGGTTCTGGGCCACCCTCTTAAGGAGGTCCTGGTGGGCTTTCGTGTTCATCACTGGAAGGGACATGGTTGTGACCGCTACTGCCTCGTCCAGCGAGGAAGATGAGGAGGCTCAAGGTGGGACAGGGTCTTCCGGCCCCTCTGGTGATGTGCTCATGGACATCCACCGCCGCTACAACTGGTGGTGTGGGAGCCACGGATATTGATGGCTCTGACAACGCGCCCGATCTGGGAAGCCCAGGATCTGAACCCCGCTGTGGGTCCTCAGGAACCCCGGACACATCGGTGGTGACCGACGTTGCATAGGGCAGGGCACGGGCAGCGGAAACTACTGATGCTGCCCTGGAACTATGCCCTTGGGCCTGATGATAGGCCCAAGATGTCAAAAAGGGCCATTGTGCTGGGCCCTGATACTGGGGTGGCCAGGATACCATTGGTACCGAGGAGTTCTCCATTCTACAGTGCTGAGAACGATGCTGGGATGTTGAGGGGTACTGGCTGTGTTGGGACACGAACAACTCCACCTCTGACTCAGAGGAATAGTCCAAGCCTGATCAGGGTTCCAGGGAGCGCTGCATCATGGTGGGATTGCCCCGGTGCTAGATAGCTGGTGCTGCAGACAGTGCCTGAAGTGGTGTCTGCACCTGAACCGGTGCCTGGGAATGTGAGGTGCGGGACTTGCCGTCATGGCAATCAAGTCCCACATGGCCAAGAAAGATTCTAGTGTGGAGGGAAGGTCAAGGTCCTCCTTCAACACCTCCTGGACCAGGGAGTCCACCGACACCGGGCTCCACAGACCTCCTCTCGAGGCCGGAGTCAACGGTGCCAGGACCGATGGATCTGCCTTCAGGTGTCCCGGCATGGGACGCATCACACTCGTGTTCTGTGTGCTCTTCTTGACGGGGGAACAGTCTTTCTCCGCCTTTTTCTTCTTATGTGGCACAGGGGACTATGATTGGTGTCACACTGATGAGCCAGCCTCCCGCGCCGGGGAGTGGTGCTGATGCTCTGTATGCGAGTCCTTCCTCAGCGCCGAGGTGTCCTGCACCGGAGCGGCTAGGGCCACCTCTTGTGTCAGTTGAGGCTGGAGAGCGGACTCCATTAAAAGGAGTTTCAGCCGACAGTCTCCCTCTCTTTTGGTTCTGGGCTTGAAGCCTCTGCAAATACTTCACTTGTCCTAAAAATGTCCCTCTCCCAAGCCCCTTAGACAAGCAGCGTGTGGATCCCCTCTGGGTGTAGGCTTACTACACCTATCACACAGCTTGAACCTCTGGGGCCACGGCATGCCCTGGCGACAGGAAAAACTTGGGGGGGGGAACCCCCAACTTAAACTTACCCATTAATTAACTAAGAAACTCACTAACTACTTATGATAACGATTAACAACTATGTACGGGGGAAAAAACTCTAGGAAAGTACTTGCTAAAGCAAGAGACAAGTTGCTCCATCAACCGTCACTGGCGGTAAGAATGAACTGAGCAGGCGGCGGGTCTGTATACACCGCCACGAAGGCGCCACTCCAAGGGGTTCCACAGCCAACCCAATGGGTACTGCTAGGGTAAAACCTTCTGACTATCGTGCACGTGGCGCACGCACACCTATTGGAATGGACATGAGCAAGCACTCGAAGAAGAACACATAGTTTTGTTTCAGAGTAGCAGCCATGTTAATTTGTATCCACAAAAAGAAAAGAAGTACTTCTGGCACCTTAGAGACTAACAAATAAATTTGTTAGTCTCTAAGGTGCCAGAAGTACTCCTTTTCTTTTTACATAGTTTTGTGTTGGGGATATTTGGCTGGGGGGAAATTTAAAAAATCTAAATGAAGATAGCTGCCCTGCCATTTCTATTTCACAGGAATTGGGATGCTGAAATGGAAGTAAGATGAATTACACCAGAACCATAGTAACCAGAAACAGGCTGTTACTTTTGCCTGAATTTACCAGAAAGTAATAGATATGAGTGATAAGTACCTTCTTTATTTTATATATTTAGAGGGTGATGTGGGAGTACTTTTGTTGGTTACAAAAATAAAAAGCGGTGCCTATCCAAAACTGTAGGCATCCCTGCCATTAACTTCAAAAACAATAAAATTAAACACAAAATCCCTCTCCATGCCAAGTCTGATTGCCCTCCAAAGCCCACCTCTGCAGCAGCCCTCACAAACAGAGCTGTCTTGAAGCATGCCCTGAAAGTCAACAGATTTCATAAACACCTAAGACAGATATATCTTTTATTGGACCAACTTCTATTGGTGAGAAAGAAAAGCTTTTGAGCTACACAGAGCTCTGTCCAATAAAACATATGACCTCACCCACCACGTCTCTCCAATATCCTGGGACCGACATGGCTACAACACTGCATAAGACAGATATATATACACAGACAGGTCCGGTTTACAAAAAAGTACTCCGTTTTTCCTACCAACCAAGCACAATATTGAATCCCAACAGCACAACCACCACCTCCACTGGTACTTTCTCAGTTGCATAAGCGTATGACAAATATGTCACAAAATAACTTCCTTTAAAAATTCCCCTCTAAGACTTTCTAACTTGAAGGTGCACGTATTTCATGCCTACACTAAACCGTGGTGAGGAGCTCCTTTGTCTCTGCTGGCTGATTAAGAATGAACTTATGAAGCCTTTACATTAGGGTGACCCCAGGATAGCACAGCAATAGCTGAGCCAAGCAATTCCATGGGTAGCCACTCTAAAATGCAACGTATGAAGAGTCCAATCAGTGTTATATACCACCTGTCCCCTGGCATTCCTATAGGAATGCCTATGGTATGTGTATATGAGGCCCTCAGGAACACAAACGAATGAGCCTCCCAGGCACAATGAGAATATGAAGTGATTAGGAGAACCCAAAGCGTTATACAAGAAACACCAGATAAGAACAACTGAAATAGATACTGCTGTGCTATCTGTCTTTAAAAAATACAAACTTTCTATTTTTATGGAAACCATGACTAGTTATAGTTGTAGTTATATTGCTACAAATAATGCAGACCCCAAACAGGACAAATCGGTTCCTTATTACAGCACGTAACATGATCTAGTAAATAACCTTATGTACCAAGCTCCAACACTTTCTAAAAACAAAAGCCACAATATGGACACCAAAAAAGGAAAACAGTACAAAAGCAGAGAAGGAAAAATAAATCAAACAAAGAGGCAAGACAACTAAAACAGTAGAAGAGATAAGACAGCTATCTGCAAAGGAGATACAGACCAAAATGCACCCGCTCTACACTTGCTAGCCTTCTTGCATTCTTCAAATGCATCTGTTCCCTGAAGCTGCTTATGAGATGCCAGGAAAGCATATCTTTCACCATCAGTCTATTATCCTTCAGCCCAATGTACTCTGTGAACAGATGTCATATCGAGTCATATTGACCTGGGTTATGTAATCAACAAAATGCTATTTTCTCAAACTGCCCTGCTTCTGAAAGCTCTTAGTCCAGTGAACAATGATACAAATGCCAACCATTTCCCACAGTACAGTTACTAACTTCTTGATTGTAACTACTGTATTCTAAGATCATTTTTATAATTTAAAAAAATAGTAATATATTAATCTAAAATCCTTACAGTGCCTGCAGCCTCCCACACAACCTCTTTGTGCAATCAGATTTGTGCCATTTACATTGAAAATTAAGATGTTTTTCCTTGCTTCTAGCTCAGTTACCTTTGCCATAATGTAGCTTGTAAAATCATATTAACAGAGGGGAACAGGGATTGTTTTCATTAGTATGTTGGCTTCTGGATGGGGAAAATAAGGAGAGAAATAATGATAAAATTAATATGTTATAATTTAATAGCACAAGAAGCTTGTCTATAATTTAACAACATTTATCTTTTATTGAACATGTGACGCTGAAAAACCAAATGCCAGTTCTGGCCAAGGCAATAGAAACTAGCTAAAAATTGAGGAATTCATAGCTGGAAACCAAACCAGCTCACCTGTATGTTAGTTTTGTTTAAAATGGGTGTTAGTCTTATAAGAATGTATTCAGTGTTTAAACTCTGTAAAATGCTTGTAAATTCCTACATGCATTAATCTCACTTGTAATGTCTGTATTCCATGCTATAGGGAAATATGTAAGTTTTGCTTTATAACTTTGAAAATGCTTGTTCTGAACTTGTGAACCCAAGCAAGGCCTGTATCTGTACTTTTCAGTCCATGCATCTGAAGAAGTGGAGGATTTTTACCCATGAAAGCTTATGCCCAAATAAATCGGTTAGGGCATGGCTACCCTGGAAACTTCACAGCGCTGTCGCAGGAGCGCTCCCGCAGCAGCGCTTTGAAGTGTGAGTGTGGTGGATTACCAGCACTCCTGGTAATCCACCTCCACGAGGGGATTAGCTCCCTGTTTACACTAGCGCTTTAAAGCACTCTGACTTGCTGCGCTCAGGGGGGTGATTTTTCACACTCCTGAGCCAGCAAGTTAGAGCGCTATAAAATGTAAGTGTAGACAAGCCCTTAGTCTTTAAGGTGCCACCAGACTCCAGGCAAAGGAATCATTCTCCCCTCTTCCCCACCTCACCCCGCCCACCCAGGAGGACTATCAACAATTAATAAATTTGTTAGTCTCTAAGGTGCCACAAGTCCTCCTTTTCTTTTTGAGGATACAGACTAACACGATTGCTACTCTGAAACCTATCAACAATTAAGTGGCCCATTATAAGACAAAAGCTCTGTTAATTGACCGATCCACCTTTGAAGAAGTTCGTGCAGAAGGCCTCCTCCCATCAGTCTGAATGCTGGAAGAGGGAAATAAAAACAGCTGACATGAAGATTTTTCATCTCTTTGCTGTTTAACGTCTCTGGCCCTGTGAGAGTTCAAAATCAGGCAGAGATCCCTAAGGGTGGTCCCCAGGTCTACTTGGACACACTAGCTCAAAGTAGCACCTTGGAACCCCCATATTCACCAAGTCCAAACTGTGTTCCAGATTAGAAAATTCTAGTGCATTATTAAAGTATGCAAACTTTATGATATAAAGCATCAGAGCTGAGAAAAGAACAGTGATTGCCTGATAGGACCCTGGCTTGACTCAATACATTTCCATTTGCTGTAGGGGTGAAAGAATTGCTAGGACTGAAATCTCAGACTCTTTCTGGGTTCAAGAGAGCTTTAATCTTGATCACCTATCACAGTAACAGCAAAACAATCTCACTTTAAAGTTTGATGGAAATACAGTACATGGAATCACAATTCATCTGCCAGATAATGAGGTAGTATTAGTGAGCTGTATCTCGTTACAAAGTATTAACACAGCAGTGGTACTTAAAGTTTACCTTTGCAAAGACATCCACAAATACGCAACAGCAAAATTGGTAAGTCTTAAAGAACATACTGCTAGACTTTTCACAGGAACCATCTGAGGAGAGGTTTACATTTTCTTCTTCTCTAAGAGGCTTCTGTACTTACAAGTTTGTTTTATTTCTGCAAGAGTTTTCTATGGGGACTGAAAAAACATCTGTGAGATTATATTTAACAAGTCAATACAGTTAAACAGAAGTTTTCCCAGGAAAGTACTCTGATCCAAGTTCATTTGTGGAGTTTGAACAAGAACATCACCAGTCAAACTGAAAACACAGAGCTCAGTAATGGGCAGTGATTGTTGGGACTTTGAAGCACTAGGCACAGGTCATACCAAGAGACTGAGAATCTGGTTTCATAGGTTCTGTGTGGGGCAGCTCACAGAAAGATCTTGGGTAATTCACTAAAATGCACTGCTATGAAAGTTCTTCATTATACTTTGTAAAATAGGCTCTTATTGTCCTTTAATCATTTAAAGAAAGATGAGATTCCCTGACTGATCGTCAGCATTTTAGGCTCGCATACAGCAGACAAAATATAATGTGTCAAAAGGGACTAAAATCAAGTCTGTATACATCAAGACTGTAGTAATCTAGTAACAAAATTCACAGTTTGGACCATATGATATAATGAAATAGGCCCTATGCATAAAACTAGCACTAATGCAAAGCTAATGGTGAGAGAACTCAAGCATTCAAAAGTCAGGAAAGGCAGAGGTAAAAGATCTGAAGCTTAACTTTTAACACTGCTTCCTTGGTCTGTTGTCCTAAATTAGGGCTTCTCTTTGTACCATAATTATTCATCAGTTAATACAATATACAGTATAGTACAACTAGAATTTCTTTTACATCTTTATCTACAGAAAGTTAACTACAGTGTTCAGAGTCTTGGTTTGGTTTTAAAGCGTCAAGTGAGATCTTTAAAAAAGCCAATTCTGAAGAAAATCAATTCAGTAGTTTTAATGTTCCCAATTTTTAAAAATCAGCTAGTTAAAACTTTTTCATATATTTTTATGATCAACTCAAACCTAGAGTGGGGTAGAACATAGGAGGGTTCTGACGCACTTTAGCTCTGTATGGATTCCACCTGGAGATGCTGCAGAACTTTATTTCAGATTTAAAGGGGATAAAGTCTTGTTATAAATACCTCCAAATGATGTTTCCATAAATTTTACTATGTTTGCCTTTTCTTACGTTTCCTCCCATCCTCTTCTAGTTATGGCCCCTTGAATTATTCCTTGCCCTCCTTGGATTTTAACATCTTTTCATCAGACCAACAGTACTTGTAGGTTTTTGATCCACCTAGCCTTTTAGGGCCCAATTTTGCCACCCATATTAATGATGAGTAGCCCCTAACTGAGTTACTCCACTGAAACCAATGAGATAATTCATGAAGTTAAATGCTACTACACATTAGCAGGTTAGCAGAATAGGGCTTTCAATCATTCCTTGGCCAAGACAGACTATGCTCATAATCTTTTGTTTCTCCAATACACTGATCATTTTCACCGTACTCCCTCAAAATTGTAAACACCTCCCTAGTAACATGGTACCCAAAATTAGTGCACGAGAATCTTCTTATGGAGTGAAAAAACTCATAGTTCACACCACTCTAATTCTATGTGCTCATCACCATCGAGGAAATGCAGCTGCTCAGCCCAGACTGAAAAAACAAAAACTTTACACTAAATTTTAAATTTTCACAGCACACACATGAAGTTCGGCCCAAAATTTTGAATATATTTTAAAAATATTTTATTTAAACAGCTCACACTCATTCGCATGGCAACATTTGTTTTATCAGAGCACCCTGCTTGTACCGTTCCCTCTGTAGCCATCTGTCAGCTTTCGCCACTGAAGCTGCTTCTACAGAAAACATCACTGCAATATCAGAACAGCATGAATTTAGGCAGACAGCCACCTCCTTAAAAGGGTAGTGTTTGCATTATTTTAAAGCACTTTTTGCTCTAAAAGTCTTTGCTATTCTGGACAAATACAGATACTGAAATCAGCATTATCTAGGCCCAGATGGTGCCAGCACTTCAATACCACATTTTATTATTCCCCTCCAAATAATCAATGACCTGCTCATTTTCACTTGCCGCCAGCTGTCAGCCCAGAATTATTGAGCTAAAGCAAGAACGTGCAACTCACCCTATGAGATCAGGTAGATTAATCACATGTTAAAAATGGAGCCCCCTCAGTATTCACGTACAGTTTCTAAAATGATCCCTGCCTCTCACTTATTTCACACACATATTAAAACTTTACCAAACTTTGCCACGCACTTCCTGGGCTGGTTGAATTTCTGTTCAATACTGAAAGTTTGAATCTTTGTTTGATTAACTTGATTTCATTTTCATATTGAATTAAGTGTTACAAAGCCTAATTTAAAACAAAGTAATCAAAGTGGCTACAAATTTTAATAGATGACACATTAAAACAGGCTCTCAGCACTTCCTGTCTTTTAGAATGGAAGCTTTTGGGGAACACATACGGTCTCCATTTTGTGATCTGTACAGTGCTTAGCACTTCGTTGGTGCATAATGAATCAAGCAATACCAAAAGAAACATCTTGTCATAATCAAGCAATGAAGAAAATTCAACATAAATATCCTAACCAAAGAATATACTGGGAGTGGAATATAGATCATGCAAGTTCCACGCCCCAGAAGAGCTGTTTATCCATAGTTTTAATTTTAAAACAAGATTTGAGGATGAGTGCATAAAGCCCAAAAGAACTGAAATAATACTGAAGAGCATCAACTGTTAATGGCTGGGGGGCAGGAAGGAGGAAGGGAAAAGATGCAAAGGTTTTGAGAAAAGATATTTAAAGTCTTCTCGTATAGATTTGCCTATTTCCTCCCATTCATGGTTTTCCAGCCTGTTTATCCTAGACCTCTGCGCATTTTCACCAAGTCTCAAAGCAGTCAGTGACTTCATTATGTTTCTGTTAAAAGGGATTTGCAATACAAGCCTGACCACTAACATTCCCAAAATGTTACACACAGGAAATAATTTGAGACTTCCTATAGGCTGAGAAAATGTGTATTTTTTTTGGGTTATAAATTCTGCCATGACATTATAGGGGGAGCGGCAAAGACTCATATTCAGGTTGCCTAACACTGTCCCTTATAAAAATTCTTCCAACTTTATTTTACCCCCTTTAAAAGATCACTAGTACCTCCTCCATTATTAGCAGAACCCTGTTCTCCTAGGTAATATTCAACTGCCTTTATCATGAGATCATGCTTTCTCTACCTGCAATCCCCTGTCTTGTTCACTACATAAATTCCAACTTCTGCAACAAATGAAGCAGGGGTCCTACAAAAAAAACACTTAATTCACCACATGACCCTGATCAGGTCTGAAAGCAGGACCATCCTGTGCACCAAATGAGGCAGGGGTCCTGTGGGAAAAATAGTGTGTGATCGATCACATAACTAAAGATTGTATCATAATACATAAACACATGGATGCAGAACTAAGGTTGCATGGAGCCACCTTAATTCTGGTATTTTCTAATTTTTGAGTGTTTGATTTTGCACCTTCATAACATTCTTAATGTAATTTAAAAAAAATATAATTATATTAATAGGGCTATTTCAGAAAACAAGCAACAAATGGCAAACAAATGGATGGCTCAACTCCATATCACAGACAGTAAGTCTCCAGCAAATACTGAAGTGATTGAAACATGTCTCTTCTATGGTGCAGATACATAAACTGAAAAGGGTTCAAGAACTTTTATTAGTCACAATTAAGGCTACGTTTTAGTCACAGGTATTCTTAGTAAACGTCATGGACAGGTCACAGGCAGTAAACAAAAATTCATGTATATACCCCTGACTAAATTTTGGGGAGGGAGGAGGAGTGCCGTGGGTGCTGGCAGGGGCAGCCCAGGGGCCCACGGCCCAGGACCCCCACTGGTGTTTGGGGGGAAGGGGGTTGGCGGGGCTGGCATGCTTCCTACCTGGCTCCACGCCTCCCCAGAAGCAGGGACACCCCCCTCGCTCAGCTCCTCAGTGAAGGAGCTGCCCCTGCCCCAAGCACCGGCTTCGCAGCTCCCATTGGCCAGGAACCATGGCCAATGGGAGCTGTGGAGGCAACGTGCAGAGCTACCTGGCCATTTCTCTGCCTAGAAGTTAAGCGAGGGGATGTCGCCGCTTCCGGGGAGCGCCACCCAGAGCCTGCCTCACCGTGTCCCATACCCAAACTCCTGCCGCTGTTTCAGGAAAGGAGGCGCAGTAGCCCGAGACTGCCCCAGCAGCAACCCGTGTGATTGGCACCTGAGCTGTCCTTGGGCCAGGCGCACTGGCTGCTGCAGATGTCACAGAATCCTTGACTTCTGTGACAAACTCGCAGCCTTATTCATAATCTTCCAAATAAGTGACAAAATAGCCTCATGCAATGTCCATGATGGGAACTGATGAAATTATCCAGTTGCAATTTATACCAGCTGATGAGTTTGCTAAATGTGAGAGAGAGTAAGGAAAAATATGCTATAATTTCACATCTTTGTCATTTCTCCATAATTCTTACAGGTACTGCATCTTCTCAGTATATGAAAGGAATTGTACAAAAAAGGGATCTTACAACTGAAGTGCACACAACTATAAAGCATTCAGAAACAGTTTGGTTTCATTAAAATCTGCTACTCTATATACACGTATCTCCGTATCACCCAACCATTGCCAATCCCACAAAATCTAATCAATTGGTTCTCAAACCACTTATCTTTCTAATTACTCTTGTCAAAGTGAACATAATTACATGAAAAAGGCCTTGCCTATACTCTTCTCTAGTAAACAATTTCTGTTATTGCCACTGAGCGGAGATGCAATACAAAACCCCAGAAACAGCAGTAGACAAAACCAAGGAAGAAATCTGCTACCATGAAGGAAGATATTCCAACAGGTAACACATGCTAGCGAGATTTCATTGTTTTTCAAAAATGGATACGCACAGTAGTAAAGGAAAAGGCTGACCAAATTAAAACTATCACATGCTAAATGCAACATTAGTTATCCAGACACCGATATTACCCTCTGACCTGAAGGTCCTCCTATTCTTTATACAGGTAAGGAAAACACCATCTGCATTCAGGGCTGAGTGTTTTATGGTAAAAGCCAACTACTCAGCCTCCCTGCTAAGGGAGGGCACAGCAAGGGAAAGGATATAGCAAAGTTTCTTCTGTAGGCTGTATAAGAGCCTGATTAGTGTTCATTCCGTGACATATATCTCAACTCCTTGGGCAAAATTATCTCTCTCAACAGTTTCACACTAAACTAATCCAGGCATTTAAAAATAAACAAATGAGGCACCATCTAATCAGAATTCCCATCTAGCAAAGTGGAGCAGTTGGAATCTGCTGAATGAATCTCATTTAACAACCACATATACATTCATGACTCCCCTCAAGGAAGCTGTATCATCCAAGAGGGTCATTGTCAAACAACTCCACCCGTTTTGCTATTTCACAAAGTCCATTAAGTTCCCACTGGAAGGCAGTGCAGGGGATTGGTAGTGTGATATGGAACTTATCACATCTTCCATCGATCACTGAAACCAGTGCAACTTAGGCAGCCGTGACCAAAAATTACAGCCACATGATAGATGTTTACTGCTCTGCTGCTCGTGAAATAAGTTGATGTCCTCAGTTCTATGCCTAAGGAAGAGCTCTGTGTAGCTCAAAAGCTTGTCTCTCTCACCAACAGAAGTTGGTCCAATCAAAGATATTACCTCACCCACTTATCTCTCTTAATGTCCTCAGTTCAGTTACAAGCTGACTGGGGTTTATACATCACCACTGGCCATCTCAGTAGTCGCAACATGAAGGCCAAAGATTTAGTGGGCCATGGAAAATGAACTCTCCTCCATTCCTATTGTTCCATGTCAGGAACTGAGGCATACTGGCAGAAGTCCATGTGAAGGAAAGCTTGCACTGCTATGATCCATGATGTAACTATTGCTCAGTGCTATAAATTATCGATTTTCACCAGAATAACCTTTACTTTGGAATTAAAGAAGTAGAGTTTGTACAGTTTAAATTTACTGTTATGTTTTAAAGGATGGGTTGATAGAAAGATCCTATACAAGCTACTGAGAAAATTCCGTCATCAGAAAAACAATATCAATGTTTTAGACTAGCTACTCATCAATTTTTTCTATTCTGTTTTCCTAGATTTGGAAATGTCTGAAGCAGAGACTCTGGGACTCATAATTTTAATGTAGTTATTTCTTGTATCAGTACAGGGTTTTGGAGTCACTTCAAACAAATCTTTATTTGTAGCCAGGTTTTAAAACTACATATAACATGATACTTGAATATAATTTTTAACATTAGTCTGGGGGGCGGAGGAGAGAATACTCATTTGCTCAAACACGCCTAAACCATTTATTCAGCTGCCTCTTAGCACCAAGTGAGACTGATTTATGCAACTAGAAAAATAAACCACTTATTTAGGGCAATGAACAACAAGGAAAATTTCTCCAAGATTAAAATATCTTTACAAGGCTCAGTCCAGGACCACACACAGAGAAAAACTTTCTTTACTTCAATAGAAGATTGATGCCAATCCCAACAGACCTTTTCTAATCTTGCAACCAAGAGAAGAGGAAAGGGCTTAGAAGTCAAAGAAATCTTTTTAATGCCTCTGGAAGAGTCAGCAGGTTGACTTTCGGAGTTAATAGCTTGGGGCAGCAGAATGAGGTGTAAGATATTATTCCCGACCATATGTAGCCATATTGCCTGGATGGAGATATAGTCCAGGGATAGTCATACTGAAATGACCATCTTACTTATAGAACTGGAAGCCTGAGGTTATGTACTAATTGGAGTTGGCATGTTTACCAACTCTCTTAGACAGAGTGAAATAATTCCATTGTGATGAGGACTGGGGGAAAATAAGGACAGAAAGTGTTTGCAGAAAGCCACCTTCTTCCCCTTTACTTTTACTCAGAAGCATAGAATGTACAATTGAAAATTGGCAATCAAATCTATAGGGCATAAAGTTAAGAGAACCTTGAAACTATTGCAAGTGAGAAACCTCATCTAACACAGGAAGGATGGAAGTATAGTCATGCAGAAGACTGATCTTCCAATGACACCCAAGGACCAAACAGGTTTCAACACTTTTGGAACTCAAGGTTGCCTGATTCCTTGTCAACAAATCCCTACAGATACAGATCATTCCTAGGCAGAGGTGATGAGGATGTGTCCTGTCCTATCCTATACACCGCAGATAGTGATAGCAAATAAGAAAAGTTTAAAGGGTGGAACTGTATGTGTGACCATACTGGTACAGTAGCTAGTGACAAAACTAAGTGTAAATATCTTGCACTAGGATGCTGTATTTGGTCCAGAGCCTCAAGAAACTGCTGTTGAGTTTGGCACAGTAATTCCACAGGTGACCTAACCTAATTCTGCATATTAAACACCAGGTATTTTAAAGATAGCTGAAGGTGTACATAAGCAGCAGGAAAAAGTTTGTTTATACAAAGTTGTCTGCTGAAGGTGACAATATAAGGGATTTTCACGTTCACAAGTGTAATCATTTAAATGACAAATTTAACAAATGAAACGCCACTTGTAAGCTATTAATTACATGCAATGAGTTCCATGCTGAAGGACCTGGAAATTTTAACCAATTACTTTCTGACATCTCAGTAGCACCATTCTGCATCTCCTTCCGCCTCGCCTTGTTTATAGCTCTACTCAGTAACAGTTTTTACTTGTTTCCTTGATGTCTTAATTTCCTGCAATAATACATCTGCCATGAATAATTAAGCAATGCATTTGCTGCTTGCTGAAAGCTGAGTAAGAGCTATAAATCAGTTCTGGGACCCACTGCCAGTACAGAAACAATCAGTGAACTGCTAATATTTGTCTCTCTCTTTGCAGGTTAGAGAGGGGGAACCAGCAAGCAGCACTTCAACACTGACCAACCGTATCTGGTTTCCTGCACCCCAGCATCTCTAGTTAGCTCTGTTACCTGTTTCTAGCATTTAACAGCAAGATTCTATCGTCAACTCTTGCATCTCCTATGATAATGAAGGGAAACTTCCTGGGTGTATTATGATTTTCATATTTATTTCTTCAAGAAAGCTCAGCTCACTGTCATTTCCACAGAGGTTTCTGCTGATTTCCTTGCTCTACACGTGGGATAAGGGAAGCAATGGCACATCAGTTCGCTAGCCTGAGGGCATGAGTCTGTCTCCCTATCAGGATTAGATCCAGAGGTGATCCTAGATTCTTTACTCCCACCCTTGAGCAGTTTTTTTTTCCCATAGTCGAAGCGAGATTCAATCCATCAGTCAGGTTACAGAGTAGCTAATAAAACCCTGTAGGAGCAGAAAAGCCCATTCTGCATCCCAGCAGTGCCCTCTGTAAGGCCATGTTTGTGCTACCACTTACGTCAGTAAAACTCGTGTCACTCGAGCAGTGTTCCCTCCGATTTTTTATGTCCATGTGCGGAATGAATTTTGTTATGTGCACCAATATGGAGGTGATGTGTGGTGTGGGGCTGAGGGCTGGGGCAGAGGGTTGGGCTGTGGCGGAGGTGGGGGATGAGGGCTCTGGCTGGGGGTGCCAGTTCAAGGGTGGGGCCAGAGATGAGGGGCTCAGAGTGCAGGAGGGGGCTCAGGGCTAGGGCACAGAGTTGGGGTGCAGGGGGGTGAAAGCTCTGGGGTGGGGCCAGGGATGAGGGGTTTGGGGTGCAGGCTGCCCCATGGCTGTGGTGGGGAGAGAGAACTCCCCCCAGCCCTCTCTCGCTGCAGCAGCTCGGGGCCAGGGGAGAGATGCCTCTCCCCAGTCGAGGCACCTCCAGATGGGCTGGGCCGAGGAAGGGGCCCCTCTCCATGGCCAGGGCAGCTCCAGCAGGTCTGGGCTGGGCTGGGCGAGGGGTGTCTCTCCCCAGCTTCAGCAGCTCCAGCAGGGCGGGTGGGACTGGGGGAGGGGCGCCTATCCCCACCTGCACAGCCCTTGATAGTCTGCTGCGCGGCAATGCAACGCAGAGGGAACTTAGCTCAGGGATGTGGAAAAAAACACACCCCTAAACGACATAAGTTACACTGAAAAAAGCACCGGTGTGCATAATGCTATGACAGCAGAAGAGCTTCTCCTACCGACAGCTCCCACTACTCACTGAGGTGCTTTTATTAGGTTGCCAGGAGAGCTCTCCCGCATCAGCACAGAGCAGCTACCCTAGCGATCTTACAACAGTGCATCGGTACAGTTGTGCCACTTTAAGCTCACTAGTGTAGACACGGCCTAAGTGTCACCTTATCCATATTTCAGAGAAACAGCCGTGTTAGTCTGTATTCGCAAAAAGAAAAGGAGGACTTGTGGCACCTTAGAGACTAACCAATTTATTTGAGCATGAGCTTTCGTGAGCTACAGCTCACTTCATCGGACAGAGACAAACACCTACAAGAGCTCTATCAAGCATTCTTACAACTACAATACCCACCTGCGGAAGTGAAGAAACAGATTGACAGAGCCAGAAGAGTACCCAGAAGTCACCTACTACAGGACAGGCCTAACAAAGAAAATAACAGAACGCCACTAGCCGTCACCTTCAGCCCCCAACTAAAACCCCTCCAACGCATTATCATGCATCTACAGCCTATCCTGAAGGATGACCCAACTCTCTCACAAATCTTGGGAGACAGGCCAATCCTTGCCTACAGACAGCCCCCCAACCTGAAGGGAATACTCACCAGCAACCACATACCACACAACAGAACCACTAACCCAGGAACCTATCCTTGCAACAAAGCCCGTTGCCAACTGTGCCCACATATCTATTCAGGGGACACCATCACAGGTCCTGATAACATCAGCCACGCTATCAGAGGCTCGTTCACCTGCACATCTAACAATGTGATCTATGCCATCATGTGCCAGCAATGCCCTTCTGCCATGTACATTGGTCAAACTGGACAGTCTCTACGTAAAAGAATAAATGGACACAAATCAGATGTCAAGAATTATAACATTCATAAACCAGTCGGAGAACACTTCAATCTCTCTGGTCACACGATTACAGACATAAAAGTTGCGATATTACAACAAAAAAACCCTTCAAATCCAGACTCCAGCGAGAAACTGTTGAATTGGAATTCATTTGCAAATTGGATACAATTAACTTTCCACAGTATGCATCCGATGAAGTGAGCTGTAGCTCACGAAAGCTTATGCTCAAATAAATTGGCTAGTCTCTAAGGTGCCACAAGTACTCCTTCTCTTTTTGCTTATCCATATTCACCATCAGCCAGCCAGCCACACAGATTTTTTACTTTTCTGTATATAGAGATCTGCAGTAGAGAACAAAGAACTACAAAAAACCCAGTGATAACACTTTCCTTCAGCCTTTCTACTTGCATACATATCATGGGACAGGAAAAATAAAGCAACTTTCCATTACCAGAATAGCATCACCTTTCAATTGGAAAGAGGTTTACAGTGCAACCACTTCAAAGGAAACTAAACTAAACAGAATGCAAGTGTCTCAGGCTTGGCGGAGCAAACACATTAGAAAACTAATCAAGCACAGGTATCCAGCCAGGTCTAGCAAAATGTCAGAATAACCATTAAGATTCTGAACGTCTAAATTTCAAAATCTCACCAATTCACTGGAAGATGCAAGAGCTCAGAAAATTTAAAAAGGTCAAAATGCAGAACAGTTTATCATTAAATTTCCTTACAAAATACCCTCATGCAGAAACAAACCATGTAATGTTCCTGTTTTTAATTCTGTTGACAAAAGATTGTACATATTTTAAAAAACACTTAGCAGCTGTGCTGTCAGTCTGCAGAGTTTCTGTGTATGTTGCTGTAATATTCCCATATTCTACTATTCATAACAGGCTGCAGATTTGATTCTCACTGTTTTTAAAAAAATTTAACTATTTAAAACCACAGAAAGACTGGAGAGAACATCCTGACAGAACAGCTGGAGTTTGCAGGACTCTGCAACTCACTGAGCAGACAATATCTTTATTTGCTTTTTACAAATGTTTTTTTCCTATTAAAAGGAAATACAAGTGCATTTTTATGTGAACTGGCTAGTTAAGAGAGCTTTCAGAATAGCATGTAAGAATATAGGATACGCATATAGTAAGCCCTGATTCATACTACAGACTTATGTCAGTATGATATTCAATGATTCAATCACTATTTCGCTCAGGGGCATGGACAATCCACACTTGTAAGCAACGTCGTTAGACCAAACTAACCCCTAGTGTAGACAGGGTCTGTCGATGGGAGGATTCCCATCGACATAGGTACCGAATGGCTCGGCAGCAGTTCTGCAGAAAAGGACCTAGGGGTTACAATGGACAAGAAGCTGGATAGGAGTCAACAGTGTGCCCTTGTTGCCAAGAAGCCCAATGGCATTTTGGAATGTATAAGTAGGGGCATTGCCAGCAGATCGAGGGACGTGATCTTTCCCCTCTAGTCGACATTGGTGAGGCCTCATCTGGAGTACTGTGTCCAGTTTTGGGCCCCACACTACAAGAAGCATGTGGAAAAACTGGAAAGAGTCCAGCGGATGGCAACAAAAATTATTAGGGGACTGGAACACATGACTTTTGAGGAGAGGCTGAGGGAACGGGGATTGTTTAGTCTATGGAAGAGAAGAATGAGGGGGAATTTGATAGCTGCTTTTAACTACCTGAAAGGTGGATCCAAAGAGGATGTATCTAGACTATTCTCAGTGATAGCAGATGACAGGACAAGGAGTAATGGTCTCAAGTTGCAGTGGTGCAAATGGTTGGCTGGGCTTTTTCAATATCAACCATGCAGCAGCTTCCAACAGAGTAGACCGAGGACCATCTCACCAAACAACAATTCATGCAGCCATGATGCTGAATGGGTGAAGGGCAAAATTAAAATAAGGAAAAGAAAAATACTTATTTTATTGACTTTCTTTCCAATATTTCTTGACTTTTTAAACCAATATAGCTTTTGGCTACAAAGGCATCCAAAGTGAATAATCCCTTTTTTCTCCCACTATACGTAGATAGGGACTTTAACTTAAAAAATGGGAAATTCAAAACCAATTCTAGGAAATACTTTTTCACAAAACATGTCTTTACATTATGGAACTCTCTGCCACAGGAAGTCAGAGACCAACAAGATTAAAAAAGGGACTGTACATTTTAACAGAATATTCAAAGTTATCAATATTAATTATACATTTTGTGGATGAGATATTAAACCTCCTGTTTTAGGGCTTACCCCAACCTCTAATTATTAGAGATCAAAAGGAGACCTAATATAGGAGCAAGTTATCCCACATCTGCTACTGCAGAGTTCTTACACCTTCTTCTACAGCATCTGGCACTGCCACTGTCAGAGACAGGAGCCTGGATGAGATGGACCTTGGGTCTGATGTAGTCTGGAATCTCTTATCATCCTACTACAATATCATAGAATCATAGGGTTTGAAGGGACTGCAAGGGTCATCTAGTCTAACCCTCTGCCAAGATGCAAGATTTGTTGTATCTAAACTAAGACAGATGGCTATCCAGCCTCCTTTTGAAAACCTCCAGTGAAGAAGCTTCCACAGCCTCCCGTGGCAGTCTGTTCCACTGTCCTACTGATCTTACAGTTAGGAAGTTTTTCCTGAGATTTAATCTGAATTGGCTATGCTGTAGTTTGAACCCTTTGCTTCTTGTCCTGTCCGCTGTGGCAAAAAACAACTTTTCTCCATCTTTTCTGTGGCAGCCTTTCAAGTATCTGAAAACCGCTATCAGATTACCTTAATCTACTCTCTTCCAAACATACCCAGTTTCTTCAGCCTTTATCCATATGGCTTGCATTCCATTCCTTTGATCATCTTTGTCCCCTACCTCTGGATACTTTCAAGTTTTTTCCCATTCTATATTTGTGCATTTGGTTTTTCTTCCCTAAGGGTAGCATCTTACATTTATCTTTGTTGAATTTCCATTGTGTTGTCTATAGCCCAGTTCTCCAGTTTATCAAGATCCCTTTGAACTTTAGCTCTATTCTCCAGAGCTTTGTGCCACCTGCAAACTTGGTCAAAAAGCTCTATATCTACATTCAGGTCATTAATAAAGATGTGGTAGAATCTCCTTCCTTAGAGGTTTTTAAGGTCAGGCTTGACAAAGCCCTGGCTGGGATGATTTAACTGGGAATTGGTCCTGCTTTGAGCAGGGGGTTGGACTAGATGACCTTCTGGGGTCCCTTCCAACCCTGATATTCTATGATTCTATGTTAAACAACACTGGACCCAGAACAGATCCCTGTGGAACGCCATTCAAGACCTCCTTCCAATCCGACATCATTCCATTAATAGTTACTCTTTGTTTGTGGATGTTTAGCCAATTATGTATCCACTTCATGGTAGTTCCACCCAACCTGCATTTCTCCAGCTTATTTATTAGAATGTCACGTGAGACTGTCAAAAGCCTTGCTCAAGTCCAGCTATATTATGTTCACCGCATTCGCCCCATCCACCAAATCAGTTACCCTGTCAAAGAAGGAAATCAAGCTGGTTTGGCCTGATTTGTTCTTGGTAAATCCATGCTGGCTGCTAGTGATCACTTCTACATCCTTCAGATGCTCTCAAAATTGAATGTTTTATACATCGCTCTGGTAGCTTCCCAGTCAGGCTGACTGGTCTACAGTTTCCCAGTTCCTGCTTTTCCCCCTTTTTAAAGATGGGCACCACATTAGTTCTTCTCCAGTCTTTTGGGACCTCTTCTGTCATCCATGAGTTTATCAATACGGTTGCCAGTGGCTCCGAGATTTCTTCAGCTAATTCCTTCATTACCCTTGAGTGAATAGCATCCTGCCCCGCTGATCTTAACTCATTCAAATTGGTCAGAAGATCTCTGATGTGTTCTTTACTTATCCCAATCTGCATCTCTTCCCCCTTTATTGTCTATAGTAACATCGCTAGTCATCCAGTCACATTTTTTGTGAGAAGATTGACACAAAACAGGCATTGAGCAGCGATGCCTTCCGATCATCTACCATTACAAGCTCACCTTCTCCACTTAGCAGCAGACCTACACCATCCTTGATCTTTCTGTCTGACATATTTGAAGAACCCCTTCCTGTTGTCTCTAATATTCCTTGCCAGATGTAACTCATTCCTTGTCTTGGCTTTCCTGATTTTGCCCCTACATGCTCATGCTAGTCCCATGTATGCTTCCTTGGTGACATTCCCCTCCTTCCATAAGAATTAATGTAAATGGGGGGGGGGCGGGGGTTAGGTTCCAGGGATTTTTTTTTTTTTTTGCCAGACAAAAGGCACTATATCCATTTTAAATAATTTTAAACAAGCAATTTAATACAGGTATAAGTTTTAAACAATTTTAAAGAAACAATTTAATACTACAATCATCATTGCTGAGTATGAAGCTTGGTTGAAGTGGTGGAGTCAGAGAGTGGAAGAGGATGGATTGTCCGGCTGCTCCTCTTGCTGTTCTTGCAAGCAACAGGCACTGACTTTGCCGGGGGCTCAACCCTTGGCCCATCCAGTCCACCCCTTCCCCCAAGCCCCCACCCTTGACCTGCCTCTTCTCCCCCCTAACCTCCACCCCCTTTACTTCACATGCTGCGTCCTTACTCCTCCCCCTCCCTTCTGAACGCTGCAAGCCAGCTGATTACCATGGGCAGGAGGCAGGGGAAGGAGTGGGGAGGTACGCCGAGTCCTCGCTCCCACCCCCACACCCCGCCCGGGGCAATCAGCTGTCTTGCGGAGCAGGAGGGAGGGGGAGGAGTGAGGACTTGGCACGCAGGCTCCCCCTCCCTCCCCTGCCTCCTGCCCAGGGCAAGCAGTTTGTTTGCATTGTTCAGGAGGCAGGGGATGGAGGAGGAGCCTGCGCGCCGAGTCCTCGCTCCTCCCCCATCCCTCCTAAACACAGCAAGCCAGCTGATTGCCACGGGCAGGAGGTGGGGGGAAGTGGGGGGGAAGGCGCTGATCTGCGGGGTCTGCCGGGGAGCAGGAGGCACTGTGGGGATGGGGGGGGCCGTAGGGAGGCTGCCAGCTGTGGAGAAAGCAGGCAGCCAAACAACGTAAGGGTGGAGCATTGCACGATTTTAAATGAGCATGTTCCCTAATTGATCAGCAACGTAACAACGAAACAACGTTAACCGAGATGACTTTAAAGTGAGGAGTTACTGTATGTAACCCTTTTGGTTTATAGAGAGCTAAAAAGATCCTTGTGCAGCCACATTGGATTCCTATGGTTCTTCTTATCTTTCCTCAGAATAGCCTGATGTTGAGTCTCTACTATTACCTCTTTTAAGAACTGCCAGTGCCCTTTGATTCCTTTTCTTCCTAACTGGTCTTTCCATGGGACCTTGCCTACTATTTCTCAGAGTTGGTTGAAATTCACCTTTCTGAAGTCCAGTGTCCTGGTTTTGCTGTTCTCATGTCCTCCTTTCCATAGGATCTTGAAGTCTATTAGATCATGATCACTTCCTCCCAAGTTCCCAACCACCTTCACGTTCACAACTAATTCATCCATATCGGTCAACATCAGATCCAAAATGGACGCTCCCCTAATTGTTTCCTCAATTTTCTGTCCCCTACACATGCTAAGAATTTGCAGGATGTATTATGTTTTGCTGCAATAGTTTTCCAACAGATATCAGGGAAGTTAAAATCCCCCATTAATACTAGCTCGTGTGCTAGCTAATTTTGTTACCTGCTTATGGAATGACTCATCCACTTCCTCTTCTTGATTTGGTGGTCTATAATAGACCACCACTCTAACATTGCTCCTGTTCTTTTCCCTTGTTATCCTCACCCAGAGACTCTCAGTAGGTCTGTCACTCACTTCCTCTTGGACCTCGGAGCAAGTATATATATTCTTGACGTACAGTGCAACACCTCCCCCTTTTTTAATACCTATCCTTTTGGAACAAAGTATATCACTTAATGCTGGTACTCCAATCATGGAAGCTGTCCCACCAAGTCTCTGTGATGCCAGTTAAGTTAATTTTCTTCATATACCATGACTTCCAGTTCATCCTCATACTCTTTGCATTTATATACAGGCATAGAAGATATTTTGCAGACTGCCCTGTTGCTTTTCTTTTTGCCTTTTTAATCCAGTTGTGATTTCTAGGCCCTTTCCCAGAAATTAGTCCTTCCCCTTGTCTTCGATACTTGAGTCCAGATGCATATTGGCTAGATTTTGTTCAGCATCCCCCACAGGACCTAGATTGAAGCTCTCTATGAGGTTAGCCGGGTGATGTTCAAAGATGCTCTTGCCAGTATTTGATAGATGGAACCCATCCCAGCACAATAATCCTCTTTATATAATGTCATATAGATTTTTCTATAGCCTTACGCACATAGGAAATATATTATGATATACTGCTCTATGTATGCCAAGTAAATAGAGTTCCTCGTGTCTTCAAAAGTACAGTAAGCTGTTCTAACACAACATATTACAGAGTAAGTTAAACGCCACAAATTTAAACTAAATTAGCTTCACAGTAAATGCCTGACCCCCTACAGAAAGCTGTGCTGCTGGCTGAAAAGAAATTCAATAGCACATATTCGTTGACTAAATCAAATACAAAAAAAGAACTTATCATAAAAACGTCCAAGCCAATAAACACATTCTGGACCCCTATAACAATGAAAAAGATATTGCAAGATGCTATGCATATAACTCTAGGGTTATAGAAAAAGTATGAGATTATATAGTATTTGAGAAATGATGTACTCAATTAGAGGCAATGTTGTGATCCTGTATACCCACAAAGGGACAGAGTTAAGGTTGAGCAGACAGCCTCAGGGGAGACATTTTGTTACTTGTGTGTCCTGTGGTGTAACCGTAATGTTCCTTTAACAATGGGAATTATATACATATTCACATGATTAAGAAATAGAGAGGGAAATATTTCATAACACGGAACCATGAGTAGACACCACCTGAATGCCCTACACAATGCAGATAATAAGATGTAGAGTGGTGAATTCCTTCTGCAACTTTTACCTTATAGAGACCTTTGTTTCATTCACTGCACAGTTTACCTAAATTTTCAAGTATACAGCTAATTCAGTCGTGCACAAGCTAAGGATGGCATCCTTTGGTTAGTGAGTTGGATGATTTCAGAAGAAAACTTAGTGCAATATATACCATGTATCTATCTATATGGTATATTTTTCAACGTGTTATATCTTGGTCAAGTCAAACTCCATTTTCACTGGGCCACTGAAAGGCATTTCCAGTGAGGGCTATTCCATGTCAAATTTACAACTTTCTAACCTCAGCCATTTCAGCAGTAGAGTATTTTTAATAATGTTGCATGATTTTTTTTTAAATTTAATCTATAAACATGCAAAGTGTTATTCCCCACTCTCCTCATTCTCAAAAATGGTCAAAAGCATTTTTGCTCAAACTTTCAAAAACAAACAAACAAAACCTTTTACCTTTAGCCAAAGGCCAAGATGGAAAATTTTCACCCAAAAGTGTAAGCTTCAAAAAGTTACAAGTAACTGAAACAATGAGTGGAAACATTTGTGCAAAACCTGTACCATGCCTGCTGCAATACATATTATACCATGTTGGAAGTGTGTTGAGATCAACATAAAACACAAGCAAATGACAGACAACAAGCAGGACCTCTCTCACTGATGAGAAGATCAGAAATAATTTTTTGTAGCTCAGCACTTCTTATGTAAAACACTGTATTGGAACATAGTAATTGCCATACCCAAGACTGGATACCTTTCTGGAAGATGCTTATAGTCAAACAAGTTAATGGGGCTCAATACAGGAGTAACAGAATGAAATTCTATGACCTGTGTGATAGGTCAGACAAGATGATCTAATGATTCCTTCTGGACTTAAAAGCTATGGATGACAGATCAGACCAGTGGTCCATCCTGACTAGTAAACCCTATCTAATTACCATCGGTACCAGATGCTCCCAAGAAAGGTGCAAAAAAGCCGACACTAATGGACCATTACTGAATAACCTTGCCACAGGGAATCCCAGTTTCTTCCTATCCCCAGACAGTGAGTAACTGGGCCTGTGCCTCAGCACATGGGGATACATAGAACTTTCATCCTATCTAGTGTAGCCAGAATATTCTCACCATACACATAAATACCTTAGGGCAACAAGTTCACTAGGTAGGTATTCTGTTTTTCTGGGATTAATAATATCATTTTGGGGGTTTACTTGTAGCCATTTTTATTCAAAAATGGGGGAGAGGGTTCAAGTATTTGTCTTTGCATATATGGTAATGAGTAATGCATATTATCACACCCCTGTAAGTGCACATTACAGCACTGTGTAGACAAGCCCTTCGATACGCATAACCATTTCCAGTGTTTTCCCAGTGTTTATTGGATAAACACGGATTTCTTTTTCTTTTCTTTTTTTTTTGTAACAAAGTAGTTTTATTTGTGTTTATCAGTTAAAATGTAAAATCAGAAGCCCTGCCAAAGCATAATTGTGAGTGTGTGTGTGTGCGCATGTGTAAAAAAAAGTACTTTTTAATCAGAAGTGTCTATTCCAGACCATTCATTATTTTGTATACCTCTATCTTCTCCCTCTCTAAACTAATCAATCCCAATCTTTTCAAGTTCTCTTTGCAAGGAAGGCTTTCCAACCTCTAATAATTCTCATCACACTCCCGAAACCCTCTCTATTTCTACTAAATCCTTTTTGAGAAAGCATGAATGCAGTATTTCAGGTAGAGGGCATCCTGTTGCTTCATATAATTGCATTTGAATATTTTCATATTATTTCTAACCTAGTCTTCATACATTCAAACCTTTGTTTGTTTTCTGACCACCACTGGTCAAGACACACTAAACCCATCTGTGATTACCATATTATAAAGTTCACTTTGCTTTACAAGTGATCTCTCAATCTGACATTACAGAAAGACACACTGTTCCACATTAAATAATTAGATACTGAAACATATACCCAGCTGTTTACATCAATATTTTGATTCAGTATCTTTCTCAGCCTCAAAATCCTTGGCAACATCCGACTTTTAACCTCCACAGTTCACTCTTCCTGATGCATCTTTCTTCAGACAGAAGGCAGGCTCCTGGCCAGTAGACGAAGACCATAGCCTTCTCATTTCTAAAACAAATTTCTTCAAACACATCAGAGGCACAAGTCCTTGATGAAACTCAGGTTTATGCCAATTTGTGAAGCATGCTCTCACTCTCTTTAAAATCCGTTTAATTCGTCAAGCAAAACAAACGCATTTGAAAAATTCCATGACAGATTAAAACATTTTGCATGTTTTCAGAACTCAGAAAACTTTTCTGCTCTCTCTTGCTATCCCCTAATATATTTCCTTTAGAGTTGAGACCTGTAAGAATTTCCAAAAGCCCAAAACGTAGTATACGCAGAAAGCCAGAATTTGAAAACAGAGCCTTCAGTACAGCCGTAAGTACAATTCTACCGTGAAGCAACAGTTTAGCAACAAATTACTCACAAGTAGGTTTTATTTCTACTACGGTCCACTTCAATGGCCTAGTAAAAGCAGGTGGTATGTCATTAATACAGAGCCTGAGTTTCATGAACAAAAACTGCCAAATTCGGCTAATAGAGGATTTTTTTAGTATTTCCTTCTCAAAAAATTTCAACTGCCTGTACATTTACAAACATACTTATTACTTTTTTAGCTGGATGAGATGTGGACAAACAAATGAAACTGGCCTACAGCTAGTTCTGGAAATGAGAAAAGAATCCTGTAAGAGCAATGGGTTTATTGCTGATAAAGTCTTCAGGTGACACAAACATCTGTGGGATGGTAAATAATTACATGGACAGATCACTGATACAGAGAGATCTGAATCAGTTGGTGAGTTGGGCACAAACAAAACGTATTTTAATAGAAATAATTGCAAGATCATACATCCAGGAACAAAGGATGTAGGTCACACTCAAAGTATCAGAGGCTGCATACTGGAAAGCAGTGACTCAGAAAAGGACTTAAGGGTCATTATAGATAATCAGCTGAACACGAGCCCTTAGTGTGATCCTGTGGCAAAAAAAGCTTAACATTGTACCTAGATGTGCTAACAGAGAATACCAAATAAGTGTAAGATGGTGGTGGTATTATCTCTCTAAATGGCATTTCTGAGACCACCACTGAATACTACGTCCAGTTCCGGTGTCCACACTTCAGAAAACATATGTTGGAAAATTTGACAGCTTCAGACGAGCCACAAGAATGATCTGTAGTCTGAAAAACATGCCTTAAAATGAGAAAGGTAAGGAGCTCGATCTATTTTATAGAAAAGAAGGTTAAAGAGATGATTTGAAAAGTCTATAAAGTACCTTGTATGCAGTGTTGTTGTAGCCATGTTGGTCCCAGGACATTATACACTGGATTTATGGCTTATTAAAACAATCTATAACCACTAACAAGCCCCCCAACTGCCACACATACACACACACCCCGGCTTTCAAAAGCTTGATATCTCTCTCACCTACAGAAGTTGGTCCAATAAGAGATAATACCTCCCCCACCTTGTCTCTATAAAGTACCTTCACAGGAAGAAGATATCCAATACTAGATACTGAAACAATCTGGCAGACAAACGAGTTACAAGACCCAACAGCTAAAAGCTGAAAATCAGCAACGATCAAATTAGAAATAAGATGAAAATTTTTAATAGTAAGGATGGTAATCAACCATTGTAACAGACCACCAAGAGATGTAGGTAAGATATCCATCACTTGAAGCCTTTAAATCAACACCAGACATCTTTCTAAAAGATATACTCTAGCTCAGCAGTTCTCAAACTCATTAACCCATTGTAATGAAGTTGCCAGGGCTGGCTTAGATTTGCTGAGGCCCAGTGCTGAAGCCAAAGCCCAAGCTCCACCGTCTGAAGCTGAAGCCAAAGCCTGAGGGTTTCAGCCCTGTGTTTTGGGACTCAGGTTACAGCCCCTGCCACAGCCCACATCCAGGGCAGTTGGGCTTTGGCGGGCTCAGGCTTCAGTCCCAGCTCCTGGGGTCATGTAGTAATTTTTATTGTAAGAAAAGGGTGGCAGTGTAACAAAATTTGAGAACCCCTGCATCTAGCTCAACCCCAAATTGTTAAACTAGATGCAGAAATTATTGGGTGAAATTATACAGCCTGTGTTATGCAGGAGGTCAGGCTTAGAAGATTATAATGGTCCCTTTGGGGTTTAAAATGTAGGATTCTATGCTGAAGATAAAATTTTAAAGAGAAGCTTTACTGATCTCTTTCAAAAGCAGCCCAGTCAAGAAGGACACAACTGACCCTCTCAAAAAATATAAAACATTAACTCTGGCTCAGCACGTATCCATATGCTGGGTGATCAATACCAGGATTTCAGTATAGCAACTTCCTTGCAAAGGCAGGAGGCAAATCTGGCTACACAGATTAGTCCCAGTTTTCATGTCATCATAAACTGACACTGACAGAAAATGAGAGAATCCTGCACATTTCACCAGCAATGCCTGGGTTAATGAGGACTTTAAGCCTCCACTCCTTTCCCTGAAAAGGCAAGGTAGAGACAGGTACCATACCACATTCATCACTGAAATCACTGTACCCCTGTTATTATTTATTAATTGCTGCTGATGTGCTCAGAGTTGTATGGGACACAAAATACAGAGTCCCTGTACAAGGAGCTTCGCGTCTCAGTCAGAAACTGAGAAGACAGATGCACTGGGAAGCCCAGAGGAAGGAACAGCTTATGACTTGGTTTTGGTATTTTTTTTTAATGTTTGGGTTGGCTCTCCTGTGAATATTAGTAAACATGCGTGTCTATAGGAGGACCCTGAACACTTGGAGGTTGGCAGTTTGACAAACCAGGATGAAAAGGGTTTGACACAAAATACAGTGAATGATGTTGTAAATGGGTTTATGAGAAAAAAACAAAGGAAAGATTAATTGAACTGTGGACTGCTGCTTTAGAAGCCACACTTGCTACCCAAACAAGCTGTCACAGGAGATTGTGTACATGACAGAGCAATAAGAGGCTTGGTTATCAATGGCTGTCCAGTCTCCAGGTAGTGTCCATCTTCTTAGGGCGACCCAAGGGTATCATGGGTCACTGGAATTGAAGGGACAAATGTGGGAGGTTTAATGTTTTAATTGTGCTAGCCCCAAATGATCCAGGTCACATTGCATTTGGTGTAACTCAAAGACAGTTTATTCCCCTAAAGAATATTTTAAAGTTTTGCTTCCAACCTTTATTGGTGAAGATGGTTAAGCTACCCAAACATAACACAGTTAATAGCTGTAGAAAAGTACCTGAACATTTACTTAACTACTTGCAAAGACAAAACACACTGGTATCTGGATCATACCTTATAAAACCCACACAAAACAGTCACGCACATCATTTTAGGGACATCATAAAAAAACAAAGAATAAAGAAACAGGAAGAGGTAAAGGATAAGTCTCGGGTTCAGAACTTCATCTTTGGGTCTCTCCACTTGGCTCTGCAAGTGCCTCTCTTTCATAGACTTTAAAGACTTTAAGGTCTGAAGCGATCATTATGATTGTCTAGTCTGACCTCCTGCACAACGCAGGCCACAAAATCTCACACACCCGCTCCTGTAACAAACCCCTGACCTTTGTCTGAGCGACTGAAGTCCTCAACATGTGGTTTAAAGACTTCAAGGCACAGAGAATCCTCCAGCAAGTGACCCATGCCCCATGCTGCAGAGGAAAGTGAAAAACCACCAGGGCCTCTGCCATTCTGCCCTGGAGGAAAATTCCTTCCTGACCCCAAATATGGCGATCAGCTAAACCCTGAGCATGTGGGAAAGACTCACCAGCCAGACACCCAGGAAAGAATTTTCTGTAGTAACTCAGATCCCACCCTATCCAGCGTCTCATCACAGGCCATTGAGCATATTTACCGCTAATAGTCAAAGATCAATTAATTGCCAAAATTAGGCTATCCCATCATATCATATCCTCCATAAACTTATCAAGCTTAGCCTTGAAGCCAGATATGTCTTTTGCCTCCACTGCTCCCCTTGGAAGGCTATTCCAGAAATTCACTCCTCTGATGGTTAGAAACCTTCATCTAATTTCTAGTCTAAACTTCCCGATGGCCAGTTTATATCCATTTGTTCTTGTGTCCACATTGGTACTGAGATTAAATAATTCCTCTCCCTCCCTGTTATTTATCCCTCTGATAATATTTAGAGAGAGCAATCAGATCTCCCCTCAGCCTTCTTTTGGTTAGGCTAAACAAGCCAAGCTCTTTGAGTCTCTTTTCATAAAACAGGTTTTCCATTCCTCGGATCATCCTAGTAGCCCTTCTCTGTACCTGTTCCAGTTTGAATTCATCCTTCTTAAACATAGGAGACCAGAACTGCACACAATATTCCAGGTGAGGTCTCACCAGTGTCTTATATAACGGTACTAACACCTCCTTATCTCTATTGGAAATACCTCGACTGATGCATCCCAAGACCGCATTAGCTTTTTTCACAGCCATATCACATTGGCGGCTCGTAGTCATCCTGTGATCAACCAATATTCCGAGGTCCTTCTCCTCCTCTGTTACTTCCAAGTGATGAGTTCCCAGTTTATAACAAAAATTCTTTTTATTAACCCCTAAATGCATGACTTTGCACTTTTCACTATTAAATTGCATCCTATTACTCTTACTCCAGTTTACAAGGTCATCCAGCTCTTCCTGTATGATATCCCAGTCCCTCTCTGTATTGGCAATACCTCCGAGCTTCGTGTCATCCACAAACTTTATTAGCACATTCCCTCTTTTTGTGCCAAGGTCAGTAACAAAAAGATTAAATAAGACTGGACCCAAAACCGATCCCTGAGGAACTCCACTAGTAACCTCCTTCCAGTCTAACAGTTCACCTTTCAGTATGACCCTTTAACTAGTTCCTTATCTGCCTTTCAATTTTCATATTGATCCCCATCTTTTCCGATTTAGCTAATAATTCTCCATGTAGAACTGTATCAAATGCCTTACTGAAATCAAGGTAAATTAGATCCACTGCGTTCCCTTTGTCTAAAAAATCTGTTACCTTCTCAAAGAAGGAGATCAGGTTGGTTTGATATGATCTACTTTTTGTAAAACCATGTTGTATTTTGTCCCAATTACCATTTACCTCAACGTCCTTAACTACTTTCTCCTTCAAAATTTTTTCCAAGACCTTGCATACTACAGATGGTAACGACAGGCCTGTAGTTACTCAGATCACTTTTTTTCCCTTTCTTAAAAATAGGAACTATGTTAGCAATTCACCAGTCATACGGTACAACACGAGTTTACAGACTCATTAAAAATTCTTGCTAATGGGCTTGCAATTTCATGTGCCAGTTCCTTTAATATTCTTGGATGAAGGTTATCTGGGCCTCCCGATTTAGTCCCATTAAGCTGTTCGAGTTTGGCTTCTACCTCAGATGTGGCAATATCTACCTCCATATCCTCATTCTCATTTGTCATCCTACCATTATCCCTAAGCTCCTCATTAAAGATTGAGGCAAAGTATTTGTTTAGATATTGGGCCATGCCTAAATTATCCTTAACCTCCACTCCATCCTCAGTCTTTAGCAGTCCCACTTCTTTCTTTGTTTTCTTCTTGTTTATATGGCTACAGAACCTTTTACTATTGGTTTTAATTCCCTTTGCAAGGTCCAACTCTACATGGATTTTGGCCTTTCTCACTTTATCCCTACATGTTCTGACCTCAATAAGGTAGCTTTCCTTGCTGATCCCTCCCATCTTCCACTCCTTGTAAGCTTTCTGCTTTTCTTATTCACCTCTGAGATGCTTGCTCACCCAGCTTGGTCTACAACTCCTGCCGATGAGCTTTTCCCCCTTTCTTGGGATGCGGGCTTCTGATAGATTCTGCACCTTGACTTGAAGTAATTCCAGGCCTCCTCTGCCTTTAGATCCACAAGTTCTTCAGTCGAACCCACTTCCCTAACTAATTTCCTTAATTTTTTAAAGTTAGCCTTTTTGAAATCAAAAACCCTAGTCACAGATCTATTTTTGTTTATCCTTCCAGTTAGCTTGAACGGAATTAGCTCATGATCACTCGAACCAAGGTTGTTCCCCTACAGCTGTCCTTCAAGGGTGGCCTGCACCGGTTATCTCTGTGGCTGATCAGTTACGGAGTCACCACCAGTCAAGCAGGTTGAAAGTCTAAGAAGGCCCAGTTGAATCAAGGAGTCAAGATCAGTCAGGTTCAATCGTTGGGTCCCAGGAAGTTAGAGCTAACAATTCTTTATCATCTTCCCATAATCTTTGGTTTCCTGTTCTTGACCCAAGTTAGGATCCAAATAACGTGGCCATAGGTAAAAGCCCACATTTGATATGTGTGTCCGTCCATTGTTGTATAGACAGATCCTCACAGGGACAGAGGCCTGTTGACATAAGAAGTCAGCACCTATTTTCACAGTCCTTTCTCAGATTTCACTGCTGCGATGCCGAACGCTATGCCATTATTAGCACAAGCTCACAATTGGCCAATTATTTACCCTGTCCTCCCCATAAATAAATAAAGTTGAAGTTCATCCAAAATCTTTAGAAATCAAAATAGTTAATTGGATATTTGCCACATATCACATTCACACCTCACTTGACATATGCCCTGCTGTAGCTCTTCCACCCTACAAGGTCACTTTGGAAGAAGCTTTCTTCTTTAAATCCTTTGAAATTCTGCCTGAGATAATCCAAGACACACGTGGTTAGAAAAGACCTCTGCTGGGTCACTTCGTCCGCCCCTCGGTTAATGGAAGCCATGCCCAGGATGTCAAACACAAAGCCTAATTTAAAGAAAGAGTGATGATGGCCTCCGCCTAAAGTATTGATTTCTTTTCCTGAGACTCCACATATTTTGGTTGAAAAGATTTTTTTTTATTAAAGCAAGAAACATATTCCAAAGGCCTGAAAAGAGCATTTTTTCCTTGACAATTGAACTAAACATTAAATGAAATCTGCGAAGCCATTTTTCTGTGGTATAGTTGAGATCTAGCAGAAGGGGAAGCAGAGAGAGTGCATAAAAGAAAAACATGAGCAAGCTGAGGGAGAAAGTGTAAAACAATCATCCTGAATCAGCTCCAAGCTGCTCTAATGGAATTAGGGTCACCCTGACAGAAACACACTCAGATCACAGATAAAATTTAATAATTTCTCCACAGCAGTCTGCAAAAACAATAGGAGGGTTTTGAAAGTACTGTCTGCCAAACTAGCACTATAGATATGTATATACAAGATACATATATCTAATATCCACCCACCCACCCTTATGCTCACCTATCCCTGGCGGTAGCTCACCAGAAAGGTTTGTGATGCTGTTGACTCTGTTCCCTTACAGTGTGGAACCCACAATCTAATCCGGGGTGGGCAAACTACGGCCAGCGGGCTGGATCTGGCCCCTCAGGGCTTTGGATCCGGCCCGTGGGATTGCCACCCCACGCTGCTCCTGGAAGCGGATGGCACCATGTCCCTGCAGCCCCTAGGGGACAGGGCGGCAGACAGCTCCGTGCGCTGCCCTCGTCTGCAGGCACCGCCTTCCGCAGCTCCCATTGGCCACGAACGGGGATCCGCGGCCAATGGGAGCTTTAGGGGAGGTACCCACAGGTGAGGGCAGCGCAGGGAGCCCTCTGCCCCCGCAGGGGCCACAGGGACATGTGCCGGCCACTTCTCGGACCAGTGCTGGGCCAGGGCAGGCAGGGAGCCTGTCTTAGCCCTTATGCGCGCCCCTGCCATCCCGGAGCTGTTCCAGGTAAGTGGCGCTGGGCTGGAGCCCGGAGCCCAAACTCCTTCTCCACCCTGCACCCCAACCCCCTGCCCGTAGCCCCCTTGTACATCCCACAGCCCTCCTGCACCCCAACCCCTTGCCCATAACCCCTTCCTGCACACCACCCTCCCACCCCCCATCCCCTCCCACACCTCAACCTCCTGCCCCAGCCCTACATTCATGCATGCAATTTCCCCACCCTGATGCGGCCCTCAGGCCAAAAAGTTTGCCCACCCTGATCTAACCTCTTTTCTGAAACAGTGACATATGGTCAACCTTTGTATTACCCTCCACTTCTTCACCACTACCATTACTTGCAGCTTCTGTGAACTCAATTCCAAGCAAGTCAATGTAGTAAATTCCCTGCACTACTATGTACTACATATTCAATCTGTTTTATCTCACCCTTCCACGTCTCGCTATATGACAGTTGCCTAACTGTCGAAAAGCTACAGCAGCAGCACTAAAATCTGTTGTGACAACAACAACAGACTTAGCAAGTAGGGAAACCCAGGTTATGTGTGGGCTCCTGAGTACAAAGCAGGGCAACAGCCTATTGTCAGATACACGACACAGCTGATCCACACATACTGTCCCCTTTACCCTCAATTATTTACCGGGTCTAGGGGATCTAGAAACAATGAAACATATTTTATATGTTCATATCTAGAAACATATTTTCCCTGTTCTGTCACCTTTTATCAGAGGAACTTAGAGCACTCAACAGATATTAAATTGATCCTGACACCTCTGTAGCACCCTCCAAAATGGCTTTCCAACAGGGAGAATGAACAGCCACAGTGATCTAGAGGTCACTTCTCACTATGTATCAGCCCAGCTCCAAATCCTATGGCAGGGCTTCTCATTCTTTACCTCAAGCTCCAGCTTTCTCCTTTGGAACAAGGATATCACAAGGTTATACACACCAATGTATTCTGCCTTGGCTGCAATGTCCTTTTCTACAAAACACAATTTCCATCTCCAGATAAGTCATCCCTTAATTGGAAGTCTAATTGCTCCCAACCTGCCTGTCCCTCGGACAGAAAGGAAAAATGAAATTGTCACTTTTTTTTTCTCCTGCCACTGGCAGCTGAGGCACTTCCTTCCTTTCTGTTTCTCAGATGCTGCGATCCAGACCAATTTGTTTTGAACAGTTTCACCCTGTTATTCAAAAGAGAGTCAGTGGGGAAGGATAAAGGAAGAATAGGAATTTAGAGCCACTACTGGGGTCAAACTGCACCTCCACAGAAGCTCTTGACAGAAGCTCTTTCTGTTTCTTGACTTTAGCAAAGCTTTTGACACGGTCTCCCACAGTATTCTTGTCAGCAAGTTAAAGAAGTATGGGCTGGATGAATGCACTATAAGGTGGGTAGAAAGTTGGCTAGATTGTCGGGCTCAACGGGTAGTGATCAATGGCTCCATGTCTAGTTGGCAGTTGGTGTCAAGTGGAGTGCCCCAGGGGTCGGTTTTGTTCAATATCTTCATAAATGATCTGGAGGATGGTGTGGATTGCACTCTCAGCAAATTTGCGGATGATACTAAACTGGGAGGAGTGGTAGATACGCTGGAGGGGAGGGATAGGATACAGAGGGACCTAGACAAATTGGAGGATTGGGCCAAAAGAAATCTGATGAGGTTCAATAAGGATAAGTGCAGGGTCCCGCACTTAGGACGGAAGAACCCAATGCACAGCTACAGACTAGGGACCGAACGGCTAGGCAGCAGTTCTGCGGAAAAGGACCTAGGGGTTACAGTGGACGAGAAGCTGGATATGAGTCAATAGTGTGCCCTTGTTGCCAAGAAGGCCAATGGCATTTTGGGATGTATAAGTAGGGGCATAGCGAGCAGATCGAGGGACGTGATCGTCCCCCTCTATTCGACATTGGTGAGGCCTCATCTGGAGTACTGTGTCCAATTTTGGTCCCCACGCTACAAGAAGGATGTGGATAAATTGGAGAGAGTCCAGCGAAGGGCAACAAAAATGATTAGGGGTCTGGAACACATGACTTATGAGGAGAGGCTGAGGGAACTGGGATTGTTTAGTCTGCAGAAGAGAAGAATGAGGGAGGATTTGATAGCTGCTTTCAACTACCTGAGAGGTGGTTCCAGAGAGGATGGTTCTAGACTATTCTCAATGGTAGAAGAGGACAGGACAAGGAGTAATGGTCTCAATTCGCAGTGGGGGAGGTTTAGGTTGGATATTAGGAAAAACTTTTTCACTAGGAGGGTGGTGAAACACTGGAATGCGTTACCTAGGGAGGTGGTAGAATCTCCTTCCTTAGAATTTTTTAAGGTCAGGCTTGACAAAGCCCTGGCTGGGATGATTTAATTGGGGATTGGTCCTGCTTTGAGCAGGGGGTTGGACTAGATGACCTCCTAAGGTCCCTTCCAACCCTGATATTCTATGATTCTATGATTCTTGGTTAATCTGTGCCAATTGTGGAGGGTACAGGATCATCCAGGTCACAGCTCTACAAATTTGCCTTCCATGTCAGGAAGAAGCAATTCAATCACTCAGAGCCTGAGAAAAAGACTTGCCTGCCTCCTAAGAGGCAGCGCTTCACACCCCAAACATCAATATTTGGAAATGGGGCTGTGAAGCAGGGCCAATTTTGGTAAATTTAAACATGGGGAAGTGTAACATTCCATGGAATTAGCAACATGTAAACAACACAGAGTATCACTAGAATCAGAAAAGTCCTGAGATACCTTGGATGACTCCTGCTTTTGTATCTGATGCAGCAAAGCTCTTTGTTCTTTCTAGGAGAGGAGCAGGGATAATTATCCATCAGGAACCTTCATACCTTAGAGGATAAAGCTTGCACCCTCTTGTTCTCTCCTGACTCCAAAACAGGCTAAGAACTATTTATATCAGGTGAGGTGAATTAAAAGTTTACAGTCAACACCACTCAGGAGAACTTGAGGAAGGGGATAGCTGTGGCATAATGACCATTCTTTCCCCCAGCTGTAGTCGTGACCCACTCAGAGAGGCTCTGAAAGAGATTACATTAACCCACCAGCTGTGCAGAAGTGCTATTGCTGGTAAATATTAATTACTCATCTTTCCTCCTATTCCCCCACGTCCCTCATCTTACTTCCATCACCTCGGAGCCCACTGTCTCCCCTTCACTCAAGCTTAAAAGCTTTTGATCCCTTCCCTCCCTCCTCACAACCAGGCTCTCATCAAGATCCACAGTGACTTTCTCTAGTTTTTGTAAAATTGTAGCTTAAATACAAATCTGATGACAAAGTAATCATTGTGTGAGAAGCAGCTAATTGTTATAACAAGCTGCACTGGAAGCACATCTCAGCCATCTACTGCCAAACTTGACTTTCTAATTTCCAAGAAAAACTGAGAATCCGCCTGATTTTCAAAAAGTACTAATCACCTGCGGCTCCCATGGACTTCAGTGAGATTTCTGGTTGCTGAGCCTTTCTGAAAAAAATCAACCCTCTGACAGGTATCAGTGGCAGCCAGAGCACCACTCCTATTCCCCATCAGCTATCCCATCCAAGGCTGGTGCCAGACAGCTGTATCAGAGACTGAACACCAATTATCCATATCTCCCCTGCTCAGAAACCTGTGTTCTGACTTCTCTTTTCTGCTTCATGTGCAGGATAATACCGGCAGTCTTGAAGTTTCACAACAAAAATGTGTGGGAGGGAAAGTCACACCAGTCCAGAAAAAGCAGCAGACAGGAAGGTGGTGACTTGGCACCTGCCATGTGTACAGGGAGATGAGGGGGAAGGGAACCTGTGTCATAGGTACAGAGGAAGCTGTCTTACCTTAGACATGGCCCCACAAATATCTAAGGATAGGCCTAGCTAATACAGATGGCTGCCCAAGCTGAGGAATGAAAAGCAAGGCTGAAAAACGAGCCTGCAGAGCTTTCTGCATTATGTGTAACACATTCACTAGAGCACTCCTGGAACGCATTTTCAGCAGCTCAGTTAGCCAAGTTTCTCCTCTCCTCTCCCTCCGCTCCACAAACTCTCTTTTCATAGCTTTTTTCTAGGGGTGTCAAGCGATTCAAAAAATTAATTGCAATTAATTGTGTGATGAATCACACTATTATTAATAGAATACCATTTATTTAAATATTTTGGATGTTTTCTACATTTTCAAATATATTAATTTCAATTACAACCCACAATACAAAGCGTACAGTGCTCACTTTATTTTTATTACAAATATTTGTGCTGTAAAATACAAAAGAAATAGTATTTTTCAATTCACCTCATACAAGTACTGTACTGCAATCTCTTTATCATGAAAGTTGAACTTACAAATGTAGAATTATGTAAAAAGAACTGCATTCAAAAATAAAACAATGTAAAACTTTAGAGCCTAAAAGTGCAGTCAGTCCTACTTCTTGTTCAGCCAGTCACTCAGACAAACAAGTTTGTTTACATTTGCAGGAGATAATGCTGCCTGCTTCTTGTTTACAATGTCACCAGAAAGTGAGAACAGGCATTCGCATAGCACTGTTGTTGCCAGCGTTGCAAAATAATTACATGCCAGATGCGTTAAACATTCATATGTCTCTTCATCCTCAACCACCATTCCAGAGGACATGCGTCCATGCTTGTGACTGTAGTATTAGGATTTTGTGTTTTTATTTTGTATAATTTAAAAAGAAGGATAAAGAATTTTGTGTAGCATGTATTAAATGCATTGATGTATGATTTGATTATATTTTGCCAGCCACCCTTTCTGAAAGCAGAAAGGAATGGCCTAGTGTGCCATTGGTAAAGATGCATTAGCCAGAATTTTGTGTCTGAATTTTGTGATTTCAAGGCAGTGACAGACATTTTAGGGTCACCACTTTGTTGTAGGTTTAGCATTTTAAAATAAATAAAAGAATGCAATGATTGTTTTTTCTTGCATTGCAATTTGATGTTCCTGTTCAAATGCTTTGTGTAAATCAACCCTGTTTTGTGTGTGAATGAGGAATGTGCGTGTTCAAAAATAAGTGTGAAGGCCATCACTGGACCAGATGTTCTAGGAAGGAATGGAGGATGGACGTAAAAGTGCCAGAAGGAGATTGCAACATGCCCCTGTTGAGATGTCAGAGGAGGGCAGATTGATGACTCTGGAAGATGTGGCAGGCACCCATCAGTGGGGACAAAACAGCTGTAATCAAAACCCGCATGGGGTAACTCCCTAAAAAACTAATAAAAGAACAAAATAAAGGATGAGAAGGACAATTTAAGAAAACAAACACTCGTCAAACAACAATTGATTACAACTTGATGATGCAAAACTCACTGGTCCCAACGAAGGAAAATCTCTATGTAAACGGGGCTTTGCCATGAGACTTTGGGTTCGTCCTGCCAACATTTCCCCGAAGCATCGCATCATAACTGACAGAACTCGGCTCCTCCCTACCTGCGATCAACCCAGCTGGCCACTAGATTGATCCAGTCTCTGGACTGATAACTATAACATCAACTTCTGGACAGTGTGGGTGTGTGATTGAATGCACATGCTAATTGTTGTATTTCCAAGAAATGTGGCATATTGCCTTTTCCCCTGAAAAAGATCTTGTGTGATTCTTATAACATGACGGGTACTGCTTGATAATGATTCAAAGCATTGCAGACCGACAGCTGTTTACTTTTATCATCTTAGTCAGATGCCACCAGAAGAAGGTTGATTTTCTTTTTTGGTGGTTCGGGTTCTGTAGTTTCCACATCAGAATGTTGCTCTTTTAAGACTTCTGAAAGCATGTTCCACACTTCATCCCTCTCAGATTTTGGAAGGCACTTCAAATTCTTAATCCTTGGGTCAAGTGCTGTAGCTATCCTTAGAAATCTCACACTGGTTCCTTCTTTGCGTTTTGTCAAATCTGCAGTGAAAGTGTTCTTAAAATGAACAACATGTGCTGGCTCATCATCCCAGACTGATATAACATAAAATATATGGCAGAATGCAGGTAAAACAGAGAAGGAGACATACTATTCTCCCCCAAGGAGTTCACTCAAAATGTAATTAACACATTATTATTTTAACGAGCGTCATCAGCATGGAAGCATGTCCTCCGGAACGGTGGCCGAAGCATGAAGGGGCATACGAATGTTTAGCATATCTGGCATATAGATACCTTGCAATGCCGCCTACAAAAGTGCCATGCAAACGCCTCTTCTCACTTTCAGGTGACATTGTAAATAAGAAGTCAGCAGCATTATCTCCCGTAAATGTAAACAAACTTGTTTGTCTTAGCAATTGGCTGAACAAAAAGTAGGACTGAGTGGATTGGTAGGCTCTAAAGTTTTACATTGTTTTGTTTGAATGCAGCTATGTAACTGAAAAAAAAAATCTACTTTTGTAAGTTGCACTTTCACGATAAAGAGATTGCATTATGGTACTTGTATGAGGTGAATTGAAAAATACTATTTCTTTAGTTGATCATTTTTACAGTACAAATATTTGTAATAAAAATAGTAATATAAAGTGAGCACTGTACACTTTGTATTCTGTGTTGTAACTGAAATCAATATATTTGAAAATGTAGAAAAGCATCCAAAATATTTAATACATTTCAGATGGAATTCTATTGTTTAACAATGTGTTTAAAACTACAATTAATCGTGATTAATTTTTTTAAGTTAATCATGTAAGTTAACTGTGATTAATTGACAGCCCTACTTTTTTCATTTCTCTCCTGGACTGGGCTAATCACGGCCGGAATGAGGGCTCCAGAACGTTTTGAGCATTGTGTTGGTTGATACAGGTTAAAAACAAGGCAGCACCATACTAAAATATTTTACCTTCACTCTACTGACATGCGAATCTAGAAGTGCTACAGCAGGGCCACCTGCTCAATCTTCAGCAGCTCTCACCCATTCAAAAATTCCAAGGACAGAAGGGACCATTGTGATCATCGAGTCTGACACCATATAACACAGGCTGGAGAACTGCCTCCAAAAAATTCCTTTTGAACTAGAGCAGATCTTTTTTTAAAAAAAAATCCGATCTTGATTTAAAAATTGTCAGTGCTGGAGAAACCACCATGACCCTTGGTACTTTGTTCCAGTGTACAATTATCCCCACTGTTAAAAAATGATACCTTTTTTCCAGTCTGAATTTGTCTAGCTTCAACTTCCAGCCACTGGATCGTGCTAGACCTTTCTCTGCTACACTGAAGAGCCCCCTATTAAATTTCTACTCCCCCTGTAGGTACCTGAAGGGCCAAAATCCATGTGCTGTTTATGTAAAAACCTGATATAGGTTGTGTCAACTCTTTTTACAGGCCCAAAGTCCAGAGTTTGGTCAAGAGGCCCAGTAAACAGTGAACAATATTAGCTAAGAGAAGGAGAACAAATAAAAGACAACCTTGCTTTTTACTAAGGTACGCTTGGTCACCAAAACGCCAGATGGGGAGCAGTAATTGGAGCTCTTATCTGAAGCTGCAAACAGACCAAAGGAATGAAAGCAGCCCATGATGTTTGTGTCTTCTCCTCTGGCAGAGGAGGTAGCCATGCTCTCCCCACACACCAACCTTGAGTTTATGGAAGAGGTTCAAGCATGTCAGCATGAGATATGGCATCCTCCTCCCCTCCCCAGATACCAGTGTCTGCCTTTGGAAGTGCAAATGACAGCAACTCAAAGACAATTCCTATTGCCCCATACTTTTCAATGTTTTTCTACTTTAACCCCCAAGTATGTACCTGTTGGACAATCAGAGGAGCTACTTCATTCCTATGGACCCCAAATCAGAATTCAACAGATATATTTTATACTAACACACTTTACACGTTGTTTAAAGTACAAATTGTATGTTACTTGTTAACCTGAAACCATGGGCAGAGACATTATGTAATCTTTGACTATTGGCTACTGTGTTTATCTTTCAGAATAGCAGCCGTGTTAGTCTGTATTCGCAAAAAGAAAAGGAGTACTTGTGGCACCTTAGAGACTAACAAATTTATTTAGTTAGCCCTATCAAGGGGCTTGGGACTACCTACCTTGTCATTTCCTTCTGCCCATGGAAAATCCATATAATCCAGTGTAATCAATTATTTGGCAGTGTCTCTGAGCCTAATAAGCAAGGTGACACTCCGCCAGCGCTGTGTGTAATAAACCCACGTGCTTGATTCTACATGGTGTCCATTTTGTTCCTTCAGTACTTATGAACTGTGATCAAGTCACCTCTTAACCTTCTCTTTGTTAACTAGATTGAACTTCTGAGTCTCTCACCATAAGGTGTGTTTTCCAATCCTTCTCATAGGTCTTTTCAGAAACCTCTCCAATTTATCAGTATCCATGCAACCATCTGACTGCTAGGCTTCAGCAGAAGCATGGAGGTTTTGAGGGTCAATGAAATTAATAAAAGAATGGGGAAAATAAAGTAATGGAAATTCCCTGTGCACGGTAGCAGCTCCTCCTCCCAGTACAAAGCTGTGTTTAGTCCATTATAGCTGATCAGAATCAAATCTAAGGTTTCAAACTCACAGTCATTAGACATATTGCTCCCCCAATGCCACACAACTCTTACTGACGGTTTGTTTTTCAAAGTCACAGAAAAGGACAAGATTTTATTTTGTCCTTCCCAGGCATGTCCTATTTAATCGCACTGGAAACAATAGACCATTAGAGTTACTTTTCCATTTCTCTCTCAGCACATACCTGAGCCAAGCAGGTGAATATTTGATGGAAGAAAATATTTAATGTTCATGAGGTTTTAGGAAGTTACGGTTTGAACGTTACTTACTGTCTGCCTCCATTGAAGGCATCAAGCAGCACAGAACTACTGCTGGTACAAGGAATACTGGGACACAGAAGTGAGGCACCATATTCCAAAGCAGAGCCAGTCCTCCTTAGTCTGAAGCAAGTGGCCAGTACATCCAGCATTAAGAAATGCAGACTTATTCCTACAAACAAAGAGAATAGGAGAAAATGGATCAAATCTAAAAGACAAGACAGTAAAATTAGACCATGGTGCCCCAGTATCTCACCCCGAATCGCAAAAAATATATACATATCATAAACTCAGATTTTTTTAAACGTCGGTTTAACCATCTTTCCTACTTTAACAATGCTGTGCCAATGATGCCCCTGTGGCATGAGACATGTCCTGGTTACACACCTGGTTAGTATGTTCCTGGGCCCTGGTTTGAAGCATTGCATGTAGATTATGAGCATTCTGGAAGGAAAGTGGAGCACTAGGGAGACCACTTATCGCACACGACACTACTCATAGCACTCTTGCTGTTCATGAGAATTTCAGAGAAGGGCTCAAGTCCTAGCTCTGGGGACAAAGATTTTGGCTGTTCTTCCTTTTGGGGTTTTTTGTTTTGATTTTGTTTGTGTTTGTTTTTTAACCTTTTTCTGAGATTCACAGATATCATAAAAACTTTTGACGGTGATGTTAAGCATTGCGTTTTAGGAACGTTACCTTCTGACAAAAACAAAAAGTGTTCAGACAATGGCAGCAACAATGGTGCCCAGCAAAATGTCAGGAAAATCCACCAAGACAATATTTACATCCTATCATACTATCTAACAGTCAATGATGTTTCTTCTTCCCTCTATCACTGTATTATACAGTAAATCTCTTCACATGTTATATCATACAATACAAAGATAATTTTATTTATGTAGTGCCTTCTACAGCCAAGACATCTGAAGGTACTTTACACAATAACCTAGTTCTGAACTAGATATGGAGAAAATACTGATTATTCCATCCCTGCTTCTATTATCTCAATACAAAAATAAACCCCAGTATGCTCAGAAGCAGGATTCTGCACGCTGAAAGAAATGCCCTTCGTAACAGCCTGACACCCCATTCTCTTCTTGCTGGTATCTAACCCCTAAATCCTCATTTGGCTCCCGCAAAAGAGTTACTGAAAACTCCATTAAGATGTCCTGCTCTGCAGAGACAGAGACAGATAGTTGTATCATTACCAGCAGCATCAACTTTATTTCAACAGGAAACTCAATTCAAGCCCCAGTTGGTTTGCCCAATGTTGAACAGCTCTGTAAATATGAATGAGTGCCTGGGCTAACAGTGAAGATTATGCCTCTAACTTCTGCAGGTGCTGTTAACTTATTCAACCTGATAAAGCGAGAAAAATTCTGCAGCACGCTTTCAGCAGCACTATTATATCTGACTCATCAGCAATAGAACTGTAAGAGGGCTACTCTCCTCACAAAAGGCGCTAAGTATTCAGAATTACTGTGCCAAAACTAACATTTTGTGTCAAATTCCACCTCTGATCAGGGCAGAAAATGTGAGAGGTTTACAACTAGCTTAGAAGGCAGCTTGGATATTTACCAGCCTAACTTTTGAAGGAGTCATTTTGTAAGAGTATTGGCTCAGGTCTGTCTACCAGACAATGCTCAGAAGTCACGTGAACAGCAGCATGGTTTCTCATGTTCCTCATTCAGAGAAAACTTACAGAGAAACTCCAACTAAGAGAATAGATCTGTCTCCTCATTCCTGTCTCTCTTCAGAAAACGAATTCAAATTTGCTCTCGTCTCAGGTTTGACAGAATTATGACTTTTCAGGCCCGTGAGCTGGACATAAATTGCAACATAAGAAATTGATGAATTTATCAGTTGTCCCATAAGGTATTTTATAGACTTGCTCTTTTTGCAACCGTTCACTCCCTTAAACTAATTTACCATCTTGGTTAAGAGAAACCAAATTTCTTAGGCAAAATTGTTCTTACCCACCCCAATCCCCATTGCCCCATGGCTAATAAAGCCCCATAGTCTTTCTTTGCCCCTCAGTAGGAAGAATCCTCCTCCTCCCCACCTCCATTGTTGCAGTGTATGTGGAAAAACTGTCTACATACAATATTTAAAACCCTCTAAATTGGAATGCTTTAATTTTTTATAAATCTAAGTAACTGTCATTCTGTTTGGAAACTGAAAACATGAAACGGGCCTCTATTTATATGGTTCAGCTCTCCCATTTTTAGAAGCAAACAGCTCTCCCCAGCCAGACAACTGAGCATTTGATGCAACATGACAGAAAGTCAGGTGAAGCACAATGAACCCTTAGGAGGCAGATGTTACCCATAGCCGAACAGCTGGCAGAGGGAAAATCCTGAACCAAGACGGTTAGAGGAGCTCTTCCCTTTGCTGCAGGAGTGGCGTCAGAAGAAAATTATCTACAAACAAGTGAGATAAGTTTGACAATGAACTAAGCATGCATCCGATGAAGTGAGCTGTAACCCACGAAAGCTTATGCTAAAATAAATTTGTTAGTCTCTAAGGTGCCACAAGTCCTCCTGTTCTTTTTAAGAGTATCAGTGATTCATATAGTGCTGGGCAAAACAGGGAGCAGCCAGCTCTGTTGGGAGAAGGTTAACTCTAAAACATTGAGAGAAATCATAACCAGCACTGAATAGCTCAAGTCCTCCATGAACTTCTAATAAATGAAATAAGTGGGTCATCAGCAATGAGCAGCACACCGAAGAGCTGGATGAGAAATCTCAAAGAAACTAGGTGAGGAACAAGAGACTCTCACAAAAACACACATTAAAATTAAGCTACTTAGGAAGGGATGCTTGGAACAACTTGAAAATCAAGTGAAGACAAGGGATATTTGAATCAAAGATTTGAATCAAATTCATCAAGGGGAAGAACTGCCAGATCCAGTTTTGCTTATGATCACAAGATAAAAACAATCCCATCTTTGTTGAGAAACATGATGGGTTTCCCTCCAGAAACTTTTCTGAGCAAGAAGATAACTCCAGCACATCAATTGTATCACTATCTGACATAGGAGACAAGGAACAATTTTTCCTAAAGAAAGCCACAACAAAAGGGAGCTGCTTTTTAATGGTGGAAAGGTATAAAATGCTCTGAAACTGGAGCCCAGATATGCAGATCGGGAGATGTGAACTAAACACTGTCCAATCCCAAGAGAGGCTGCAGATCTCCCTGCTCTTTCCAGACTTGCGCAGTATAATGGGACCCCCTTTGCATTGTACATATGATGTCCTAGAGTAGAATCTGCACAGCCTAAGGATCCTGAGGAAGACACTGACTCGTCCGTATGGAGAGAAGTGTCCACAGCACTTTGGGGTCCTGAACAACATAAAACTGACCAAGCAAAGCACATGCAAAAGTAGGGTGGTGAGCAGCGAATGAAGCAGGCTACATTATTAACAGTGATGATAATAATCAGTATAGATCAGCGGCTTCATCCAATGCTAACATCTAATCTGCATACTGAAGGAGGAATGGAAAACGTATGGAACCGGGTTAATTAAAGACTATCATAATGCACACACACAAAGTAGCAGAAATAGAGTTGTGTAGGCAGTTCCTGACTTGTCTTGTGAATGTTTCACTTTGAAGCCTTAACATATTTTTAGCACAGTGTGTTTTTGTTTTGTTTTTTGAGGGGGTAAGGAATAGAATACAAAGACACTAGTGTAGCAATATGAACAAGACTCAATCTGGTGATACTGCAAGATGCAAACTATAGGGCAAATCTGAAAGATATGAAAAGGGAGATCTATTTGGGAGGCGATGATACCAAGAGAGATTTAGCGTGAAACTGGATGGGAGCTTGCAGTACAACAGAGAGGTAAAAAAGCTGCTGCACGTGCAGAGATATCACTTCACAGACCAAGGTGAGACCATGCCTAGAACATCAGTTCCCAACTATAAATATAAAACAACCTGGAGAGAACTGACCAGCAAAATGTTTAAGGGGCTGAAGGGACTGACATACAAGACAAGCGGCAAGTATCATAGAGATTGGCTAAAGAAGGAATCCGATAACGATCTGTAAGTATGTGAAGTGTATAGACACCAGGGCGGGAAAGGAAGTTTATGGCTACTCATGGTTGCACACCTTTGGCTAACGGAATGAACAGAGCAAAGGGAAGTTTTGGCTGAATATCCCGATAAACTCCCTGCAGGTCAGATGTGGGAGACCGCAGTGCATTAAAGCACATAAAGAACATTTAGTGACCACCAACAGGGCCTACATGGACCAATTAATGTGCACTTTAGAATTCACACCCCTGTAGTGTGCATTACCCACTGCGTACACAAGTCCTAAACTGAAATTAAGAAAATATTCCCTCGGCACCTGCAGAAGAAATTACAGCTGCCAAAAGCTGGTTTAGCACTTGAACAAACTATCATTTATTTGTATCCATCCTGTTCAGCAATGAGCATAACTTCTGAGACTCTATTACTGTTTTCATGACACCTCCAAGGATTTTATTCTCTTTACTTTTAATTTTAGAGCTTTTTGACTAACCTCATTTTATTTAAATTGCCCTTTCTGAAGTTGTGTCACATTTTGATACCCAATCTGGCCAGTGGAATTTAATTATATTGTAGTTAATAATACTTAGTAGCCTCAGCTACAGTCACTTCCTGAATCAGCTCCTGTATATACTTAAAAATATACTGATTGGTCCTTATAGTGCTGTGATATAATTGACAAACTGTGACCGTATAAATCATTGTTGCAACCACTGTTCTATATTTGCAGCAAATATTGTACAAAAGTTGTCGTGTGAGGTGTCTATGACAATGTTATGATTTGCTGGTTATGATTATGCTACCTGTATGCATGTATCATTTTTCTATTTAAAGTGGTATGCATTGGCTCGATACTGTCTGTATTTCAAACTTGTGCTATGCTTCTGGGTGACACCCCAGACAATGTGGCATCAGCTCTGCCTAGTCTGCTCGATGGCCCATTAAGGACCCTCAGCTACACAACTGACCCATTGAGAGAAGGCAGACACACCTTGTGACCCAGCAAGGTATGCAGGGACAGGCCTATGGACAGAACTCTGAGGTTTTTCCAGGCCATATGCTGGGTGGCTTATGGTTGGAACAAAGAAAGCACAAACCACATGGCAAAAGAACTATAAAAGGCAGCAGCAGCATCTCCATTTTGTCTTTAATCCTGCTTCTAACCTCTGGAGGAACTTTGCTACAAACTGAAGCTCTGAACAAAGGACTGAATGACCCATCCCAGCTGTTGATGTACTCCAGAGACTTGATTTGTGCCTGTAGTTTATTCCATCACTGCTACAAGCCTGAACCAAGAACTTTGCCATTACGGTATGTAATTGATTCCATTTAACCCATTCTAGCTCTCATCTATATTTTTTTGTTTTTATGAATAAACCTTTAGATTCTAAAGGATTGGCAACAGCGTGATTTGTGGGTTAGATCTGAATTGTATATTGACCTGGGTCTGGGGCTTGGTCCTTTGGGATCGAGAGAACCTTTTTTCTTTTATTGGGTTATTGGTTTTCATAACAATTCACCCCCATAATGAGTGGCACTGGTGGTGATACTGGGAAACTGGAGTGTCTAAGGCAGAGGCGGGCAAACTGTGGCTCCTGGGACCGTCCTGCCCAGCCCCTGAGCTCCTGGCCGGGGAGGCTAGTCCCTGTCCCCCCTTCCCCGCAGCCTCAGCGCGCCACCAGCTTTCTGGTATGCCTCTCCTGCCGGGCACCGTGTCAGCGTGGCTGGCTCCAGCTGGGCTGCGAGCTCCTCCTGCTCTGAGCAGCATGGTAAGGGGGCAGAGGGAGGGGTTGGATAAGGGGCAGGAGATCCCAGGGGGGGCAGTCAGGGAACAGGGAGTGGTTGGATAGGCGTGGGAGTCCCAGAGGGGGGCCTGTCATGGGGCTGGGGGTGTGGATAGGGGTCAGGGGGGCAGTCAGGGAATGGGGGGGTTGGATAGGGGATAGGGGTTCCAGGGGGGGGCAGTTAGGGGTGGTGGTCCCGGGAGGGGGCAGTCAGGGGACAAGGAGCAGGGGGGTTGGATGGGTCATAGGTTCTGAAGGGGGAAGTCAGGAGGCGGGAAGTGGGAGGGGGCCAGGCTGTTTGGGGAGGCACAGCCTTCCCTACCCGGCTCTCCATACAGTTTCTCAACGCCGATGTGGCCCTTGGGCCAAAAAGTTTGCCCACCGCTGGTCTAAGGGAATTGCTTGGATGACTTATGGTTAGCCAGTGGCGTGAGACCGAAGTCCTCTCTGTTTGGCTGGTTCGGTGTGCCTTAATGGTAAAGGAAACCCAGCTGTAACTGCCCTGCTCTAAGCAATTTGTCCTGAATTGTTACTCTCAGTAGTGTCCTGCCAGAGGCCGCATCGTTACAATTGCAACTGCAGACAGACACTATTGTCTCCTCCTCCCTCTCCCAACAGGCTCTCATGAAGCTTCCATGGCACTAAAAGTGACATTTGTGTTGGCATCCTTTCGTCTGCAAGAGATTATGGGAATTGCAGCCTATGATGTAGATGGTTTGCAATGTCTCATGTGACTGAATTATCCAATCCGAGATGTACATGATCTCTAGCAGTTATTGCAAATGTATCTATCTTGGTTGGGAGCTGCTTGCTTCCTGTGGGTTCTTTTCTCTTCAAGCTGTAGGAGACAGCTTCTGTCATGGACTCTGATACCCTGATGGAGACGATGGCACCACTTTTTACGATCACTTGCCAAGATTTCCCATCAGTCAGGATCAATTCCAAATTCCTTTATATCTCGCTTGCTTGCGTCTTTATAACGAAGCTTGGGACACCCTGTTGTTCTTGTTCCCTCCGATAGCTCCCCGTATAGCATGTCCTTGGGTAGGCGTCAGTCTTCCAAACTATTCAGATGATCCAGCCAGCGCGGTCGTCTTTGCTTGACCAGGGCTGTCACACTTGGTAAATTTGCCCTTTGAAGAACTTCTGCATTGGTGACTTTATCCTGCCATTTGGTGTCGAGTATACGGTTGAGTATACGGTGTAAACAATGTAGGTGGAAACTCCATGTTTCCCCAACATACATGAGAGTGCTGAGGATGCAGGCTTGGTACACTAGCATTTTGCTCTTGATGGCAAGCTCTGAGTTGTTCCATGATATTTTAGTTAGTCTGCTAAAGGTGGTGGCAGCCTTTCCAATGTGAACATTTAGTTCTTCATCCAGTGAGAGGTTGGTGTCACTGTAGAACCTAAATAGCTGAACTTCTGGACCACTTCTAGCTGGTTTGCATTTAAGGTAATTGAAGGATCTTGTGGAAACCCTGTCCTCCTAATACAACCATTTTCTTGCTGATGGTGACAGGGAATGCCTGACAGGCACTTGAAAGGCAGTCCATGAGTTCTTGTAGTAGATCACAAAAAGAAAAGGAGTACTTGTGGCACCTTAGAGACTAACAAATTTATTTGAGCATAAGCTTTCATGAGCTACAGCTCACTTCATCGGATGCATGCAGTGGAAAATAGAGTGGGGAGATTTTATATACACACAGAACATGAAATAATGGGTGTTACCATTCTCTGTGTATATAAAATCTCCCCACTGTATTTTCCACTGAATGCATCAAATGAAGTGAGCTGTAGCCCACGAAAGCTTATACTCAAATAAATTTGTTAGTCTCTAAGGTGCCACAAGTCCTCCTTTTCTTTTTGCGGATACAGACTAACACGGCTGCTACTTTGAAACCTGTAGTAGATCGTCATTGTGGGCTATGAGGGCATCAGCAGCAGCAAATAGGAAGTTCCCTGAATAGCACCTTTTTGACTTTGTTTCAGAGTAACAGCCGTGTTAGTCTGTATTCGCAAAAAGAAAAGGAGTACTTGTGGTGCCACAAGTACTCCTTTTCTTTTTTTGACTTTGGTCTTTGACTTAAGCTGGGATTGGTTGAAGAGTTTCCCATCTGATCTTGTGTGGAGATGCACTCCACCTTTCATGTCTTTAAAGCACAATTTAAGAGTACCGAGAAGATTCCATGGAGTGTAGGGGCAAGAACACACTGTTGCTTCACATCGCTTTTCATCTCAAAGCTGTCCGAAGTGGACCCGTCAAACTGGACTGTTTCTCTCATGTTATTGTGGAACGAATGTATAAGACTTAACAAGGTTAGCGGGCATCCTATCTTTTCTAGTACTGCAAATAGACCTGCTCTGCTGTGTTGAATGCTTTGGTAAGGTCCACAAGGGCGATGTACAATGGCCGGTTTTGCTCTCTGCACTTTTCTTGGAGTTGACGCAGAGAAAATATCATGTCTATAGATGACATGATACATTACATAAATTAACGCAGTCTATAATGGTACCCTCTAATTTTCTTTCTACATATGTTTTTCACCAGGACATCTGAGTGCCTATGGAAGTGGGAACTGTTCCCATCTAACTAATCCAGTAATCCTGTCTGACAGTGGGCCATACCAGATGCTTCAAAAGAATGTGAAAGAGTCACTCTACAAAGGACAATTACAGAGTAGCCTGCCCATAACAGATCATTTGGTGTATGACCTATGCCATGATGGAAGGTTTATAATATCTCTAATTTAAAAAAATTAATCTAATCTAATGTAACTGTGAACGTTCTCAGCGGTAGATTTTGATATTACTCCTCCTGAAGGATGTTGAACTTCGTTATACTGTAGTCATTACTAGTGGTTCAACTACAGTTACTTCTTGAACCTAACTACTGTGGATTGCAAAAGGTTAAGCTCAGAACAGCCTCTTCTCTTGTGTGCTCTAGAACTAGTTTTTCCAAGAATCAATAGTTAACGGTGTTGAAAAATTGCTTCTCTAACCTGTGCTCTGACATGATATAATGATCAGCTTATACACAGGTAGTTATCACCCATAATTACTGCTTTATTAGATTTAATTTCCTTTTTTATCTCCATCAACATTGCACACGATCCTTTTCCGAATCAGGAGGCTCTCAGATAAAATAGTGAGGAGGGTCAAATAAGCAAGCAGGTAGATGGAATATATCCGCACAACTCTATTTGTATTCATAACTCAGGGACTGTGAAAAGACAAGTTTTTCATGTAAACATTCTTCACCCTGAACTAAAGCAAAAAATGTTCTCCATCTCCTGTAAGATACTCAAGACATGGCAAGCCAATGATAAAATAATAATGTCAAGGGAAAAAGTCTGATTCTCATTTCCACTAGGCCCCCGTTATATTGGTCTGATAAATACAAATATAATATATTCACCCTGAGCAGTGTAAAGGAGCCTCAAAGTAAATGAGAATCTGCCCCTAGAATTAATGAACATTTAAGGTTGAGATATCAGGCACTCAAATGAGGAAATTCAGTGTTGACGTTGAGAACTCATCCTTAACTCTGTTTCTTATGGTTTACAATGAATCTCTCTCTCAAATTGTTGCTGCATACTTGCAGAAAACTAAACTTGAATTTCTTATACAACAGTCTGTATAGTAAGTTATGTAACACTATCACAGTCTTCATACCCTGCTAGGCTTAAGTCTATCACCCTCTTTCATGTGCTCAAAACAATCTGTTTTTGAAGAAAATCGATTAATACACATTACAACTCTTCTTTATTTGGCAGATTAATATGGTAGGCTTCAGAGTAACTTTCTGCTTGAAAGGCCCAGACAGCTGCATTGACACTGCAGCAAATCACAACACTTCGGGATGAACAGTCGTCCAACACATCCACCTTTCACACCACATGGCAAGTCCCCAGATCTCTGTCCAGCAGAAAAGGCCAAGATTTGTTCCAGTGCTGTCTTTCGGCTCATATTTTCCTGAAGACATGTTTGCAATATTACCATATGAGTGTGCGCACTGCAGAATCTGCCTCATGTGAGCACTGAAAGCTCACAGTAGAGGAAGACGGCAACGCTCCTGGGTGGCTATTGTTCCATGCTGCCTGCTAGTCTTCACGAAAACGCAGCCTCATCCATTTCAGATTGGGAAATGCAAAGAGGAAGGGAGAGGGCAAGAACACACTATCTATCCTAATTGCATCAGTCTGTACAATTGCCCCCATGACCTATGACAGTGAAGTGCAGAGGCTGCTGCAATAAAGTTAAAAAATAACTACGTGCAGCACTGATGCAGGAAGAGCTCCTAATTATCCCTCCATATTTCTCACTGCGCCTCGTTCTTTGACTGTTTCAGTCCCTGTTAAGATCTTCGTTTTCCATAAGGCTCAAGACAAACTTACTCAGCTTGTGCCTTGGTACCTGGATGACACCGATTAGTATAAAAACTACGTGACCAGCAGTCAAAACTGTGAGTATATGATGGTCGCCTATCAGTTTATGGTGGGCTTTTACCTCTATACTACAGGGATAACAAACATGGTAGAACAGTAGTCATGACTGGAGTACAGGAATTGAAGGTATGTGCTGTTCAGGGAAGACGGAAATAAAGGCAGTACAGTAGCATTGTGTATTAATAAGGAGGTAGACTAAATAAATTAGAAGTGATGGAACATCACATGCATCCGACAGATATGATAATCTTCACTTTCCAGGATAACCCCAACCATGATCTGAAACACCTGTTTATTTGCTCATCTTTAACCAAAAAGTGAGGAGGAGGAGGTCTGTTTTACAGGAGAGGACCAGGTTTGACATTTTATTTACTCTAGAACTTCCTACTATCACAATTACAAGGATGTTTTCTTTCTATCTCAATTACACCTCACAAATTTTATATATCCTCTTTACCAAGGGAATTGTCCCATACTAATAGGGTGATTCAAGATAAACCTGGATCCTAAGAAAAGATCCACCTGAGAAAGTGATGTACCTCACAAAGAAGTGCCCTTTTGTAATGAAGATTTTTGCAGACAGCAAATGGAAAGACCTTTGTAAAAAGGCTCATTCCATCTATCATCTGTAGAAGCTTCACCACATTGCTATTGAAGTTATTCACTCTTTCCTTCCAGGCTACAGCCTTTAAGTGACCTTGTGTAAGACATAAAGGGGATATATAACGTACAGCCTCCTGGGATACCATTCAGTAACATTTTACAAGGAAAGAAATTACTGTTAGTTGGTTTTTCAATCCATTCATGCATTAATGTGCTGAAATATACACTTGGAGTCATTAGGATCGGATTCAACACACACACACTTTACAGCACTTAGGAGGAAAGCCATTTTAATTCTGTTAGTTGCCAAAACTTAAATTCCTGAAGGCAAAAGCTTTATGTAGAAAGGAACAAAGCAAATTTTAATGGAAAAAAATGTTAGCCTGTTTCCAGATTAAGGAGAAACAAAGGAAACCCTCATGTGGCATTCAGCAACTAAAATTCCAAGAAAAGGTAATAGCTAAGCTATGCTCTTAAACAGAGCTAATGCTAAAGTTCACCCACTGACAGAAGACATAGCATCTTATTAATCAAATCCAAGCATATCAAATTAACAGAAGTATGGAATTCAGCTCTTCAGCTGTTGCACCCCTTAGCAGATATTGTTCTGGCGCTTGAGACATTGACCTAAGGCCATGGGACCTCACCAGCTATCCAGGCCTTTGTCACCTGCTGATTGGATACAGCAATGAACTCCATTATGTGCAACCCCTGAACACCACTCCGAAATTTCACTTCATGTGCAAATCGGCTGCCTGCTTTGCTTAGATGTTTGTCATATTAGACTTGCAAATTCAAGGTGCTGAGCTTCGAGGTATACAACTATATATGACTTGCACCCCAGCTATCTAAGACACTGTCCCCCCATACTTCATGAACAGAGCTGAGACTCTGATTAACCGCCTCTAAAGACGTGTCTGGGAGCCAGACACAGAACCTTCACTGTGAAAGAACCTTCACTGACTTACGTGCATCCTCTATTGGTCCAAAAGTCAGAGGTTTTTTTTACCTTTAGCCCTCTAGCAAGGACCACGTATTTACTCAGCCTTTCCCCTGAAGGCATGGTACAAAGGGCAAAGTTCCTTTTACGGGTCTGTTCTGAATGAGCTCTCTTAGCTCTGTTTTAACCCAGTGGCTTTCAATATAATAGATCTGCACCAAAAGGTAAAAACCAGCACATTTTATAGATTGAATAAATACAAAAATTTATTCAAATATTAAAACCACAAAAAAGTTTATTACATTTTAATTGTTGCCTGGTGGTGCCTAGCTGTATTTCTAAAGACACTGCCATTAACAAGACTATCTCATTATGCCTATGCACAAAGTAATCAAGGTCAGGACTGCTCTGGTTATAGATAAACTGCTGCTGCACCGCCAGGTGAGGGAGCACCACGCACTTTAAGTGTCCATTCACCCCACCCTTCCGTGTATTTGTATTACTGTAGCACTAGCAGACTTAGTCACGGAGCAGGAACCCATTGCACTAGGCAGCGTACAAACATGGAACAAAAAAGTGATCCCTGCACCAGGGCACTTATAATTAGGGCTCCTTGTCAGTCTCGGGGGTCGCGGAAGTCACAGATTCTATGTCTTTCTGCGACCTTTGTGATTTCTGCAGCGGCTGGTGTGGCTGACCCTAGGGCTGCCCAGGCGGCCGTGGGGAAAGCCACACTGGCCACTGCTGGAGTGGCTCTGCAGCCAGATGCTCAGGCGGCCCTGCTCCCGGGACCACCTGCAGCTCAGTGGTCCCTGGGGCAGGTGGGCAGCCCCACAGCCAGCCACATCGGGACAGCTGAAGCAACCCTGGACAGCTGGCCCCGGAGACCACCTGAGCAGCAGCGGGTGGGCAGCCCCAGGGGCGGCCAGAGCAGCCACTGCTCATGGCCCCTGGCCCCCAGGACCCTCTCCAGCAGCAGCAGCCCCCCCCCTTCACATCACCCCCAGAGCAGTGCCCCCCTGCCCCAGAGCTAAGATGTAGTCAGGGGTATATAGTACAAATCACGGTCACGGGCTGTGAATTGTTGTTTATTGCCCATGACCTGTGCATGACTTTTACTAAAAATCGTCAACTAAATCGTAGCCTTACTTATCATCGAAGGTGTATATCTATATTGGCATTTTGTCTGTATAACTGTACCACACCCCTCTGAGTGACATAAGTTACACCAACAAACACTGGTGTGGACAGTGCTATGTCAGCAAGAGACGTTCCTCCACCAAAATAACTACCGCCGCTCCTTGGAGGTTTGAGCTAGAGGGGTAGCTCAAAACCTTGTTGCTTTCACCAACAGAAGTTGGTCCATAAAGCATTACCTCACCCACTTTGTCTCTCTAATATCCTGGCACCAACCTGTCCGCAATAACACTGCAAAAGAGCATTCTAAGGGTAAATATACAAGAGAACACCCCAGGGGTCCCACTTTGCTTTAGAATGTAGCTTTAGCATGGGGCATCTCAGGGCTATAACCTTCCACTTGTGTCTTTGACACTTGTACTCTTAAGAGCTATGTGGGACTGAAACCTGTGAGGAAGAAAATCTCCATCCAACTCTCGTGCACTGTGAGAGCTATTTTTCCTTCAAAGGGTACTTTTGAGAAGAGCTTTGAATCAACTGCAAATATTTATCATCCAGTTTTTATTTTATTCCCTCTCGCTGCCTTTTAGAAAAGCTGAATCTTAATGTAGGCCCTGGGGGGGAAAAAGGTAGGTGTGGAGAAACATGGCGCACACTCCATTACAGGAAACAGGGAGAGCACACAGTGGCGTTTGCCTGATGCAGCTGGTATCCTCTCTGCCTGCATTCACAACACATTACGTTTCTGAACTAGCATTGAAGACATGAAAACATTTGGAAAAACATCAATAACCAGCTCATTAAGTGGAAGAACTGAATACCCAAGCACTGTCAGAGCTGGATTAGTGATCCAACTCTTCTTGGAAGATCTTGGCACTACAGAACATATTTTACACAAAACAGGTGGTTCATGAGAAGTGGTTTGTTTTTTGCCCTTCTAAGAGATTCTGTAAAGGGGTTTAAATAGCTATCCACTGAAACTCACTTCGTCGAACCCCATTAGAATATTGCAATGAAATCCAATTAATGATAAAAGAAAAAGACTAACCTATCAGTTCCATTTGTTACAGAATCCATTACAAAACAGATCCCACAGGAAGTAAAAAAAAAAGTGGTGTGATCAAAAATATCATTCACTCTAACCTCAGCTGTTGAAGATATACAACCCCAAACACCTTGCAACAGAATCAGGGACATACCTAGGGTTGCCAGGTGTCCTGTTTTCGACCAGAACGCCCGGGCGAAAAGGGACCATGGCTGCTCCAGTCAACACCGCTGACCAGGCCAATAAAAGTCCAGTCGGAGGCGCAGCGGGGGCTCCCTGCCCGCTGTGGCTCTGTACAGCTCCCAGAACCAGCAGTGTGCCCCCCCCCCCGGCTCCTACAAGCAGGGGCAGCCAGCTCTGCAGCTCCCATTGTCCGGGAACCGCAGCCAATGGGAGCTGCACGAGCAGCACCTGCAGATGGGGCAGTGCACAGAACTGCCTGGCCATGCCTCCGCATAGCAGCCGGAGGGGGCACATGCCGCTGCTTCCGAGAGCTGCTTGAGGTAAGCACCGCCTGGAGCTTATACCCCTAACCCGCTCCTGCGCCTCAACCCCCTGCCCAGCCCTGATCCCCCTCGATCCCAGCCTGCACCACCCTCCTGCACCTCAAACCCCTCATCCCTGCACCCCAACCCCCTGTCCCAGCCCTGACCCCCTCTGAACCCTTTGGTCCCAGCCCAGAGCCCCCTTCCACACCCTGAACTCCTCATTTCTGGCCCCACCCCAGAGCTCACACCCCCTCCCGCACCCCAACCCCCGGATCCAGCTCAGTAAAAATGAGCGAGTAAGGGTGGGGACAGCGAGCGACAGAGGGAGAGGGGGATGCAGCGAGGGGGGGGCAGGATCTCGGAGAAGGGGCGGGAGGGGGTGGGTCCTCAAAAGAGGGGTGGGGCAGGGCAAGGGTGTTTGGTTTTGTGCAAGTGGAAAGTTGGCAACTCAAGACTAAACACCCAGTCTTTTTAACCTTTCCTCAAAGGTCAGATTTTCTCAAGCTTTTTATCATTATTATATTACTATTATTACTCTCCTCTCCCTCTCATGTGTCCACATCTTTCCTGAAGTCTGGTGCTCAGAACTGGACACAGTGCCTCATCAGTGCCAAGTCATGTCTTATAGAAGATACCTGTTAATACAATACACCCCAGAATAACATCAGACTTTTTCACAGCCACATCACACTTGACTCATATTCAATTTGTGAGCCACTATAACCCCCAGTTCCTTTTCAGCACTACCACCACCTAGCCAGTTAGTCCCCATTTTGTAGTTGTGCATTTGAGTTTCCATTCCTATGTGAAGTACTTTGCACGTCTCTTTATTGAATTTAATCCTGTTGATTTCAGACCAATTCTCCAATTTGTCAAGGTCCTTTTGAATTCTAGTCCTGTCCTCTAAAGTGCATGCAACATTTCCCAGCTTGATGCCCTCGGCAAATTTTATAAGCATACTCTCCACTCCGTTATTCAAGTCATTCATGAAAATATTGACTAGTACCAGACCCAGGACTGGCTCCTGTGGGACCCCACTAGAGACGCACTCTCAGTTTCATAGTGAACAATTCATAAGTACTCTGAGCATGGTCTTTCAACCAGCTGTGCACCCACCTTATAGTAATTTCATCTAGACTGCATTTCCCTAGTTTGCATATGAGACTGTAATGTGGGACTGTATCAAAAGCCTTACTAAAATTAAGATATATCACATCTACTGATTCCCCTCTATCCACTAAGCCGGTAACCCTGCCAAAGAAGGAAATTAGGTTGGTTTGGCATGGTTTGTTCTTGACAAATCCAGGCTCACCATTCCTTATGAATCTATTATCCATCCATGTTCTTACAAATTGATTGTCAGATATCAAAGTTAGGCTGACTGGTGAATAATTCCACAGTCCTCTTTGTTCCCCTTTTTAAAAGTAGGTACTAAGTGTGCCCTTCTCCGGTCTTCTGGGAGCTCACCCATTCTCCAGAAGTTCTCAAAGATAATTGCTAATGGTTCCAAGATTGCTTCAGATACTTCCTTATGTACCCTAGAATGAATTTCATCAGGCCCTACTGACTTGAGTAGATCTAGTTTACCTAAATATTCTTAAACCTGTTGTATCTGGTTGCCATTATCCTTTTAAGTGACGACTGAAGACATGAATGCCTGAAAGGGTCAGCCCCTTGATCCATAGACAGGAAGTAGAAGTGCGGGGGGTGCTGGATCACCCCCTGTTTTCATGTGGGGCCACTGGCCTGCAACCAGGGCTCCACTCCCCAGCTTAGTTTCTGGGGACTGGCGCCGCACCTGGGGCCCTGCACCCAGGACTACACTCTCCAGCTCTGCACCCGGGGCTCGGGTCATGGCCACTTGCCCCGCTCCCCAGCCACTGGTCCCAGGCCCCACACCTCAACCCTGCACTTGGGGCTCAGGTTACAGCCGCCAGCCCCACTACCCGGCCGCTGACCCTGTACCCAGGGCCCACACCAAGGGCTCCACTCCCAGCCACTGACCCTGTTCCCAGAGCTCCATGCCTGGCCCCACTCCCAGGCCTCTGCTCCTGGACCCACATGTGGGGTCCTGGCTGCCAGCCCCTGCCCAGGGCTCTGCTCCTGGCCCCACACCCAACCCCAGCTGTGGCCACAGCCTCGGCCCCCTTACACCTGTCCAGGTCCACCCCTCCCGGAGACACAGCCCCGCTCCCAGCCTCAGCTCAGGGGGGAGGAGACAGGGGTACAGGCTGTGGGTTGGCTTTTAGAACCTCCTCTACTAAAAATGTTCCAGTGTCACTGCTCTGATCTTATTTACTGAACTCCCCACTATTCAGCACCCATATTCCAAGAGAAGCCAGAAGTATTTTCTTCCATCTATTCGGGAGAGGGACACGAGAGAGACTTGATCATAACAAGTTCTGGCTCTGCAGGGAGGGTTCATAAAGAAAGTCAGTCAGTTATTCAGATAGGGCTCACAGTGGGGTTGACTGCTACTAAAACATTTTTTTAAACTGAAAGTTGCTAGCTGAGGGACTATTGTATGATCCGTAGGACTAAACCTTTTACAGTTGGATGCTACCCCTGTTTTGTTGGGAACACACCACAAAACCCTGCTCTCAACCAGCTGTACTAAAAGATTTCTAACGTGTCACTGATGGCTGAGAACCACATTCACTTGGTCCATTGTTTAAAAAAAAGTTCCACTTTAATTTATCATACTACCTGCAAGTCAGACGTCCTCCAGCTGAATGAGAATCTCAAGCCCCCTTTCATCACTGGGGAGTGAGAAGAGCTGGCAGAGCTGCCTGCTTGCTCTACTGAAGATGTTACATTAAACCAAAAGCAGTGTCACTTTACCTTGAAAGGCCTTTTAAAAGAGCTTGAAGCAATTCAGCTGTAACAGCATTTGTAGGTTTTGGATTAACTACAAGCCTTTTTTAACCCTTTAGAGACTCTATATGTGCATATTCCCATCTTTGTATGTATTCTGTCACACGCTGGTGAGTTAAGCATTAAATAGTACTGCATGTAATTACTGTAACTTGCAAAGAAGCTCAAATTACAGAGGTCCATATATTTTCCTCCCCACCAGAAAGGGCCTGCAGACTTTAGTAAATTAGCCCAAGCCTTCCACTCATATCATTTGCAACTTCCCTTGTTAACATCCTGAGCTCAGAGGGGCAATGAAAAGGTCAAAATTCTACTAAGACCGTGCTAAAATATTTATTAAACCATTACCTTAAAACATTTCCAGTTAACACGAATACAGAAAGATGTCTACCTCTTGGGACTTTGTAAATTCATGATTCATATCATAGAATTTTTCAAGCCCTTTTTAACAGTTTTCAAGCTGTTAATTGCCAATACAGTGCATTAGAAACCGCAAAAATAAAATTTGATTTGAATTCTTTTGAAATGAAATATTAGCAAAAAATGCTTTGCCACCAATAACTGCTTCTGTTTGTCATTTTTCTGAACAGCTGAAAGCCTGAGGGAACAGTACAGGGAAAAACAGCAAACCAGCTCTTTAGTCTTTTGTTTATTAAAGTCCTGAATTTATTCAAGTGATTTTGAATCTTGAACTGCACAAGACAATCTTCTGAACCATTCTATACTCAGTTACTGATAAGGAAGGACCGAGGAGTGGGGGGGTTTGGAGAATCAAAAATGTCCTTTAAATGTAGATACAGTACTTCGAAAGAAAACATTACCTAACATAAGCACAACCATCACAGCTCTCAGATCACAATGGTGAGAATATGTATTTACCAGAATCAGATTAAGTCCTGCAGGCATGTCAGCCAATCTTCAATAGAAACAAAGTTAACATACATGAGTATTGAAGAAATTCAGAAGTGGGAGGAAGGCAGAGCAGCAGAGCAGTTTTAGCAATAATTCAAAAAACACAAGCTTGTAGTATCCTATTAAAAACCGGGCAGACTGAGTTTTAAATGGCTAACATTACTAACTAGGCCAGCTAGTATACGACTGGTCAAGTGATTGATGTCTATATGCCAAATTAGCTGTGCTATTTTTACAAGCCTCTTCTTGAAAGTTTAAGGTGACTAATTGGTCTCACAATTCACCAAATACTGAAATAGAGTGAAATTTCTCCATGCGACTAATTCCACCCAGCATGAAACAGGTAGATCTGTTAATTGATTTCATGGACTCTTCTCTTCAGTGAGCTTAACAGCGAAGTGCTGAGGAAGGAGAGAGGGAGAGAGAGAATTACTGAATGACTGTGTGGTATTTCATTACTAAATGACTGCTGACAGCTGGGCAGCCCCATTCTTTGTTCACTACATTCAGCCAGAAGGCCCAAGAGAATTTTATAGCAGGGACTACTGAGACATTTTTTACTGCATTACTTTATTACTTTTCTCCCCCAGAAACTCTTAATAGATGGAATAGGTACTGCATACCATTACAGTCTTCCATACAACAGTGATGCTGCACAAAGCTATAGGATGGCTTGATGTTAATATCTGACCCAATGATCACTAATGTGGTAAAATACATCACAGGCTTCCTTACACTATCTGCGGGACACGCTCACCCTTTACAAGAACAATGAGGTACTGATTTAAAATACACTTTTGAGCATTCCTCTCATTGTGTTATTTTTTCAGCCGAACACATACATTTCAGGACAACATGTACACATTCTATAGATTATATATGGTGTACGAAACAGTCCCAAGCAATATCCAGAAGTAGAAGATACAACTCCTGTCACTCATATTAAACAGGGGGAAACAGTTTCTACACGTAAAAATTAATATAAAAATAAGCAATCATGGGGCCACTATCCTATTATTTGTTTTCATATTAAATCCAATAAAGACCTCCATTCGATATTTAAAATAAAGCTTGCTGTAGACTTTATAACGGATTATATAAGAACTTGTTCACAGGATACCACTTCCTCACCATGTTCCAGGCAATAAATAAAGTTATAAAGCTTACATATAATTTAATTGGCAGTAGACCCTGCTCTAGAACTCCTTAAGTTCAGCCTCTTACATTTGCATTTCCCCTCCCCTGTCAACCCCTCTGTTCATATTCCCTAGAGTTTATTCTGCAAGAAGCTCCTGGGAAAAGTTGGAGTTTGCATCACAGATGGATTCCAAGTACATTGCTTGCAATCTGAATCTAGACTCCACACCTGGTAGTTTAAATCTGTACGCAAGCAGAGGAGAACTAACTGGCTCGATCTATTTTACTTCATCTTTTCAACAATAAATTACTTGTATAGTGCTCACAAAAGTCAGTCCAATCTAAGAACACAAGCAGCACAGGAAACTGGGGAAGAGGGACATAATCAAAATATACATGCTTTTTATATAATGTATACATTTTTGTTAAATAAATTAGCTTCAACTATACCTGACTGTTTCTTAGCCAATTCATTATTATTTGGTCAACAACAAGAAAAGTACAGGCTTTCCTCCCATTCCTCCCCCACAATGCATTAATCTACAACTTTACAAGCAGGATCAATCTATCACAGGTCTATCATACCATATAAAATGAAAATGGCTCTAAAATGCGCCTGTACATACCAATTAATTATTAAAGACACATTAGCTGAAGCTTTTCACCTGTCATTTAAAAAGTTAGGAATAAAATGACATGCCATTCATTCAACTAATGGAGCACAGTTTACCCATATTCATCAGTTCACACTAACAAGAAGATCCTAATATTATCCATCTTGCTGCTGCTGAATACTCCAAGTAGATCCTAACAGAACGCACCTTCTGTGTGGCTAGAGGTGCCAGTTCAAGCAACTTCAGAGTAGGGCAAACCAGCAGGTGCAGTGAATGCAGCAATAAGCAGCATGTGTACCTCCAAGCTATGAAAAGCAATTCCACTGCATTAATCTTCGACAGGAAAACAAAGAAGAAAAGCATGAAACTATGAGACAAGGGACCTCACAAATGGTGGATCCAGCATCCCCAGAAACCACGACTGATGTTTTTAGCTGTGCTTTCCTTGGTTTAATCAAATGAAGTGGCTGGCAGTGATGAGAATGGAGGAGCTGGGAGAAGCCAGTCTGCTTGACAGGCAAGCTTCTCCCAATCCAACCAAAGAAGTGAGTCTGTTGCCTCCACACCTGGAGTCAAAGCACTGACAAAACAGAAGTTTAATTAGTTGGAGGCATATAACTCTAGGTTTCAGAAATAAACTAAAGTTATTTCTAAATGCACCCAAGCCAATAGCACCAGGAACAGATAACAAAACAGCGACTTCAGAGAATATCGTATTGCTACCACTTGTGGCCTGAGCTTTATTCTAATGGCACAAATCAAAGAATGATTATCAGTTGCATAGACAGTAAATGGCCTGATGATGTAACCAAAATAGAATTGCTTCACCCAGAATGGTCACTTAAGGCCATAACTGGAATGATTCAAAATAAAAACATTCATTAAAATCATCACGTCAGAAGTGGGAGGAAGGCAGAACAATCTTCAAAATATAATCTTCAAAAAATAATTCAAAAACCACAAGCTTTTAGTATTAGACTTTCTAGAAATGGAGAAGCAGGACCCCACCCCCACCCACAATATAATACCATAAACCTGTAACAGTTTGCATCTCGTCTTTTACAGTCTCTGAAAATGTACTTTTTATGAATACAAATGCTAACAAAATTCATTCCAGCTATTTTAACATCAGGCATCCATATAAAAATCTATATCCAATTTCATGAAAGATTCATATTTTTATTGGAAATGTTCTAAACAGTTTAAGGTTAGTAGTAGTGGTGAGTCAAGGTAAAGGCATATTCCATCAGGCCTCTAAGGGGAATACCAGGTGTAACCATAATAAATACATTTCTATTGCCTCGGCTTTTATAACTTTTACAGGCAATAACCTTTCTAATAAAACTACCAAATGAGCCCTAGTGTATATATGAAATATCTCAACACTAAAAAATGAAACTTATGTTTAAATGTTTTGTTTAATCTAACCTACATCTCTTCCACAGAAGCTCAATTTCTCAGCCCATCCCCACTGCCATGAATTAAATAGTGCCCCACAGAAGAGACTGACTGGCCACTCTTCCAGCCAAACATTTTTAGGCTGATGATTTCCCATCCCACCATCAACCTCAACCTAGACCAATCCACACAAGTGCTCCATTTCCTGGACACTAATGTGCTAATAAGAGATGGTCACATTAACACCACTATACCGGAAACCTACAAACCGCTATACTTACCTACATGTGTCCAGCTTCCATCCAGGACACACCACACAATCCATCGTCTACAGCCAAGCTCTAAGATACAACCGCATTTGCTCCAATCCCTCAGACACAGACAAAACCTACAAGATCTCTATCAACCATTCTTAAAACTACAATACCCACCTGCTGAAGTGAAAAAACAGATTGACAGAGCCAGAGGAGTACCCAGAAGTCACCTACTACAGGACAGGCCCAACAAAGAAAATAACAGAATGCCACTAGCTGTCACCTTCAGCCCCCAACTAAAACCTCTCCAACCGCATCATCAAAGATTTACAACCTATCCTGAAAAATGATCCCTCACTCTCTCAGATCTTGAAAGACAGACCAGTCCTTGCTTACAGACAGCCCCCACAACCTGAAGCAAATACTCTCCAGCCACGACACACCACACAACAAAAACAGTAACTCAGGAACCTATCCTTGCAACAGACCCAGTTGCCAACTCTGTCCACATATCTATTCAAGAGACACCATCATAGGACCGAATCACATCAGCCACACCATCTGGGGCTCGTTCGCCTGCACATCTACTAATGTGATATATGCCATTATGTGCCAGCAATGCCCCTCTACCATGTACATTGGCCAAACCGGACAGTCTCTACGCAAAAGAATAAATGGGCACAAATCTACATCAGGAATCATAACATTCAAAAACCGGTAGGAGAACATTTCAACCTCTCTGGCCACTCAGTAAAAGACTTAAGGGTGGCAATTTTGCAACAGAAAAGCTTCAAAAACAGACTCCAACGAGAAACTGCTGAGCTTGATATGCAAGCTAGATACCATTAACTTGAGTTTGAATAGAGACTGGGAGTGGCTGGGTCATTACACATATTCAATCTATTTCCCCATATTAAGTATTCTCACACCTTCCTGTCAACTGTCTAAATTGTCCATCATGATTATCACTACAAAAGTTTTTTTTCTCCTGCTGATAATAGCTCATTTTAATTAACTAGCCTCTTACAGTTTGTATGGCAACGTCCACCTCGTGTGTGTGTGTATATATATATATATATATTCATATATATTCTTGCTATATGTTCCATTCTATGCATCCGATGAAGTGGGCTGTAGCCCACGAAAGCTTATGCTCTAACAAATTTGTTAGTCTCTAAGGTGCCACAAGTACTCCTGTTATTTTTAGGCTGCTTCACCATTGCTCACGCATTTATTCGATTTACTTAGCTTTCCAGCTCTGAACTAAATTTGGCTTCAAAGTGACTAAACTGAAGAGGACTAACTCTGTATTTCATAAAAACGCTGTGGGAGATTACATAGCACGTCATTCTTAAGGCTCACATACTAAAAAGGCAACTCCCATCAGGTATAGAGGTCACCATTAAAAAGATACCATATACTTAGCCACAATTATGTCCGACTCTGTACATAAGAAAAATTGTGGTACCTCCAATACCAATATTGGATACAATTGTCAGATGCTGCTGTTTTAGTGGCAGCCACAGTATAAAATGCAGGTTGGATGTGGAAATAGTTTTTATCTAAATTCACGTTTCTGATTCATTTCTCAACAGCATGACCCTAATTTTAATCTATATTGTTCAAGAAAAAGTTTTGAGTTTCAGTTGCCAAATACATTGCATCTACTAAGGCAACTGTACATTTTAAAGTTGATGGAACAAATCAATCTATTGTATTTAAAATGTCCTTCAGGAGCTCTCATGTCTTATGCCACTTGTGAAAGATTTCTTGTACTTGTGGCATCTCTAAATTAGATCTCCCAGTGCTGGTGAATTCTTCATGCCCTATGAGACAGTGTCATAAATAGAAAACCCAGGGAATGTTCAGAAGAGACCACCTAGTTAGGTACTTTCACCTTCCTTGTGATTTGCAAGTGCCACAAACCAAGATAACTTCTGCTCTTCAGACCCTTACTTTACCTAATGTCTCCTGGCTCTTTGACCTCATTGTAAATATTCTAAAGCTTTGTTTCTAAAGAACATAGTATAAACAACACATTTCAAATTTCATCATGAACAGGAGAACCTGCCACAATCTACAATATTTCATCTGCAGCTGATTTCCCCTTAGATTTTTATGTCCTTTTACCTCCAAAATATACATCTTGAGGGTCACCCCTCATTACTACTTGAAGGATGTCAGGAAGAGAGAAAGTATCAGTTATTCAAAGCTGTACTGAACTTCTGTGCATTAAGATAGAGAGGGAGAAGGAAGAGTGGCATAGAGCTGTGCTTTCAACGTGGTTCCGGAGATCATGTAGCCCAAAGCTCTAATCCGAGCTCTGAAATGGACTCCTCCCATGACCTTGGGCAAGTCACTTCACTTCTTTGCTGGACACTCCTGTCACAAGATTTACTATTCACCCGGGGGGGGGGGGGGAGGCGGTGCTTCCTTCTGGCTCATTTGCGAATTAGCTCTCAACCATTCTCACGCCCCCTCATTCAGTTGCTTGCCCCGTTGTTCCCTCCTCCCCCCAATCTCTGGATTCATGTTACTTCTTTATGGCTTGGCCCTCCAGACAGGTCAATAAAGTTTTCCCCTTCCACGGTTACCAAGTGCCATTGGACAATCCACCTCAGGCAGTCTTCTGGTTCACTGCTGAGACCGTGCCAGTGCTCTGAGGGCTGATGGGGAACCCAGGCCCACTCAGTACTCCAGGTTCCAGCCCAGGGACCCTATGCCCAGCAACCAAGGTCTGTTCAAGCTCCAACCTTGTTACCAATTCCCTGGGCTCTTTCCTGCCTTTCCTCCCTATCTTTCACCTGCCCTAGGTAACCACTGGAGCTTGCTCTGCTCCCTGCAGCTAACCTCCCGCTAGGGCAGAGTCAGTATTCCCCAGGCAGGATACCAGGGTTTCCTCCACCCAGGATTCTTCATAGAATCATAGAATATAAGGGTTGGAAGGGACCCCAGAAGGTCATCTAGTCCAACCCCCTGCTCGAAGCAGGACCAATTCCCAGTTAAATCATCCCAGCCAGGGCTTTGTCAAGCCTGACCTTAAAAACCTCTAAGGAAGGAGATTCTACCACCTCCCTAGGTAACGCATTCCAGTGTTTCACCACCCTCTTAGTGAAAAAGTTTTTCCTAATATCCAATCTAAACCTCCCCCACTGCAACTTGAGACCATTACTCCTCGTTCTGTCATCTGCTACCATTGAGAACAGTCTAGAGCCATCCTCTTTGGAACCCCCTTTCAGGTAGTTGAAAGCAGCTATCAAATCCCCCCTCATTCTTCTCTTCTGCAGGCTAAACAATCCCAGCTCCCTCAGCCTCTCCTCATAACTCATGTGTTCCAGACCCCTAATCATTTTTGTTGCCCTTCGCTGGACTCTCTCCAATTTATCCACATCCTTCTTGAAGTGTGGGGCCCAAAACTGGACACAGTACTCCAGATGAGGCCTCACCAATGTCGAATAGAGGGGAACGATCACGTCCCTCGATCTGCTCGCTATGCCCCTACTTATACATCCCAAAATGCCATTGGCCTTCTTGGCAACAAGGGCACACTGCTGACTCATATCCAGCTTCTCGTCCACTGTCACCCCTAGGTCCTTTTCCGCAGAACTGCTGCCTAGCCATTCGGTCCCTAGTCTGTAGCTGTGCATTGGGTTCTTCCGTCCTAAGTGCAGGACCCTGCACTTATCCTTATTGAACCTCATCAGATTTCTTTTGGCCCAATCCTCCAATTTGTCTAGGTCTTTCTGTATCCTATCCCTCCCCTCCAGCGTATCTACCACTCCTCCCAGTTTAGTATCATCCGCAAATTTGCTGAGAGTGCAATCCACACCATCTTCCTTTTCTCTTCGTAACTCCCCTACTCTCTAGGGAATGACGGCAGTGTTCCTTCCTGCAGCCCCCTCTTGCTCTTCACCTCTGGTTTTATGCTTGCACCTGCCCAGCTGGGCTTCATTATCAGTGAGGCCTGATCAGCTCTGACTCTCCTCCATGTGCAGCCTGTCACAGGGTTAACTGGCCCGTTTTACATATTCAGGCCTTTTGCGGGGTGGACACCCCATCACAGCTCCTCATCAGGGAAATAGAGAATACTTATTCAGAACTTTTATAAACATCAATTTAAGTGGTCTGACCATGAAAAACACTATAAAGCTGTCAAGTATTATTACTATTATCCTGAAGATTTGAGAAAGTTCTTGGTATAATTCTAGTTACTGAGGTTTTAGAAGCGTTGGAGATTATTTAAGTTTCTAAACGTTTTCTAGTTTAACTTGTTTTCACTCCTTAAAACTCCCCCAAAATTGTCATTTTTCTGGCTGAGTCAATAGCCAGCTGGTGATTTTTTTGGTGAAAACTGAAGCAAAAATGGATCAGCCATTTTTAAGATGAAAGAGTACAAAAATAAATACACCTTTTTAGAAAAACAATTCCAGCACAAAAATTGCTGAAAGGTAAAAAAAATTATATTTAATATAACAGTCATCTACTTAAGCCCTGATCACAGTATCAGTCTTTATTAGCATTTTCACACAGTTCTTTTAGAATAAACTCCTTTATGTAACAGTAATAATGAGAAATAATCATTTCAGAAATATTACTAGCCAAATCCCAAAGATCAAAAGAGCTCAAATGATATTCCTTTGAGTAATCCACCTTCCTTGTATCTTCACAGGCATTTAAAATTAGACACACAAGTGGAACAGTCTAGCCAGCAGGATGCATTTCAGTATTCAAAGTAAAAGCAGATCACATGACTCCAGACATGTGATCTGTACCCAAAGTAAAAGTTAACACCTCCTATCTTCTGTGCCTTGCAATAGTTTTACCAAGCTGCAGTCCAGTATCTGGTCAGCATTCATCTTTAATTGTACACTGACACATTAGCTGGAGTCTTGGGGGTGTGTGTGTGCATATTTCACCTTTTAACAGAATGCACTGAAAAAAGGCTCAAACTAGACATGGCAGATGGAGCTGTATAGTCTGCCCATCTCCAGAGAGCAGATTTGTAATGCAAAACACTGAACTGAAGATGCGATCCATGGATACAAGGAAGCAATCAGAACCAAACTGATTAAACAAGACTCAGGTCTCAGTATGGTACACAGAATACTAAATAGAAACAAGGATACCTTAGAGAGAAACAAATCGCACACTGAACACAGGACAGCAAGATTTTCATTACCAATATTACTGTCTTCTTTAGAAATATCAGACAACGCTTCTAGAAATGCAAAATATATTTGCATCTAAGGAGAAATCACTTGGTCAAACTCACCTGAATACGCTCAAATGAAAATCGATGCTTAAGGTTTGTTTTTAAAATGTACAAACCTCGCAAGTTTCTAACCAACAGAGCGAGGTTCTGAAACAGCCTCCCAATAGGTATGGTGGGGGCAAACATCCTAATTCGTTTTCAGAAAGATCTTAAGACATTTATGAGTAGGATTATACCACAGGGTTGCTGGGGTTAGTGGGGGCTTGGCTAGGCTCAACTGCTTTGGAGGTCTATTCTGGTTCTGTCATATGTTCCTAAAAATCTCATGTTTCCAGTCTTCAGCTAGTCACCTGCAAATATCAAAACCCCAGTGCTGTGTTGAGATGTATTCTGAGTTTGTTTGGTGTCCCCTCCTCTCCCTGTCTCCTCCTTCAAAGCATCAAAGATGGCCAGGGTTAGAGATGGGACACCTGACGGGATGGGATAGAGCTCTGAGGTGGTTCTGAGAATACTATCTTTCAGGGGCTTGGCTGGTGGGTCTTGCTCACATGCTCAGGGTCTAATTGATCACCATATTCAGAATCAGGAAGGAATTTTCACCCAGCTCAGATTGGCAGGGAACCTGGGGTTTTTTGCCTTCCTCTGCAAATAGGTGCAGGTTGCTTCCTGGGATCAATGGAGTAGAGCTCACTTAATCCCCTGCCATTGCAGGGGCCTGGAGAGTTGCTGCATCTTGGTCACTCCTATTTGCCACTTGTGGAACATAGCAGTTTAGACTTCTGTGGGCTTTAATTTTTTGGTATAATTTTGGCTGTTAGACTTGGCGTAGGGTTGACTGGGTAGTGTTAGTGACGTGTGACCTACAGGAGTTCAGACCCAATGATCTGATGGTCTTTACTGGTGCTCCTGTGACTGGGACCAATACTATCCAAAATATCTGCATTTAGTGAGCCGGTTTCTCAGACTCAGATTAATTGAGTTTGAGGCCAGAAGAGGCCACTAAATGTAACCCAGTTATCGTTGCACTGAGCCAAATAGCTTGTGTTTGACTAAACCATCTTCCAGAAAGGCAACCAGTCTTGATTTGAAGACTTCATGAGATGAAGAATCCACAACTTCCTTTGGGAGTTTGTTCTGGTGGTTAATCGCCCGCACCGTTAGAAATGTGCGCCTGGTTTCTAATTTGAATTTGTCTGGCTTCAGATTCCAGCCACTGGTTCCTGTTCTGTCTTTCTCCGCTAAAAGAGCCCGTTAGTATCCCATATTTTCTCCCTGTGATGAGCAATCTGCTTTCCTGTACTGAGCCTGAACAGACTTTACAGACCTCCCACTGGTTCTGTTTCATCAGCTAATGGAAACTTTTAATTTTTTTGAACAACCATCTTAGGGTTCCAACAACTGCTCTGCCAGTAACACCCCCACCCACACACTTTTAGTCGCCCTTGCTCAAACAGCCTTCAGAAAATCTATAATTTAGACTTCCCAACAGCTCCTCTGGAGAAGCACAGAAACCACCCCTCATAAAGCTGGTTTTGTTTTACTCCTACTCAGCACAAAGCCCAGCTCCCAAACTACTGGAATCAGCTTGGTATTTTATTTTGCAGTCGTACAACTGTCTGCAAAGTGGATGATATCACAGGTTCTGCTAGAATAGATGCCTTCTAACTCTCAACAGAGAAAATGAAGTGAGATCTACTCATCCAAGAACTATGTGAATTTATACGTTCTATGTCCTATCAGCGTTAGATTTCATACTGAAAGGAAGTTAACTTTTTCGTTCAAAGTCAAAAAGTAAAAAAAATCTTTTGTCTGTCTGTAAGGTAGGTACATTTTATAACTACTGGACTCATCCACTGAGCTATTGAACGTACATACCACTGAACTGTTGCAGATTCTACATGCCTCGCTATCTAGGTGCTGCTGGAAAATTCCTGTCACCTGCAAAAAGGGTAACTAATGGCCAAAATAGAGCCCAAGATACTTAAGTAGAGTATTTTGTGCACCTCGATTTCGATGAATTAGCTTTAGATTTAAAAGGATGCTGCGGCAAATCATTAGTTTGGTTTTTTATTTGTTTACTTTTCTGCTCAATATAAGCAATACCAGCTCAGAAACTTGACAATAAGCATCCCTTCTCCAAACTGATTTAATTCTCTCTCATTTGTCCAATATTTTTTCTGTGTTTCAAATAGAATAGACTCCAGCCTCTTTTAACACAAAACTTGCACAGCATCTTATCATACCAAACAACCTCCAGCTTCAATTATATCAGCCCTGCTCTGCAAATAAGATGTATTATTAGTTAACTGTTGCAGCTGAGCCACCAGAGGAAGCATAACATTCTTGTTGCTCCACAGTAAATGGGGAAGGGATCAGTCGATCTACCTTCTGTGATCTGCATTGGTTCCATAAATTTTAAGGCAGGAAGGGATCATTATATGATCATCCAGTCTGATCTCCTGCATAACACAGGGTATTGAATTCCTAGATCAAGCCCATAACTTCTGACTGATGCATGTAAGAATCTCCTCATAAAGCCTTTAATAATTGAGGTCTAAGGTAACTGTGTCTCTCCCTAGTAAATGGGAAACCATCTCTGCACATTGACAATCTTACTGCTGACCTGTGTACAATCTTCTGTTTTGGGGGGAGGGGGGATAGCTCAGTGGTTTGAGCACTGGCCTGCTAAACCCAGGGTTGAGAGTTCAATCCTTGAGGGGGCCATTTAGGGATCTGGGGCAAAAATTGGGGATTGGTCCTGCTTTCAGCAGGGGGTTGGACTAGATGACCTCCTGAGGTCCCTTCCACCCCTGATATTCTATGATTGGCAAGAAGGTTGCACAGAGTAATTCTGACATCACCTCTAGTCCCCAGGCTTTCTTGATGCCAGTCAAGTAGGCCTCATGCCTGGTATAGGACAGACATTGTGTCAGTAACCTCCTTCTAGCAATTTACAAGGTTGCTGATTTATTTTTCCTTATACCGAGGACTGGAGAGATCCACAATGAATACTGCAAATTCAGACAGCTCATAGAATCATAGAATATCAGGGTTGGAAGGGACCCCAGAAGGTCATCTAGTCCAACCCCCTGCTCAAAGCAGGACCAATTCCCAGTTAAATCATCCCAGCCAGGGCTTTGTCAAGCCTGACCTTAAAAACCTCTAAGGAAGGAGATTCTACCACCTCCCTAGGTAACGCATTCCAGTGTTTCACCACCCTCTTAGTGAAAAAGTTTTTCCTAATATCCAATCTAAACCTCCCCCACTGCAACTTGAGACCATTACTCCTCGTTCTGTCATCTGCTACCATTGAGAACAGTCTAGAGCCATCCTCTTTGGAACCCCCTTTCAGGTAGTTGAAAGCAGCTATCAAATCCCCCCTCATTCTTCTCTTCTGCAGGCTAAACAATCCCAGCTCCCTCAGCCTCTCCTCATAACTCATGTGTTCCAGTCCCCTAATCATTTTTGTTGCCCTTCGCTGGACTCTCTCCAATTTATCCACATCCTTCTTGAAGTGTGGGGCCCAAAACTGGACACAGTACTCCAGATGAGGCCTCACCAATGTCGAATAGAGGGGAACGATCACGTCCCTCGATCTGCTCGCTATGCCCCTACTTATACATCCCAAAATGCCATTGGCCTTCTTGGCAACAAGGGCACACTGCTGATTCATATCCAGCTTCTCGTCCACTGTCACCCCTAGGTCCTTTTCCGCAGAACTGCTGCCTAGCCATTCGGTCCCTAGTCTGTAGCTGTGCATTGGGTTCTTCCGTCCTAAGTGCAGGACCCTGCACTTATCCTTATTGAACCTCATCAGATTTCTTTTGGCCCAATCCTCCAATTTGTCTAGGTCTTTCTGTATCCTATCCCTCCCCTCCAGCGTATCTACCACTCCTCCCAGTTTAGTATCATCCGCAAATTTGCTGAGAGTGCAATCCACACCATCCTCCAGATCATGAATGAAGATATTGAACAAAACCGGCCCCAGGACCGACCCTTGGGGTACTCCACTTGATACCGGCTGCCAACTAGATATGGAGCCATTGATCACTACCCGTTGAAGCTCATTTTGAAGGTACTGTATATTTATTGAAAGGTTCAATATGTATCCAGAGCCTCTTAAAAATTTGGGCACAATCAGTCTAGAACTTAATAACAGAAGGGGGGTATTCTAAGGCCTGCCCGGCCCCTCTCTCTTTCCCAGACCTAGCACAGGCTGCCTTTGAGAGTGAGACCAACAACCTGCCCTCCCACTTTCCATATGGAGGCCCTACGTCAGTGAGGAAGAGCCACAAGGAGGCCTATGTAAGACCTCATTCTCTGGTGCTCCCTCTCCTCTTAGCAGCAACTCCAGAAAAGACCAGGCAGAAAGACTAGGGTCTCCCAGGCTCCTCCCCGTGATCATCCTCACGGCCTGGTAGACCCTTGGTGCCACAGGAATCATTCAGTTTTGAAATCTCAAATCTGGATTCTACATTTCATTCCCTGATCTGTGTCTCCCTTACCCACCAAAACTACTTGGATACACAACCTCCTTCTCCATGTTCACCCACATTCCTCAGTCCTTTCCTTCCCGTTTACAAAATACACCAGCTTTGAATTCCCAGGCTACGGAGGGGCCATTTTCAAGAATGCATGGAGGAGTGGGTCTTCAGTTTTCAAACAGAAAAGGAGTACTTGTGGCACCTTAGAGACTAACCAATTTATTTGAGCATGAGCTTTCGTGAGCTACAGCTCACTTCATCGGATGCATACCGTGGAAACTGCAGCAGATATTATATACACACAGAGATCATGAAACAATACCTCCTCCCACCCCACTGTCCTGCTGGTAATAGCTTATCTAAAGTGATCATCAAGTTGGGCCATTTCCAGCACAAATCCAGGTTTTCTCACCCTCCACCCCCCTACACACAAACTCACTCTCCTGCTGGTAATAGCCCATCCAAAGTGACAACTCTCTTCACAATGTGAATGATAATCAAGGTGGGCCATTTCCTGCACAAATCCAGGTTCTCTCACCCCCTCACCCCCCTCCAAAAACCACACACACAAACTCACTCTCCTGCTGGTAAAAGCTCATCCAAATTTGTTTTCACCAATCCTGGGCAATAACAAGTGAGTCCCAAAACATCTGGATTTTAATCCCTCTTCAAGCAGGTGTGACAGGGTCAGGCCAGATGGCTACAGGAGAGTAATTTTTTTTTTTAAATAGCACTGTGCAGCTTTATTAAGTCACTCAGTTACAGTAGTATCTTATAAGACTGGGACAGTCAGATTTTGAAGTGTAACAGACATTCAGCATGGAATAGTATACTACATATTCCTTTCACAAACATGTCTTACAGAGCAATAGAAGGCAGATATATTAGCCCCAGGTTAAGTAGGTCCCTTTTCCCTGGTAAGGTAACAGAGAAGATTCCAGAACAATCAGGAACCTTCTGGAGACAATTAAGACAGGCTGATTAGAACACCTGCAGCCAATCAAGAAGCCGCGAGAATCAATGAAGGCAGGCTAATCAGGGTACCTGGGTTTAAAAATGAGCCCACTTCAGTTTATGGTGCGCATGTAAGGAGCTGGGAGCAAGAGGCGCTAGGAGCTGAGAGTGAGAACGCGGACTGTTGGAGGACTGAGGTGTACAAGCATTATCAGACACCAGGAGGAAGGTCCTATGGTGAGGATAAAGAAGGTGTTGGGAGGAGGCCATGGGAAAGTAGCCCAGGGAGTTGTAGCTGTTGCACAGCTGTTCCAGGAGGCACTCTAGACAGCTGCATTCCACAGGGCCCTGGGTTGGAACCCGGAGTAGAGCACGGACCCGGGTTCCCCCCAAACCTCCCAACTCCTGGTCAGACAGAGGAGGAGTTGACCTGGCCTGTGGGTTCATGAAAACGGCCAAACTGAGGGCTGCCGTGAAGCTCCATGGACAGCAAATCAGCCAATAAGCGCAAGACCCACTAAGGTAGAGGAGGAACTTTGTCACACAGATTAGAATACAATACATATGTTAAAGGAAATCATCTTTTTGTAAACTGGTGTCCTTTTGAAGCTGTCAGTATCATCCTGTTACTAGCGTTAAAACAAAGCCTTGGAAAGGAAGGTTAGAGGTGTCGTTAAAGCATACTATTGGAAGTAGAACTAAGATCTACACAGGGTTTTTGAGGTCTCTGGTAAGTCACTACTTACTCAGTGGGGATACATTCCTTACTGTTTGTAAGTTGCTTTGAGATCCTCATATGGAAGGTGTCAGAGAAGGACATATGTACCAAACCAAGACTCCACAGCATGCTACTGGCCAAGTGCTCTGGGGACAATTATAAAAATGTGCTCACTGGAAGCCCGGTGTGAGCAGACATCAGCTAACTGTGCTCAGGAGGGGCAGTGTTTTCCCTCAAATATTGGTCATTATTTTTTAACCCAATTTCTTGCATAGAAAGCTGCGGTTTCTTTCCAGCTAGCCTTGTATTTGCTTTGGTGAGAGAGTACATGTGCTTGTGTTTATACTTTTCCCGCCATGTTGTGACATCTTTTACCCATACAGTATGGCAGGACAGGTTATTTACCAAGTATCAGTGCTCTAGCCACTGTTTTCTAAACGGCGCCCTTGTTCTGTTTGGAGGTACATTTTTCTTGCTTACTTTCTTCTCTTTAAAAGCACTGCATTATTCTACTTGTAGTTTATGGCTCAAACACTGCAACTGTAAGAAAAAGGTGGGATACGATTATTTTTATAAAATTCAACCATAGTGAATAAATGATAGATTGGCTGCAGAAGAAATTCAGAGCTACAGTTCAGAAGTTCTTGCACTTTAGAGCAGACTGGAATAGCACTGCAATTGACATAGGAATTGGCTATGCATTGGCAGCATTCATTTCCCTACCATTATCGTGCCTTGGCTTAGTCTTGTGCGATCTAAACATTTACACAGCACTCATAGTATCTGAGCACTTGTGAGGGTGAATCTCCCTCAGATTGACCTATCTATACATTTATCATACCTGCATCACCATGGAATCAATAGTAATGAAGACAAGGATTGTTAGTGTCGAGTAAGGACCAAGATGCCTCTTCAGCAGGTGCCTCCTGCTAGGAGAGCAATCCAGTGCAACATACAATAATAGCAGGGGATGAGTAGGAACAAAAAAGCAAGGACACGTGAACACAACTTTCCAGCAGTTTTAATGTTTGATTTATACTGAATTAGATTGTGTTACTTTCAGGAATGCTTTGGGAGCCCTGGTATACAGCACAGCACTGCAAAATGGCATAAAGAATATGGATAGAAGTGAAACCCATGTTATACACTCTCTATTTATCATGTACGTTTGACCACCTCTGCATCACTCTGCCTTCAAATGCATCTCCACTGGAACTACTTCTGACATTCAAAACTTCTGAGCAGCTCCCCACGCCTTCCTTTCAAAAACCAACTGCCACCATCACCACCAGACAGCAAAATCTCTTCCTCTCCCCTAAAGAATAAAAATCTCCTTTAAAAATGCACTGCCTTCAAGACTGATGGACAATATTCAATCCTGGACCAGTGACAGGTATAAGTGCCAATATCTGAAACCATCAAGCCCAGAAGCAGAGAATATAGATGACCTCCTGAGGTCTCTTCCAACCCTAATCTTCTATGATTCTACAATATGTGCTACTGGAAAGCAGAAGTTCCCCAGCAGCACACAACACTTATGTGTAGCCCTGGCAGATCCAGAGATATGAGTCCTCAGGAATCATGTTATTGTGAACAGAGGATCTATTTCAGAAGGTCAGAAAAATGGACTGTTTAATACTTCTCTCTCCTCTGAGACCTCTAAAGATGGACACACAGTAAATAACGGAGTCTGGCTTTACAGTGGGAGGTATATGAAAGTCTCTAATAAAAAATTTGTAAAATGTGGTATCCTATACAGAGACTACACTATGGAATAGTCTGGAATGAATGTTTTATGAGCACTTTTTTGGGATCATCTGAAAAACCAGTGTAAGCAATATGCATATTAAAAAGTTATGTCAATACAATCTTTATATCACACCATCATATATAATCTATCTATTCATTGTATGCATTTAGGTGCTCAGATACCACCAGCATAAAAAAAAGAAAAAGGAACAAGAGAGTTTGGTCTTACCTATACTGGCCAAAAAAACAAGGCAGCATCTTGCTCGCTAAAATCATGTTTACATAGGGATCTCGCGAATATTATTATTAGAACTGTACCAGAAAAATATTTGATGAGGTCCTTAAATAAAGACTGGAAACATGATATTTTCTTAAGAAAAGGTACATTGGTTAAAATACAAATGTTTCATTTGTACCTGCCACTCACTATAATGCAATCAATGCATGACATCGTTTTATTGTTTTTTGAACACAGTGGCATGTATTCCTTAATTACACTTTAAACCAAGAATAAAGGTCAGCTATACATAATTAGCAATGGAAAGCAATAGTCACTGTATGATTGTAAACAATTCCCATAACTTAGTCAATTACTAATAGACCTTTAGACTTAAATATCTCATAGCCCCCTCCACACAGGGAAAACATCATTAAAACAGATTAAAACTGCTATTTTAGTCAAACTGACTATTTAATGGATGAGAAAAATGTGGACCTGTAATGCCCTTCTTCAGAACAAATGATGAAATCAACTGTTGCCCTCAGAGTCTTAATCTAGCAAAAAGAACGTTCTTCCTAATCAGTTTCCAAAATCTATTCTCCCCTCTGTTAAAACAATGTATTTGCATAATCACAGAACTATTTCAAAGGAACATTTTTATGGTGGATAACCACATAAGTTGTACGTGTTCAGATACACTGAATTAGACTAAATTCTTTAATGAGAAAAAAATATATAAGTGGAATCCAGATTTACAATTAACATTTGATTTATCTTTATCCAAGATGGCATTTAAGCTATATGCATGTATGAGAGCACTTTATCTCACAATGCCACTTTCCCTGGAGTACCCACGTCTCACTTCAATATCAGTGCACAAGGACTTGAAACAGGCTTTACCTGCAGCAGAGAGAGAATTCTTAGACTATCCGTTTCTAACAGCATCAGAAAAGCAGCAGAGAGTAATACTGACAGATGGCCTCACTCACCCTCCATGTAAAAGACTTAACTCTGGCAACACTTTTCCCCACAAATTAATCTTTGGGGAGCTGGTAGATAACTATCCACTTCAATCTTTCCACCAACAAATAATACATATATTTAAAATAATTAAGCCCTGAAGAAAATTTCCCGGAGAATACAAACTTCCCTACAAACCATTAGTTCAACTAATTTCTGTCTTTGGAACTACAACCATCTTTGGAGTTTGGGCTAGCCAGACTTTTGATCCATTTGTTCAATGTCTGGAGCCTCATTTTCAGAAGTTCTGAGCATCCACAACTCCAACTGAAACCAAAGAAAGTTGCTCAACACTTCTGAAAAATCAGCCTATGATATTTATACATTAAGCGATAGTGTTGCCAACTTTCTAATCACACAAGACCGAACACCCTTGTCCTGCCCCCTACCCCGCCCCTTCTCTGAGGCCCTGCCCCCACTCGCTCCATCCCCCCTCCCTCCGTCACTCACTCTTCCCCACCCTCACTCACTTTCCCCAGGCTGGGACAGGGGGTTGCGGGTTCAGGAGGGGGTATGAGCTCTGGGCTGGGGATGAGGGATTTGGGGTGAAGAAGGGGGCCCTGGGCTGGGACAGGGGGTTGTGGTGTGGGGACTCTAGCTGGCGGTGTGGGCTCTGGGGTGCGGCCAGGGCTGAGGGGTTTCGGGTACGGGAGGGGACTCCGGGCTGCAGCAAGGGTTGAGGTGCAGGAGGGGGTGCAGGATGCCAGCGGTGCTTACCGTGGCTCCAAGGAAGCAACTGCCAGGTCCCTGCAGCCTCTAGGCGCACGGGCAGCCTGCATGCTGCCTTCATGCCCGCAGGCACCACCCCCTGCAGCTCTCATTGGTTGTGGTTTCTGCCCAATGGGGGCTGCAGAGCCAGCACTGGGGGCATGGGCAGCACGCAGAGCCTCTCAGTCCCTGGCCATCCCAGCACCTAGGGGCCCCAGGGACTTGGTGCCCGCTTCCAGGGGCAGCGTGGAGCCAGGGCAGGTAGGAAGCCTCCCTTAGCCCTGGGCTCCCACTCTGCCGCTAACCAGACTTTTAATGGCCCGGTCGGCACTGCCAACCAGAGCCACCAGGGTCCCTTTTCGACTGGGCGTCCCGGTCGAAAACGGGACACCTGGCAACCCTATTAAGTAGTAGGAGAAGGGGGTCTTCAAATCAATGGTGTTAGTAGCAGCAGGTTGCTGGCCACTGAAAGGGTGGCTAATAAGAATGCTATGGTGCTGCTTCCTGCAGCCTGCCTCTCTCCTTACGAAGTTACCTAGCATTTATTCTGAAAAAACATTTTTTCCACAATGCATAAAATGAGTGAGTCAATTACTTTCACTATTTTTTGAATTTGATCTATTTTATTTTTACATACATTAAAAAATATAGGAACATGAATGTGCCTTAAACAAAGCAACCACATTATTATTACCTATCCCCTCTGCTCCTTTGTATCTGTCACCCTTCACCATTAAATCAAGTCTAAATTTAGATTATAAGCTTTTTGGTGCAGGGATTTTCTATACTTTTTGTGAGATGCCTAGCACAGCTCTGGAAACCATATAATAAAAAAGGAAACAAGAACAGGCGTTGGTACCAAAACACAGGTTCTCGGAACAGGGAACCCCAGATATGTAGCTGGGCTATGTAAACGCTCTGCTTCTATCTGTGCAGTTTTACATGATTAAAAAACTCATTTTAAATTGGAGAGAATAAAATTAAAAGTTATTACTGAAGTATAAGCACACACCATGCTTCCTAACAACATCCACTAAGTAGCAACAGACACCAGGCTATAGCTGAATAAACTGGGACAGTACCCATCCCCCCAATATAGACTGCAGATTATTCAACCATATTAGTACTCAAACCCTTCAAATCGACTATGAAATGTTTGCAGCACTGGGCACTTCAAACATAAACTCTTCGGGGTAAGGGCCTTGCCCCTGCATCTCCCTGCAAAGCATCCACCACATTGTTAGGAATACAAAAATAATAAAAAGAAATAAAAAAACAAGAGTATCAGTCCAATAGGAAAATACTGATTGCCCGAACTCTATTCACCAAGAGGAAGCCAAGAATGTATTTAGTAGGGAAATAAGAGATCTACTCCCACATCATTTATGGATTGTGGATTTTACCCTTCAGTCTGAATTTCAATGGAGGGCTAGTGTACAAATGTAATGGGAGTTCTCAATTCAGGAAATCAGCATCTATGGCAGAATGTGTATCAGTGTTGGGATGTCATTACCAGGTGTGTTTAATTATTGCTTTTACAGTGATCAGGAAATGGCTGCAAGGCACTTATTTTTCAAAGAGACAAATCATCACAGGGCAATGCAGAGTGTTTTAACAACTCTAAATACTTCACCATCTGCAAAGTCACCTGATTTAAACATCAACCCCAAAAAATATTCATTATTCCATTCTTCCCTTTCCAAACCATAGGTATATATCTACACAGTACTTGTATCAACACTGACAGCATGGTATCCAAGTGCCTATGTACGCATGGTTTAATACATGTTTAGCACATAAAGAAATACATCAGAAGAAATCTGCACAGAAAGGTTCTCTTATGGGTACAATATGTAGCACATATGTGAGTAAGCACACACAATACTTCAACTGACATTTAGTTCTATCTGAACTGTAAACAATATATCACACCCAGGAAAGTAAATCTACTGTACTCCTTTCACTTTAAGGTGAATACAAGCCAATTGTTTTCATACGGATACACCATCTGTAAGGAAAATAAATCTTAGTGTCCAGTAGAAGAGTTGAAGCCTACATGGAATTTAGGATCAAACAAATTAAAAGTCAGTTACTCAGACATTCAGAGGACTCCGGCAGACATGAAGCTTTCAGATTAACAAGTCCATCAAACAATAGATGCAACTCCTAATGTCTGCTCTGATGCCAAGAAACGGAGGTGGCTTTCGAATCAGCACTGAAGAGTTCTAGGCAGTGCTTGCACTAGAAAACTGAAATGTGGCCATAAGGGTAAGATTTTTAAAAGCTCTCAAAACTGGCTTAACTCTGGGAGGTTTACCACTGACTTCAATGGGAGCTGAGGTAGGCCAACACTGAATGCTTTTGAAAAGCTCACCATAAAGCCACTATCAAATCAAAACAACTGACCCATTTTACACGGTTTTCACGAAACCTTGGCACGAGCCACATACTCAGGTAGCAGATTGCTCGGTCCCTAGGAAGAGGTATAGCAAGCAGAGAGAGCATCCAAACACTCAGTGAATCCAGGACCAAGGTAAGGGAGTGAGCCATTTGCAGCCCTCCCTGGACTGAATAAAAGGCAGACCTTTCATTTCGGGCCTTGAAGAGTAGGATGAAATGGATGTTGAGGAGCCCCAAAGCAGAAATAAATTAAGAGATGAGTTACAGAGGAACCACTTTTAACTGCTCAAAAATTTTTAGCTTTTCCATGGGGATTCAGGCTTCTAAATCACTTTGATGCTGTTGAAAATTTTACACATAGAATCATAGAATATCAGGGTTGGAAGGGACCTCAGCAGGTCATCTAGTCTGCTCAAAGCAGGACTAATCCCCAACTAAATCATCCCAGCCAGGGCTTTGTCAAGCCTGACCTTAGAAACTTCTAAGGAAGGAGATTCCACCACATCTCTAATTTGTTACTAACATCTCAAAAACGTACAACTCCAGTGCAAACAAACGGACCCTTTCACACAAACATGCACAAAGTGACTTATTTCAGAACAGTAAAAGTCACTTCTCCATTTCACTACCAAATTTCTATTTTTTTAATGGGAAAAGTTTCTCTTTTTGCCATTCTTCTTACTCTCAAAACTGCTTAAGAGATTTTGATCTATGTTTAAAAAAATATATTAAAAATGGAAAAATTTGGCCTTCAATGCGCCACAAACACTTGGTGGCTGAAAACAGGAGGTTACACTAGAAAGAGTTATGCAACCTTGACTATTGTGGTCATTGCCAATTTTACACAGAGCATGTGTATACACACACACGCACATTATGTTAATAAATTTAATCCCATTGCTTCCAGTGCCACTGGCATAAAGAAAATGCTTTAACCCTGTCTGGGTACTGCCGTGACAAGAACGTCTCTAAAGAGACAGTGAAGAGAATTTGTGTCTTTACCTGAAAGCAGCCATAATTAGGAAGTGATGGATGCCACTAGTAAAAATGAGTGACGCTTTTCTGGAGCTCTCTTATCCGTAACTGTGCTGTTTTCAGATAAAGTAACCCTTTCTGTCAGATGATGTCAGGAACATCTACAGCCAGTCAGTCACTCTGCTATTGAGGAAAAAATGTAACATACGTGTCATAACATCTACATACTGGTTTTACGAGCCCTTCTTCCTTGCTCGTTTTGTCAGTTAGACTCCTTAATTCAGACAGTGCCGATGGGTAGTACTCTCTGGGCAAGTTAAAACAGCCAAAAAAACCCTCTCCAATGTTCCTTCTTTCACACACTGTACCAACGTTCCCTCCTATTTTTTACATCTATGTGCAGAATGAATTTTGTTATGTGCACCAATATGGAGGTGATGTGTGGTGGGGCAGAGGGGTTTGGGAGGGGGTTCAGGGCTAGGGCAGAGGGTTGGGGTGCGTGCCCTGGAGTGGGGCTGGGGATGAGGGGTTTGGGGTGTGGGCGGGGGCTCAGGGCTGGGACAGAGGGCTCCAACTGGGGGTGAGGGTTCTGGGGAGGGGATGCGGGGTTCATGGTGTGGGAGGGGGCTCGGGCAGAGGGCTCCGGCAATGATGGGTTTGGGGTGCAGGCTGCCCCAGGGCTGCGGTGGGGAGAGAGGACTCCCCCCCATCCCTCTCTTGCCGCAGCAGCCCAGGGCTGGGAGAATGCACCTCTCCCCTGGCCCCAGCACTGCCGCAGCCAGAGGAGAGGTGCCTCTCCACGCCTGCGCGGCCCTTGATAGCCTGTTGCACAGATGTGCAGCTTAGAGGCAATTTAGCTCAGTACCAATAGCACACCCCTTTACACAGCAGACAAAAGTACTTGCCATTTGGAGGCAATTATGCTAAAGCAAAAATCAAGAGCTAATCTTTTTCCTTGGTCCTGTGTGGTGGATGACAAAGTGGAACCACTGCAAGGAAACATTTGCAAAGAAAATGTGGAAGATTATAAACAAGAATCAATTTAGAATTCAGTGAGATACCCAAAAAAGGATTCAAACTCTTACACCCTTAATTTTAAGGCTTTTAAAATATTATAAAGTGGAAAGGACTATATTATATAATGCAATTAACCCAGACTACACAGATGGTCTTCAGTTTCTAAACCACCATATAGATACCATCTCTCTGGATGCAAAGCACTGTGTTCCAATGGACAAGCAGGGTCAACTTCCTAATCACTAACTGAAGAAATTAGACCCCGCAGACTGCTAACGGCTATCAAGAAAGGTAATCTGAAATCGGCCACACCTCTGACTAAGGTGGCCTCATTAATTTAATGGAACTGCTTGAAAAAGGGCACCGACATGATGAACAAAATGGGGAAAGACGGGCAGGGCGGGCAGGTAAGTCTTTCAGAGCAAGGAGTTCGGTCCTTTGTCAAGCAGCCTACCTACATTTTTAAGCAACTAGATCAGACCTTGAAAGACACGAGTCTAAATTCTTCAATACTCTAAATCGGTGAAACCTTTTCAAGACAAGCAATTCCACTTAACTGTTGATCAAGTTCATGAAACAGTGACTTCCTTTCATAAGGCAAAGCTTAAATCTCTGTGATCTCCTTATGAAATTTCACAGAGGCAACAATCAGACTTCATAGGTTTCATTCTTGATCTTTAGGCACAGTCTAAGACTATTAATACTTAACCATTGCATGTTATGGATTGCATATAACTAACAAGCTCGTGACTCTTCAAAACATCCCTGCCAAAGAAATAATCAGGTATTGCCAGTCACTGATCACATGCTTTCTTAGTAGTTTAGAGTAACAGAAGCTGATGAGCCACTCTGATCAGGCACGTGTTTTATCCTGTACTGCAAAGCAAAGATCGCCACTGAATATTCAGTACAGTACAATGCAGGTTAGTGTAGTTTCATTTGCACAAAAATATCAGAGTACTTCACTAGCAATTACAGGGTACACATGCAACTGTAATTTAACAAGGAGGTTAAATGACAGTATGGTAAGTAGCATATGTTGATTTAGGAAGAAAGGAGAGCACACTGACAAAATAAACAGAGGACTTTAATAGTAGACTAAAGTCCTTACTTGGGGTCAAATATTCTTTTGCAAAATATGCACCATCAGTTCTTTCAGGAGTAAATCCTGTTCTAAAGGATAGCTGGAGTACTTCTTTCTTTCTCTTTTTTTTTTTTTTTTTTTTTTTAGAAACAGAGTCATGTCTGCAGCAGAACTGGTATGGTTCTGCAGCACAGCAGGATGGGTAGGATCTGGGAAGGCTATGTCAGGATGGGTTTGAGCATTGGCCTGTTAAACCCAGGGTTGTGAGTTCAATCCTTGAGGGGACCATTTAGGGATCTGGCGCAAAAATTGGGGATTGGTCCTGCTTTGAGCAGGGGGTGGGACCAGATGACCTCCTGAGGTCCCTTCCAACCCTGATAGTCTATGATTCTATGATGTATACATGCGAGCTGAGCAAGGACTCTGTGCATCTCCTCAGTAGGGACTTCTGGGTAGGACAGACTGCAAGAAGGTGAAGTCTAGTGGATCTGTGGCAATGCACAACTATCAGCCATTTCCCCCATGGAGAGGAAGCATGGGAGGAATGGGGGCTATTCCAGCTCTGAAGCTGGAACACAAGTCAGTCGCAGCTGTGTTGTCTCCTCAAAAATCCCTCCAAGGGACCTCCAGCACACCAGCTTGCTGCACAGCCGATACACTAAGGAGAGTAATTTGGGGTAAAATGTTAAGTTTCCAAACTGTGTGTATACAAGTAAACATCTCACCATTTACCAACACCATACATTTCTGTTTACTTTATTAATAATTTATATTAATTGTTAGCACAAAAAGGCCCCAATCAGGATCGGGTCCCCCTTTGATCTGTGCTCTGTACAAACAGTGTCTTTCAAAAACTATTAACAGTTTACATCTTCACATACAAGGGTTCATCAGAAACAACAGAGGAGGAGAAGGAACTGGATGTATTAGTCTATCAAATGACAATTACTAGCCACCAATGTGAGGCAACCCTGAGAAGGAGGGGTGGGCAGGCAAATGTGATCCTAGGATGTATCAGGTGAGGAATTTGCAGCAGAAATAGGGAAGTATTTACTGCCATAGAATAAGGCACTGGTAAAACCTCATCTAGAATACTGGGTACCGTTATGGTTGTAACAGATACAGCAATTCCCTGCAATATCGTTGCAAGACCTTATTGGAAAAAGTGCATGATCATGGGGAACTTCAGTCTGAGTGACACATGCTGCCAGTACTCAAATATCCTTGGAATTTTTAAACATTATAGATTACTAATTAGATGTGCTAATAAAGTTTGCAGATGATACAAAGCTGAGAGGTATTGCCAATTTAGAGAAGGACAGGGGTATCCTACAGGAGGATCTGGATGACCTTGTAAACTGGAGTAATAGTAATAGGATGAAATTTAACCGTGAGAACTTAAGGTCATGCATTTAGGGATTAATAACAAGAATTTTAGTTATAAACTGGGGATGCATCAATTAGAAGTAACGGAGGAGGAGAAGGGCCTGGGAGTATTGGTTGATCACAGGATGACTATGAACGGCCAATGTGATATGGCTGTGAAAAAAGCTAATGCGGTCTTGGGATGCATCAGGCGAGGTATTTCCAGTAGGGATAAGGAGGTCTGAGTACCGTTATACAAGGCACTGGTGAGACCTCACCTGGAATACTGTGTGCAGTTCTGGTCTCCCATGTTTAAGAAGGATGAATTCAAACTGGAACAGGTACAGAGAAGGGCTACTAGGATGATCCAAGGAATGGAAAACTTGTCTTATGAAAGGAGACTCAAGGTGCTTGGCTTGTTTAGCTTAACCAAAAGAAGGTTGAGGGGAGATATGATTGCTCTCTATAAATATATCAGAGGGATAAATACCGGAGAGGGAGAGGCATTATTTAAGCTCAGTACCAATGTGGACACAAGAACAAATGGATATAAACTGGCCACCAGGAAATTTAGACTAGAAATTAGACGAAGGTTTCTAACCATCAGAGGAGTTAAGTTTTGAAACAGCCTTCTGAGGGAAGCAGTGGGGGCAAAAGATCTATCTGGCTTTAAGATTAAACTCGATAAGTTTATGGAGGAGATGGTATGATGGGATAACATGGTTTTGGTAATTAAATATTCATGGTAAATGGGCCCAATGGCCTGTGATGGGATATTAGATGGGGTGGGATATGAGTTACCCAGGAAAGAAGTTTCTGTAGTATCTGGCTGGTGAATCTTGCCCATATGCTCAGGGTTTAGCTGATCGCCATATTTGGGGTCGGGAAGGAATTTTCCTCCAGGGCAGATTGGAAGAGGCCCTGGAGGTTTTTCGCCTCCCTCTGTAGCATGGGGCACGGGTCACTTGCTGGAGGATTCTCTACTCCTTGAAGTCTTTAAACCACGATTTGAGGACTTCAATAGCTCAGACATAGGTGAGAAGTTTTTCGCAGGAGTGGGTGGGTGAAATTCTGTGGCCTGCGTTGTGCAGGAGGTCAGACTAGATGATCATAATTGTCCCTTCTGACCTTAGTATCTATGCATCTATGACAATTTCCTAATTCAAAAAGTGTTGCAGCCAACACAGGGGATTCCTTATTAGACTTTGACTTAACAGATAAAGAGGAACTGATCACAGAACTAAAAAAATAAAGGTATCTTAGATGTAAGTGATCATGACTTGATCACACTTATAATGCGTGAGCAGAATAAAGTCCAGACCAGTGATATGTATTTGCTTTAATAGGGCCAATTTCACAAAGCTGAAACAAATATGAGCCAAATCAACCAGGAGGAAGAATTTAAACAGGAAAATGTGAATGATAACTGAGAATCATTTAAGAACACCTTCCAAGATGCCCCAAAAGCCACAATCCCACAACAGAGGAAGAAAGCCATGCCGATTCAAAAACCGATCTTGGGGGGAAATGAAGGCAGCCATTAAAAAAAAAATGTAACAAATGGAAGGAAAATGGAGGTTGGTTTTAATGCAGAAAGTTAACATTGTGCCAATTTTTAAAAAAGGTAAACAGGATGACCCAGGTAAATATAGGTCTGGCAATTTAACATCGATCGATCCCAGGCAAGATAATGGAGCGTCTGATATGGGAGTCAATTAATAAAGAACTGAAGGAAGGTAATGTAATTAATGCAAATCAATATGGATTTATGGAAAACAGATTCAGTCAAACTAACTTGATATCTTTTTTATGAGATTACAACTTTGATAAGGAAATAGTGTTGACGTCATATATTTAGACTTCTGTAAGGCATTTCACTCGGTATCACATGACATGTTTAAAAAACTAGAATGATATAAAATTAGTATGTCATATATTAAATGGATTAAAAACTGGCTGAGAGGACTTAAAATGTAATTGTACATGAGGGACTGTCACCGAGAGGGTGCGTTTCCAGTTGAGTCCTGTAGGGATCAGTTCTGGGCCCCATGCTATTTAATATTTTTATCAATGATCTGGAAGAAAGCATAAATGATCATGGATAAAGTGTGCAGATGACACAAAAACTGGGGGAATGGTAAAATAATGAAGAGGACAGGTTAATGATCCAGAGCAATCTGCACTGCTTGGTAAACTGGGCACAAACCACATGCATTTAAATTCAGCTAAGGTAAATATATACAGCTAAGAACAAAAAATGTCAACCGTACTTACAGGATGGGGGACTCTGTCCTGGGAAGCAGTGACTCTGAAAACAATTTGGGGGTTGTGATGGATAATCAGCTGAACATGACTAAGGCTAAGATTTTGTCATGGTTATTTTTAGTAGAAGTCATGGACAGGTCACGGGCAATAAACAAAAATTAACGGAAGCTGTGATCTCTCTGTGATTTTTGCTGCTGCGCCTCCGTGGTTTCCCCCACCACCGTGGTGGCTGTGAGCTGTGAGGTTCCCCCTCCGCCCATGGCAGCTGGGAGCTGCAGGGTGACCATATTTCCCAAACAGAAAATGGGACACGCCCGAGGTGTCCCTGTTGCCCATTGTTGGAACCTCAGTAGTCTGACACCTGTCGCTGGAACTTTGCAGGGGGCCCCCCGTCGCTTGTCGCTGCTCTCACCTGTCGCTGGAACCCTGCCAGGGCCCCACTGGCTGTCAACTCCAGAGTCCTGCAGCCCCTGGGAAGCAGAGAATGTCATGGAGGTCTCGGAAGTCACGGATTCCATGACCTCTGTGACAAACATAGCCTTAAACATGAGCTCCCAGCATGATGCTAAAAGAACAGGAGTACTTATGGCACCTTAGAGACTAACCAATTTATTGGAGCATAAGCTTTTGTGGGCTACAGCCCACTTCATGATGCTGTGGCCAAAAGAGCTAATGCGATCCTGGGATGCACAAACAGGGGATTCTTGTGTAGAAGTAGAGAGGCTATTTTACTTCTAGATTTACCACTGGTGAGACAGCTGTGGGAATACTGGGTACAGTTCTAGTGCCCACTATTCAAACAGGATGTTGATAAATTGGAGAGGGCTTAGAGAAGAGCCATGAGAATGATTAAAGGATTAGAAAGCATGCCTTATAGTAATGAACTCAAAGAGCTCAATCTACTTAGCTTAACAAAGAGAAGGTTAAGGGCACGGGTGAAAGTAAGTTAGAGGAGTCCTGAGCAGGGGGTGTGGCCTCAACCGGAAGAGGCAGGGCCTTAAATCCCCGGGCCCTTTAAATCTTGATTTAAAGGGCCAGGGCTCCAGCTGCGATAGTGGCGGCTGGGAGCCCCAGGGCTCTTTAAATCACTGAAGAGCCCTGGGGGCTCCCGGCTGCCACTGCTACCCCGGGGCTCTGGACTCTGACAGAGCTTTAAAGGGCCTGGGGCTCTGCTGTGGTAGCAGCTGCCGGAGCCCCGAGCCCTTTAAATCCCCACCTGAGCCCCACCGCTGCTACCCCAGGGCTTCAGCAGCAGGGCTCCAGCGGGGATTTAAAGGGCTGGGGCAGTAGCGGTGGCTGGAGCTCCGGGGCTCTTTAAATCCCCGCCAGAGCTCCCCCCCACCCCTACCCCAGGGCTCAGGCGGGGATTTAAAGGGCTTGGAGCTCCTGCCGCCGCTACCGCCCCGGCCCTTTAAATCCCCTCCGGAGCCCCGCTACTGCTACCCCAGGGCTTTGGCAGCAGGGCTCAGGAGGGGATTTAAACGGCCCTGGGGCAGTAACGGCAGCTGGAACTCCAGGTCCCTTTAAATCCCCACCAGAGCCCCACCGCCACTACCCCAGGGCTCGGGCAGCAGGGCTCAGGCCGGGATTTAAAGGGCCCCGGGGGGGATAGCAGCGGCTGGAGCTCTGGGGCCCTTTAAATCCCCGGCACAGCCCTGCCGCTGCTACCCCAGGGCTTTAAATTGCTCTCTGGGAAAGCTGGACCTGGTACGGCGCACCGGCTTACTTTCACCTCTGGTTAAGGGGTGACTTGATTATAGTCTATAAGTATCTCCATAGAAACAGTATCTAGCAGAGAAAGGTCGAACACGATCCAATGGCTGGAAGTTGAAGCTAGAAATAAGGCTTTAATTTATAATGGTGAGAGTAATTAACCACTGGAACAATTTACCAAGGGTCATAGTGGATTCTTCATTACAGACCATTTTTAACTCAAAATTGGAAGTTTTTCTAAAAGATATGATCTTCTAGGAATTATTTGGGGGACTTTCTCTGTCCTGTGTTATACAGGAGGCCAGACTACATGGTCAAAGTGGTTCCTTCTAGTCTTGGAATCTATAAATTAAGTTTAGTATCTCTGGGGTCCATTGTATTAATTTAATGGTTTATGTATTTTTATGGGGAGGGGAGGGGAGAGTCGTGGTGGTTTAAAGAACTGTACTGAACAATGTGCTAGACAAAAATGGACTCTTGGAACAAAACATGTTAAGTGATTTTCATTTACTATAGTACACTGGACCCTCGCTAGAATGCGCGTCTATATAACGCAAATTCGGATATAACGCGGTCGCGGCCATGGATCCCAAATTTAAGTACAGTACAATTTTTTTGAGTTTTAAGTGACTTTAGTGTTCATTACCTTATCATTCATGCAAGATCGCTGGAGGAAAGACACATACTGTATCACAGTCCAACGAGGAATTCGACTTCGAGGGATTTACAGAGGAGGAAGTTGGAAGAACAGACACGGAGTGGATGGCAAGAGCTATCCCAGCAACTGTCTGGGCTCGGGGTAACAGTTCTGCCACAAAATAACAAGTCCACGATTGTGTACTTTACCGAGTTAGCCGGCTATAAAGCATCGACATCATATTTCTATAAGATTTTCACCCAGACAGAACTCTCCAAGGTATGTACGAGTTTTGTGTTCTACCATCATCATCGCCATACATTTGCGTAGTTGTGTCGCTGAAATAATTTAGTCAAGTCCCTAAGACGATTGCTGTAGGCCTAGAACGCCATACAAATGTAATGTAATAAAAATGTATTTATGTTTAGAAAGATATCAAAAATGTTGGGCAAAAGGAAGGCTTACTCGGTGCAGGAGAAATTGGACACTATCGAACAACTTAGAAATGGCGAAACCCAGACAAAGATTAGCCGTGATATTGCCATTAACGAGTCCACCTTTCGTGGAAGGCTGAAGAATGCTGACAAGCTCAGAACTTACATGCATAACCTGGATGAAGAGCATGGCCTTCAAAGAAAATGAGCCCGTTTAGCGAATGATGCCGATCTTGATTCTGTGGCGTACACATGGTTTGTGCAAGAACAGCAGAAAGGCATTCTGATCTCTGGTCCGCTTATAGCCATGAAAGCGGAAAAATTCAACCGGGAACTTAATGGCGAATTCAGGTTGGCTGTGGCAATTTCAGAAAAGACATGGAATCTCTCAGATTGCAGTTTCGGGAGAAAAACGCTCTGCTGATGACAACACCATGCAATCGTACCCTGCGATGCTGAGGGGAATTTTACAAACACAGAGTTACTCGGAGGAACAGGTTTACAATGCAGATGAAACAGGAATTTATTATAAAATGTTGCCTGATAAAACCCTGGCTGTCAGAACAGATGAACGTAAGAAAGAAGGATATAAACAGGCAAAAGATCGCCTTACTTTATTGTTTTGTGTGAATGCAACAGACAAGCATAAATTAAAACCATTGTGCCTTGGAAAGTCTCGCATGCCTCGGTGCTTTCATCACGTAAATGTGAATTGCCTGCCGTTTTCGTACAAGAACTCCAAAAATTCCTGGATGACAAGTGAGATTTTTGAACAATGGTTCTTCACAGAATTTGTCCCTTCTGTGCGAAAGCATTTGCAGGCAAAACGCTTAGAAGAAAAGGCCATTCTTTTGCTAGACAACTGTCCAGCGCAACCTCCAGCCAAAAGATTCAGAACCTGTGAAGATAAAATACGGGTTGAATGCTTACCTAAAAACATGACTTCCAAAATCCAGCTGCTTGACCAGGGTGTTAACGCCATTTTTAAGCAGCACTATCGACGGAACTTGGTACGACCAATGATAGAAAGCGAGTTATCTGTCACCGATTTTTTGAAGAAGTTGACTATAAAAGACATTTTACATTGGCGGAGATTCCTGGAATTTATTGCACGCTGAAATGATAAACCGCCGTTGGATGGTGGGACTGAGAAAGTCGTTTGGCCACCTGCTCCTCTAAGAAAATGAAGAAAGCCGATCACAGTCTGATGAAGAATTCGACTTTGAAGGATTTACAGAGGAGGAAGTTGGAAGAACAGACATGGAGTGGATGCAGGAGTTGTCCCAGCAACTGTCCGGGCTCGGGGTAACTGTCACAAAATATCGAGTCCTGGATAAGAGGCGACGATGAAGCAGAAGAATTTTATCCCACTGCTGAAAGTCTAACGGATGACCAAATTCTTCAGGCAGTATGACCAAACAACATTCCAGAAGCTGAAGAATTGGCCTTTGCCATGGAAGAAGAGGAGAAAGATGAAGCGGACATCATTCCAACATCAACTACAACCGTAGCCGGCTTAGAGACTGCTTTGAGATGGTTTGAGACGCAAGACGTTGAGCCTATAAAAATTATGCAGCTTCGTAGTCTTTTGCAGTTTCTTAAGCAGAAGCAGCACAGCAGCAAGAAGCAAAAGGAACTCACCGACTTTTTTAAGAAAAACTAGACTAGTTTATTGTAATGTCTACTTTAAATCTCTAATAAAGCAACACTTTTTGTCTCCTTTATTGTTTCCTTTACGTAGGAGTTTATTTTCTAAGGATTTCTATACTTTATGGATATGAAGGTAATTAGCACTACAAAAATTTCTATATACGTATTTATATATACAGGGTATATACATTTCTCTACGGCATTCCATACGCGAAGACGGAAGTTTCTCTATGGCATTCCATATGCAAAGATGGAAGTTCATGGCGCCTGAAAGTGGACAATCAAAACAAAGCACACAAAGCATTTAACCGAATTCATTAAAATCACTTCCATTTTAAAACACAATTTCCACTGATCCCTATGGTGATTATTGTATCTTATAGACTCGTTTTTTACTATAGTTCTGAGTTTTGATGCTATTGTTAGCGCACTATAAACTGCAAATTCACAACTACATACACCTGTACTGAAATTTCGGTCATAAAAATATAATTTCATTTGAACGCGGTCCCCGCTATAACACAGTACTTGGAACGGATCCCAAATCCCGCATTCTAGCAAGGGTCCGGTGTACTATATATTCATATTTAAACAGTATGACAGGGAAATATTTAGTTTTATTTATTTATTTTTTCCTCACAGTGAAATGACTAGCCAAATATTATTATTTTATCAACTACAATTGGTTAATAACATAGTAAAATTGGTTCATAACTTAGATTGCTTAATAATTAAATCACACAGTGTTACATTAAAGAGTCACTTGTGGGTCATGAGCCTCAGCCAGAATATCACTACCCTAGACTATCTGGGATGTTTTAAAAGACAAAGAAATTTAAAGAGCATCTACTGCAGTGTTTCTCAAACTAGGGGTTCTGACTCAAAAGGGGTCCCAAGCCCGTTATGGGGAATCATGGTATTGTCACCCTTACTTCTGCCCTGCCTTCAGAGGCTGGAGAACAATGGCTGCTGGCCAAGCACCCACCTCTGAAGGCAGCGCCGCCGCCAGCACCAGCCAGAAGTAAGGCTTGTATGGTATGGGGGGGTGTCATAAATAGAAAGGAAAGGGTAACCACCTTTCTGTATACAGAACTATAAAATCCCTCCTGGCCAGAAGCAAAACCCTTTCACCTGTAAAGGGTTAAGAAGCTAAGATAACCTCACTGGCACCCGACCAAAATGACCAACGAGACAAGATACTTTCAAAGCTGGAGGGGGGGGAGACAAACGGTCTGTCTATCTATGTGATGCTTTTGCCGGGAACAGATCAGAAATGATCTTCAGAACTTCTGTTAAGTTAGTAAGTAATCTAGCTAGAAATGTGTTAGATTTCCTTTTGTTTAAATGGCTGGTAAATAAGCTGTGCTGAATGGAATGGATATTCCTGTTTTTCTGTCTTTTTGTAACTTAAGGTTTTGCCTAGAGGGATTCTCTATGTTTTGAATCTGATTACCCTGTAAGGTATTTACCATCCTGATTTTACAGAGGTGATTCTTTTACTTTTTCTTTAATTAAAATTCTTCTTCTAACATCCTGATTGCTTTTACATAGTTCTTAAGATCCAAGGGTTTGGGTCTGTGTTCACCTATGCAAATTGGTGAGGATTTTTATCAAGCCTTCCCCAGGAAAGGGGGTGTAGGGCTTGGAGGGATATTTTGGGGGGGAAGACGTCTCCAAGTGGGCTCTTTCCCTGTTCTTTGTTTAACACGCTTGGTGGTGGCAGCATAGGGTTCAAGGACAAGGCAAAGTTTGTACCTTGAGGAAGTTTTTAACCTAAGCTGGTAAGAATAAGCTTAGGGGGTCTTTCATGCAGGTCCCCACATCTGTACCCTAGAGTTCAGAGTGGGAAAGGAATCTTGATGGGGGTTTGTCACTTTTTGAGGAGGGGCGGGGGGAAGGTTGTCATCTAAATTCCCTGTAAGCTGCACAGCCATGCAGCAGCCTTCTTAGCACCGTGCAGGTGCTCAGGGAACCCGTCCGGGGACCTGCTGGGGGAGCGGCGACCTCCCCTGGCCCCAATCTAGCCTGGCCCCCAACCTGCTGTGGCCAGTGCGGCCCAGATCCACTGCGGCGCTCCTCCCCCAGCCCCAGAGCTGCCACGGCAGGGGGAGGCTCCTCTGCCCCCCAGTCCTCTCTCCCCACCACAGCCCAAAAGCACTGTCCTGCACCCCAAACCCCTCATCCCTGGCCCCACCTCAGAGCCCACATCCCCAGCCAGAACCACCTCACCCCTGCACCCCAACCCTATGCCCCAGCCCTGAGCCCTGTCCCACACACCGAACCCCTTGACCCCACCCCCACCACATGAATTTTGTTATATGCACCAATATGGGTGGGAAAAATTAGAGGGAACACTGGTTGTCACAACCTGAAATATTTTCAAAGGGGAACTCCCTTCAAAAAAAGTTGGAGAACTTTTCTCTGAGAAGTGACAGAACGAGAAGCAATGGTCTCAAGTTTCAGTGGGGGAGGTCTAGGCTGGATATTAGGAAAAACTATTTCACTAGGAGGGTGGTGAAGCACTGGAATGGCTCACTTAAAGAGGTGGTGGTAGAATCTTCATCCTTAGAGGTTTTTAAGGCCCAGTTTGAGAAAGCCGTGGCTGGGATGATGTAGTTGGGGTTGGTCCTGCTTTGAGCAGGGGGTTGAACTAGATGACCTCCTGAGGTCTCTTCCAACCCTAATCTTCTATGAACCACTGATCTACTGTAATAGTAAGGATTAAATATTTTAAAACATGAGTTTTGAACAGGATATAAACCTTCAAAGCATAAACCAACCACTAATAGATGAGAGTGAGAAAGAAGCTTCCCCTGTGGGCAGGTTATTCAGTAATTACTTACTGCAGGGTTTCTTGCACCTTCCACTGAATAGTTATCTGGTACTAAACACTGCTGGAGATAGGATACTGAATTAGATGGACCACTGGCCTGTTCCAGTAGGGCAATTCCTACTAGGTTACGTTCCTATAAATTGAAGGTGCAGCCTGACTGGAGATTCCGGCAAAGATTTTCAAAAGTGTTTGGTGATTTGAGTGCCTCATTTCCTGTGCCCGATTTGAAATACTATAAAGGGGATGATTTTGAGAAAGTGCTGAGCTCTCAAAAATCAGTAATAATTTTAAAAAATTGGTTTTTATCTTTAATTGAGCTCTCCCTTTCTGTAGCAATGCAACCTTTATATTAGTAAAACAAAGATACATTTTATGTTGCCCCTGTAAAAACTCAATATAACAATTACATTATCTTCCCTACAATATCTTCATGAATTATTTAGATAATGGCATGGAGAGTACACTTATAAAGTTTGCGGACGATACCAAGCTGGGAGAGGTTGGAAGTGCTTTGGAGGATAGGATTAAAATTCAAAATGGTCTGGACTTACTGGAGAAATGATCTGAAGTAAACAGGATTAAATTCAATAAGGACAAATGCAAAGTACTCCTCTGAGGACAGTACAATCAATTGCACATACAAAATGGGAAATGACTGCCTAGGAAGGAGTACTGTGGAAAGGGATCTGGGTCTTATAGTTGATCACAAGATAAATGTGAGCCAACAGTATGGTATCAAGGCCGAGTGCAAGCCCTCTGTACAGGGGTGAATTTCATCCTAAATTCACAACACTATTCACCATGAATATCTCAGCCAGAATGTCAGAATATCAGAATATACTTCTCAGCCGTCTCTGTTCGCCCTTCCAGATTCAGCAACCAGATGGCATGAGCATCAACTTTTCTCTCCACGGCTTGAATCACAGCCACTAGAGTCAGGGAGATCTCCGCAGTTTGCAGCGGGGTTTCTCTCACAGAAGTCCATCTGGGGACAGCATGGACAAACTGGAGAAAGTCCAGAGGAGAGCAACAAAAATAATTAAAGATCTAGAAAACATAACCCATGAGGGAAGACTGAAAAACATGGGTTTGTTTAGTCTGGAGAAGAGACGACTGAGAGGGGACACAAGATTGTTACAAGGAGGAGGGTGAAAAATTGTTCTTGTTAAACTCTGAGGATAGCACAAGAAACAGTGGGCTTAAATTGCAGCAAGGAAGGTTTAGGTTGTACATTAGGAAAAACTTCCTAACTGTCAGGATAGATAAGCACTGGAACAAATTGCCTATGGAGGATGCAGAATCTCTGTCACAGGAGGTTTTTAAGAACAGGTTAGACCAGTGGTTTTCAGCTCACAGTCCTCTTGCAGCTCACCAGCACACAGCTGCGGCCCATGTGACATCCTCAGGGTCACACAGGTGGTATATATATTGTGTGGATGTGGCCCACATAACACAGAGAATTGCATATGTGGCTCACAATGCTAAATAGATTGAGAACCACTGGGTTAGACAAACACCTGTCAGGAATGGTGCAGTTATTGAATGCAGGGGTCTAGACTAGATCACCTTCCAGTCCTACACTTCTGTGATCGTTCCAGTATTACAAGACAATATTGTAACAGTCTACTCCAAAATATGAATCTGTCTGAGGATATTTACCTCTAGGATAGTTGCTAACAAAGTACTGAAGTCTGCTTTCAGTGTAGTTAGTTTTTAGAAAACATTAAAAACAAGCTTGGTTTCCTACATCACTATACCAAAAGATTTTTCTACAACCCATATACATCTTTAACTATTCATGTGTCACATATTACCGTCAATAAGACCTTTCCCCGCTGACTGTCTCTAATGAAAAACTGTTCATAATTTGAACAGCCCTTTAACTATGATCTTTGTGCTATAATGGATAGATACCACAGGCGTCAGAAGGACTGCCAAAGACCCCCTACCCCCAAACGGCCTGACCCTCCTAGAACCCTTGCCCTACCACCCCCCAATCCCACCCTACCAAGGCCCATTCCCCCCACCCCACCCCACACACTTTCTCCTTACCTTTCTCTCCCTGCTGACCAACCCAAAGTCCTCAAGTGGCAGGTCCCCGGCACCAATTGGATCCTCCACTGCAGTTTTGGTAGCTGACAGGTAAGGACCCAGCTACCAGCATGTGGCTCAATGCAAAGCACGACCTGGGTGCCAGCCAACCAGGCCAGGTCATGGCTCACTCCTTCTCAGCCAGGTGGGGGGGCAGGGGGAGAACAATGGCCCGAAAACCTTTGTAAAAGTGGGGGAGAGGGGCAAGGCCAAAGTGGTGGATGAATTAATATTTAAATATCCCAGAGTGTGTATGTTTCTTGTGTTAAAATGCTGGGGGGGAGGCAGCCATTTCCGGCGCTGGTGGTAGATACATAAAAGAAGAACACAGAACAAAGCCAGATACAATGAAATACCAGTAATTTTCTACTCTTACTGTTCCAGTTTACTATTGTAAAAATTCAGGGGCTGTTTGAATTGGGTCAGGAGAGTCTGGTAACCATGTAATTGTTCAACTACTGTATGGCAAACCCAATTATTTCAGGCAGCTTTAGGTCTCCACAGTTTTGCCTAAGAATGTAATGTGATACACATCCACTCTGTGTGGAACCTTTTATCCAGAAACTCTACAGCTAGATGCTACTATCTGCATAAAGATTCCCAGCTGTTGTCACCAAATGTGATTAAAGAACCTGGAATGGCAACTTATGGTCCATTCCTCCCTACCACAAAAAAATACCCATATACTTTTTAATTACACAGTCCTTTCTCATTTGAAACCCCATCCTATATTATTCCAATACTAACATCTGAGTCAGTCTGGCACTAGTTAACCAAACTTCAAGATTACCCTGGTACTGGATAGAACATAACCAATTTAATTAGCATTAAACGTATCCTCAAAGGAGAGCTTGGCACCAAAACTCCTTATATGCATAGACATGTGTATCTTGTATTTTTAATGAGTTCAGCGGTTGTCTCGGGTTTAAAAGCACGCACATAGTGTGGCAGCTATTCAAACCCATTGCTTCAGAGTGCTAGCAATTGCTGACTATGTGTTATGACAAAGCTAAATTGTCAATTATGATGATTCTACTATCACCTTTATTATATAACCTTCAGGTATCAAAATTAATTTAGTAGATAATATGACAAAACAAAAGCCACCAACAAATTGCCTAGGGAGGTTGTGGAATCTCCACCACTGGAGATTTTTTAAGAGCAGGTTAGACAAACACCTGTCAGGGATGGTCTAGATAAGACTTAGTACTGCCATGGATGCAGGGGACTGGACTAGGTGACCTCTCGAGCTCCCTTCCAGTCCTATGATTCTATGAAATGTACCGAAGAAACAAAAGAAAAGTTAAAAGAACCAGAGGGCTAGTGCTTATGTTCAATTTTGCAAATGTGATTACATTTTGCACCATCTTCAGCTACCGGTAAATACTGTTTTTTAAGATATTCAGTTTGGCAAAGAAGCCCCCAACGTAGGATAAGTAAGCATTCAGCTTCAGCCAAAGATGAACTTCACCATCAGTATACACTAGTTTAAATCTGCATCTTTAAAACACACACACAACTAATGGTAACACCAACAGCTAACCCCTTGAGGCATCAATATACTCAAGGACTCGAAACTCGACTCATTTGTTAGGTAAAATGAACTGTAACATGTCTTAAGTCCAAAGGACCCTACATAGTGATATGCAGGAATGCTGGGATAGGCCCACACGGTCAAGGTACTGTTCATTATATTAGAGACACAAGGTAGGTGAGAAAACATCTTTTATTGGACCAACATTGTCTCTCTAATATCCTGGGACCAACACAGTTACAACAACACTGCAAACAACTGTTCATTATATAGCAGATAAAAGTATCCAGAACTTTACTGTTTTAAATTAAGTTTAAGATGCTCTGGCCAAGAAAACATGTTAGTGGTATATATATAATTGAGTCATTCGGAACTGATTATATTTTGTAACAGTGCTATCTAGGTATATAAATACGAAACTAACATTTATAGTAGAAGCCTTCAGGTGAAAAAAACATTATCAAAACACATCTTACAAAGTGCACAGAAGTTAAAAACAGAAGTACTCAAAGAATTAGATGACATCAATTATCATTTTGTAATTTGGGATTCGAATACTGGTTGCAGAGAGAAAGCTCAATTTAAAGTGTGTGTTCCATATTAACTTGGAACCTTCCAAACTGCAATGGTGGCAGTTTCAGTGTTAAAAAAAGAAAAACAAAAAGCATCTCCACACCCTTAAATCTCTGCCAAAGGATGCATATTTCTAAAGAAAATTCTTGTAAACTGCACTTTTAAAATAGTTTGTACGGAGCAGCTTTTCACTTCAGGGAGTTTGTTAACTTCATGACAGGTTTCAGAGGAACAGCCGTGTTAGTCTGTAGAAAGCTCATGCTCAAATAAATTGGTTAGTCTCTAAGGTGCCACAAGTACTCCTTTTCTTTTTGTTAACTTCATGATTACAATATTCAAAAGCAAATTTTGCATACTATGTTAAATTCCTGAAAGAGCACTAACACAATAATTTGTGATTAAAACACTTTGTAGAGCATGCTTCAGGAAGTAACACAGTTACCAAGGTCTACAAAACAATCTGAATTCTGCTAATCAAGGTTACAATTTATCTTCAGGGTCTCTCTTGTAAAATCATTCCTTTCTGACTTAGACCCAGCCTGATGTGACTGAAAAGGCAACTCTGAAAACTCTCTCCTTTTCTTTTTTACTCCCATTCATCTGAATAGCAGGAAGAGGGTGAAGGAGTGGGGGTTAGGGCTTGTTTGTGTTGGGTTTTTTTTCATTGATTTTACTAAGGAAATTATTTTAAAGAAACGCCCCCAAGTTAAACTGTGACCTCGATCTGTAAGAACCTGCCCAATTTAACTGGTAAAACAAAAAAGTTACTTAAAGATTTTACTGTATGTCACTCAAACCTCATTTTCAGCTATATATTGCATGGGCAAGACTTGCCTGTCTTAAATCATTATTTTTCTTAGATTTGCAGAAAAGCTAGGCTCATATTAGGAACCATGGAATGACTTAACTCCTCAAGGCCAGCTGAAAACTTTCAGAACTGTGTGTTTCCAAATTGTATATATAGCACACAAAAGCTACTTTGAAACCTATGCTAAATTGGGAAACACTTGAAGATTGATCTAAACTGATGCTTCTCTGAATAACAATAACATCAAGTCTGAATAACCAATGCAAATTTAGACAGAGCAAAGACAGTCAGTCATTAACACAGTGCACTGATTCAGTATGTTCCCACTTAGGTAACCCTCCTTTAAGGGTGCTGACAATCTTCTTCTATACACTCTCCCTTAGGTAGTCAGAGAATGCTTATGTCTACGGGAACACACGTAAACAGACAATTATGGAATGTTCTCTCATGTGTTACAGAAATTTCCCATAATTCTCATTTCTGGGCTCGCCTCCTTGCTCACACAGTATAATCCCCGGCACAGTCACTGATGTTTCCTCTTGTCAGACAGGTTTTAACCACTTTGCTGATGTACTTGGGGCTATTATGCTGAAAAATCAACAGAGGGCCAATTAAACACCTACTGAGGATAATCCATGGTGGATAAGATTTAGCTGTACTTTTTCAGCATTAACTGCCCCTCAGTTTTGCATTTCCCAACCTCCTTGCGAGGCAGACCCAAACTCTAACAATGCATAGCAATAGTGTGCAAACATGTGCAAGTGTTCCTCACCCACTCTGTTGAATAATCCAGCATGTGCTGGACCCAAAACTTGTCATCTGTAAACAAAACAAGGATTCCAATCATACTTGCCAACAACTTCCACTCCGTCATATTTTCTTTTTGAAGCACAAGGACTTTGGCACCCACTTTCCCATTCATACCATCTTCAGCTAACAATATTTCTGACCTGACTTGCACATACCACCTTCCCAGTACTCTCTCTGATATCAGTTGCCATTTGAACATTATCTGTTCTTGGCAGAGTATACCCTAAAATACTTAGATCCTGAAAGTTTTTGTTCTCTTCCAGCTTTGTCGTCAGACTTCAAGAATACTTAACACAACAAGATCTTCCTCCTCTAAGTCTTTGCTTAGGTATTATGACCAATTTCCTGGTTTACAAACTTCCTAATTGTTTCAAACAACAGCATCCTATTTAATGAGCTTCAGGTTCCTTTCTGCACCCTCCTCCCCACAATACCAGCTAAGTAATGTAAAGCCTAATTGACTGTTAAGGTCAATGGCCAACACTTTAATCTTATTTAGTATATTCTCAGACAGTTCCATGAGTCATTATAATTTTTATTCTTACTGACAGGAAGCAATATAATATATTGGGGGAGGGGGGAAATATCAGAAAATTTGGAAATGGCAGAGATGCTTAACTTCTTCATTTCAAAAAGAAAAGGAGTACTTGTGGCACCTTAGAGACTAACCAATTTATTTGAGCATGTGGCTCACGAAAGCTCATGATCAAATAAATTGGTTAGTCTCTAAGGTGCCACAAGTACTCCTTTTCTTTTTGCGAATACAGACTAACACGGCTGTTCCTCTGAATTCTTCATTTCAGTTTCCAACAAGAAGGTTGGTGGTGATTGGACGTCTAACAGTGAATGCCAGTGAAAATGAGGTAGGATAAATGGCTAAAATAGGGAAAGAACAAGTTAAAAATTACTTAAGACAAATTAGATGTCTTCAAGTCACCAGGGCCTGATGAAATGCATCCTAGAATACTCAAGGAGCTGACTGAGGAGATATCTGAGCCATTAGCAATTATCTCTGAAAAGTCATGGAAGACGGGAGAGATTCCAGAAGACTGGAAAAGGGCAAATATAGTGCCCATATCTATAAAAAGGGAAATAAGAACAACCTGGGGAATTACAGACCAGTCAGCTTAATGTCTGTACCCGGATCAAAGTTAATGGAGCAAGTAATTAAGCAATCAATTTGCAAACATCTAGAAGATAATAAGGTGATAAGTAACAGTCAGCATGGATTTGTCAAGAACAAATCGAGTCAAACCAACCTGATAGCTTTTTTTGACAGGGTAACAAACCTTGTGGATAGCGGGAAAGCGGTAGACTGGTATATCTTGACTTTAGTAAAGCTCTTGATACGGTCTCACATGACCTTCTCATAGGCAAACTAGGGAAATGCAACCTAGATGGAGCTACAATAAGGTGAGCGCAAAACTGGTTGGAAAACCATTCCCAAAGAGTAGTTATCAGTGGTTTCCAGGCATGCTGGAAGGGCATAACGAGTAGGGTCCTGCAGGAATCAGTTCTGGGTCCGGTTCTGTTCAATATCTTCATCAATTATTCAGATAATGGCATAGAAAGTACACTTATAAAGTTTGTGGACGATACCAAGCTGGGAGGGGTTGCAAGTGCTTTGGAGGATAGGATTATAATTCAAAATGATCTGGACAAACTGGAGAAATGGTCTGAAGTAAATAGGATGAAATTCAATAAGGACAAATGCAAAGTACTCCATTTAGGAAGGAACAATCAGTTGCACATACACAAAATGGGAAATGACAGCCTAGGAAGGAGTACTGTGGAAAGGGATCTGGAGGCCACAGTGGACCACAAGCTAAATATGAGTTAACCGTGTAACACTGTTGCAAAAAAAGCGAACATCATTCTGGGATTATTAGCAGGAATGTTGTAAGTAAGACACGAGAAGTAATTCTTCCGCTCTACTTTGTGCTGATTAGGCCTTAACTGGAATACTGTGTCCAGTTCTGGGCACCACATTTCTGGAAAGATGTGGACAAATTGTGGACAAAGTCCAGAGAAGAGCAACAAAAATGATTAACGGTCTAGAACACATGACCTATGAGGGAAGACTGAAAAAACTGGGTTTGTTTAGTCTGGAAAAGAGAAGACTGAGAGGGGACATGATAACAGTTTTCAAGTACATAAAAGGTTGTTACAAGGAGGAGGGAAAAGAATTGTTCTTAACCTCTGGGGATAGGACAAGAAACAATAACCTTAAATTTACCACAAAGGAGGTTGAGGTTGGACATTAGGAAAAACTTCCTGTCATGGTGGTTAAGCACTGGAATAAATTGCCCAGGGAGGTTGTGGAATCTATGTGATTGGCTATTCTAAGAGAAAGTAGATATCTGTCAGGGATGGTCTAGATAATACTTAGTCCTGCCATGAGCGCAGGGGACTGGACTAGGTGACCTCTCGAAATCCCTTCCAGTCCTATGATTTATGTTGATAAAAAGCATAAATCATGTGAAATGTGTATATTTTACAGAGTGCTAAATTAGAAAGATGGCATGAAATATTCCCTTTTCCATGTTATCATATGTAATCCCGTTGCTTATTTTAATAGACAATAAAATATTAAACTGCAGGATTCTGCTGGTGCCTCCACAATTTGTAACTCTAAGAACATTTCTAATACAGTAAATGTCATACTTTAAATACCAATTTGTTACAGTGAAGGAAAACCTTGAAGGGAACCTACCCAAAACTTCTCTACTTTAAAAAAAGACATGTTCCAAGCTGCTATTCGTGATGCTTGATTTTACAATGTCTATCTGAGCTCAATGTACACAAATATTGCAGGGTTCCTGATATACTTGTTTGAAAAGCAACACCATCACTAATCAGACACTGAAATGTCACTTGTGGGAGAATTTAGGAATGCAAAACTGAACATTCTAGGAGGACTGGAGTGACCTTTGAAAAACGATGTAAGTGAAACAGTAACATACATAAATGTGAGTGACAAATTCTACACCTGCCCAGACATGAATTCAGGGCTCTGCATTGATGACAACGCCCAAAATACGCCAGGAAGCAGCATGCTCTGCATTGCTTTAGGTAATAGATATGGCATCAGCTGACACAGAGTAAAGCTGAACACTAACCTCAAGTCTAGGCAGGTAGATAAAAGAGGAATTAAGAGAAAAAACATTTTTGCAAGTTATCTGTAGAAAGTCAACATATTAATTATTTAACATCATCAACAGTTCTGATATTTTTAAAAGGTATTTCAGCTCATTTCTAACAAAACTTTAAAAGGACATTAAAACCCTAGCCATATTTTTCATAGGGTCTTTCTCCAGCCCCAATGGCCAAGATTACTTCTAGTAAAGCTTAGAAGAGGAAAAAACACAAAAGCAGGTATGTGGGCAAGGCAAAAGATAGTGGAAAACAAATTTCAATTTCTGGCTGTGCCTCAAACTTCTTGTCTCACCTTAATCTCACTGTACCTCAGTTCCCAGTCTGTAAAATGGAAATAATAATGCTTCCCTACCTCACAGAGATGTTCAGAGGACAAATCCATAAATGCCTGGGAGCCGCTCAAATACTAGAGTGACAGTGGCCATAAAAGTACCTAGAAAAATAAAATATATAAAAATAAATCTCCTGCATAAGCATAGTAGCAAAGGAATTTGCAGAATGAAAGGGTTAAAACCTCACATTGTGGCATAAATCCCCCACCAGGGCCAAGTCTGTGTATCTGGAGTGGGGGTGGGAGTGACAGATTCCCATTCAGCCACCATGAAAACTGAGAGAGAGGGGGACAATTACCTATGGATCCACGAGCCCCATGCTCCGTTCAGCACTGCCCCAAGCTCAAAACGCACAGTGGTGGGGCAGAGTGCCCCAGTGGAACTGGGCTCCATGATACTCAGTGGTTGCGGATCCAATAGATGGATTCCCCAGATCTACACCCTACAAGAAGAACATCAGTTCTGCTATGTTTGGGCCAGTCTGAGCTTGAATTAGCTGTTAACTGTTAGTTAAAACAAGGCAAATGAGTACATCTATTAAAAAAGGGAAATTATTTAAGATTAAACAAAGGTGTAAATCTGTTATTAAAAAAGACTGCAAAAACCTAACATATTTCCTGAAGAGTTTTGGGACCATTTTGAAGACTGAACAGTAGTCTCCTTAAACCTGGATATTAATCATTTCTTATTTTCTGTTAAGCACAGACTGCAGGCTTAAAAAAATTTACACATTGTGTAATATTATAGTACACATAGATATACACAGATGCACTTGCGCAGACGTGCACACAGTCTGAATGCACTGTTACGACATTCAGATTGTGTTCATGTTCCTATGCTAAACCCGGATGTTTAGAGGTTCCAATATCACCCTAAATATATTTTATATCATTCACAGGATTTAGACCTGTTATAATCTAGTGGGTGAAATATGCCTTAAAAAAACCCTCTAGTACCAGTGTGATGACGGATTGCATACTAGCCCTTTTCACCCCCTCCTTCATCAGCTAGTCCTTGATGCAAGTGTGGCAGTCACATCACAATGGAAGCTTTCCAACAATATTTCAGTCAGTAAGTGGCTTGTTAAATGCTGGGATGTATTATCTATGGAGAACGATACTTAAGCTGTTTATCTTGAGACATGGCAACCCTTTATTAAATCTATAGAAAATGCCTGAAGTTTATGTAAGCCAGCAATTCATATTAATTTCCCATGTTTCTAGTATCAATTTCTAATGCAAACTATGATGTTGCTTTTTATATCTCTTTTTAATTTATTCTCTGGACACCCTATGTAATTTGCTATAACCCCAACATATATAATTGCAATCTCCTATTGTATACCTGTACTTATTTACGCATTAAAATTTCTTTTTTAGACACTTAAATTTATACAGTTCAAATCAGAAACTCTCCTACACAATGGCTTTTCTCTCCATAATACCATAAAAAAAGGAAATGTGCTACCAAAACACCCTTCTGTTTTGGAAATATTAAGACAGAGACAAACAGAGAGGCAAGGAAATTCAAGGTTAAAGTTGGAACTCACTCTCAGTCATGCCCAGATCTTGCAGAAGACAATTTCAGGCCACTGAAAAACCCAACCACAGTAAGATCAGTCAAAACTGTACGCTCCCATTAGCTCTGAATGTCTTTGGTTTTGTTAGTTTGAGTCACAAACCTAATATTATGTAATTCGTCAGCTGCAAATGTTCGACTGATTTAGTTTTGTATGGCGTATCGAGATTTACAGAGAGCAAATATTTTCAGCTTCACACAGAGACCAGTATAAACACTGCACATTTACTAGTTAGGCTTAAATATTAAAAAAGTTCAACCAGCAGTGATGAATTTTTCCATGCAGTACGCTGCATCCTCTATGATGGAGGCTCAGGGCATTAGAATCTACAGTGCTTGGGGAGAGGTTATATTGACACAAATTTTATACCATGGAGAATGGCAGTACAAAGTTCTCCACAAAGATGAGGGGACCACACACATTATATCCTTGGCCCTTCTACCCAATGGGACTCAGTGCAGAAGAGGACATCAGAGATTATTAGTTTTGCAGTTCTCAAACTGTGGATTTGTGTCTCCAGAGATAACGTGCTTGCTAACAGCAAAAATGTATGTTTGTTTATTTGTTTATTTAGTTATTTATAAATAAATATATAGAGGTGAGAAATAACAGACCTCAACCCTATTGTCCCTCCGCAAATTTGTGTACATAGAATCAATCCCTTACCTCTCTCTAAAAGTGCAAAGTTTCAAAAAATTCAGTGAATAGAAGATTGTTGGGGGTGGAATGGATCTGGACAAGGAACATTAGAAGAACGTAAGAACGGCCATACTGGGTCAGACCAAAGGTCCATCCAGCCCAAAATCCTGTCTACCAACTGTGGCCAATGCCAGGTGCCCCAGAGGGAGTGAACCTAACAGTAATGATCAAGTGATCTCTCTCCTGCCATCCATCTCCACCCTCTGACAAACTGAGGCTAGGGACACCATTCCTTACCCATCCCGGCTAACGGCCATTAATGGACTTAACCTCCATGAATTTATCCAGGTCTCTTTTAAACCCTGTTATAGTCCTAGCCTTCAAAACCCCCTCAGGCAAGGAGTTCCACAGGTTGACTGTGCGCTGAGTGAAGAACTTCCTTTTATTTGTTTTAAACCTGCTGCCCATTAATTTCTTTTGGTGGCCCCTAGTTTTCATATTATGGGAACAAGTAAATAACTTTTCCTTATTCATTTTCTCCACACCACTCATGATTTTACAGACCTCTATCATATCCCCCCATTAGTCTCCTCTTTTCCAAGCTGAAAAATCCTAGCCTCTTTAATCTCTCATCATATGGCCCCTGTTCCAAACCCCTAATCATTTTAGTTACCCCTTTTCTGAACCTCTTCTAATGCCAGTATATCTTTTTTGAGATGAGGGGACCACATCTGTATGCAGTATTCAAGACGTGGGCGTACCATGGATTTATATAAGGGCAATAAGATATTCTCCGTCTTATTCTCTGTCCCTTTTTTAATGATTCCTAACATCCCGTTTGCTTTTTTGACTGCTGCTGCACACTGCGTGGCCGTCTTCAGAGAACTATTCACAATGACTCCAAGATCTTTCTCCTGATTAGCTGTAGCTAAATTAGCCCCCATCATATTGTATGTATAGTTGGGGTTATTTTTTCCAATGTGCATTACTTTACATTTATCCACATTAAATTTCATTTGCCATTTTGTTGCCCAATCACTTCAGAAGGAGAAGAAGTCTGGAGATAAATGTGAGAAGGGAGGGACAGGCAGTAGAAACAAAAGTGAAACTGGTTGAACAGCATATTCCAGAAGTCTTGAGATCTTTCTGAGTGTAGCCTTCGTTGATCTGACATCTATCATACCATTCTCTCACTAAAAGGGAAAAACCTATAATGGCAGCAGTCAGTAAGAGACCCCCAGTTTGGGAATATTTTAATGAAGTTCCTCTACCTATGGGTAACACAGGCATGCGTGCAAAATGCAAATACTGCAACAAAGAAACGCAAAAGGCCTGGCTGCCCGAATAAAACAACATCATGAGAAGTGTTCCTTCTCAGGAGGAAGCTGCATTGAAGAGGATGAAAGGAACATGTCTGAACATGCAGGATCTTCAGGTTGGTAAACTTTTTTATTCCATACTTCTTTCTTAAGGACTGCCTGTCCTCCTCCTGGACTATTCTCAAATTCTCATGTTTGAGCAAAAAATATAGTTGGTTACTCTATGGTCCTGTCATTTCAGATGCAGTTGTGATAAAAAATGAATAGCTGAAATAGGCAGATTGTCCTTTTACAATTTCACCTTTAAAGTGCATTCACTGACTCTCCATACTAATGAGTAATACTAAATGAGCAGTATGGTAATAATAATTAAATAACAGCATTGACTTATTTTGTTTAGGAGAATCCATCCTCAACATACAGGATTCTGAAGGCTATCCACCTTCAATATCACCATCATTTTCTATAGTTTCAGAGTTATCTGCCAATGATAGTGTTTCAGTCACATCAGGTATGTCACATAGCCACAGTGTATCACCTATAGCAAAAAGAAAAAAAATCTCCATCATTCAGAATCAACCACACAAAGTTTGTGCTAAGAACCAGCAGATTACAAAACAAGGGAATAGATGAAAAACTTGCCCCGTTTGTTTATGCAACAAACTCTCCTTTCGGTATGACTGAGAACCCACACTTCAGTAACATGGTTCAGTCATGAAGACCAGGATACAGTCCACCCAACAGAGTAGATGTCTCAGACAAATTGCTGGATAAAGTGTATGAAAGAGAAATTGAGCAGTGTGCAAAAATGTCTAGAGGGTAAAATTGTTAACCTGAGTCTTGATGGGTGGAGCAATGTCCACAATGATCCTGTTGTATGTGCTTGTGTGACAACAGAAGACGGGAATGTCTTCCTTACAGAAACAATTGATACATCAGGAAATGCACACACAGCAGAATACTTAAAAGAAGTAGCAGTAAAAGCTGTAACAAACTGGAAAAAAATTCAAAAGTCTAGTACGCAGATTGGTCACAGACAATGCTGCAAATGTATCCAAGATGAGAAGAAATTATTTAGAAGAGAGTCCCAAGCTAATAACATATGGTTGCAGTGGTCATTTGATGCACCTCCTAGCCAAAGACTTCGGTGTTCAAGAAATAAAGGCTAATGTTATTGAAATTGCAAAATACTTCCGTAACAACCACTTTGCAGCAGCTGCTCTGAAAAAAGTGGGAGGAACCAAGCTAACTCTCCCACAAGACATGCGATGGAACTCAGTAGTGCACTGTTTTGAGCACTATCTCAAGAACTGGCCTAATCTGATGACAGTTTGTGAAAAAATCAATGCAAAGAGTCCTGTGCCACCTTATAGACTAACAGACGTATTGGAGCAGGAGCTTTTGTGGGTGAACACCCACTTCGTCGGATGCATGTAGTGGAAACTTCCAGAGGCAGGTATAAATATGCAAGCAAAAATCAGGCTACGGATAACGAGGTTAGTTCAATCAGGGGGGATGAGGCCCTTTTCTAGCAGTTGAGGTGTGAACCCCAAGGGAGGAGAAACTGCTTTTGTAGTTGGCGAGCCATTCACAGTCTTTGTTTAATCCTGAGCTGATGTCAAATTTGCAAATGAACTGAAGCTCAGTTTCTCTTTGAAGTCTGGTCTTGAAGTTTTTTTGCTGCAGGATGGCTACCTTTAAATCTGCTATTGTGTGTCCAAGGAGGTTGCAGATTCTTGCTTGCATATTTATACCTGCCTCTGGAAATTTCCACTACATGCATCCGATGAAGTGGGTGTTCACCCACAAAAGCCTGTGCTCCAGTATGTCTGTTAGTCTATAAGGTGCCACAGGACTCTCTGCCACTATTACAGACCCAGACTAACACGCCTACCCCTCTGAAAAAAAGAGATGGCACTGTCTCTTTTTGAAATTTGAAAAAGAGATGAAATTTGAAAAAGAGATGGCACTGTCTCTTTTTGAAATTGAAATTTGGGAGGAACTGAGTGAGAGCTTAAAAAGAGAAATATGTAAAGACAGAGTTAAATTACAAGCATTAAAAAAAAAGGAATGGGACAAGCACTATCTCCAGGTTATGTTCTTGCAAATATTCTTAATACTCGGTACCAGGGTCAAACCTTAATTGCTGATTAAGAGGAACTGGCTATGACATGAACATCCAGCTATCATCCCATTACTAAAATAAACTTCAGAGCTAAGGGTGAACCATTCAAGACATATATATTTGCTAATGATGTTTTAAAGGAAGTCACACTAGTGAACTGGTGGAAATCACTTGGATTCAGAGACTGTTGACGTGATAATCTCACTTTTAACAGCAGTAACTTCTTCTGTCAGTGTAGAAAGAATATTTTCTTCCTTTGGCCTAATTCATTCCGAATTGAGAAATGGTTTGGGACCTGAAAAAGCAGGAAAGCTTGTTTTTCTTTTCCAGATTATGAACAAACAGGAAAATGGAGGTGAAGACGATTGAGTTAGCTGCAGAAGTCAAAATTTTAAGTTTCTCATGTTTACCTGCCTAACATAGTCAATTTAATTTTTGTTGGTTTCTTTTAAATATTTCATTTAACTCTTTTAGTTAAAAACAATTTTAACAAAAACAAACCTGATTTTAAAAAACTGTAATGTTTAAGTAAATTCAAAAATTCATATTTTTTTTGTTAAAATATTATATGTTTGCTGTTGAAGAAAAAAAATCCAGAATGCATAACATTGTTGTTTTAGTTAAATAAAACAATTTAAATGTCCGTCTGGTGATGGTCTCCTCCTAATGCAGCATGACAAGAAAATCCTCCAAAAATTAATGATTAACATGTTGAATTGGAGACAGTTCACCTCCCAATTACTTCATAAATATCTGCTTCAACTATCATTGGTAAATGAAATAACCAAACAATCATTCGTTTTTCTGATATAGCTGTAAAACTAATCTGAAAAGTTTTCAAAATAAATCACTTTCATAGAATCATAGAATATCAGGGTTGGAAGGGACCTCAGGAGGTCATCTAGTCCAACCCCCTGCTCAAAGCAGGACCAATCCCCAATTTTTGCCTCAGTTCCCTAAATGGCCCCCTCAAGGATTGAACTCACAACCCTGGCTTTAGCAGGCCAATGCTCAAACCACTGAGCTATCCCTCCCCCCCAATATTTTTTTTAAAAATAACGGGGCAGATCCCTCCCCTCCAAAACCATGAGATCGGCTAAAAATAATTTTTAATGGTGTTCTGTTTATTTACCTTTTGACTGGAGCCTTTGGTTCACATTTCTTGCAACCACGAGGGTGAATTTTTTTTCATACTTTTTTAAAGAAAATCTAAGATTCCCAATTAATAACCTGATTCCAGCAGCTAGGGCTTAAAGAAAAACACCAAACACTGAAATACTGACAATAAAATTGTGAGAGCTAGCAACACTGAAGTCTGGTGCATTTTTATCTCAAGGCAGTGCCATTGTGTTTGCTTAACTTTTTATTCTTGGAGACCTGTCTTTATTCTACAACTAGGAAAACAGAGGCCACAACGTTAACCTAACTGCTCATGATCAGGAAAAAAGGCAGATAACTAGATGGAGAGAAAAGAGGGATGACATTTAAAAATGTATAGTGTGTACCTTCTAAAAATGAAACCTACATCTATCTCTGAGTTGTGAAGAATATGTATGAAGGTTTTAACAACCAAAAATAATGCACTTTTATGCACAAAGTATCAAAGGGGTAGTCGTGTTAGTCTGTATCACAAAAAACAACGAGGAGTCTGGTGGCATCTTAAAGACTAAGATTTATTTGGGCATAAGCTTTTTTTATGTAGAAATCCATGATTAAATCGAATCTTCCTGACTAGTGACCGAAATAAAATCCACCCTGCACTGAAGAGTGGGTTACACACACACACTGAAGTTAATTAGCTTTGAGAACTTCTGGAAGGCAGGTGAGGTCCCAGAAGACTGGAGAAGGGCAAAGATAATACCTATCTTAAAAGGGAAACAAAGAGGACCCGGAGAACTATAGACCAGTCAGCCTAACTTCAATAACTGGAAAGATACTGGAACAAATCATTAAACAATCAAGTTGTAAGCACTTGGAGGATAATGGGGTTATAAGGAACAGCCAGCATGGATTTGTCAAGAACAAATCACGCCAAACCAACCTAATTTCCTTCTTTGACAGGTTAACTAGCCTAGTAAATATGGGGGAAGCAGTAGATGTGATATATCTTGATTTTGGTAAGGCTTTTGATATAGTCCCACATGACATTACTATAAGGTGAGTGCATAACTGGTTTAAAGACCGTACTCAAACAGTACTTATCAGTGGTTTGCTCTCAGACTGGAAGGGCATCTGGGGTCCCGCAGGGGTCAGTCCTAGGTCCAGGAATATTCAATATATTCATAATGACTTGAATAATTGAGTGGAGAGTATGCTTATAAAATTTTCAGTTGACATCAAGCTGGGAGGTGTTGCTAGTAATTTGGAGGACAGGATTCCAATTCAAAATGACCCTGAAAAATTGGAGAATTGGTCTGAAATCAAGATGAAATTCAATAAAGACAAGTACTTCACATAAGAAGGAAAAATCAAAAGCACAATTACAAAATGGGGAATAACTGGCTAGGTGGCAGTACTGCTGAAAAGGATCTGGGGGTAATAGTGGATTACAAATTGAATATGAGTCACCAGTGTGAAGTAGCTGCAAAAAAGGCTACTATTATGGGGTGTACAGGAGTGTCATATGTAAGACATGGGAAGTAACTGTCCTGCTTTACTTGGCACTGGTGAGGCCTCGGCTGGAGTACTGAGTCCAATTCTGGGCACTGCACTTTAGGACAGATGCAGACAAACTGGAGAGAGTCCAGAAAAGAGTCCTGAGCTGCAGCCTGAGCCCAAATGTACACTGCAGTTAAACAGCCGCTTAGCCTGTACTCTGTGAGCCCCAGTCAGCTGGCCCGAGCCAGCTGCAGGTTTTAATTGCAGTTTAGATATACTCAAAGAGTACCGAAACACCTGGATAGCAAGTTTAGCTCTCTGTGCAAAACTATAATACAGGGATGGCCGACCTGTGGCTCCGGAGCCGCATGCGGCTCTTCAGAAGTTAATATGCAGCTCCTTGTATAGGCATTGACTCCAGGGCTGGAGCTATAGGCACTAACTTTCCAGTGTGCCGTGGTGCTCACTGCTCAACCCGTGTCTGCCACAGGCCCTGCTCCCCCCCGTCCCCTGAGCCTGCCACGCCCTTGCTCCTTCCCCCTGAGCCTCTTGCACACCAGGAAACAGCTGATCCAGAGGTGCAGGGAGGGAGGGGGAGGCGCTGATCGGTGGGGCTGCTGGTGGGCGGGCCGCGCCAGGTCACGGGGGCGGAGCTGCTGACGTATTACTGTGGCTCTTTGGCAATGTACGTTGGTAAATTCTGGCTCCTTCTCATGCTCAGGTTGGCCACCCCTGCTATAAGAAATACAGCAGAACCCCATGAGCACAAATACAGCAATCTAACATTCACAGAGGTTAAAAAGCTATTATCCTTTTCAAATGGCAAAGTGAACATGTGTGAAATAGAAAACCCCACCCCACCAGGAAACAAAGATTCTTCTCTTTCAGTTCCACAAACACAAACTGCAGGGAGCAATTCAAATGAAAGTATTATGAAGATTACATTAGGCAACTTTGATCTATTGTAAAAGACTTGCATACAACATTAAGAGACAGAACAACCTTTAACACCTTCTTTCACTTCAAACATAGCATTATCTATGTGCAAGGCTTGGCTCTTAATGGGACGGAATCTCAAACTAAATTACATGGCTTACTGTACCGGAAAAGAATATTTAAAATGTTTGGGACCTGGTGGCCCATTAATACCCAGCTATCAAGAATATTCTGCTCAAAACCTGCACTCAGCTAATCTGCTCAATTGGCTGGCTCCCAACAACATGGCTCCACACCGTAGAAGGCTTTCACCTTTCTGTGAAATGTTATGACATGAGAGGAGACACGGCAGCTGGAAAAGGATTTTGTGATCCAAGCAGCACTGAAAATCATCATAAATATTCACATACAAGCTGATTTGTTTTCTTACCAGTAACACACTGTTATTCACAAATATTAATTAGTTTCTAAATACCACCTGTTACTCAGCTCTCCCCTTCCCTGCATATTACAATGCCACAAGAATTTTTCACTTCAGAGGTTTATAACCACTATGCTGCTGCTCTGAAATTTAATTATGTTCCTAGTCCCATGACTTCTATAGCTCATTCTATTTGGGGAGAAGAGGCAGGGAGCAATAACTGCCTTGTGTCACTCAGTAGCAATCCCCTTCTGGGGGATTAAAGGAGCAGTGTTAATGAACTCTGAAGAATGTCTGGTTCAATCCTACTCAGAAGGATGTACTATGGCTGTAACATTAGGTCTCTAGAGTGAAGAATAGTTTTTAAAGCAGGGAAAGCCAGGAACCTCAAGGTCCTAAGGATGGGGGAACCCCTAGACAAAAACACTTTCCATCCTTGGCTTTAGGGTTTCCAGTGAAGCAGCTAAAAGCCACATTTCAGAGAGGAGCTAATGCATATGGGATTCCATGTCACATACCTATGGCATTATAAATAAATCTCAGACTGCAAAAAGGAAAGTTTTTAATAACATAAAACATTTCCTTTAGATTTCTATAGTAATCCTCCTAGGGATTATCATTACAAACAAAAGCACACAGATGAATGTAACTAGCTTAAGGGATATTGGATTCCTCTTCCATGGCAGTTACAGAGACTATGCTCTTTCCCATCCCCTTGCCCTTCCAACCCCAAGATACAATGATCAGCATCCAATAATAGGAGTAAGTTGGACTGAGTGTAAATTTCTCACCATGTAAACTGATAATAAATTAAGGTTGAAGAACTCACCAACTGTTGAATGATGAAATATTCATAGATTCATAGATATTTAGGTCAGAGGGGACCATTATGATCATCTAGTCTGACCTCCTGCACAACGCAGGCCACAGAATTTCACCCACCCACTCCTGCGAAAAACTTCTCACCTATGTCTGTGCTACTGAAGTCCTCAAATCGTGGTTTAAAGACTTCAAGGAGTAGAGAATCCTCCAGCAAGTGACCCGTGCTCCATGCTACAGAGGAAGGCGAAAAACCTCCAGGGCCTCTTCCAATCTGCCCTGGAGGAAAATTCCTTCCCGACCCCAAATATGGCGATCAGCTAAACCCTGAGCATATGGGCAAGATTCACCAGCCAGATACTACAGAAACTTCTTTCCTGGGTAACTCATATCCCACCCCATCTAATATCCCATCACAGGCCATTGGGCCCATTTACCATGAATATTTAATTACCAAAACCATGTTATCCCATCATACCATTTCCTCCATAAACTTATTGAGTTTAACCTTAAAGCCAGATAGATCTTTTGCCCCCACTGCTTCCCTCAGAAGGCTGTTCCAAAACTTCACTCCTCTGATGGTTAGAAACCTTCGTCTAATTTCTAGTCTAAATTTCCTGGTGGCCAGTTTATATCCATTTGTTCTTGTGTCCACATTGGTACTGAGCTTAAATGCCTCTCCCTCTCCGGTATTTATCCCTCTGATATATTTATAGAGAGCAATCGTATCTCCCCTCAACCTTCTTTTGGTTAGGCTAAACAAGCCGAGCTCCTTGAGTCTCCTTTCATAAGACAAGTTTTCCATTCCTTGGATCATCCTAGTAGCCATTCTCTGTACCTGTTCCAGTTTGAATTCATCCTTCTTAAATATGGGAGACCAGAACTGCACACAATATTCCAGGTGAGGTCTCACCAGTGCCTTGTATAACGGTACTCAAACCTCCTTATCCCTACTGGAAATACCTCGCCTGATGCATCCCAAGACCGCATTAGCTTTTTTCACAGCCATATCACATTGGCCGTTCATAGTCATCCTGTGATCAACCAATACTCCCAGGCCCTTCTCCTCCTCCGTTACTTCTAATTGATGCATCCCCAGTTTATAACTAAAATTCTTGTTATTAATCCCTAAATGCATGACCTTAAGTTCTCACGGTTAAATTTCATCCTATTACTATTACTCCAGTTTACAAGGTCATCCAGATCCTCCTGTAGGATACCCCTGTCCTTCTCTAAATTGGCAATACCTCCCAGCTTTGTATCATCCACAAACTTTATTAGCGCACACCCACTTTTTATTGCACTGTGCTTTTTCAGAAAAGTGTAACCCTTCAGTCCCAAAGGACTATCCCTCGCTATCCTTTAAGAACTGCATTCCCAGTTCCGGTCTAGCAATATGCTTGAACTTTCCAACCAGGCTTTTCAAACTTTTTGACTACCTCTATTCCTCATCTCTGTCTGCCCATTTGCTCCCATACACTTAATACTTTAGCCTCCCATTCACCAGTTACGTTGTGTGTACCTCAGCCTGCTAATGACCTCTCCTCTAATCCTGGTTCTCCCCACATTCCCCCACTCCCTGTAACCTAGTTCTTATCCATCAACACACTTTTAAAAGGGTAAAATAAAAAACATGCACACATTGTCTCTATATCCCTCTGCTTCCCTCTTTATATATAACTTTTTTTTTTTTTTTTTTTTTTTTTTAACAAAATAGTACCTAGAGCCAAATTAGCTCAGAGGAAAAATTTAATCAGAAAAATCTGAATGATAATTGGGAATCATTTAAGAACACTTTCCAAGACGTCCAAAAAGCCCCAATCCCACAACTGAAGAAGGAGGCCATGCTGGGTAAAGAAATGACCTGGTTTAGAGGGGATGTGAAGGCAGCTATAAAGAAATAATATATGACATATAGAAGGAAAGGGGAAGTTGAAATCAGAAATTAGGAATTGTAGAAAATTGATAAGGAAGGTGAAGGGACACAAGGAGAAATCTAAGGCCAGCAGAGTTAAGGAAAATAAAGAGGTGTTTTTAAAATATATTAGGAATAAAATGAATCCTGACAATGGAATTGGTCCATTACTAGATCAAAATAGTAGAATTATCAATAATAATGCAGAAAAGCCAGAAACGTTAAATAAATATTTCTGCTCTGTATTTGGGGAAAAACAGATGATATAGTTTCATCAAATGGTGACAACACTTTTTCCATTCCACTAGTATCTCGGGAGAATGTTAAAAAGAAGCTTCTAAACCTGGACATTTTAAAATCAGCAAATCCAGATAACTTGCACCCAAGAGTATTTAAAGAGCTGGCTGAGGAGCTTACTAAACTATTAATGTTCATTTTCTATAAGTCTTGGAGCACTGTGGAAGTTCCAGAAGACTGGAGGAAAGCTTATGTTGTGCCAATTTTTAAAAAGTGTAAATGGGACGACCTAGGTAATTATAGGCCTGGCAGCCTGACATTGATCCTGGACAAGATAATGGAGTGGCTGACATTGGATTTGATTTATAAAGAATTAAAGGACAGTAATATAATTAATGCAAATCCTGTCAAACTAACTTGATATCTTTTTGATGTGATTACAACTTTGGTTGATAAAGGTAATAGTATTGATGAAATACACACAGACCTCTGTAAGGTGTTTACCTGCTACCACATGACATTTTTATTAGAAAACTAGAATGACAAAATTAACATAGCACATATTAAATGAATTAAAAATTGGCTGATAGATCTCAAAATGTAATTGTAAACAGGGAATCAAGCTAGATCTAATGCGTACATTTTCAGTGCTACCGGGAAGACTGACATAAGAATATAAGAATGGCCATACTGGGTCAGACTAAAGGTCCATCCAGTCCAGTATCCTATCTACCGACAGTGCCCAATGCCAGGTGACCCAGAGGGAGTGAACCGAACAGGTAATGATCAAGTCATCTCTCGCCTACCATCCATCTCCATCCTCTGACAAACAGAGGCTAGGGACACCATTCCTTACCCATCCTGGCTAATAGCCATTAATGGACTTAACCTCCATGGATTTATCCAGTTCTCTTTTAAACCTTGTTATAGTCCTAGCCTTCACAACCCCCTCAGGCAAGAAGTTCAAAAGGTTGACTGTGCGCTGAGTGAAGAATTTCCTTGGATTTGTTTTAAACCTACTGCCCATTAATTTAATTTGGTGGCCCCTAATTCTTATATTATGAGAACAAGTAAATAACTTTTTCTTATTCACTTTCTCCACACCACTCATGATTTTATAGACCTCTATCATATTCCCCCTTAGTCACCTGTTTTCCAAGCTGAAAAGTCCTAGCCTCTTTAATCTCTCCTCACATGGGACCTGTTCCAAACCCCTAATCATTTTACTTGCCCTTCTGTGAACCTTTTCTAATGCCAGTATATCGTTTTGAGATGAGGAGACCACATCTGTATGCAGTATTCAAGATGTGGGTGTACCATGGATTTATATAAGGGCAATATGATATTCTCCATCTTATTCTCTATCTCCTTTTTTAATCATTCCTAACATCCTGTTTGCTTTTTTGACTGCTGCTGCACACTGCGTGGACGTCTTCGGAAAACTATCCACGATGACTCCAAGATCTTTCTCCTGATTAGCTGTAGCTAAATTAGCCCCCATCATATTGCATGTATAGTTGGGGTTATTTTTTCCAATGTGCATTACTTTACATTTATCCACATTAAATTTCATTTCCATTTTGTTGCCTAATCACTTAGTTTTCAGAGATCTTTATGAAGTTCTTCACAGTCTGCTTGGGTCTTAACTATTTTGAGTAGTTTAGTGTTGTCTGCAAAGTTGGCCACTTCACTGTTTACCCCTTTTCTCCGGATCATTTATGAATACGTTGAATAGCATTTGTCCTAGGACTGACCCTGGGGGAACACCACTAGTTACCTCTCTCCATTCTGATCATTTATTCCTACCCTTTGTTCCCTGTCTTTTAACCAGTTCTCAATCCATGAAAGGATCTTCCCTCTTATCCCATGATAACTTAAATTTACGTATGAGCCTTTGGTGAGGGACCTTGTGAAAGGCTTTCTGGAAATCTAAGTACACTATGTCTACTGGATCCCCCTTGTCCACATGTTTGTTGACCCCCTTCAAAGAACCCTAATATATTAGGAAACGTGATCCACCTTTACAGAAACCATGTTGACTTTTGCCCAACAATTTAGGTTCTTCTATGTGTCTGATAATTTTATTCTTTACTATTGTTTCAACTAGTTTTCCCGGTACTGACAGTAGACTTACTGGCCTGTAATTGCCAGGATCACCTCTAGAGCCCTTCTTAAATATTGGTGTTACATTAGCTATCTTCCAGTCACTGGGTACAGAAGCTGATTTAAAGGACAGGTTACAAACCATAGCTAATAGTTCTGCAATTTCACATTTGAGTTCTTTCAGAACTCTTGCGCGAATGCCATCAGGCCCCGGTGACTTGTTACTCTTAAGTTTCTCAATTAATTCCAAAACCACCTCTAGTGACACTTCAATCTGTGACAATTCCTCAGATTTGTCACCTACAAAAGATGGCTCAGGTTTGGGAATCTCCCTAACATCCTCAGCCATGAAGACTGAAGCAAATAATTCGTATTAGTTAGATAAAGTTATCGTCTTTAAGTGCTCCTTTTGTATCTTGATCGTCCAGGGGCCCCATTGGTTGTTTAGCAGGCTTCCTGCTTCTGATGTACTTAAAAAAACATTTTGTTATTACCTTTTGAGTTTTTGGCTAGCTGTTCTTCAAACTCCTTTTTGGCTTTTATTACATTTTTACATTTAAGTTTGGCAGTGTTTATGCTCCTTTCTATTTACCTCACTAGGATTTGACTTCCACTTTTTAAAAGATGCCTTTTTATCTCTCACTGCTTCTTTTACATGGTTAAGTCAAGCCACGGTGGCTCATTTTGAGTTCTTTTACTGTGTTTTTTAATTTGGGGTATACATTTAAGTTGAGCCTCTATTATGGCGTCTTTGAAAAGTGTCCATGCAGGTTTGCAGGGATTTCATTCTTGTCACTGTACCTTTTAATTTCTGTTTAACTAACCTCCTCATTTTTTAAATTAAATACCACAGTGTTGGGCTGTTGAGGTGTTCTTCCCACCACAGGAATGTTAAATGTTATTATATTATGGTCACTATTTCCAAGCAGTGCTGTTAGACTTCAGCTACACACTTTGTATTCACATTAATGGAAGTTACATGCCTAAATCCTCATAAAGCTATGTTAAAACATATCTCAAATATTTGTGGTATCACTGGCCATGGTGAAAATATATTGGGAGCTGGGGAGAAAGGAGGAGCTCCATGATATAAAGAGGGCACCTTGTTATCAACTGTGAAATCCCATATCAACTTATTCACATAACAGAATAATCTTCAAAGAGCTGGTATTAACATTTGCTAGCATCCAAATCCATGACAGGCCCAAAACAGCATGTTGGAAAATTTCAGAGCAACTTCTAGATCACAATCACACTGAAGTATGTCCCCCATCAGTTGATGTTAACCTGTCTCTCTATATAACTATTGACACAAAACCCCAAGATGGGTCCTGGGAACAAATTAACCCTCAGAGAATTAGCTCATGCCTGACTAATCTAATTGCCTTCTATAACGAGATAACTGGCTCTGTGGACGAGGGGAAAGCGGTGGACGTGTTGTTCCTTGACTTTAGCAAAGCTTTTGACACCGTCTCCCACAGTATTCTTGCCAGCAAGTTAAACAAGTATGGGCTGGATGAATGGACTACAAGGTGGATAAAAAGCTGGCTAGATTGTCGGGCTCAACGGGTAGTGATCAATGGCTCCATGTCTAGTTGGCAGCCGGTATCAAGTGGAGTGCCCCAAGGGTCGGTCCTGGGGCCGGTTTTGTTCAATATCTTCATAAATGATCTGGAGGATGGTGTGGATTGCACCCTCAGCAAGTTTGCAGATGACACTAAACTGGGAGGAGAGGTAGATACGCTGGAGGGTAGGGATAGGATACAGAGGGACCTAGACAAATTAGAGGATTGGGCCAAAAGAAATCTGATGAGGTTCAATAAGGACAAGTGCAGAGTCCTGCACTTAGGACGGAAGAATCCCATGCACTGCTACACAGTAGGGACCGAATGGCTAGGCAGCAGTTCTGCAGAAAAGGACCTGGGGTTACAGTGGATGAGAAGCTGGATATAAGTCAACAGTGTGCCCTTGTTGCCAAGAAGGCCAATGGCATTTTGGGATGTATAAGTAGGGGCATTGCCAGCAGATCGAGGGACGTGATCGTTTTCCTCTATTCGACATTGGTGAGGCCTCATCTGGAGTACTGTGTTCAGTTTTGGGCCCCACACTACAAGGAGGATGTGGAAAAAATGGAAAGAGTCCAGCGGAGGGCAACAAAAATGATTAGGGGACTGGAACACAGGACTTATGAGGAGAGGCTGAGGGAACTGGGATTGTTTATTCTGCGGAAGAGAAGAATGAGGGGGGATTTGATAGCTGCTTTCAACTACCTGAAAGGGGGTTCCAAAGAGACTGTTCTCAGTAGTAGGCGATGACAGAACAAGGAGTAATGGTCTCAAGTTGCAGTGGGGGAGGTTTAGGTTGGATATTAGGAAAAACTTTTTCACTTGGAGGGTGGTGAAACACTGGAATGGGTTACCTAGGGAGGTAGTGGAATCTCCTTCCTTAGAAGTTTTTAAGGTCAGGCTTGACAAAGCCCTGGCTGGGATGATTTAGTTGGGGATTGGTCCTGGTTTGAGCAGGGGGTTGGACTAGATGACCTCCTGAGGTCCCTTCCAACCCTGATATTCTATGATTCTATGCTATAGTTCAGGGGTTCTCAAACTGTGGTCGGGACCCCAAATTGGGTCACGACCAGTGTTCCCTCTAATTTTACCCAGCTATGTGCACCAATATGGAGGCCACGTGTGACATATCACCTTCATATTGGTGCACATAAAAAAAATTCATGTGGTGGGGGTAGGTCCGAGGGGTTGGGAGTGTGGGAGGAGGCTCAGGGCTGGGGCAGAAGATTGGGGTGCAGGGGTGTCAGGGCTCCAGCTGGGGATAGGGGCTCTGGGTGGGGCCGAGGATATGGGGCTTAGGCAGAGGGCTGGGGTGCAGGCTCTGGGGTGGGACTGTAGATGAGGGGCATAGGGCTATGGTTGGGTGCAGAGATGTGAGGGCTGGAGGTGCAGGATTTGGGGTGAGGCCAGGGATACAGGGCTCAGGGCTGGAGCCGAGGGTTGGGTGCAGGGGGTGAGGGCTCCGGCTGGGGATGCAGGCTCTGGGGTGGGGTCAGGGAGGAGGGGTTTGGGGGTGCAGGAGGGTACTCTGGGACTACAGTGGGGAGAGAGGACTCCCCCCAGCTCTCTCTCCCCACAACAGCACCTGGGCTGGGGGGGGGGAGGGGGTAGATGCACCTCTCCCCGCCATGGCAGCTCCGGGGTTGGGGCTGCAGGATCGGTGCTTCTCCCCCAGCCCAGCAGGTCCAGGCCAGGGGAGGGGCACCCCAGTCGCAGCTAGGTCCAGGCTGCGCTGCCCCGGGGTGGGTCTGGGTCCAGGCCACCCCATGCCGCAGCGAGGTACGGGCCGGGGGAGGGGTGCCCTGGCTGCAGCGGGTTGGGGACCAGGCTAGGTTGGGGCCAGAGCACCTCACCCCCGGCCCCGGGCGGGTTCCCTATGCACCTGCACAGCACTAAATAGGCTGCTGTGCAGCCACACAGCTTACAGGGAACTTAGGTCGCAACCCCATTTTAATGGGGTCACCAGGACTGGTGTTAGACTTGCTGGAGCCAAAGCTCACTGGCTTCAGCTCTGGGTGGCGGGGCTCAGGGTATGGACTCCCTTCCTGGGGCTGAAGCCCTTAGGAGGGTAGCTGGGCTTGAATTTTGCCCCCCACCCTCTCGGCCCAGGGCAGTGGGGCTCAGGCTTTGGTCTTCCCTCCTGGGGTTGTCTAGCAATTTTTGTTGACAAAAGGGGGTCGCGGTGCAATGAAGTTTGAGAACCCCTGGTATAGTCAAAGCCAAAATGGCCATTCAATTCTAAAACCAAACTGAGAAATTGAAAGCAACAAGCGTCTTTCAGGCTGGAATGTCTGATCCTATTCTGAAGTTTAAGGGCAGGAGGGTGATTTTGAGAGGGGTGTGTGTGTATCATATTTTGCCAAAAATATGCTTTTTATATTCAACAAGTCAAAACCAGCTTCACTATAAACACTTCAAGATTGTCATGGATATAATCCCCAATGAGTGCTTTGCTAAAACTGAAATAACAAAATTAAGAGCAATTAAAAGTTGTATACTGTACATACACTGTATATTTTATTTTGCAAAATAGATCTGCTACACATATCATTTCTGACGCACTCTATGATTTTATAAAAGTATGCTGATGAGCGTGAATATAATGTAACTGGAATATTGTTCATGAAAAGGTCTCTTGTAAAGTATCGTTACAAGGCTTATAATCTACTGAATGTGGTCATCCTATTTGTGTAAATGTATCACTCTTGTATCTGAAACTAGAAATACGAAATATAACTCTGAAGGCCTATTGTAGTTATGCAAAGTGTGGGCCATTAATGGTGGTTTGGAATCTTGATGGCTCCCATCAACCAGGATAATTGACTGTGGTTGGCTCTGTTTGCAGGCAGGCCTTCCTGTGAGTCAGGCTAGGAGGAATGAAGGGCTTGGGGTCTCACAGGACATGTGATCATGTCACCTGAACTGGAACCCATCTTTAACCTGGTGCTTTTCCATTGAGAAGGATGGGTGGGAACCCAGAGGGACAAAGGATTTCCACCTTATGCGAAAGATATATAAGTGGGTGCAGTGATGAGCTGCCAGAAGCTGAAAAACCGGTTCCTTCAGTCACTCTGGGTCTTTGGTGGCACTGAAGGACCTGCCGCCGAAGGCCCGGAGTGAGTGAAGGACCCGCCACCGAAGTGCCACCAAAGGCTCGGAGTGAGTAAAAATTCACAGGGGAGCCTCCCCAGCTGAAAGCTCAGGCAGGACGGACAGGACAGTCCCATGGGCCGGAATTTGCCCACCCCTTTAACAACCGGTTCTAAACCAGCTTCAAAATTTAACAACCGGTTCATGCAAACTGGTGCGAACCGGCTCCAGCTCACTACTGAGTGGGTGGAACAGAACAAATGTGGCAGCCATCATGAGAAATCCCCTAGCTACCACCTGAGCTGGAACAAGGGCTGTACCAGGGGAAAGGATTGTGCCCAGACTAGAAAGGTGTCCTGTCTGTGAAAGAAACATTGAAACATCTCTGAGGGTGAGATTTTATCTGTATTCAGTTTTTATTACTGTACTAGACTTAGACTTGCCTGTTTTATTTTGTTTTGCTTGGTAATTCACTTTGTTCTGTCTGTTACTACTTGGAACCACTTAAATGGGGGGAGGGATAGCTCAGTGGTTTGAGCATTGGCCTGCTAAAGCCAGGGTTGTGAGTTCAATCCTTGAGGGGGCCATTTAGGGATTTGTGGCATAAATTGGGGATTGGTCCTGCTTTGAGCAGGGGGTTGGACTAGATGACCTCCTGAGGTCCCTTCCAATCCTGATATTCTATGATTCTATGAAATCCTACTTTCTGTATTTAATAAAATCACTTTTTACTTATTAATTAACCCAGAGTATGTATTAATACCGGGGGGGAGGGGGGGAGAGAACAGCTGTGCTTATCTGTCAGTGTTATAGAGGGCAAACAATTTAGGAGTTTACCCTTTATAAGCTTTACACAAGGTAAAACAGATTATTTAGGGTTTGGACCTCATTGGGAGTTGGGCATCTGAGTGTTAAAGGCAGGAACACTTCCGGAAGCTGCTTTCAGTTAAGCCTACAGCTGTTAGGGGACATGGTTCAGACCTGGGTCTGGGTTTGCAGCAGTCTAGCAGGTCTAGCTCAAACCAGGCAGGGCACTGAAGCCCTAAGCTGACAGGGCAGGAAAGCAGGAGCAGAAGTAGTCTGGACACATCTGGTGGCAGCTCCCAGGGGGTTTCTGTTATCTAACCCATCCACACCGTTATCTGGACCATGTTACTGCATTTATTTTAATAGTTACACATTCAAATAATAAGCTAATGTCCAATTGCATACATGTGTAAGAACAGTGAAATAAATGCAATACATGCTTCATATTTAACTCATTAATTCCACATCTCAATTTCTTTCAAACTTTCCTGTCTTTTTAAAAGCTCCAGGAAATTCAATTCCACATTAAAACTGAGAAAGTAAACAGACAATAAAATTAAGGTTCCCACAATAACGTTAAAGACTACATTAAAGATATGTATTAAAGAGTAAATGTAACAGTATAAAACAGTAAACTTTTCACACAATGGCCAATTTAACATTGCAAGAGGAATAAAAAATTAGGAATATCTTAACTTTTGTACTGTACCTACATGGTTTGCATTGAGTAAGCTTCGCCCCCAAAAACCTGAGTTTCCTTCTTTCCACATTGCTGTTGTGGGTTTTTGTTTTTGAAGCGGGGGTGGGGGTGGAGGGGTTGATTTTTAGGAATATGGGAGATGTGGCAAAAAATGTTAGACTTTTTGAACTCTGGTGATCAGCTCTGTTTGTATCATAGGTCAGGAGCTCTTTGTCCAATTCACTTGAAGTTTTGTAGAAAAATTCTACTTCAGCCCTACACCTAATCTATCAATTTTGTGGCTGATATTCTCTGGTTTCAGGATTTTAGATGGGGCCAAAAATCAGGCTTCCAACTAGAACTCATTTGCAGGGCTTTGTAGCAGAGCCCGGAGCTGGAACGCAGAGCAGCTCCGGAGCAGTGGAGCTGCAGGTTTTTGCCTGGAGCTGGAGCGGATCCGGAGTACAGCTCCAAAGCCCTGCTCATTTGGAACCTTAACTTAAAGCACAGCTACCACCACCCTCATAAAGTGATTGCAATATTACAATAGTAAGTGAGATACACAAAGAATATTAACCTCCAGGTTCTGCACTGCAGAAAACCCCCCTCTTATTTAGTTTTCCACCAAAATAACGGCACACATCTGCCTGTCATATACTGGATTTACTCCTTCGTATCACAGCAGGTGATTTGCTCCTACTTGATCGGATGCTTAAAAGGTAAGCACCAGAAACTTGTGTTTACACAGTTGCATATGGAGGATCAAGGCGCACATTTAATACAAAGAGAGAGCTCGGGTTTTGGAGGGTTGGTTTGTTTTTAATGGGAAAGAGCCTTTTGAAAATTGTTAAGAAGTTGAAAACACTCAGTTGTCCCAGGTCACTATAATACACTCATGACTGTGCTGAGAATCAAGCTTTTGCTAGTGGGTGAAGACCCACATCTTTCCTATTAATGCAGACAAATGTATTTTTTTATCTTCTAGTATTTTAATTAAACTCTTTTGTTATGTCTGCCAAGCACGTGCAAAGTGCTGCGATGCACCAGCAATGAGAACACAGAAGTCTTGTTCTGCTCGGAGAAAAATGTTTTCAACTTTCACCAAAACAGCCATTTTAATTACTACAGGAATAAATCAAATTTATAGCAGGCAACACAAAGCATAATCATTTTTGTGCAGCAGTAAATCAGTTTATTTTTGTGGTAATACAATAAAAGTTTAACATTTTCTACATGTTAGACAGAATATTCTGATAGTATTCTTTACATTTCCTCCCTATTAATTAGATGAAATAATTACTAGTAAAATATGCAAGTCATCTCAATCCATCTTGCTACTGGATAAGATTCAACAAGACCTAGAAGTACTTTCCACAAACACAAACCCATCCACGAAACTGGGGCTATAACAATAGACAACATTCTAGTCTTTCAAAATATCAGCAGCTGAAATCCAACAGCCTAGTAATTTGGGTAGTTTTTCAAATCTGTTCCGAATGCTGCTATGTTGACGACAAAGACAGTCCTAATTCTCATTTATTTTCCACAGTTTTTTTCAGTTTAACTGAATGTGGGGAAAATTTGCTGTTTACCAATGCCGAAGACTGCGGTTTGTTTTTAAAAAGAACTTCCACGCTTCCCCCCTCTCACTCCCCCATTGAGCCTTTCTAGATGAGGAACAATTTCTGATTACCTAGCAATTTATCATTTGCTGGCCTCTGTCCACAACAATGAAGCATGTGAAATGGCAGATGTAGGGAATTACTACGTAGCTTGAATAATTTGCATTCATATAACTGATTATGGTTCTGCAAAGCCTAAATGTAATGTTGTCAAAATGTGTGAACACTTGTATATAAAATGTATGGCTAACTGCAGAACAGCAGTGTATGTTTAAAGCACTCTTTTCAGTTCAGCTATTCGGTACTTTTTTATGGGCACAAATCAGTTGTTTCTGGTTTGGATGCCTATTTTTATATACATACTTACAAGTCCACCTATAATCAAATCAACCTTATAGTCCCTGTCCGAGAAAGGTATTTTTGTGCGATAATGTGCTTGGACCCAGCAGAGTAGTATGGAGTGAGTTAATTCAAGAATTCTCATACTTAAAATATTCAGTTTCTCCTTGACTTGTTCTGGGAAATTACTGTTACGAATTATACCTGACAGGTCACGCACACAAACTGTTACGAATTATACCCGATAGGTTACGCACAAACCAAAATGGAGTCACATATGCTAACTTTTCCTTAACATTACCCCAGGAACGTACAGCAGAAAACACTTCAGGTAGACAGCCACCCTCTTCTGCTGAGAGAGACAGATGAGTATGATAAAGGAGTGGGAAGGATGACTCTGGGAACATTTCTGCAAGATCGTTGCAGAAAGAGCTTCACCAGGTAATGAGAAATTTACTTTTCACAAAGGAATCTTCTGGAATAATATCCACAGAAAGGACGTAAAAAGCAATTATTTTAACAAAACAAAACGACTCCGAAGGCGGCAGAAGGCAACATATTTTGCTGAAATATGTAGACTGGACACCTAGATCTTAGTGTATGCTATCATCAGACACTAAAAAGTGAGTGTAGTGGCATCAGTTGATACTTGCTACGGAGAATATCTCCAAATCGTATTCCATTCATAAACAAGGTATCAAAACATCTGCCTTTTCCTCCAAAAAGAAGAGGTAATTGTGCTCTTGGGGCCACAGCATTTCATTATTTGCGAGACTGCAAATGAAACTTATTTGGCAGATTACAACTAAGTTAAAACAATGTTGCTCCTCTTTAGTTCTATCAGCATATGTTAGCCAGAATTACATCTAGCACAGCGTTTCTCAACAACCAGTCCGCAGACTGGCGCTGGTCCCCGAGATCTCCCGACAGTTTAGGAAGACAGCAAGCCAATCCCTGATTCAAAAAAGCTGAGAAACACTGATCTAGAAGACTACTGCTGACTATGAGAATTAGTTTCTCTGATTTCATCCTACTAGGGGGTGTGGGGGGGTGGAAGATGATGTTGGTGACCAGTTTTTTGTTTGTTTTATTAAAGTGGTGGTTAACAGGTTAAAATACCTACAGAATCTCTATTACTGATACAAACACATATGCCACGAAGAATCCAGCTTCACTCTCAGACATCAAGTCACCTGTTTTTCAATCAGAACAATCAAGCAAACAGAAGTCATTGAGAAAATAAATATGGGTCCTTAGGATAACATTCTACAAAGTCACTTTTTCCTTTCCTGTTGTTTGTAAATTGTCTCAATTAACTTGCAAGCTCTCAACCACCTACACCCAATAAACTTTTTAACTCATCCATGTGGCATGGAAACCTGAATATACCCCAATACCATCCCTTCATATATTCATGCTGACTTCAATGGGAGTTGCCCAGATTTATGGGCAGACAAAACTGGGTCCAGTATGTTCAATATTGCTGGGTTTAACTCACTGAGAATTGGTATACCATTGGTATATACTGTAATAATAAAATTACAAAGATTAAACAGAACAGAAAAATACTGTAATGCACAAACTCTTGCCCAAGTGAATTTATCATCTTACGTTACTGGGATGTTAAAGATACAGTTTAAAAACACTCAAAAGTCAGGTTTCAGAGTGGTAGCCGTGTTAGTCTGTCTCAGCAAAAACAACGAGGAGTCCTTGTGGCACCTTAGAGACTAACAAATTTATTTGGGCGTAAGATTTCGTGGGCTAGAAGCCACTTCATCAGATGCATGGAGTGGAAAATACAGTAGCAGGTATAAATACACAGCACATGAAAAAATGGGAGCTTTTTTCCTGCAACTGTATTTTCCACTCCATGCATCTGATGAAGTGGCTTCTAGCCCACAAAAGCTTATGCCCAAATAAATGCGTTAGTCTCTAAGGCGCCACAAGGACTCCTCGTTGTTTTTACTCAAAAGTCAGGATTTTTTTTTTTGTTAAAACTGTATCTTTAGCATCCTATTAACATAAGTTTATACATTTACTAGAATAAGAGTTTGTGCTTTAACAACATTCTCTATTTAATTTTGATAGTTCAATTTTTAAAATATATGCCAATTGCCAAAGCCTCTGGGTGTATTTACATTAAACAAACACAATGAAACCAAATGAAAATCCTCTGTACTCTTTTAAGGAGGGGACCATTAAGAATTTCTTGCAATGTAATTGAAATCTGTAGGATACATCCCTAGAGTAACTCAGCCGAAGATAACAGTTGGGCCAAGGGAAATTTGTCTGCATTGTGGAGAAAAATACTCAACAGAAATTATTTAATATTTGTATTGTAGTTGCACACAGAAACCTCAGTCAGAATCAAGACCCTAAAGTGCTTGATGGTTCTCTTGCTTTCAGCTTGTATACACAGAGCAGCAAAGTGCACTGCGGGAGTGTGATTTCTAAAGCGCACTAATGTGTTGCACAATAGTTGGTCCAGGTAGACCCTGCTGATGTGCACTAAAGGTTCCCTAGTGTGCTTTACTGTAGTACTGTTTGAAACGCCACTATGTTAAAGTGCACTAGGGAATCATAGAATATCAGGGTTGGAAAGGACCTCAGAAGGTCATCTAGTCCAACCCCCTGCTCAAAGCAGGACCAACCCCAACTAAATCATCCCAGCCAGGGCTTTAGTGTGCACCAGCATGGTCTATACAGACCAATTAATGCACGTGTTAGTGTGTTTTAGAAATCAGACCCAGAACACACCCTCCCCCAAAATAGCTTACAACCGTCACCTGTTTTGGCAGAAACAATAAGATACCAAGATGCTGATTTACTAACATCAGACTAAAACTTTGTTCTTGCCTGTGAGAGGATCTCCACAGGACTCTACCTTTTCTCATTTACTTTTTTATATCAGTCTCAGCAATGTAGAAAGTAGAAACTGCCGTTCAACCCATGAGAAACCAAAGACAAGTATATGGAAGACTTTCTTCCCATATCTACCCAGACACATAGCCTCTCTCGGTATTTCTGCTGCGTCTTTCAATGCATTGATTTAGAGTTGCAGTCCTCATGAGAGGAGGACATTGATGTGAGGCTCTAATGCTGCATTTCGATACAATTGCCTTCAAAAACCTTTCAGTTATAGCAGGCAACACATTGCTAAAACCCTGTAGAAATGCACAGGAGTGGCACATGAAGAACACAACAGCATCTAAGCAAGTGAAAGTTATAAATTTCGGAAATGACAATTCTAAAATTATCTGTCTTCAAGCTACCACTCTGCTAATACAGGGATCAGACCTTCTCTGCACATTTAGCCCACAAGTTTGGTACTGCTTCAGAACATTATTTCACTGCATTATTAATTATATTGGATAGAAAAAGAATATAATCTACAGGATCTCCATATTTAACCAAGATTAGCTTATTTTTCTTATTGAAACTTTTAGGTGTCAGCGAAAAGTTTATTGGCAGTATATCAACTTGCATCTGTCTTTTAGATAAAATGGTAAATTTAATCAAGATATAGTGTGATCTTTTTTGTCTATGTTTTTCTTTACAGACATAGTTAGGTCCATTCTATTGAAAACAATTGGAAGTGTGGCAACTACAGTCGTGAATAAACAATTTTCCAATAGTCAAACTTTCCCATATTTCTAGAAAAAAAACTGAACATACTCTACACTACAGAAGGCAACTATAACTGATGTAATCAAGCCAACTACACTAAGTGTTGTCAAACAGTCCCCACTATACCACATGCTTGGAGGCAAACGTCAATGCTCTAAGCACTAGGCTCTACAGACGGTAGCCCTCTGTGGGTTCCTGCGCTTAAATATTCACACATTTTCAATAACTGAGGATTCATTTTACTTGGGCTAACAGAATTAAAACATGCCCGGGGTATTTACACAATTCTTTAAGTTACAATAAAAGATCAACCCAACAGTTCCTAACCAAGCCACTTGGGGCAGCCCAATATAGGGAAAATAAAGCATGTCTTGTTGGGGTCCCCTCCAAAATGTCTTCCTGCTATGCATGTGCAGTTGCCCCCAAGCTTCCTGCTTGCAGACCACTGAACTGATTCCTCCAGATGCAACTAGTATTGGCCCCATGCCAGCAACAGGCTGCTTTTCTACCCTGCCCTCAGCTTTCCGCAACCAGGATCCCTGCTACCTGGCCTTCCTTCTGGTAGCCATCTCCCAGGCTCCTTCTCATGCAGCCTTTGACACTCTCCAGAGCCCTCCCTCCACTGGCTAGAACCTTTCCCTCTAGCTCAGCCAGGGCGGGAGTGAAAAAACCCAGTACTGAGCCAGCAGGTGCATTACAGTACCAGTAACGGAGAATGTGAACACATTGACATATTATATTGATACGTGAGGCTCTTTGTTAACGAGACACTGTTGGAGCACAATGAAATGTTTTTCCTTTAAATCTAGGGCGAACTATTTTTTTTTTTTTTTTTAGAAAGAAGGTTTTCTTTAAATGTATTACTCATGTGCTTGCAAAAGAGCCGTTCAGAGGATTAAGATTCAGTATAAATGGAGTTCAGGTTATGTTAACTTTTTGGCTTGAATTGATTAGTTACATAAATTTGGTAAGATATTCACAAGCATGATCCACTTAACACTACAAGAGAATACCAGTGAGAAAGGCCCAAGCTAGTCAGAACCAAGCCAGAGGTAACTTGCTCATCCCTGTGAGTTCTCTCGACTCATGTCTCTGCCTCGCTACCACCCACCATCCCGCTATGTTAGCGCTTTGGAAGTCATGATTTCAATTCGTGGTCAGCAAAGTAAACAAAGAAATAGGACCTAATACAAGAGTACACTTGGGAGGGGATTCCACAAGGAAATATGCCATAAACATTCACGTTAGAAAATTCCCACTGCCTCCTGCTTCTCTCCCCAATGTGATCTGTGAGTCCTCTGCCTTTTTAAATAAAAATTAAATCCACAGTTTGCCTAAAATAATACCTTCTCTAAAATTAGATAAATTTAAGTTCTGTTGATATGGCAGTTCATGATCAATTGTACAACTCTAGTCCCTTGCTCATTCCACATACCTGCATTCAAAGTTAATATACATGAACCACATTTAGAAAATAATTATACGTATGGCATTATACTCCTTCTAGCAATCTTTTAAATATACTCCATTTTACCTTTAAATAAAATTAAAAGTTTCTATAGAACCACTTGAAAATTTAAACCAGGGAGAGGAGTCTGAAATAAATGTCAAGGAAACAGCCTGATTGCTCAGAAGAATATCCTAGGCACTGTAAACTCCTTCTTCATTAGCGGAACATTCCACCTCCCTTTACACTTGGGTCTCCAAAACCACCCAAATGATACAAAAATAAAAATCTTTAAGGCCACCTTATTCTTGTAGAGTCGTATCTAATGTCTGGAGAATTTATACATTTACTCCCTTCCTTCCCACCCCTCCATTATCATTTGGCATGTTTACACCTTCCCCCAAAAGACTGACTTTTAATGAACATTGAATTACATTGAAGTGAGGGGAAGAGGAAAAAAACCCATGAAACAGCAGCAATCAGTAACTGAAGGAGGGAAACCAAATGCAGGAAAAGATTGTTAGTCACTCTTCACGGCATAGATTCATTGCAAAGCCTGAAGGGTCCACTGTGATAATTTAATCTGACCTCTTGCATAATACAGGCCACAGGACTTCCCAGAATTAATTCCTATGCGAACTAGAGAATAGAGCTTTTAGAAAAAGATCCAATCTTGATTTTAAAATTTCCAGTTGCCACACACCAAGTCATCACTGCTGCTAAAACATATACACTAGCAACTATTCTGTGTTCTTCCTATGGTTGCCAACTGTCTAATCACACAAACCCAAACACCCTTGCCCTGCCCTGAGGGTCCACCCCTCCCCAATCCTTCTCCAAGGCCCCACCCCGCTCACTCCACCTCCCCATCACTCGCTCTCCCCCACCCTCACTCACTTTCACCAGGCTGGGGCAAGGGGTTGAGGTGCAGGAGGGGGTGTGGGCTCTGAATTGGGGGATGGAGCCAGGGGGTTCAGAGTGTGGGAGGGGGCTCCTGGCTGAGCCTGGGGCAGAGGGTTGGGGTACAAGAGGAGGTGCGGAGTGCAAGCTCTGGGAGGGAGTTTGGGTGCTGGAGGGGGCTCAGGGCTGGGGGCAGGGGATTGGTTTGCAGGAGGGGCTGCGGGGTGCAGGCTCTGGGAGGGGCTTCGGGTGCAAGAGGCACTCCTGGGGTATGGGGTTGTGGTGCAGGCTCCAGCTGGGAGGTGCTTACCTTGAGGGGGTGGGGGGCCTGCAAGTGCCACCCCTGCAGTTCCCAGCCAATGGCAGCTGCAGAGTCGGCACTGGGACAGCACTTGGAGCTGCCTGCCCCCTCCCCCCAGGGCCACAGGGATGTTCCAGCCACTTCTGGGAGTGGCGCAGGGCCAGGGCAGGCAGAGAGCCTGCCCTAGCCCCGCTGCGCCGCTGTACTTTCAGGGCCTAAAATCTCCTGGTTTGGCCTCAGTAGCCTCTGGGAGACTCCCGGCCAATCCGGGAGGGTTGGCAACCCTAGTTCTTCCCCAAAATTAAAATTCACCATTTATTACAAGTTACACTTGCAGTAAAGCTACAAGAACAAACTGCTTTTAAGAAACACTGTCCATTTTACACAGGTTTACATTAATACAATGTAGATTTCACATAAAAATCAGGGAATTCACTTTAAATTCACAATCTCTTGTTTACAATTTCTCGCAAAATTCTGGGAAATATATGATCCTATTTTTCAAATATATGAGAACTTTGTTAATTCCTCTGTTCCACTTCCTCCAGTGAAGACTAGCAAGGACATCCTCTTAGGCCTGATCCACACTTAAAAGTTAGGTGCTACAGTGCTATGGTGTAGGACCCCCTCACACCCCTGAGACTGTAGTTAAACTGACCTAACTCCCTATGTACCAGCAGCTAGGCGACAGAAGAATTCTTCCATTGACCTCGCTACCTGCCACTCGGAGAGGTGGATTACTTAAGGCAACAAAAAGCCCCTTCCATCACTGTAGGAAGCGTCTACACTGCAGCAATATAGCTGCAGCGGCACAGCTGTGCCACTGTAGCACTCCAACTGGAGACATGGCCTTACAGACAGGCATAAGCAGAGAGTCAGCCAACAGAATGCTCGAGTTTACACATTTTTGCAGTTAACCTCAAGAGTCATTCTTCCTCTACTCTCCCGTCAGCCAACTTCCGGAGCTGAAAAATGTAATTCCTGATAAACCAACCTTTCAACTACGAGAAAACTGATTTTGCCTAAGTAAAGACAAGTGTCTGGATCAGAAGAATCTGTTCGGTTCTATTTAGGTTTTTTTCACTGTACTCATCACTATATTATCAGAGGACACAGAAATGAATTAAGAGGTACAACAATCTATTCTGTGTCTTTGTCCACAGGCACAGTCTAGCAGAATCTGTTTAGCATTCCCCATAAAGACAGATCAAAGAGGGGAGACAAAAGCTGCCATAGCTACACAAATCCCCACCAGAGATACTTTACTCAAACACAAGTGTTAAATATCAGAAACACAAAGCTCTGCCCATGGCCAAGAAACTGATGGGGTAAACATTTAACATACAACTAGCCCCCAGAAGGGGAAAGGTAACCGTTGATCACGAATCAGAGAACACACTCCCCCCCATAGGAGGCACCCACTGTTGCACACACAGCAAGTCTAATGAGGAGAAAAGTTGTGTGGGTAGGGCCAGAACATCTTTATTGACTTAGAATTTTTATTGGGTAACTTCTTTTACCTCTATGCTCTACACCCAGTTACTACACGATCTCTTTTCAGTTATCAGCACAGCTTTCCTTATGTATGAAATTCCACAGACAAAGCAATTATGAAATTAATTTACCTGCACATACATGCAGACTGAATCCTTCCTTAAGAGCAATTTAGCAGAGGAGGTATTTATTACAAAGCTAACATTAGCTGCAAATTTGCCTGAGTTATATACAGCAGTACATTTTCACGATTAAAATACTTTATGATGGTAAACAATCTGTAGTATGTTGTGCAAGTACATTTTATTGTGCACTTTTAGATGGTTTTCACAAATTTTGTTTAAATGGCATGCACAGAGTAGTACACAATACTAGCAGGTACTACACAAGTTGCAGGGAAAAATTACATTAGCTCGTATTCAAGAAAGAGCCTGATAGCATATCGAAGTCGCAGCCAGGCCTGTATACAACTGAAACCTGTAAACAAGGTCTTGTAAGTACCCGTGGCCACATGGCCCAACAATGCAGGTAGAATTGTATGGACGTTATGGGGCTCAAATAGATTTGCTATATGAGCCCAGTATGCAAGGGAAGCTGTCCTCTGGTAAGTAAGCCCTGGCTGTAACAGTGTCTAGCCTTGTCCCTGATGAATTCTGTCAACTGTGAAGATACCAGGGTGGGCTTCACCAGATTCACTATGAGGCCAAGCCTCCCAAATAAATGCAGAAGCACAGAGATTGCTTCCTGATAAGATAGTCCCTTCAAGGTAAGCCATCACCCTCTGCTGATGAAAGCGAGCTGCTACCAACACTACCTTGGTAAACACTCTCAGTGCCAAAAAGAGCCCGAAGGACAGAACTCCGTACTGGTATTGTTTTCAGGCAGTCACAAATCTCAGGAATCTCCTCTGCACCAGATGAATGTCTACATGTTTACTCTGATACATGAAAGTAGGCACCTTTGAGATCAAGGACTCAATCAACTGCCTGAATCTAGTGATGGGATAATGGATAACAGAGTTATTATTCTGAATTTTAAGCAGTGAATGAATTTGCTCAGTTCCCAGAGGTCCACCTCAAGTAGAACCTCTTTCCCCTTCCTGTAGAAGGTACTAGTTCCAACATCCCGAGGTCGAGGAGTGACTACCCACTGGACGAGGGGTGCCTGAAAGAGGATGAGGTAGAGAGAGTGAGAAAAGAAAGAAAACTGGATGGTGATCCCTGAGGAGACAACCTCTAGTGCCCATCTGTCCTCTGTAATTCCTGTCCAGGAAGATAGGTAGCGGGAAAGTGAACCTCCTAAGGGTGGGGAAACAGCAAAGGGGTTGTGCAGCTCTGGAGGAACAGCTGATGCACAGCTCTCAAAAGGTCCCATCCCAAACCCAGTTTTGAGGGTGGCAGTGGAAGATGGTTAACTGTGGGCATCCTTTCTGTGTGTTCTCAGATGCTCATGTGCTAGTTCATACCGCTGCTGGTGATGAAAGGCCGGGGGGGGGGGGGTGTCATCTAAACTTGGTTTGCTGGGATTTTGTTTGATTGTAAGTGTGTAAATACCCCGCGATCACCATGTGGCTCCAAGTCCTCCAAGGAGTGGAGAGACATCTGTCTTTTTAGCACTGAATTGCACTCAAACAGATCTTCTACCGTTGTTTGAAGCTCATCCTCAGAATTCCTGAGTAGAGCAAGAATGAGCACATCAGATCTCGCCACCATGCCTGCTGCATCCAGAACAGTCTGAAGCACCAGCCTCACTACCAGCTTTCCTTTGTCACTTTGGGCCTAGGACAGGTCACTAATGTCCTGAGGCACTTATCGACGAAGGTGACCAGCTCGTTGTGATGGTAAAATCATACTTGGCCATCAGAACTTGGCAGTTTGAGATTCAGAACTGCAGAGGCGCTGAAGAATACACCTTCCTGCCAAGGAGGTATCAAGCCTCTTCACTTCTCTCTCATGCAGTTTAGATCTGGGTTATCCTTAACCGCACACCACCCCATTAGTGAAATGGTTGAGAAAATAAGCACTCTCACCCTTTTGCAGGTATGAAATATCTATTTTCATCCCACTTGGACACTGGTGGAATTGTGACATGTCTCCTAGAGAGCCCTGGCAGGTTTGAGGATGGCCTCATTAACAGGAATTGTCACTCTGCTTGGGCTCAAACTATGCACGATGTCCAGTAATGTGTGTGGTGTCTCCTAGACATATTCCAAGGCAATTTTAAGTGACACTGCCACTCTTTTGACTAAGTCCTGGAAGGCTTTAGGGTCACCAGGGCCTGATGGGAAGCTGGAAGCACTGCCTTGTCTGGGACATAGACTCCTCCTACTCCTGTTGCTCTTCTTCCTCATGGGGATGGAGCTATGGTTCCTGACAAGGCTGAGAAAGCTCCTCTTCCACCCTGGGAACCCTAAGTTTGCTTGGCTACCCTATGCCACCAAGTGTATTCTGGATAGTAATCCAGTGGATGTTCTGTGACCCAGTACTGCCCCTACAGGATCTTATAGCCAGTCAGCACCAGGGGTACAGTACCAATAGGGGAGTAGTCTCTCAGATAGGCGTAGTAAGAAATCCTGGAGACTCCCAATATTCTATCTAGGCTCCATCCTCTCAAGAGATCCCTTGGGGCATAGTCTAAGGCTTGGTGCCTTCCACCTCTGGGGATTCTGAAAAAACTTGTTAAAACTATTTACAGCAAGAAGTTGAAGAAGTCAGCATGCATACTGAAGCTTTGTCCCCTAGACTACAAGCGTTCCAACAGGCCCCAATATTCCCTCAGTGCAGAGCACAAGGAGAGCAGGGATGCTCTATGTCTAGTTGGCAACTGGTATCAAGTGGAGTGCCCCAAGGGTCGGTCCTCGGGCCGGTTTTGTTCAATATCTTCATTAATGATCTGGAGGATGGTGTGGACTGCACCCTCAGCAAGTTTGCAGATGACACTAAACTGGGAGGAGAGGTAGATACGATGGAGAGTAGGGATAGGATACAGAGGGACCTAGACAAATTGGAGGATTGGGCCAAAAGAAATCTGATGAGGTTCAACAAGGACAAGTGCAGAGTCATGCACTTCGGACGGAAGAATCCCATGCACCGCTACACACTAGGGACCGAATGGCTAGGCAGCAGTTCTGCAGAAAAGGACCTAGGGGTTACAGTGGACGAGAAGCTGGATATGAGTCAACAGTGTGCCCTTGTTGCCAAGAAGGCCAATGGCATTTTGGGATGTATAAGTAGGGGCATTGCCAGCAGATCGAGGGACGTGATCGTTCCCCTCTAGTGGACACTGGTGAGGCCTCATCTGGAGTACTGTGTCCAGTTTTGGGCCCCACACTACAAGAAGCATGTGGAAAAATTGGAAAACGTCCAGCGGAGGGCAACAAAAATTATTAGGGGACTGGAACACAGGACTTATGAGGAGAGGCTGAGGGAACTGGGATTGTTTATTCTGCGGAAGAGAAGAATGAGGGGGATTTGATAGCTGCTTTCAACTACCTGAAAGGGGGTTCCAAAGAGGATGGCTCTAGACTGTTCTCAGTGGTAGCAGATGACAGAACAAGGAGCAATGGTCTCAAGTTGCAGTGGGGGAGGTTTAGGTTGGATATTAGGAAAAACTTTTTCATTAGGAGGGTGGTGAAACACTGGAACGCGTTACCTAGGGAGGTGGTGGAATCTCCTTCCTTAGATATTTTTAAGGTCAGGCTTGACAAAGCCCTGGCTGGGATGATTTAGTTGGGGATTGGTCCTGCTTTGAGCAGGGGGTTGGACTAGATGACCTCCTGAGGTCCCTTCCAACCCTTATATTCTATGATTCTATGCATGCACAGACCACACACACTGCTAAAGAAAACTCTCTGGTCCTGGGCCAATGGAGCGCATGTGCCAGGAGTAAACTACACATAGGAGCAATCATTCAAAGAAGAACAAGCATGCAGGAGAAAGGAGGGAAGGGCCTGCTGCCTCCTGATAATAGCCAAGTAGCCTGTTGATAATAGTCCACTTTAATTGACTTGTCTCATTAGAACTGACCCCGCCACTTGGTAAGGCAACTCCCATCTTTTCATGTAGTGTGTGTGTGTGTGTGTGTGTGTGTGTGTGTGTGTGTGTGTACATACACACACACACACCCCTTCCTATTGTATTTTCCACTCCATGTATCTGATGAAGTGGGTTTTAGCCCATGAAAGCTTATGCCCAAATAAATTTGTTAGTCTCTAAGGTGCCACAAGTACTCCTTGTTGTTTATACTAAAGTAATTTACATGGAACCATTATGAGTGACCAGCTGGCAAGAACTCACATACATTTCAAAACAAACTGACTCAATTTCCTCAAGTCAATGAGACTTTATTGGCATGACAAATGTTGCCAAAGTATAAAACAGAAACAGATCCTCAGGTATCTGCATAGATAGGCAAGATCCACTAAGAACAGTGATACATACTGTGTTTGGGGGTTTTATCCACTATGTTTATTTCTGATTCAATGGCAAGTTGCTATGTATTCAATAGAAATAGATTTAATAGGCTAAATAAACACTAAGTTTCTCACAAGTATCAAACTGTATTTGTTTTATATATCTAAAATTTGACTCAAGGCCATTGGGTCATTCATGGTACCAAGTATCAGAGGAGGAGCCATGTTAGTCTGTATCCACAGAAACAACAAGGAGTCTGGTGGCACCTTAAAGACTATCAGATTTATTTGGGCAGAAACTTTTGTGGGTAAAAAACCCAGTTCTTCAGATGCATAGAGTGAAAATTACAGATACAGGTATAAAATATATATTGGCACATGAAGAGAAGGGAGTTACCTTACAAGAGGAGAACCAGTGTTGAAGGCCAATTTAGTCAGGGTGGATGTGGTCCACTCCCAATAATTGATGAGGGAGTGTCAATACCAAGAGAAGGAAAATTGCTTTTGTAGTGAGCCAGCCACTCCCAGTCCCTATTCAAGCCCAAATTGATGGTGTTAAGTTTGCAAATGAATTGTAGCTCTGCAGTTTCTCTTTAAAGTCTGTTTTTGAAGATTTTTTGTTGAAAGATGGCTACTTTTAAATCTGTTATTGAGTGTCCAGGAAGATTGAAGTGTTCTCCTACTGGCTTTTGTATGTTACCATTCCTGATGTCTGATGTGTGTCCATTTATCCTTTTAAGGTAAGGATAAGATCCTTGTAAGGTAACGCCCTTCTCTTCATGTGCCAATATATATTTTATGCCTGTATCTGTAATTTTCACTCCATGCATCTGAAGAACTAGGTTTTTTACCCACAAAAGCTTATGCCCAAATAAATCGGTTAGTCTTTAAGGTGCCACCAGACTCCTCGTTGTTTTGTGGCTCAGATACCCAATCTAGGTAACCATGTTTTCCTGTCAATGTTACCTCCCCCATTCCTGAATTTATTTTGTTATATCCATTTGTTCCATCTTCTCTTAAATTAGATTGTAAATTCTTGGGACAGAGACTGTATCTTAATACGTTTGTAAAGCACCCAGAACAAATGGGACCCCGATGAGCCTTTCTGGGTGCTAACACAATCCTTCTAGGTGCTAATAAATTTTGCATTTGCATTTCAGATTTTCATTTCAAATAGCACTTCTCAATTTACTGTACAATACATAGAGTATACAAAACAGTCCTAAAAAGACTGGAGTTAGGGTCATAAAAAACAAGTATTTCCCTCAAAGCCATGCTTCATCATGACTGATTTGTCCTTCCTGTATAAAAAGGATTTTGTTTAAAGGCTAGTAATGTCATTTGCCACATGTCATGGCAGGAAAAAAAACATAAATCCATGCTGAAAGCTTGTTCAAGGCTCATTCTTGAGTTTAAAAACCTTTGTCTACTGGACAGGTAACCCACTAAAAATGACCAGCAGCAACAACAAACCTTGACCTTTAGATATTACAGAAGGTAGAGAGAGGAAAACACAAGTTATTAAGCTCCATTAACAAGTGTTCCTGGCTAAGAGAGGGCATTGATTATTGTCTTTATTTATTATTATTAATATTAATGAATTTACCCCCACCTTCAAAAAGTAGAATTTGCAATACATTAAAGCACAACATGTATGCAAAACATGCATGCTTGTGAATTCTCCTGAATACTGCTGCTTATATCATTGTCTCAAACAGCTACTCGTGAGATATGGAACTTTCACTCTTTATGAAAAGTAAATTAAGCTGTTATCTTTCATTTATCTGTGGAGTTACCAAATGTTTATTTCTACAATCAGGAGAAAACAGCTTCCTGAGGTCCTTCATTCCCCACTGAGTCAATATTAATAGGGATAGGAATATAAAAGGATTTAAAAAGAGGAAAAGATAACATTAAAAAAACACGACTATCAAATTTGAATAATGAAGCAGCTTTATCTTAATCCAAATCAGTATATCAATATATTCACAAACAGCTACAAGAACATATTAAATTCCAATGTTTTGAAGTTAAGCCATTAAGTTGCTTGGACAACTTGTTAACCTGAGCTCTCAGCAACTAAGACACATTTTCGCTGGATGACTCCATGCTTTAAAGTTCCAATTTGCAATAACATTAGCCTATCAACAAGAGACGTCCCTAGCTTGAGCCTTTGGAGTCCATGGCAGTCTGCTGGACTAGCATGATGCTCTACAAGCATCATCAATATTCAGCTCATTTTGTGGATAAATTTAATTGTTTTAATTTTCTCATTCACGAGTAAAATTTAAGGCTTAAAGAGAAGCTTCTCTTAGACTAACCTTAATGTTTCTACTCAGACAGATAACTCATTTGAGAATTAACAGATAAAGTCACTCAGATTGGTAATGACTGATGTATAAACTACATCAATATGAGCCTGCCCAGAGAGATTGTTCATACCTCATTTTTATTTATTATTCTCTCAAATCAATCCTTCCCTTTGACCAAAATGACTTAAGCTTTAGACCCAGGAAGGTTTTGTATTGGGTGGGTGTGGGGTTTTTTTTAGTTGTGGTGGTGATATTGAGTGAGTTTTTGGTTTTGGTAAATAATGAAAATCCTTTCAGTTTTTCACTTAGAATTATAAAATACAAGGAGTGTTTAATGAGCATGACAATTTTTCCATTACTTTTTTGTACACAGATAACTCTAAAACAAATCTATTTTAACACTTCATACTTCATATATACAGTCAGGTACTTCAAGGTTAATATTCTGGGGGTATAGTAAGAAAAATGTCATATGTAAGACCCAGGAGGTAATTCTTCTGCTCTATTCGGCACTGGTGAGAACTCAGCTGGAATAGTGTCCAGTGCTGAGCACCACACTAAGAAAGATGTGGACAAACTGAAAAAAGTCCAGAGAAGTGCAACAACAATGATAATAGGTTTAGAAAACCTGACCTACGAGGAAAGGTTAAAAAACATTCTTGAGAAAAGAAGACTGAGGAGGAACCTGATAATAGTCTTCAAATATGTTAAGGGCTGTTATGCAGAGGACACTGATCAATTGTCAAGGTCTACTGAAGGTAAGACAAGAAGTAATGGGTTACCAGGGAAGACAGTAGAATACCCTTCATTGGAGGTTTTTAAGAACAGGTTAGACAAATACCTGTCAGGGATCATCTAAGTTTACTTGATCCTACCTCAGTACTGAGGGATGAACTAGATGACCTGTGAGGGTTCCTTCCAGGCCTACATTTGTATGATCCCATAAAACAATCCTACTTCAGTCAGGTACCATGGTAATAAGAGTGCTAAAATCCTATATAGATAAGTCGCTTGTAATATCTGACTAGATCTAAAGAGGAACAGGCCTGATCAATACTTTGGACAGAAAACCTACAAAAAATCCAAGGGTTTTTGATGGGTTTTGGGGGGGTTTTTTGGTATCAGGGTATGTAAATAAATTTAGATTCTTAACTGTTTGCTTGGAAATATAGTAGAGATTATAGTGCTGCCTACTGCTGTGATGAACACAGAATTCAAAAAATTGAGGACTTTTTGTCCCCATTTTCTCTTAATGGAACTGCTTGTACAGTCACTGAAACCAAGAGCAAATATATGTGGGGAGGTACATGGGGAATGAAAACTCCAGTGATGCCTATCCCTATTAGGTGGAGCATGGGAGAGGGGGGGCGGAAGAAATTGTCAAAAGCAGGTAATTGAGTTAGTAGCTCTGCTGCTAGTAGCTGAAGGAGATTCGGCAAGAACACAGATGGGTGTAGATAGTCAGAGGATGGATAGGATGGATAATTTTTTTCCCCAGGAAAACTATTGAGAGGCATACATAGCTACCAGTTAAATTTTTAAGACTGCATTTTGAAAAGAGAGGGATTTTCTTTTCAGATGAATGATTAGGTCCTCAGTGACCTGGTGCCATTAAAAAATAACCAGTGACCTAGAAACAATTTTAGCAATCCTAATACACCAGTGAACACTTTCCTAAATAAGCCTTTTTCAATTAAAATCTAGTCTTGTGCAGCTCTCACCAAGATCTTCAAACTAACCTTTCAAATAGGTGCTCAGGTAGCATGGTGGTAAAGGCCAGACAGATGGTTCATCTAATTTTGTGTATAAATGTAATTGTTTTAATTTGGTCATTCAGTAGCAAAATTTAAGGCCTGCAGAAAAGCTTCTCTTAGACTAACCCTAACATTTCTTCTCAAACAGATAACTGATTTGAAAACTAACAGATAAAGTCACATCTGATCACTCAGATTGGTAATAGAGTAACAGCCGTGTTAATCTGTATTCGCAAAAAGAAAAGGAGTACTTGTGGCACCTTAGAGACTAACCAATTTATTTGAGCATGAGCTTTCGTGAGCTACAGCTCACTTCATCGGATGCATACCGTGGAAACTGCAGAAGACATTATATACACACAGAGAATATGAAACAATACCTCCTCCCACCCCACTGTCCTGCTGGTAATAGCTTATCTAAAGTGATCATCAAGTTGGGCCATTTCCAGCACAAATCCAGGTTTTCTCACCCTCCACCCCCCCACACACAAATTCACTCTCCTGCTGGTGATAGCCCATTCAAAGTGACAACTCTCTACACAATGTGCATGATAATCAAGTTGGGCCACCCGGGGGGGGGGGGGGGGGGAACAAGGGGAAATAGGCTACCTTGTTTTTTCCTTCCCCCCCGCCCCCCGATGTTCTGGTTTAACTTGGATTTAAACTTGGAGAGTGGTCAGTTTGGATGAGCTATTACCAGCAGGAGAGTGAGTTTGTGTGGGTATGGGGGTGGGGGGATGAGAAAACCTGGATTTGTGCTGGAAATGGCCCACCTTGATTATCATGCACATTGTAGGGATGCATCTGATGAAGTGAGCTGTAGCTCACGAAAGCTCATGCTCAAATAAATTGGTTAGTCTCTAAGGTGCCACAAGTACTCCTTTTCTTTTTGCGAATACAGACTAACACGGCTGTTCCTCTGAAACCTGTCATTGTAGGGAGAGTGGTCACTTTGGATGAGCTATTACCAGCAGGATAGTGAGTTTGTGTGTGTGGTTTTTGGGAGGGGGGTGAGAGAACCTGGATTTGTGCAGGAAATGGCCCAACTTGATTATCATGCACATTGTGTAGAGAGTTGTCACTTTGGATGGGCTATCACCAGCAGGAGAGTGAATTTGTGTGTGGGGGGTGGAGGGTGAGAAAACCTGGATTTGTGCTGGAAATGGCCCAACTTGATGATCACTTTAGATAAGCTATTACCAGCAGGACAGTGGGGTGGGAGGAGGTATTGTTTCATATTCTCTGTGTGTATATAAAGTCTGCTGCAGTTTCCACAGTATGCATCCGATGAAGTGAGCTGTAGCTCACGAAAGCTCATGCTCAAATAAATTGGTTAGTCTCTAAGGTGCCACAAGTACTCCTTTTCTTTTTTCAGATTGGTAACGATTCCTAATTAACAACACAGCCAAATATTTCTCTCCATGAATAAAAACCAGAAGGGAATCATTCCTGGCAGCTAAGACAATATATCTTGCAGGATGACATTCATCACAACTTCATTACTAGTTTGGTCTAGTTTTGTTTTAGAGTTTAATTGCAAATATTTTAGAAAACTGTAATAATCTCAATCTACTTCCCACTATAACATGGATTTAACAAAACTCCACTAAAGGAAGATAATTAAGAACATAAGAATGATAATACTGGGTCAGACCAATGGTACATCTAGCTCAGTCAGTATCCTGTTTTCCAACAGTGGCCAGTGCCAGATCCTTCAGAGGGAATGAATAAAAAAGGACAATTATTAGTGACCCATCTCCTGTTGTCCAGACCCAGCTTCCACCAGCCAGAGGCTTAGGGACACCTAGAGCACAGAGTTGCATCCCTGACCATCTTGGCTAATAGCCAGTGATGAACCTGTCCTCCATGAACTTACCAAACTCTTTTTTGAACCCAGTCACACTTTTGGCCTTCACAACATCCTTTGGCAATGAGCTCCACAGGCTGACTGTGTACTGTGTGAAGAAGTACTTCATTAGGTACCCCCATGGTTCTTGTGTTATGTGAAGGGGTAAATCACACGTCCTGATTCACTCTCTCCAAACCAGTCATGATTTTACAGACCTCCATCGCCCTTTAGTCGTCTCTTTTCCAAGCTGAACAGTCCCAGTCTTTTTAACCTCTCTCTTCATATGGAAGCTGTTCCAGACCATGAATCATTTTTTGGTTGGGGTTTGGGGTTTTTTTGGCCCTTCTCTGTACCTTTTACAAGATGGGGCAATCAGAACTGCACATAGTATTCAAGGTGTGGATGTACCATGGATTTTATATAGTGGTATTATGATATTTACTGTTTATTATCTGTCCCTTTCCCAATGGTTCTTAACATTCTGTTTGCTTTTTTGAGTGCTGCTGCACATTGAGTGGATGTTTTCAGAGAACTCTCCACAGTGACTCCAAGATCTCTTTCTTGAGTGGTAACAGCTAATTTAGACTCCATCATTTTGTACGTATAGGTGGGATTATGTTTTCCCGTGTGAATTATTTTGCATTTATCAACTTTGCGTTTGAATTTCATCTGCCATTTTCTTGCCCGGTCACTCAGTTTTCTGAAAAAAGAACAGGAGGACTTCTGGCACCTTAGAGACTAACACATTTATTTGAGCATAAGCTTTCGTGAGCTACAGCTCCCTTCATCGGATGCATACTGTGGAAAATATAGTGGGGAGATTTATAAACATAGAGAACATGAAACAGTGAGTGTTACCATACACACTGTAATGAGAGTTATCACTTAAGGTGAGCTATTACCAGCAGGAGAGCGGGCAGGGGTGGGGGGAATCTTTTGTAGAGATAATCAAGGTGAGCCATTTCCAGCAGTTGACAAGAACGTCTGAGGAATTTCGGGGGGTGGGGGGGAATAAACATGGGGAAATAGTTTTACTTTGTGTAATGACCCATCCATTCCCAGTCTGTATTCAAGCCTAAGTTAATTGTATCCAGTTTGCAAATTAATTCCAATTCAGCAGTCTCGCATACTATCAGAGGCTCGTTCACCTGCACATCCACCAATGTGATATATGCCATCATGTGCCAGCAATGCCCCTCTGCCATATACATTGGTCAAACTGGACAGTCTCTATGTAAAAGAATAAATGGACACAAATCAGACGTCAAGAATTATCACATTCAAAAACCAGTCGGAGAACACTTCAATCTCTTTGGTCACTCAATTACAGACCTAAAAGTGGCAATTCTTCAACAAAAAAACTTCAAAAACAGACTCCAACGAGAGATTGCTAAACTGGAATACAGACTAACATGGCTGCTACTCTGAAATCAGTTTTCTGAGATCCCTTTATAACTCTTTGCAGTCAGCTCTGGACTTAACTATCTTGAGTAATTTTGTATTGTCTGGAAACTTTGCCACCTCACTGTTTAACCTTTTTCCAGATCATTTAGGAGTACGCTGAATAACACTGGCCCCAGTACAGATCCCCAGGGAACACTACTGTTTACCACTCTCTATTCTGAAAACTGATCATTTATTCCAACCTTTTGTTTCTAGTCTTTTAACCAGATACTGATCCAGTGACACTTTTACGATGACACTTACTTTGCTTAAGAGTCTTTGGTGAGGGACCTTGTCAAAGGCTTTCTGAAAGTCCATGTACACTATATCCACTAGATCACCCTTGTCCATGTGCTTGTTGACACCCTCAAAGCATTATAATAGATTGGTGAGCCATGGTGACTCTTCCTCAATTTGATATCACGCTCGTCTATAGGTCTGATAATTCTGTTCTTTATTGTAGTTTCAAACAATTTGCCCGGTACTGAAGTTAGGTTTACTGGTCTGTAATTGCCAAGATCACCTCTGGAGCCTTTTTTTAAGATCAGTTTTATATTAGCTACCCTCCAGTCATCCGGTACAGAGGCTGATTTAAGTGATACCTTACATACCACAGTTAATTTCAGATCCCAGGTCTTTTAGAACTCTTGGATGAATACCACCTGGTGCTGGTGACTTATTACTGTTTAATTATCAATTGGTTCCAAAACCACCTCTACTGACACTTCAATCAGGAACAGTTCCTCAGATTTGTCACCTGAAAGAGTGGCTCAGGAGTGGGAATCTCCCATATCATCTGCAATAAAGACTGATGCAGAGAATTCATTTAGCTTCTCTGAAATTCAGAGTCAGAATTGAACAGTAGTCTTAACTTGTACTGCTGTACTTAGGAATCGCAGGGAAGAGTAACCCACCTGGGTTCTGCATTACATTCAATTTGCAATAGTGACTGAGACCATTTAGTCTGGTATCCTACCTCAAGCAATGGTCACTACAGTACCTCATACTTCAGAGGAGGGTTAAAAAAACCAGTGGTGCACCTCAGCTGTACAATGTTAGACAGTGGAAAGGTGTGAAGAATCCCTTTCTAATCCCTAAAGACCTTTAGCTCTGTAATTTGAAGCAAGAGTTGGTCAGAGTTATTATCTTAGCTTGAGAAGTACTGATCACTTCTCACTAGGCTCCTCCAAATTTTCAGGCGCACAATCCATTTCCCTTTAACCATAAATGGGATATACCAAGTATTGTAAATGATATCCTAAATGTCCTAAATATGATCCAAGATGAGAAATTCTGTATTAATGGCTACAGTGACAATTATTGCACTGATGGCACAAGTTAACAGAAATAAAGTAATTAAACAATAAATCTCTCAGAAGAAATCAGAACAGTTTTGCTTGTTTTTATCACCCCAGTGACCTTCCCAGAGTTAGATTTGGGGTATGTCTACACTACGGAATAAGGTCGAATTTATAGAAGTCGGTTTTTTAGAAATCGGTTTTATAAATTCGAGTGTGTGTGTCCCCACAGAAAATGCTCTAAGTGCATTAAGTGCATTAACTCGGCGGAGCGCTTCCACAGTACCGAGGCAAGCGTCGACTTCCGGAGCGTTGCACTGTGGGTAGCTATCCCACAGTTCCCGCAGTCTCCGCTGCCCATTGGAATTCTGGGTTGAGATCCCAATGCCTGATGGGGCTAAAACATTGTCGCGGGTGGTTCTGGGTACATATCGTCAGCCTCCCGTTCCCTCCCTCCCCCCGTGAAAGCAAGGGCAGACAATCATTTCGCGCCTTTTTTCCTGAGTTACCTGTGCAGACGCCATACCATGGCAAGCATGGAGCCCGCTCAGGTAACCGTCACCCTATGTCTCTTGGGTGCTGGCAGACGCGGTACGGCATTGCTACACAGTAGCAGCAACCCCTTGCCTTGTGGCAGCAGACGGTACAGTACGACTGGTAGCCGTCATCGTCATGTCTGAGGTGCTCCTGGTCGCCTCTGTGAGGTCGATCAGGAGCGCCTGGGCAGACATGGGCACAGGGACTAAATTTGGAGTGACTTGACCAGGTCATTCTCTTTAGTCCTGCAGTCAGTCCTATTGAACCGTCTTATGGTGAGCGGGCAGGCGATACAGACTGCTAGCAGTCGTACTGTACCATCTTCTGCCGAGCAGTCATGAGATGTGGATGGCATGCAGTCCTTCTGCACCGTCTGCTGCCAGCCAAAGATGTAAAAGATAGATGGAGTGGGTCAAAACAAGAAATAGACCAGATTTGTTTTGTACTCATTTGCTTCCCCCCCTCCCCTGTCTTAGGGGACTCATTCTTCTAGATCACACTGCAGTCACTTACAGAGAAGGTGCAGCGAGGTAAATCTAGCCATGTATCAATCAGAGGCCAGGCTAACCTTCTTGCTCCAATAAGGACAATAACTTAGGTGCACCATTTCTTATTGGAACCCTCCGTGAAGTCCTGCCTGAAATACTCCTTGATGTAAAGCCACCCCCTTTGTTGATTTTAGCTCCCTGAAGCCAACCCTGTAAGCGCCCCTCCCAGCGTCAGAGCAATGGCAAACAATCGGGCATCTGAGAGTGCTGTCCAGAGCAGTCACAATGGAGCGCTCTGATGGGGCTAAAACATTGTCGCCGGTGGTTCTGGGTACGTGTCGTCAGGCCCCCGTTCCCTCCCTCCCTCCGTGAAAGCAAGGGCAGACAATCATTTCGCGCCTTTTTTCCTGAGTTACCTGTGCAGACGCCATACCACAGCAAGCATGGAGCCCGCTCAGGTAACCGTCACCCTATGTCTCCTGGGTGCTGGCAGACGCGGTACGGCTTTGCTGCACAGTAGCAGCAACCCCTTGCCTTCTGGCAGCAGACGGTGCAATACGACTGGTAGTCGTCCTCATCGTGTCCGAGGTGCTCCTGGCCGCGTCGGCTGGGAGCGCCTGGGCAGACATGGGCGCAGGGACTACATTTGGAGTGACTTGACCAGGTCATTCTCTTTAGTCCTGCAGTCAGTCCTATTGAACCGTCTTATGGTGAGCAGGCAGGCGATACGGACTGCTAGCAGTCGTACTGTACCATCTTCTGCCAGGCAGGCAAGAGATGAGGATTGCTAGCAGTCGTATTGCACCATCTTCTGCCAGGCAGGCAAGAGATGGGGATGGCTAGCAGGCGTACTGTACCATCTTCTGCCGAGCAGCCATGAGATGTGGATGGCATGCAGTCCTTCTGCACCGTCTGCTGCCAGCCAAAGATGTAAAAGATAGATGGAGTGGGTCAAAACAAGAAATAGACCAGATTTGTTTTGTACTCATTTGCCTCCTCCCCTGTCTAGGGGACTCATTCCTCTAGGTCACACTGCAGTCACTCACAGAGAAGGTGCAGCGAGGTAAATCTAGCCATGTATCAATCAGAGGCCAGGCTAACCTCCTTGTTCCAATAACAACGATAACTTAGGTGCACCATTTCTTATTGGAACCCTCCGTGCAGTCCTGCCTGAAATACTCCTTGATGTACAGGCACCCCCTTTGTTGATTTTAGCTCCCTGAAGCCAACCCTGTAAGCCGTGTCGTCAGTCGCCCCTCCCTCCGTCAGAGCAACGGCAGACAATCGTTCCGCGCCTTTTTTCTGTGCGGACGCCATACCACGGCAAGCATGGAGCCCGCTCAGCTCACTTTGGCAATTAGGAGCACATTAACCACCACACGCATTATTCAGCAGTATATGCAGCACCAGAACCAGCACCAGAGCAACGCGATACCGGGCGAGGAGGCGACGTCAGCGCGGTCCCGTGAGTGATCAGGACATGGACACAGATTTCTCTGAAAGCATGGGCCCTGACAATGCATGCATCATGGTGCTAATGGGGCAGGTTCATGCTGTGGAACGCCGATTCTGGGCTCGGGAAACAAGCACAGACTGGTGGGACCGCATAGTGTTGCAGGTCTGGGACGATTCCCAGTGGCTACGAAACTTTCGCATGCGTAAGGGCACTTTCATGGAACTTTGTGACTTGCTTTCCCCTGTCCTGAAGCGCATGAATACCAAGATGAGAGCAGCCCTCACAGTTGAGAAGCGAGTGGCGATAGCCCTGTGGAAGCTTGCAACGCCAGACAGCTACCGGTCAGTTGGGAATCAATTTGGAGTGGGCAAATCTACTGTGGGGGCTGCTGTGATGCAAGTAGCCCACGCAATCAAAGATCTGCTGATATCAAGGGTAGTGACCCTGGGAAATGTGCAGGTCATAGCGGATGGCTTTGCTGCAATGGGATTCCCTAACTGTGGTGGGGCTATAGACGGAACCCATATCCCTATCTTGGCACCGGAGCACCAAGCCGCCGAGTACATAAACCGCAAGGGGTACTTTTCGATAGTGCTGCAAGCTCTGGTGGATCACAAGGGACGTTTCACCAACATCAACGTGGGATGGCCGGGAAAGGTGCATGATGCTCGCATCTTCAGGAACTCTGGTCTGTTTCAAAAGCTGCAGGAAGGGACTTTATTCCCAGACCAGAAAATAACTGTTGGGGATGTTGAAATGCCTATATGTATCCTTGGGGACCCAGCCTACCCCTTAATGCCATGGCTCATGAAGCCGTACACAGGCAGCCTGGACAGTAGTCAGGAGCTGTTCAACTACAGGCTGAGCAAGTGCAGAATGGTGGTAGAATGTGCATTTGGACGTTTAAAGGCGCGCTGGCGCAGTTTATTGACTCGCTTAGACCTCAGCGAAACCAATATTCCCACTGTTATTACTGCTTGCTGTGTGCTCCACAATATCTGTGAGAGTAAGGGGGAGACGTTTATGGCGGGGTGGGAGGTTGAGGCAAATCGCCTGGCTGCTGGTTACGCGCAGCCAGACACCAGGGCGGTTAGAAGAGCACAGGAGGGCGCGGTACGCATCAGAGAAGCTTTGAAAAACAGTTTCATGACTGGCCAGGCTACGGTGTGAAAGTTCTGTTTGTTTCTCCTTGATGAACCCCCCCACCCCTTGGTTCACTCTACTTCCCTGTAAGCTAACCACCCTCCCCTCCTCCCTTTAATCATTGCTTGCAGAGGCAATAAAGTCATTGCTGCTTCACAGTCATGCATTCGTTATTCATTCATCACACAAATAGGGGGATGACTACCAAGGTATCCCAGGAGGGATGGTGGAGGAGGGAAGGAAAATGCCACACAGCACTTTAAGCACAGCACTTTAAAAGTTTACAACTTTAAAATTTATTGAATGACAGCCTTCTTTTTTTGGGGCAATCCTCTGTGGGGGAGTGGCTGGTTGGCCGGAGGCCTCCCCACCGCGTTCTTGGGCGTCTGGGTGTGGAGGCTATGGAACTTGGGGAGGAGGGCGGTTGGTTACAGAGGGGCTGCAGTGGCAGTCTGTGCTCCAGCTGCCTTTGCTGCAGCTCAACCATACACTGGAGCATACTGGTTTGGTCCTGCAGCAGCCTCAGCATTGAATCCTGCCTCCTCTCATCACGCTGCCGCCACCTTTGAGCTTCAGCCCTGTCTTCAGCCCGCCACTTACTCTCTTCAGCCCGCCACTTACTCTCTTCAGCCCTCCACCTCTCCTCCCGGTCATTTTGTGCTTTCCTGCACTCTGACATTATTTGCCTCCACGCATTCGTCTGTGCTCTGTCAGTGTGGGAGGACAGCATGAGCTCGGAGAACATTTCATCGCGAGTGCGTTTTTTTTTCTTTCTAAGCTTCACTAGCCTCTGGGAAGGAGAAGATCCTGTGATCATTGAAACACATGGAGCTGGTGGAGAAAAAAAAAGGGACAGTGGTATTTAAAAAGACACATTTTATAAAACAGTGGCTACACTCTTTCAGGGTAAACCTTGCTGTTAACATTACATACATAGCACATGTGCTTTCGTTACAAGGTCGCATTTTGCCTCCTCCCACCGCGTGATTTTGGTTGAATGCCAGCAAACATACACTGCAATGCTTTGTTCTACAGTGATTCCCCAGTACGTGTTGCTGGCCTGGAGTGGTAAAGTGTCCTACCATGAAGGACGAAATAAGGCTGCCCTCCCCAGAAACCTTTTGCAAAGGCAGAACCGCAAATGCCAGGGCAAAGTAATCCTTTCACATGCTTGCTTTTAAACCATGTATAGCATTTTAAAAGGTACACTCACCAGAGGTCCCTTCTCCGCCTGCTGAGTCCAGGAGGCAGCCTTGGGTGGGTTCGGGGGGTACTGGCTCCAGGTTTAGGGTGAGAAACAGTTCCTGGCTGTCGGGAAAATCGGTTTCTCCGCTTGCTTGCTGTGAGCTATCTACAACCTCCTCATCATCATCTTCTTCGTCCCCAAAACCTACTTCTGTATTGCCTCCATCTCCATTGAAGGAGTCAAACAACACGGCTGGGGTAGTGGTGGCTGAACCCCCTAAAATGGCATGCAGCTCATCATAGAAGCGGCATGTTTGGGGCTCTGACCCAGAGCGGCTGTTCGCCTCTCTGGTTTTCTGGTAGGCTTGCCTCAGCTCCTTCAGTTTCACGCGGCACTGCTTCGGGTCCCTGCTATGGCCTCTGTCCTTCATGCCCTGGGAGATTTTCAGAAAGGTTTTGGCATTTCGAAAACTGGAACGGAGTTCTGATAGCACGGATTCCTCTCCCCAAACAGCGATCAGATCCCGTACCTCCCGTTCAGTCCATGCTGGAGCTCTTTTGCGATTCTGGGACTCCATCATGGTCACCTCTGCTGATGAGCTCTGCATGGTCACCTGCAGCTTGCCACGCTGGCCAAACAGGAAATGAGATTCAAAAGTTCGCGGTTCTTTTCCTGTCTACCTGGCCAGTGCATCTGAGTTGAGAGCGCTGTCCAGAGCGGTCAGAATGGAGCACTCTGGGATAGCTCCCGGAGGCCAATACCATCGAATTGTGTCCACAGTACCCCAAATTCGAGCCGGCAACGTCGATTTAAGCGCTAATCCACTTGTCAGGGGTGGAGTAAGGAAATCGATTTTAAGAGCCCTTTAAGTCGAAATAAAGGGCTTCATTGTGTGGACGGGTGCAGGTTTAAATCGATTTAACGCTGCTAAATTCGACCTAAAGTCCTAGTGTAGACCAGGGCTTGCTGTCTACACAAGGAGCAGCAAGGGTGGAGACAGGAATGGAAGAGGAGGTTTGAATTAGACTGTTCAAGGTGAGGTTGCTTCATGTACAGACTTACACACACATTTCCACAAAGCCTCCTACAAACTGCAGACACCATGATAAAAGCTTTTCATTTTGTAAACATTCTTTTACTTTTCTGGAGTGCTTCCTTGTAACAAAAGCAAATACATGCTGCCAGAAATACTAAATGAGATTGGTACTGCAGGAACCAGCACATTCCATCACAAACCTCCAAATGAAAGAGCTGTTGAATGGCAACTAACGCACAGAAAAGCTCTAATATTTCAGCCCCTCTTCTACAGGCCGATACAAATAGAAATATTCACACAACCCTACTAAATATGTGAACAGCAAACACACCAAATGGAAATGCTGAATAACTTTTATACAATGGTTATCAAAAGCAAAAATTACAGATAGGGAAAAAATAAATCAGGACATCCAATGTCCAAAATGCAACACTAACTAGAACGTCAGAACAGGTTGGAGTAAAGAACTCAGACACCACTTTCCTTTCACCACTAATAAATAATAAAATCACCAATAAATAATCTTGAAATTCTCGATTCTCAATCCCAAATGTTACCTTGGTTTCTCTCGTCTTTATAGCGAATGAGTATTTTTAGATTCAGCACGCTAAAGGCAGAAATAACAAAGAATACACTGAACAAGCTAAATCATAAAATCATAGACGATTAGGGTTGGAAGAGACCTCAGGAGGTCATCTAGTCCAATCCCCTGCTCAAAGCAGGACCAACCTCAACTAAATCATCCCAGCCAGGGCTTTGTCAAGCCGGGCGTTAAAATCCTCTAAGGATGGAGATTCCACCACCTCCCTAAGTAACCCATTCCAGTCCTTCACCACCCTCCTAGTGAAATAGTGTTTCCTAATAAATAAATTAAAACACCATTTCAGTGGTGCAGAGGTTAACAGTGTCTCTTATTTACATATATTTTTACCAAACAGTGAGAAATAACATTTGTTTGAAGGGTCACAGATTTCATAAACTGCGTCTCAGTTCCTTCTCACTGCTGCATAGTCTGGGTCAGAACTATTATGTCCTCTTGCGTGTGTCGCACTTGAAAAAATTTACAGGTTTCAGTTATACATAGTTAGATTTTAGAATCATAGAATATCAGGGTTGGAAGGGACCTCAGGAGGTCATCTAGTCCAACCCCCTGCTCAAAGCAGGGCCAATCTCCAACTAAATCATCCCAGCCAGGTCTTTGTCAAGCCTGACCTTAAAAACTTCTAAGGAAGGAGATTCTACCACCTCCCTAGGTAACGCATTCCAGTGCTTCACGACCCTCCTAGTGAAAAAGTTTTTCCTAATATCCAACCTAGACCTCCCCCACTGCAACTTGAGACCATTGCTCCTTGTTCCATCATCTGCCACCACTGAGAACAGCTGAGTTCCATCCTCTTTGGAACCCCACTTCAGGTAGTTGAAGGCTGCTATCAAATCCCCCCCTCACTCTTCTCTTCTGCAGACTAAACAAGCCCAGCTCCCTCAGCCTCTCCTCGTAAATCATGTGCACCAGCCCCCTGATCATTTTCATTGCCCTCCGCTGGACTCTCTCCAATTTGTCCACAGCCTTTCTGTAGTGGGGGGCCCAAAACTGGACACAATACTCCAGATGTGGCCACACCAGTGCCTCTAGTCTCTGGCCTCTTCATTATCTTGTTATATTACACAAGATTTACATGTGCTCAGAAGATTCTATTCATCACGTTAAATATTTTCACTCAAATAAGATCATATGCTGTAGATCCTGAAATTGGAGTACAATACACAAAGGAAAAACTATATGTTCTTTATTCACTACTTCAACAAGCTTTCCGCAGAAGTGTGCCCTACCATCTCCCAAAGTGTTGTATCAATTTAAATATTACACGTTTAATTAGATATATTAAGAAACAGATTTAAAGATGAATTCATTTGTCAGAAACAACAAAATAAAAGCAGGGATGGGATTACCTCAGAAGACACTAGCCACATGAACGTCTGACCAAGACTTCAAACAACCCTAATGAGAAAACAAAACCTTAAGTCACTGAATTGGTAAATATCACTTCTAAACCTTTTTCAGAAACCAGGAAAATTAAGTGAATCCAGTTCACTGCAACAAGACATAAGGCAGCCCTTAAAAATTATTAGTTCTTCTTTGAGTATCCTCTGCTTATTCCCACTCTTGTACAGCCCCTGCCTATGACACAACTGTTCTGAGAACTCAGTGCAGTTTTATATTAGACTAGTTTTATATTTGAAATATGGCACCATTCATAAGACATTTTTAAAGAATTATAGACCATTATTTACAGTACTACAGCTATTTTAGTCTCATTGTTTAAACATTTCCTCTAATGGCTTTCCAGAAGAGACTAAAAGTACCCATCCACAGTCATTGCTATAAGCATGCTACATCAAAATTAATCTGGCGCTTGTGTAAGATTTGGCAGTCATACTCAATAAGCTGTTTCAGCCATGATGAAGCAGTGGCTGACAATTCTAACAGACAGACCTGGGCATAAAGCTTCCTATGCCTCATTACAGCACTATACTAGTCAATATACTGTATTCTGGCTGGCTATCATCACTAGTCCCATCACGCATTACAACAGTCTGCAAATAAGACTAACTGCCCTCTGGAATCATCTCCAAGAGCTTATTTGCATGAAAAATTCTTCAAAGCAGAAATTCTTAAATTATTGGGAGAACATTTAGTAAAAACAAACCAGAGTTATAAGTGATACTAATGCATCCGATGAAGTGAGCTGTAGCTCACGAAAGCTTATGCTCAAATAAATTGTTTAGTTTCTAAGGTGCCACAAGTACTCCTTTTCTTTTTAATGAGTTACGAGTTTCAAAGAAATCAGGGAAAAAAAATATGTATAGACGAGTTTAACTTAGCAAATTTAGATTCTGTTAATGGGCACATCCCTCACTAAAGCACCACTGTGTGGCCCATGAAATCTCATACTGACATTTCATTGCTTTTTTAAATTCTTGATTTCATCGTGCTCCTCAAACCATCATCTTGCCAACAATGATTATCAAAAACTCGAGAGCCACAGGAGAATACTCTTTGCTTTGCCCCTCTATTGGAATTCTGTAGACAGCAGTCTCGAATTACTCAGATAGGATCCATTTTTGTAACTCATTTATTCTTGGTTTGTATTGTACTGCATTTAACAAGGTTGCGCATAATCATTTGAAGACATGCAAATCATTTTTATTTTGTGTTTTACCTAGGAAATTAAGTGCTGCCTTCTCCTTTATCTTGTTAGTAGAAGTCATTACATCTTTTTTCATAAGCCAAGATAAATTTAACACACATTCATTGGTTTCTAAGAAAAAAATCACTGGGATCAAATTATACCTAAAAGCACATTTAATTCCCTGTGTTCTCCAAATCGTATTCAAAGAGCCTTACTTCACCCCGATAAGGACTTCAGCTTTCCCTGACTGATTGCTAAAATGACTGCTTTTCTTGATCATTACTTATCTTCTCTTTCACAAGCTACCTTAAAAGAACACTGCCTTTTTATTTGTTTGTTATTCTGGAGTTACTACTCCATCAACCATCACCAGAAAACCTGGATTTGTGCTAGAAATGGCCCAACTTGATGATCACTTTAGATAAGCTATTACCAGCAGGACAGTGGGGTGGGAGGGGGTATTGTTTCATGGTCTCTGTGTGTATATAATGTCTACTGCAGTTTCCACGGTATGCATCCGATGAAGTGAGCTGTAGCTCACGAAAGCTCATGCTCAAATAAATTGGTTAGTCTCTAAGGTGCCACAAGTACTCCTTTTCTTTTTGCAAAGACAGACTAACACGGCTGTTACTCTGAATACTCCATCACTGTTAGTAAAGCCTTATTAGACCCTTGAAAATAAGAGACCTTCCTCATCCTTTTCTATCTAACAAATCAAGGCTTTTCCTCCCATGCTTTTAACATACTTTGTGTGTGTTTCTCTCTTCCTTTGTGTGCACACACACCAGCTCAGCTTGGGAAATAAACTTTATTAGTAAACAGCTGCAGCAGGGCCAGCAGAGGGAGTACAAGATATTTTGCCTGAAATTATGACTGTCTGATGGTGTGTTTTGCTTTGTTTTGATTGGAAGGCGGGGGGAACCAAAAAGTGGTTATTAAAATTACTTAGAATCAAAAGAACATTTTCCATCAGATTATAAGCCCAACCACAACAGCACTACTTAATTTTACAGTCACAGAATTCGGAACAACCATAAATGCTTAAGTTCTATGGATCCATAGTAATTCTCTGGAGTGACAGCATATTGCCAGCATAATAAAATGTTTTGTATATAATCCATTCCCCACAGCTATGCCTTTTAGTGATGCATTTTTCTGAATGGTTATTGCCAGAGGCTTTAAACTACAAGGTAGTGGACAGCATAGTCTAGGGTCTCTTTACAGCATGAAAACTGTGTGTGTGGAAAATTACACATTTTAGATGTCACTGGTATAAAGAAGCACAATACATTTTGTAAAATTAGGTCCAACTCCAAATGGCCTCAGGATATAGAACATAGAGTTCCACTCCCCCCTGTCAAAAGCCTTTGCTGCATCTAGCAACAGAGTATGAAAAGGGGAAACAAATCTTTGACCTTCCACCTCAAATGGAAAAGTATCCTTGCATTTCTATCAGATTTGGTAATAAATTCTCAATAATTCTGCCTAACACTGTACAACAGATCTTAAGCTCCAGGCTGAGAAGAGAAAATAGGTTGTTATTTTCTCAGTGTTAGGGGTCTTTATCTTTTTGGTCATCCACTGAATGCATCCAAATGAAGTGAGCTGTAGCTCACAAAAGCTTATGCTCAAATAAATTTGTTAGTCTCTAAGGTGCCACAAGTACTCCTTTTCTTTTCGCGAATACAGACTAACATGGCTGCTACTCTGAAAGAAATGGTAGTCTGTCTATTGCAAAGTATGTTTTTTCCTTTGCCTCCACAAACACTGCATGTAAAGTTAAACACACCTATTCCCGTTAGCACACACATTTAAGAACTTCAGTAATTTACTTTGTGAAATCCTCTAAAACAATGGTCCTTAGACATTCATATTGCGGACCATTACTTAAAATACAGATCCTCTCAGACACCTAATCTAAATCCGACACCATCCCTGAAGTAATTAGAGTACCTGAATTCATGAAAAAGTGATAATACGATGAAATTAAGACAACATGGTGAAAATAAATTAATTAAGACAATTGGTGCATCTGCTTGGTTGTAAAACTTTCATTTCATTTTGTGCTCTTCATTTCCCTTCTCAGTCTCTAGAACTTCACGTTTGTTCATAGTTTCCGTTGTTACCAGCAATCCCCACTGCTTTAATCCCTTCAAACTTTCTAAAGTTTGGTTTTGTCCTCCAGTGTTTATTGCCCATCATATTTTAGTTTCATCTGCATATTTGATCACGGTTGAATTTATACCGAAAAAACCGTTGTAGGAAGCAGTTTTGCAGGAAAATATTTGGATTTTTCTTCTTCCTGTGACTTTAGTTGATCATAAAACCTTCAGAAATCCTGACACACCCTAAAGCAGGCTACAAGTGGCAGCAAGTATCATTTTGAAGGCTGATGGATGACTTACAATTGTGACAAAAGCAGCTCCACATATCTCCCAGAATGTAGCTTGGTGAACCACCCACAGTGTTCCCACAGACCACCAGTGGTCAAGACACCAGAGTTAAAGAACAATTCATCTAAATGTCTTTGCTCTTCACTGGTAATAGATGGTATGACAAGCCCATTAAAATGTGCTAGTAAATTAGCCTTATTACAACTAGACGTGTATGAGTTCTTATAAAAATTGCATCTCTAATTTGCTATATCAGTTGTGTAAAGATCTCATTTAATGATGTAAGTATAGTTTTTTTGTCTGGTATATTATGAACTGAAGAGTCAATCACTTGCCATTCTGCTGCTCAGTAATACAGGATGTCTCATTAATATGGAACACTATATGCCTTTTTTATTGTAGTTTAAATCCATTAGTCGGCCAATTGCCATTAAATTAGCCAACCGAAAGCCACACCCCAGCACTCCTTAACAGCCAACCTCAATAGATGGACTTGTAATGGCCTTTAACAGCAAACAATGTCAGGCTATTCAGAGCAAGGAGTGAGTGGATTCTGAAGTGGAGAGAACACCCTGTCATCAACTACAGTTCTTATATACTAAGGGAGCTCCAGCTCAGACATCCCCCATGACCTCAGCGATGGCAAAGCTGGACAGAAGGAGAGAGAGTCTCTCTCTCCGTCAGGTAGACCACTTCTCAAGTGACCGAATATGCTCTTTTCCATTTCATTTGTAAATCGCTTTCTATGCAGTTAAACTCCTAATGCATACTTAGCATGATTCTAATACTGTTTTAAAAGATAGCAGAATTTACATTATGAGACAAAAAGAAAAGGAGTACTTGTGGCACCTTAGAGACTAACCAATTGGTTAGTCTCTAAGGTGCCACAAGTACTCCTTTTCTTTTTGCGAATACAGACTAACACGGCTGTTCCTCTGAAACCTGTCATTATGAGACAAATTTCCTCCTCCTGTTTTGATGTAGTCTTCAACATGTTTGCTCTGATCTTAAGCCCAATATAAGCAGTAGCAAAAGAGGATTCAGGATTTCTGGAATCAAGCTCCCACAGTTAGACAAAATTTACCAACTGTGTTAATTGTAGGGAAAATAGCTTATGGCCTGACATGCTGGCAACACCTCTAAAGGAAGCAGTTCCCAGTGACAAAGCTGCTGGTCACAGAGGAGAGCTGACCTTGTGCAGGGAGGATTTATTCCAGCCAACAACTGGATTAAAGATCTGCTTCATTCTATTACTGTGCTGGGCAGAGCTCTCATTTTGCCATATCTTCTACTTCCCTTTACCTCCCAAAGGAAACACCATCACAACAGGTTCACCACAGACCCCAGATAGCACGCAATGAGAACAGAACATGCACACAAGAAAAGATTGGCAAAAACTGCTATTCTTTCAGGGCTAAGATTTGTCAGACACAATCAGAGGATTTTATTCTGCATAAGGAGCTTCAGCTCTTCATATTATTCATTTAATTTTTAAGGCTGATAAATTCAAGTTTAAGATTCAGCCTCCCAATTTCGGCAAAGCTTAATGTTTCAGGAGAGAGTGAATTAACCATAGAAAGCTGGGTTAGGTCTATGAAAGCCAAACGGAAATGACACTTTCACAAACAGCACTATTATGTTTCCAACATCTAAGGTGTACAAGTACTGGCATTTTGCACTTAAACATGTACAGCTAGCAGCACAACTGTGGAGACATGAACAGCCTTCTTTCTGCATAAAAGCACAGACAACATTAAAATTAGATAATGCATGGACACTCCACTCAAATTCTGTTCCGAGTCAATGCAAATCTGCACAAAGTCTAAGATGCTAACACAGAACCCCCCCAGAACAGCAAGCAACAGACACCCTCTTCAATTACATTCACTATTTAAGTACCAGTTCAACAAGCAAAATGGAAGATTATCTTCTTTGCTACCTCAACTCTGCGCTGAATTTTACTAAGTAATGTTTTTAAAAGTCCCTGCTAGAGGGCTGATGTTCATTCAAACTGTGTAAACTGCATCTGACATGTTAGCGTTGGTGTGCACAGCAACTCAAGCAAAAATCAACCAATTCCCAGAGCTATCTTAGAGTGAGGTTAGTGTCTAATACATCTTAGTAACTATAGAAGTGACAACAGGATACCAAAAGCTCACCAGGCAATGCAGAGAGAACCTTGAAACATTACTGACTGAGAATTATTCTCCCATTATCTATACTTAAGATGGTCCCCAAGGGGGTGGGGGAGAAAAGATAGTAAGTTTAAATAGAAATTTCTAATAAGGGTCATTTTACATTGAGGATAGCATAAACAAATACATCCATGTGCCCTTTCAGGCATTCAGTCCTTGAGTACTCTTCTCCCACTTTCAGTCCTCACCTAAAACTGTAATTATCACTACAAACTTCATTCTTCCATTCTATGCTATTGGCTGGCTTCTCCTTAGTTGCTCATTAGAAGCTTATAAACAAACCTTTTTGACTGAACTGCTCGCTAGCAGTATTCATTAGTATCAATTCACAACTATGTATTGGCAAAATATATGTATAGAGAAGATATATTTGGTTTGAAAGAATTGACCCCATTTTGCTCATATTAAATTGCATATAGCAAATGGCACTCAGCACCTAAAAGAATAATTAAATCCTGGCGTTCATAGAATCATAGAATATCAGGGTTGGAAGGGACCTCAGGAGGTCATCTTGTCCAACCCCCTGCTCAAAAGCAGGACCAATCCCCAATTAAATCATCCCAGCCAGGGCTTTGTCAAGCCTGACCTTAAAAACTTCTAAGGAAGGAGATTCCACCACCTCCCTAGGTAATGCATTCCAGCGTTTCACTACCCTCCTAGTGAAAAAGTTTTTCCTAATATCCAACCTAAACCTCCCCCACTGCAACTTGAGACCATTACTCCTTGTCCTGTCCTCTTCCACCACTGAGAACAGTCTAGATGCATCCTCTTTGGAACCCCCTTTCAGGTAGCTGAAAGCAGCTATCAAATCCCCCCTCATTCTTCTCTTCCGCAGACTAAACAATCCCAGTTCCCTCAGCCTCTCCTCATAAGTCATGTGTTCCAGACCCCTAACACATGACTTATGAGGAGTGGCTGAGGGAACTGGGATTGTTTAGTCTGCGGAAGAGAAGAATGAGGGGGGATTTGATAGCTGCTTTCAGCTACCTGAAAGGGGGTTCCAAAGAGGATGCATCTAGACTGTTCTCAGTGGTGGAAGAGGACAGGACAAGGAGTAATGGTCTCAAGTTGCAGTGGGGGAGGTTTAGGTTGGATATTAGGAAAAACTTTTTCACTAGGAGGGTAGTGAAACGCTGGAATGCATTACCTAGGGAGGTGGTGGAATCTCCTTCCTTAGAAGTTTTTAAGGTCAGGCTTGACAAAGCCCTGGCTGGGATGATTTAATTGGGGATTGGTCCTGCTTTTGAGCAGGGGGTTGGACAAGATGACCTCCTGAGGTCCCTTCCAACCCTGATATTCTATGATTCTATGAACGCCAGGATTTAATTATTCTTTTAGGTGCTGAGTGCCATTTGCTATATGCAATTTAATATGAGCAAAATGGGGTCAATTCTTTCAAACCAAATATATCTTCTCTATACATATATTTTGCCAATACATAGTTGTGAATTGATACTAATGAATACTGCTAGCGAGCAGTTCAGTCAAAAAGGTTTGTTTATAAGCTTCTAATGAGCAACTAAGGAGAAGCCAGCCAATAGCATAGAATGGAAGAATGAAGTTTGTAGTGATAATTACAGTTTTAGGTGAGGACTGAAAGTGGGAGAAGAGTACTCAAGGACTGCATGCCTGAAAGGGCACATGGATGTATTTGTTTATGCTATCCTCAATGTAAAATGACCCTTATTAGAAATTTCTATTTAAACTTACTATCTTTTCTCCCCCACCCCCTTGGGGACCATCTTAAGTATAGATAATGGGAGAATAATTCTCAGTCAGTAATGTTTCAAGGTTCTCTCTGCATTGCCTGGTGAGCTTTTGGTATCCTGTTGTCACTTCTATAGTTACTAAGATGTATTAGACACTAACCTCACTCTAAGATAGCTCTGGGAATTGGCTGATTTTTGCTTGAGTTGCTGTGCACACCAGGGGGTTGGACTAGATGACCTCCTGAGGTCCCTTCCAACCTGATATTCTATGATTCTATGATTCAGGAAAACTGAATATCCACTTGATTATGGCTACAGAAAGATAGGCCTTGATTCCAGAGGAAGAGTCTACAGCCTGGTCTACCGTAAAGAAAAGCCCTCACCCATAACTATTTCACATTTGGGGAGAATGTATACCTTCAAATCAGCGGCACTGCTATGGGTACCCACATGGCCCCACAGTATGCCAACATTTTTATAGATGACTTAGAACAACGCTTCCTCAGCTCTCGTCCCCTAACGCCCTACTCCACTTGCGCTATATTGATGACATCTTCATCATCTGGACCCAGGGAAAAGAAGCCCTTGAGGAATTTCACCATGATTTCAACAATTTCCACCCCACCATCAACCTCAGCCTGGACCAGTCCACACAAGAAATCCACTTCCTGGACACTATGGTGCTAATAAGCAATGGTCACATAAACACCACCCTATCCCGGAAACCTACTGACAGCTATGCTTACCTACATGCCTCCAGCTTTCATCCAGACCACACCACAAGATCCATTGTCTACAGCCAAGCTCTATGATACAACTGCATTTGCTCCAACCCCTCAGACAGAGACAGAGACACCTACAAGATCTCTATCAAGTGTTCTTACAACTACAATACCCACCTGCTGAAGTGAAGAAACAGACTGACAGAGCCAGATGAGTACCCAGAAGTTACCTACTACAGGACAGGCCCAACAAAGAAAATAACAGAACGCCACTAGCCATCACCTTCAGCCCCCAACTAAAACCTCTCCAACGCACCATCAAGGACCTACAACCTATCCTTAAGGACGACCCATCACTCTCACAAATCTTGGGAGACAGGCCAGTCCTTGCTTACAGACAGCCCCCCGACCTGAGGCAAATACTCACCAGCAACCACACACACCACACAACGAAGACACTAACCCAGGAACCTATCCTTGCAACAAAGCCCATTGCCAACTGTGTCCACATATCTATTCAGGGGACACCATCATAGGGCCTAATCACTTCAGCCACACTATCAGAGGCTCGTTCACCTGCACATCCACCAATGTGATATATGCCATCATGTACCCGCAATGCCCCTCTGCCATGTACATTGACCAAACTGGACAATCTCTACGTAAAAGAATAAATGGACACAAATCAGATGTCAAGAATTATAACACTCAAAAACCAGTCGGAGAACACTTCAATCTCTCTGGTCACTCGATTACAGAACTAAAAGTGGCAATTCTTCAACAACAAAACTTCAAAAACAGACTCCAACGAGAGACTGCTGAATTGGAATTAATTTGCAAACTGGACACCATTACATTAGGCTTGAATAAAGACTGGGAGTGGATGGGTCATTACACAAAGTAAAATTATTTCCCCATGTTTATTCCCCTGTCCTCCACACACTACTGTCCCTCACATGTTCTTGTCAATTGCTGGAAATGGCCCACCTTGATTATCACTACAAAAGGTTTCCTCCCCCTTTCCCCCCCCCACTCTCCTGCTGGTAATAACTCACCTTACCTGATCACTCTTGTTACAGTGTGTATGGTAACACCCATTGTTTCATGTTCTCTGCATATATAAAATCTCCCTACTGTATTTTCATAGAATCATAGAATATCAGGGTTGGAAGGGACCTCATTTAGTCCAACCCCCTGCTCAAAGCAGGACCAATCCCCAATTTTTGCCCCAGATCCCTAAATGGCCCCCTCAAGGATTGAACTCACAACCCTGGGTTTAGCAGGCCAATGCTCAAACCACTGAGCTATCCCTCCCCCCACTGAATGCATCCGATGAAGTGAGCTGAAGTTCACAAAAGCTTATGCTCAAATAAATTTGTTAGTCTCTAAGGTGCCACAAGTACTCCTTTTCTTTTAGCGGACACAGACTAACATGGCTGCTACTCTGAAACCTGTCATTACGTTGCTCAGGGGAGTGAAAAAGCCATACACCTGAGCAACGTAGTTAAACTGATCTAACCCCCCAGGTAGACAGTGCTATCTTGGCCGGAGAGCTTCTCCTGTTGACATAGCTACCGCCTCCCAGAGACGTGGCTCACCTATGCCGATGGGAGAGCTCTCTCCTGTCAGATGAGAGGATCTTCATTAAAGTGCTACAGTGACACCGCAGCACTTCCACCTTAATTGAATTGGCTCATTAGCACTGACCCCCCATTTGGTAAGGCAACTCCCATCTTTTCATGTGCTGTGTATTTATACTTGCCTACTGTATTTTCCACTCCATGCATCTGATCAAGTAGATTTTAGCCCACAAAAGCTTATGCCTAAATAAATTTGATACATTCTATAGACAGTTGCAGAGGTACTTGAGGCTGAGGCTGTGACTGGTAGGATCTTTCATATGTCCTCCATTTTTTCCCTTTTCAGTTTTCTGGTTTCCCCAAAAATCAACAGAGGTCTGTCCACTGATGCCTAAAACTTGTGTCTGAAATTTTGGAATTAATAGAATTCAAAAGTTATCACCTTATATACAGACAGACAGACACACAGAGAAATGCCCCTGAGAAAAGAATAAGGCTTTCGGAAGTTTGGTCAATGATTGAGGTAGCAGGACAGATGTTTAACCCCTAACCTGCATTGATAAAAATCCCAGTTTTTTGTACTTGGATTGACACAGAGCATATTATTCTCCATGGCAACCTAATTCTCTCTGAAGTGACTGTGCAAACAGACCCTCTCCCAAAATTAAGAAATTTCAAATACCTATTCCTTTTCATTATTTCCTCATTAAATTTGGCATGTTCCTTTCATGTTAATGTAATCAAACTTTGTTAAGTCACTTTGTATGGAAATAATCTCTGCGTGAATTGTATTTAAAACAGAATATGCCATTCCATGGAAAAAGTTTCAAGTCAAAATCCAAATGCAATTTTTCTATGAACTACAGACTGACAAATTCCAGTGTCTGTATAGTTTCTTGTGCTTAGATTATACACTGTATCTTGATTAGAGAGGAGAACAAGAGAAATCTTCAAAGCATCTTGATATTATTTCACATTAATATATAATCAGAAAGGGTTTATATTCACATATTACCCCACAATGAGTATACAAAACACTTGCCTAGTGTATTTGTCCTGAAATATATCAAGGTTAAACCACTGCTTAATATAATACAAAATGTTCACTTAAAGTATGCATCATTTACAAGAATAAGTGCCACACTTCACAATTTCAGGTTAAATTTTAGCTGGGTACTACTAAGCTGTTCCAACTGCATTAATAGTATGTACTTTGTGCTAACCCACAAAAATAATCTTCCAGAAACATTTTTCTAAACATAGCTTTTTTTTTTTTTTTTAAATAAAAACACAGTCATACCAAAAAAAATGCAGTCTGTGCTGTTGAGGCAGTAAAAAAAAATTCAAAGCCTGTATTTGAATGAATCTTCTATATGTTGTACATAAAAATTCTGCTGCCTCTGAAGCACAGAGAAAAATTCTCTGAATTAGGTATTGCCTTGATATTTTTTTTTTAAACAGAAGGGGATTTTACAATAAATCTCTTTATTCTCTGCTACTGTCTGGCAATTCTGAACTAGTTTGAATTTTGCAAAATAATATTTTTTTCAAAAGCTACAGTGTGGGAATAAATATTGCTAACTTGACAGTCAGCTCTTTTAGCATGGGGTATATAGAGAGAAACAAACAGCAGAATATTGTTGTAAACTGCCAGATCACTACAAATCATCATCCCTTCACCTGCCTACAAATCAAACTGTAATCTGAACTAATTAAAAAGATAAACCTAGTGCCCAGATCAAGAGGAGAGTTTTCAACAGAGCATTCTCATTAACCTGTCCCTAGTACATCCAATCAACTTTTCACGGTGGAGAATTAATTCTGTGCAACTGGAAAAACTCTGTGCAGTTATTTATGATACTGCATCTTGGTCTTACCCAGAAAGTAATTTCCTAATTGCAGCGAATTAGCCATGTCTTGATTCTTGGCCAAAAGACTCTCATAACTTGTGGGTTATGCATGACATCATTACCCACGTTCAGAGCAGACATTTAATTGGAGTTTCTGACAATCCATCTCCAGCTGTGCTCTCAAGCCCTAATGATTTGTGCCTGCTGATGAAATACATGTAATGACTTTTGTGTGCCCTATGAAAACATTACCATTAAATTCCGTGGCTACAGTTATGTGAATTAGGCTTTTATCCTTTTCCAGTAAATACTCTAAATGCATTGAACTGATTTAAAGATGTACTGTTTTTTTACCCAGTATCACATTGCTTCTCCATACAGCAGAAATAGGTTTCAAGTTAAACTCTAGAACTTATAGCAAGTTAGTATATCTAGAAACATTCAGCTGGAGTGTTCATTCACAATAATTTACTTACTGTTTTAGTGCAGCATAACAACAGTGTCAGGGTCAAATTCAGAGTGTAGGTTCATGTACATTACAACTTTCTTCGGACTCCCTCACCATGAACATGAATTTCAGGCTTGTCTACACATAAAAATTACATTGATTTAACTAAATCAGTTTCTAAATTGATTGTAATAAATCAGCATAATCCTCTTCAGCAAGCACTCTTAAAATTGTTTTAAGTGCAGTGAAAATAGATGTCGTGTAATTCAGTTACTGTAATATCCTGGAAATCACAGCAAGATGTCTCGGCTTCAATGCCCTCAAAAAGTAATTAAAATTATCCTTCTATGAAAACACATCTGAAACAACTGGCTTTACTTCACAATCAAACATTTGTGTTTCCCTTTCCTAAATAAATAAATATTTCTTAATATTTATATAAATGCAAACAAAACTCCTCCATTTCAGAGTACCAATGCTGGCGTATAAATTCATGTCAGGGCTCCTTGCTGGTGAGTAAATCAACAGGTATTCAAATAACTAAGTCAGTATATCATATTAAAAAAAATGCAACCACTTTCCAGATGTTTGGTATTTTCTGGGTTCAAGTTTCAGCAGAGAGTTTGGGCTATCCCAAAGGCTGACACTGTAGTATGTTACTGGCGGGGTGGGGTGGGGGGGGTGGTTAGAGACATGAAGGTGTTCTTGTCTCAAGGGTCATCAAGCAAAGACCTCTTCTGCCAGTCTCTGGTGGTTGTTCTAGTCTACATTAACATTTGCTCTATTTGTGCTGCTACTTTTCCCTCCCTGCAACTAAACTTAAATAGGCTTCCCAGTGAAGAATCTGACATGTCAATATACAGATACCAAATGTTAGATCCCCATTTGCTGGAAATTCATAAAGGTTTTACTTTGAGATCACAGTAACTACAGTTTAATGATTTTACTTCCTAATGCTTACGTATTTGAGCCAAGTAGGAATTACCCCTTTCCACTGATCATCACTACCAGCTCATACAGCCAGTCCCACTCTGCTACTCTACTACTTATTTGAAGAGGCTAACATTATGGGAAGAAATTTAATATTTTACTCTTCAGTCCAACTCCTAAAAATCTGAGTGAAAGTGCCAAGTTACATTTGAGAATGAAAAGCCTTCAATATTTAGCAAGTCTGGGGAACATAGGAAGCTGAGAGATGTAAGGAACCCAGGGAACTCAGATAACTAAACAAGAATGTGAAGAAAATACAGCTATTTACTTATAATACAACTGTAATGCCAGTCAATTTCTTCCTACGGAGACTAATGCCTTAGGAAGTGTCAGAGAGCACGGAACAAGATGGTGGCTTAAGCAAAAAGCTCCAAGACTTCACAATTCCATTACATAAAAATTGCATGAAGTGTGTGTGTTTGTTTTGGGGAGGGAGGTTTACATTATGTTCATTACATTGCAAGTGCTTTTTCTCTTGATCGCACAGTAGTCTCCCTCATTAAGACTTACTAGAGGCACTACTGTCTTCTAGTATCAAGGACAGCAGATGAAGGAGTAAAGACTAAGAACCCAATAAGCTCAGGAAATATATAAGATGGCCATGAGATTTGCACCTACTTCAACATGAAACAAATAAAACAAACATCAGGTTTGCAACGTTCTCTCCACCAAGGCTTCAAAAATGGACAAAGAAAACACCTAGACAAATTAGAGGATTGGGCCAAAAGAAATCTGATGAGGTTCAACAAGGACAAATGCAGAGTCCTGCACTTAGGACGGAAGAATCCCATGTACCGCTACACACTAGGGACTGAGTGGCTAGGCAGCAGTTCTGCAGAAAAGGACCTAGGGGTTACAGTGGACGAGAAGCTGGATAGGAGTCAACGGTGAGCCCTTGTTGCCAAGAAGGCTAACGGCATTTTGGGCTGTATAAGTAGGGGCACTGCCAGTAGATCGAGGGACATGATCATTCCCCTCTATTCGGCATTGGTGAGGCCCCATCTGGAGTACTATGTACAGTTTTGGGCCCCACACTATAAGAAGGATGTGGAAAAATTGGAAAGAGTCCAGCAGAGGGAAACAAAAATTAATAGGGACTAGAACACATGACTTATGAGAGGCTGAGGGAACTGGAATTGTTTAGTCTGCGGAAGAGAAGAATGAGGGGGGATTTGATAGCTGCTTTCAACTACCTGCGAGGTGGTTCCAGAGAGGATGGTTCTAGACTATTCTCAGTGGTGGCAGATGACAGAACAAGGAGTAATGGTCTCAAGTTGCAGTACGGGAGGTTTAGGCTGGATATTAGGAAAAACTTTTCACTAGGAGGGTGGTGAAGCACTGGAATGGGTTACCTAGGGAGGTGGTGGAATCTCCTTCCTTAGAGGTTTTTAAGGTCAGGCTTGAGAAAGCCCTGGCTGGGATGATTCAGCTGGGGATTGGTCCTGCTTTCAGCAGGGGGTTGGACTAGATGACCTCCTGAGGTCCCTTCCAAACCTGATATTCTATGATTCATTGCACAGGTTATGTCCCATATATTACTCAACGTGGGAGATTTTTCCATAAAAGATGGCTCTATAATCACCAACTGCCTCATTGGATAGAAGATTTGGAAAACTAAGCACATTACTACAATCTCACATTCATCTGTTTCCCAGTAGCTAGTGAGAGATTATCACTGCTTTCCCACAAGCCTAAAAAAGATGCTTTAGCTCAAGGCAGGTTTTCCTGCAGGTAGTCATTGAATTGTTCCCTATTTCGTCAAGTTCCAGATCTGAGGAGAGACAGTGGGCTGGATCACCTCTTGAGATGTGTGTTCTATGTTCAGTTTTAACATTATACTCTCCTGTTTATGATTTGGCAAACGATTCTGGGTTACATGGAGACCTACGGAGCTAGGTAAATCGGTCAGGCTTAATATGTTTGATCTATTATGTCTAAGGATAAGGAAGTACTCAGCTACAAATATCATGGAGACAAAAATCAGAAAAAGAAGAAAAAGGTCAGAAAACATTTTAATTTTTTTCTTTTTTTACTTCAAAGAAGCCTAAGACTTAACTGGATAAAACTGACAGATTTTAAGGCCAGTTATCCTGAAACTTAAACAAAGAGCTCCAAAAATATCACAAACTTTCCACTTCTGCTTTTATCATCTTTATACTCTACTTTAACCAGCCTTTTCAATTCTCCTTTGTACCTAAAATAAACTAAAAATAGTCAAAGGAGTAACATCAAATAAAGTGTACATATTTTCTGTCTCCACGACAAAAAAACACACCACAGATGCCATTTATGAAAGTATAAAGCAACTCAAGGATGGTAAGGCAAATATAAAATATGCACTTACACAAATATTTTTGCACGGGTGAGATAAGACCTTTATAGTCAAACTGGGGGTGTTTTCAGGCATAATTTATTACACTTCATGCAACTTACAGAAGGTTTTCTATTTCACATAAATCCCTGAAGTACAATCTTTATGTATACAAGCAAAACATGTCCCTTCGTGCTCATTTTATTTGCTTTAAATGCTCTTTTTGGACACTTTCAAGTCAAAAATCAATCCTACAGATAATATGTGCTACAAAAAGCAGATCTTCCTTTATAACTGTTAACAGTAACTTTTATAAACTTTGGAAATAAACTGATTTAATAAATAGTCTTGTAATTAATTTTTATAATTGAAAGTAAGATGCTCAAGTATGCAGTCAATTGTTTGAGTTTTCCTGGAGAAGATTCTGTCTACCTTTGTTCAGTAAGGGCAGAGACAGTGCAAACTGCCTCCATAAATTACATCAAAAAGGAACGTTAGCGAATTTTTTAAAAAGCAGGGTTTTTTTCTCTCAGAGGGCTGCCAGTGCAGCACTAACCATAACTTCCCCCTTTATGGTGTGCTGGGAAATTTGTAGGCAGTCTTTTTAGGATCATGATTCTATAGTCTGTGACTCAATGGCTACACTGACCACAGCCAATAACTTTAGGATTTTCTACCACAATAAAGTGCCCCCTTCCCTCTTGCACTTGCTGCTTTGGTTTCTTTTATTGAACCTAAACATTTTAGAGTCTCAAATCACCAAGTTTACAGCATGTTATTTGTCAGACTGTAGAAACACAAATGAAATAACCATATCAGTAAAGATGTTAACAGAGTTTGACTGAACTCTCACGCATTGCAATGAAGATTCTTTTCGTGGAAATGATGGCAGCAGAGAAGAGCATGCCCTGCATAGCAAGTTCACACGGCATACATTTACAAAGCTACCAGAAAAAGTGAATACTGGGTCACAAAGCAGGTCACCTGAAAACTCTGCATTATACAAAATATGAACTGCATGCACTCAAAAGTCATCCAAATTACGTAAAGCCTCACACCAGAGTAACCTCACTGGGGTGAAAATCACTTTGTTTAAATTATGCAGGCAGCCCAAAATGCTTCAATTCATTTTAGGTACTGTACAAAGTGAATTAGATGCCTTGATTTAAATACATGTTCACGGGTCTCAGGTCACACAGGCATGTGGAAATCCCTGGTACAGTTAAGGGGTACAGAGGCCAAATATTCAACTATAATACAATGAATACACCAAGAGACTACCGAACTTCTATGAATCAAAGGCACCTGGGTCCAAAACGCAGGATACAAAACACGTGAACACATACCCTATTTACAAGTTGAGCAGGAAGGAATCATTAGGTCTCATCTACGCTAGAAAATGTAACAGTTTTTCCAGCTGCAATTTAGCTGTTTGGCATCATGGAAACCTGCTCTGAACAGGATTAGATAAGGACACCTAAGCACCGTCTACATATCATTACTACCACCATCGCAGCTTCACCATTTCTGGACAATAGATACATTTTCTAGTGTACATGTACTTAGTCTGAACTGGCAAACTTCATAGCCACAATTCACAGCTGGTGCAACTCCAGTGGTATAACAAAGATAGAAGCTACAGTAAACATAGGACTTGGGTGTTTCTGAACCAGTGTGTCATCTAATCCTGAGCAGAGTAGGGTTGAAGGACATGATAGTAAGAACGCCAGCGGATGCATGTGCCTTGTCCACACTGCAGTCCCACTGGTGGAATTGCACAAACGTTTTCCTCATAACCAGCTTTCCCTCCTATAGGATAGTTTGGAATCAGGCTTGATCCTGCTGGAGAAGTTTGTCTGTGAAGTCCACCAACTTGGTGTAGGCAAGAAAGTCATACTTCACAAACAGCGCCAGGTAATTCGAAATACGAAACTGAAAACTTGCAGAGGAAAAAACCTTGCAACTTAGAATGTCCAGGCATTTGCCCTCTTTATCCACCAGGATGGAAAGTAGGTGTTGCTGACGGGCCCGTTCCATCGATGCCTGAATGAAGAGGGAATTGGGTGGGGGAGGTAAGAGAATAGAAACTCAGACCCCTTTGGAGGCACGTAGTACCTCTTTTCCACCCCTTTAGGAGTGGGTTTACTGGTGGCTGGGGTGTAGCAGACAGTCCAGGCTGGATGAAGGATGGCCTCATTGATTGATAGGGCAACTCTGGCCAGTACCCAGACATGCAAGATGTCAAGTAGCTGGGTGTCGTTTATTTTGCACTTCCTCCAGTGGGATGTCAAGAGCACCAGCCACCCTACACAGCAGTTCTTGGAATTGTCAGTCATCATTAAGGGGTAAGAAGGGAGTCGAAGACACTGCAGCATCTGGGGATAATGAGGGGAAACAATCCGATTCCAGCAGTACCACTGGAGTGAGGCTAAGTGGTGCATCTTCTAAAAGCAGTTAGGAAAGTCTATTCAATGATGGCCAAAGGGGGGAGGATTGGAGAGACTTCACAAGCAAAGTGGGAAGGTTCCGACGCTGAATACTCTAGCCAGGATCCCCAGTACAGCCGTTCCAGTGGATGCTGAAAAGGGTCTCATGGAGCAGGGTACCAATGACCCCGCTACTGGGTAAAGGGAGGATATTGCCATTGAGCCGGCAGGGCCTTGGGGTAGTCACACTGTCGGTAAAGGAGGGGCGGACCCTGTGCCCCATCCAAGTCCTCTGACCCTAAGAAATCAGAAGCCAGTTCGACTGATGGTGCTAGCAGAACTGCAGGAGCCTCAGAGGAGCGGGCTGGAATACAGCTCGAAGGAGGCAAGTCTAGTGTAGGGGAACACATCCTCAGAAGAGGTGATGGTTTATGAGGGCATGAAGACCTCACCCAGCTAACACAAACAGTTCATGAAGCACGGGGCTGACTCTAGTCTCCTCAGTGTCAGCAGTACATGCTCCTCAGTTGGAACCAACTGGAACTGGAAGGGAGGACTGCCTTGAAACCAGAGATTACTTGACCTCAGCAGAGCCAACCCAGAAGGAGTACAATGTTCAGTGGACGAAACTGATGGTCTGTGCAGCTTTTCATCATCCTTGTGCACCATGGAATGTGCCACTTCTCCATGGCTGGAACTTGTGGATGGAGCAGTATCCTTCTTGGGCCTGAAAGGAAGACTTACTGCCATGCTTATATGCAAGCTTCCTTGCTTCACAGCTAGGCCCCAACATGGGGTCCATAGTGCTGGTACCAGCGGAACTGGTCTGAAGCTCTGCAAGAGGAGGCATGCTCTTAGATTGCTCAGACCTATGTACAGGGGGTTTCTCCAACCTGAATCTAACTGCAGCCTCATGGCAACCTCCATGAGGTGCTTCTTGAGGCAGAGAGCCTGGCCTTCTTGGGCACAGGCTGGGAAGGAAAGGCAGATACTTCACCTGGATGCAACATGGACCTCTCCCATGGAGTAAAGACAGCATTGGTGCTCATCACTGACTAAGAATGAGCAAGAGCAGAAAGCGCAGATCTCAAACCCCGGCATCTTCAGCATAATCCATTACTCAGGCATGGGTGCTTGGGGGCAGGGGGAGACCTGTGAAAATGGAGTCCCAAAGTCCTTCAAACCCTAAAAACTACTACTAACACTAAAAATACTATAAAAACAACAAAATACTAACAGGAATGAAACAAACAGTCTTTTTTTCAGATTGTAGAAGTGGGTCACGAGGACAAGAGAACAGAAGAGGCTCCAAATCAGACCACGTGGCGATGAGAAGGAATCAAGGGCACAGCTGGTCCGCCCTGCCCATTATCAACTCAAAAAAAACCATGAGGAGGAGCAAGGGCACATGCACAGACCAACGGACGCTACTACTTTTAAAACCTCTGGCTCCAGGCACATGGTACATGCTTTTAACCCTCAGTGGAATGCAACAGAGCCCATCACTCCAAGGAGAATCTGAAAAATAAAGGAGTGCCTGCTAGTTGGCCCCTAGCAGCCACATTGGAGCCTATGTACTCCCAACACCTTACTTCTTCTCCAGCAGAAACAGGAGTAGCAGTTCTGACAAAGATAAAGATACACCATGTTACTGCCCACCACTACTTCAACTCCCTGAGAAGTACAGCAAAAATTTTTATTAATTATTATTATTATTGTGGGTGGCAGCCTGGTCCAGAACCCATAGATCTGGGTAAGAGCCAGGAGTTCTCAAGGTCCATTCTTTGGCTGTACCACGAATTCACTGTGTGGCATTGGGCAAGTCACTTCCCCTCTCTATCCCTTAGTTCCTCATGCTGTAAAATGGCTTGAATGATACTGCCTGTTCTCCATCCCAGAGTTATGAACATAGTTGCTTTTACAGTGCTGAGTACTATACTATTTATTACAGATCTAATGATTGTATGTAAATGTAAAAATACTGGACTCATGAGTTCACAACACAATTTTAGGAATTTACTTGAATCATAGACACTCATCATCTCCTAACAATCTAATTAGCCAATGTTTGTACAATGCTATGAACATATAAACAATTATGTAAGGTCAGTTATTAATTTTCCATTAGTATGGATATTTCAAAATAGTGACAGCAAATGTTTCCCTCTCAAGCCAGAAAATGTTAGCTCATGTTGAAACCACTGAAAACTCCTCTATGCCAGTCAAAACTGACCCCCAAACAAAAAGAAAAGGAGTACTTGTGGCACCTTAGAGACGAACCAATTTATTTGAGCATAAGCTTTCGTGAGCTACAGCTCACCTCTTATTTGAGCATAAGCTTTCGTGAGCTACAGCTCACTTCATCGGATGAAGTGAGCTGTAGCTCACGAAAGCTTATGCTCAAATAAATTGGTTAGTCTCTAAGGTGCCACAAGTACTCCTTTTCTTTTTGCGAATACAGACTAACACGGCTGTTACTCTGAGACCCCCAAACAAGCATCCTAACCCAGCATGCTAAACTCAGTGAAATACTGAAATCCACAGCTGTGTACAGCAGTAGTGTTATGCATCTGACAGTTTTATTTGTGTAACAGTTTATGCTTTCATTATGTTCTGTCATTTGCTACATGGAATTTGTGTTTAAGAGGATTCCACTGTATCATATCTAAGAGGTTTACAACAAAATCCAAATAGCTAAACTCTAAGATGCACTGCATTACTAGATTTAAGGGTTCACAGTAACATGTTGTAGCAATGCTACCTACATTAACCATCTTTTCACAAGGAGTTTCACCAATAAACTATATAAATTGCACCTGAAAAGTTATCTTAAGCATGGATAAACCAAAACAGCAGAGAGGAAAGGTTCAATTGTGGTAGGAGCCAACCTAGTCGTTTGCATCAGATATTGAAAGAAATGTGTCAAATTACTACTTGTTTTTTTACATCCAAGTAATGAAATGTCAAATAATTAACTAAAATAACAATATTCTAATATTCACAAGATCTCAAGCATTTCATTTTCTATTTTCTATTTTAGGTCACAGACAAAATAAGATTAAACTGGCGACATATTATTTTGAAAACAGTAAGGGATGATGGGATATAGTAAGACTTTCTTTACTCTAACAAACCTAGTGACAGATTTTAAAGCCAGAAGAGATCATTGCCGTCACCTAGTGTGACCTCCTGTGTATCACAGGCCACAGAACATCACCCACAAGTATCTGCATCAAGCCCAAAACTGCTGTTTGAGTTGGAGCAGATCTTCAGAAATCTGAAGACTTTGAACCCAGGAAAATCCACCACAATGCTCAGTAATTTGTTTCAATGACAAATTTCCCTCATGCTTTAAAAAAAAAAAAAAAAAAACACACTTAATTTCCATTTTTATTTTTCTTGCTTCAACGGCCAGCCACTGGATCTTCTTACACTTCTGTCTTACTAAATTAAAGAACACTATAGGAAATTCTCTTCCTTGTAGGTACCTTTAGACTTAAGATAATTACATCGCATCTTAACCTTCTCATGGTTAAGCCACAAATATTTACAGCTTCTTTAGTCTCTCATTATAAGGAAGTTTCCAAGAACCCAAATAATTCTCATGGCTTTCTTTGAGCCCTTTCCCAATTTTATAAATGTATATTTTGAAGTTTGGCTATCAGGACTGGTCACAATATTCCAGTCATACTGTCACTGATGCTGTAGATTGAGGTAATAATATCATCACAGATTCATAGATTCCAAGGCCAGAAGGGACCATTGTGACCACAGAGCAGGGGTGGCCAAATTTACAGATCCTCCAAGCCACACACGATAATCTTCAGAAGTCTGAGAGCTGGGTGCACCTATGGCAGGGTGGTGGAGCTCAGGGCTTCAGCCCCGTGGGAGGTGCCTGTTGGTGCTCAGGGCTTCAGCAAGAGTGAGGCTGAAGTCTGAAGCCCCGGCAGGCGCCACCTGTGGGGCAGAAACCCTGAACTCACCCCTCCTCCCCAATCTGGTAGGTGGAGAGTGGCGGGCATGGTGGGCTCCAAGAGCCACACTAACTATAAAAAAGAGCCGCATGTGGCTCGCGAGCCCCAGTTTGGCCACCCTTGTCATGTAGTTCAACCTCCCGTATATAACACTGGCCAGAGAACAGCCACAAAATAATTCCTAGGGCAGAGCTTTCGAAAAAAAACAAAATCCTGATTTAAAAATTGCCAGCGATGGAGAATCCAATGTGAACTTTTGTACACTGTTCCAATGGTTAATTACTCTCACCATTAAAAGTTTACACCTTATTTCCAGTCTGAATTTCTCTAGCTTCAACTTCCAGCCATTGGACCATGCTATACCTTTCTCTGCTAGACTGAATAGCAATCATCAAATAATTATTCCCCAAATAGCTACTTATAAATTGTAATCAAGTCATCCCTGAACCTTCTCTTTGTTAAGCTAAATAGACTGAGCTCTTTAAAGCTCTCTCTCTATAAGACAAATTTTCTAATCCTTTAACCATTCTCATGGCTCTTCTCTGAACCCTCTCCAGATCATCATCCTTCTTGAACTGTGAAGACCAGAACTAGACACAGTATTCCAGCGGCGGTGACACTAGTGCCAAATACAGAGGTAATATTACCTCTCTCATTCCTACCTGTGATTCCCATTTATGCATCCAAGAATCACATTAGCCGTTTTGGCCACAGCGCCACACGGGGAGCTCATGCTCAGCTGATTATCCACTATCATCTCCAAATCTTTTTCAGACTCACTACTTCCCAGGACGGAATCCCCCCCATCATGTAAATATGGCCTACATAATATTATCCTAAGTGTATGCATTTACATTTAGCTGTATTAAAATGCATGTTGTTTGCTTGCGCCCTGTTTCAAGTGATCCAGATTGTTCTGTATTGGTGACCTATCCTCTTCATTATTTACCGCTCCCCCGCAATTTTTGTGTCACCTGCTAACTATTTGGAATGATTTTACATTTTCTGCCAGGTCACTGATTAAAAAACGTTAAATAGTATAGACCCAAGAACCAATTCCTGCGGTACCACACTCCCACACAATGATGATTCCTCGTTTACCATTCTGTTTTAAGACCTATCAGTTAACCAGCTTTTAATCCACTTAATGTGTGCCAATCAACATGTTAAGCAGGATCTGGACCAACTAAAACCAGGAAATTCAGAATAGAACCGTCTATTCCACACACAAAATCCATATGACCAAAACGTATTATAAATATGTTTTATTCTTGCAGCATAGTCAGAAAAATTATATCACTACATTACAGCACCATATTATAACCTCAATAGGCCTTTTCTACACTAACCTTTCTTCCCCAAAAATATACCAGCGATACTATCACTAGTGCAGCTTCATAGGTTACAGCGACAACGGGAGCACCAGTGTAGACAAGGTGCCATGGCCATCAGCTTTTTAACCACCTTGTCATCTAGAAATTCTCTAAATTAGGTTAGATGATACAGAAGTCAGAATTCCAGAAACTGGTGTATAATATCGTTGTCACTAGTAGTAGCAATGGCATGAAATTTTAGGGAGAAAAAGCCACGGCAGACTTTTAAATGTAAGCTAAAATGTGGTTCTGTAACTTGGCTATAAAATGAGTATTTTCTGTCCACACAGCTAACTCTACTCCAACACAATGTTACTCTGTTTTTAATCCAAGGATAGCCCTTTTATCCACAGATGTCGCACTGGAAGCTCATATTCAGTTGGTTATCCATCGTGAGTTCAAGTCCTTTTCAGTCACTGCTTTCCAAAACAAAGTCTCCCATCCTGTAAGTGTGATCCAGACCTTGGTGGAACCATTTGATAGGAAGTTTTCTTACCTCTGAAAGGTATTTCCTGCAGAGCAGTCTCATTATCTACCTTCAAAATTCTCCTCAAAACTCTCCTTTACCAGGATGCCTACATAAACCTTGACATGGGTTATGCTGCTGGCATACTGCAACACTGCCTATCATGCTGACCAATATTGTGTCATTGTTTACTTGTACTCCCTTGTCTACACCCATCTGTTCTCTCATCTTATACTTTGATGGTACGCCATCAGGGCCAGGACTCTGTTTTTGTTCTATTTGTAGTGTCTAGCATAATGTCGTCCTAGACCATGATTGGGGCTCTCAGGTACTACGGTAATACAAACAAACAAAATATAAATGCTCTGTCATGAATCATGATGACAAGAGAATTAATCTAGGACGTGTCCTCTCTCTTCTTACTTCTACAGCTGCGAATTGCAATGTATTTGCCATAAAGAGATATTTACAAGCTGAGAAATGATACATCTGGATGGAATGAAGCTGGCTGATGAACCAAGAAAATGTCAAAAGAAAAGGAGTACTTGTGGCACCTTAGAGACTAACGAATTTATTTGAGCATGAGCTTTCGTGAGCTACAGCTCACAGCTGTAGCTCACGAAAGCTCATGCTCAAATAAATTCGTTAGTCTCTAAGGTGCCACAAGTACTCCTTTTCTTTTTGCGAATACAGACTAACACAGCTGTTCCTCTGAAACCAAGAAAATGTCCACTCTCAAACTTAGAATAAATAGCTTTCCTCCAGAAACTTCAAATTACAAGCCACTAACAGAGACTATCCTCAAATAGACATATTTCAGAAGCAGGACAGGAGAAACAGAATATTGGTGATACAACTAGCATTAAACCAGAATACAAGTTAAGGGTAAAGCATTAAAGACTGCACTTCTCTATCAGAGAAACATTATTTAGTTATATATAGGTAAGAAAAGCTTTCTTTTTCTATTTAAGCAGGAAGGGCACTCTCTAGCTAGAGGGGATCAGCACAGCATTCCTGGCATATATAGCAGGTTGGGATTACTTCAAGAATAGAGGTTTGAACAGGTGACATGTTTGGTTTGGCAGGAGCAGAGGAGAGATTCTTCCAGAATCATTTTGGCTGTCCCAAAGACCTTCACTATCAAAGAAATCTGTAAAGAAGAAGAAGAGGAGGAAATTAACCATGTCTGCAAGAGCAAGTTACTTTTTCGCATGTGAGTCTAAGGCGGATTGGTTGTTGAAGACTGCTCATCACTGGCTTCAAGCTGAGGTTGAGGAGAACCTAGAGATTAGTCTGGCATGAGAGCCAATGACCTCTAGTCAAACCAAGATGAAAACCTTCACCACAAAGGAAGGACAAACTGGGAATTGGTCCTGCTTCGAGCAGGGGGTTGGACTAGATGACCTTCAGGGGTCCCTTCCAACCCTGATATTCTATGATTCTATGACATATTAGTTTTTCTGTTCATAGAATCATAAAATCACACAAGTTTAGGGTTGGAAGAGACCTTAGGAGGTCATCTAATCCAACCCCCTGCTCAAAACAGGACCAATATCAAATAAATCATCCCAGCCAGGGCTTTGTCAAGCCGGGCCTTAAAAATCTCTTCAGGATAGAGATTCCACCACCTCCCTAACTAACCCATTCAAGTCCCTCACCACCCTCCTAGTGAAATAGTGTTTCCTAATATCCAACCTAGACCTCCCCCACTGCAACTTGAGACCATTGCTTCTTGTTCTGTCATCTGCCACCACTGAGAACAGCCAAGCTCCAACCTCTTTGGAACCCCCCTTTAGGTAGTTGAAGGTTGCTATCAAATCCCCCCGACTCTTCTCTTCCGCAGACTAAACAAGCCCAGTTCCCTCAGCCTCTCCTCACAAGTCATGTGCCCCAGCCCCTGATCATTTTCATTGCCCTCCTCTGGACTCTCTCCAATTTGTCCACATCCCTTCTGTACTGGGGTGCCCAAAATTGGACACAATACTCCAGATGTGGCTTCACCAGTGCCGAATAGAGGGGAATAATCAATTCCCTCGACCTACTGGCAATGTTCCTATTCATGCAGCCCAATATGCTGTTATCCTTCTTGGCAATAAGGGCACACTGCTGACTCATATCCAGCTTCTCACCCACTGTAATCCCTAGGTCCTTTTCAGCAGAACTGCTGCTTAGCCATTCGGTCAGCAGCCAGTAGCGGTGCATGGGATTCTTCCTGCCTAAGTGCAAAACTCTGCACTTGTCCTCCTTAAACCTCATCAGATTTCTTTTGGTCCAATCCTCCAATTTGTCTAGGTCACTCTGGACCCTATCTCTACTCTCCAGCATATCTACCTCTTCCCCCAGCTTAGTGTCATCTGCGAACTTGCTGAGGGTGCAATGCATCCCATCATCCAGATCATTAATAAAGATGTTGAACAAAACCAGCCCCTGGACCGACCCCTGGAGTACTCCGCTAGATTCTGGCTGCCAACTAGACATCGAGCTGTTGATCACTACCCATTGAGCCTGACAATCTAGCCAGCTTTCTATCTACCTTATAGTCCGTTCATCCAATCCATACTTTTTTAACTTGCTGGCAAGAATACTGTGGGAGACAAAAGCTTTGCTAAAATCAAGGTATATCAAGTCCACCGCTTTCCCCATATCCACAGAGCCAGTTATCTCATCACAGAAGGCAATCAGGTTGGTCAAGCATGACTTGCCCTTGGGGAATCCATGTTGACTGTTCCTGATCACCTTCCTCTCCTCCAAGTGTTTCAAAATGGTTTCCTTCAGAACCTGCTCCATGATTTTTCCAGGGACTGAAGTGAGGCTGACCGGTCTGTAGTTCCCCAGGTTCTCCTTCTTCCCTTTTTTAAAGATGGGCACTGTATCTGCTCTTGTTCAGTTGTCTGGGACCTCCCCCGATTGCCACGAGTTTTCAAAGATAATGCCCAGTGGCTCTGCAATTACATCAGTCAGTTCCCTGAGCACCCTTGGATGCATTAGAACTGGACCCATGGACCTGTGCATGTCCAGCTTTTCTAAATAGTCCTTAACCTGTTCTTTCACCACTGAGGGCTGCTCACCTCCTCCCCATACTGTGTTGCCCAGGACAGCAGTGTGGGAGCTGATCTTGTCTGTGAAGTCTGAGGCAAAAAAAGTATTCAGTACTTCAGCTTTTCCCACATCATCTGTCACTAGGTTGCCTCCCCCTTTCAGGAAGGGTCCCATACTTTCCCTGACCCTTTTCTTGTTGCTAACATACCTGAAGAAACCCTTCTTGTTACCCTTCACATCCCTTGCTAGCTGCAACTCGAAGTGTGATTTGGCCTTCCTGATTACACCCCTGCATGCCTGAGCAATATCTTTACACTCCTCCCTAGTCATCTGTCCAAGTTTCCATTTCTTTTAAGCTTCCTTTTTGTGTTTAAGCTCACCGAAGATTTAACTGTTAAGCCACGCTGGTCTCCTTCCATATTTGCTATTCTTTCTGCACATCAGGATGGTTTGTTCCTGCACCCTCAATAAGGCTTCTTTAAAATACAGCTCTCCTTGTTAATCTTCATCTTTTCAGATATTTTCTTATGACGTGGCTGAACTAGCTGAACCATGGGAATACCCCTAATTCAAGAAAAATGTTGAAACAAGAGACAGCCAATCACTCATGTTGTTCTCTCTGTGTGAGGCAGAACATAACCAAGGAAACTAACAGGTGTTTTGAGACAACCTAGGTGCATGCTCAAAGTTCTGCAAATTCACTGGATTGCTTGTGCCTGTTCCAGTGAGACCATAAATGAAAATCCCACTATTTCAAGGCTGTTCTCTTTGAGCACTGCATTGGATAAAATGTGCACATCATTCAGGATGATAATGCCAGTTAAATCATTTGATTGTACCCAGCTGAGGTAGGTAGGATTTAGAGTACAAAGGATTGATTTAATCACTGGCTGTACGTCCAAGGAGTAAATACAGCTTTTCTGTTAACTAGTGAGGATATGAGTAGTAGCTAACTGTTGCCCACCTTTAACTCAAGAGTATGCATTACAAAAACAAAATATTATTGAAATAGATGCAAGGTTTGTAAAATCAGCTATCAGGATTGTATTAAATGCTCAGAAATCAAGCAGCAGCCATAGGGAGGTTTGGTTTATTTACCTCAAGCGTACAACACACACACCAAAGGCAAGATTTTTCAAAGGCATAGACGGGAATTGGATGTCAAACTGCCATTTGTGCATTTGAAAATATCCTGAAACTCTCACGAGGAAGTCCCATAACCCTAAATTGTCCACTAAACAATACAGCAATCAAGCTGGACACAACAAGCGTAGTTAAATCTGCAACGCAGTTTCCATTCTAACCCTGCTTTAACACGCTCAGATCTTAACACATTTACCCGTTCTCCATCCTTGCTTCACAGCTCAAAGGTATTTTTTTAAGTTTGAATCCCAGACTCATCTTTGGCAAATTTGGAACAAAGATGGAGATTTAGATATACACTTGAATGATTTAGTAAAAAAAATCTGACACCTTTTTGTAGGTAAGATAACTGAAAAATTATTGGACTGTTAAACTGTAAAACTGGTAGGTAAATAACTTAACCATATGTTCACTTCATTTATGTCTGGACAGGAGGGTTGGGGTGCAGAAGGGGTGAGGGCTCCAACTGGGGGTGTGGGCTCTGGGGTGGGGCCAGGGATGAAAAGTTTGGGGTGCAGGCTGCCCGGTGCTGTAATGGGGAGAGAACGCCTCCCAGCTCTCTCTCCCCGCAGCAGCACCTCGGTTGGAGGAGGAGGAGGGGCATCTTTCCCTGCTGCGGCAGCTGCGGCGCTGGGGCTGTGGGATAGGAGCCTCCCCTACAGTTGCAGCAGGTCTGGGCCAGGCTGGGTTGGGACTAGGAGAGGGGTGCGTCTCCCGATGCAGTGGCAAGTCCATGACTGGGCTGGGTTAGGGCTGCAGCGGGGAGAGATTCCTCTCCTCCAGCCCCGGACCCAAGTGCCTGTGCAGCATTTAATAGGCAGCCGCACAGCTTAGAGGGAATTTAGGCGACAGGGGATGGACCACTTGATGATGACCTGTTCTGTTCACTCCCTCTGAAGCACCAGGCATTGGCCACTGTCAGAAGACAGGACACCGGGCTAGATAGACCTTTGGTCTGACTCATTATGGCCATTCTTATACCATGTCACAGCTCTCCTGGGCCCAGCAAGCCTCCCCATAGCACCCTGATGGGGAGGAATTGCAACTCCTTTTCACACCAAATGTCACTCATGTGGCACCCCTAAAACACAAAGGGAGCTACCATTAGAGAGCCATCTAAATATATACATTAAACTGCCTCTTTAGCTCATATATATAGTTTCAACTGCTTGTATTGTATTAAAAATGTCAGCTGCAATTACTATACTTTGTTTCTCTACCTTGGATGGCTAATACCACTCTACCAAACAGCCTAATCCCACTGTGCCTTTTATGGATAAATTTGCCAACCTCCCTCTCAAAGGACTCCTGAATGCAAGGATTACAAAGATGAGGAGAGACTCAAGGCTTCACAGATTAGAAATTAGCCTCACTAATTTGTACCAACAAGACTGTCTCATTTTAGCTACCACTGGAGGATATGAAAGCAACCTTCATGGTGATTAACCAGTCTTAATACTGAGTTTTTCGGGGGGGAAAGGGGGGAATTAACACCATACTGAAAGGTACCAGCCTTATTATACTATGCTTTGAAATGTTGTATCCTCATGCCCACCCTGACTTGAAAGCTTTCCCCACCTTTTATTTAAAGCAACACAAAGTTATACAGTTTAGCTCCCACCTCTTCCCCTCCCCTCCCATGCTGTTATGCCAACAGAGATATTTTAACAGCTTGGACTTTTCCCTCTCCTGAAATCTTGTGGCAATCTCAACACTAATTTCATTTGCATTACTGATACTTAGCTGCCAAATGGCATGCCATCGTCTCCTCTCATTTCACCACAATTATTTTTTTAAGCATTTCAATTTAAGATTTTTTTCAAATAAAGATTTACTATTCTGCTTCACTCAGGGTGATTTAATTGATGAGATGCAGCTACTTCTACCCTTATGGTGCTTTATACAAATAAAAGGCATCACCAAACCTCATCCCAACAATGACAACTGATGCCAGGGAGAGTGAAATGCAAAGTTCCACTGAAAGGCCTGCCCCTGCTTATATACACATTATGGATTGTGAGCTCAAACCTCCCAGCTGACCTCCTCTAATAAAACGAAACACAGGAAGAAGGGTTCATTCTCTGAGCCTCTGGAGACAGCCTCTTCTCTACTCTCTTCATGATTATGGGTTGCATACATCAATCCCAAAATCAGGTCATCTGAAAGAATTTGCTGAGCACCGTTGTGGAAAGTGTTTTTATGGGTAACTTTAAAATCCTGCCAATTCATAGCATTTCAACAATTAACTTTTAGTTTTATGAAAGATTTTACACACATGCTTGCCTACTTTGGATCAAGCCATTTTCTTTCTCTATTCTCAATTAAGTAATCCAGCAGTGTTTACCTACAGAACAGTGGATGTAATAAGAGCTGGCAACTTATAGTTAACTTCCTCCTGCTTTCATTGTACCTTTCCTAACTTCAGTTCATGATTTGGTGTAACTTGATGGTGTGCGGGGTGGGGAGAGCCGGGGTTGCATTTGAAGGATTAGCTGAGCTTTCCTTTTCTTTTCACTCTCCCACCAGCTTTTTAAAAGATAAACAAGACAAAGGAGTCTCAAGAATAAGGACAGAACTGAATTCCCAAAGCATAACATTTCTCAACAACTTTTTAAAATAAAAGCCTAGCATTGTAAGACAGTCTTGCAAAATATTTCCTGGTTTATGTCTCCTCCAAAAAGGGAGATACAAGTTAATATCACAATTTCATTCAATATCCAGATCTAGCACTGATGTGTTACAGGGAAGCCAACTTCTTAACTGTGTATACTTGCTGTCACTAGAGGAGATTACAGTTAGAGCTGGGTACCTTCTCCAATAATGCCAAGTTTTTCCTGACTTGTCCTTTTCACTAGGGCAGATACTCTAGATTTTGGTCTAGATGGCTCAAAGTTTTCAGAGACTAATTTAAAACATACTTCTGATGGTGCAGTTGAAATATTTAAGAAAGGTCAGATTTTCCTCCTACAAAATTCTGTCTAGTACAATACGATGGCAGCTCCAACAGAAATCTGGGAGTGATCATGCACCTTTAGTTGACATTTGAGAATCACCAGGTGGCTGACAGTAAAATGGCGATTTATGATCTGTAGACAACATTATTTGAGGGCAACGGTCCCCATAGGCAGGCACTGAGACAGCACAGCATATCTGTAATTCTCTGAAGTTCACCCTAATCCAGTGCATTCTGGAGGCTTCAAATGCAATCTTTATGTGAGCAAGGCAATCTTGCATACCATTTACTTTTTAAAAGAATTTTCAAATTTTTTTTAATCAGTTTGAAAACGTTCCTGCTTCCTCTAACAGAGTAGATGGTCTCATTTACAGAAACTGACTGCATCTTCATGGTAATTCCAAAACAAAGACTAAGAATAAGTGTTTATAGATTTCCCCATCTCTCACTGTTTAGAAAACTGGGTCATTCACAAGACAGGATTTAGAGTGTGATACACACTTTTAGGAGGCTCAGCTAGACTTAACTACTAATTTCTTGTCTTTTCATTGTAATAAAAGCTTGAGGTGTGAATTGTTAAGAAGCCACTGTGAATCAAGCTGTATAAATCTCTCAGCTATCTACAGAAAACCCTAATTATTAAATCCTTCCTTTGGAAACTGAGCATATAATTTGGTCTACAAATGGAGAAAAATTCTCAGCAGTAGTGATTTTATAGTTCAGAGTAAAGAAAATTTAAATCTGCAAGAGATATCATTTTCTTTTCTTCAGAAGGAAAAATAATCTACCACTTGTAAAAGTTATTGATTTCATGCAGGCTAGCTAAACTGCACATTAATTAAAGTAATATGCCTGTTAAAGAGAGATAAAAGAATAAAAACTGCCTTTCACAATTTTAAATCCGCTCAGCTGGCATTGGGATGGCAGAGTTCAGTTTGGTTTTGCTGGATTTTTTTTTCCTTACTTCAAAACTAAAACTGGACTCATCTACCTTTATATGTACTATTGAAGAGATTCAAGCAAGTTTATGGGGTTGGGAGCAAGTTGCATTTAAGAAATCATAACTGAGCTTAATATTAAACATCCCAATTAAAGTCAAGTGTTGGAAATATGTACCTCTATTGGCCCTGATGTTTCAACCTCTTTGGCTGCAACCAAATGCACACTGATATACAATGGCTTGATGAAATACTGCATTAGTATCATTTGTAATGATTTTCATTCCACTCTTACATAACTTTCATTCGCACAATAATCCAAAATATCTTTAGTCACTCCAAAATTGAGGGGGTGCAGCAGCACCCATTAAAAGTTAATCAGAACACTCACACATGCTCAGACATTGACAATATTATTCTCCAAAGATTCCATCCACAGTGAGCACAGTCCATCATTACAAAGCTGTGTGCCAGCGAGACCACACATGCTCCACCACAGGGCTCAGCAGGATTTTTCCTGCAATTACTCCTCTCAGTTGTCAGGGGACACTGCAGTGCAAGAACTGAGACATTCTTTCCTGTGCTCTCAATTCCGCCCCCATTCTCTCTCCACCCCTCACTAGTGCCAAGCGAGCATGGAGGAGGAAGCAACTCAACTCTAATGCAAAGGGGTGAGGAATGCAAGGGATGGGACAGGAGCTGATGACAGACCACGACAGGGGCAGAAGTGGGTGGGAAGAGATTAGGAGAAGATGGCAGGGACATGCTGTTAGGACAGTGGTAGAAGAATCTATAACCACTACAAGACATGCCCCTCCACAACCTGGCACTGAACCCATGACTGATTAACCTCAACGTTCCTCTGCTGTCTAAAAGCCAGCTGTGAATCCCACCGGCAAAAATGCATTCTCCATTCCTTTCTAGAGGCTGGTCCACACTAGCTGCCAGTTACTCTATTAACTCAAGTGGTAGAGGTCTGTTCTGGGGGAATGAAAGGTCCCAGGCCTGATGATGAACCATATGGGGATCAATGTGTTCCACATGATGGAATTTTTATTTTATTTTTACTTTGCTTTCTGTTATTTCATACCAAAAACTACATAGTGCTGTGCTGCATATTACATACAAAAAGCTACATTAACACTATAGTAACATTACAAAGCCAAGCATTTAAAAGTTAGGAAATGCCAGAATTGCAGTTGTCCATGCAACTCAAATTCAGTCCTTTGTGCAAATGCATTATGATAGTCTAATTACACAGTTACATACTATTTCTTCCACAGCAACCTGCCATAGTCAATGCATGGAATGGACGATATTCATTTCCTAACTTCTGAGTGCTTGAATTTGCAACCTTCATGTTCTTTTACCAGGTTTTTTTTTAATGTAATAATATGTAGTACAGCACTGCTTTCTCTAGACAAAAATGACTGAAGCAAGTTAAGATACAATTCTCTAAAGCTAACCAGCAGCTTCAAATCAATAACAACTTAATTATTTGACAAAGATTATTAAATGATGCCATGCAAATTACCAGCAGCATTCTTCTTCCAAATTCAATGAAGTGATAATGGCATGATGTTATACTGATAGATGCCAAGTGCTTTACACTGAAACACTGGCACAGGCAATGTGGCCTTCAACTCTTGTTAAAGTAGCACATATTTTAAACTGAAGGCAGAAGAATTTACACATCTATTAGCCTCCTTTGATACTAAACTCAGAGAGGATAAGATAAGGTAAAAATGACAGTAGTCAGAGAACATTAAGACAAAAGAATCAAACGGTAATCTAAAAAACTAACTGGATGCAACTTCAGCAAAGTTGTATATATGGAGCAGCAATGCACACTAGAGAAAGAACACTGCATTAAAGGGCACTGTGGAACTTTTAGTTCACGCCAGCAGTTTCTACACAGACCAGTTAGTGCACAGCATGGTGGTGCACTCCGTGTAGACATACTTTTATTTACTTTCTAGCTGCAGAACATTTTGTATATTAGGATTCATTTTAGAGCCACTTTAAAAAACCTGATCTCAGAAACAAAAGAAACAATTCACTCCCTACCTGTTGATTCTGTTTCCATGCTTAGAATCCACCCTTATAGGCAAGATATTCCCTCATCACACCAATCTGAGCAAAAGGATTTTATGCACACACCACTCTTCTCTCCATGAGTTTCCCAGAGCAGTCCACAGAGAAGGCCTTTGTGCAATATGTGGAATCTATGTTGGCAGATCCCAGACACTCAGTACAAAAATGGTTGGCTGTTTCCCTGTAACTAAAATCTCAAAATGTTATCACTACAGATTTCAAATGTTGAATTAGACAGGTGAAGTACCTATGATAAGATTTATACAGCTGCTTGCTGCTCTTGATAATATGGCTGTAGATTTGGTTATAGTCTTAAACTTCATATTGTCTATAAAGTGGCATGGGGTCTTCAAAAAGCTAAATCAAGTGCCTTATATTCTGGATAAGTTCTGAGGATTTATTAATTTTTTTAAAGATACACTCTTGGGGACAATAACTGCCAGGTACAAATACAGCTGAGTAAGAATAAAAGATGATCTTAAATTGTATGCAGACAAATTCAAAAGTCAGAAAGTAGAAAATCTTACCAGAGGGGAAGCTACATTGGATCTCCACTGGAAACCTGAGTTAAAGAAGGTACTCTGATACACAAGCGCCAGCTTTCTCCTTTCCCTGGGGGTGCTCGACCTCTGTTCAGCCCCAGGCCCACCCCACCTCTTCACACTCTGGCCCCACCTCTTCCTGTCCAGTTCCGCTCCCTCCCCCGAGCATGACCCATTCCTGCTCCTCCCCACTCCACCCCCAGCACCTCCTGTGTGCTGCGGAACAGCTCATCACGCTGGGCGGGAGGAAGGGGGAGGAGTTGATCGACAGGGCCGCTGGCAGGCGGGACGTGCAATGGGGCAGGGGGAGGAGATAGCTGCTAGTAGGTGCTAAGCACCCACTCATTTTTTTCAGTGGGTGCTCCAACCATGCACACGACACTGGACATTCAACCCAGGTCTGTGGGACCCAGTAGGGTTGCCAACCCTCCAGGATTGTCCAGGAGTCTCCAGGAATTAAAGATAAATCTTTAATTAAAAATTATATCATCCAATGAAACCTCAAGAAATATGTCCCAAAAAAGTTGGCAACTCTAGGACCCAAGCTTGTGGACTTGGTGTTTCCAAGCCTGTACTTGAGCATCCACACTGCATTGTAAACCTGGGTATACAATTATTGGAACCAAGTCTCCCAGCTATGCTAATGCACCCATACTGTACTACTGCCTCAGGTCTGAGGCCTGATGTACGTCTACACTACAAAGTGACAGGGCTTAGACTCAAGTCATAGTGGGACTCAGGCTCTAATCCACCCCCCCAGAAGGGTCCTAGAACCCAGATTCTGAGCATTTGCTGACCCAAGTCAGACTAATTTGTGCATAGACAAAAAAGGGACTTGGATTCAAACATGAGTCAGAGCGCCAGCTTAGTGTACAGTGTAGACATAGTCAGACATACCCACCCAGAGAGATTTGAAACCTTGGTTCCAGCTATCACAAGCTAAAGCTATTTGAATGCAACAGAGTAAGAAGGCATTCACAGAACAAAGTAGCAAGAAACTCATAGAGGTCAAGAAACAGACTGAAAACTGAAAGGACATACATGTCACCATATTGAGTTGAGGTGGGACATAGTGGAGTGTCTCAAGAGTCAGTCTTTGACTTATTCCTATTTATTAGTGATCTAGAAAATAAGAGAAAATTAGCCACATGTGCAGATACTGGGAGGTGTGGCAAGGACTGAAATATGTAATCAATTTAAGAAAAGTGTATAAAATTGAATAATGGATTAGAAGAGATAACCTATAAAGAAGGACTACAGGAAGTATAATTATTTGGCCTAACAGTAAATATAGGGTAAGTATGATAACCATCTAATTAGTATCTACAAGGTGTAAACATCAAGGAGGGTAAATGAATATTATATAGTGGTCAAGAAGAAATGTGATGAAATTAAGCAAAGAAAAATATAGGTTAGCTATCAAGAGATAGTTCCTAACAATGAGATCTATTTCTGTAGGCTGTGGAACAGGCTGTCAAGTGAAGACATGGAAGTCCCATCACTTTAGTCAATTAAACTGGGTCTGACAAAGCACTGGAGAATACATCATCATATAGAACATTCTTTAACTGGGCCAAGTAATGAACTCAAGAATCTTCTTTAGCTCTACGTTTGTTATAAAAGTCTTGCTCCAAGTAGAAACAATTTTAGTGATGTTATCAAGTCTAAGTTGTGCTAGAGTAACAATCTGAAGCATGCTGGGGAAAATCTGGAGATGGACCCCAACTTTTGGATAACATAGAAAGATTCAAAACACAAGACTTGTGGCATTAGTAAAATACAAAAGGGGAGTGCTAACGCATGCATGTATCGAGACAAGGCAAAGCAGAGAGACTGCACCTGGAGCAGAGAGGACTGGATTGAAGATAGGGCAATTCCAAACCTTTATACTGTGGTTGCACTTTCCTTGATCAAGCATGGCAAAGCTCAGTTTGTCTGAACTGGATATCAGATTCAGCACTACCACCAATGCGTCCAGAACACAAGATTGTAAATGACCAGTTCTGATTTTCAAGTGTATTTTAAATTAAGAAAGGTAATTTAGAAACCTCTCAACATACTTAGCTTTAAATCTCTCACCACAGTCTGGGGGGGGTCACTTGAGGACATTGAGCACATTCTAACTGGCTCCCTCTGTGTACTTGGAGAATACTATCACTAAGGCTACATTTTAGTCACCGGTATTTTTAGTAGAAGTCATGGTCAGGTCACAAGCTATAAACAAAAATTCACGGCCTGTGACCTGTCCATGACTTGTACTATATACCCGACTAAATCTTGGGTGCTCCTGCTGGGGTGGGGCACGGTGGCCCGCGACTGCCCCAGCAGCGGCCAGCACGGGTGACCCAGGGACTACCCGAGCTGCTCAAGTGGCTCCCAGACCAGCAGCACCGGCCGCTGCAGAAGTCACGGAGGTCCCAGAAAGTCATGGAATCTGTGACCTCCGTGAGAAACTCGCAGCCTTAACTATCACACATGGTTCCTGAATACCAACCCTACTAAGACATAAGTGTGCACCTTCCAAACCAAACAAACAAACCAAACAAACAAAAACCAGATATCTGGAGATGTTACAATATTTAAGTACTATGAATTTCCAGTGTACCCTGGGGTCCCATTAGACTGAAAGCTGACATTTAAAGAGCACACATTAAGAAACTGAAAAAGGAAGTGAACTCCAGGAATTGTAAAAAGAAAAGGAGTACTTGTGGCACCTTAGAGACTAACCAATTTATTTGAGCATGAGCTTTCGTGAGCTACAATAAATTGGTTAGTCTGTACGGTGCCACAAGTACTCCTTTTCTTTTTGCGAAGACAGACAAATACGACTGTTACTCTGAATCCAGGAATTGTGTACTCCATAACAGGGCCGTCAGAAAATGGGGAGCTGACCCCAAAACATTGTGAGCAGTCTCACCCTGTGTTACTCAGCTGAGGAGTACAGTGCCCCAATATGGTCATGCTTGAACCATGCACACGAAGTTGATACCAAACTTAATCAATCCTGTAGGGTCATCACAGAGATCTTCACCCGCAATCCCACACTGTCACTGTACTGCTTTGTAGGGATTACACTTCATCAGTGAGGTGGAATGCCTTCAGTAAAATGGAGAGACAAAAAACAGAGCATAAGCCAAGACACCCCCTTCATGGACATTTTCCACACCCAAGAGGTTGAAGGGCAGAAAGAGCTTTCCTTCCGAAAATCCCTTACCCAAAAAATACCAGTGTGCAAGGCTATGGAGTAATGAAATGCCAGGAAATAACTATCTTGGAGAACCTGGTTCTTTCAAAACTCCTCCCTCCAGGCACTGACCTCAAAGGAAAACACTGGGGTACTCTAAATCAAGGAAGAGCTGGGGTGGCAAAGACTGGTGACAATATGACCAAGCAGAAGCTGAGGAACGATCCCAAATGTGAGTGTGGAAAGCCCAGGTGGACATTTGAACACTGCTTGATATAGTGCCTTCTGTTCACATCCTGTGCTCCCAAGGAGTATTGGATTTTGGCAGCACTTTTGGAGTGATAAGCTATGGTAACCACAGTCTAGATAATAAAATTGAAATATTCCTCCATTTTTCCCATCGCTATGAGAACTGTAGCTATGGGATTTCTTTAATCTTAAAAAAAGTTTAACTGTTTGTTTGGTTTTTTGGGGGGGGAGGGCATTGCGGGGGGATTCACACTTTTCTCCTACGTGTCTGGTGCTGGACTGGAAGTCTGAAGACTGACATCCTCAGGACACAGAGCATAAAGAAGCAATGAGATTATTCCACACTTTCCCACCAATGATGGGGTGTGGAGCTACTGAAATGGTTGACAGAAAAGTTCTTTCTTTGTGGCCTACTCAGTTCTTCACTTCTCTTCACTGCCAATCTGAAGGGAGGAGGCAAGTCACTACCAACTGTGTTGGTAATCTGTGTTTTTTTAATTTTATTTTATTTTTAAATATGAAATGAAGTTGGAGAGTTCTGAGTCCAATTCCTGGGATGTGTCTACACTGCTACTTTAGTCATTCAGGGGTGTGAAAAAACACCCCCAGAGCGATAAAAGTTTTAGTGCTGAAAAGCACCAGTACAGACAGAACTTTATCATCACTCATTCAGGGTGTCGTTTTTTGTTTGTTTTTATCGCCAGGAGAGCTCTTCCCCGACAATAAAGCATGACTACACTGCCCACATCACAGTGCTGCCGCGACCATGCTGTAACGTTGGCAATGTAGACATAATCTTAGTCTGCAGAGTAGTTATCAGATGGTAATAAACTGCCTTTTTGAATTAAAGAACAGCCTCAGGTCCAGAAGTTTCCTTGTACTGACCTAAAACATCCCAAGGAATAGTCTTATTTTCTAATTTCTTCCCCCCTTCAATCCTTGCCCTTTTGTATGTCCCCTCATGACTAGATTTCTCAGCTGCACACTCACTGTTTAATTTCCATCTTCCCATGCCAACTGAAAAAATAAGCTTATATCTTTTCATTCCCTATTACTAAACCACCCAGAAGCAAGGTCAGAACAGAAAACTAAACATCTGTTCATACAGAATACCATACAAAGAACAGTAACATGGTTTGCAAACAGCATCATGAGCCTTCTAAAAATTCCTCAATTGTCACTTTATCTCAAAACAAAGGGAGAAATATAAGGGATTCGAAGACAGTTGACAAAAAATTATTAGAAGCCCAGAGAGACTTGCATGAGCGAAGACTGGGACTCTTTGGTTTAGAATAAAGATGGAAAAGAGAAGATGTAATAGATGTTTGCAATATTGCTGTAGCTTTGTTTGTTCCAGGCAATGAGAACAACAAGGTGGGTTAGGCAATACTTTTTATTGGACCACTTTCTTCAGTGAAAGAGAGATGCTTTCAAGCTCCGCAGAGCTCTTCTTCGGGTAGCCTTTCACCAGCAGAAGTTGATCCAATAAAAGGCATTACCTTAACCACCTTGTACCTCTTGAGACATGATAGAGACATAGATGATAATCTATGGTTCAGAGAAGGTAAGTCAGGTGCTCTCATTTATCTCTTTTTATTATACAAAAACAGAGGGATTTTCTAGAAAGGGAAGTCTTGTTGGCATCCTTTCTACTTATCCTGCCTCGTTTACTCTGAGGAGGAGACAGAAAATGATCTTAGACACCACATGGCCCCTATTCCTAGTCGGTGGCACTGCCTTGTGGTTGTGAGACCAACTTGTGAGGTGCACCTTTAAGTCATGCATCATAATCCCTAAGCCCCTTGGCCTACCTCACGGAAGCATTGTTGCTTGAGAAAATCAGCTGCCCTCTTGCTGCAGCCACAATGGTGGGGATGGAGGAGCTGGAACCAGTTCTCCAGGGGTCCATTACATGCTTCCCAGAGGTGTGTGAGCAAGGGCCACAACAAATCTTGGGAGACAGGCCAGTCCTTGCCTACAGACAGCCCCCCAACCTGAAGCAAATACTCAATAGCAACCACACAACAAAAACACTAACCCAGGAACCTATCCTTGCAACAAAGCCCGTTGCCAACTGTGTCCACATATCTATTCAGGGGACACCATCATAGGGCCTAATCACATCAGCCACACTATCAGAGGCTCGTTCACCTGCACATCTACCAATGTGATATATGCTGTCATGTGCCAGCAATGCCCCTCTGCCATTTACATTGGTCAAACTGGACAGTCTCTACGTAAAAGAGTAAATGGACACAAATCAGATGTCAAGAATTATCACATTCATAAACCAGTTGGAGAACACTTCAATCTCTCTGGTCATGCGATTACAGACATGAAAGTGGCTATTTTACAACAAAAAAACTTCAAATCCAGACTCCAGCGAGAAACTGCTGAATTGGAATTCATTTGCAAATTGGATACAATTAACTTAGGCTTGAATAGAGACTGGGAGTGGCTGAGTCATTATGCAAGGTAGCCTATTTCCCCTTGTTTTTTCCTCCCCCCCCCCGCCGTTCTTGTTAAACCCTGGATTTGTGCTGGAAATGGCCCACATTGATTATCATACACAATGTAAGGAGAGTGGTCACTTTGGATAAGCTATTACCAGCAGGAGAGTGAGTTTGTGTGTGGGGGGTGGGGGTGGGGGGGGTGGGAGAAAACCTGGATTTGTGCCGGAAATGGGCCAACTTCATTATCATACACATTGTAAGGAGAGTGATCACTTTAGATAAGTTATTACCAGCAGGAGAGTGGGGTGGGAGGAGGTATTTTTTCATGCTGTATGTGCATATAATAAGATCTTCTACACTTTCCACAGTATGCATCCGATGAAGTGAGCTGTAGCTCACGAAAGCTTATGCTCAAATAAATTGGTTAGTCTCTAAGGTGCCACAAGTACTCCTTTTCTTTTTCCGAATACAGACTAACACAGCTGTTACTCTGAAACATATCTTCTCTCACTCTATGAGGGAGAAGCAAGTATACTATTTCATCTCTCTTCCTCTTCTCATCCTCTGGAAGATTTGCAGGCCAGACACCTAGAGGCATGAGCATGAAGAAAGGACATGTTGCTTGGTGCACTCCTCCAGAAGTAGTTCTTTCCATGGCCTACCTTTCAAGAGTACCTCTTGCTCCCAGCCTCACTTAACTGTTGCGGGGGTGCACTGAATCCAGCTCTCTTCTGAATGGTTCAAGTAGAAGGCCTTGCTCTGCTTGGCTGCAAAGGGGTCTGGCAGCAAGCACCTTCTTGGCTAGAACTGGGCAAATAACTTTTGCCAGGGTCAGCCATGCTGAACACTGATAAAGGTGCCTGTTGCACATGGGACTGAGTGCCCAAAGGTTGTCCATGCCTCACGCACAGCCATGGAGGCAGCCATGCACAGTAGTGTTGGTGGAAAACTTCCTGATCTCAGAGGCCTGCTTCTCTTTTCTCCAGTGTTCAGTCAATGAACCTAGGAGGGTTACTGTTCCTCCACCTGCTGGAGCCACTAGAGTCTGATGGAGAGTCCGAGAATTATATGTAGCTGGGTTGACATACTGAAAAGACTATGATCTGTCCCTGACCATTGGGAGGAATTGACACTAAAATACCTGGACTTGTTGAGAAGACAGAAAAGAGAAATGGTACTAAAACAATACCTCTGTGGTAATTTACCAGTGGTTTGTTTATGATGTCTCGTGCACTCCAGTTCTCATCTAACAGGGAGGGAGCCATTCATGCCACACACTGCCAACTCTTACAATTTGCTTAAGTCGCCCACAGTTCTTGAATACACAGCTGCTAAATCCTGAGTGCCAACTCCACCGAAAATTCTGAACTCCTTCTTGATAGCATTGCAGGTCAATAATAATCACTCTTTGATCTAAGAACAGTCTTATAAAGAAGAAATTGAAAATAATTTGATGTTTTGTCATTCACATTTATTTTCCCGTTTTTGTGGCAATCCTTCAATTTTCTTAAAGTATATGGTAATTTTTAACTACTGGTTTGGACAACAAGAAAGCAGGATGAATCATTCTGTGTATTTAAAGCCTACTTTCAGACAGCTTGAATCTCCTAGCATTTTGCTACAATTCTCAACCCAGAATTCTATTTTTTACATAACAAGGTGCAATAATTCATTTAGAGAAGCAATATGTTTCAGAGTTTAGGGAGTTTTAATATATATATTTTACCAAGTTTTATATCATTTTCCCCCTTTTAAAACTGCACACCCAGAATCAGTTGACTTGACTTTAGAGTTAAAATAGGGTGTCAGCACATGTGTATAAACATACGATATAAAAATAAAACTGGGCAGATGCATCAGAAATTCCCTGCAGCATACATTATCCTTGTTTTCCTCATCACTGCGTAGACAGCACATCTACTAATACAGTATTTCAGGAGCCAGTACTGCTCTTAGGGATAGAGAGGCCACACTGTTGGGTAGAAGCCGCCCTTGGCAAGAAGCCAACTCTTCCTTTGTGGGTATGTCTACACAGCTGGGCTGTGCCAACTGACTCGGGCTTATGGGGTTCAGGCTGTGGGGTTGTTTCACGGCTGTGAAGGCATTCTGGCTCAGACTGCAGCCTGAGCTTTGAGACCCTCCCACCTCGCAAGGTCCTAGAGCCCACGCTGCAGTCTGAGACCAGAAGTCTACACAGCAACGAAACAGTCCCTCAGCCTGAGCCCCATGGGACCGAGTCAGCTGGCATGGGTCAGCCACAGGTGGTTCTTTGTCATTGGTCATTATCTTTGAAAACTCATGGCAAATTGGGGGAAGTCCCGGACGACTGGAAAAAGGCTAATGTAGTGCCCATGTTTAAAAAAAGGAAGGAGGAGGATCCGGGGAACTACAGGCCAGTCAGCCTCACCTCAGTCCCTGGAAAAATAATGAAGCAGGTCCTCAAGGAACCAATTCTGAACAACTTAGAGGAGAGGAAAACGATCAGGTACAGTCAGCATGGATTCACCAAGGGCAAGTCATGCCTGACGAATCTAATTGCCTTCTATGACGAGATAACTGGCTCTATGGATGAGGGGAAAGCAGTGGACGTGTTGTTCCTTGACTTTAGCAAAGCTTTTGAGACGGTCTCCCACAGTATTCTTGCCAGCAAGTTAAACAAGTATGGGCTAGATGAATGGACTATAAGGTGGATAGAAAGCTGGCTAGATCGTCAGGCTCAATGGGTAGTGATCAATGGCTCCACGTCTAGTTGGCAGCCGGTATCAAGTTGAGTGCCCCAACGGTCGGTCCTCGGGCCAGGTTTGTTCAATATCTTCATTCATGATCTGGAGGATGGTGTAGATTGCACCCTCAGCAAGTTTGCAGATGACACCAAACTGGGAGGAGAGGTATCATAGAATATCAGGGTTGGAAGGGACCCCTGAAGGTCATCTAGTCCAACCCCCCGCTCGAAGCAGGACCAATTCCCAGTTAAATCATCCCAGCCAGGGCTTTGTCAAGCCTGACCTTAAAAACCTCTAAGGAAGGAGATTCTACCACCTCCCTAGGTAACACATTCCAGTGTTTCACCACCCTCTTAGTGAAAAAGTTTTTCCTAATATCCAACCTAAACCTCCCCCACTGCAACTTGAGACCATTACTCCTCGTTCTGTCATCTGCTACCATTGAGAACAGTCTAGAGCCATCCTCTTTGGAACCCCCTTTCAGGTAGTTGAAAGCAGCTATCAAATCCCCCCTCATTCTTCTCTTCTGCAGGCTAAACAATCCCAGCTCCCTCAGCCTCTCCTCATAAGTCATGTGTTCTAGACCCCTAATCATTTTTGTTGCCCTTCGCTGGACTCTCTCCAATTTATCCACATCCTTCTTGAAGTGTGGGGCCCAAAACTGGACACAGTACTCCAGATGAGGCCTCACCAATGTCGAATAGAGGGGAACGATCACGTCCCTCGATCTGCTCGCTATGCCCCTACTTATACATCCCAAAATGCCATTGGCCTTCTTGGCAACAAGGGCACACTGCTGACTCATATCCAGCTTCTCGTCCACTGTCACCCCTAGGACCTTTTCCGCAGAACTGCTGCCTAGCCATTCGGTCCCTAGTCTGTAGCGGTGCATTGGATTCTTCCATCCTAAGCGCAGGACCCTGCACTTATCCTTATTGAACCTCATCAGATTTCTTTTGGCCCAATCCTCCAATTTGTCTAGGTCCTTCTGTATCCTATCCCTGCCCTCCAGCGTATCTACCACTCCTCCCAGTTTAGTATCATCCGCAAATTTGCTGAGAGTGCAATCCACACCATCCTCCAGATCATTTATGAAGATATTGAACAAAACCGGCCCCAGGACCGACCCTTGGGGCACTCCACTTGATACCGGCTGCCAACTAGACATGGAGCCATTGATCACTACCCGTTGACCCCGACAATCTAGCCAGCTTTCTACCCACCTTATAGTGCATTCATCCAGCCCACATTTCCTTAACTTGCTGACAAGAATACTGTGGGAGACCGTGTCAAAAGCTTTGCTAAAGTCAAGAAACAATACATCCACTGCTTTCCCTTCATCCACAGAACCAGTAATCTCATCATAAAAGGCGATTAGATTAGTCAGGCATGACCTTCCCTTGGTGAATCCATGCTGGCTGTTCCTGATCACTTTCCTCTCATGCAAGTGCATCAGGATTGATTCTTTGAGGACCTGCTCCATGATTTTTCCAGGGACTGAAGTGAGGCTGAGTGGCCTGTAGTTCCCAGGATCCTCCTTCTTCCCTTTTTTAAAGATTGGCACTACATTAGCCTTTTTCCAGTCATCCGGGACTTCCCCCGTTCGCCACGAGTTTTCAAAGATAATGGCCAATGGCTCTGCAATCACAGCCGCCAATTCCTTCAGCACTCTCGGATGCAACTCGTCCGGCCCCATGGACTTGTGCACGTCCAGCTTTTCTAAATAGTCCCTAACCACCTCTATCTCCACAGAGGGCTGGCCATCTCTTCCCCATTTTGTGATGCCCAGCGCAGCAGTCTGGGAGCTGACCTTGTTAGTGAAGACAGAGGCAAAAAAAGCATTGAGTACATTAGCTTTTTCCACATCCTCTGTCACTAGGTTGCCTCCCTCATTCAGTAAGGGGCCCACACTTTCCTTGGCTTTCTTCTTGTTGCCAACATACCTGAAGAAACCCTTCTTGTTACTCTTGACATCTCTTGCTAGCTGCAGCTCCAGGTGCGATTTGGCCCTCCTGATATCATTCCTACATGCCCGAGCAATATTTTTATATTCTTCCCTGGTCATATATCCAACCTTCCACTTCTTGTAAGCTTCTTTTTTATGTTTAAGATCCGCTAGGATTTCACCATTAAGCCAAGCTGGTCGCCTGCCATATTTACTATTCTTTCGACTCATCGGGATGGTTTGTCCCTGTAACCTCAACAGGGATTCCTTGAAATACAGCCAGCTCTCCTGGACTCCTTTCCCCTTCAAGTTAGTCCCCCAGGGGATCCTGGCCATCTGTTCCCTGAGGGAGTCGAAGTCTGCTTTCCTGAAGTCCAGGGTCCATATCCTGCTGCTTACCTTTCTTCCCTGCGTCAGGATCCTGAACTCAACCAACTCATGGTCACTGCCTCCCAGATTCCCATCCACTTTTCCTTCCCCCACTAATTCTACCCGGTTTGTGAGCAGCAGGTCAAGAAAAGCACCCCCCCTAGTTGGCTCCTCTAGCACTTGCGCCAGGAAATTGTCCCCTACGCTTTCCAAAAACTTCCTGGATTGTCTATGCACCGCTGTATTGCTCTCCCAGCAGGTAGATATGCTGGAGGGTAGGGATAGAATACAGAGGGACCTAGACAAATTGGAGGATTGGGCCAAAAGAAATCTGATGAAGTTCAACAAGGACAAGTGCACAGTCCTGCACTTAGGACGCAAGAATCCCATGCACCGATACAGACTAGGGACCGAATGGCTAGACAGCAGTTCTGAAGAAAAGGTCCTAGGGGTTACAGTGGACGAGAAGCTGGATATGAGTCAACAGTGTGCCCTTGTTGCCAAGAAGGCCAATGGCATTTTCGGCTGTATAAGTAGGGACACTGCCAGTAAATCAAGGGACATGATCGTTCCCCTTTAGTCTACATTGGTGAGGCCTCATCTGGAGTACTGTGTACAGTTTTGGACCCCACACTACAAGGAGGATGTGGAAAAACTGGAAAGCATCCGGCAGAGAGCAACAAAAATGATTAGGGGACGGGAACACATGACTTATGAGGAGAGGCTGAGGGAACTGGGATTGTTTAGTCTGTGGAAGAGAAGAATGAGGGGGGATTTGATAGCTGCTTTCAACTACCTGAAAGGGGGTTCCAAAGAGGATGGATCTAAACTGTTCTCAGTGGTAGCAGATGACAAAACAAGGAGTAATGGTCTCAAGTTGCAGTGGGGGAGGTTTAGGTTGGATATTAGGAAAAAAATTTTCACTAGGAGGGTGGTGAAACACTGGAATGCGTTACCCAGGGAGGTGGTGGAATCTCCTTCCTTAGAAGTTTTTAAGGTCAGGCTTGACAAAGCCCTGGCTGGGATGATTTAGTTGGGGATTGGTCCTGCTCTGAGCAGGGGGTTGGACTAGATGACTTCCTGAGGTCCTTTCCAACCCTGATATTTTATGATTCTATGGACATACCTTGTATATGCTGTTCATTAAGTCACCAGCTGAGCTGAATGCTGAAATAACTCAATGAAAATCAGTTTTAATTTGTAGTCTGTATTTTAAAATATGATACTGCTATAATAAACTCAATTAGTAAAGACTGCTAACAGTCTGTAAAGATCAAGCAAAGCTTGCTGAAGACTTTTCTCAGATTGAATATATCTACTTAATGGATCCTTTATAGCACAACACCATGTTCCCTGCTGCTTGTTGTTTCTTTTTTAAACTTACCTTTGAAATATATTGTAACAGTAGCAAAGCTGTGTCAGACGAGAGTCTAGCAACACTTTTTTGTTTTCACAAACACACTATTCTTCTATTGTTACTCAATATGGATTTTAAAGTATTTTTATTATGCATTACAAAAGTCAGCAACAACCTAGAGAATCTGAGGAAATTGACAATATCAATTTATTGTGAAACAGGACAGCTACCAGACTAGAATCACGTCAGAGCAGAATTTCAATTAGGTCATGCAATATGTAGTGCACGAACGACATAGCCTGACTATCATATGTCAACATGCAGGTTTTACATGGCAGTGATAAACTTGCACTGGTTCAAGTGATACAATAACTGCGCACCTTTATAATTTATCCCTGCATTTATATAACACCTTATTTCATCCTGCAGGATTCCAAAATGCTTTACCCCTTTACAGTCACATTATTGGGATTCCCCTTTACTCCCTCCTCATAGGAGAGTGGAAATTTCTCCTCTTCCTCCTTTCTGCAACCAGAGCAGGTGATAATCCCCTTTGAAAGCAGTATTTAACACCTATCTGGCAGATGACAAGTGCTACAATCCAAGAGGATTAGCACAGTGAAGTCCTTTACTGTGGAGTGAAATTCACTGTAAGCAAAGTGAAGCATCTATGGCCCTGTCTATGCTATTCAAAGCATTTAACAGACACAAACACGGGGCATGTATACACTACCACTGTTACAGCGGCACTGCAGCCATGTCACTACAGCACTGCAGTGTAGACATTTCCTACACTAAAGGAAGGGGATTTTCCATCGATATCATTAATCCATCTCTACAAGAGGTAGTAGCTAGGTTGATGGAATAATTCTTCTATCGACCTAGCTGCATGTACACCAGGGACTAGGTCAATCTAACTACAGTGCTGAGGGAGTGAAATTGTTCACAATCATGAGTAATGTAACTTGGTCAATCTAATTTTTAAGTGCTTCTGTATCTTATCCCTGCCCTCCAGCGTATCTACCACTCCTCCCAGTTTAGTATCATCCGCAAATTTGCTGAGAGTGCAATGCACACCATCCTCCAGATCATTTATGAAGCTATTGAACAAAACTGGCCCCAGGACCGACCCCTGGGGCACTCCACTTGACACCAGCTGCCAACTAGAGGACTCAAGCACGTTCTTGCCGTGGAGGTTGGGAAGCTTTGAAGGCTCCGGATGAGGCTCACCAAAGCTTGGAAATAAGCGTCCGGCAGGAGGGCTCGAGCACGCACAGAGTCCAGGACTGCCCTGATGAATTCTAGTCTCGGGGTCGGTTCTAGCATCTAGTTCGCCACGTTGAGAAGGAGGCCTAATTGACAAAACATGTCTGTGACGAACTGAAGGTGGGACTGCACCTGTTCTTTGGTGCGACCTCTGATGAGCCAGTCGTCGAAATACTGGTATACCTGTATCCATCATCGATGAAGGAAGGCTGCCATGACTGCCATACATTTGGTGAACAGCAGGGAGGCCACAGAGAGGCCGAACAGAAGGACCGTGAACTGATAGTGTTGGCAGTTGACCACAAAGTGGAGGAAGCGTCTGTGCGCTGGATGGATCGCTAAGAGGAAATATGCGTCCTTCATGTCGAGGGAGGTGTACCAGTCTCCAGGGAAGGTATAATTGTGCCCAAGGAGACCATGCGGAACTTCAACTTTACCATGAATTTGTTGAGTCTGCACAGGTCCAGGATAGGCTGAAGGCTGCCCTTTGCCTTGGGGATTAGGAAGTCACGGGAGTAAAACCCCCTGCCCCTTAGCTCCCTTGGAACCTCCTCGATCGTCCCCATGGCAAGGAGCATCTGAACCTCCTGAATGAGGAGTTGCTCGTGAGAGGGTTCCCTGAAGAGGGACAGGGAGGGAGGGTAGGAAGAAAGAAAATTGGAGAGAGTATCCCCTTTCCACCGTGTGAAGACCCCAACGGTCCATGGTTATGAGGGGCCAAGTATGGTGGAAATGGGATAAATAATTTAAAAAGGGTGGGGTAGGATCCAGAATGAAGTCCGGTACATCATCCTCGGGCATCCCTTCAAAAGTTTTGTTTAGAACCTGCCGAGGGCTTGGAAGGGCCCTGGCCCTACCCGGATTGGTGGTTGGACGGAGTCCCCCTGCCATTACGCCCCTGTCTCCTATAAAAATCCTGCCTCGGCCGAGGACGGGGATAGGAGTGTTGAAGCTGAGGTTTAAAGGGCTTCCGCTAGGTAGCCGGTGTGTGCATGCCCAGCGACCTCATTATGGCCCTTGACTCTTTGAGGCTCTGAAGCCTTGAGTCAGTCTTGTCTGAAAACAGGCCCTTCTCCATCAAAGGGGAGATCCTGCAACGTTTGCTGAAGCTCCGGTGGTAGGCCGGAAGCTTGCAGCCAAGAGATACGCCTCATCGCGATCCCTGAAGAGAGGGGCCAAGCGGCGGAGTCTGCGGTGTCCAAGGAGGCCTGCAATGAGGTCCACTCCACCGTTTTTCCCTCTTTCACCAGGGCCCCAAACTCTTCTCTGGACTCTGGAGGTACCAGCTCCTTGAACTTCATCTTGGAGTTCCAAGAATTAAAATTGTATCAGCTCAGTAGCGCCTGCTGGTTCGCAATCTGGAGCTGAAGTCCCCCCCGAATAATAGACTTTGCGCCCAAATATATTAAAGCGCTTGGCCTGTTTTGACTTGGGCACCAGGGCTTGCTGACCATGCCGCTCCTTCTCGTTCATTGAGGCCACCACCAGTGAACAGGGCTGTGGATGAGTGTATAGGTAGCCATATCCCTAGGAGGAAATGAAATACTTCTGCTCCACGCCTATAGCAGTCGGGGGAACAGACACGGGCATTTGCCAGATTGTTCTGGCTCTGGTCTGAATGGTCCGGATGGGTGGTAGGGTCACCATTGATGGAGCCTCTGCAGACAAAATGTCAACCAGAAGGTCCTCCATCTCTGTAACCTCCTCTGCTTGCAGGTTCATGTTCCGCGCCACTCTGCGTAAAAGATCCTCGTGGGCGTGGAGGCCTATTGGAGGGGGACCCGATATAGCAGTTCCTGCCACCGACTCATTGGGTGAGGATAAGGATGCGGCCACGAGAGGAGAGGATCATCTGGAACCTCTTGCTGAGCTGGGCCCCGTTGCCCTGAGCCCGCGACCTCGGTGTCCAGACCAGGAACTGGAGTTGGAGGAGGGCCTGGAGCCGGGAAGGACAACACCACAGTCTCCATGCCTCCAGGAGCAGGACGGCTGGCGGTGGCCTCTGGCACTCATGGCTCAGACAGGGTTGAACGAGAAGCCCCAGACAGAGCGCCCTGGGCCTGGTGGTACGCCCAGGGCGTCCAAAAGGACCACTGAGTGGACACTTGAGCGGGACCTTCCTACTGTGCCTGCCAGTGTCCAGCCCCTGAGTCCAGGTGGCCGTGATCCAAGTGGCAGTGGTCTGAGAAACGCGACCCTGCCTCCGACTCTGACGAACGAGAGGTGGAACGCGATGGCCATGGTGGTGCCGAGTGGGTCTGCGCCAAGTAACGTCAACGAGACAATGGAGAGCGGTACCGCGAATCTGGAGATCAGTGCTGCGACAGTGGAGAGCGGTGCTGTGACACTGGGGAGCGGTGCCTGGATCTGGACCTAGGCCGCGATGATGACTAGTGTTGGAAGCGGCATCTGGATCTGGATCTACTCCTAGATGGCAACCAGCATAGGGAGCGGTGTCAAGAACGGTGCCAGGAATCAGAGCGGCGCCACGAGTACAACCTGCGCCACGATGGAGAGCAGTGCTGGGACTGTGAACGGTACCAGGACTGCAAGCGGTGTCGGGAGCGGGAACAGTGCCGAGAACGGGATAGGTGCTGCAGTTCAACTGACAGTGCTAGCGGGTGAATAAGAGCTGGCTTGCCCCGGGATGGTGCCACACGAACAGGTGCCGGTGCCTTGGTCTGCTGAGGAGATGCCGACACTGTCATGGCAATCAGATCCCTTGCAGCCGCAAAGGTATCTGGAGTAGATGGTAACTGGACCTCAACCATGCTGTGAGTTGGGGAGTCCAGTTGCACCGGACTCAATGGATCCACTCTTGGTGCCGGAGTCAATGGTGCTGAAGCCGCCACTTGTGCCCCGGGCGCTCCGCTGCGGGACGCAGCTCTGTGGGCAGATCCAGGGAGAGTGCCACCTGCTGAGGTGGGCCAGCCTTTTCCGGTTTGCAGTGCAGCTTCTGGCCAGGCGAGTAGAAGTGGTGCTGGACCGATGATGTTGGTTGCAGTGCCAGGGAACGTCGGTGCCACAGGTCTCTATCAGAGTCCAACTGCGGTGTCGTTCCTACTGCTGTCGCTGGGTCTTGGCACGCCGCTGGAGGCTGAGGACTAAGAGCCGCCTCTATGAGGAGCTGTCTTAAGCGAAAGTACCACTCCTTCTTAGTCCGGGGATGAAACCCCCTGCAGATCCTGCACTTGTCGCCTTGATGAGACTCCCCCGGACACTTCAGGCAAGAGTCATGGGGGTCGCCCGTTGGCATGGGCTTAGAGCAGGAACCGCAGGGCTTAAAGCCCGGAGCCTTGGGCATGGTCCCAGGCAAAAGATGGGGAGGAGGGAAACCCCTTCCAACCCCACTAATACAAATAAACTATAACTATAACTACAATTTTAACAACTATAAACTATTAACAAACTGTGTAGGAAAAGCTACGTAGAGTGGAGAGCAGCAAAGCCGAGCACCACAGTTCCAACGACCATCACAGGCAGTAAGAAGGAACTGAGGGGACGCTGGGTCGGCTGGGGCATATATCCAGCGCCATGAAGGCGCCACTCCAGGGGGCTCCACAGCCGACCCACCAGTTGTTGCTAGGGTAAAAATTCTCTGACAGCCGTGCACACAGCGCGCGCGCACACCTAATTGGAATCAATATGAGCAAGCACTCGAAGAACAAGAAGTTACCACATACTAGGAAATACTCCTATGTAAATAAAGTCATTGCTCATGCTACACAAGCACTTCAAAAATCTGCAAACATATTTTAAATAGTGCCCGTTGCTATGTAATATTTTTTAGTGATATTTAAGGATACAACTTAGTCACAGAAGTCATGGATTCCTCCATGACTTCTTCAGCTTCAGTGCCCCCCCCCCTCCATCTGTGGTGGGGCCTGGAGCTGTTAGCCCCCGCAGCTGCAGCAGGGGCTGGAACCCCCACCCCGGGCAGCAGGGCTTGGGCTGTCAGTCCCCCACCCTCTACAGGGCTCGGGCTTCAGTCCCCCGCAGTGGTCACCCTCCCCTCCACACACAACACACACACCTTATTTTTAGTACAAGTCAGAGACAGGTCGCAGGCTTCCTTGAATTTTTGTTCATTGTCCATGACCATGACAAAATCTTAACCCTTGTGGTATTTTACAATATAATGTTTATAAGGGCTCCTCTACCAGCTGTTTTCTGATACAGTAAAGTGATCTCATGACCGGCTTAAGTAACACTAAGTACTGAAAGACTAAGTGAGCAGATCCTGAATTGAACAAGCAGCCCCCATTTCATAAAAGAGAAGCAGGAGATTCCCTAGTGTACTGTATGAATAAGAATATAGAACATTTTCCCCCAAAGGACCTCAAATTAATTAAAAACAATCAAGTCTCAAAAAATTCTTCCTATGAGGTATTACGTCCATTATACAGACGGGTAGATGAAGGCACAGATTAAGATCACGTTGCTCACACATAGTCTACTCTACAAAGTTAAGTCAGCATAAATTGCCTTGCATCAACCTATTTGTGCATATGTCTAACACTCTTATTTATCTTTGGCCCCATTACGCCCCATTATGGTGCCATAGTAAAACCACCTCCCAGAACAGAGCAGAGCCATGGTCAACCTACTAAAGTCGACAAACCGCGAGTGTAGGCAGCTGTCCCACAATACCCCATTCCCTGAGTGACTGATCTGTTCTGGTGACAGCAATAAACCGCAGTAGCCAGGGGTCACTGAGACCAAAAGCCACTGCCCCACCCCTCCCATGTACTTCTGAAAGGCCTTTTCCTGATTGCTCACTTTGGTGAGCACACCTAGGTGCTCTCCTTTATAGTGTGCAACTGACTCTTGTCAGCTCCACACATCAGATGCACTCCTGCCTGGAACAGACATGAGGTGTAGGATATTTTGGGCCTGGGAGGAAAAAAGATTGTGCAAACAGAGCTATGGATGAGCCATAGTAGCAAGGGCATCACTCAAAAGATTGTATGGGGGATGCCCGCAAAAGGGTATAACAGGGATTAGCAGCAGGGCAACATGAAAGCAAAGAAACTTTGCAAGGATACCACAAGGCTTGCAAGGGAGGCTAACCATCAATCTGGTGCTGAGCCACAGACCTGATGCTTTTACAACAAGCTGCATGTCATCCTTGGCAGAGACCCACCAGCATCTCGCAGACCACCATAGATCTGTCAAAGGAGACCAAGACATGGAATTGTGGGGTGGGAGTGAAATGCAGCAAGGGGATGAGTCCTGCCACGCTAGTCAAGCACAAGCAAGCTCGATGAACGGGAAGGGACCTCAGGTAAATATATGCATGCATTTTTCCTTACAATCTTTACATTTGAAGATGGCACCCACCCCATCTCCAAGTTAACAAGACACAAATATTGACTTTTCATTGTTTTACTCCTATGAAAAGAGGCAGCAGTACAGCAGAGGTAGAGTTGGCATCTGCTTTTCATTCCCCTCTTGGGTTCGGAAGATGGGTGGGGGGGAGGGGGAGAAATGAGGAGCAGTTTGTTTATGTACACTGGGATGTCCCTTCTATCCCCCAAAGAGATCTTGATGAAATTTTCATGGAGATCTCTGCAATCCACTCTCTAAGGTTTCTAGGGATGGCTGACTTATTTCTTCCTCCACAGTAGGACCCTTTCCCACACCACTCTGCAATGACTTCAGCTGGCATCATTGCAGTAAACAGGCTAGATGCATATGAGCCTGTGTGGCTTCAGGCTGCCAGTAGCTGCTGTGACTTCTGTGCCTTTTTTACCCTCTGGAGTGAGATATCAGCAAAAACCACCACGGCCTGTGGAAAACATTGCCAATAATCAGTGCCACTGCCCTATCCTCGTACTCATGGAATAGGGATGAAAATATTATTGTTCCATGCAACCAAAATCCCCCCCACTCCTCAGGCATACTCAACATGGCTGCAGCTGGAGAGCAGTGCTGTGCAGATGCACTTAGGGTGACCAGATGTCCCAATTTTATAGGGACAGTCCAGATATTTGGGTCTTTTTCTTATATAGTCTCCTGTTACTCCCCACCCTGTCCTGGTTTTTCACATTTGCTGTCTGGTCACCCGAGATGCACCCCAAAGCTGAAGTGTCAATAACCATGTCTTATTAGAAGCTTTTATGGGGATAAGAGAAGGGAGTTTTGAAACTTAGCTTTCCCATTTGGTTTTGACTGTTAATCCAATGATATATCTGCCTTTATCAGCAGCTGCTGCCATCACAGTCTTGAGGGGCACCCCCTACAAACCTGCAAAATGCCTGACCCCCTAATGAGGCAGAGAAAGACTGTGAGTAGGGAGGACATTTTCAGCAAGATCCAGAAAGCAACTGCTTCATCAGACTGTGAACAAAGAGCCTGGTGGGCCAACGTGGCAGACAGCATGGACAGGAGAAAAGACCAGGAGGTCCAGCAAGCAAACAAGAGGGAGACGCACTGAGACAAAATGGATCTTTCTCAGGCAGCAAACTCAAATGCTGCCAACCCTGGATGACCTACAGGTCCCAAAATTCCAGACTTCCCCCACTTTACGAACCTCTGAGAACTCCATGGTAGCAGTTCTTTACACCTCTCACCATACCACATACACCATGCAACACAGGCTGCAACCTTATGCTTACCACTCCACGCTGGGAGACAGCAAGGAAAACCACAGCTTCACTTGTACACAAGCCATGGTTCTCACAGGTCAGTGTATGTCCACAACAAACTACATATGTACACTGAAATGGACAGAAATGTTTGCTGTCTTTCCCATTTTAAACTTCCATTCCACTAATTTATGTTAAAAGTTCATATGGCATTGCATGTTGACTTTTTACACATTGTTTTTCTGCACTGGCTTTGCCATTCCATAATTTTATTCTCCAAAGATAGAAATTTATCTTTATTAGTTCAGAACACATATTGCGGAATCCACAGTAGTATGCAAAGGACATTATTGTAAATGTACAGCAAGCACCCCCTCCAAAAAAACAGTCTAATATTTATAACTGTACATCAAGTGATGAATAATTCCTACAACCACCAAAAGCTTCAGACCAAGAGAACAGTCCAGCACAGAGTACTACTGTGGCTGACCATTAAAGTGCTCACTCAAAGCCTCCCTCAGCTGTATAGCTCCATGCTGAGCCCTTCTAGGGGCCCTTATGTCAAACGATTCAAAGTCAGCAGACTTCTCCATGTCCACAGATATTGTGCAGGATAAAACAGGCAGCTATAACCATTCGGATATTTTTCCCACTGAGATCCAATCTAGTGAGTAAAAACTGCCAGTGTACTCTCAATCGAGCAAAACACATTCAAGTCATTCTGCACCTGCTAAGCCAGCAGCTGACTCTTTCCTTGGTGCTCCTGAGTGTACATCTTCATGAGCCAGTAGAGCAAGGGGTAGGTTGGGTCCCCGGAATCACTATTATCATTTCAGGACCACCCATGGCAATCTGCCAGTTAGTAAAGAAAGTTCCTGCGTGCAGCTTTCTGAATAGTCCTGTGTTCTTAAAGACATGAGCTATCATGCACCTTCCTTAACCAGCCCATACTGCTATCAGTGAAGTATCCCTGATGATCCACCAGCATTTGCATAACCATAGAAAAGTACCCCTTTCCAAGGTGGGATGGTGCTAAAATAGGAATATGCATGCCATCTATCACTCCACCACGTCAGCAACCCCACAGCTGTGACATCATCAACTCTTTCCTGCACAATGCCAAGAATAACCGTTCTGCATAACAGGAGGACTTGTGGCACTTTAGAGACTAACAAATTTATTTGAGCACAAGCTTTCGTGGGCTAAAATCCACTTCATTGGATGCATGCAGTGGAAAATACAGCAGGAAGAGAGATATACACACACACACACACACACACACACTCACAGCGCGCATGAAACAAGGGGTGTTATCCTACACACTATAACGAGAGTGATCAGTTAAGGTGAACTATTACCAGCAAATGGGGGGGGGGGGGGAGATAATCAAGATGGGCCATTTCCAGCAGTTCACAAAAACATGCGAGGAACAGTAGAGGGAAAATAAAAATGGGTAAATAGTTTTACTTTGTGTAATGACACATCCACTCCCAGTCTTTATTCAAGCCTAATTTAACGGTGTCCACGTTTTTTTGCTGTAATATTGCGACTTTTAGATCTGTAATCAAGTGACCGGGGAGACTGAAGTGTTCTCTGACTGGTTTGACCATTCCCAGTTCCATGACAATAGCCCCCCATTATATTTACAGCTCCAAAATGATTTCTCACTAACAGGTAGTAAACCAGCAATTCAAGTTTCTCAAGTTCCACTTGCTTCTCCACTGTCAATGGAGTTCTCATTCTGGTGCCCCCGAGCTGGGGGGCTGAGACAAGCTTGGCGCACAGATCCAGAAATAAAAGGCGTACTACTGGCACTTAGAGACTAACCAATTTATTTGAGCATCCAGAAATGTAACCTTTCCAATCCAAAAGTTCGGCAGTCGTAGCTTGTCACCCCAAACCTACATTTCAACTCCACAACAGATTATGAAACTTTCCTAAAAGGCATTGCATGAGACAATAGCATGTGGTACACTGGGAATAGCTACCTGTGGTGCACCACACTTTGTATTGACATAAGCACTCCTGGAGAGTGCAAGCAACGCCGACACAAGCAGCCGCGCATGCACGTGGCTAAGCAACATACAAACTTCGGTGGCTGTATGCTGACATAACCAGCATCAACCAAAGCTTGTAGTGTAGACAGTATCAGACACTATTGCACAGAGCTCCACATAAATATGTACATTTAAATTTTCTTTCAAACTCATGTGAACTTGTGAATTTGAGAGGCACCAAACAGCCCATTGCTTTCCCTTTCCTGATTTGATTCTTTTCAGGTCTGCTACAAGCCTCTCAGAGAAAATCATTTCAAGACGAAAGCTTGTTTTAAACCCTATAGATATTTTTGGAACATTTTTAGTTTCTTGTGGAAGGCTGCTAAAGACAGTGGTAAAAAGCTAGTGCTGATTTTATTTACTTTATTTTTTTAAGCAGACTTATGCCAACTCACACAGAGGATAATGTGTCCCTTCCGTTAGGAGGTAGGCACGCCTTTTTAGGACTGGTCTACATGTCAAATAAATCCAGCCCTCCCACGTGAGACACACAAACCAGAGTCTTGCACTTAGGACGGAAAAATCCCATGCACCACTACAGGCTGGGGACCAACTGGCTAAGCAGCAGTTCTGCAGAAAAGGACCTGGGGTTATAGTGGACGAGAAGCTGGATAGGAGTCAACAGTGTGCCCTTGTTGCCAAGAAGGCTAACCGCATTTTGGGATGTATAAGTAGGGGCATTGCCAGCAGATCAAGGGAAGTGATTATTCCTCTCTGTTCAGCACTGGTCAGGCCACACCTGGAGCATTGTGTCCAGTTTTGGGCACCCCACTACAGAAGGGATGTGAATAAATTGGAGAGAGTCCAGCAGAGGGCAACGAACATGATTAGGGGGCTGGGGCACATGACTTACGAGGAGAGGCTGAGGAACTGGGGTTATTTAGTCTGCAGAAGAGAAGAGTGAGGAGGGATTTGATAGCAGCCTTCAACTACCTAAAGGGGGGGGTTCCAAAGAGGATAGAGCTCGGCTGTTCTCAGTGGTGGCAGATGACAGAACAAGGAGTAATGGTCTCAAGTTGCAGTGGGGGAGATTGAGGTTGGATATTAGGAAACACTATTTCACTAGGAGGGTGGTGAAACACTGGAATGGGTTACCTAGGGAGGTGGTGGAATCTTCATCCTTAGAGCTTTTTAAGGCCCAGCTTGACAAAGCCCTGGCTGGGATGATTTAGTGGGGATTGGTCCTGCTTTGAGCAGGGGGTTGGACTAGATGATCTCCTGAGGTGTCTTCCAATCCTAATATTCTATTATTATAATACAGAGGTGGGCAAACTAGGGCCCACGGGCCGCATCCGGCCTGCAGGACCGTCCTTCCCGGCCCCTGAGCTCCTAGCCTGAGAGACTAGCCCCCGGCCCCTCCCCTGTTGTTCCACCTCCCCCACAGCCTCAGCTCACTGTGCGATGCTCTGGGCAGCAGGGCTGCGAGCTCCTGGGGCAACGCAGCTGCAGAGCTGCAGCCTGACCTAGTGCTCTGTGCTGCACGGCGCGGCTGACTGTCCTGGGGTGCCTTGGATAGAAGGCTGGGGAGTTCGGGGGTGGTCAGGGCTGAGGGTATGGACAGGAGTCAGGGCGGTCAGAGGACAGGGAACAGGGAGGTTGAAGGGGGGCAGTCAGGAATGAGAGGAGGGGTTGGATGGGGTGGCAGGGAGCAGTCAGGGACAGGGGTTCTGGGGGAGGTTGGATGGGGCAGTGGGGGGGCAGTTGGGGTGGGGGGGTCTGCGGGCAGTCAGGGAGAAGGGGTGGTTGGATGGTGCAGGGGTTCCGGGGGGGGGGGCACAGTCAGGAAGGAGGGGGGGTTGGACGGGGTGGCGGGGGACAGTCCGGGGCAGGGGTTCCTAGGGACGGTCAGGGGACCGAGAGCAGGGGGGTGGAAGGGGCAGGGGTCCCTGGGGAGCCATCAGGGAACAGGGGGGAGGGGGAGGAGGGGTTGGATGAGGCAGGAGTCCGGGGGGGTGTGTGTCTGATGGGGGCAGGGGCCGGGCCACACCTGACTGTTTGGGAAGGCACAGCCTCCCCTAACCAGCCCTCCATACAATTTCAGAAACCCGATGTGGCCCTCAGGCCAAAAAGTTTGCTCGCCCCTGTTCTAATATCTTTTATTGAGCTACCTTTGGTTACGGAAAGAGACATGCCTACGCAGAACTGATTGAATAGACCTGAAAAAGAGTTCAGTGTAAGCCTCTTTCACCAACTGTGTACCTAGTCCAGGAAAAGACATCACCTCACCCGCCTTGTCTCTCCAATATCATGGGACAAACACAGCTACAACAACCCTGCAAACACCATTTGCTGGGCACACTTATTTCAGATTAGAATCAGAGAATCACAGAATATCAGGGTTGGAAGAGACCCCAGAAGGTCATCTAGTCCAACCCCCTGCTCAAAGCAGGACCAATTCCCAGTTAAATCATCCCAGCCAGGGCTTTGTCAAGCCTGACCTTAAAAACCTCTAAGGAAGGAGATTCTACCACCTCCCTAGGTAACGCATTCCAGTGTTTCACCACCCTCTTAGTGAAAAAGTTTTTCCTAATATCCAATCTAAACCTCCCCCACTGCAACTTGAGACCATTACTCCTCGTTCTGTCATCTGCTACAATTGAGAACAGTCTAAAGCCATCCTCTTTGGAACCCCCTTTCAGGTAGTTGAAAGCAGCTATCAAATCCCCCCTCATTCTTCTCTTCTGCAGGCTAAACAATCCCAGCTCCCTCAGCCTCTCCTCATAAATCATGTGTTCCAGACCCCTAATCATTTTTGTTGCCCTTCGCTGGACTCTCTCCAATTTATCCACATCCTTCTTGAAGTGTGGGGCCCAAAACTGGACACAGTACTCCAGATGAGGCCTCACCAATGTCGAATAGAGAGGGACGATCACGTCCCTCGATCTGCTCGCTATGCCCCTACTTATACATCCCAAAATGCCATTGGCCTTCTTGGCAACAAGGGCACACTGCTGACTCATATCCAGCTTCTCCTCCACTGTCACCCCTAGGTCCTTTTCCGCAGAACTGCTGCCTAGCCATTCGGTCCCTAGTCTGTAGCTGTGCATTGGGTTCTTCCGTCCTAAGTGCAGGACCCTGCACTTATCCTTATTGAACCTCATCAGATTTCTTTTGGCCCAATCCTCCAATTTGTCTAGGTCCTTCTGTATCCTATCCCTCCCCTCCAGCGTATCTACCACTCCTCCCAGTTTAGTATCATCCGCAAATTTGCTGAGAGATTAACAGTGCCTTACTTTGATTCTCCTTAAATTGGCTCCTCACCAACTTCAGCAAAATAGGAATACGGTTCTCAATACAAAATAGTGTCCACATCAGGTGGTCACATTGATTCAATTTAATTGGTTTCTGAGTCAGTAGGAATAATGCTCTAGTGCAAAGCACTGCACTTGTTTGTGTAATAGCTCATTTGGAAAAAATCAGTTACTGAGACGGGTTAGTGATTAGTGCCAATTGGTGATGTTTCACTGTGGTGGAATTTGGAATTGGAAAAGGGGAAGCATCTCAATATAGCTGAGAAAGTTGAGTTAACTTTCTTTGAAAAAGTAATTGAGTTGACAACAACCCTCCTTCAGAAATCCAAATGTTTATATTAAAAAGTATTAACAGAAGACTTTAATAAGAACATTGGCTAGGCTCAAGTCCTCATAAAGGACATTTCCCTCCACTATGAATCCTAACTAGTCACATTTCTTGTTTCTGCATTTATTTTTTTTAAAAGCTAAAGAAATTAAAGACTACCACGGTGTCCCTTTAACTCATTCTCCACAGTGAACCCCACACAGTACATACTGAAATACCCAGCTTTCCAAGACCTTCTCATAATAAATGACCAGGGCTATATATTCTGAAAAAGCTTGGTACAGCAACAGGGTGAATTAAGGCAATTATGACTATAACTCAGTGACTTATCTTTTATTCTTTTAATTCAAATTACTTTGATCTACATATTTATCTTACTGTATAAATACACACGGATTCCTCAAAAAAATCGTAATGCCATGTTTGTACAAGAGCTCTATCTTCTGGCCAACAGAATTTTCACAGATATCACTTGTCACATAGATTAATGATTCCTATATATTCACCTACCTTAGCAGTAGTATATCAAGGCCATCACTATTGTAAATGATCAGTAGCAGCCCTTGTATTTCGGCTTTAATTATGCATATCACCCATTTTATAAAATTTTATTTAAAAATAAAAGTAATGAAAGTTTGTTTCCATTTCTGCCAGAAACAAATTAAATAAAGTGAAGATTTTGTGGAGGAAAGGGATTTTTAACAAAATAGCTGATTTGCTGCTGGAGGGTGTCTTTGGTTATATTTAAAATATACCATGTTTTGCTGACACCTCCCTGCAAAGTTGACAGTATAAAGCCCAGCCACAGGGTGACTATGGCAACAGCAATGGGGAAAAAAAAGAGAATGACGCTGAGCTACTTAACCTGATACTCAGGGTTTTCTTTATTTGTTTGCATTCTTAAGGGGACATATAAGCATTTCTAGACAGGCTGGGGTGGGAGCAGTCATTTCTACATGATGGAAATATTCAAAGAGGAGACACTTAGATTTATATATAGACGAACACACAAAAATACTTCATTTTGTAGCCAATAAAGAAACCCACAAGCCTGTTTGTAGAGATCCCATAATGTGGCTAGTATTTCAGCTCTTAACTGTCAGCATGGCAGGCACTTTATTTTCCATATTCCCTTCTGCAAAAGGGGGTTAAACCTACAGTTTACCTCTAGTACTATGGTCTCACCTAACAAAAGGCAAGCATGCTATTTTTAGACAGAACCATCCCAACCTTTCACCATCTGGTCCCCCTCCCCCAACACAAAATACACAAAAGTATTTCCAGACAGCAAATTAAATACTACAAACTGAGCTGAAGTTATTTCTGGTATTAATTTCTCTCTGCAGACAAATCCAGGTAGGTGATGCAGGAAATCTGAAATGACAACAAAGGCTTCTCCTCACACCAGTAGAGAACGCTCAGCTAGAGGGGAAAAATGGGAGAGCACAGAAGGCTCATACAGTATTAAGCTTATGTACACTAGACAGGGTATGTGTTGAGTCCAGCAACCAAAAAAAACGTAGCAGACTCAATACAGTATTAATAAATATTAATCCTTTTACCTCCGGGTTATTCATGAGCAATATGCAAAGCTGTCTCATAACACAGAATCATAGAATATCAGGGTTGGAAAGGACCTCAGGAGGTCATCTAGTCCAACCCCCTGCTCAAAGCAGGGCCAATCCCCAACTAAATCATCCCACTATAGATTGACTGTGAATGACAACTACCCTCCGAGTAAGACTTTTCAACCAGCTGTGCAATCACCTTATAGGAGGTTCATCTAAGCTATATTTCTCTAGTTTGTTTGTGAGACAGTCATGTGAGACAGTATCAAAAGCCTTATTAAAGTCAAGGTATATCACATCTACTGCTTCCCCCTTACCCACAAGGCTTATTTCTCCATCAAAGAAGGATATTAGGTTGATTTGACATGATTTGTTCTTGACAAATCCATGTTGACCGTTACTTATCTTATCATCGTGTAGGTGTTGACAAACTGATTGATTACTTGTTCCATATCACGTTTGCAAAGCTGTGGTTATGCCAGCATCAGCATTCCCATTATGAGCTTCTGTTTTCAGAAGTTTATCACTTTGCCAAGTTTTAGCCTGGAACAATTTTACTGTGAGCCTATGCAATCTTAGTCCAGGATTTCATTTTAAGCCTGAGGAAAAATTTGGATAAAATTTGCTTGGCTACGATATTAATTTGCATGCAAAACTGATCCTCCTCAACTGCTGGACAGGAAAACCCAACAATAAAATACTTTATTTTCCAGCTAAGGAAAGAATACTCTGCCCCGTATTTTTGCATTACCAAATCACTGCAATGGTATCCTGAATTGAGCATTTAGATTGGAACACTTGGTCAGCTGGAACAAAAATATTTTTCTGAAGAAATACCTTCTCCAAAAATATTTAAAACATTTTTCACAGCCCACTAAAGACAAGTAACAGCCTACAACTTTGGAGATGCACTGCAACAGTTTGTAATTGGTCCTCATCATGAACCAGCTTGCTTCCTAGCTAGCACAAACAGGTGAACACCATATCACGCTGGTGCTGTACACTTTAACCAGCTGTAGAACTGCTTCAAGGTCATGCTGATTTTTAAAGAATTCAATGAGAGGGGGGCCCAATTCTGACCAACATCTCCTGACTGCTACTTAAATTTATAATAATAAAAGACCCCATTATCTCAGAGACTGCTTTGAACTCCATAATTCACCTCAACAACAACTGTAATACCCAGTGACGCTCTGGCTAACTAAAACCACTGTCAAGGTTCCTTCCCCACTCTGAACGCTAGGATACAGATGTGGGGACCTGCATGAAAGACCCCCTAAGCTTATTTTTACCAGCTTAGCTTAAAAACTTCCCCAAAGTACAAACTTTGCCTTGTCCTTGAACAGTATGCTGCCACCACCAAGCAATTTAAACAAATAACAGGGAAAGAGACCACTTGGAGACATCTTTCCCCAAAATATCCCCCTAAACCCTACACCCCTTTCCTGGGGAAGGCTTGATAATAAACAAGATGAGCACAAACCCCTTGGATTTCTTAGGACCCTAAGAACCCAATCAGATTCTTAAAAAACAGAACTTTATTCGAAGAACAAAACAAAGATAAAAGAAACACTCTAAGATTAGAATGGAAGATAATCTCACAGGCAGGCAGATTCAAAACAGAGAATCCCTTTAGGCAAAACCTTAAGTTACAAAAAGACACAAAAACAGAAATACACATTCCTCCAGCACAGCGAATTTTACAACCATTAAACAAAAGAAAATATAATGCACTTTCTAGCTAGATTACTTAATAACTTTACAGGAGTTCGAAGGCTTGCATCCTTGATCTGTTCCCAGCAAAGATATCACACAGACAGACAAAACCCTTTCTCATCCCCCGCCTCCAGATTTGAAAGTATCTTGTCCCCTCATTGGTCATTTTAGGTCAGGTGCCAGCGAGGTTACCTTAGCTTCTTAACCCTTTACACGTGAAAGGATTTAGCCTCTGGCCAGGAAGTATTTTATAGCACTGTATACAGAAAGGTGGTTACCCTTCCCTTTATATTTAGGACAACCACGATGAAACTTTCAGGAGTTGAGTACTTTCAATGGCAGCCCCCACCCCAACAGTTAAATGCCACACCACCACCATGAGATTAAGCCCACTTCCAGAGAGCAGTGTACAATACAAAAAGCCTTTCCTCGAATAACCCGTCTCCTAAATAAAGACAGAGGAAGAAAATCACACTTAAAGTGACAAAATCCTGAAGAGATGATAGTTTGGATCCTTTCGGATAAAACAGATTCTTCTTTATTTATCTATATAGCAACCAACTGCCAGGCTCTTGGGTGCATTAAAAATACATAATGTTCAAAAAAGACAGATGAGTGTTGATAATTAATGCAGCTTTCCTGTCAAGGCCTATTAGACCATTTATATTTACCCCTATGAAAATCAATTCTCCATGAAACGGATTAAATTCTCTGAACAGGCAAGGACAAAGTCACAAAGTTTATCCACACTAAAGTTCTGATGAATTACAGCTAAAATTACTCTTAATCCAATTTAAAAAAAAAAAAATCTGTTGCACGAGATCTACTCAAAATCTCCCTACCGATTTTTGTGTTGACAGACGTTATTTTAAATATCCATCAAAAACAATATTGTTTTGTTCATTGTAAAGATTAATTATTGGTTTTCCTATAAGTAAAACAAAAACAGACGGAAGTTCCCATACTAGGCCTCTCAAGTACATGACTTTGCTCTGCTTTTGTATCTTTGTACCTGTATATTTTCAACACATAGTTAATTCAAAAACTACACACTTCTCTAAAAACCAAGTTTTGTTACCCCATCTCTCTCGGTCTATCATGTGCCAATTTAGATTAATTTCTTATTAAAATTATATGCCATTGTGTTGAACAAAAAATGTCATTGGTCAGAGATGATAATTTTGTATCAGTTCAGAGGTACTGTTTATTTATATGCAAAGTCTGTGAGCATGTCCACCTGGCTGTACTTTAGACCATAATATACATTTCATGCCAACCTAACTAGTTTAGATTGTATACTAAATTTGCAGCCCCTAGCTAAAAAACATATATTTAAAGCTTCACACAAGAATCAGTATTAAGACAGACTATATTGGACTTTAGACATCGGGTACAGCACCAAAAAGAATTTGTTTAACGTGTGTTATTTTTCTTTGAAGGGAACAAAAATATTCAGCACACAAACTGTTCCTGAAAAATTAATTTCAAACAAGTGTGACAAAGTTCCTGCTCTACCTTGAAAAAAGAAAAGGAGTACTTGTGGCACCTTAGAGACTAACCAATTTATTTGAGCATAAGCTTTCGTGAGCTACAGCTCACTTCATCGGATGCATACTGTGGAAACTGCAGAAGACATTATATACACAGAGACCATGAAACAATACCTCCTCCCACCCCACTCTCCTGCTGGTAATAGCTTATCTAAAGTGATCACTCTCCTTACAATGTGTATGATAATCAAGTTGGGCCATTTCCAGCACAAATCCAGGTTTTCTCACCCTCCGCCCCCCCACACACAAACTCACTCTCCTGCTGGTAATAGCTCATCCAAACTGACCACTCTCCTTACAATGTGTATGATAATCAAGGTGGGCCATTTCCAGCATAAATCCAAGTTTAACCAGAATGTCTGGGGGGAGGGGGTAGGAAAAAACAAGGGGAAATAGGCTACCTTGCATAATGACTTAGCCACTCCCAGTCTCTATTTAAGCCTAAATTAATAGTATCCAATTTGCAAATGAATTCCAATTCAGCAGTTTCTCGCTGGAGTCTGGATTTGAAGTTTTTTTGTTTTAAGATAGCGACCTTCATGTCTCTAATTGCGTGACCAGAGAGACTGAAGTGTTCTCTGACTGGTTTATGAATGTTATAATTCTTGACATCTGATTTGTGTCCCTTTATTCTTTTATGTAGAGACTGTCCACTTTGACCAATGTACATGGCAGAGGGGCACTACTGGCACATGATGGCATATATCACATTGGTGGATGTGCAGGTGAACGAGCCTCTGATAGTGTGGCTGATGTTATTAGGCCCTGTGATGGTGTCCCCTGAATAGATATGTGGGCACAGTTGGCAACGGGCTTTGTTGCAAGGATAGGTTCCTGGGTTAGTGGTTCTGTTGTGTGGTATGTGGTTGCTGGTGAGTATTTGCTTTAGGTTGGGGGCGCTGTCTGTAGGCAAGGACTGGCCTGTCTCCCAAGATTTGTGAGAGTGTTGGGTCATCCTTCAGGATAGGTTGTAGATCCTTAATAATGCGTTGGAGGGGTTTTAGTTGGGGGCTGAAGGTGACGGCTAGTGGCGTTCTGTTATTTTCTTTGTTAGGCCTGTCCTGTAGTAGGTGACTTCTGGGAACTCTTCTGGCTCTGTCAATCTGTTTCTTCACTTCCACAGGTGGGTACTGTAGTTGTAAGAATGCTTGATAGAGATCTTGTAGGTGTTTGTCTCTGTCTGAGGGGTTGGAGCAAATGCGGTTGTATCATAGAGCTTGGCTGTAGACAATGGATCACGTGGTGTGGTCAGGGTGAAAGCTGGAGGCATGTAGGTAGGAATAATGGTCAGTAGGTTTCCGGTATAGGGTGGTGTTTATGTGACCATTGTTTATTAGCACTGTAGTGTCCAGGAAGTGGATCTCTTGTGTGGACTGGACCAGGCTGAGGTTGATGGTGGGATGGAAATTGTTGAAATCATGGTGGAATTCCTCAAGGGCTTTTTTTCCATGGGTCCAGATGATGATGATGTCATCAATATAGCGCAAGTAGAGTAGGGGCGTTAGGGGACGAGAGCTGAGGAAGCGTTGTTCTAAATCAGCCATAAAAATGTTGGCATACTATGGGGTCATGCGGGTACCCATAGCAGTGCCGCTGATCTGAAGGTATACATTGTCCCCAAAAGTAAAATAGTTATGGGTAAGGACAAAGTCCAGCCACCAGGTTAGCCGTGACATTATCGGGGATAGTGTTCTTGACGGCTTGTAGTCCATCTTTGTGTGGAATGTTGGTGTAGAGGGCTTCTACATCCATAGTGCATATTACCAGCAGGAGAGTGAGTTTGTGTGTGTATGGGGGTGGGGGGTGAGAAAACCTGGATTTGTGCTGGAAATGGCCCACCTTGATTATCATGCACATTGTAGGGAGAGTGGTCACTTTGGATAAGCTATTACCAGCAGGAGAGTGAGTTTGTGTGTGTTGGGGGGTGTGTGTGTGTGAGAGAACCTGGATTTGTGCTGGAAATGGTCCACCTTGATTATCATGCACATTGTAGGGAGAGTGGTCACTTTGGATAAGCTATTACCAGCAGCAGAGTGAGTTTGTGGGGGGGGGAACCTGGATTTGTGCTGGAAATGGCCCAACTTGATTATCATACACATTGTAAGGAGAGTTGTCACTTTAGATAAGCTATTACCAGCAGGAGAGTGGGGTGGGAGGAGGTATTGTTTCATGATCTCTGTGTATATAATGTCTTCTGCAGTTTCCACAGTATGCATCCGATGAAATGAGCTGTAGCTCACGAAAGCTTATGCTCAAATAAATTGGTTAGTCTCTAAGGTGCCACAAGTACTCCTTTTCTTTTTGCGAATACAGACTAACACGGCTGTTATTCTAAAACCTGCTCTACCTTGGTGGGTCTTGAGCTTATTGGCGGATTTCCTCACCTTGGAGCTTCACGGCAGCCCTCAGCTTGGCCATTTTTCTGAACCCACAGTCCAGGTCAACTCCTCCTGTGTCTGCCCAGGAGTTGGGAGGTTTGGGGGGAACCCGGGCCCGCCTCTATTCCGGGTTCCAGCCCAGGGCCCTGTGGAATGCAGCTGTCTAGAGTGCCTACTGGAACAGCTACAGAGTAACAGCCGTGTTAGTCTGTATTCGCAGGTTAGTCTCTATGGTGCCACAAGTACTCCTTTTCTTTCTGGAACAGCTACGCGACAGCTACAACTCCCTGGGCTACTTCCCCATGGCCTCCTCCCAACACCTTCTTTATCCTCATCATAGGACCTTCCTCCTGGTGTCTGATAATGCTTGTACTCCTCAGTCCTCCAACAGTCAGCGTTCTCACTCTCAGCTCCTAGCACCTCCTGCTCCCAGCTCCTCACAACGCACACCAAAAACTGAAGTGAGCTCCTTTTTAAAACCAGGTGCCCTGATTAGCCTGCATTAATTGATTCTAGCAGCTTCTTGATTGGCTGAAGGTGTTCTAATCAGCCTGTCTTAATTGTCTCCAGAAGGTTCCTGATTGTTCTGATTATTTCCCTTACCCAGGGAAAAGGGACCTACTTAGCCTGGGGCTAATATATCTGCTTTCTATTACTCTCCTATAGCCATCTGACCCAACCCTGTCACAGAAGCGTGAATATAACTATCGGCTCCAGTAAATGGATTGGAGAGTAACTGAAAGACTAACACACACATATATCAATGAAGCATACCAGGGAACGTTCCTAGTAAGGTAACAGGAATCAGAATTTGGCCCAGCCATGTTTAATATCCTCATTAATAATATAAAGATGTAACAAACACCATAATTACATTTTCACATATTTAACTGGGAGACACTGAAAACAGCAACCACCACTCAGTGACCATGAGTTCAGAAATTAAAACAGAATATCATCAGATTCAATCTGGAAAAATTAAAGCTGGAGAAAAATAATCCAAAATAGATATTCAATGGGATGGAGGGGAAAGATAACCCAGAAAGCAGCAACACCAAAAAAGCTCGAGGGATGGTAAGAAGTTGCAATGCAATATGTAGGAAGAGGAGAGACCAAAGCAATTTTTGATGATTATGAAGAGAAATCAGAATGATGGGAAAATAAAAAAATTCCAAGGCAATTACAAAACAAATGCTGACCTTTTACAAGGAAGAGCATGGTGGTGAAATTCTTTTGTTAAGCATACAAGGAATTAAAAAAACCCACAAAGGAGAAACAACTGTGGGATCTGTTACAGACCCCAGAGACTGAAGGACAGAATTCCTGGACCAACTCCCAGAGTACTAGAAGCCACAGGAGACCCTATTCATGGGGGGTTTTAATTAGCCAGTTCCCTGTTGGATAAATACAGCCAAACAGGCATCAAAGAGGTTCCTAAGTTACACAGCATACAACCTTATAGTCTCAAGAAAGAGAGGTTCCAAATAGAGGAGAAACCATCCCGGATTTACTTCTCACCAATAAAAATAAATATATCAGAGGGATAAATACCGGAGAGGGAGAGGAATTATTTAAGCTCAGTACCAATGTGGACACAAGAACAAATGGATATAAACTGGCCACCAGGAAATTTAGACTAGAAATTAGACGAAGGTTTTTAACCATCAGAGGAGTGAAGTTTTGGAACAGCCTTCCAAGGGAAGCAGTGGGGACAAAAGATCTGTCTGGCTTTAAGATTAAACTCAATAAGTTTATGGAGGAGATGGTATGATGGGATAACATGGTTTTGGTAATTAAATATTCATGGTAAATAGGCCCAATGGCCTCTGATGGGCTATTAGATGGGGTGAGATCCGAGTTACCCAGGAAAGAATTTTCTGTAGTATCTGGCTGATGAATCTTGCCCATATGCTCAGGGTTTAGCTGATCGCCATATTTGGGGTCGGGAAGGAATTTTCCTCCAGGGCAGATTGGAAGAGGCCCTGAAGGTTTTTTGCCTTCCTCTGTAGCATGGGGCACGGGTCACTTGCTGGAGGATTCTCTGCTCCTTGAAGTCTTTAAACCATGATTTGAGGACTTCAATAGCACAGATATAGGTGTGAGGTTTTTTTGTAGGAGTGGTGGGTGAAATTCTGTGGCCTGCATTGTGCAGACTAGATGATCATAATGGTCCCTTCTGACCTAAATATCTATGAATCCAAGAATCTATGAACTGGGATGGCAGTGTGTTCACAGCATGTAGCAGAACAAAGGTATTTATTTCATTTCAGGAAAGAAAATTTTGTGGAATTAAAAGTCTAGTGAAGTCAGATAGGAGGAAATATTAAAATCCACCAGTGTGGAAGAAGTTCGCAGAATCCTAAAATACATCCTAATTAAGGCACAACAAACTATAGCCCCTTTGAAAAGGAAAAATGTAAGAAAAAAATGTTTACTAACCTTCCGTAACTGTTGTTAAAACATAACGGCCATACAGGGTCAGAACAAAGGTCCATCTCGCCCAGTATCCTGTCTGCTGACAGTGGCCAATACTAGGTACCCCAGAGGGAACGAACTGAATAGGTAATCAAGTGATCCATCCTGTCGCCCATTCCCAGCAACTGGCAAACAGAAGCTATGGACCCCATCCCTGCCCATCCTGGCTAATAGCCATTGACGACTGGAAAAAGGCTAATGTAGTGCCCATCTTTAAAAAAGGGAAGGAGGAGGATCCGGGGAACTACAGGCCAGTCAGCCTCACCTCAGTCCCTGGAAAAATAATGAAGCAGGTCCTCAAGGAATCAATTCTGAACCACTTAGAGGAGAGGAAAGCGATCAGGTACAGTCAGCATGGATTCACCAAGGGCAAGTCATGCCTGACTAATCTAATTGCCTTCTATGACGAGATAACTGGCTCTGTGGATGAGGGGAAAGCAGTGGACGTGTTGTTCCTTGAGTTTAGCAAAACTTTTGACACGGTCTCCCACAGTATTCTTGTCAGCAAGTTAAACAAGTATGGGCTGGATGAATGGATGATAAGGTGGATAGAAGTTGGCTACATCGTCCGGCTCAACAGGTAGTGATCAATGGCTCCATGTCTAGTTGGCAGCCGGTATCAAGCGGAGTGCCCCAAGGGTCGGTCCTGGGGCCGGTTTTGTTCAATATCTTCATTAATGATCTGGAGGATCACGTGGACTGCACCCTCAGCAAGTTTGCAGATGACACTAAACTGGGAGAAGAGGGAGATACGCTGGAGGGTAAGGATAGGATACAGAGGGACCTAGACAAATTAGAGGACTGGGCCAGAAGAAATCTGATGAGGTTCAACAAGGACAAGTGCACAGTCCTGCACTTAGGACGCAAGAATGCCGTGCACTGCTACATACTAGGGACAGAATCTCTAGGCAGCAGTTCTGCAGAAAAGGACCTAGGGGTTACAGTGGACAAGAAGCTGGATAGGAGTCAATAGTGTGCCCTTGTTGCTAAGAAGGCTAATGGCATTTTGGGCTGTATAAGTAGGGGCATTCCCAGCAGACTGAGGAACGTGATCGTTCCTCTTTAGTCGACATTGGTGAGGCCTCATCTGGAGTACTGTGTTCAGTTTTGGGCCCCACACTATAAGAAGGATGTGGAAAAATTGGAAAGCGTCCAGCGGAGGGCAACAAAAATGATTAGGGGACTGGAACACGTGACTTATGAGGAGAGGCTGAGGGAACTGGGATTGTTTAGTCTGCGTAAGAGAAGAATGAGGGGGGATTTGATAGCTGCTTTCAACTATCTGAAAGGGGCTTCCAAAGAGGATGGATCTAGACTGTTCTCAGTAGTAGCAGATGACAGAACAAGGAGTAACGGTCTCAAGTTGCAGTGGGGAAGGTTTAGGTTGGATATTAGGAAAAACTTTCACTCAGGGGGTGGTGAAGCACTGCAATGCATTAGCTAGGGAGGTGGTGGAATCTCCTTCCTTTGAGGTTTTTAAGGTCAGGCCTGACAAAGCCCTGGCTGGGATGATTTAGTTGGGGATTGGTCCTGCTTTGAACAGGGGGTTGGACTAGATGACCTTCTGAGGTCCCTTCCAACCCTGATATTCTATGATTCTAAGGTTAAGGATTCCCTCTCGGACTCCTCTCTTGGAGACCATGGAGGAGCTATACCTGGTTCCGCCTCTGGGCGGTGCTGGGGAATCTGTGATCGATATCAGATAAGGGACCACTGTGGCTGGGCCACTGAAGGCTTCCCTTTGGAAGGTGCTGCTACTCTTGGTGCCACAAAGTAGCCCTCTGCCCCTTGAGCTCTCCTGTCCCCGGTAGCCCTGGCTGGCAAGGGACCTTAGGGGGGTGGGCAGTATCAGGAGGATATCCAGTCCTTTGCAGCCTGGAAAGCCTCCAGAATCAAGGGGCCCACAGACACAAGGTGCCATGACCGCTCCCTGGAGTCAGAGGTGGGTCCCGAATCAGTCTCCGTACACTAGGCACAGTCGCTGGAGCCGTGGCTCTGAGGAGGACGACTGCCCTAGTGCAGTCTCACTGCATCAGCTGCTCCCCGCTTGTCCCTCTTTGGTACTGGAGAGCACCCTCTTTTAGTGTGCTGTTTCTTGTGCTTCTTCCTCGGCACCAGGGATGGAGATTGGTGCCAGGAAGAACACAGTGCCGATTGAGCATTTCACACAGAGGCCCAAGTGCTCGGCGACAATTTGGAGTGACATGCCTCCGAGGTCAGTCTGAGGGCTACCTCAATTAGCACACTTCAGGCGAATGTCTCTGTCTTTTTGACTCCGCGATCTGAAGCCCCTACAGATCTTACACTTTTGCTTAACATGAGCTTCCCCAAGGTAAAAAAAACCCCAACTATACATACAATATGATAGGGGCTAATTTAGCTACAACTAATCAGGAAAAGAGAACTTTGAGTCATTGGGGATAGTTCTCTGAAGACGTCCACACAGTGTGCAGCAGCAGTCCTAAAAAACAAACGGGATGTTAGGAATCATTAAAAAAGGGATAGAAAATAAGACGGAGAATATCTTATTGCCCTTATATAAATCCATGGCACGCCCACATCTTGAATACTGCTTACAGATGTGGTGGTCTCATCTCAAAAAAGATACACTGGCATTAGAAAAGTTTCAGAGAAGGGCAAGTAAAATGATTAGGGGTTTGGAACAGGTGCCATATGAGGAGAGATTAAAGAGGCTAGGATTTTTCAGCTTGGAAAAGAGGAGACTAATGGGGGGATATGGTAGAGGTCTATAAAATCATGAGTGGTGTGGAGAAAGTGAATAAGGAAAAGTTATTTATTTGTTCCCATGAGAACTAGGGGCCACCAAATGAAATTAATGGGCAGCAGGTTTAAAACAAATAAAAGGAAGTTCTTCTTCACTCAGCGCACAGTCAACCTGTGGAACTCCTTGCCTGAGGAGGCTGTGAAGGCTAGGACTATAACAAGGTTTAAAAGAGAACTAGATAAATCCATGGAGGTTAAGTCCCTTAATGGCTATTAGTCAGGATGGGTAAGGAATTGTGTCCCTAGCCTCTGTTTGTCAGAGGGTGGAGATGGATGGCAGGAGAGAGATCACATAACTCCATATAGCTCAGTGGTTTGAGCATTGGCCTGCTAAACCCAGGGTTGTGAGTTCAATCCTTGAGGGGGCCATTTAGGGATCTGGGGCAAAAATTGAGGATTGGTCCTGCTTTGAGCAGGGGGTTGGACAAGATGATCTCCTGAGGTCCCTTCCAACTCTGATATTCTATGATTCTATGATTCTATGAATCATTACCTGTTCGGTTCACTCCCTCTGGGGCACCTGGCACTGGCCACTGTCAGACAGGACACTGGGCTGGATGGACCTTTAGTCTGACCCAGTATGGCCATTCTTATGTTCTTAAGGTACTTTAGACAGGCTGAAAGCAGGTGGCTTACTGGCATGGGCTTGCTGTAGGAGGTGCACACCTTGAAGTCCAGAGCATGCCCAGTCCCTGGGAGAACATCCCTTGATGACTGGGACTGCTATTTATAATATCTGCACTAAGACAAACTGTAACTAAATCTGCTCACCACAAAAACTATATACAATCAAGATCAGACCACTGGGAAAACCTTGCAAGAGCAAGAAGTTCCTTCCAAGCAACCATCACAGGCAATAAGAAGGAACTGAGAGGGTACAGAGCCAGCAGCGCCCCTTCTACCTGTGCATGTGGCTGGGGGCGGCATTAGGGCTAGTCTTACGGATACCACTGAGCGGAAAATCTCCAGCAACTGTGCACGGGGCGCCCACACACCTGACACTGAATGGACATGAGCAAGCACCTCGAAGAAGAAACATTATTAATCATGTTTATTGCAATAGTACTAAGGGCCAACCAAGAACAGGATCCCATTGTGGTGCAGTGGTCCCCAAACTTTCTGGGTTGTGCCCCACCCTTACCCCTGTCCCTCCCCCGCCCCAAGCCAGGCTGGGAGCGGGGTCACGGCTCCCCAGAGGAGGGGGAGGTATGCGGACAGGGTTAAGTGGGCTGAGACTGGGGCCGCAGCTGGGGGTGGGTCTGGGGCCAGGAGCAGGGCCACAGCTGTAGCGCATTGGGGGCTGGCAGCCAGGTGCAGAACCATGCCAATGCTGGGGCAGAGGCCAGGCCTGGGGTTGGGGGCCAGAGCACAGCTGGGTGACTATCCCTCCCTGCTCCCCCATGGGGGCTGGCCAAGGCCTGCCACACCCCCCGGAACGTTCCTTCACACCCCCCACGCTAGGCACTGTACAAACATTGATGGTCCCTGGCCTGAAGAACTTTACAAACTAAATAGACAAGACGCAGACAGAGTCAGGGAAGCAGTATAACGCACAAGCACAAGCAGAGTGAACAACGTAATGGTCAATGTAGAGGTCAACACAGATTCCGGGGAGACTGCTCAAAAATCAGAGGTTTAACAAACCAGTATTGGAAATGGCAAGAGGGAGGGCAAACAAACAAAAGTTACCAAAATTATTCTTTGCAGTATACAACAAGCGTAACATACAAGCCAAATTAGATGATGCTGCAGGGGCCATTCATGAGAACACTAAACTATTAATAAATGACGAAAGGGGAGAAATTAAAGACTCAAAGAGGCTACCATACTGACCCTTTTAACAAGAAAAATAAGGAAATACTAGACATTCAAGAATATAATTAAGAATTTATAAAAATTATTTACATAGTGCCACAGGCACACATGGTGGTTTACAGGAAAATAAAGCTTACAATCTCAATTAGTTAAAATCAAAATTATGACAGGCAACTACTCTCAGGTATAAGGCTATTACTGATAATATGTAGTGTGGCAGTTTCATGATTTTTCTTTTTTTTGTTTTCATTATAGATATAAGGCAAGAATTTATACCTATTGCAAATGTCTCTGAATAAGTACATCTAAAAAAAGACTTGGAAAATGTAGAGATCTACAAATCATCTGATCCAGACAATAATTCATCCTAGGGTGTTAAAGGAATTAGCAAACAAATTTAACATACTACCAATAGTTATTTTTTAGATGTCATGGAAAACTGGAGAAGTACCCATAGATTAAAGACACTTATAGACCCAAACTTCAGAAAAGGGATGAATAGAAATCCTCGCAATTACTATCCTGTAAGTCTAACTTCCAACTCCAACTAAAAGAATCTGTATTAAGAGGGTAAAAAACCCACTAAACTTCTAGAAGATCATTATCTTCTTCCAACCAGAAGCAATAAATGGTACTGAGGTTTATAAAAATAACATTGTGCCTGACAAAACGGATTGCTTTTTTTGAGAATTTTAATTAGTGGATAAAAGGAATGTGGTAGATGTTAATATACTCTGATTTTAGTAAGCCATCTGATACTGTCTTATGACATCTTACTATCAAAATCCACTCAAATTGGCTTGGATGTGGACCGAACACTGACTAAAAGACAGAAGAAAACAAAGGAAAATGAGAATCAAATAGTAAGCTGGAGAAGATGCCTACTGAGTACTGCTGGAATCTGTGTTAGGTTTGGCCTTATTAATATCTTTGTTAATGATACAGAACAAGTAGTAAAATATATGTTCCTGAAATTCAAAAATGATACTCAAGTTGGAGGAGTTGCAAACACCAGTGAGAACAGAAAAACACAAATGGACAAAGAAAAATGAGAAACATGCAATTAAATAATGAGATTTTCCTTGGTAGAATGCAGCAAATACATTTGAGGGGAAACACTCAGACACAAATACTCCAGGGGAAGAAGCGATGCAAGGAGATCTACAGGACTTGGCGGCAAGACAGGCTGATCAAAGGTTGGGCTGCATGTGCAGAAATACCATGTCAAGGAAGAGGGAAGGAGAGATCACTAATCTTGTGCAGTAACTGCACTCTATGCATCCTCATGCCCCGTACCAAGGATATATAGAGCTGCACAGGTAAACCACCCACACAGTTCCTTCTGTACCTCCAAAATCCCACAGAGGAAACTGAAGCAAGAGGGAGGAGGGCAGGTAATGGAGCACCAATAGGGACACACATTTTAAAAAACTCTAGTTACTTTCATCTCCTCCTTGTGCCTATGGATGCTCCATTTCAGGTGACTATCAAGCAGTATTCCCATGGGGGCGGGAAAGGAGCTTCAGGGCAGAGCCTAATACTGAAGACAAAAATGCATTTCCAACAGCATTATCTGATCTAGAAGCACGAACCAAGTATAGTGTTTGCAAGAAGTAAGTACTGAAATCCAGGTTGCAGCCTTGCAAATTTCAGCAACTGGAATGAGCAATGCCACAGAAGTAGATTGAGACCTCGTAGAATGAGCTAGAGCTCTAGGAGGATGAATGTTATCAGACTTATAACACAAGAGAATACACCCAGAGATCTACCTTCACCAGTCTTTGGGTGGAGACTGTGGATCCTTACAATTGAAACTAAGAGTCTGGGAGATTTTCTACATGGTTTGATTCTGTCCTGATAGAAGGCTAACGCCCATGTGACATCCAATGTATGACAGACCTCCTCCCTACCCTGATGTGGTTTTAGGGGGGAAAATGAAAGATGAATGGTCTGATTAATATGAAATTCATAAGACATCTTAGGTAGAATCTTAAGATGTGGTTGTAATGAGATTTTTTCCCTTGAAAAACACTGTTGGGGGTGGGGAATCTGCCATTAAAAGCCCTAGTCCTTCGACCCTCTGCACAGAAGTGATGGCCACCAAGAAAGCTGTATTCTTTGAGAGGTGAAGCAACAAACATGTAGCTAACAGCTCAAAGGGGTGTTTTATAAGGCAAGTAAGGATGAAGTTAAAGTCCCATGCTGGGGTAGGTTCACTAATCTGTGGGAAAAGATTTATCAGTCCTCTGAGGAATCTTGACTTTGCAGGGTGATCAAAAATCGAAAAAACTTCCACAGGTGAAAAAACTTCCACTTGGCTGTAATAGCTGCCAAGTGAACTCTGATGGAACTGAAAATAAGACCTGACCTTTTAAATTCCAACTCGTAGTCTAGGACAGTGGAAAGAGAAGAATGAACAAAAGGAACTTGTTACCAGTTAAACCAATCATGAAATCTCTTCCATTTCTGAATATATTTCCCATATACTGCCTGACCTGAATCCTGAGGACAGCAGACTGACTGGAAATCTCAGAGGTGGATGAGAAGCAAGCCAAACCAGGTAACGATACCAAACCTGTCTCAGTCAAGTCGATGCAATTAAAATGACCTTGGCCTTATCCTGCTTGATTTTATTCAGTACTTTTGAGAGCAATGGTGTTGGTGAGTATGCATAAAGAAGGCCCTTCATCCACGAAATAAGGAAGGCATCCCATAGTGACTGAGAATCAAGTCCCTCTCTCAAGGAAATTTTTTTGTACTGTGTGTTGATTAGTAGTGGCAAAGAAGTCCATTTCTGGAAACTTCCAGGTTAGAAATATGTTGTTGAGGACTTGTGAGAACAACTCCCATTCATAATGCTGGGAGAAGAGCCTGCTGAGGTCGTCACCCATGGTGTTTTGTATATCCAGGAGGTAAGAAGCTGAGATGACTATCTTGTTGGCTATGCATCCCAGATCCCAAGTCTTACTGCTTTGCCACAAAGAGAGGGAGAGTGCACCCCCCCCCCCACACACACACACTCCCTGATAATTGATGTAGAACATGCAGACATCATTGTCTGTCATGATCTTGACAGATTTGGCTCTGATCATGGAAAGAAAAGCGTGCAAGCATTTCTGACTGCTCTGAATTGTAGGAGGTTGACGTGAAGACGACACTCTTGTAAGACCCCTTGCCCTAGATGGTAAGAGACCCTAGATGCACTCCCCATTCCCAAAAGAGATGCATCTGATGTTGTTGCGGTACTAGGATAAGGTTGAATGCAAGGGCCTCACGCATAGGCTTCGGAGAGGTCTTGCAACTGAGTGAATCCAGAACCTGACATGGATCACTCATGGCTTGTCCAGACTATGCTTGCCCTAAGCCATCCCTGGAAGATCAAAGATGTACCCTGTCAACATTAAGGTACAAGCTGTCATAAGTCCTAATAGTTGGAAACAATTTCTTGCTGATTTTTGAAGACTTATCTGATTCTCAGAAATGAGATACTTTTAGGTTCACGGACTTGTCCACAGATTGGTTCACCCTGGCAGGCTCAGCGTCCAGAGAAGCTCCTATGAAACCTATCTGCTGTACTGGAGGGGTCAAGGCAGACTTTGAGACTGAGTCAAAGACCTAAACTGGGGAACAGAGACCTTGTTGTTCATACTGCCAAGAGAACCTCATGGTAAGATCGGCCCCTCAGCAGCTAAATCACTAATATAAGGAAAGATAATTATTCCCTGTCAACGTAGGTGGGCAGCTATGGCCACTATGACTTTCGAGAATACCCTTGGGGAAGATGAGAGGCTGAAATGGGAGCACACGGTACTGGAAGTGATCACAGTTGACTGTAAAATGAAGAAAATGAGTAAGACCGGTGAAATCCTAGCGGATCTTAAGCATAAAAAAGAAGCTTACAAGAAGTGGAAGGTTGGACATATGACCAGGGAAGAGTATAAAAATATTGCTCGGGCATGTAGGAATGAAATCAGGAGGGCCAAATCGCACCTGGAGCTGCAGCTAGCAAGAGATGTTAAGAGTAACAAGAAGGGTTTCTTCAGGTATGTTGGCAACAAGAAGAAAGCCAAGGAAAGTGTGGGCCCCTTAATGAATGAGGGAGGCAACCTAGAGAGATGTGGAAAAAGCTAATGTACTCAATGCTTTTTTTGCCTCTGTCTTCACTAATAAGGTCAGCTCCCAGACTGCTGCGCTGGGCATCACAAAATGGGGAAGAGATGGCCAGCCCTCTGTGGAGAAAGAGCTGGTTAGGGACTATTTAGAAAAGCTGGACGTCCACAAGTCCATGGGGCCAGACGAGTTGCATCCGAGAGTGCTAAAGGAACTGGTGACTGTGATTGCAGAGCCATTGGCCATTATCTTTGAAAACTCGTGGCGAACGGGGGAAGTCCCGGATGACTGGAAAAAGGCTAATGTAGTGCCAATCTTTAAAAAAGGGAAGAAGGAGGATCCTGGGAACTACAGGCCACTCAGCCTCACTTCAGTCCCTGGAAAAATCATGGAGCAGGTCCTCAAAGAATCAATCCTGAAGCACTTACATGAGAGGAAAGTGATCAGGAACAGCCAGCATGGATTCACCAAGGGAAGGTCATGCCTAACTAATCTAATCGCCTTCTATGATGAGATTACTGGTTCTGTGGATGAAGGGAAAGCAGTGGATGTATTGTTTCTTGACTTTAGCAAAGCTTTTGACACGGTCTCCCACAGTATTCTTGTCAGCAAGTTAAAGAAATGTGGGCTGGATGAATGCACTATAAGGTGGGTAGAAAGTTGGCTAGATTGTCGGGCTCAACGGGTAGTGATCAATGGCTCCATGTCTAGTTGGCAGCCGGTGTCAAGTGGAGTGCCCCAAGGGTCGGTCCTGGGGCCGGTTTTGTTCAATATCTTCATAAATGATCTGGAGGATGGTGTGGATTGCACTCTCAGCAAATTTGCGGATAATACTAAACTGGGAGGAGTGGTAGATACGCTGGAGGGGAGGGATAGGATACAGAAGGACCTAGACAAATTGGAGGATTGGGCCAAAAGAAATCTGATGAGGTTCAATAAGGATAAGTGCAGCATCCTGCACTTAGGACGGAAGAACCCAATGCACAGCTACAGACTAGGGACCGAATGGCTAGGCAGCAGCTCTGCGGAAAAGGACCTAGGGGTGACAGTGGAGGAGAAGCTGGATATGAGTCAGCAGTGTGCCCTTGTTGCCAAGAAGGCCAATGGCATTTTGGGATGTATAAGTAGGGGCATAGCGAGCAGATCGAGGGACGTGATTGTCCTCCTCTATTTGACATTGGTGAGGCCTCATCTGGAGTACTGTGTCCAGTTTTGGGCCCCACACTACAAGAAGGATATGGATAAATTGGAGAGAGCGAAGGGCAACAAAAATGATTAGGCGTCTGGAACACAAGACTTATGAGGAGAGGCTGAGGGAACTGGGATTGTTTAGTCTGCAGAAGAGAAGAATGAGGGGGGATTTGATAGCTGCTTTCAACTACCTGAGAGGTAGTTCCAGAGAGGATGGTTCTAGACTATTCTCAATGGTAGAAGAGGACAGGACAAGGAGTAATGGTCTCAAGTTGCAGTGGGGGAGGTTTAGGTTGGATATTAGGAAAAACTTTTTCACTAGGAGGGTGGTGAAACACTGGAATGTGTTACCTAGGGAGGTGGTGGAATCTCCTTCCTTAGAAGTTTTTAAGGTCAGGCTTGACAAAGCCTTGGCTGGGATGATTTAATTGGGGATGGGTCCTGCTTTTGAGCAGGGGGTTGGACTAGATGACCTCCTGAGGTCCCTTCCAACCCTGATATTCTATGATTCTATTCTATGACCATGGAGGGCCACACAGAGCATGGAGGAGGCCCACTGTTCATCCTACCAACTAGATGGAGGTAGAGATAAACTGTTCCCAACAGTCTCTCTCTTAGGATAGGTAAGACAGTAGTGTCTCATAGCAGACAGGAGATCCCTGAACCAAAAACAGAGTCAGAAGAATCATCCTCAACATATTCCAGGGCAGGTGATAACTGTTCACCCTGGATGGTCAATGTCAGTTAAGCAGGAGGTCTCAATGACCCAGAAGATCTTGGTGAAAATAACTATGTTACCAGTAAGTAGCGGAGACTCTGGCTCATCCAAGACAAAAAGAGCCCTTGAATATCTAAACTCCTGTGGTACTGATGATACATGAGCAGGAGTTGAGTAGGATCCTTGAAGACCGACATAGGTACCACAATGGGGACTTGTCTATAATACATCGGGGCTGTGGGCACCAAATGCTTTGACCGAATACATCCAAACATGCATTCCAGTGTTGCCAACATGGGGGTCTGGGACATCACTATAGGTATCGAGGATACAGAAGAGTCTTACGGTGCAGACTTCTTTGAAGTGGAATGTCTACTAGAATGGACATGACCACCCAACACCAAAGAAGTCTTCGGTATTGAATCCAGCTTAGTGGTAGAGTGGCTTTTAGAGGAAGCCTTAGATGATCTCATATTACCAGTACCACCTAGAACCTCAATAGTACTCCTTCTGGGACCTGAGTCTCCAGAACATTCTTCCTAATAGGTGACTGACACTTCTTAGTAGGAGACCTAACACCCCCTGTATCCAGAGTCTTACTGTACGAAGCTCTCAGTACCATGGATGCAGATGCAGGTAGTGTATCCCTCACAGTGTTTGGTGACCAAGATCTGGAGTTAATTGGGGCACCTGAAGCTATATCCCTTGAGGATCTTGGTCACCAGAATCCAGAGACAGACAAGGCACTAAGTATGTTCAAAGACTGGTGTACAATTCTTGTAGCTGCGTCAGAGGTTGGTCTTCGGGCTTGCTCCATCATTAGCAATTTAAATTTTACTTCTCTATTTTTAGGAGATCTGCTCTCAGAGGAGCAGATCTCACACTTGGTCAGTATATAGGTGTCTCCCAAACAATGAAGCCACCAGGAGTGTCTGTCACTAACCAGGATAGCTTCCCAGCAGGAAAGACAATACTTAAAACTTGCAGATCCCAACATATCCCAGAAGCATCAAAGTCCAAAATAATCCCCCAGGCATGGAAAGAAAAAAAAAGGAGGGGGGGGGAACAGACCCCCAACTAAATACTACAACTAAATTAAGAAACAGAAAAAACTATATTTAACTAAGTACATCTAAGTGAAGCAGGAGCAATTGATGTTCCATCTCACACCGAAGACAGTTGGGAGAAAACTGAGGTCTGTTCGCCTGCACTGCTCTCTGTATAGTCTGTACAGAACATGAACTTGCATATAGCACATGTGGAGGCTGAACGAGCACTGCTACTGAAAATCTCCAATCAAAGATGTATGTGCACCTGGAGTGGAACACCCATAGGGACACTACTTGAAGAAGCACAATAGCTAAATATATTTAGCTTGGCTAACAGACAACACTACAGTCCCCAAATATTAAAAGGATGTAAACACAACTGAGGGGGGAAGAATTATTCAGTGTTATACATGAGAGTACATGGATAAAATTAAGAAGTGGAAATATTTAAGATGACTATCTGGAAGGTTCCTCCCAATGTGGCCCCTTCTCAGGCCAGTCCTACACTCTCACCATTACTAGATATGGGGGTCCACACACAGAAGTCAGACTGAAAGACCAGGGCTGTATGGTAGAGAGTAGTTTTTCATAGGATGTAGTGGAAACCCCACCACATAGGGCACTTCAAGCTGGATTGGACAAGACATGAATAAATGTACAAGAGGAAACAATTCTGAATTGGGGCCAGAGAGATGGACTGTGTAATTCTAAAATTGGCAGAAAGCAATACAATTTTCAGTGAGGAATGAAAAGCATATTTATTTTCTTCCAGAAACAAAAACACAACCATTTTCACACCAGAAACACAGCAAGTACCATAAAGAGAGCCTATTTTCATACATTCACATATTCCAGGGCCAGAAGGGACCACTGAGATTGTTTAGACTGATCTCCTATTTAGGATAGGCCAGAGAACTTCTCCAAAATAATTCCTAGAGCAGATCTTTTAGAAAAACATCCAATCATACCTATAGACTGTACTCTATCACCCCTTAACCGTCTCTTTGTAAGATAAATAGATTGAGCTCCTTGAGTCTATCACTACAAAGCATGTTTTCTAATCGTTTAATCAATCATTCTTATGGCTATTCTCTGTACCCTCTCCAATTTATTAACATCCTCCTTGAATTGTGGGCACCAGAACTGGATAAAGTATTCCAGCAGCAGTTGCACCAATGCAAAATACAGAGGAAAAATAATCTATCACAGTTGCCAACTTTCACGTGGTAAATAAGCACCCTGACTTTCACAAGAAGCCAAAAATCAAGCTAATCCCATTTCAAAACAAGGCCAAAACAAGCCAATTCCTAAGAACCCCAACACTCTGTGAGACTAGATCCCCCCAGTGTGCAGCCTGATACTGTGGTGGGCCTCCTGTGCACCCCTCTTTACTCCGCCTTGCCCCTGCTTGCCAGAAGCTGCTCAAAAAAAGAAGCAACAAGCTTCAACAAGCAACTCACAAGCCAATTAAGCCAAAAACAAGCCCAATTTCTGCTTTTTTTCCTGTGGGTTTGGCATGTCTGTCTGCTCTCTACTCCTACTCAAGATTCTCCTGTTTATGCATCCAAGGATTGCATTAGCTGTTTCAGCCACAGAATCACATTGGAACCTCATGTTCAGTCGATTATCCACCACCATCCCCCAAACCGTTTTCAGAGTCACTGCTTCCCAGGATAGAGTCCCCCATCCTGTAAATATGGCCTATGTTCTTTGTTCCCTAGTTATATAAATTTACATTTAACTGTATTAAAAAACACATTATATGCTTGCGCCCAGTTTACCAAGCAATCCAGATCACTCTAAATCAGTGAGCTGTGCTCCTCAATCTTTACCAATTTCTCTCCTAATTTCCATCATCTGCAAATTTTATCAATGATGATTTTATGTTTTCTTCCACATTATTGATAAAAATGTGAAACAGCATACAGCCAAAAACCGACACCTGCGTACCCCACTGGAAACACACCCACTTAATAACAATCCCCTGTTCACAATTACACTGACACCTATTAGTTAGCCAGTTTTTAATCCATTTAATGCGTGCCATGTTAATTTTATATCATACTAGTTTCTTAATCAAACTGTTATGCAGTACCAAGTCAGACAGCTTACAGAAGTCTAAGTATATTATATATACACCACTTTAAATCAACAAAACTTGTACTCTCACACAAAAAAAATCAAGTTAGTTTAACAGGATCTATTTTTCATAAACCCAGGTTGATTTCCATTACTTACATTATCCTCCTCTAATTCTTGATTAATCAAGTCCCATAACAGCCATTCCGTTATCTTGCCAGGGATCCATGTCAGGTTGACAGGCCTATGATTACCTGGGTAACTTTTTAAAAATGTGCACAACATTAGCTTTCTTCCAGTCTTCTGCAACTTCCCCACTGCTACAAAATTTATTGAAAAAAAAAAATCAACATTAATGGTCCAGGGAGCTCCTAGGCAACTCTTTTAAAACTCTTGGATGCAAGTTATCTGAACTTGCTGATTTAAAAATGTCTAACTTTAGTAGACTCTGTTTAACATCCTCCAGAGATATTAATGGAATGGAAAATGTCTTCCATATGATAAGACTATCATGTTTTCCCCCCAAAATATAAAACAAATATTTATAAAACACAGTTCTGCCTTTTCTGTCTTATTGATAATTCTACTATTTCCATCTAATAATGGACCAATACCATTGTCAGGATTCTTTTTATTCCTAATACATTCTAAAATCTCCTCCTTATTGTCCTTAACTCTGCTGACCATAGATTTCTCCTTGTGTCCCTTAGCTTCCCTTGTCAATTTTCTACAATTCCTAACTTCTGATTTAGATTCTTTACTATCAACTTTCCCTCTCTACCACTGGTTATATTATTATTTTGTTCTACAAAGATTTAACCTGTAACCAAGAAAAAGAAAACACTACACAAGTGCAAGGGACCGAGTGAACATTGCTATGAAGACTTCATATTTCCTGATTTTTTGTAAGTTTAACTGTTCCATCTGAATATTGCATTAGCAGCACTTTGTATTTTCTTTCCTTGCTTTTATAAAAGAAAGCAAGACACAATAAATTTCCAGTTTCGCTTAGCATTTTGATAGTTCCAACTAGGTTTGAAGTTCATACCTCACTGGAATGAACAGGCTGGAGGTGGAGGAGTAACTCATGGGACCATCCTCTTTATCCAAAACCTTCCCTAAAGCCCACTTTCTTCGATGAATCCCACAAATCCTGATCCACATCAGTAAAACAAACATACAAAAGGGGGGGGGGGGGGAGATCTCAAACCACTGCTAACACAAAAAAATTTACACTCCAAATTAGCACCATCCTCTGAGTCTCCTAATGCACTTCTGTGTCCAGTCTTTACCTATTTAAATTGTAAACTCATAAAGGGAAGGGATTATCTCTTCCCTTTTATCTTGTACAGCACCAAGCACACTAAGTGCATAAACAAAGGTAAATAAACAAAGTGAATTCTAGCCTTTACTTCAGCTATTGTGTGCCTGCTTCTTTTTCCCATTCCCTTTCTGGAGCATTTGACTAGGCAGCCTATGTATAACTTACTTGAGTCTCTGCAGTAACAGTTGTTTTTACTAGCATGCATTATTCAGAGAACATGTTGTTTCAAGCATGCCTAAAAAGTACAATTTCAGAACTCAATAAAGATAAATATTAATATCAACATTTTAAAATAAATATGGACCTGGGGATTACAGTGGACTAGAAGCTGGATATGAATCTACAGCGTGTCCTTGTTGCCAAAGCTAACGGCATATTGGGCTGCATTAGTAGAACCACTGCCAGCAAATTGAGGGAAGTGATTATTCCCCTCTATTTGGCACTGGTAATGCCGCATCTGGAGTAGTGTGTCCAGTTTTGGGTCCCCCACTACAGAAAGGATGTGGACAAATTGGAGAGAGTCCAGTGGAGGGCAACTAAAATGATTAGGGGGCTGAGGGAACTGGGCTTATTTAGACTGCAGAAGAGAAGAGCAAGGGGGGGATTTGATAGCAGCCTTCAACTATCTGAAGGGGGGTTCCAAAGAGAATGGAGCTCGGCTGTTCTCAGTGGTGGCAGACGACAGAACAAGAAGCAATGGTCTCAAGTTGCAGTGCATGAGGTCTAGGTTGGATATTAGGAACCACTATTTCAGTAGGAGGGTGGTGAAGCACTGGAATGGGTTCCCTAGGGAGGTGGTGGAATCTCCATCCTTAGACGTTTTTAAGGCCCAGCTTGACAAAGTCCTGGCTGGGATGATTTAGTTGGGGTTGGACTAGATGACCTCCTGAGGTCTCTTCCAAGCCTAATGTTCTATGATTCTGTAGTTTGTTGACTCATTCTTTATTTTGTATTCTTACTATAACAAGATTTACCAATTATAATATATTAATGGTATCATTTTGGCATATGCTGCACCAAAATCCAGATAAGCATTTGCTACAGAATCTTCTCTGACACAAGATGATTTTCTGTTAACATCTATGATGTGGCCCTGGTGTGGAGGCGTGACAAGGAGCACCAAGGAAAGAAATGTAATTCACTAGGAAGATTCTACTTTCCATCGAAAACAAGTTTAAACAAGGTTCTAAATGCAGACTATTGAACTTCATGTCTGTGGGTAAGACTGGCAAAATAAAAAGTGTTTTCACTGAGAGACTGGTGTGGTACAGTAGTTCAAGCATAGATCCAGGAAACAGTAAGCCATGAAACCTCTGTGCCTCAATTTTTCATTTGTGGACCAAGGAGACTGCCTGCCTGCGAAGGTGCTATGAAGAGTGATGTGTAGGTGACGACATCTGACACCTTTCACGATCTCTGGACTCTCCCTATATTCCTCTGACAATTTTGGGAGGGAGATCATGACTCCTGCTCTGCCTGGCACTTTGACCTTAAACTGCTGCATACCCTGACTCTGCATTACAGGAAATTCAAAGTGTTGCTGCAGTCCCAGAATATTAGAGATACAAGGTCGATAAGTTAATATCTTTTATTAGACCAACTTCTGTTAGTGAGAGAGACAAGCTTTCAAGCTTACATAGAGACCTGAAGAAGAGCTCTGTGTAAGCTCAAAAGCTTCTCTCCCTCTTTCACCAACAAAAGCTGGTTCAATCAAAGATGTTACCTCACCCACCTTGTGTTTCAGGAGATTTAAAGACAGTTTCTCTGAGGTGCCCTTCAGGGACTGCCCCAGTTTTGACACTCTATTCAAGTTGCCTCAAACAAAAGAACTTTTACTAGCAAATTAGAGAGAAAAAGTAGTTGAATGGCACGCTTTAGAGCAGGGGTGGGCAAACTATGGCCCATGGGCTGTGTCTGACCGTCAGTACTTTTAATCCGGTCCTTGAGCTCCCGCTGGCGAGTGGGTTCGGGGGCTTGTCCTGCTCCGGCACCCAAGCCGGGTCGGGGGCTTTCCACGCAGCTCTCGGAAGCAGCAGCATGTCCCCCCTCCGGCTTCTACATGTAGGGGCAGCCAGGGGGTTCCCGGCCAATGGAAGCTGCGGGGGCTTGCCTTGCGGACGGAGCAGTCCACAGAGCCACCTGGCCGCTTGAGATAAACACTGCCCGGAGCCTGCACCTCTGAGCCCCCCCCCCCCCCCCCCCCCGTGCCCCAACCCTGATCCTCCACACACACTCCGAACCCCTTGGTCCCAGCCTCCTACACCCTCCTACATCCCAAACCTCTCACCCCTAGCCCCACCCCAAAGCCTGCACCCCCAGCTGGAACCCTCACCCCCCCTCTACACCCCAACCTGCAATTTCGCGAGCATTCATGGCCAGCCATACAATTTCTATACCCAGATGTGGCTCTCAGGCCAAAAAGTTTGCCCACCCCTGCTTTAGAGACTAAGACTGCTAAAAATATTGCTATCTGGGCAATACTTTGGGGCAGGCTTTTGGCAACATATGAATAGGGTAATTCCTCCCAGGGTAATAGTACACAAAGTTCTTGCTTACAGTCAATTAAAACTTTCTCTGATCAGTATTTCATTGCCAAGCAAAGGGAGATCAGTCCTGCACATGTCATAAAACACAAGCATAACAGTATGGTCTGCTCCTTTCAGGGCCCAGGCAGCCTTCTCCAATTTTCAGACACAGCTGGAAAGGGCCAGGTGATCCCTATAAAGGCCTAAGAGAACTCATTTGGAGGAGAAGTTCAGAAGGGCTGATGACAGGCCCTGGAGCAGAGAAAGTATCAAGTGAAATGCCTCTGGGCCCCTGTATGTAGTCTGTGTTGGGCAGTGGGATAATTTGTTTTGTGTTACTTTGTGAGTTTTTGTTTGAATTAATAAACCATGCCCTGAGGGAAGACATGAGAGGATACTGGGGCATAGAAGGCAGCACCCTCTGACAGGATACAGGAATTTCTCTTAACAGACCTAACCCAATGTCCACTGAAGTCAACGGGAGCCCCTCCATGACTCCAATGGGCACTGGATAAGACACAAGAAGAGCATTAAACTAATTATTAAACTCTTTAATAATTACCCCACAGCTAAAAATCCAATTACAGCGATTCTCAAACTGGGGTTGGGACGCCAAAGTGGGTCGGGACCCCATTTTAATGGGGTTGCCAGGGCTGGCTTAAACTTACTGGGACTGAAACCGAATCCCAAGCCCCACTGCCCGAAGCCAAAGCCCGAGGGCTTCAGCTCTGGACAGCAGGGCTCATGTTACAGGCCCCCTGTCTGGGGCTGAAGCCCTTGCCCTTCGGCTTTGTGTCTCCCCCCATCCACGAGGATGGAGGGCTTGGGCGGGTCCAGGCTTCAGTTCCCCCCTCCGGGGGTCATGTAGTAATTTTTGTTGTCAGAAGGGAATCACAGTGCAATGAAGTTTGAGAACCCCGGCCCTATTACATAGCCTAGCGTAGTGAGGGGGCATGTCCTCCCTCAGAGACTGACAGGAGAAACCTCTCTTCACCCCTTTAGGCGGAGCCAGGCAAGCCATGCCCCCTCCCGCCGAAAGCATAGGGGCGGGACAAGCAAGTTAAAAGGCAGGCCCTGCAGCTGACTTGTGCAAGAGCTGGAAAAGGAAACGTGTCTCTCGCCCACTGCCATGCCCTGCGCCCGAGATCTACATTGGTGAGGACCCAGACGAGATGCCAGGACTGCCAACTGACCAGTTCCTGGAGGAGCTACTGGGACTACCGCTGGCCATTATCCCGGGGAGATGGAGGAACCCCAGGAAATGGTGGTACACCCAGGAGGGGTAGTAGGAAATAAACCAGGGACACTAGACATTAGTCCCATTCTTTTGCCAGAATCTAGGTCAGCATATTTCCGTGGGATCCCCACTAACCCACTGTCAGGGCCTTGGGCTGGGATCCAGTGGAGTAGTGTGGTCCCAGGTCCCCAGGGGTGGCATCCTCCCCACCTTAGGCCAGACAGCCTGCATTCGCTAGTGCCCAGCCCTGCCCAGAGGGCCAGAGCCCCTTTAACTGCGGATTGCTCTGCCCTGCCCAGAGCCCCATGAAAAGATTGTTACCTACCTTTTCATAACTGTTGTTCTTTGAGATGTGTTGTTCACGTCCATTCCAATTAGGTGTGCATGTGCCGCGTGAACAGACGACGGAAACTCTTCGCCTTAGTAGCTCCCGTCAGCGTCCTCATAGCGGTGTAGAAAACAAATGTCCTGACCCATATGGAATTAGGAGACCACCTTGGGGAGAAATTTAGGGTGTGGTCTAAGCTGCACCTTGTCCTTATGAAACACCATGTAAGGCGGTTCAGAGGTGAGAGATCTCAGCTCGGACACCCTCCTTGCTGATGTAATGGCCACCAGGAACACCACCTTCCAAGAAAGGTAGAGGAGGGAGCAAGTGGCCAGGGGCTCAAATGTGGGCTCATGAGCTTGGAGAGGACCAAGTTTAAGTTCCAGGTTGGGACAGGTGGGCGAGAATACAGGAACACCCTCTTCAGACCTTTGAGGAATCACCCCACCATGGGATTAGAAAATACCGAGTATCCAGACTCCCCTAGATGGAAAGCTAAAATGGCTGCCAGGTGTACTCTGAAGGAGGAAGGGGATAGACCCTGATGCTTAAGGTGTAGGAGATATTCTAGAATAACTGGGATGGTAGCTTGGAGCAGTTGAAGGCGCTTGGTTCACACCAACAGGAAAACCTTTTCCATTTCACCAGGCAGGTAGCCCTAGTGGAAGGTTTCCTACTGCCAAGGAGAATCTGTCTCACTGACTGAGAGCACTGGCTCTCCACAGAACTTAGCCATGGAGCTTCCACACCATGAGATGCAGAGATTGCAGGTTTGGGTGAAGGAAGCACCCATGGTCCTGCGTGATCAGGTCACGGTGGAGGGGCAGGGCAATCGGGACGTCTACAGACGGCTCAAATAGGGTTGTATACCAATGCTGTTGGGGCCAAGACGGGGCAATCACGATCACAGTCATCCTGTCTCTGCAAATTTTGAGGAGGACCCGGTGGACAAGCGGGATAGGAGTGAAGGCATACTTCAGACCCCCGCCCCATGGTATTAAGAACGCATTGGCAACTGAGCCCGGACTGTGGTTTTGGTATGAGCAGAACTGAGGGCACTGTCTGTTGCTCTTGGTGGTGAAGAGGTCTACTTGGGGATAACCCCACTTCTGGAAGACTGACTGTATGATGTCTGACCTGATTCAACACTCGTGCATAAGACCTGCTGAGGTGATCCGCAAGCTCGTTCCACACTCCTGGAAGATAGGATGCTTCGAGCTGAATGGATCGGGCTATACAAAGTCCCAGATAAGAAGAGTGTCGTGGCAGAGAGGTGAGGAGAGAGGTCCGCCTTGTTTATTTATATAGAACATGGCAGTGGATGTCTGTCAAAACTGTCAAGCTGTGACCTCGTAATGTGGTGTGAAAGGTTTGGCAGTCCAGACGAAGTGCCCTGAGCTCCTTCAGGTTGCTATGGAGAGGTATCTCGTCCCTCGACCACAAGCCTTGTGTCCTCAGGTCCTTTAAGTGTGCACCCCAGCCCAGTGCGAGCCAAGCTTGTAAGGATCTGAGTCTCAGTCAGGCATGCTTGAGCTGTAGGCAACATTTGACTGTGGCAGCGGGATACTGAATCATTGAATTTACAATCTACTCTATAGCTTGGAATCTGGGCTCTGGAAGGCTCGCTTTTGCCTGTACCAAGTCCAGAGCTGCCCCTATAAACTCTAACCTTTGGGTGGCTATGAGAGAAGATTTGGGCACATTGAGGAGGAGCCCCAGTCTGTGGACCTCTTCCTTGGAACGACCTGTGAGAAGCCAGTTGTCGAGGTACAGGTACACTCGAACCTACCTTTTCTGCAGGAAGGCTGCCACCACCAACATCCATTTCGTGAACACTCGGGGGGCTGTGGACAGGCTGAATGGGAGAACCGTGAACTTGCAGTGATGTTGGTTTATGGCAAACCGGAGGAAGCGTCGGTGCACCGGATGAATACTGATATGGAAGTAGGCGTCCTTCATGTCGAGAGCAGCATATCAATCCCCCAGATCCAAAGAGGGAATAATAGTGCTCAGGGAGACCATGAGGAACCGGAGCTTGACCCTAAATTTGTTGAGTCTGCGAAGGTCTAAAATGGGTCGAAGACCCTCCTTTGCCTTGGGGATTAGGAAGTAACAGAAGTAAAACCCCTTTCCCCATAGCTCCTGCGGAACCTCCTCCACTGCACCTCGAGGAGCAAACGAACCTCCTGCAGAAGGAGTTGCTCGTGAGAGGGGTTCCTGAAGAGGGACAGGGAAGGTGGGTGGGAGGGAGGGAGGAGGATAACTGGAGAGAGTATCCCACCTATACCGTGCGTAGGACCCATCAGTCCGATGTTATATGGGACCACGCATGGTAAAAGTGGGATAATCGGTTTAAACACTGTGGGGATGGATCCAGGAACTGGGTTGGTACACTGTCCTTGGGCACACCTTCAAAACCCTTGCTTGTTTCCGGGTTGGGGCTTATTCTGGCCTTGGTTAGGCGCGTTGTTCCGTCTGCACCTGTTATTTCTGCCCCGCCTGTGATACGGCTCCTGCCTGGGCCTGGGTTGATACTGCCTCTGCTGTGGAGGCTGAGGCCTGAAGGGCTTTCGCTGGGTTGCCAGCGTATGCATCCCTAGCGACTTCAGGGTGGCCCTAGAATCCTTAAGGCCATGAAGCCTGGAGTTTGTTTGCTTGAAGAAAAGGCCCGAACCCTCAAAAGTAAGGTCTTGAGGGTATTCTGGACCTCTGGAGGGAGGCCCGACTCCTGGAGCAACACTGAGCGTCGCATGACTACCCCCGAGGCAATGGTTCTGGCCGCAGAGTCCACTGAATCGAGGGAGACTTGTAATGAAGCCTTAGCCACTGCCTTCCCTTCCTCGATTAAAGCCGCAAACCCAGAGTGAGAGTCCTGGGGCAGGCGATCCTTAAACTTGGACACTGCCATCCAAGAGTTGAAGTTGTGTTTATTGAGGACCACCTGCTGGTTGGCTATACGTAGCTGGAGGTGCCCGGAGGAGTAGACCTTTCTACCGAAGAGATCCAAACTCTTAGCTTCCTTGGCCTTGGGGGCCGAGGCTTGTTGGCTGTGTCATTTCCTTTCACTGACAGCTGAAATGACTAGGGAACAGGGAGTCGGATGGCAGAACAGGAACTCATAGCCCTTAGAAGGGGCAAAGTATTTCCTTTCTACCCCCCTAGCCGTCGGCGTCATGGAGGCCAGGGACTGCCATTTAGTGTTGAAATTCGACTATATGGTCTTTATGAGAGGAAGCGCGACACTGGAGGGACCCTCGGGAGCCAGGATGTCCACCATAGGATCCTCGTGCTCGACTGTTTCTTCGGCCTGAAGGCCCATATTGAGGGCGATTCTGCTGAGCAGCTCCTGGTGAGCCCTGTGGTCTACTGGTGGCAGTCCAGAGACTGACGTACCCGCCACAGCCTCGTCCGGGGAAGAGGAGAAAGTGAGCTGCTGCTGGTTGTCCTCATCTGGACCCCCCTACATGTCCCCATAGACCTGGGTCACTTCAGAACCCTAAGGGGCTGACACCTCTCGAGGTGTCGCAGAGCCTGCCACCACCTCAGGTATTGGACCTGGGGGCGCCAGTTGCTCTTGTGAGTCCGGGGGCGACCTAGAGAGAGTGGACTCCCTTGACCTTGATGGGTGCCTGTGTGGACACCTGGATTGGCATCATGGAGCAAGTCCTCAAGGAATCAATTCTGAAGCACTTAGAGGAGAGGAAAGTGATCAGGAACTGTCAGCATGGATTCACCAAGGGCAAGTCATGCCTGACTAATCTAATTGCCTTCTATGACGAGATAACTGGCTCTGTGAATGAGGGGAAAGCAGTGGACATGTTGCTCCTTGACTTTAGCAAAGATTTTGACACCGTCTCCCACAGTATTCTCGCCAGCAAGTTAAAGAAGAATGTGCTGGATGAATGGACGATAAGGTGGATAGAAAGCTGGCTAGATTGTCGGGCTCAACGGGTAGTGATCAATGGCTCCATGTCTAGTTGGCAGCCGGTATCAAGTGGAGTGCCCCAAGGGTCGGTCCTGGAGCCAGTTTTGTTCAATATCTTCATTCATGATCTGGAGAATGGTGTGGATTGCACTCTCAGCAAGTTTGCAGATCACACTAAACTGGGAGGAGAGGTAGATACGCTGGAGGGTAGGGATAAGATACAGAGGGACCTAGACAAATTGGAGGATTGGGCCAAAAGAAATCTGATGAGGTTCAACAAGGACAAGTGCACAGTCCTGCACTTAGCACGGAAGAATCCCATGCACCGCTACACACTAGGGACTGAATGGCTCGGCAGCAGTTCTGCAGAAAAGGACCTAGGGATTATAGTGGACGAGAAGCTGGATATCAGTCAACAGTGTGCCCTTGTTGCCAAGAAGGCCAATAGCATTTTGGGATGTATAAGTAGGGGCATTGCCAGCAGATCAAGGGACTTGATCGTTCCCCTCTAGTCGACATTGATGAGGCCTCATCTGGACTACTATATCCAGTTTTGGGTCCCACACTACAAGAAGGATGTGGAAAAATTGGAAAGCGTCCAGCGGAGGGAAACAAAAATTATTAGGGGACTGGAACACATGACTTATGAGGAGAGGCTGAGGGAACTGGGATTGTTTAGTCTGTGGAAGAGAAGAATGAGGGGAGATTTGATAGCTGCTTTCAACTACCTGAAAGGGAGTTCCAAAGACGATGGATCTAGACTGTTCTCAGTGGTAGCAGATGACAGAATGAGGAGTAATGGTCTCAAGTTGCAATGGGGCAGGTTTAGGATGGATATTAGGAAAAACTTTTTCACTAGGGGGTGGTGAAGCGCTGGAATGGGTTACCTAGGGAAGTGGTGGAATCTGCTTCCTTAGAAGTTTTTAAGGTCAGGCTTGACAAAGGCCTGACTGGGATGATTTAGTTGGGGATTGGTCCTGCTTTGACCAGGGGGTTGGACTAGATGACCTCCTGAGGTCCCTTCCAACCCTGATATTCTATGATTCTATGATAGACTGTCCGGACCTACAGGCTCTGGAGGAGATGCCCTGTTGCTGGTGGTGGGCCCATGGGGTCCAGAAGGGTCACTGACCCGGAGGGGCCCATTGCAGCTGCCAGGCTAGTTGGGATTCTCTGCTAGCTATTGCTCTATGTCTACTATAGCTAGAGCGACCGGAGTCAGCCTCGGATCCGGAGGATGCCAACAGAGGACCAGGGTCGCGGGGAGCGGTGCCTGACTGACTGGGACCGCAAACAGCACTGGGAGTCTCTGGACCGGGATCGGTGTCTTGCAATTGGTGCCGATGACGTCAGTTGTGGGCGCCGGGGAATAATAGGATGCCGAACTTGACCATGAGCGGTGCCGAGACTGTGACCTCGAGCGGGGCACCACTGCCAGCTTCCTGCTGGACGGCACCTTTCTAGGTGGTGCTGGAGGCTTGGCGCCGACAACTCAATGAGGGCTTTTGCTGCCTCAAAAGTGTCGGATGTGGAGGGGAGTTCAAGGACCTCCTCCAGCCCTTCCTTGGCACTGAATCCGCTGGATACCGGACTTAATGGGGCCTGTGGCACGGCAGTCTGTTCTTTGCTCGGGCCCGCAATGTGTCTTTGCGTGCTGGGAGTGTCTTTGAGCAGCTTAGTAGCTCTATGGGGAGAGCGCCCTCTTTCCCCTTGCTTGTGCCAGTTAGCCGCTGCCGAAGAAGTGGACCGGTGCCAAAGTTGGTCATCCTGTCTCGGTGCCAATGACTTGTGGTGCCAGGTCACGCACGGACGCCCGAGGAACTTTGCAACAAGGAAGCTGAGGCCGGTGCCAGTCAGTCAGAGGCTGGTGGTTGTAACACGGCCTCCATGAGCAACAGGTTATGGCGAAAGTCTCTCTTTCTTTCTTTCTTGGTGAGTGGCTTAAAGGCCTTGCAGATCTTGCAGCACTCTGCCTGAGGAGACTCTCCCAGACACCAGAGACAGAAGTCGTGGGGGTCACCGTTGTAACCCTGGGCTTGCGGCATGCCCCGCAGCGCAAGGAGGGTGGTGGAACTAGCTTCCAGACACATGAAACAATGGATTTCTAACTAACTGATAACTATCTATGAAAAACTAAGGGATCACTCGCAACTGAGAGAGAGAGAAACATTCCAATGCCGCCACGGATGGTAAGAAGGAACTGAAGGGGGGTTGGGCCGGCAGTGTAATATATACACCACCATGAGGGCGCCACTCTAGGGGGCTCCCCTGCTGTCCCAAAGGGAGCTCCTAAGGGAAAAAGTTTCCGATGTCTGTACATGCGGCGCGCGCGCGCACATCTAATTGGAATGGACGTGAACAATCACTCAAAGAAGAACTGTTAATTCCCCTACTAAGCGTTGCATTTATAGGTACAAAGTAGTCAGGGGGCTTGGCCTCCCTCTGAGACTGAGGGGGAAGGATGGCCACAAGTCTCTACACTTGGTGGAGAATACAGGCAGCAACCCACCCCCGAGAAAAGGGGTTTTGTTGCACTACCAACCCACTTCCGGGTCCAAGCTGCCAGAATGGAGCTGGATAAGCTAACGAAGTGGTGGGCAGAGAACCAGCAACAGCAGCAGCACCTGGTGAAGCAATGAGGAGCCCAGCAGCAGCAACTGATCCAGAAGCTGGGGGCCCAACAGCAGGAACAGCAGTGGCAGTGCATTCAGCAGCTTGCAGCCCTGCTGCCCAGCCTTACTGGCTGCCTCTGCAATACCCATGCAGTTTTCGAAGATGGGGTGCGAGGACAACCTGGAAGCCTTCTTGGTGTCTTTCAAACAGGTCATCTCAGTGGCTAGATGGTTCCCAAACCAATGGGCCACCCTCCTAGCCCCGTACCTGATGGGGACAGCCCACACACAGCTATCATGGGTTAATCTATGGGCATGTAAAGGCAGCCATAACTGCCTCTGGAAATTTCCACTACACGCATCTGACGAAGTGGGTATTCACCCACGAAAGCTTATGCTCCAATACGTCTGTTAGTCTATAAGGTGCCACAGGACTCTTTGCCGCTTTTGCATTTATAGGTGCACCATAGTGAACAGGCATGGCCTCCCTCCAAAACTGACAGGAAGCAATGGCCACGAGCCTCTACACCTAAATACATCAATCTGCAGCGCATTAAATAAGTGCTGAAGTCTCCCACTTCATATGATTCCTACTTGTGTGGCAGACTATGACATGCACTTTCCTCTCCACACACAGAGGCACAAACTGACCATGCTCACAGATAGAAATAAACGATATGAACAGCCATAATGGATCAGCCCTGAGACCCATCAAGTCAAGTACCCTATTTCTGACAGCGACTGCACGTGATATTTCTGAGGAAGGTACAAGAACCCCACAGCAAGGAGATGTGGGATAATCTAACCAACACACCAGGTTTCATTCTACTCTAGTAGTTAGAGACTGGTTAAAACCACAAATCATGGGGTTTCATTTCTTCCAAAATTGTTGTTTGGAGTAACTATCAACTCTTGATATCCAATGACGAATCTCTGAATTTTGCTAAATTCTTGGCCTCAACAACTTTGTGCACAAATAAATTCTACACTCTAATTACACATTGTGTGAAAAGGCATTTCCTTTTACCACTTTTGAATTTGCCATCTTTAATTTTGCTGAATGTCCCCTTGTTTTTGTATTGTGGAACAGGGAGAACAGTAGGTCCTGATCTACATTCTCTAGACAAGTTTTTATTGTATATACTATTATGTTCCCTCTGATTCCTCGCCTTTCCAAGGGAACAATCCCACTCTTTTCAATCTGTCTCCCCATAAGAGTTTTTCTAGGCCCTTATTCGTGTTTCCCTTCTCTTAATTCTCTGCTTTATCTATTTCTCCTAATCAATAAAACATTGTTGTAAAAATGTGTTACGGTCTGAGATCAGAACTTTTTTTTTTTAACTGAGTATTTTGATTCAGCATGAAAATGTATTAAATGAAATAAAGGTATTTTGGTTACTTCAAAAATTAGTCACAAATTACAACTTGACTGAGCTGCTTGGTTATTTGCAAACTATTCCACACTGACAGCATCCAAAAATTACCTAGAGAGCAACTGTAAATAAATGCAACCTTTGAAACAGTTTAAAAGCATAATGATAGCAGAGAAAGATATTGCTTATATCCTTTGTTGCAATGCACAGTTTGCAGGCATTTGAAGAAGCTATCCACGGTTTGCATCATGCTGTGAATGTGCTTAGTCAAATGATGTTTTGTACAGAAATGAACTACATGATCAGGCAAGAGTTCTCTTTTAGGAGTAACCCTTGTAACTAGTTATTAAGGGACTGCAGCGAATCTTGCAGAATCAAACAATAGGAGTGGAAATGGTGGAGTTGGTAGCTGTACTCCCAGTAGCATGCAAAGTTACTTAAAAGCAGGGGTTCTCAACCTTTTTCGCTCTGTGGCCCTCCTGAACATGCTATAAAAACTCCAGGGCCCAGCAGGGAGGGAGGGGGCCCTCAGGAAAAGGGCCTTGGGCATACGTGTAGTTTGACTTCTATTTGGGGGGAGGGGGAGCACAGAGGCCAGCAGGGCTCAAGCCACCTCCGCATGGTGGGGTCCAGGGAGGGAGCGCCACCTCCACCCCCTGACTCACCTCAGCAGCCACCCAGACTGTCTGGGTTGGGGAAGACGTACACAACCAAAAATTATAACTCAAAGGTGCGGGGATTAGCTCAAAAAGATTGAAAACAGCACTGGGTACAGACAGGGGGTAGCTAGGGGCTGTGTGCAGGCAGGGGGTAGCTCAGGGTGTAGGGATGGGGTAGCTGGGGGCTGTTGTGAGGGCCGGAGGGTAGCTCAGGGTGCAGGGAAGGGGGTAGCTCGGCGCTGTGTGAGGACAGGGGGATAGCTCAGGGTGCAAGGAGGACATAGCTAGGGCTGTTTGCAGGCAGGGAGGGCATAGCTCAGGGTGCAGGGAGAGGGATACTGCAGGCTGGTGGTAGCTCAGGGTGCACGGAGAGGGGTATTAGGGTCTGTGTGCTGGGAGGACTCCCCTGCAGTCCCTGTTCCCGGAGGGGTCTGGCAGCCACGGAGCCAGGTCTCCCCACCCAGGGGGCTCTTTCCAGCTGCCTCTGCGGGAGCTAAGGGGGCTGGGAGCTGAGAAGCAGCTTCAACCTGGGGCACCAGCAGTAGAGGAGGGAATTCTGCTGCTGCCTGCTCCATGGCACCAGCTGCCCCTCTTCCCACCTCCAACCTGGCCAGGGGGTGGAAAGAGATGAGGGGGGAGGTGTGGCACAGTCCCCGGGACTGGCTGTTCTTGCACTGCTGTTTTTTTTGAGGGGGGGGCGGGGGGGTGTTAAATGCCCTCCATGTCCCCAACTTTGCCAATGGGCTCAGGGCTTCTGCCCCACAGGGAGCACCAGGGCTTGGGGCTTCATCCCCGCACCTCCCGGCTTCAGCCCTGCAGGGGGGCTCCAGGGATCAGGGCTCTAGCCCATAAGCTCCCCAGAGATCAGGGCTTCAGCCCAGCGCCTCCCAGTTTCAGCCCAGTGGGGTGCGCCGGGGATCAGGGCTTCAGCCACAGCGCCCCACGGGGGCTGCGGACACCCTGTTGAGAACCACTGCCTTAGAGAAAACATTGCAGTTCTAACTCCATGGATTTGGAAAATGAATATGTCTGCCTAGAGCCAGGAACAGTCCGTCACTTTGTAACCTGCTGCCGTAGAAACCCAGCTGAAGTCCTGCCAAAACATGAATGCTGGTTAGAATCAGTGGTTCTCAAACTTATTTGATCACACACACCCCTTCTTTGTGTCCCCCTGCCACACAAGTACATAAACCAATACAAAAAACAAACATGCAACTCTCACTAAATGTTAACACTAAAGCATTGATTCAAACAGAGCCAACAATCCATTGTAATAAGAGCAAAAGCAAAACTGAGATTGTGGCATGCTTACAATTAAATGTGCACACCGTATCATAGCAAAAGGATTAAAGTACAGATGGCAACGACTTTGTATAATGCTATGCAAGCTTTGACAGAAATCTGTCAAAACGCACAGCGCCACCTAGAGTGAAATGTACAGTGCCATTTGAGGACAGGATATGTCTGGAGGAATCAGCTTTGCTAGCTATTCATTGCTGTGGGTAAAATGTGGCCAGTAAGGTTTTTCATTCCTAAAACATTTCTCACCCTCCCAACCCCACCGCCAATACATTCCACACACACACACACACACCCAGGGAGGCACACCCCCGAGTTTGAGAACCTCTGGTTCAAATCATTATCTTCCTTTCAGCACCTACTACCCTCTGGCTGCCCTGCCCTTGTTCCACAAAAGAACTGCAGCATGATTTCTGAAGTGACTAACTCCACAAGGAGTTTTAAGGAGTACATTTTTCTTGCTTATGGGTTTTCCCACAAAATGATATCCCTTAATCATTAAAAGAAGTTATGATTTGACCCTTCCTTTTTATTAAATGGAAGAAATCCAGGTAATTGAAGTTTAAATTTTGGAAAAAAAAAAGGAGTACTTGTGGCACCTTAGAGACTAACCAATTTATTTGAGCATAAGCTTTCGTGAGCTACAGCTCACTTCATCGGATGCATACCGTGGAAACCGCAGCAGACATTATATACACACAGAGATCACAATCAGGAGAGTGAGTTTGTGTGTGTGGTTTTTGGAAAAAAAAAAAAGGGGGGGGGGGTTGAGAAAACCTGGATTTGTGCTGGAAATGGCCCATCTTGATTATCATACACATTGTAAAGAGAGTGGTTACTTTGGATGGGCTATTACCAGCAGGAGAGTGAGTTTGTGTGTGGGTGGGGGGGGGGGGGGGGCGGAGGGTGAGAAAACCTGGATTTGTGCTGGAAATGGCCCACCTTGATTATCATACACATTGTAAGGAGAGTGATCACTTTAGATAAGCTATTACCAGCAGGAGAGTGGAGTGGGAGGAGGTATTGTTTCATGGTCTCTGTGTATATAAAGTCTTCTGCAGTTTCCACAGTATGCATCCGATGAAGTGAGCTGTAGCTCACGAAAGCTTATGCTCAAATAAATTGGTTAGTCTCTAAGGTGCCACAAGTACTCCTTTTCTTTTTGCGAATATAGACTAACACGGCTGTTACTCTGAAACCTTTAAATTTTGAGAGGCCTTCTTGACTATGCTGATCAATGTCATTTAACACACGCACACACACATATCCTGGAGATAAAACTTACTTTGCACCACTGAAACTATATTTCTATTTGCATTGCCCTCAAGATTTTCTTCATCCCAAAATTAAATGTCCACTGTCCAGTTTACCAATCTATACACCAAGCTTAGAATCCATAATCCTAAAGCACCTGCATCAAAATCTAACCAAAAATCTCCTTTTCTACAACCACATTATACTCACCAGTGTTATTAAACCAATTTCCATATTGGTGTTTCAACATCCACCATTTTCCTAACATTTCGTGTGTAATATCTGTCCCTCTCCAAAAAGGGTCATTTTTCTCTATGAACAATACATTTTTGGAATAAATCTGAGGAAAATATTTTAAGGAAGCAATAAAGATTTGGAATTCAAAACAAAAATGAAGATTAAATAAACCCAGAACAGGAGAGAGAGAAAAATATAAGTCAAGTAGTTAATTGCATTGTCTAGAATAAGTTTACTAACCCACTTGTATTTTCCTTCTTGCCACTTAATTTCTGTTAAATAAAACTATACTGCATAAACTTGACTGAATAGATGAAGCTGCTAAAATGTTCTCTAGCTAGTTAATTAGAAAAACTGATTTAGTTACACTTTGAAGAAAAACAGCAAAGCTCTCTGAAAAACAAAAAGTAGTCTGTAAGATTCCAAATACTATATGACAGTTGTAAAGTAGGTCATAGGAATGCCCATAAAATAATTAAAATATCAACACAGCCCTGAAAAATCATGAAAATGTACCAGCCCCAGTGCAAAAATCTTTTCACCCAACCTTACTGAAGTCATGATGAAAAATCTAAATACTTTATTTTGTACTGCCCTGTCCAAAAATATATATATATATATATTATATATATATTCATTGCAGGCTAGTGGGTGAACAGAGTTTTGCAAGGCTGATTAGTAGTACTGTATCTTAAAGGTTTCAGAGTAGCAGCCGTGTTAGTCTGTATTCGCAAAAAGAAAAGGAGTACTTGTGGCACCTTAGAGACTAACCAATGTATTTGAGCATAAGCTTTCGTGAGCTACAGCTCACTTCATCGGTGCACCAAAATGTATTTGAAAACACTTAAGGTGAAAAGACTGTTGAATCTTATATCATTAACAAAATACAGGGACAGCTACAGTATTCTAATACATGTTAAGAGTAAACAAAGTTATGTTTCCTTCCAAGACCTGAGTGTTAGGAGGTTCTTCTAAAAGAGCTGAACACCTAATAAACATTGTCCCTTCCATCTTCCAGCATGTGTATGTCTCAAATATGTCTACAGTATCTACAGTGGAAGCTGCTTGGGCTAGGAACACATCCTCCTTCACATCTTGCACAGTAGCATTTGCTGGTGCTTAACAAATAAATAAATAAATGTAAAGAACTACCATGGGGTCCGTAATGTCATGAGAAAGACTGTGCCATGAAGTCAAGGCCTTTTGCTTCAAATGCAAATATACTTATACAAATTTTACGTTCATACACATTTTGTTAATGGGACCTTACGCAACATTTTGTATACAAAAGTATCTCTTAAAAATGTACAATTAGCCCTCTCAAAAACATAAGAATTAGAGTTGCGGACTTCCTGGGTCCCCTGACACAGCAAACATCATCACAACCCTCCCCCAGCCCCACCCCACACACACACACACAGGCTGGACAAGACTTCCATTGTAGCTCTGAATTTCTATCTGACCTTTTCTAAATGTTTGCCTTTTGGGACATACATTCTTATCTCAGCCCAAAGGTTAATAAACATTTTCTACAACGGTGGTGTTAAGAGAATGTGACTAAAGTGTCTTTGAGGTGTTTCTTCACAGGATTCACATTCACTTTCAGCACTGGGCAGGACCAACCCTAGAACAAATGGCACCCTAGACGAGGAGAGCCTTTGGTGCCCCTCCCGCATTTGTTAAACTTTTGAATACCTTTTTTTTTTTTTTTTGCATTGATAGCCCTTTGCATGACTTTGAAGCACAATTTGCATGCATGATTTATCCCTGTCATATAAAACGATAAATCTGCAAGCAAGCTCTGTAAATCTGTATTTATTCAAGCCATATACAAGCAAATACAGAATACCGGAAACATGTTACTTTAAACGTTCTATTTTCCCTTTTGTCGCTAACAAAAACAGCACCTAGAGCCCGGCACCCCCCAAACTCAGCACCCCGCCTGCCCCCAAATCCGGCCATTGCACAAGGTATAGAGCACTGCAGAAGTCAAGTCTGAAGGTTGCAAACACTTGGATCACTATGGTCATAACTGCATTCAACAAGGAGGGCAGAGTCTTTTGACCAGCTAAAAATAGTATAAGGCATTTCTCTTTACTAAAGCTGTTTGTGTGAACAAGGACACAAGTTCAGAAGACACTGTGGATCATCTTGATTATCAGAAAACAAATGCCCTCATATGATGGCAACATTATGGTTTTGACCAGTTCTTCAAAATGTTTCTCTCTGTCCACCTACAGTACATCTCTCTTACTTGCATTCAGTTTTAGCTAGCGATTCATCCAGAAATGAGGCTTTGAAACCAAGAAGGCCACACCCCTGACCCAATCCAGACAACCAAAGGACAGTGATCACAACTCAGTAATCTCAGGTTTCAGAGTAGCAGCCGTTTAGTCTGTATCCGCAAAAAGAAAAGGAGGACTTGTGGCACCTTAGAGACTAACCAATTTATCCGAGCATAAGCTTTCGTGAACTACAGCTCACTTCATCGGATGCATGCAGTCGAAAATACAGTGGGGAGATTTTATATACACAGAGAACATGAACCAATGAACCAGCAGGAGAGCGGGGGGGGGACAGACGGGGGATGACCTCTGGTAGTGATAACTGCTGTCAACTGCTGGAAATGGCCCACCTTGATTATCACTACAAAAGGTTTTCTCTCCACCACCCCCCGCCACTCTCCTGCTGGTAATAGCTCACCTTACCTGATCACTCTTGTTACAGTGTGTTTCATTGTTTCATGTTCTCTGTGTACATAAAATCTACCCCACTTTATTTTCCGCTGCATGCATCCGATGAAGTGAGCTGTAGCTCACAAAAACTTATGCTCAAATAAATGTGTTTGTCTCTAAGGTGACACAAGTACTCCTTTTTTCAGTAATCTCAGTTGCTCTTGATGTGACAGAACAAAATGTGACCATCTATGTACCACAGTCCTAGATTTTAGTTGCCTTTTCAAACAGTATTCAGTAGTCAGAAGACATTTCACAATCTAAACATATTTCAGTGAGAAAAAATGTTTATGGTATGAGAATCTGTAAATTATGTTGATCATGAAAGAATTAATGAAAAGAAACCTGCAGGAAAAAGAAATCCTGTACTTAGGACAAAAAATTGCAGAGGCACTTTAAATGAATATAGTATGTAGCAAAAAGAAAAGGAGGACTTTTGGCACCTTAGAGACTAACCAATTTATTTGAGCATAAGCTTTCGTGAGCTAAAGCTCACTTCATCGGATGCATACTGTGGAAAGTATAGAAGATCTTTTTATACACACAAAGCATGAAAAAATGGGTGTTTACCACTACAAAAGGTTTTCTCTCCCCCCACCCCACTCTCCTGCTGGTAATAGCTTATCTAAAGTGATCACTCTCCTTACAATGTGTATGATAATCAAGTTGGGCCATTTCCAGCACAAATCCGGTTCCCGCCCCCCACAAACCCACTCTCCTGTTGGTAATAACTTCAATCTCTCTGGTCATGCTATTACAGACATGAAAGTTGCAATATTACAACAAAAAAACTTCAAATCCAGACTCCAGCAAGAGACTGTTGAATTGGAAGTCATTTGCAAATTGGATACAATTAATTTAGGCTTGAATAGAGACTGGGAGTGGCTAAATCATTATGCAAGGTAACCTATTTCCCCTTGTTTTTTCCTCCCTCACCCCCCAGACGTTCTTGTTAAACCCTGGATTTGTGCTGGAAATGGCCCACCTTGATTATCATACACATTGTAAGGAGAGTGATCACTTTAGATAAGCTATTACCAACAGGAGAGTCAGGTGGGGGGAGAGAAAACCTTTTGTAGTGGTAAACACCCATTTTTTCATGCTTTGTGTGTATAAAAAGATCTTCTGTATTTTCCACAGTATGCATCCGATGAAGCGACCTGTAGCTCACAAAAGCTTATGCTCAAATAAATTGGTTAGTCTCTAAGGTGCCACAAGTACTCCTTTTCTTTTTGCGAATACAGACTAACACGGCTGTTACTCTGAAACCTGACAGTATGTAGCACAGATTGTTATTTCTAATGGAAAAGTGCATGAACTGTTTTTTCTTTGATCTTTCAAAGATGTGGAACTTCGCAAAAGTTGAATGAAAAAAGGACAAGATCCCAGAGGAATCCGATTCCCTGCTTCTTTCAGTGAATTTCTAAAGTTCTCTCTTTATGACCAAAAAAGATCACTTCCAAGTGAAAAATGTAAATGGAAGCATTTCCACTCAATCCCTTTCATGTCTTTCCACTGCCTAGTTTGAGATCATGTGACCATTTCTGACCTTTAAAAATTCTCCTCTCTGCCTTGCTATCCTGTGTTATTCAGACTATCAACTTCATTTAGTGAAACTATCCTGTTCTTTCACACTTGACTCTTTTTACAGACAAGCAGTTCATTTTCAGGCAAACCCACTTTCAACTTCAAAAGGTTTCTTTGCCTCTCAGTCTCTCAGGTCCCTTGTTAAAAACACTTTCAAATAAGGATCTAAAAAAAAATGTGGTAGGCTGGGAACTCTCAACCCTAAAAAGGAAACGTTCCAACTCTTAACCAAAGCCAGAGGGCAAGCGTCCACACCGGATTTCATGCAACTCCTCCGAACCACACCTAGCTCTTCTGTGCACAATCAAGGTCACAAGAATTGCTCTGAAACCTGAACCTACTGCTACAAGGACGGGTTGGGTTCCTGTAGTTACTTTCATGATGACACGTGCCTTTATGATATATACCTTCTGTGAATTCATTCGTTTCCAGTTAACTGCTCACAGGCACTCTCAAGAGGAGTATCTAATTTAAACCAAAATATAACAGAATCTAAAATGTATGTGACAAATCACCAAAAATTTAAGGGTGTCTTACATGTGGCAATTACATATTTTGACAAGTGAAATGACCCTGAGCCACTGTAAAAATTAGAAGTCATTTATTCACTTGTTTAAACCTGACCATCACAATAGTATCTCATGCACCATAACACTGAACAAATGAACAGTATTACTTACTTCAACAAATCAAACTAATTTCATTCCCCTTTCTGTATCCTAATAAAGCCTCATCTCCAAACCAGTACACAGCCATACATAATTGTGCTCCTCGCAGTGAATCAACATTTTGAAAAACACACTGCACAAATGCTTCCACCATAACTGTGAACCTGTCCATTTCAAAAGCTTGTATTTCAAGCACTGAATCACGTAAATCAGTTAGTCTGCCCAAAAAGCATCTAATACCTATTCAGAAATGCTTTAGCAAGTATGCAAAGCCAGTTTAATTAACAAGATTATACAGAGGTGTGCAGAGTGGTTTAGTTGAGAACACAAGCTAAAGAAAAACTGCAACACTTTCTGAAATTTAAACCCAGCCAAAAAATGTTTATTTTGCAGTAAACTCTATTAAAAACATTGCAATAGTACTGATCATACAATCATAGAAATGTAGAATTGGAAGGCACCTTGGTAGGTCATTTAGTTCAGCTCCTTGCACTGAGGCAGTACTCAGACCATCCGAGAGGTGTTTGTCTAACCTGTTCTTAAAAACCTCCAGTGATGGAGATTCCACAACTTCCCTAGGTTTGTTCCAGTGCTTAACAACCCTTACAGTTTGGAAGTTTTTCCTAATGTCTAACCTAAATCTCCTTTGCAGCAATTTAAGCTGATTACTTCTTGTCCTCAGTGCATCAGGAGAGCAATTTCTCACCCTCCCCTTTATAGAATCATAGGACTGAAAGGGACCTCAAGAGGTCATCTAGTCCAGTCTCCTGCACTCATGGCAGGACTAAGTATTATCTTCCAGACCATCCCTGACAGATGTTTGTCTAAATACGCTCTTAAAATCGCCAATGATGGAGATTCCATAACCTCCTCCAATGTTTAACCACCCCGACAGATAGGAAGTTTTTCCTAATGTCCAATCTAAACCGCCCTTGCTGCAATTTAAGCCCATTGCTTCATGTCCTATCCTCAGAGGTTAAGGAGAACAATTTTTCCTCCCTCCTCCTTGTAACAACATTTTATGTACTTGAAAACTTTTATGTCCCCTCTCAGTCTTCTCTTCTCCAGACCAAACAAATCAGTTTTTTCAATCTTCCCTCATAGGTCATGATTTCTAGACCTTGAATTATTTTTGTTGCTCTTCTCTAGACTTTCTCCAACTTGTCCACAGCTTTCCTGAAATATAGTGCCCAGAAGTGGATACAGTACTCCAGTTGAGGTATAATCAGCACGGAATAAGCAGGAAGAACTTCCAATGCTAGTTAATAAATGCTAGTTATAACAACTTTACGTCCTTGAAGACAGTTATGTCCCCGCTAAGTAATCTCTTCCCCTATTAAAAAACACAATTTTTCAAATCTTTCCTTGTAGGTCATGTTTTCTAGACCACCAGTTCTCAATCGGGGATCCGAGGCCCCTGAGAGGCTCTGAGCAGGTTTCAGGGGGTCCGCCAAGCAGGGCTCACATTGGACTCTATGGGACCTAGGGCAGAAAGCCGAAGCCTGAGCCCTGCCGTGCGGGGCTGAAGCCCAAGCCTGAGCAACTTAGCTTCACAAGGGACCCTGTGGCATGGGGTCCCAGGCAACTTCCCTGCTTGGTACCCCCTAATGCCAGTCCAGGTTTTCATATGCAGAAAAACCTTTGTTGTGCCACAGGGGGGCTATGGTTTTTATAGCATATGCGGGGGAGGGGGGAAGCACCTCAGAAAGAAAAAGGTTGAGAACCCCTGTTCTAGACCTTTAACCATTTTTGTTGCTCTTCTCTAGACTTTCCCCAGTTTGTCCACATCTTTCCTAAAATGTTGTGCCCAGAACCAGACATAGTACTCCAGTTGAGGCCTTATCGGTGCTGAGAAGAGCAGAAGAATTATTTCTTGTGTCTTGCTTATATATCCCAGAATATTCACGGGGGGCAGAAGCATTACATTGTTGAATCATATTTAATTTATGATCCACTATAACCCCCAGATTCTCTTCTGCAGTACTCCTTCTAGGCAGTCATTTCCCATTTTGTATTTGTGCAACTGATTATTCCTTCCTAAGGGTAGTACTTTGCATTTGTCCTTATTGAATTTCATCCTATTTGTTTCAGACCATTTCTCCAGTTTGTCAAAATCATTTTGAATTCTAATCGTGTCCTCCAAAGCATTTGTAAACCCTCCCAGCTTGATATTGTCAGCAAACTTTATAAGTGTACTCTCTAAGCCATTATCCAAATAAATTATGAAGATATTGAATAGAACCAACCCAGGACAGATCCCTGTGAGACTCCACTCAATACTGCCTTTCAGCTTATCATAGAATCATAGAACATCAGGGTTGGAAAGGACCTCAGGAGGTCATCTAGTCCAACCCCCTGCTCAAAGCAGGGCCAATCCCCAACTAAATCATCCCACTATAGCTTGACTGTGAATGACAACTACCCTCCGAGTAAGACTTTTCAACCAGCTGTGCAACCACCTTATAGGAGGTTCATCTAAGCTATATTTCTCTAGTTCGTTTGTGAGACGGTCATGTGAGACAGTATCAAAAGCCTTATTAAAGTCAAGGTATATCACATCTACCGCTTCCCCCTTACCCACAAGGCTTGTTTCTCCATCAAAGAAGGATATTAGGTTGATTTGACATGATTTGTTCTTGACAAATCCATGTTGACCGTTACTTATCTTATCATCGTGTAGGTGTTTACAAACGGATTGATTACTTGTTCCATTATCTATCCGGGTACCAAAGTTAAGCTGGCTGGACTATAATTCCCCAGGTTTGTCCTTACTCCCATTTTTATAGATAGGTACTATGTTTGTCCTTTTCCAGTCCTCTGGGATCACCCCATTCCTCCATGAGTCCTCAAAGATAACTGCTAATGGCTTAGAGACCTCTTCAGCTATTCCAGAATGTATTTTGTCAGACCCTACCGACTTGAAGATATGTAACTTGTCTAAGTAAGGCTATGTCTATACTAGAGACCTTACAGCAGCACAGCTGTACCGATGCACCATGGTTCAGAGGAAAATCAAAGGCAGCTATAAACAATCATACAGTACATTAATCTGAAGCCTGAAGAGTGAAGACTGGAACTGAGTAGGTGAAGGACATGGGAAGGGAGGGGTGGGGTAGAGACAGGACTGGTCAGGGACAGGTTAGAGGAGATGAGAAAGAAGAGGTCAAGTTTGGGGGAATGGACAGAAGAGTCTGTACTCATACTCCCCTCCAGAATCTGGAATGGAACCCAAGATTCCTGAGTCTCACCGTTTCTCTGTCAGCATATATCCATGAAATCCACTGATAATGCACCCCATCCCCCTCTAGTGCTGGTCCACATAGATAACCTACTATTGCCAGCAGTTACTCTGTTAGCTCTAATGGCAAAGGTCTTTGTGATGGATCTAAAGTTTCCCAACCCTGATGATGAATCATGTGGGTATCAATATGATACCATGTGATGGAATTTCTGTTTTTTCAGTTTGCTTTTCTAAAAAACATGAGATTACAATCAAGAAAACAATGTTAAAAGAACATTAAGGTTACAAAGTCAAGCACTGAAAGTGAGGAAATGCCATAATTAAGGCAGTCTGTGCAACCTTAATTTTACCCCCATGTGTGTATGCATTAATACCATCTTTAATATATAGAATTATAGATTCTAAATTCATAAGGGACCATTGAGATCATCTAGTCTTACCACCTGTATAACACAGGCCAAAGATCTGTCCCAAATCATTCCTAGGTCTTTTTTTTTTTTTTTTTTAAATCAATTTTGATTTAAAAATTGCAGGGAAGAATCCATCACAAACCTTGGCACATAGTTAACCAATCCAATGGTTAAAAATGTATATCCTATTTCCAGTCTGAATTTGTCTAGCTTCAACTTCCAGCTGTTGGACTATGTTATACCTTTCCCTGCTAGACTGCAGGGCCTATCATCAAATAATTGTTCCTCATGTATATACCTACAGATTGTAATCAAGTCTATCTTTAACCTGCTCTTTGTTAAGCAAAATTTGAACTCTTGGAAACTATCACTATAAAGCATGTTTTCTAATCCTTTAAACAATCATTTTTGCAGCTCTTTTCTGAACCCTCTGCAGTTTATCATCCTCCTTCTTGAATTGTGAACACAAGAACTAGATACAGAATTCCAGCAGTGATCACACTAGTGCCAGATACAGAGGTAAAATAACCTCTCTCATTCCTACTTGAGATTCCTATCTATACATCCAAGGATCGCATTAAGCCCTTTTCACCGAAACATCACACTGGGAGCTCATGATCAGCTGATTATCCACTATCACCCCAAATCTTTTTCAGTCACTGCTTCCCAGAATATAGTCCTCCATCCTGTAAGTATGGCCTACATTATTTGTTCCTAGATGTATACATTTAGTCATATTAAAACACGTTTGCTTGCACCCAGTTTATCAAGCAATCTAGATCGCTCTGTATCAGCAACATGTCCTATTCATTATATACTACTGCCCAAATTTGTGTGTCATCTGCAAACTCTATCTGTGATGATTTTATGTTCTCCTCCAGGTTGTTGTTAAAAATGTTAAATCCCTGTGGGACCCCACTAGAAATGCACCCATAGAATGATGTTTCCCTGTTTACCATTACATTTTGAGACCTAGCAGTTAGCTAACGTTTAATTCATTTTATGTGTGCCAATCAATGTGTTAAGCAGGGCTTGGGTCAACTAAAATCAGGAAATTCAGAGTAGAACCCTGTCTATGCCACACAAAATCCACACAACCGAACCATATTGTAAACATGCTTTTTTTCTTGCCGGCATAGACAGAAAAACGTTACCACCATATTACAGAAGCATATTATAACCTCAATTGTCCTTTTCTACATGAGCCTTTCCTCCCCTAAAATTTACCCATAATACTACCAGCATTGCAACTCCACAGGTAATAGCAACGATGGGAGTCCCAGTGTAGACAAGGGGCCTTGACCATCAACTTTTTAACCACCCTGACCTCTAGGTTAGATGATATAGGAGTCATAACACCAGCAGCTCATCTACATTAGCATTTTCGCTAGTAATTGCAATGGCACGAAATTTTAGGGGGGGGAAAAGCCTAGCACAGACAGTTTTAAACAAACATACGCTAAAATTTGGTTCTGTAATACGGTTATAAAAGGACTACTTTCTGTTCACAAAGGTAAGCAAAAATGTTATAGAAGGGTTTAGCTGTAACAATATTTCACAGCTATGCTTAAACATGGTTAGATTTGCAGCATAAACAGCATGCAGCATCTTTACCTAGGCACAATACAGTGAGTTACTGAAGTAGTTCAGAGTAGGGAATAAGACAGTACAATATATCCTGCAAACATACTGTGTTGTGTCTAGGGTTTAAGTAGCTAATATCTCTTTGATATTTATCACTATTTGACAAATAATGGATACAAAGAGAGACAAAAAGGTTTGGCAGGTGGATAGTACAGTGCTTCCAGTGATATGGAACGCATGGGTTTCAAAGATACAAGAGTTCTGTGTTGTGATCATAGAAGATTAGGGTTGGAAGAGACTTGAGGAAGTCATCTAGTCCAACCCCCTGCTCAAAGCAGGACCAACACCAACTAAATCATCCGAGCCAGGGCTTTGTCAAGCCGGGCCTTAAAAACCTCTAAGGATGGAGGTTCCACCACCTCCCTAGGTAACCCATTACAGTACTTCACCATCCTCCTAGTGAAATAGCGTTTCCTAATATCCAACCTAAACCTCCCCCACTGCAACTTGAGACCATTGCTCCTTGTTCTGTCATCTGCCAACACTGAGAACAGCCGAGCTCCATCCTCTTTGGAACCCCCCTTCAGGTAGTGGAAGGCTGTTATCAAATCCCCCCCTCACTCTTCTCCTCTGCAGACTAAACAAGCCCAGTTCCCTCAGCCTCTCCTCAACAGTCATGTGCCCCAGCCCCCTAATCATTTTTGTTGCCCTCCGCTGAACTCTCTTCAATTTGTCTACATCCTTTCCGTAGTGGGCGGCCCAAAACTGGACACAATACTCCAGATGTGGCCTCACCAGTGCCGAATAAAGGGGAAAAATCACTTCCCTCGATCTGCTAGCAAAGCTCCTACTAATACAGCCCAATATGCCGTTGGCCTTCTTGGCAATGAGGGCACACTGCTGACTCATATCCAGCTTCTCATCCACTATAATCCCCAGGTCGTTTTCTGCAAAACTGCTGCTTAGCCAGTCGGCTCCCAGCCTGTAGAGGTGCATGGGATTCTTCCGTCCTAAGTGCAGGACTCTGCACTTGTCCTTGTTGAACCTCATCAGATTTCTTTTGGCCCAATCCTCCAACTTGTCTTGGTCACTCTGGACATTATCTGTACCCTCCAGTGTACCTACTTCTTCCCCCAGTTTAGTGTCATCTGTGAACTTGCTGAGGGTGAAATCCATCCCATCATCCAGATCATTAATAAAGATGTTGAATAAAACCAGCCCTAGGACTGACCACTGGGGCACTCCACTTGATACTGGCTGCCAACTAGTAGCCAACTAATGCTGATAAATCAGTAACAAAGATTATTGTATTGTTTTCCCACCAACAAGAGTCTTGAAATATGAATTCTCAATGGAAGGTTCGGAAACATTTTTGATTTACTATCACATATATGGCCATGATTTGCTCAGTAATGCTGTCAATGTTTAGATAGGTTTTGTTGGCACCATAACAGGTGGTATCAAACTAAAATGAGGTCATGTGAAACATGGATCTTATACGGATTTCTACCTTCTTGAAGCTGCTATTGCAATTGAGCTGCAAACTGAATGCGAAAAATGGCCAACTTTCTAGCCAACTGCAATGACTGCTACAAAACTCTGGGTTAGCAGAATATAACAGCAACTTTCCTATTGAAATATTGGTCAAACCAATGGTAAGCAGACTAAAGAGACGTAAAATAAATACTTGCTGGCAATAAAATTGGCTGTTCAGCAGGAAATTTTGGCAACAGAATTACGTGTTTTCACAGCAGTTGTTCAGTTTGTTGGACACATTTCTTTCTGAGAAGTTATTTAAATTAGAACATTTTGGCATGCTAGAATTTCACTTAGTTCATCACTCTGGTTGTTGTGTAGCCTACAGCTGTATTACCCCAAGAGATGAGGTAATAAGATTACCCACAGCTTTTTCTACATATTTCAGGGCAGCCCTGCAAAAATTTTCATATCAATTTACCAGACTAAATAAAGTCTATTTGCCCAGACTTGATCGTGGTGAAAATTACAATTAAAAATAATAATTTATTGGTCTGCAACCACCAAAAATTTACTTAACCTGGCAAGTAGGTGAATAAAGTTGTGCAAGGCTGTTTTAGAAAATGAGGATGTTGTTTAATATTCCCACAGTCTTCTTCCATTAATATCTGTAACATGGAAACAGTTTTTGCAGAAGTAGTCAGTGCAAAATATGCATTGTGAAGTTCCAGTATTCACAACATGAGACTTCACAATAAAAGCAAAATTTGACAAAAAAACCTAAAACTTGGCCTCCTACCAAATGAAGCATGACCAGCTGTACTGAAAAGCTGACCGTCCACACATTGCATTGACACATCTGCAAATAGCACTCAAAAACAATCAGCTTAACTGCCACATCACCAAGAACTGTTCATTATTTCTGCTTTTTCCTTGGATCACTATTTACTAAATTAAAATACCGGGAAATGACAACTGTTCATATATAAAGCAAACAGGAATGGAGTACTTGTCACATTCCTACTTTTCCCAATAGTATTAGACAAAAAAAAAACTGTTTTACATCAATATGAACGAACCATTCTTCAACATGTAATAAAATACTGAACACTGAGATATTAAGTATTGACAATCAGACTCCCACTGATGTCGATGGGATTTTTGATAGAACCCTTGATATGGAATGTAAATATGTATGGTAAGAGAAACGTAAATGGACAATAGCTGCTGTTCACAGTTAAACCCAAACATTTTAAATGTCTTAAACAAAAATACACTAGTCTACACTAGGACTGAGTGCAGAAATTGTTTTTTAAGAAGTATATCTGAAAATGGAAATAAATCTATCATTAACATACAGCTTAATTTAACCCATTTCTACCAGTGTTTGCCTCTATTCCCCAAGAATTTATGTGCTGTTTTTCAGCCCGATAAGAACTTAAGTCAGGTAATAAAGCCTTCAAAAATTAATTTTTAAAAATAATAAAATGCCCCCATTACTCCCTCACCTCTGCAACAACAGATCTTAACTGAGGAAGTATGCAGAGGCACAACTATAAAAGCAGAACTAGCAAGCAAGCCTTAGATATAGTGGTGCTAGCAAGCTGCTACAATAAATCAATATTAATTCTACACAATTTCATTATAAAAATAAAACTATGAAATTCCCTAATGCCCAGCTGCCCAGTCAAATCTCAGACCAAGATTGCTGGTGGAGTTTTTTTAAAACATCTTTCTAAAGGTATGTAATGGATTTCAAGAATAAACTTGTGTTGAATGTTCACTGAATCAGATAAAATCTCCTTTCAGGAATGTATTAAAAATTATGTTTTTATATCATTTGGAGATCTTGGAATAACAATCCGATTCAACAGAAAATGTTTTTCTGTTTTGAGCCAAGTTTCTCTGTTTTAAGAAAAGCAGTTATGCCCACAAGATCTTTTTTCTGATATATTTTACCTGACTCTTCTAATTATCTCTATACAATCCAAGAATTATCTTAATTTCTTCAAGGGTTTTTTTATACATACCAAGCAAATTTGAAAGCTTCTTGCCATAGAAGCAGTATATAAACATCTTAGAAGTAGAGAGAACTTTAACCTAGGCCATGTCTATACATACAGCACTGTGGAACATTCACACCCCGAGCGACATACGTTTTACCAACGTAGGCGGTAGTGTAGACATAGCCCTAATGTAAGAAAGAGGAGGGAAAAATCACCTTAATTAACATCAAGACTAAACAGCCCCATCATTATGGTGATCTACGGCAACTAGGGCCTAGATGATGCAGTGAAGTGGCTCTCAACTTTTCCAGACGACTGTACCCCTTTCAGGAGTCTGATTTGTCTTGCATATCCCAAGTTCTACCTCACTTAAAACCTATTTGCTTACAAAATGAGACCTAAAAATACACAAATGTCACATTTCAGTGTATAGTATATAGAGCAGTATAAACAAGTCATTGACATTTTAGTTTGTACTGACTTTGCTAGTGCTTTTTATGTAGCCTGTTGTAAAACTAGGCAAATATCTAGATGAGCTGACCCCCAGAACACCTCTGTGTACCCCAGGGCTACACGTACCCCTGTTTGAGAACGACTGATGCAGTGGATTAACAAACTACAGCTCTCCATATGCAGATTCAAAACTCAATTGTGTCATAAATTAGATTAGTATTGAGATTTCTAATCCTAATCGGTTTGTCATGTCACAATAACTGCCGTATAATTCACTAAAATACAGTCTAAAGCAGAGGTGGGCAAACTACGACCCAGGGCCGCATCCAGCCCGCGGGACCCTCCTGCCTGGCCCTTGAGCTCCCATCCCCTCCCCTGCTGTCCCCCCTGTCTCAGAGCCTGAGCTCACCATGCCACCACCGCTCTGGGTGGTGGGACTGCAAGCTCCTGCCGGGCAACGCGGCTCCCAGTCCTGCTTCTCTGAGCAGCACAGTAAGGGGACAGGAAGCGGGGCGTTGGATAAGGGGCAGGGGGTTCCGGGGGGCAGTCAGGGAGCGGAGGTTCTGGGGGGGGGGCCATCAGAACACAGGGAACGTGAGTGTTGGATAGGTGTGGGAGTCCCGGGGGGCCTGTCAGGGGGCGGGGGGTGTGGATAGGGGTCAGGGCAGTCAGGGGACAGGGAGTGAAAGAGGGGAGCTTAGATGGGGGTGGGGTCCCTGGAGGGGGGCAGTCAGGGGACAAGGAGCGGGGGGGGGGGGTTGGATGGGTTGGGGGTTCTCAGGGAGGCAGGAAGTGGGAGGGGGCCAGGCTGTTTGGGGAGGCACAGTCTTCCCTACCTGGCCCTCCATACAGTTTCAGAACCCCAACATGGTCCTCAGGTCAAAAAGTTTGCCCACCCTTGGTCTAAACCACGCTGTCCAAAAGCATACTAGCAACAACTGTGTGACCTCGTTGTTTCCCTGGAAAAGGAACTTTCTCTCAACTGTGTTATTAAAATATTCCCGCCTATATCTTTCTGGAAAATTGTACTATGACCCTTAAACACTGCTGTTACTTCCATAGTAGGCAGGGTCTTATTTCAGGACAAGGCTAGGACAGCAGAACCTTTACAGGTTAGGACTTGAGCAGAACTTTAGCAGCACTAGCTAATCATTCACTTGCATAAATTCCCAACTACACATCACTATCAGTCAATATCTCATGAAAAACAGCATACCTATTTAAATTACATAAACTGAAAAGATCATTTAACAGAGGCTCTCAGACTCTGAGCCATGAACCATCTATACCCCATAGATCCCTTACCAGTTACCCACAGAATGAAGCACTTTTAGAAGCAACAGGAGATTGGAAGGGGAGTTAGTCCATTGAACTCTCTCATGAAGTGGTCTGCTGAACAGAACAGTTCGAGAAGTGCTGCACTAACAAGCAAGAGAAACTGCAAAGACAGGAGCCAAACTCCGTTCAAACACTCCTCCATACAAAAGAGACCTTGAACTGCAGTCGTTAGGAAAAACATCTGGTATGTTGCTTTGATTTTCAACACTAGTCATTGGACAGAAACAAAATATCATTATTTTTCCCTCAAAGAAGTAAATAATTGCAAATTTACATCTATATATAACTTGTCATTTATTCACTTCATCAGTGACTGCTTGAGTCTAATGGAATTAAACACTCAAGTGTGGCAGTTTTTCTTAAAAGCAATAATAACTTTATTTCTAGAATATACTGTTAGGTAAAAAAAACAAAAATGAGTCTGTCTAGCAATATTTTATCCACTCTCACAGAAATACTACTGGACTGGAAACAGGCAGCCTAATAAACAAAATAAAATAATATTAAAACTACTTTCACCAAAAGTATAGCAGTTTCTAATTTAAAACTTCAGCCAAAGGCAAAAATATACAAATGATTACCATTATAGTGTTTATTTTAATTACACTGTGCAATTAGAATCTAGCGGACTGTCAACTCACTTAAGATACACAGAAAACCAATAATTTCACAACAGGCTCTAGTCAGAACACTTGCCCCTCAGTTGCTACATTACATACTTATTTAGCCAGTTACAGCACCAAGCTGTCATGACAATATACCAAACCCAAACTGAAATGTTAATGCTTCTGATCACATCTAAAAACAGCACACATATCTTTAGTGATAAAGAGGAAAAAAGAAAAAGAAAAAAGAAAAACAGGGAAAGGCAGTACAGACCTGACCTACTTGCTGCTAAAGGAGACATACTTTAATGACAAGAATCTCTAAAATACAACTATAATTTAATAAATTAAGAATAATCCACCTCTAACTCAGATTTATATTTACAGACAATGTATTTTTCACTACTAGAACAAATTCATATTAAACATTTTACAGCACTCTAACATGTTCAGCACCACACAGTACAGATAAAGTGCACATGGTCCCATCCCCTGCACAGCTTGCAAATTAACGAACAGAGCAAAACATATAATTTGTTGTGTATTTAAAAGCCCTTGTTCTTATTGTCACTGTGGGCAGACCTTTGATTCTTGTGATTTTGGGCAGGTTATTTTTCAAGAAGTAGACAATGGTCTGTTCTGTATCTAGCTACTTTCATGGCCCCAATCACCATCGTATCTGAGCTCCTGTAGAAACCCCTTACTGGCTTTTTTAGAAAAATTCTACAGCTTTAAAAAGTACAAAACATTATAATGTCTGGAAATCAATAGAAAGCCATGCAGCCTGTAGCTCACTAACATACAATGCCACAGAATTTACTCTTACTCCAGTTAGTTTATACCACCCAACCTCCCTTTGCTCCCTAACATTAGCAAAGATATATGCAGAGATTATACAGGTGTATGAGTTAATGTAATAACACAATTTTGTCACTGAGGTCCGTAAGAGCTTTATAAGTATAGTAAGAGCTAAGCGTAATTATTAATACTTTACACATATAAAACTCTTACAATTTTGTCACAAGGCATGTGTCATGCTCTTATATAGCACTGTACACAGGTGAAAACAGCTCTGAGCATGACCCAGGCTGTAGTAGCCCAAGGTAACAAAGGAAACAAGGAAAAATAGAAACAAAACACTACTTTAAACTGATTAGAGGTATTTTACTTTGTGCAGACCATTTCTCCAGCTTATTACAGGCAAAAAGATGCTTTCACCAAGCTATACCGGCAAAAGCACTTTTATGCCAATGTAATTGTAATATTTCCATACCAGCAAAGACTCTAGCACAGATGCAATATCAGGAAAAAAAATAGTAATAACCCTGTTTTTGCCAGCATATTTTATTTTACTCAGGAAATTGGTGTAAGCCAGCATTTCTCCAACTTGGGCCCACGGACCCCTGGGGGTCTGCGAGGGTACTCCAGGGGGTCTGCTGGTCCTGCTGATGAACTCCTCCCCCTCCCTCCAGTGCCTCCTGCATACCAGGGAACAGCTGTTCAGCGGTGTGCAGGAGGCGCTGGGAGGGAGGAGGAGCAGGAACAGGGCACACTCAGGGGAGGGGACGGAATCATGTCTGGGGCTTCCGGCCCCACTGATCAACTCATCCCCCTCCCTCCCAGTGCCTCCTGCACGCCGCAAAAAGAAGCAGGGAAGAGGAGGGGCAGGGGTGGAATGGGGGTGAAAATATTTAAATCAAAATGGGGGTCCTTGGGTTGCTAAAGTTCAAGAACTGGTGGTGTAAGTTATAACAGATAAAGCACTTTTTTGCCAGTATAAATTGCATCTACACCAGGACGGTTTGCCTGTGTAGTTATACCACTAAATCTTTTCTAGTGCAAACCTGGCCTTAGTAAGAGATATCAAAAGCTGGTTTTATAATACACCTTGTAATGCTGAAAAACACCCTCCACCCCAAATTATTAAAAGGCAAATTTCATCATGGCCCAAAAAAAATATTTTGAACCCTTCTAAAGGTATTAAGAACCCCAAAAAAAGTTTTTAAATAAGTTTAAAAGTGAAATTTAGGGAAGTGTTCAGAATTCCCAGAAAAACTTACAACAAGGTGTGGAATGCAAAATTTCGGGAAAATAATTTTATTTTATTCTAAGCAGTATTAGTTATGTTATGATCCTGCCAAAAAGCCCCAATCAGGATTGCAGTGCTATTAACACTTTCTCAGGGTGTTCCGGATTGAGTATCACCATGTTACCCTTCTGCCTCCAGCAAGGAGGAGTATTATTTGCGATAGCTGGATGTCATTCACCTCCCTCACACTCTTAAGCCCTTCAGCCACTCAAGCACTCCCCTCAGGGCTCTGCTAGCCCCTGCTTTGCCTTGCAGGTTACAGCTGATGTATTCCCTGATCTCCGCAGAAGCACACCCATGGAGTGTCCAGCGAATCACTCGACACTCACCGTAATTATCGGTAAGCTCTCCCCAAAGAGACAGCGTATACATAGCTTGACTGGCACAATTCAGAATCAGCTCCCTATATAACACAGCACTGGAATCTACTTATAGTGAAAACAAATATAAGTTTATTTACAAAGATTAAGATTTAAGAGACAGTGAGCAAGGATAATAAGATCACATGCAAAACAAAAAGGATGCTTCCTCAACTTAAAGTTAACATTCTAAAATCCTTGCCTAAAACATTTTCTCACCTAAAGCAAGCTCCCAGCATCACTAGCGCTTCATGGTCAGGATTCAACTTTCATGAATACAAAAAGCACTGTCCTTTTTGCTTCCCGATGTCTTTTTGCTTATCCTTGTATTTCCCAAACACATTGTTTTCTCCCCCAAAGATGGGATGACCTCTGTGATTCTCTTCTTGGGGTGCCGGCTCCAACTTGTCTTCCCAGACTCCTGTTTGTTTCACATTCCCCAGTTGACCAGTTTTTCCTGTTGACTTTCACATGTAAATGGATCTTCCATTGTGTTGGCTTTACAATGCTTAACCTACACATCTGAAAATACCTCCCTTTGTCTGGCAAAACCAGTTTTTCACCTCTACTGGGGAGTAAAACCTGAATACAAACTAGAATGATATATTTTCAGTATACAGGCATAGCTTTTTAAATATAATCTGTACATACATTTCATAATGATATTAATGACCAGCATAATCCTGGCTTTCATTTAAGATCTCACATTACATTCTTTATAGATAACTACTATGACAGCAAAGTGTTAGGTGTAGTGAGTTTGTCAGGCATGATAAAAAGAGTTACTGTTACAGAACAGTGAACTCTGCCAATTAGCATCAAGGGGGGTCTTAGGATCACAGTCCCATTGTGCTAGGTGCTATACAAAACACAAAAAAAGAGAGAATCCCAAACCTGAAGGGCTTACAGCCTAAAGACCTGGACAGATGAAGAGCAGGGGATGAGGATACAGCATAAAATCAAGTAAAATTGTGAAGACTTTTCTCAGCTTCATAAATGACATAGATTGTAAAATGTGGTGGGGAACGAGATTAAACTTGGGGCAGGGGGATTTTTAAAATTCGTTTTACAATGGGATAGGAAGCAACTACAACCACTCTGGAATATCCTATTTTAAATCCGTCTGATTGTAGGAAGAATTTGCTTCCAAGCACCAAATAAATAAATAAAATAAATAAATGAATAAATAGAAAGAACCACGCAAATTAATAAAACCAGTGAGAAAAGTAACAATTTTAGAAAGAGAAACTTCATTCTCTCAGGTCCAAAGGAAACAATCAGGTTTTTGCAAAAGTTTACCGTTTTTATCTTAATAGCAAGAGATGTCAGAAAACTAAATCCATAACCTTACGATCTGCTGAAATACTTGTTCCCATGCATTTATTCTTTTTCATATCTAACACTGCAGTAATTGAAAGTTACCCAGAAACAAGATTAGCACAAGGAAACAGAACCTCAGCAATCAAATTCTCCACAGAGGGAGAAAAATTAATGTACCTTAAAGAGAGAAATGTCTCAACTCAGCAACCAACATTTGGCCAACTCACCTTTAGAACAGATAGCTAAAATGTGGTCAAAAATGCAGACTTCAAACAGACAAGTTAAAAAAAAATTTTTAAATGGGTTCACTTACCTTATATTAATACAAAAGTTTTATTAAAAATATAATTAAGACCCTAATCATGTAAGCAGTCCCAAACTCAACAGAACTATACACATGCATGAAATTATTTCCTGCTTACAGGTTGATAGCTTTAGTACCCTAATTTTTACTATTTATGCAATTTACTTTTTGCATTTCTTTCTGCTTGGACAATGAAAAGTGACTACTGAATTTCTTAGGTTTGTTCACTATCAGCTTCTAATCATTTTCACTTTCAAGTTCTATGCATGATACAAGTTACAGATTTTCCTTTGCAATCTTTGTATTTTATAAAACCTTCCTTTGGATTTTTTTTTTTAATTGAAACATTTCTATCGTTTTTATATTTTGAAAAACTTCAACTTTTGCCCTGATGATAGTCCTTTAACAAAATATAAGCAAACATAATTATTTCACATTTGAAGTAATACGCACCTAAAAAGTTCTTTCAGAGAGCATATTATCAGGTTTTCTTCCTTAGAGATATGTCATATCTTGATAAATATTAGACAAAATAAATATACAGTTTCTTTGTAACACATTTAATCTGACAGGTTTCCTGTGGTATACAACCAGCACCATTCCCACAGGGCACATCTTCACTGGCAATATTAAAGCGCTGCCACAGCAGCACTTTAACGTGGCTTGTGTAGTCGCGGCATAGAACTCTCTCCCAGCGCTCTAAAAAGCCACCCCCACGAGGGGAATAGCTCCCAGAGCTGGCAGTGTGGCTCCCAGCACTGGTGCACTGTCTACTCTGGCACTTTACAGTGCTGAAACTTGCAGCGCTCACGGGGGTGTATTTTCACACCCGAGTGAGAAAGTTGTAGCACTGTAAAGTGCCAGTTTAGACAAGCTCATTGTGTTTTTTTCAACTCAAAGGATCCCAAAGTGCTTTACAAACTACATATTTAAACACACATCATAAAATATATACACATAACAGCATCAAAGATAAGGACAACATTATCCCTTCACTTTATACCTCCTCTCAGACTCATTTACTCTCTAGTTTATATAGTGAACCTATCAAAACATCTCTAGGCACATGCAGAATTTAAATATATATATATATTTTACAAACTGACATACCAACAGTTCCAAAAACTACCCCACACAAATGAGAAATATAAACTTCTTCAGACAGCCACCCCCTTTTCCACCCTCATCCCAAGAAAACGTGGGCAGAGTGGTCTTCCAGGCACACCACAAGGTCTAACTTTGGTTCTCTCAAGCCAAACATGAGGAAATCTAACTCAAGAATCAAGTGTCCTATGTTAATAACTTCCTGTTGCACAAAGGTACAAAGCTCAAGGATCCCAGTTGATTTCATCTGTTAAAACGAAACACAAAGAAGCCAGACACTGGAAAAAAAAAACCTCAAGCAGCTGCCCTATATGGGTGTTATAGAGACAGAGCTGAATGTTATCCCTAGAACATAAGTGTAAGGAAACTCATGAAGTTCAATGCGGAACACTCCAAGGAATTTTATAAGTTATAAATGGTAGCGGCCTATTACCCAATACAGGATTCTTCTCCATAGTAAATATAACAGTGTTTTGCTTAAATAAGCGATAGCGTTCTACCACTGCCCTTGAGACATGAAGCCACATATTCGACCTTACATTTTTCCTCTGCTCAATTTCATCCCGCAACTACCAATTATAGCCCCCTTGTGCCAATCTAAATAATTCCTCTCCTCACAGGTAAGGCCTGAAGAAAGTACTTACCTACATGTCAGCTGCAACTGTGAGTTTAGTGCTGAAAAATAAATAGCTTTCTGAAAGGCTGTATCCTAGAAGTTTATATGCTTACTGAAGGACAAGGATCAGAAGACTACTCTGCATGCATTCTGACCCTTTGCTGAGAATACTCCTTCCATGCTTTTGCCATACAGAGGATTGCACTGGGTGACAGAATTCGACGAGAGATATCCTTGCTAGTTGCCTGACCCGGTCCTCTGGGGTGCTTCTCCACTTCTGCTGCCAACCAGGATTTTCTATGTATATTACTCCCATTCTCCTCTCCAAAGCAATGGAGAACCTCACAGCCCAGCACCCAAAATCCCAACAATACCCTAAGATCAGGAAAAGAGAAGGTTCCCAAACTGTAAGCCCCTTGAATGGGCAGGGAGTGTCTTTCTGTAAAGCACAATGTGCATCCATACACTGTATACAAGTATTAAACAACAGCAAATGTTCAGGCTCCCCTCCCTGGGTCTCTAATAAGAGTCACAGAAGATCTCAGACCTTCCACAGACTGCAGAAGAACTTTCTGGCACTTGCCAATCACATCTCCCAGAAGAGATGGGACGTGAAGACTCATACTAGTGAATTATGCATTCCCCATAATGGAGAAAGGAGGAGGAAAACAGAGAGAGTAACGGAGGAGTGGGATGAGTAATGAGGATGGTTCAGGGATATTTTAGAAAAGAATGGAAAGAAGCGATGGGGGGGCGGGGCTCTCAAAATTTACCACCTGTTAGATACGGTGGTTAAACAGGGGTAGTCCTTCCAGCATGATGCACTAATACACACCACTCTCCAAGAAGCCATTCATTAGCTTCTCACACAGGCATTGCCCATGGACACTGTTGGCCTCCACTCTACCAGTCTTTCCTATTAGCCTCCAAATCAGTAGGATTTGCTTTGTGACTAGAAAAATTTACCATAGTTTAGATGTTCTGCACATTTAGACGTAATCTCAGCAGAGCCATAGAGAGGGGGACTATTATCTTATTGATACAAGACTTTCTTCCTCTCTCTCCACAGCCCAAAGTCAGTCATGTCGGCATCCATACTCCAACTGCAGTGATATGTAATTTGCTGTCCACTAATGACCACTGTGTCTTTTTCTAAAACTTTTTTCATGTGTGTCCTAGACTAACCACAAAACTTGGAGGATAGCAGTCAATTTCACTAGAGTTCTGTGGAATTTCCAACAATATATCATGAGCACAATACGTGAAAAATACGTAAATATGAAAGATCTACAATTAAAACTCACACTACTCCAATGGGAGAGTAGTTCCCTCCCCTTTAATCTGCAATTACTGCACCTTAACCCTGTTGAATAGTGTTAGGTATTCACTTTGATAACATTGCTTGAAATGTATTCACAAAGAGTTTAGCAAGATTCTAGGCTTGATTTCTTGGTTAATATTCCAAACAATGAAAGACGTTTATGTAGATGATCGAAAGAAAATGAAGCATGTATACTTATACAAGATGGTAATAGAAAAGAGAAAGTATTATTGATATACTGAAGAAGTCACCATTTTATATAATAAACTGAATGAATGAACTAAGACATCCACAACACTGTGGACCAAGTTCCAAATGCAAAGAGAAGATACCACTCCATCACCACCACAAATTGCAGAACCAAGTAGCACTTACTTCCTGTTCTCATTAAGGCTCTTCCAGTGATGCCTCATGAATGTCCACATGTACCATTTCATTAAGTTCACCCGACATCAGATGAGAAAAGAAAACAAGGGAATTTCATATTATTTGCCTGAAGTACACATTCCATTTAAAGTGTATGTATAGATAAGATAAAAATTAATGAGCAGCAGGTTTAAAACAAATAAAAGGAAGTTCTTCTGCACTAAGCGCACAGTCAATCTGTGGAACTCCTTGCCTGAGGAGGTTGTGAAGGCTAGGACTACAACAGGGTTTAAAAGAGAACTGGATAAATTCATGGAGGTTAAGTCCATTAATGGCTATTAGCCAGGATGGGTAAGGAATGGCGTCCCTAGCCTCTGTTGGTCAGAGGGTGGAGATGGATGGCAGGAGAGAGATCACTTGATCATTGCCTGTTAGGTTCACTCCCTCTGGGGCACCTGGCATTGGGCATGGTCAGTAGACAGGATACTGGGCTGGATGGACCTTTGGTCTGACCATGTATGGCCATTCTTATGTTCTTAAAGCACTGATGTCGTGGTTCATTCTTTAATTTTAGGATTTGTAGTCTGCATGCTCTTGACAGTTTTCGTACATAAATTACATAATACTTTCCAAGACAAGAAATTTCAGTTAGCAACCTCACCACAAAATTACAAGTTTCTACCGGAGAAGAAATGTATATTTCGCATTTGAACACTGTACAAAAGTTTGTGGACATGAAGCTTATTTTTGCAAACAAAGTGTGCTAATATGTCCAAAATGAAAAGTATTTTAGACATCCCCACAGATCACCTCAATGTATTTCAGAAAGACCGGTGTGCATAACAATTAAGTTCTTATTAAGAACTGCATCCAAATCATCAAAATTAATGACAACTATAAGAAACCTTCTTAACATACAGTTTAAGCTGCGCATGAATGCAATTTTAACTTACAAACTACTACACAAATTACCTAACACACAGTAATGTGTTGATAGTGTCTTATATAAAGTGGATAGTTTATTTTTACAGTCTTCTGTATTGTCTTAGCATAACATCAGCATTTTCCCCTGCCATCTTAGTTCTCTCTGTGTGTGTGTGTAAGTTGCATAATGGAATGAAGTAGTTTTAACTCTTAAGCCTAGATTCTAAAAGGCACTTTAAAACCCACTGTAAAACTGAAATGCAAAGGTTTGCCCTTTATAATGTACTAACAAGACCAGATAAAACTGCTGCCTAGTGGCATTTAGCTGATCCAACAAATGCCTGATGGGTTTGTTATTGTACAATACTATTGTGAAATACATGTCTCAACTTTTCATTCATAATCATGGAAACCAAATTGCAAAAACTGTAGCTGCATATTATGTCATATGAATAAACATATGAATCATGTTTTTTGTTTAAACTGGCTACTAAACTTCCTCCTACTGGCTACTAGTAGTCTCTGAACATCAAATAAAATTCCTGCTGAACTGCAGCAGATCTTCTGAATCTGTTAAATCTCTACAATCTGAATCTGTTCTACAGTCTACAGTCTCCCTAAGACAGAGTGGAGAGAAAGAAAAACCTGTTTTTAATTCGATATTTAGTGAAGATTCAAGAAAGTAAGGCTGAAACAGGCCGCAACAAATGTTTTTTTAAACTACAAATACAGCAACTGCTATAAGAAACATTTGCTGGTAAAAGTAATACTTAAATTGAGATCTATGGCTGAATGTTATCACAAGGATTGCACTTACTTGACAGTCTGCTATTAGCCGGCTCCATTATTGCTATTTGCAGTGTTTAAATGTACAGATTCAGAAGTAACTGTACAAAGCCTCCATTACAAGTGGATTTATAGAAAGCCACAGACATAGCAATAATCATCCTCATTAAGCATCTCTTCCCACAGCCCTGCATTATGTGGACACAAAGAGGAAAACATTTCTTCTCCATTACCCACAAGATCTTTCTGCTTATAATCACAAGTTCAGGCAACTGTCATTGGCAGAAGCACAAAACCTAGTCCAAACATACCCAAAAACAGTCCCATAAGCAAAAAATAAGTTAAAAATACCTGAACACCTCTCAATCCACAACCACTTTGATTTCCCAACAACTTACATTTTCAGTAGCAGAATGCATCAGAATAAAACCTTAACTAAGGCTTTATTATTTTGCTAAGAACCACAACAGTACATCTATCCAAGATACATTTATGTTCATGCACATAGAAAGAAAATGACAGATGGAAATATTTGTAACTAAGCTGAATTAAAAAAACCTTTTGAGCTGAAGTGATGCATTAACTCTTCAGCCATAAGCTGTTTTAACTCCTTAGTATGAATGTTCATGGTGCATCCTATTCCAGCAATAAGATGGATACATGTCAAGAAAACCACACTTCAAGCCAATGGGTTAAAATCACATTAGAACCTGAGACTACTATCTACCAGACATTCAGGTCAGAGATTGGCTGTTGTGATATGCAGCTTTTATTTCTTGATTACAAAGTTCAGTTTGCTGATTGTACCCTTAAACGTATGGATATATCACTAATAAGTTCTCAGACCCATAAAAGGCCACCCTGGAAGAAGTAATAAAAATTAGGATTAAAGTACACTGACACCCATCATAAAATTGTTCTTGTGAGCCAAGTATTTCCCACATTATCATAAGGAGCTGTTTTTAAAACCAGTCGGCAGATTTGGAACAATCACCCTAGTGACCAGTCACAAAGCAAAGTAATTTTCAGTGTGGGACTTTGGTAATCTGAAATTAAATTTGTCATATCTCTGACATTTACTTTGAAAAATTAACAAAGGTGGTTATACAAGCAATATAAAGAGAATGTATTTGCTCGCCTTCCCTGCTCAAGTTAACTGTCTTTGGAGAGTTCCAAACCAGCAAATATTCAACAAAATGCACATCTCCAGAATAAATCATTCTTTAAAACTCAATTCTATATGTGACAAAAGAGCATTTTATTTGATATTGACAGTACAACTTAATTTAGTTACATCTGTGATAGTTGAAATAAATATGGATCTTCAAAATGCTTTAAAACAGTTGCCACAATCAGTGTCCTGGAAATAGAATCCATCTTCTTCTACATGACTATATCTTGGTTTAATAGTGTGGAAATACTTTTTATAAATTTAAATTTGTGCTAAGCATTTAAACTTCAACTGAAATGCCGAGTTAGAGTGTAGAAACGGTTTAAAGATACTGGAAATTTCAGAACGTTAAATGCATTAATTTTCAGCATAAGTTTTTCCTCTTCCACATTAATAATTCCTCTAGCTACATTTTTTAAGTCTAAATTGAACTCTGATTCAATACTGTGACTTCATGGTTTACACTTTTGCACTGCCATATAGCCCGCCATGAGAAGATTAAAAACTACAAGAAGCTAAACACCAAAAATGCTACTTTAGATCCTGATAATTCAGAGGTTTGGGGATTTCATACAATCTGCTACTCTCTGCTCTGTTAACAAAACAAATCAACAGGTTGAGTGGGAGACTGCTCACTAAGTACCTACACCATTTGCATTTTAAAAAGGGGCCTTTTTCTTCTGATCTACAGATCACTTCACCAGTCCAATAGGGGGCAAAAGTTGGAATCTTAGGCATTTTACTTTAGAGCCCCTTTGAGAATAAATTGTGAGAAAAAGGAGGGGATATAGTTGGGAGTTTAAAGAGATTTTTTCCAGTTTCAAATTATCATATAGACAACTATCGTTTAATATCTCATCTCTAACTCTGAGGGGAATTTTTTCATTATTTTTCCACTCCTTGTTAAAGGCCTTTGAGAATTACTATCAAAACCATTTTGTTCTTAGCACCCATAAGAACCTACTGAATACTTAAGAATCACCATCACCACTATTCGTAACATTAAGAGAGAGTTCATACCATTTTTCTCTTTATCATCCATTAATATTATTCTAGGAGCAGAAAGTGATCACCACTGACCCTCATCACAGAAAAAAATATGCAAATAGCATGAGTATGAGGCTCACAACTCATTTTAATGCACTTCTTCCTTTGAAGGAAAAATGATAAATGCTAATAAACCAACTGGTTTCAGAGGAACAGCCGTGTTAGTCTGTATTCGCAAAAAGAAAAGGAGTACTTGTGGCACCTTAGAGACTAACCAATTTATTTGAGCATGAGCTTTCGTGAGCTACAGCTCACTTCATCAGATGTTTACCGTGGAAACTGCAGCAGACTTTATATACACACAGAAATCATGAATTTCATTGTTTCATGATTTCTGTGTGTATATAAAGTCTGCTGCAGTTTCCACGGTAAACATCTGATGAAGTGAGCTGTAGCTCACGAAAGCTCATGCTCAAATAAATTGGTTAGTCTCTAAGGTGCCACAAGTACTCCTTTTCTTTTTGCGAATAAACCAACTGTCACTGCAAAAATGTGTTTTAGGTAGTTTTCTAATTACCCCATATATAGCTTAAATCACTAATCATATACTTTGAAACAAGAAGGCACTTTTCTAAAGCTATCTGAAAGCATAAAACCACAAACCAGTATAACCAAAGTCAGGAAACCCATTGTATTTCTATCTTTTCTCTCAATACATCTGTAGTTGAAAGAACAAAGCTTTGAAGATAAAAAGCCCAACACTTTTCCTTGCCCTTTGAAAGGGTGAAGAAGCCATTCTGAAAGTATCTGGTTTTTGAGGGTTACAACTAGAGTGGTGTCAGTCTTTTCCAGACTGCTTGGTAGTAGACCTAGTTGAAATTCAAAATTTTGTTTCTGAACATTTGTCTCCAAGTGGAGGAGAAGGAAAGGCAACATTTCTATGAAATTTCCTATCATAGGCACCCCAGGTAAAGTCAGTCAGATGTGTACACCTTACCTGTCAAAAGTGTCAATGGAAGAAAATTTTATATGAAACCGGAAACGATGAACTTTCCAAAACCATGAAGACTTAGGTACATTCTTCCACAGAGAAAGGTCACTCAGCCATTTTCATTAATAACTGAAGATTCATTACACCAATACACTTTCCTCTCTTGTAAGGTGATTTGTACCTGGAATGTTTCCTTTGTTGTCCTTCCAAGTAAACTAGTTTTCAAAAGGGTAAAAAATTACAAAGACTAAAACTGGAGAAGATTTTTTACAGCCATTTAGCTGTGTGCCCGTTAAAGTGCCTGGCTCTTCTGCGGCAAATCGGCCAACGCCCCCATTTGACAAAAAAGAGTTTTGTACTTGCCAAACCCGAACAGTATTTAAAATACACAGGTGAAAAAAATATACAACCGTTACAATCAGGTACAACTAAGTCCACAAGAGCTATTTAATCATAAATAACCAACGAGAGCAAACAGAATAACCTGAGAAAGGGGTGCTGATTTGCTGGACGGTCTCAGTGTCCACCTACACATGTATTTCAACAATGAAAGACAAAAACATGCAAGAGGAGGCTGTGAAGAGCCAACCAAAGCCACAGAACTGACAAAGCTAAACTCCAGTCCTAGATCCTGGCTTCACGGTAATCCTTTTCCCAGAGACCTGAGTTCAGGATGGAGTTTCCACTGTGATTAAAGAGCTTTTTGTATTTTGTTTCCTTGGGTTAAGAGCAATTTACGCGTTCCAGTAAAAGGTAAAAGGGGGTTGCGAGGCAGCACCTCGGCTGCGAGGCGGGCAGGCTCGGCTCCCGGGCTCCGGGAGACAGCGCGGCCCAGGGCCGGGCCCTGCCATGGGGCACCGGGCGCGCGGGAGCCCGGCTCGCCTCCGCGGGCCCTGGGAGCCAGGCGCGGCGCGGGGCTCGAGACCCGGGTCCGAGCCCTGCCCAGGACCGGACCGGACCGGGGCTCCCGCCGTAAACGTGAGCCGGGGCGAAGGGGGCCGAGCCCCCGGGGGGGGGGAGGAGGAAGGGGGCCGAGCCCCCGGAGGGGGAGGGGGAGGAGGAAGGAGAGCGAGCCCGAACCGAGCCCCCGGAGGGGGAGGAGGAAGGGGGCCGAGCCCCCGGAGGGGGAGGGGGGAGGAAGGGGAGCGAGCCCGAACCGAGCCCCCGGAGGGGAGGGGGGAGGAGGAAGGGGAGCGAGCCCGAACCGAGCCCCCGGAGGGGGAGGGGGGAGGAAGGGGAGCGAGCCCGAACCGAGCCCCCGGAGGGGGAGGGGGGAGGAAGGGGAGCGAGCCCGAACCGAGCCCCCGGAGGGGGAGGGGGGAGGAAGGGGAGCGAGCCCGAACCGAGCCCCCGGAGGGGGGGGGAGGAGGAAGGGGAGCGAGCCCCCGGAGGGGGGGGGAGGAGGAAGGGGAGCGAGCCCGAACCGAGCCCCCGGAGGGGAGGGGGAGGAGGAAGGGGAGCGAGCCCGAACCGAGCCCCCGGAGGGGGGGGGGGGGAGGAGGAAGGGGAGCGAGCCCGAACCGAGCCCCCGGAGGGGGGGGGGGGAGGAGGAAGGGGAGCGAGCCCCCGGAGGGGGGGGAGGAGGAAGGGGAGCGAGCCCGAACCGAGCCCCCGGAGGGGGGGGGGGGAGGAAGGGGAGCGAGCCCCCGGAGGGGGGGGGAGGAGGAAGGGGAGCGAGCCCCCGGAGGGGGGGGGGGAGGAGGAAGGGGAGCGAGCCCGAACCGAGCCCCCGGAGGGGGGGGGGGGGGAGGAGGAAGGGGAGCGAGCCCGAACCGAGCCCCCGGAGGGGGGGGGGGGGGAGCGAGCCCCCCGGGCGGGCGGCGAAGGGGGCCGGGCACAGACCCACCCACCCGCAGCGCTCTGGGCCCCCGCGGCAGGTCGGGCTCCCCGGGGCAGGGCGGGGGTCGCCCCCCGGGCAGGGGCTCCGGAGCCGGCTCAACAGGCGGCGGCGCAGGCGGCTCGCAGAGCTGAGCCCGCCGGCTCGGGCCGGGGCTCTCGCTCTCTCTCCCTCTCGCTCACTCACCGCGGGGCTGCTGCTGCCGGGGTCGCCGCCCGCCCGCATGCTGCCGCCCGCCCGCCGCTCCGGCTGCGCGACTGCCCGCCCGGCTCCGGCTCCGGCTCCGGCTCCGCCGCCTCAGCCGCGCGCGCCCGCCCGCCCCGCGCGCCGCCGCCTCAGCCCGCGCGCGCGCGCGCGCCCCGGCGCGAGCCGCGCGTGCCCGAGCCCGGGCTCAACTCCACAGCGGCGCTGCGCGAGGCGGCCCGCCCCGTCCCGTTCCCGCCCTGCCCTCTCCCCCCTCAGCGCCCCCGGCCCCCCGGCGCCAGCCCCTCGCCCACCCCAGTCACTGCCCCCAGCCCCCTCGCTTCCCCCTCCCTCACCCCTGGTCCCCCTCAGCCCCAGCCCCCTTGCTTCCCCCTCCCTCACCCCTCCGCCTCCTCACTTCCCCCTCCCTCACTCCGCCCCCTCACTTCCCCCTCAGTCCCTAGCCCCCTCGCTTCCCCCTCCCTCACCCCACCCCACCTCAGCCCCCTCGCTTCCCCCTCCCTCACCCCCGGCTCCCCTCAGCACCCTGGCTTCCCCCTCAGCCCCTAGCCCCCTCGCTTCCCCCTCCCTCACACCCGCCCCCTCCGCCTCCTCAGCCCCCTCGCTTCCCCCTCCCTCACTCCGACCCCTCGCTTCCCCCTCAGCCCCTAGCCCCCTCTATTACCCCTCCCTCACCCCACCCCACCTCAGCCCCCTCACTTCCCCTTCCCTCACCCCCGGTCCCCCTCAGCCCCTAGCCCCCTCCGCCTCCTCAGCCCCAGCCCCCTTGCTTCCCCCTCCCTCACCCCGCCCCCCTCAACCCCCTCGCTCCTCCCTCAGCCCCTAGCCCCCTCGCTCCTGCCCCCTCCGCCTCCCCCCCAGCCCCTAGCCCCCTCTCTTACCCCTCCCTCACCCCACCCCACCTCAGCCCCCTCACTTCCCCTTCCCTCACCCCCGGTCCCCCTCAGCGCCCTGGCTTCCCCCTCAGCCCCTAGCCCCCTCCGCCTCCTCAGCCCCAGCCCCCTTGCTTCCCCCTCCCTCACCCCGCCCCCCTCAACCCCCTCGCTCCTCCCTCAGCCCCTAGCCCCCTCGCTCCTGCCCCCTCCGCCTCCCCCCCAGCCCCCTCGCTTCCCCCTCCCTCACCTCGCCCCCCTCAGCCCCCTCGCTCCTCCCTCAGCCCCTAGCCCCCTCGCTCCTGCCCCCTCCGCCTCCCCCCAGCCCCCTCGCTTCCCCCTCCCTCACCTCGCCCCCCTCAGCTCCCTCGCTCCTCCCTCAGCCCCTAGCCCCCTCGCTCCTGCCCCCTTGGCCTCCCCCCCAGTCCCCTTGCTTCCCCCTCCCTCACCCCATCCCCCTCAGCACCCTTGCTTCCCCCTCCCTCACCCCCGCCCCCTCAGCTCCCAGCCCCCTCGCTTCTCCCTCCCTCACTGCACCCCCCTCAGCCCCCTCGCATCCCCCTCCCTCACCCCTGCCCCCTCAGAGCTCAGCCTCCTGCTACCCCTCCCTTGCCTCGGCCCCCCTCAGCGCCCAGACCCCTGTTCCATCCTCCTCTCAGCACCTGGCCCCCACCTATCCTCCCCACTCAGTGTCCAGCCCCCCACAGCATCCTTACCGTGCCCCCCTTGGGCTGGGCCCTCCCTGGGCTCAGCCTCTGCCTGCCTCCAGCTGTTTCCCCTCAGGTGTCCCCAGCCAGGCTTTTCACCCCAAGGCTCCCCCACCCTGCTTTGTCCCCTTCACCCTGCGCTGCCTCCTGGAGCCTGCCCTTCTGACACTCTCTGCCCTGGGGCGGGCCTGGCCTGGGCACCCCGCTGGGTAGCAGTGATCTCACCTGCAGGGAAGAGTTAAACTGTTGCTTGCTCTGGTGCTTTGGGTTCACAGGGATGTGTGAGCAGTCCCCACGCTCATCTCAGCTGCAGCCACAGACAGACTGCCTGCGGCTCTCCCCTCCCCCTGTGCTCCACAGTTGTTTCAGGTGGTGCTCATAGCCTGCAGGACGCCCCCACCCCACAGTGGAGACAGGTGACGGTTCTGACAGGAAGCAGACAAACCTGCTATCCCTCCTCTGTGAGGGGCCTGTGGGGGAGGGGTGCTCCTCCTAACATGTGTGCACCACATTGCATCAACCTGGCACCCGGTGCACTTCACATATTCCTGGGGCTTTATTAAGAATTATAAAAATCATTAATAAGAATCGCAACATTGTGCATTTTCAACCATGATTTGAATCCAGGTACCTCTTAATGGCGTTATATGAGTTAATGCTTGTTGGGGCAGGCTTGGCCTTAGGGCCATGATTTGCCAGGCATACACAAAAGATCTATATCTGAGCCACCTTTGGAGAGAAAGAGATGGAGACAAAAAGAAGAAACGAGACGGATGGAGACAGGCAGAAGCAGCAAAACGGAGGAGCTGCTGGAGACAGAAAAAAGTAGCAAAAAGAAAAGGAGTACTTGTGGCACCTTAGAGACTAACCAAATGCCACAAGTACTCCTTTTCTTTTTGCGAATACAGACTAACACGGCTGTTACTCTGAAAAAAGTAGCAATAATCCTGATTGTCCAAACCATTGCCCCTGCCATTTGTAAAATAAAAATCCAATAAAATAAATAATATTCACTTTCCCTTTCTCCTCTTTTTTCTCCTGTACATTTTTAAATCCCTTATAGATTTGTTTTCATAGTTCCCGTCTCTCTCTTTCTTTTTTTCCTCCATCCCTCTGATGGATTTATTCCTTGCATTCTTTCAGTCACAGCTCTTCTTCCTATATTCAAGCTCTTTCTGTTCTCATTCCCCTTCTCAAGTCAGCCCACGTCTTCCTTTGCCAGACCTGCCAGATCAGAACCCACTTTTTTCCTCCATTGCAGCTCCCCTCCAGTTTAGAGTCTTCTTCCTTGGCCCCCATCCCAGCTCATTCCTCCCCAGCTTCCAGAACTCCTGTCTTATTACCACATCTATCCAGTGTGATTGAGGGGTGCCATAAATATAAAGGGAAGGGTAAACACCTTTAAAATCCCTCCTGGCCAGAGGCAAAACCCTTTCACCTGTAAAGGGTTAAGAAACTAAGATAACCTCGCTGGCACCTGACCCAAAATGACCAATGAGGGGACAAGATACTTTCAAATATGGAGGGGGGGAAACAAAGGGTTTGGCCTGTCTGTGTGATGCTTTTGCCGGGAACAGATCAGAAATGCAAGCCTTCCAACTCCTGTTCAGTTATTAAGTAATCTTGCTAGAAAATGCGTTAGATTTTCTTTTGTTTAATGGCTGGTAAAATAAGCTGTGCTGGAGGGAATATAGATTCCTGTTTTTGTGTCTTTTTGTAACTTAAGGTTTTGCCTAGAGGGATTCTCTGTGTTTTGAATCTGATTACCCTGTAAGGTATTTACCATCCTGATTTTACAGATCAGATCAGATCTTTTACCTTTTTTTCAATTAAAATTCTTCTTTTAAGAACCTGATTGATTTTTCATTGTTCTTAAGATCCAAGGGTTTGGGTCTGTGTTCAGCCGTACCAATTGGTGAGGATTATTATCAAGCCTTCCCCAGGAAAGGGGGTGTAGGGCTTGAGGGAATATTTTGGGGGAAGACATCCCCAAGTGGTCTCTTTCCCTGTTCTTTGTTTAAAACGGTGGTGGCAGCATACTGTTTAAGGACAAGGCAAAGTTTGTACCTTGGGGAAGTTTTTAACCTAAGATGGTAAGAATAAGTTTAGGGGGTCTTTCATGCAGGTCCCCACATCTGTACCCTAGAGTTCAGAGTGGGGAAGGAACCTTGACAAGGGGTTCATCCACATAGCTTGCTGGTAAGTGCAAGTGGCTTTGAAGCTGGCATCCTCCAGTGCTAAGGGGTAGAATAGGCAGGGGACGGGGATTGAAGTGGGACTGGAGTTAGTGAGATATCTGCAGAGCAGAGCAGAGCAGATAAAGTTGAATGAGGTCCTCATCAGGTATTGGAGCACCTTTCATAGCTCAGCAGCCCTTGAGAAAGAACAGAGCTGCACCAGGGGGATGTGTGTGTAGAGGAAAGGTATTGTTATGCTACACAGCCACACTGGCCCAATACAAGCACTGTTCATCTGTAAAAGACTCATAATCCTGCCTCTGTGGGGGTTTGTGATGCTCCATTACCTAATGTTTGTAAAGCACTCCCAGGTCCTTGCATCAAACAATACAGTAGTGCAGAGTTATTGTTGCTATCCTCCTCCTTTCTCTCTCATCCACCCAGTTACATCATTCCACTCCTTCGCTCATCCCCAATCACTGCTCTCTTCCCTAGATTCTTATCACCCCCATCTTTGCTGAAAAAGTAACATTTGGGTGGGTTCTGCCCAATCTCAGCAGGGAAGGGCAGAGATTCCCCAGTATACCGTGGGGATGCTACGTATATGACAGCTCAAGATCTCTTGAGAGCCTTGCAATGGCAGCCACAGGAGCAATTAGAGAATTAAACAGATTGTGGCAACTGGATGTTACCTTTCCATCAAAGATGCAATGGCGCCGATCTTGTAAAGAGACACGTTGGGTGGGGTGGAAGGGGATGGTTCAGAGAAGCCAAGGAGGCAATTGCCCCATTAGAATGAGGCTTCTCCTACTTCATTCAAGCTGGAAATAGCAGAGTTCTTGCAATGCCTTTGTTCTTCTTCCCCACACTTCACAGGAAGAGAAAGGGAAAGGGAGTGATTTTCTGTTAATCCCAAATTTATTTTAATTTGTTTTTTAGCAAGTGGTGCACTTCATCTACATATTATCTACAATGTAAATCCTATTCATTTTGTCATTGATCCATAACATGGAACCATCACAACACTAATATGAATACATTAATACCAGAAGAGTTTTAATGCATGCTCAGTAGTCAGCTTTTACATATTAATGGTTTCACTATTTTAACATAGACAAAGAGATGGCTTTGGGGAACTGGCTTGAATCTGGCCCAGGTCAGCAAGTGAGCATGGGGTTGCATCCCTGGCCATCTTGGCTAATAGTGATTGATGGACCAATCCTTCATGAAGTTATCTAGTTCTTTTTTTAACCCTGTTATAGTTTTGGTCTTCACAACAAATTCCTCTGGCAACAATTCCACCAGTTAACTGCGCGTTGTTGTGTGAAGAAGTACTTCCTTTTGTTTGTTTTAAACATGCTTCCAGAGGAGACACATAACTGTGGATAGCTGAGGCCCAGGGGCACGTTTGAAAGGTTCTGGGAGGGTTCATGACCACCCCATATATTGCCACTGCTTCATCTCAGCAGTCTGCGAAGCAGGCAACAGGAAGATCTGGAACTCCAGCAGCAGGGAAGGAGAAGCAGCCCCATGGTCAGCCATCCATCCTGCTGCTTCCTCTGTCCCTGCACTGCAAGGACATAAGGTGAGTGCCACCACCAGGAGGAGACACTGCCTCCTCACTGCTGGTCATCCTGGCAAGAGGTGACCCAAGAAATTGGGGGCGGGGGTGACCCTGCATGCCCCACACACACGTCATCTCTGCCCCTTGGCTATCAATTTAATTGGGTGACCCTTAGTCAGGGGTGGGCAAACTACAGCCTGCGGGCTGGATCTGGCCTGCCAGCCATTTTAATCTGGCCCTCTGATATTGTGGCTGATGTGATTAGGCCCTATGATGGTGTCCCGTGAATAGATATGTGGACACAGTTGGCAATGGGCTTTGCTGCAAGGATAGGTTCCTGGGTTAGTGGTTCTGTTGTGTGGTGTGTGTGGTTGCTGGTGAGTATTTGCTTCAGGTTGGGGGGCTGTCTGTAAGTGAGGACTGGCCCGTCTCCCAAGATCTGTGAGAGTGAGGGATCGTTTTCCAGGATAGGTTGTAGATCATTGATGTGCTGGAGAGGTTTTAGTTGGGTGCTGAAGGTGATGGCTAGTGGCGTTCTCTTATTTTCTTTGTTGGGCCTGTCCTGTAGTAGGTGACTTCTGGGTACTCTTCTGGCTCTGTCAATCTGTTTCTTCACTTCCGCAGGTGGGTGTTGTAGTTGTAAGAATGCTTGATAGAGATCATGTAGGTGTTTGTCTCTGTCTGAGGGGTTGGAGCAAATGCGGTTGTATCATAGAGCTTGGCTGTAGATAATGGATCTTGTGGTGTGGTCTGGATGAAAGCTGGAGGCACGTAGGTAGGAATAGCAGTCAGTAGGTTTCCGGTATAGGGTGGTGTTTATGTGACCATCACTTATTAGCACCATAGTGTCCAGGAAGTGGATCTCTTATGCGGACTGGTCCAGGCTCAGGTTGATGGTGGGGTGGAAATTGTTGAAATCCAGGTGGAATTCCTCAAGGGCTTCTTTTCCATGGGTCCAGATGATGAAGATGTCATCAATGTAGTGCAGGGGCATTAGGGGACGAGAGCTGAGGAAGCGTTGTTCTAAGTCAGTCATAAAAATGTTGGCATACTCTGGGACCATGCAGGTACCCATGGCAGTGCCGCTGATTTGAAGGTATACATTGTCCCCAAATGTGAAATAGTTATGGGAGAGGACAAAGTCACAAAGTTCAGCCACCAGGTTTGCCGTGACATTATCGGGGATACTGTTCCTGACGCCTTCTACATCGTACTGGGTAGGATGGTATTTTCAGGAAGATCACTGATGGATTGTGGTTTCCTCAGGAAGTCAGTGGTGTCTCGAAGATAGCTGGGAGTGCTGGTAGCGTAGGGCCTGAGGAGGGAGTCTACATAGCCAGACAATCCTGCTGTCAGTGTGCCAATGCTTGAGATGACGGGGCATCCAGGATTTCCAGTTTTATGGATCTTGGGTAGCAGATAGAATACCCCTGGTCGGAGTTCCAGGGGTGTGTCTGTGCAGATTTGTTCTTGTGCTTTTTCAGGGAGTTTCTTGAGCAAATGCTGTCTGATCCTCAATGGGATCAGAGGGTAATGGCTTGTAGAAAGTGGTGTTGGAGAGCTGCCGAGCAGCCTCTTGATCATATTCCAACCTATTCATGATTACGACAGCACCTCCTTTGTCAGCCTTTTTGATTATGATGTCAGAGTTGTTTCTGAGGCTGGGAGACAGGCCAGTCCTTGCTTACAGACAGCCCCCCAACCTGAAGCAAATACTCACCAGTAACCACACACCACACCACAGAACCACTAACCCAGGAACCTATGCTTGCAACAAAGCCCGTTGCCAATTGTGTCCACATATCTATTCAGGGGACACCATCATAGGGCCTAATCACATCAGCCACACTATCAGAGGCTCGTTCACCTGCACATCTACCAATGTAATATATGCCATCATGTGCCAGCAATGCCCCTCTGCCATGTACCTTGGTCAAACTGGACAGTCTCTACATAAAAGAATAAATGGACATAAATCAGACGTCAAGAATTATCACATTCAAAAACCAGGCGGAGAACACTTCAATTTCTTTGGTCACTCAATTACAGACCTAAAAATGGCAATTCTTCAACAAAAAAACTTCAAAAACAGACTCCAATGAGAGACTGCTGAATTGTAATTAATTTGCAAACTGGATACAATTAACTTAGGCTTGAATAAAGACTGGGAGTGGATGGGTCATTACACAAAATAAAACTATTTCCCCATGTTTATTCTCCCCACCCCCCGCTGTTCCTCAGACGTTCTTGTCAACTGCTGGAAATGGCCCACCTTGATTATCACTACAAAAGGTCCCCTCCCCGCTCTCCTGCTGGTAGTAGCTTACCTTACCTGATCACTCTTGTTACAGTGTGCATGGTCACACCCATTGTTTCATGTTCTCTGTGTATATAAATCTCCCCACTGTATTTTCCACTGAATGCATCTGATGAAGTGAGCTGTAGCTCACGAAAGCTTGTGCTCAAATAAATTTGTTGGTCTCTAAGGTGCCACAAGTCCTCCTTTTCTTTTTGTCCACATGTTTATTGAGCCCTCAAAGAATTCTAGTAGATTGGTGAGGCACGATTTCCCTTTACAAAAACCATGTTGACTCTTCCCCAACAAATTGTGTTCACCTGTATGTTTGATCATTCTGTTCTTTACGATAGTTTCAACCAATTTCCCTAGTCTTCATAGCAGAGAGGGAGATGATGGAATGGGCCATGGAAACTGATCTGTGCTGACACTTATCAATAGTTCCATCAGAAGGAGGTTGAGGCACATTGCTAGGACAGTGTGATAAAACTGACATTCTCTAATGATGCCATGTTGACTGGATCCCCACTTGTGGGTGTCTCAGCTCCTTCCTGGGTGATAAACCAGAGATCCTTGAGCACCCAAGCAGTTTTGTCCCTTTGAGGCCCTGGCAGATGAGCTCCATTCTGAGTCCCACTGTTATTTCAGGACCATTCTGACCAGGCTTAACTAGGGAGCTGTGCCTGTTAAGGGTTACTCCAGGCTTTGGATTCAGTTATGGCATTTATAAATCTTTTTATTGATTTTTCTCTGGTTTCCCTTTAGTCCCCTGGGCCTCAAAGCAATTCCTCGCAGCTCTAGCATCTCCTCTTGTGCGATAACCTGCACAGGTGAGGTCGCCAGAATTATCTCCATGCCTTTGAGATGATGAGGGTTTTTTGGCTGCTGTGGCTCACAGGCATTGATGATTTTGGTGCTCTGTGGGTTATTGCCTTGTCTCCCTTAGTTGTTGATGTTCTTTTGGTGCAGAGCGCAGCAGAAGCCTTGGCAAACTGTCAACAGTCTTGATGTCTCTTCTGCACACTGGACTTAGATATCCTCAGTGTTTATCATGGTGTGTTGAGTTTCCTATCTACGTTATTGTTTCCAGTACTTTTTCTTGGTGCATGGAGACTGTCTTTCTAGTTTTTGGGGTGTCTTCACATCTCATTTCAATGGAAATGATGTTAAGAGGTGAAGAATAGGAAAGGTAATGGTGTAGTTCAGGGGTGGGCAAACTATGGTCCTTGGGCCGGATCTGGCCCACCAGCCATTTTAATCCAGTCCTCGAGCTTCTGCTGTGGAGCGGGGTCTGGGGTTTGCCCTGCTCTGGCACTCCAGCTGGAGAGCAGTCAGGAACCACTCCACACAGCTCCCAGAAGCAGCGGCTCCAGTCCTCAAGCCTGGGAGCAGGGTTGGGGGCCACTCAACCCTGCTCCCAGAAGCAGCGGCATGTCCCCGCTCGGGCTCCTATGCGTGGGGGCAGCCAGGGGGCTCCGCTCTGCACTCTGCTTCCACCCCAAAGACCGCCCCTGCAGCTCCTGTTGGCCAGGAACTGCAGCCAATGGAAGCTGCAGGGATGGCGCCTGCGGACGGGGCAGCGTGCAGAGCCTCCTGGCTGCACCTCCACATAGGAGCCAGAGAAGGGGCATGCCGTTGCTTTCAGGAGTCACTTGAGGGGAGCGCCGCCTGGAGTCTGCACCCCTGAGCTTCTCTCTGCGCCCCAACCCCCTGCCTCAGCCCTGAACCCACTCCTGCCCTCCAAACCCCTCATTCCCAGCACCACCCCAGAGCCTGAGCCTGCACCCCTTCCCGCTCCCCAACCTCCTGGCCCAGCCCTGATTCCTGACCTCCAAACCCCTCAGTCCCACCCCAGAGCCTGCATCCCTAGCCAGAGTCCTCACCCTCCCCTGCACCCCACTCCATCGCCCCAGTCCAGAGCCCCCTCCCGCACCCTGAACTCCTCATTTCTGGCCCCACCCTGGAGCCCTCACCCCCTCCCGCACCCCAACCCCAAGTTTGTGAGCATTTATGGCTGGCCATACAATTTCTATTCCCAGATGCGGCCCTCGGGACAAAAAGTTTGCCCACCCCTGGTGTAGTTACATTCAATATGTCAGCCCTATGACTTGAAGCCCTAGAAAGAAGGGAGCTCACTATTGACACCTATTGGTGAATAGAGAGAAGTGCAGCCCAGAGCTGTGTGGAAGCTGCTGGTGGATGGGCTTCGTAGAGGAGGGAGCTCTCTGCCAGGATCTGTGGGAGAGCGGCGGGAACTGACTGAATGGTCCAGGCTTCATTTGCCTTCTCTTGCGTAACCGTTTGGGGCATGTTGATTAAAGTGCAATTAAGTTTTGATCTTGGGAGCAACAAAATCGTCCCCCTCTATTCGACACTGGTGAGGCCTCATCTGGAGTACTGTGTCCAGTTTTGGGCCCCACACTACAAGAAGGATGTGGATAAATTGGAGAGAGTCCAGCGAAGGGCAACAAAAATGATTAGGGGTCTGGAACACATGACTTATGAGGAGAGGCTGAGGGAACTGGGATTGTTTAGTCTGCGGAAGAGAAGAATGAGGGGGGATTTGATAGCTGCTTTCAACTACCTGAGAGGTGGTTCCAGAGAGGATGGTTCTAGACTGTTCTCAGTGGTAGCAGATGACAGAACGAGGAGTAATGGTCTCAAGTTGCAGTGGGGGAGGTTTAGATTGGATATTAGGAAAAACTTTTTCACTAAGAGGGTGGTGAAACACTGGAATGCGTTACCTAGGGAGGTGGTGGAATCTCCTTCCTTAGAGGTTTTTAAGGTCAGGCTTGACAAAGCCCTGGCTGGGATGATTTAACTGGGAATTGGTCCTGCTTTGAGCAGGGGGTTGGACTAGATGACCTTCTGGGGTCCCTTCCAACCCTTATATTCTATGATTCTATGAAAATGCTACTGACCATGTTGGAAGATGAAGGCAGAAGACAGTCACACCAAATGTACCTGTGGTCACTCAGTCAGGCGCAGCTAGATACAATCTCCAGGACATGGCTACAGTGAAGGAAAAAGAGAGTGTTGTTGTCTGCTGAGGGCCTCTGCCTGGTTGTCAGGACTCCGTTCAGGGGTGGTGCTGATACCAGGGATTTCTCTTGGAAGAGCAGAGGTGGTTTTGAGGCAATGGACAGCACATAACAGAGCATTGGAAGCCTGGCTTGAAGCTGCAGAGAGGAGCAGCAGCCCACTGAAGGGAGTCAGGTGTGGTCTCCCTATTCAGCAATTAAAGCTGAAATCAGCTGGGCTGGGGCAGGTGCTAGACCCCTGGAATAGATCAGACAGCACGGTCCTTGCAGAATCTTTGGATACCACCAGCTCAGGACAGCAAACTGTGAGTGGGGAGCCCCGCTAGGGAGGAGGCAAGTGGCTCGAACGCACCAGCCACTCACTCACAGGGGAGGACTGAGATTGGGACTATTGTTAAAACATCCCGGGGGCGTTACTTAATATTAATTGCTGGTTTTCCTAAGTGTTTTCTCTTGTCTCCCTCCCTCTTTGTTTTAAATTCCTGGACTCGCTGCTTGCAAGTGGGAAAGTATTGCCTATCCAGGGTGCCCAGGGTAGTGTAAGTAGCTTCCCAGGTTTCTGGGTGTGGTCTTGAACCACTATTAAGTCTTCAAACATTGAACCTGTATGTTTTTGCTGCTGACAGCAGCTGGAGGATGGGTTACAAATACAGGGTTGCCTCAGAGCATTCTCAGCACAGGCCTCAGACACATTTTCATCCTTGGGTTGGAGGCACAGGGTCCTGGGTGTCGCAAAGGCACAGTCTGACGACAGTCTCAGCCTGTGTTTTATTGAAGCAGGTGTTTGCGTGGTCTCCTCTAGAGGGGATTCAGCCACAGAACTCGCCGCCCCTGCCAGCATCTATCTCCACGTGGTGCCTTAGCACCAGCGCTATTCAGAGCCCCACCCATATTTGGGGCCGGGTATCCCCCCTGGCCCCACCTGCTGCCTCCCCATGCCTCCCCCCAGTGTCCCTCGGCCCTCTCTTGCTGCCCCCCTGGCCGCGCACCTCCCCGGGCCCTGGAGCAGAGCATCCCTGCCTCTGCCTCTTCCGTGCAGCTCCATGCTGCCTCCCTGCAGCAACCCCTGCCGCACAGTCCTAGTGTCCCCATCTCCACTGCCAGGGCAGACTGACTGAGCCTGCCCTTCCCCCTCAGACCCTTCCCTTTTCCGGCAGGACCCTCCACCAGCACAGGGGGCCCCCCCGCCCACAGTCACCGCTCCTGCCCCACGCTGGGCAAGGGGCAGCCCCATCCCCCACCCCCAGTGAGGCTACAGTCAGGGGCAAGAGCAGGGCGGGAGGCGCATGCAGCTCCCCCCCCCGGCACCCACCACGGGGGAGGCAAGGGAGATTTCAGGACCTGAGAGGGGCCCTCGGAGCACATGCAGTGACAGTGGTGGGGGTGAGTGTGCTGCTGGGGGGGCAGGAAAGGGGGGCTTCTCCCCCAGAGCTCGCTGCCGGCAGAGAAAGGGCTGGGGGGAGTCCTCCTCTCTGGCCCCTGGCCTGAACAGCCTGCCTGCCCCCAAAACTTATCCCCAGCCCTGCCCCACCCCCGAGCCCACACCCCCAGCCAGAGCTTTCACCCCCCATTGCACCCTCAACCCTCTACCCTCGCCCTGAGCCCCTCCAACACCCCAAACCCCTCATCCCCAGCCCCAGCCAGAGCCCTCATCCCCCTGCACTCCAACCCTCTGCCCCAGCCCTGAGCCCCTCCCACACCCCAAACCCCTCATCCCCAGCCCCAGCCAGAGCCCTCATCCCCCTGCACTCCAACCCTCTGCCCCCAGCCCTTAGCCTCTCTAACCCCCCAAACCCCCCAGCTCCAGACAGAGCCCTCCCCCCTACACCCCTACTCTTGCCCTGAGCCCCTCCCATACCCCAAACCCCTCATCTGCAGCCACACCCCACAGCCCTCACCCCTGTACTCCCTCCCTCTGCACCCTTTCCCATCCCCAAACTCCCTCCAAGACCCTGCACCCCAATCCTCTGCCCCAGCCTAGGGCCTGCACCCCAGACCTCCTCCCCCACCCAAACTTCCTCCCAGAGCCTTGGGCAGGTGGGAGGCAGAGTTTGTGGGGGGCAGAGTTTGGGTGGGGGTGGGTTCTGGGCACCACCAAAATTTCTACAAATCTGCCAGCCCTGAGGGATTGGATGACAGTGGATAGATCACCTGACGTGACGATCACCCTGGTCTGTTCATTCCCTCTGTAGCACCTGGCATTGTCCACTGTTGGAAGACTCAGCATGGCTGCTGTTATGTTCTGTGCCCCTGTTTCCCTTCCCACCCTTTGTCTGTCTTAGGGCCTTATTGAAATTAATTAAAGGCCCCTCCCAGAACCTTTGGGGAGGAGCCACTGGACCTGGGACTCCACTGAAGATGGGGGACAACTACCGAAAAACAGGGCTGGGAGTGGGGGTCATGGGTTAAAAACTAGGGATCCAGAGAGGGACACCAAGCAGAGAACCTAGACAGCGCCCGCTGCTCCTCAAAGCTGTCCAGGGAGCCAGCAGACCCGCCCAGTAGAACTCTGCTCAGATGCATGAGACAAGGGAGGAACGGAAATAGGCCCCACAGTCACAGAGCACCTCCCCTTCCTGGTTTATATAGGGCCACTTGGGCCAGGAGCAGGTTGACTTTGTGGGGCCACAGACAGGGTGTGCATATATGAAAAGGTGTGGGGAAAAGTGCAGCCAGAACCTCACCAGGAGGTTCTTGAGGAGCCTGAAGAAGGGTTGCAACCTGGTGCATTCCAGATAGGCATGTGCCAGGGTCTCCCTCACGCCACAAAATGGACAGGCGGTGGGGATGGGGGTGAACCATGCCAGGTAGGCGCCCATGCTCAACGCTTCATGAAGGAGCTGCCAACCAATGTCCAGGCAGGCCATGGGACCAGGGTGGACTACAGGCTGGCCCGCTGGGATTCCTCACCTTCTGCAGGTGGTAGTAGGTCCGTCACTTGGTATCGGGGCGGGACACAAGGGTGAGGAAGTGAAATGTGTGCAGCATGGGCGTGTAAAATTGTTCCTGTGGCGTGGTTCAGAAGTAAACTGCCTGCAGAGCGTGCAGCCGGCTCAGACTGTGGAAGGGAGGGGTCCTGCAGGACTTGTAGGACAGGGCGCTGATGGAAAAAGTCCGGAGGGCCTGGAGTGAGGGGTGGGCAGGGAGCACCGTCTCGCAGGACCTGCTCAAGAAAAACCCAAGAGGTGGGCAATAAAGCTGCCCCCACCTCCTGGAGTACCCACAGTGGGGTCTGAAGGGTGGAGAGCCCCATGCACCGGCTGGGCGCTCGGGGATCCATCCAGTCCTGCTGGTCATAGTCCAGGAGGTCTCCGATTCTGGTGGCTTCTGGTGGTGTCTGTCTTAGAGACTGTCTCTGACTGTGTGTGCAGTGCTTAGCACCATGGGGCCGTGATCTCAGCTGGAGCTTGGAGGCACCATTCCACTATAAATAATATTTAATTGAGAACCCTCCTTTATTCACACAGGCCCAAAGTCGCAGACTTGGAAATGTAGTAATCTCCTTATAAAAACTCATAAGCCTGCCTTTTCCAAATCTCATTATATTGCCTGTTAGGGTTCAGAGTCTTTCCAACATTCCTCCCCACCCTTCTTAGGTCTCTGAGGACCTACACGTTCTTTCTGATTTTGTTATCATGGCCTCTATGCCAAATGAGAACTAGCTAGGACTTCTTCTGGAGCCCTGCAACGCTGGTCCTCTCCAGTTTGGTGGGCACCAGGGTTCCATGCTGAACACTTTCTGAGAGGCGCTGAGCACCTTCAACCCCCACTCACCTCCAGAGCACTCAAACTGACAGACCACAGCAATCCAGAGAAGGCACTGAGATTTTAAATCAAACTCAAGGCTTTGTTGTGGGAGAATCATTGGCCTGGGTAAGTGATGGGGATTTTGATACTTCCCTTGGGGAAGGAAGGTGTCTTTTCCACAGGTCAACACATCTCACTATCAAGAAGCTTTCCCTGATATTCTGCCAAAATTCCTGTATCCTGTTAACTTTAACTTTGCCATTAAATTTATCTTTAGGGCTGAAAGATCCCCTGCTTGGTGTCAAGTTAAGAAAGTCAATCTTTTCTGTCAACTATAATTTTAGGCTATTTGGCTTGTTATTCTGTTTGATTCTTTGTTACCAGAACGTGTTTAAAAATATTTAAAAAGCAGGTATGAAAAGTTAATATGGTGGAGACTTTTATGCTGAAATATCTTAGAGACAATGTTGTTTTAAAACTTCAAACTTGGCTTGTACGTACTGGATGAGGAATGCTGCTATCATACATTCTATCTACTATGTACAAGTGTGGATTTTTAAGTGCTTATCCTGATAAGCATATAGAAGGGAAAGGGAGTGACATACCTTAGTCTTACAGCAAATTTATAGACCTTGTTACAGGGTTTGGTATTTTTATACTGAGGGAACTCTCAACACCTTCTTCCTGCAGTAAAAATACTCCTAAAAGTTTCAAATCGTGACCCATGTAGCAGATGTAGTAATACAAAGCACTGCATACCAGTGCAAGAAAAATATCTTAAAATGCAATTCTGATCTCAAAAAAATGATTCTGTAAGAATAGCAGCTGTTCATTCAAACAGTTCTGCTCCCTGCCTCTATCAGAGCAATAGCTGCCAACTTTAGTAACAGGAAAATGCTTTTTATACTTTGTGTTCTTTTTAACACTACAGAAGAAATTCTGTTCTTTCTCATGCCCCTGAGTTCTGACTGCAGGGCCAAGTTCTGTCCTCACTGCACATGTGCAACCTCCCTGAAGATACTGGTGGAACTGAGAGTGTAATTAGAAGATTGTACAAGTGTAACTGAGGCATGGGGTGGCCTTGCAGCAGCTTTCCTGCTGAGGATGACAAGCAAACAGGAAAGACCCAAGACGAGTTTGGAAGGCTGCTACTTAAAACACCTTCTATTTATTTATTTTATTTGTAAACTGGGTAAATTTGATCCTGAGGTTGCGGGGGACACAAAAAGCAGGGAGATCTGTTTTGACAGAGTCCCTTTTCAGAGCAGACCTACGCTGTAGTTAGATTTGTAATCCTGAAAAAGTGAAGCAATTAATGTATTGTTCTTGCGGCAGCTAATCCCAGATCTCTTGTATGTGAGTATTCTCTCTCCCTGTATCCAGCAACTGCTGTGTCAATTCTTCCTGAGCCTGGAATGCTCACAGGAGCCCCACCCTCACCCCAGTATAATCCACAAAGAGAGGCAGTGTATGGAGAAGCCAGGTGGGGGAATTTGGATATAGCAATCCTCTGCAGTGGGTCCACGGAGCAGAGCGGAGGGCCTGTTCAGTGGATACATGAAAGTCTGGATCCCCAGGCCAAAACTCATGTCTAGGAGCCAGAGCTAGCCATGCATACTACAGCAGCCTTGAGACTATGGATGCTGCGTATGCCCTGCTTGCAGGCTTGGGAGAAGAAGGATTATGCCCCACTGTAACTACCTATGTCGCTGTGGACAGCTTTCTGCAAAGACCAGAATTAATACAGATGCACAGCATAGCTAGGTCCCCTCCCAGCTGCTGTGGAAAACCATAATGTTGCCTATCCTGACCTTAGTACAATTAATATTTCTGTCTTAATGTTACACAAACACAGGGTGATGTCCTCCCTCTGGTCTGTGTGTAGAACTCCCATTATTCTCAGTGAGTGATCGTCTCCCTTGGGCAGAGGGCCAGCACAATGGCTCTGTATTATTTAATCCCTATGAATCTGAGCAGGACACGGGGCTTTCACTGCCCCTCTGCATGGGGCTGAATTTTAGCTGGGGAGACTTGTGAGCATGGGATCAGGGTGAGGCTATCCCCTGTTGAGTTTTTTTTGCATTTAATGCAGCCTTTATAGGTAAGCCTGGGCAACAGGAATCAGCCGCCTTGACAGATCATTTTAAAAAATGCTTTGGTACTAGCAGATACATATTTCATAGCTTGATATTGTAGAGGCTGGTGACTGGTTAGAATCTTTTCAGTACATGCAGCTCTTGCTGTGGGCTCCTGCCTTCAAATGAGTCTGTGGTTGTCATGATTTATTGTATCTGATATAAGAGGAGTACACAGTTTTGCCAAGGAAAGACATTTGGGTGCTATCTGGGGAGATACTGGGAGATTTACTTAGATTGGTGTTTACGTAGAATAGTTTTCTTGTTTCTGAAGTCACCTGTGCTAGAAGGAACAACAGGTATTGCCTTATGAGCAGTCGAGTCATCCGCTGCGAGGCCACAAAAGGTTCTGTACGAGTGCCAGGACTGTGAGGGAGGGTTACAAGTTTAACATGGAAAAACTACCAAGGGACTCGGAAATTCAGAATATCAGTTTTGTTTGAATTTAACAACCCCCCATCTCAATTCCAGCAGAATGGTACAGTCCTGTGAATATCAGAACAGCAGCTAAGGTGGAGATAATAATTAATGTTGTTTATAAATATCCCCCTGTCAAGATGCTCAGGGTGGTTTTACATCAGTATGGAAACCACTTAACATACATTTCCAAGCCTTAGAGGTTACACATTTAAACTACAGATTTAAACATATAAGACCAATAAATCAGGGAGGGTCAGGTAATAAATGTGAGGCAGACATTGATCAAACTTTGGAATAAAGATCATTTAAAGGTATCACTTAACGGGGGGGAGAGATGGCTCACATGTACCATAGGAATGGGCCCTCTGCTCTGCAAATACTGCAGAGTGAGTGGTGGTTGTTTTTGTTCATCTCAGCAGCTTGGGGACGCCTCTCTCCAAAACTGAAGGGTTAGGCATTCTAAACAAATGAAATAATCTGACTAGCTGAACACTTCTTAGGTCCTTATCTCCCCAGCCTCTTCTGTGTGGAGAGCTGCAAGGTTCCATCCTTTGCCCTCCTCAAACTGGAAAGTCTTACTCAGCCTTGTATGTCTTTCTATTCAGATAACCCCTAACTGTTCAACTCCCTGACCTATCCAGCTTCCCCACACTTAATGCTTCAAGGACTGAAGTCATGCCTCTGGGAACTAGCTGTTCTTTCAGTATCAGATCTATCTCTGACTCCTCCTGACAAACTCCCAAGACTAGAAATTTTTAACCCATCCTTGATCTTGTACTTTCTTTTCCCTCCCACATTTTCCTGTCTACAAGTCACCACTTGCTATGTGTGCCACATCTGTTCTGCATGGGTTTCTGTCCTGCTCTCATTGCTATAGTATCTGAGCACCTTCCTGTCATGCATTGAGCGTTCGCCTAGCATCTGCTGTGTGCAGGTCAAATTCTCTCTCATCCTTTCCCAAGGGGGAAGAATCATGCGTGGAGTGGAATGTCCTGCTTTGGTAGTGTGCTGTTTTGGGATATTTTTGTTTTTAAATGTACACACTTATGTGTTTATGGTGGAGAAGGCAGTTTGGAGAAGTGCACCTGGCCCTTGGAGCAGAAGGTGGAGAGATTTGTGATGGTCTTTAGTGCCAGTGGAAGTTTGCTCCACAGTTGCTCCACAGCCTCTGAGAAATCTGTCATCCACCCAGCTGAGCTTTAACTTTGCGGTAAAAAGTTCCATTGTGCTGGAGGAGCAGAGTTGTTGACCACAACCTTCATCCAAGAGCTTTATGCCGGGCTGCAAGTCAATCTTTACCTTATCCATGCACTGTATTCATATGGCTATCAAAAATATTCAGAGTTGTTATAATTAATGTCAAGAAAAAAAATTGGAAGGGATATTAAACCACATGCTTTAGGGATTAAGATAATCGCTAGCTGTTAGAGACCAGGGTGGGAATTAATGGGGGCGGGGGGGGGGGGGGGGAAGATTATCCCACATTTGCCTGTTGCAAGGTTCTTACACCTTTGCAGCATCTAATGATGCCATTGTCAGAGACAAGATATTGGGTTAGATGGACATGGGATTGCTCTAATCTGGCAATTCTTATACTCCTATATCCTGAAATCTTTATTAGTGTCCTTCAAGGCAGCTGGAAAAGGCCTCACAAAAGCAGAAAGACATTCTGTACTACACTTTCTCTTTACTGTTCTGCCCACATTTCTATTACAATGGATATTTACAAGACAACAGCTTCTTGGAGTTTTTCTCTGCAAGCTTTGTGTTTTTAATTACATTAAGAATTCTACTATCTAAAAGATGCTAAAAGGAAACTAATGCAATGATCAGATCCACCATCGGTTTAAAATGTCTAAATGGTCCCTGCCCAGCAGTCTGCAGCTGAAAAGAAAGGGAGCAATAATGTTCCATAAAGAGAGGGAAGAAAAAAAATATATGTGCAAAAAGGGTGGAGGAAGGTGATTTGGAAAGAACTCCCAGCTATACACTACTTTTATTTTTTCCAACTTTTCCACATTTGTGTTTATTAAAAATTGACACTAAACAAAACTTGTACAAAAAATGTCAGGCTGCTTAGAATTTTGTAACCTGTATCTGTGGGGTGAGAGAAGTTATTGGCTAGGTCCCCCTTGTCCTCTACCACGGCCTCTTCCTGCAACTGTTTCCCTTTTCTTGGATTCGACTTTTGGTTCAACATCCACTAGCAAGGTATCCAGAGGTAGACTGTCTGGCAGAATGAAGTCTCTAATGTTGTTTCCTCGAATACTCAATGTCTCCAACTGTCCAGGCTCTCTGTTCTTCAGTGTCATTTTCACAGCTTTAAGATGCTTATTCATACGGACATCCACTCCTGTGATGGTTCCATTCTTCAGTTCAGTGGTCACAGTCTCAGGATTCAATTTCATTAGAAACCTCACGAGCTTCATGGCGGCAGAGCAGGGGCATCAGGCCAGCCGGCTGGGACCACAGAGCAGCAACCCCGGCAGCAGAGAGGGGAAAAAATTGAGCTCAGTGCAGAGGCCTCAGACCAGGCCGCTTGGTAGGCAAGAAACCAAACCTTCACTGAAAATTTAACTCTAATGAAATACTAAGTAATCTTTTAAAAATAATACAGATAAGCTTTGCTGAGTGCATGGCATTTCTGTAGATCATCTGAACGCCCTGGCACTGTCTTAGGAGTCAATTTAGAGCACTCTAAACTGATAAAAGCCTGAAACTGCAAAGAGTGAGTCACAAAGCAAGCTCCAGGCTGCCTCAGCTCTTCCATGATTTTACTACAGGCACTTGAGGGGGAATGATATCCTTCTCTCCCACACATTCCCCTTCCCCCAGGGCTGCTTTCCAGAGAGCCAGGCACAAGGCAGGGCAGTGTAGCTGAGACTACTCCTGGAATAGAGTCCTCACCTAAATTTCCCCAAAGTTCAGGGTGTTTAGGTGCCATGTTCAGATCTGACCCGTTTTAGAAAGATCTTTGAGCTGCAAAACCCAGAACGTAGCCTCCCAAGGCTGGCCTAAAAGGGAACCAGAGAAACCCAGTTACTGACTCCAAGGACAAGTTTATCTGGTGTTACTGACTCTGTGCATAGCTCCAACCTGACTCGTTGATCTCCTGTTCATGATGCTCCTCTCTGCCCCTCTCCTATGACTCTCCTTGGGTAAGGAAAGTCTCCCTTCCCACACCTACATGACGTACACTCTAAGCTGTTTCCTCTCTCCAAGTGTCACCCGCAAGCTTTATTTGCCTCATTCTCTCGCTCATGATGAATTCTCTCTGAAGCATTTTGAGACACTCCGTCTGAAAGATGCTCTATAATGAAGAATGTTGTATTGCACTGCTTTAAAATGCCAACTGCATTGGTCTTTCAAATGGTGTTTAGCGTCGCCAGTTGTGATGCTGTAGATAAAACTTTGTCAGTGTTCCCATTATGGACTTCAACTGCCAGCTTTTGCCACCAGGTGAAACTTGGCAAACAGCCTCTTGGACGGGAGCGAGTAATTCTTTCAAAAGGTGAAGATACAAAACCCTCCTGAAAATAATTTCTGAAAAAACAAACTGTTAGTGGGATTTGTTGCTTGTATAACCCAGGAACAGGTTTAATTAAACCATAAATCTGAGACGCAATTAGGCAGAAAGTAGTTGAAGCAGAGATGGTGTTTTGAAAGAGCCGATCTAGTGCGGTTTAAAAATCCGCTCTGCTGTGTGCGCGCAGCAAGATTCTGCTGCAGCGCCAGTGGGCGAGCGGCATGCGCACTGCGCCAAGGGGCAGTTCAGAAGCAGCTGCCGACCAGGCAAGAGGGCCTCATGTGTAGCTAGGGAATGACGCAGCTCTCCACCGGTGACGCGTCACCATAGATATGGGGGTGGACACAGCGTAGAGGGTGGGGAGTGAACCCTGGCAGCATAGCCTCAGTCACTTCCTGCACCTCCTTCAGTACAACGTGGAGCAGCTTCCCTGCTCACAGCCAGCTCCTGGCCCCCCGGCCAGCCCCATCTTTGGCCACAGGCTCCCGGTCCCACCCGGCCTTTGGCCGCATGGTCCCAGCCCCCGAGGCTCTATTTCTGGCTCTCTGATGCCCAGCCGAATTAACCTTATGTGGGCCCTGGCGCCTAGACCGTGGTCCCACCCTGCTGCTCCACCCCAAGGCCCCGCCTGCCGCTCGCACGAGGGGAGGGGGTGGAGTGCAGGAGTGGTGCCTTTCGGAGTGTGGGCCCGGAGCCGTGGCACCCTTGTAAACCCAGTACTGCCGTGATGGACACTGCACTTGGACCAGGCAGCTGGGCCAAGGTCTCAGGGCTGCAGGGGCAGCCTCTGAACCCACAAGCAGCTGCACAGTTATAGGTGGTTAAATGTGAAGCCTCCCCCACTCTGTGCTGTGGGACCCTACTAGACTCCCAGCGGTGCCCTGCAGCTGCTTGTAAAGCACTTGGAGACCCTCGGAGAGATACCACCAGAGCAGGGCAAGCCACGTGCTGCTCCAGGGAGACACACTCTGAGCCAGCCTCGGAGACCTGCCACGCTGCACTGAGCCCTCCTGGATTTCTGCCAGGCAGAGGGGATGCTTAACTGTTAATAATGTTCAGAGTAACAGCCATGTTAGTCTGTATTCGCAAAAAGAAAAGGAGTACTTGTGGCACCTTAGGGACTAACCAATTTATTTGAGCATGCTCAAATAAATTGGTTAGTCTCTAAGGTGCCACAAGTACTCCTTTTCTTTTTGTTAACAGTGTGTGTGTGGAGGAGACCACAATTTAAAGGTTCTGATGGGAACCCTGAAGAAATCTGGGGGGACTTTTGACCCTGCACCTCCCACCCCCCGCATTGCTTCTGCAACTTTTTAAAAGCAGAATATTAATACCGCAGCCTGGATTGGCTTCAGTCATGTGCATAATAAATGTATTTGGAAACATCCTAATTATGTGTTTACCTGAGAGAGGGAGCTACTAATAGTCACCTTGGCTCATAGACAAACACGTTTGAGAAATCTGCCTGCTTTTGCTTTTTACTCAAGAGATGTAAAGTGCACGTTTTATGACCTCTTTAAAAAAAATCCACAAAACATAAGGTTTTCAAAGGGTGTCAAAGGCTTTTCAATCATATTTTTCTTCTCACTGTAGCTTGGAGTAAACTTTGTCTGAGTTGGACTCAGAGCTCTTCAGTGCAAGGACCTTGCCTTTTGAGTGTCTGGTGGAACAATATCTGCACTCTAGAAATAACACACCCCTGAAAGCCGGATACTATCCCTCTTCCCTGAGCAAGCATCTTTCCCTTCAGCGAGCAGGTCCGTGTTGTGTTGTTGGATTTGCTCATGAACCTCAGCATGCATAGGGGTGTGTGTGCGCACGCATTAGGTTCTAGGGTTTCTCCTGAGCGCTGAAAATATGCCCCCGAGTTTGCTCTTGTAGCGAGTTCCAGGCTGCACACGCTAGTCTGTTACTGGCACTTTGTTCCTGGGTCTTTGGGTGTGCATACCAGACTTGTTAAAGGACTGCTCATTAGGACTCAGCTATGTAGTCTCAGTTATTTCAGGGTCACTCACGACTGCTGGAGCTAGAGGAGATTTAGTTCTATAATAAAAACAAACAAAACTAAGTATTGAAGCCTCTGCTAGAAAGAAAAGCAAATACAGAGAATTCCAAGAACTTTGCAAACAGCCATGGGAGGAAAAGTATGGCAAATGTGGGGCTTTGCAACCTTGACAATCTCTTTTAATAATAGTTGCCCGATATAGTAGCAGAAGTAAAGTACATTAAAATTTACGGATGACTCCATCCTTAATGCACAGGATTCTGGTTTAGGAAGAGGAAGGATTATACCAGCATGATTTAAGGGCGGCAGTGGCAGCCTTAACTGCACATTCTTTCATTCTCATTTTAACTTAAACTCTAAACTAATTTAACCAACTCAGTCTGGATTTAAAGGAATACTCTTCAACTTGACATTTTCTTTAACACTGCTTCATCATTAATAACTTAGATATTTTTAACTAAATGTTCAAATTGGTTTTTGCCTATTAGAAATATTTTTTAAACTAAATAACGAAAAAGGGGTTGTGGTTGCCCTTCCTGGTTGGCATGGCCTGCCAGCATGGTTATACAACCATTACAGTCTGCAGAGCCCAGCACGAATGTAAGAGCTGCTGGTCTACTGTCTAACATGGCTCCAATTGCTATGGGTGAAACCCTGTCCCATTGAAGTCAATGGCAAAATTCTTATGGATTTTGGTAGATCCGGGATTTCATAGTCTCTCTTCAGAAGTCTGAATGTCAATAAATTATTGACCTCACTAATTCCATGCCAAAGAAAACCAAACCCACCATTAATGCTACATTCAGGCTGATTGACTTTTGAGTACTTTATTTACTTGAAAAGTCAATCTCTATGGCATATGCATTACAAAAAATAGACCCTCAACTTCAAAACAACTAAACAAAATTTCCTTCAAACATGGGCTTGTTTTTAGATCTCATTGAGGTCTATGGAGCAAGCTAAGTTTGAACAAAATTTGTTCGGATGTTGTTTTACCATATGATTAGAAGTTACAGGACACATTCTAGTTGGCTTTTTGTACCTAAAGGTAGAATTCAGAATGGATTTACTGACAGGTTCAAAAAAATCAGTCCCGTCTGGGATAAGATTTCAGCCCCAAAGGAATTTGTATGTGAACATTATGAGCTATCAGAATGGGGATTACAATCCAATTTAGTTTACATTCTACAGAACACCTCCAGAAGCGGGGTGTCAAGGTTCCTCCCCCACTCTGAACTCTAGGGTACAGATGTGGGGACCTGCATGAAAAACCTCCTAAGCTTATCTTTACCAGCTTAGGTCAAAACTTCCCCAAGGTACAAAATATTCCACCCATTGTCCTTGGACTGGCCGCTACCACCACCAAACTAATACTGGTTACAGGGAAAGAGCTGTTTGGACGCGTCCTTCCCCCCAAAATACTTCCCAAAACCTTGCACCCCACTTCCTGGACAAGGTCTGGTAAAAAGCCTCACCAATTTCCCTAGGTGACTACAGACCCTTGGATCTTAAGAACAATGAACAATCCTCCCAACACTTGCACCCCCCCTTTCCTGGGAAATGTTGGATAAAAAGCCTCACCAATTTGCATAGGTGACCACAGACCCAAACCCTTGGATCTAAGAACAATGAAAAAGCATTCAGTTTCTTACAAGAAGACTTTTAATAAAAATAGAAGTAAATAGAAATGAAGAAATCCCCCCTGTAAAATCAGGATGGTAGATATCTTACAGGGTAATTAGCTTCAAAAACATAGAGAACCCCTCTAGGCAAAACCTTAAGTTACAAAAAAGATACACAGACAGAAATAGTTATTCTATTCAGCACAATTCTTTTCTCAGCCATTTAAAGAAATCATAATCTAACACATACCTAGCTAGATTACTTACTAAAAGTTCTAAGACTCCATTCCTGGTCTATCCCCGACAAAGACCAGCATATAGACAGACACACAGACCCTTTGTTTCTCTCCCTCCTCCCAGCTTTTGAAAGTATCTTGTCTCCTCATTGGTCATTTTGGTCAGGTGCCAGTGAGGTTACCTTTAGCCTCTTAATCCTTTACAGGTGAGAGGAGCTTTCCCCTGGCCAGGAAGGATTTCAAAGGGGTTTACCCTTCCCTTTATATTTATGACACGGGGCTTTGAGAAAACCCACCAGATAGTGCGGGAACTGGCAGAACTGTATTAGTAACACCTTCATGCCACAGATATTTCCCCTCCCCCCCAACCTCCTGTGAAAGAAGGCAGCTGGCAGGCCATTTCCCCTAAAGGAGATGGTAGAACCTTGCTGGAGACATTGTCCTGGGGAATATGTTGGAGGGAACAATTGAAGCTGGCTGGGGATCAGCTGATCCCCTAGCAGGTTTCCTTCATCTCTGTTTAATATGCACTCCTGCTTGTTAGCTTGCTCAAAAGATCCTTTGGGGTCTGAACAGGCTCCAACCCCTTTCTGCTGCCCCAGGCTCCCATCAAAGGTGTTTTTATAGGAGACTTCGCAGATCCTGCCTTCTGAGATGCCACTTCACCACTGAGTGGCAGCACTGGATACTGGAATTGCGCTCACTGGCAGGCCATCAGGCAGAGTGCGCTTTCAGGGGACTCATGGCTCAAGGGTTGCTAGTGGAACCTAGAGCATCCGGGGCACTGCTTTAGTCCAGCTGAGCTTGGCAGTGGGAGTCAGTGTTTGCCCCTTGGTGGCAGTTTGGTAAAGTTAGTTCTGCTCCCAGAGCAGGGCAGCCACAGAGTGGAAGCCCCAAATGCAGCCGGCCCATTCTAGGTACAAGGCGGGTGAGGTAATATATCTTATTGGACCAACTTCTGCGGGTGAGCGAGACAAGCGTACACAGAGCTTTTCTTCAGGCCTGGGAAAGGTGCACAGGGCTTGTCTACACACACAGCACTGCTGTAGCACTTAGTGAAGACGCTCCCTACACCAATGGGAGAGCTTCTCCTGTCTACGTAGGCACTGCACCTCCCTGAGAGGCAGTGTTGGTGGGAGAAGGCCTCCTGTCAACATGGCGCTGTCTGCATTGGCGATTAGGGTGGTTTAACTGCATTGCTCGGGGGGTTTCCCACACCTCTGAGCGCTGTAGTTACACTGATGTGAGGCTGTAGTATCGGCCAAGCCCCAGTGTTGGAGCTAAATACAAGGCGGAACAACTTACTTAGAGCGAGAAACTGCTGAATTGGAATTCATTTGCAAATTGGATACTATTAATTTAGGCTTAAATAGAGACTGGGAGTGGCTAAGTCATTATGCAAGGTAGCCTATTTCCCCTTGTTTTTTCCTACCCCCTCCCCCCAGACGTTCTGGTTAAACTTGGATTTGTGCTGGAAATGGCCCACCTTGATTATCATACACATTGTAAGGAGAGTGGTCACTTTGGATGGGCTATTACCAGCAGGAGAGTGAGTTTGTGTGTGTGTGTGGGGGGGGGGGCGGAGGGTGAGAAAACCTGGATTTGTGCTGGAAATGGCCCAACTTGATTATCATACACATTGTAAGGAGAGTGATCACTTTAGATAAGCTATTACCAGCAGGAGAGTGGTGTGGGAGGAGGTATTGTTTCATGGTCTCTGTGTATATAATGTCTTCTGCAGTTTCCACAATATGCATCCGATGAAGTGAGCTGTAGCTCACGAAAGCTTATGCTCAAATAAATTGGTTAGTCTCTAAGGTGCCACAAGTACTCCTTTTCTTTTTACTTAGAGCAAGTAGTTAACAGGCATTGTAAGAGCCCATTCAAGGGGAAGTGGCCAGTTAACGCCTCTCCATTCATAGAGCAAAAGGGGGAGGGGGGGTTAAGAGGAGCCATAAATCTAGCATCTTTACTGAGGCCATGATTTTTAGGGTCTAGCAAAGTTATGACTTGAAGCTCCCAGGTTTGTCTTTTGAAAGTGTTGTGCTGGTTTCCTTTGAGGCCCCAAGCAGACTGCAAAGAGCTACAAAAGGATTGTGCAAAACTGGGTGACCAGGCAACAAAATGGCAGATGAAATTCAATGTTGATAAATGCAAAGTAATGATCGGAAAACATAATCCCAACTGTACATATAAAATGATGGGGTCTAAATTAGCTGTTAGCACTAAAGAAAGAGCTTGGAGTTATTGTGGAGAGTTCTCTGAAAACATCCACTCAATGTGCAGCAAAAGTTAAAAAAGCAAACAATGTTAAGAATCATTAAGAAAGGGATAGATAAGACAGAAAATATCATGTTGCCTCTCCATAAATCCATAGTACGCCCACATCTTGAATACTGCGTGCAGATGTAGTTGCCCCATCTCAAAAAAGATATTAGAATTGGAAAAGGTTCAGAAAAGGGCAACAAAAAATGACTAGGGTTATGGAATGGCTGCCATATGAGGAGAGATTAAGAACACTGGGACTTTTCAGCTTGGAAAAGAGATGACTAAGGGGGGGGTGTGTGTCATGGGGTAGGTACACCCTGCCACAGGGTGTCGGGTCATATGTGGTCCAAAAGAAGGGAAAAGGATATACTGCAGCCCATTAGGTCTTATACTAATAACCGTTACTATGGCTGGGATATGGCTGTTACTATGGCCTAGTGGCTGGCATCAATAAGGTGGCCCTTTCAGCCAGGGCAGCATGGCCCAATGGCCAGAGTCAGACAGCCCTTCTGTACAGGGCAGTGTGGCCTAATAGCCAGAGTCAGCCTAGTAGCCCACCTCTGCGAGATTGCCTGGCGGCTCACTGGGGGAGTGGGGTGCCACTCAGGGGGTGTGGCACCCCACATAAGGGGACTCAGGCCCTCACTGCTCCTCTGAGCCCCAGCCCAGTGCCCTGGCAGTGGTGGGGGTGCTCACCACCAAGTCAACAGGGATCCTCCCAAAACACAATGACTGGTTCCCCCATTCATTCATCATTGAAAAGTTTAATTCCCCTGGGCTGCTTCTTTCCCTTTCCCCCTCATTGAAGCTCCCTGGTTCCTCTGGGGTCCTCAATGGCCAGGCTCCCATGAGTGCAGCCCCTTCTTGGGGCTCGTCAGGCAGCCTGGAGTCTGTCTGGCACTCTGTTAGCTGTGATCCTGCAGTTGGGGCCTGTAGCAACTCCCCAGAGAGAGCTTACAGCCTGCATCCCTCCCCTCCAGCAACCTGCCCAGACTGAGCTGGGCTGCTACCTTTTATATGCTGCCTCCAGGCTGAGCGTGCCCAGCAGGGTCGGAGGGCGGGGCTTCCTCAGCCTGCAAAACAGAGTTAACCCTCTCGGGACTGGTGCGGGGTGGGTACGCCCCATCACAGGAGGATACGATGGAGGTCTATAAAATCATGACTGGTGTGGAGAAAGGAAATAAGGAAATGTTATTTACTCCTTCTCATAACACAAGAACTAGGGGTCACCAAATGAAATTAATAGGCAGCAGGTTTAAAACAAACAAACAGCAAGTATTTCTTCACACAACACACAGTCAACCTGTGGAACTCCTTGCCAGAGGATGTTGTGAAGGCCAAGACTATAATGTGGTTCAAAAAGCACTAGATAAATTCATGAAGGATAGGTCCATCAATGGCTATTAGCTAGGATGGGCAGGGATGATGTCCCTGGCCTCTGTTTCCAGAAGCTGGGAATGGGCGACAGGGGGTGGATCACTTGATGATTCCCTGTTCTGTTCATTCCCTCTGGGGCACCTGACATTGGCTGCTGTTGGAAGACAGGACACTGGGCTAGATGGACCTTTGGTCTGACCCAGTATGGCCGGTCTTATGTTCTTATGAGGATAAGGACGGATAAGTCAGATATAGAGTGATCATTTTGTGAAAAGTGTTCACCTACAGGTGATAGGGATTTTTTGTCTTCTATAATTTTTCTGTGTGAGTTCATTTGAGACCATGGTGATTATCTGGTTTCACCCACATAATTGTTACTGGGGCATTTAGTGCACTGGATGTGGTACATCACATGTTGTGATAGGCATGTGTAAGATCTGTGGATCTCGAAAGGTGTGTTTGGGAGAGGGGTGTTGATCATTGCAGACACATCTCCACTGCTATAGGATTTGCATCTGTTGTTCTGGCAGGGTGTCGTGCCACTTTAAGTTGGTGTGTCGTGGTGTGAGGGGAGCTTGCTTTGGATGAGATGAGCTTGGCGAGATTGGAGGTTGTTTGAAGGCCAGAAGAGGGGACTCGGGAAAGATTTCTTTCAGGATGGGGTCCCCAAAAAGTTTGGGTTGTAATCGTTTAAAGCTATGCCCCATGGATTGCAGTGTGGGTTACTAGGTGACAACGAGGGGTGTGCGGTTGGAAGATTTCTCCCCCTCTCCCTATGGAAGCAGGTTTCGTGGGGTATCTGGGAGGCCCGTTCCATGATGTGATCTACTTCTCTGGAGGAGTGTCCTTCTTTGGTAAAGGGGATTTTAAGTGTGTTTTGGTGGGTATCCTGGGCTTCGTCCTGGGATCATGTTGGGTGGTGTCTGGGCGCCTTGCTGTAGATCAGATTTCTGGGTTATAGGATCGGTGACGGTAAGGAGTTTCTTGGTGCATTCTAGTAGTATCAGCAGAGAGGACAAGCTGCAAATGGCCACAAAGATTGAATCTTCTCTCCCCAGCGGGGTTGGGGCAGTGCGGGGAGCTTTGCACTACCGCTGCTGCCCACACTAGGCCTGCTCTGGGGAAGGGGGAGGTTTCGGTTTTCCAGGGCTGCCAAGCCAGCCCCTGTCAGCAGCAATAAAGGAACAAATCCTTCCGCTCCCAGTAGCCCCTCTGAGCTCTGAGAACATGGCATTGGCTACATCCTGAATCTGCTGCTGACAAACCAGAACTTTGGAAGGTTTCCCTGAGACCTCCCTCTTCTGCCCCCCTCCCCCCCCGCACCCTCTTAGATGCCAGCAAGTTTTGCTAGCCCAGCTGCCCCCATCACAGCTGGCTCACAGGCTCCAGGTTAGCATTCTGTAGGACTGGGCCTTACCTGTCTCACCAAAACTTTCTCTAACCTGTTCTCAGTCCCTGCTGGGATGGGGCCTCCCCACCTTCTTACTGTAGGGTTGCCAACTTTCGAATCGCATAAAACCGAACACCCCTGTCCCATCCCTGCCCTGCCCCTTCTCCAAGGCCCCATCCCCGCTTGCTCCATCCCCCACCTCCATCACTCGCTCTCCCGCACCCTCATTCACTGTCACCGGGCTGGGGCAGGGGTTGGGGTAGGGGAGAGGGTTTGTGAATCACATTCACTGAATGGTTGTGTGGTGGGGGGGCTGAGGGTTCTGACTGGGGGTGCGGGCTCTGGGGTGGGGCCAGGGATGCGGGGTTTGGAGTGAAGGAGGGGGTTGGGGCAGGGGGTTGGGGGTTGTGGGTTCTGAGAGGGAGTTTGGGTGCAGGAGAGGACTTCGGGCTGGGGCAGGGGGTTGGGGTAGGAGAGAGGGTTTAGGGTGCGGGGTCCTGGTGGTGCTTACCACGGCTCCCGGGAAGTGGCTGCCAGGTCCCTGCAGCCTCTAGAAACACGGGCAGCCAGGGAGGCTCCACATGCTGCCCCTGCCCCGAGGGCTGGCTCCGCAGCACCTAATGGCCGGGAACCGTGATCAATGGCAGCTGTGGAGGTGGCCAGGAAGGCTCTGTGCGCTGCCCTAGTTCCTGGCCAATGGGAGCTGCGGACCGGGGCAGTGTGCAGAGCCTCGCTGACCACCCATGCATCTCGGGGCTGCAAGGACCTGGTGGCCACTTCTGGGAGCCGCACGGAGCTAGGGCAGGCAGGGAGCCTGCCTTCGCCCTGGACCCCCACTGTGCCACCGACTAGACTTTTAACGGCCCGGTCGGCACTGCAGACTGGAGTTGCTGGGGCCCCTTTTCGACTGGGCGCTCCGGTCAAAAACCGGACGCCTGGCAACCCTATCTTACTGCCCAATTGCCCTTACTGGAAAGAACAAAATATCTAGCCTATGCTTTCCCCATTTTAACTCCAGGCTGTTGCTCTGTGTCCTACTATCTTCTGAGACTATGAATTAATTCCCTTCCTTCCATTATGTAGTTACCTAGAAGAGATTGTGTCCCCTTGACTCTTCCATTTGCTAAATTGTAAAACTTCAGCTCCTACAGTCTCTGTGCTGTATGCGTCAATCCTGAGTCATTTTTGGAGATTTCTCTATCTTTCCAAAACTTTTGGGATCTTTCTACCATAAATGCAGAGCAGCATGTACACTCTTCCAACCAACCAAAGCCCTACCAAAACAGAACACCCTGCTGCACTCACAAATCTCCCCCCGAGAGAGAGAACAAACAATGCCTGATGGATGTTAGTCATGTTGCTTAATGCATGGTGGGAAGGCACTCAGACACTACTGTAAGGTGAACCTGGACAGAATAGAATAAACCAGAAAGGTCCCCCACATTCCAGATGAGGTCATACAAAGGCATGTGAAGAAGAGGCTGCTCGGCAGCTCTCCAACACCACTTTCTACAAGCCATTACCCTCTGATCCCACTGAGAGTTACCAAAAGAAACTACAGCATTTGCTCAAGAAACTCCCTGAAAAAGCACAAGAACAAATCCGCACAGACACACCCCTGGAACCCCGACCTGGGATATTCTATCTGCTACCCAAGATCCACAAACCTGGAAATCCTGGGCGCCCCATCATCTCAGGCATTGGCACCCTGACAGCAGGATTGTCTGGCTACGAAGACTCCCTCCTCAGGCCCTACGCTACCAGCACTCCCAGCTATCTTCGAGACACCACTGACTTCCTGAGGAAACTACAATCCATCGGTGATCTTCCTGACAACACCATCTTGGCCACTCTGGATGTAGAAGCCCTCTACACCAACATTCCACACAAAGATGGACTACAAGCCATCAGGAACAGTATCCCCGATAATGTCACGGCAAACCTGGTGGCTGAACTTTGTGACTTTGTCCTCACCCATAACTATTTCACATTTGGGGACAATGTATACCTTCAAATCAGCGGCACTGCCATGGGTACCCGCATGGCCCCAGAGTATGCCAACATTTTTATGGCTGACTTAGAACAACGCTTCCTCAGCTCTCGTCCCCTAAAGCCCCTACTCTACTTGCGCTATATTGATGACATCTTCATCATCTGGACCCATGGAAAAGAAGCCCTTGAGGAATTCCACCTGGATTTCAACAATTTCCACCCCACCATCAACCTGAGCCTGGACCAGTCCGCACAAGAGATCCACTTCCTGGACACTATGGTGCTAATAAGCGATGGTCACATAAACACCACCCTATACTGGAAACCTACTGACCATTATTCCTACCTACATGCCTCCAGCTTTCACCCAGACCACACCGCACAATCCATCATCTACAGCCAAGCTCTACGATACAACCGCATTTGCTCCAACCCCTCAGACAGAGACAAACACCTACAAGATCTCTATCAAGCATTCTTACAACTACAATACCCACCTGCTGAAGTGAAGAAACAGATTGACAGAGCCAGAAGAGTACCCAGAAGTCACCTACTACAGGACAGGCCTAACAAAGAAAATAACAGAACGCCACTAGCCGTCACCTTCAGCCCCCAACTAAAACCTCTCCAGCGCATCATCAAGGATCTACAACCTATCCTGAAGGATGACCCAACACTCTCACAAATCTTCGGAGACAGGCCAGTCCTTGCCTACAGACAGCCCCCCAACCTGAAGCAAATACTCACCAGCAACCACACACCACACCACAGAACCACTAACCCAGGAACCTATGCTTGCAACAAAGCCCGTTGCCAAATGTGCCCACATATCTATTCAGGGGATACCATCACAGGGCCTAATCACATCAGCCACACTATCAGAGGCTCGTTCACCTGCACATCTACCAATGTGATCTATGCCATCATGTGCCAGCAATGCCCCTCTGCCATGTACATTGGTCAAACTGGACAGTCTCTACGTAAAAGAATAAATGGACACAAATCAGACGTCAAGAATTATCACATTCAAAAACCAGGCGGAGAACACTTCAATCTCTCTGGTCACTCGATCTCTGACCTAAAAGTCGCAATATTACAACAAAAAGACTTCAATGAGAGACTGCTGAATTGGAATTTATTTGCAAACTGGATACAATTAACTTAGGCTTGAATAGAGACTGGGAGTGGTTGAGTCATTACACAAAGTAAAACTATTTCCCCATGTCCCCCCCCCCCCCCCACACACACACACACACTGTTCCTCAGAGGTTCTTGTTAACTGCTGGAAATGGCCCACCTTGATTATCACTACAAAAGGTTCTCCCCCCCACCCCCACCCCCGCTCTCCTGCTGGTAATAGCTCCTCTTAAGTGATCGCTCTCCTTACAGTGTGTATGATAACACCCATTTTTTCATGTTCTGTGTGTATATAAATCTTCTCACTGTATTTTCCACTGAATACATCCAATGAAGTGAGCTGTAGCTCACGAAAGCTTATGCTCAAATAAATTGGTTAGTCTCTAAGGTGCCACAAGTACTCCTTTTCTTTTTGGACATGCATTATCTCTCCTCCTCACCCCCCTACAGACACACTAGAAAAGATCTTGGCTTTGTTCATAACTGCATTATATTTCAGGATTGTACAATAGTAGTTTTATCACCTGTTAGCCTCAGTCTCTCAGACTTGCTTTTATTTATTTCTTCTCCCTAGGTTTATGGATTTATATTTATTGGCATGGAATCTCATCTCGTTTCATGCAGTCCATGGCCTTAATGTCTCTGGGTCACTTTGGATGCCTTCTGCTGTGTGTTTGCTGTCCATCTGGTTAAAATCAATCACGGATGATATTACATCTTTCTCCGCTTAATGAAATTTTAAATACAGGTCCCAGTGTTGACTCCTTCAGTGACCTATTCAAAGCTGTTACCCCTTTGGAGGTTTTACCTTGAATGATTACTCTTTGATCCTGACTCATCAGCCAATTCCTAGCCCACACTAAAATATTTGTATCTAATTGGAATTTAACCAGTTTATTTTGTGGTTGCAACAAAAACAGAAGTGAGGGGACTGAGCAGTCAGTTACTTAATGAGGATGGTCTTTTAGTAAAGGGAGAGCAAAACTGTTCTAATCAAATGGGGAGTGGGTCAGGGTTGGAGGTTTCACAGCTACACAGGCCATTGGCCATTCCTTTGGGCAGAACGGGGTCCAGAGCTGGGTGTGCTGCAGCAACGTTGAGGCTCCAGAACTGGCCACAAAGCAGCTGGGGGTGGAAGATTCCTCCCCTGCTACTGCAGACCCCACAAACTCACAAACTGGTTACTTGGGTCTGGACTTACTATACTGACTCCCTGATTTTACACTTGACTTCTCCCCCTTCCGCCTGCCAAAAAAACCCCTATAACTTTAGTTTGGGGAATGATTCCAGGTGCGGTAACAAAGGTCAAATGCAAACAGATTCCCTCCTGATGTACTGGGAGGATTAAAACAAAGCCATATATATAGAGAAGAAATGAATGCAATAAGCAAGCTGCCTTACCTGAATGTTTTGATTACTGCAGTTTAGTGGGGTCCCTTGGCAAGCACTTGGAGGTTCAGCACAAGAGTAACAAAATGAAAGGGAAGAGGTGAGAGGGGCCCAGGAAGAGAGAGAGAGAGAGAAGTGGTTGAATATTTTGCTTGGAAAAGAGGTGTGGTGAGTTGGCTGGTAGAGTCCTCCTGTCCTTCCTTCCCACCCTTTCTGAAGACAGGAGCCACATTTGGTATTTCCCAGGCACCAGGTCCCTCTTCTGAGTCCCATGATAAATGGAAGATTATCTTTCAGAGCTTCTCTTCAGTGACTTCTTTTACAATTCTCAGGCAAACCACATCTGGACAGGCCGGTTTACAACATACAGGTGTTGTTCTGTCAGATACTCTTACATGGTCTTGGCCTCTCAAGCTGCTCCCTAATAAATTCTCTGCTTCCTGCACAAGGTTCCCTAATTTCCCCAATTTGTTCAATTTTTGGAAACATACTTTGGAGAGAGTCCAGAGCAGAGCAACAAAAGTGATAAAATGTTTAGAAAACCTGACCTATGAGGAAAAGTTAACAACACTGGGCATGTTTCTTCTTCAGAAAAGACGACTGATTGGAGACCTGATAACCGTCTTCAAATATGTCAAGGGCTGCTCTAAGGAGGACAATGACCAACTGTTTTCCATGTCCACTGAAGGTAGGACAAGAAGTAATGGGCGTAATCTGCAGCAAGGGAGATTTGGATTTGATATTAGGAAATTTTTTTAACTCTCAGGGTTGTTAAGCTCTGGAACAGGCTTCCAAGGGAGGTTGTGGAATCCCCATGACTGGAGGTGTTTAAGAACAGGTTGGACAAATGCCTGTCAGGGATGGTCTAGGGTTACTTGGTCCTGCCACGGTGCCGGGGCTGGACTTGATGAGTTCTCGAGCTCCCTTCCAGCCCCACGTGTCTATGATTAGTGAAGAGTGATGAAAAATAGTTCTGTGAAATCTGTGCTGTTGCGGAGCCTCCCCAGCTCTCTCCTCTTCTGTTGCACAGCTCTCCTTCTGTCCTTCGTTCTCCTTTTCTATGCTTGTATTCAAACTGCAGTGTCCCTTGCTAACTGCTGCAAGGTGAGCAGGAGCAAAGCTGTTAAAGTGAAGGGTGTTTAATGTACACAATTTGTGCATGTTACAGGTAAGACTTGGTATCATGAGTACAAAGTTACGCTGTCACCTCCTGATCTTTATGCTGATTCTGTGTCCTATTGTTCTTGGTGCATTGAACCAACAGGTCACGGCTCTACTGGTCTTTATAGACTCTTTGCTTATTTCCGGTGACTCACCTCACTTTTGTGTAATTTCATTTGGCTTTTTTCAGCCTTTCGAAGTCTGTATTTCTTGTTGGCTGTCTTATACCTCTGGGTCAGCTGTGAACTCTTAACGTGAAAGCCACCCAGTTATCCTGTAAAATGGAGTTTGACCCCTTTATCCGTCCCCCCAGTCATACTTTGGCATTAGTAATGAAGATCTATCAGCCAGTCTCATCTTAATGGGCAGGAGGCAATGGGCCCTGCACCCACTGGCCATCGCTGACCGAGCACAGCAGATTGATGATGGTAGTGTGCACACCGGCACCAGGTGGCTGGTGTTCCTGCAGAAACAAACATGTGTCAGTGTAAAGTGCTCGCTGGGCACCCTCACTTGCTGTCTGTGACCATATGGAGAAACAAAGTGGTGCCCCGGGAGCTGAAGGGTGCCAATGGTGGTGCCATTTACAAACCAAATGACTTGTGAAAACTGCCACTGGCATATCCCTTCTGCCCTGTGCCAGCGTGACACCTGCTTCCCCAAATGTTTTCCTGCCACAGACACAACATGGACAGTGTCTGAGCTCAGAGCAGCTTCTCAGACAGGGTTTCTGCCTTGGCGCCAGAAAAATACCTTGAACCGCAAAATGACCCATACTCTGTCCTCACCTAAAGCCTCCGACGCTGAAGGATCACCTAGATTATGGAAACTGTTTTCAGGCTCCGAATGCTCCCAAAGGTGTGTGAGTGTTATGCACTACCTTTGTGATGACCTGCAAGATCAGAGGGTATTGATGGGACGGCGTGCGCACCTCAGTGTTCACTGGTATAACATGACTGCAAGGAAAGCTAGAAGAGGTCGGACTGACCTTCTAGCTCAGTTCTGGCAGCCCTATCAGTGCCCGTGAGATACACATTTTAAAATATTTTAAGCTAAGTTTCTAGCTCGGCTGGTTGCAAAGAGAACTTTCCAAATACTACCTGATGGTAGTGCTGACTTCCTGAGTCTGCAGGAAGAACCAGCCTAAAATAATAGCTCTAAGAGAGGGATGAACATCTTGCGCTCTCTTCAACCGGATGTTGATAATTCAGCAGTATTAACAATTTACTGCTGCTCATTGTGGGCTTGATCCTGCAAGATGCTGAGTAACAGGACTGTGATCCAGCAAGGCACCTCCTTTTAATGTTAAGCATATGGATAAGTGAGGAGTACTGATGTGTTTTGCTGGACCGAGAATCATAGAATCATAGAATATCAGGGTTGGAAGGGACCTCAGGAGGTCATCTAGTCCAACCCCCTGCTCAAAGCAGGACCAATCCCCAATTTTTGCCCCAGATCCCAAATGGCCCCCTTAAGGATTGAACTCACAACCCTGGGTTTAGTAGGCCAATGCTCAAACCACTGAGCTATCCCTCCCCCCTGAGGGTTTGGTGCTCAGCAGTTCCAAGGGTTGAGTCCTTTAACTGAAACATGCAGATTACGTGCTTGTCCAGGGTGGTTTGATGACAACAGAAGTTAGAAATGGAGAAAAATAAATTTAAAATCTCAAGCAACCTGGAAGATCTCCATGGTTAGGGTTACAGTGGAAAGTTACAAGAAGTCCCAGGTAATGTTTAGAATCAGGTGATAAGGCCACCTGACCTAGCAGTGTCTCAGTTACATGCCCTGATGCTTCCCAGGAGGGAGAGAGATAAGTATCTTCATGGTTTTGTTGTTCCTTCATGATGGCTCATCAAATTTGATGACCTGTGGTCTGGTGGGTGTCCTCCCAATACACACCCAGTTGTAATTGTTACATAGTCCATATTTCTAACTTTAGATACAGAAATGCATGCAAATGGAATAATCACATTCAGTAAAGCATAACCTTTCCAATGATACCTTACAAGAGCCATCTTGCCTAAAGTATATCTGTTTTATCATATCAATATTATAAGCGTATTATTATCAAGAATATGGAGTGTAACGTCACAGTGATAATCTCAGATAAAAATCTAGCAGGAACACAGAGGATGTTGTTAGAATTTATATGGAATAAGTAAGGATCAAGAGAGAATGCAGACTCTTTGTACATAGCCATTAAACAGGGTGGACTAGCTTTTACAAAAGGTCTATGATACCATCAAGCCAGCCAGGTCAAAGCAGTAGTGGATTGAGGTTGCTCTAACCAACCAAACACTGGGTCTTTATTGAACAAGAAAATGGCAGCAGTGTAAACATCACTAGGCTACCATGGGATTAATAAAAAAAAAAAATCACGCCCTCCAGAACTGTATACAACATCCTTTAGTGCAGACTGCTCCTCAGGCCTTGAGACCCAACGAGAGATGATAAAAGTTCTTTTCCCTCACCATTGCCAACAATCCAGATACTAACCCAAACCACAGACCAGAGAGCTTTAAAGATTGGAAGAGCCATGGAACACATATGGTTGGCCAGCTGTTCAGCAAAGAAACTTTTCTAATTTATTTAGAGATCAAAACTACCTTTAACTGGCTCCCTCTCCCCGGTACCAGTACTTTCAAGTGACGCATTGTGTTTCTTGACTTTCTGGCTGTGCAGTTTTATACAGAAAACTAACTTTAATAGGTTCCAAGACGAAAAGGGACCATTGTGATCACCTAGTCTGACCGTCTGTACAGCACAAGCCAAGTATCAGGGGGTAGCCGTGTTAGTCTGCATCCACAAAAACAACGAGGAGTCCGATGGCACTTTAAAGACTAACAGATTTATTTGGGCATAAGCTTTCGTGGGTATACATCTGAAGAAGTGGGCTTTTTACCCACAAAAGCTTATGCCCAAATAAATCTGTTAGTCTTTAAGGTGCCACCGGACTCCTTGTTGTTTTAGCACAGGACAGAGACCTGCCCCAACATAATTCTCTTTTAGAAAAACATCCAGTCTTGATTGAAAAATTGTCAGTGATGTAGAATCTACCACAACCGTTGGCAAATTGCTCCAATGATTAATTACTCTCACTGGTAAAAGATGTACACCTTGTTTCAAATCTGAATTTGTCTAGAAACAATGGCATCTGGTCAATAAGGAAACAAACTAACAAAACTATAACTAATTTATATCAAACTTTGCAGACACCTTTCCTAACTAAAAAAGGCCATATATGACACACTGGAAAAAGGACCTGGACAGACACATTACCCCAGAGGAATGGAGTTTGATCTGGAAAAGAGGACCAGTAACCTCAGTTTGCAGCACAGTAAAAGACAATGTCTTTAAGATACTGTTTCAATGGTACCTCTCTGTATAAAATGAGGATAAATTTTGGAGAAATTGTGGTGAAAGAAGAAAAGGAGTACTTGTGGCACCTTAGAGACTAACCAATTTATTTGAGCATGAGCTTTCGTGAGCTACAGCTCACTTCATCAGATCTCGCGAAAGCTTATGCTCAAATAAATTGGTTAGTCTCTAAGGTGCCACAAGTACTCCTTTTCTTTTTGCGAATACAGACTAGCACGGCTGCTACTCTGAAACCTGTGGTGAAAGAGGAGATTTTATGCATATATGGTGGACATGTGCAGTCATTAAAGCATATCTGGATGCAATTCAGAACCAAATATCATAAAATGTTTGATATGTATTACCACGTGATCTTTTAGTAATTTTCCTGTGGCTTCCTAGCAGAAATAGTCCCACAAAGGGAAATGAAGAATTAAGCTCTCCTCTGCTAGGCTACTGATAACCTTCTTTGGAAAAAGAAAAATAGTTCAGCTCTCGCGGAATGGCTCAAAAAAGAGAGGAAGGTGGCTGTTTATGGAAAAATAAACTCACCAATTACTTACCCAGCAAAACAGACAGAAGACAAATAGATACTTAGCTGTTCAGTTACCACTTATTCAATACTCAGAAAACGTACGTTCTCCTGCAAAAAACACCCTAGTACACCTGTTCATTTATTTTTTAAATATGAACATTTGATAGCCGCACCTCATTTGTTAAATATGAGTAATCAGAGAATTTACTCGATTTTATAAAATCGCTACAAGCACCGTGTCATGAGTAGTGCAAAGGTGCTCACTCTGTCACACTGTCACACCCTGTAAAATAGAGACCAGTAATTACATTACTGAATAAGGCTCACTGTTGTAACGATTATGGTTTAGTCTCTAATATGCACATGGATAGGATTTGTAAACCCGTTAAAACTTCCAGAATAAAGACATAATGTGGTTCATTTTTTTGTTCTTTTTTTTAGAAATGGAAAATACGAGAGTTTGATATTGGTGGTATTATTATTATTTATTAGTGCTTTTCAGCCCTAGATCTTCGAGTGCTCCACACAGGAGACGAGACCAGGCAGTTTAACTCCTACTTTCACTGGGGTGAGAGCAGGACTGTTCTCTGCGGGACATCATCCAGGGATTGGACCATTTTAGGCTTAAACAATTCAAGGGATTCTCTTGGGAGAGTAATCCTCAGCCTGCTGTTTGTTTGTCTTGTGGAAGTGCCTAGAGCCAGGGCTGCATTGTGCTAGGTACCGTACAAACACCTGTCAGACAGAGTCCCTGCCAGAAGAGCTTATAGTCTTAGTACTATGCCTGACAAGCAGCACAGATACTAAAATTGGAACGATACAGAGAAGATTAGCATGGCCCCTGCACAAGGATGACACGCAAATTCGTGAAGCGTTCCATAATTTAAAAAACTCTCCCTGTCAGGTCACGTTTCCCTTGATATTCAGGCCTCACCTGCTGTTTTTAGCATCCCCTCATTACTCTTAGTTAAACCACCAGGGGGGAATCCTGGCCCCATTGGAGTCAATATGAGTTTTGACATTGACTTCAGTGGGGCTAGGTTTTCACCGTGGGGCTCGGAATTAGCCAGCAGGGATGGGAAGCTTTTGCCTTTGAGAAAACGTGACGTGTACTGAAGCTGGCCAATAGATATTTTTTAAAATACTTTTCAAAGACTCTTGGGTAACTGGTCAGCTGTAATCTATTTCTGCACTCAGTGGCTGACTGGTTTTCTCGGGACAGGGCCACTAACAGCTTGCACCAGGCTTGTTGTTCCGTGCTGTCAACCTGGTCCCCCTGGGATTTGGCAGCCTTTGGGAGGCTAGTGACCACAATGATTCTGGATACAGGATTTCTAATGACCAGAGTTTTTCCAATGCCCATTCATCTGTCTGCTCAATGCCAGGCAATTTCAGTTGCCAGCTATTCTGGTAAGGGAATATTGACTTTTCAAGTTGATTCTAAGTGTCTTTTTTGCTCTCTGTAAAATTTACATTAAGTCTTCAGTTGTGCTTTTTAAGAGTCCCAGCCCAATTTAAAATAGCAGTCATCAAAACTTCAACACCTCAAGCCTCAAAGATCCGTGCAATTACTGTTTGAAATACGTCAGGAGCAGGACTAATGCTAAAGGGCATTCACTTACATTTATAACATCCAAAGGACACATTAGAGATGGTGTAGGAGATAGTTATGAGCTTGTTTTTTTTTCTTTTGAGAGCTTAGCTGCCATGCTAGTTGTTGTCCTAGGATAATGTTAGTTTGATAGTGTTGTTTAAATGAGGTAAATTACTGGGAGGAAGGATGGTCCAGTGGCTAGGGCCCTGGCCCAGGATGTGGGAGACCCAGGTTCAATTGCTTGCTCCACCATGGACTTCCTGTGTGACCTTGGGCAAGTCCCATAGCCTCTCTGTGCCTCAGTTCCCAGTCTGAGTCCTACCCTGCTTCCCAGGGCTGTTGTGAGGATAAATACATTAAAGGTTGTGAAGGGTATTATTATTCATTAAAGCGTCTCTCTGCTGCACTTGGCTCTTCAATTACAGACGCAGAGTGAACTCGAACCCCCAGATTTTCCATATTCTGTTACGTTTTTGCTTTATCTATTCAGGGTAATGGATTTTTTCTTTGTGATGGGATACTGGAGCACTGATCTGTCTTAGCATGGTATTCTCTTTCCTAACAACCTGAGCCTTACCAGACATCTGGGAATTCTCCTAGGCAGGGCCTAGGACAGCAAATGTTGAGCCTGTTTTTGAGAACCAGTGCGGCTACATAGCTGCTGAAAAACCGGCACTAAGTTTGCTCATGTAGATGAACTTGGGCTGGCCCACTGCACGGGTGAATATCCTGTATGCAGTTCTGTGGCATTTACAGCAAACCTCTCTAATTAATTTCACCGTGGGGAGAGGCTCTTAGTTCTAACGAAGGTGATGCACTGGGATTTATTATTTGGGAAGTTATTACGTGATGCTATTTTTTAAAACAAGTACCAGCTGTTGTGCTGGTATTTTGTATGTCCAAACTATGACACAAGCATTGCTTTAGGCTTCTGACTAGTTTCCTTAGCTGCACTGTTCTGTGTTGCCCTTAAGGTAATATTGTTCCCATAATATAAGAACTAGGGGCCACCAAATGAAATTAACGGGCAACAGGTTTAAAACAAATAAAAGGAAGTTCTTCACTCAGCGCACAGTCAACCTGTGGAACTCCTTGCCTGAGGAGGTTGTGAAGGTTAGGACTATAACAGGGTTTAAAAGAGAACGGGATAAATCCATGGAGGTTAAGTCCATTAATGGCTATTAGCCAGGACGGGCAAGGAATGGTGTCCCTAGCCTCTGTTTGTCAGAGGGTGGAGATGGATGGCAGGCGAGAGATGACTTGATCATTACCTGTTAGGTTCACTCCCACTGGGGCACCTGGCATTGGCCACTGTCAGCAGACAGGATACTGGGCTGGATGGTCCTTTGGTTTGACCCAGTATGGCCGTTCTTATGTTCTTATGTTCAGTGCTTTCCATGCTGGAGCAGTGGCTTTGCAGTCACTCTCTGCCCCTGCAATGGGGGAGATCTGTCACACTGTTCTCCACACTGCCGGGCACCCTGGGACAACTGTGCAACGTACTATTGAAAATGGCTTTCTATTGCATTTTTGGCAAATTTTATGAAATTTGAAGCAAGTCCTTGGCCTGTGTTCTCAGCGAGTCCTTGCATGCAGGGATTATTACCTGTCAGTACACTTCTTTCCTCTTTGCTTTCCTTCATTTCTAGCTTCTTGTCTTTGAATGATATGCTAGTGTTCATTTAAAGCCCTAATTTGCATTTATGTCTGCAAGGCCTATTTGCCCCCGCCTCCGCTAGAGATGGAGTGGTGCATAGCCCTGCTGCTGGCCCTCCTTCGCACAGGGTGAACTTCACCCCAGATGGCTCTGGCTCAGGGTCGGGTTCAGTCAGTTTCCCACCGCACTCTGTGCTTCACTGCTTAATTATATTCTACACATGCGCCTATCTGTTCTTAATGAGTCACTCAGCTTCCCAAGATCCTGTGTTTGAACTTTAAGGTTTAAGTCAGTCACATGTGCATAAATTAATTTGCAGTGCCCTTAATTATGAATAAAAATGAGAGTCCCTCTTCCAAATAACACTTTCTTTGGGAGTTAGAGATCCGCTCAGAAGTCTCCATAATCTGTGGCAAAGCCTTGTTCTCCTGGGGAAGTATCATGAACCTACAATATAACTTATTACACCAGCCAGACTTGAGCCCACAGTCTTTGGCCCCACACCACAGGCACTAGACTTGAGCCACGAAGCTGGCTGGTTCAGTTCACGGTGTGGGCAGATATCCTGCTGGCTCTGTACCTGCTTCATCAGCAGAGTCGGGAGTGATGAGAAATGTTTCAAACTGTTGCTTAAACTAATTCTCTCTCTGGAAGTTTGCCTTGCAAGTTGAGTGGGTTTGGTGGGGGTGGCTGTTTGAAACCGCTTCCGTTTCCATACGATACTAGTGAGCGTGCAGGAGCCAAGCTTGCCAGGAGAGAATGCCCTGCACTTCTCATTGGCTGCATGAAGCTCCGTATGACTCTGCTCCAGCATCTGGAAACATCTCAACTAGCACTGGGCATGCTCAAGGGCTGAGCACAATTGCATCCACATTAACATTACATCATCTCATTTGCATGATGTCTCACGTACTAATGACTTGGTGCTTAGCCTTACACAATGCTTTCGGCTTCCTTTATCCTCATCCATAGGCTTTCACTATCTCCCCCTCCCTCCTATGCATGTATGCACTCCAAGGCTTTTATGTACATTTTGATATATGGTGCTACATCCTTTATTTCCCCGTAATGATGCACTTCCCTGAGTAGTTCCCTGTTGGCATTCCAGTCATGTGTCACACCACCGGGTCTCTGTAATACCAGCGAAATCACAATTGTGTTCATGCATGAGAACACATGAAAATATGTTCATGCATTCCTCCTGCTTATTCCCCTGGTTCCCAGAGTTAGTGCAGAGATGGCTCTGACATATTTTGCCTACTCCCTCCTTAATTCTCTCTCAGCATTTCCTATACTAGTCACATGGATGCATTTTTTTGCCCTGTGCAGACTCCAGGCTGCTGAGTCCTAACATGGAGAAACACACCCTTAGAGCTGCACACCTGGCCTGGTTAAACTTTGTTCCTGTTCTGCAGCTGCTTTGTGCTGGAGCTGCGGATAGGATTTCTTCAGAAAAGTGAGATGCTCATTTACATGCTGTCATTACCCAGAATGCTCTTCCAGACAGCTGATTTTCTTCACTTCTCGACTCCAGACTAGAAAAAATAGAAAAACAATTTAATGATAAAAATTCAAACACGTTTCCATTTTGTGGGGTTCAAAACACAATAATCTATTCAGGAATTTTTATTTTTTTTAAATTTAAATTTTCATCCTCTCTCTCCCCGTTTTCCTCTTGTCACTGAGTACTATAAAGTCGATGATTATCCAGGAGTTCTTCCTTCATGTCCCATGTTCTCTTTTTGCTATTGTGGCTTTCCAGGACTTCCCTAGCTTTGGTGGTGGTCCAGAGTGATAGTTTTGTTTTTCCTTTTGCCATTTTGTCCCTTCTCCAAAGTTGAGGAAGCTTGGATGAGTTCTAAGATGGCAAAAGAACAAATGGAAAAGGTCAGGAGAAAACACCGCTAGACATCTCCTTTAATCTTACCTGTTCTTAAAATAACTCCAATGGTGGGGATTCCACAACCTCCCTTGGTAGCCTGTTCCACTGCTTAAATAGCCTTAGATTTTCCTAATATCTCACCTAAATATCCCTTGCTGCAGAGTAAACACATTACCTCTAGCCCTCCCTTCAGTGGAGGTGGAGAACAATTGATCGCAGTCCTCTTTATAACAGCCCATAACCCATGTGAAAACTGCCATCAGGTCCCCCCGCCACTGTCTTTTGTGAAGACTAAACACACCCAGTGTTTTTAACCTTTCCTCATCGGTCAGGTATTCTCAACCTTTGATCATTTTCATTGCTCCCCTCTGGACTCTCTTCAGTTTGCCACATCTTTCCTGAAGTGCGGTGCCCAGAACTGGACGCAGTGCTCCAGCTGAGGCCTCACCAGTGTCGAGTAGAATTACCTCCCATGTCTTCCACACAACACTCCTGTTAATACACCCCAGGAGATTCACCTTTTTCACAACTGCATCACAGTGTTGAGCCGTATTTGATTTGTGACCCGCTGTAACCCCAGGTTCTTTGCCGCAGCACTGCTGCCTAGCCAATTTTTCCCGTGTGGTAGTTGGACATTTGATTTTTTTCCTTCCTAGGTGAAGTTCTTTTCACTTGTCTTAATTGAATTCCATCTTGTTGATTTCAGATCAATTCTCCTAATTTAATCATGGGTTTTTTTTTAATTCTAACCCTGACCTCAAAAGTGTTTGCAACCCCTCCCAGCTTGATGTCCTCTGCAAATTTTATAAGCATACTCTCCACTCCGTTATCCAAGTCATTAATGAAAATATTACAGAACCCAGGACATGATGAGATCATGGATGATAAAGGACTTCCAGAGCAGAGCCCTGGCACTGATCAGCTGGAGCCTTAGAATCCGGTGTGTGTCTTTGCTGGTTGTAAACTGTTGCGAAGCAGCTGTTGCATTTGTTTGGCTGCTGTGCTCTGGATGCTACTTTGCATGTGCTGTGGGTGTTTTTAACAGACAAGACGTGGATTGGGAAGAAGCATTGGGTGCGGAGCTGCAGTAGCTGCTCTAGATCGGATCTGAGCTGTGTGCTTGACCTCGCTGGGCACCGTACTGTGGCAAAGCCATGGGCAGCAGGAAGGCTGCTGATACCTGGCTCCAGAGGAGAGAGGAGTGGGAGGCAACGGAGGTGCAGGTTCTAGGCTCTTTTGGGAGTTGGAGTGAGGAGGGCTGCAGCCCATAGCCTGGTTTAGTGCTGGGACGTGGCATCGGGGTGGGTCCCACTGCCCTTTTGGTTGGGAAGGGGAGAGTGAGGAGCTGGTTGATCCCGGGGGCCTGCTTCCGCTGTGGTGAGTCAAAGACACGCAGCTGACCTGCTCTGCGCCCTGACTCACAGCTGCTGGGCCGTCTGCCTGCTGCTTGCGCTGAGGCCAAGGTGCCAGGAATAATACAAATAGCGATTTAACCCCAGGGCGGTGACATCGTCTCAGGCTGGACAGTGAAGAGTCATTACCATCTAAACAGCGCTGGGCCTGGCTGGCAGGCTGGGAGCAGCTCTCTGGGGAGGCAGAGAGAAGGGGCGGCTATTTAAATTTACAGAGAAAATCCTCCGATGTTCGAAAACCAAATGAAAGCATTTTGTGTGAGATTCGTTGGGGAAACTATTAAACAGGAGCCGGGGCCTTGAGCGTGCTCTCTGGGTGGAAGCCCTGTCTCTGTGTTTGTCCGAGTCCCTTCTTCTATCCCCCCCTCACTTTCAAAGGCGTCTCCCTGATTTCACATCAGGCTCAGCTCCTTGGCACCTTCCCTGGTGCTGCGGAATCTCTCTCGGCTGCACCCCGGGCCAGCGCAGGCAGGACTGCACAGCCGCGGGAACTGGAATTGGGCAAGGCCGGCTCTCAAAGGGAGTGGCCGCACCCTGGGCTCATGGGAACTCCCAGGCCAAGGAGGCGCGTCCCTGCCCTGCTGCTGACCTTTTCTAAAACAACAAACTTTTAGTGTTTCACTGGAACAAAGGAGGGGAGTGCAAGGGAGGAACGGACAGACCCTGTGGGGAGGGAGGAGTTATTGTCAGCATCTGGCTGGGGCTGCTTTGCCAGTTTTCCTTTGGCTGTATAATTCTACAAGGGACACAAGTCAAACATTCACACATTTTGAAAACCAAATTTCTTTATCATCTCAAATCTCTAAAAATGAACATTTCAAACATTTATCAGGTTGATATTAGTTAAACACTTGTTTTATTCATGTCAAGTTCTTGCTGGTTTACACCCAGCAATCATTAAAACTTGTTAAATTTTTACTAAACTCACAGAAAAAAAAACCCATATAAAATGATGAGGTCTAAATTAGCTGGTACCACTTAAGAAAGGTCTTGGAGTCATTGTGGGTAGTTCTCTGAAAACATCCACTCAATGTGCAGCAGCCGTCAAAAAAGCGAACGGAATGTTGGGAATCATTAAAAAAGGGATAGATAACGGGACAGAAAATATCCTGTTGCCTCTACATAAATCCATGGTATGCCCACATCTTGAATACTGTGTGCAGATGTGGTCGCCCCGTCTCAAAAAAGATCTGTTGGAATTGGAAAAGGTACAGAAAAGGCGACAAAAATGATTAGGGGTTTAAACAAGTTTAAAACAAACAAAAGGAAGTATTTCTTCACACAACGCAGAGTCAAACTGTGGAACTCTTTGCCAGAGGATGCTGTGAAGGCCAAGACTATAACAGGCTTCAAAATGCACTAAATAAACTCATAGAGGATAGGTCCATCAATGGGTGTTAGCCAGGATGGGCAGGGATGGTGTCCCTAGCCTCTGTCTGCCAGAAGCTGGGAATGGGTGACGGGATGGATCACTTGAGGATTCCCTGTTCTGTTCATTCCCTCTGGGGCACCTGGCATTGGCCACTGTCGGAAGACAGGATACTGGGCTAGATAGACCATTGTTCTGACCCAGTATGACCATTCTTATGTTCTCCCTCTTGCCCTGTCCTCTCCCCATCTGCAGGGTGTCTCCTTGTGCATTGCCTGAGTCCGCCTGATGCGGAGTGCTGGGCGACTGTTCCAGGCCAGTGGGCTGTTCTGGGAATGGCTTTGTCCCAGGGGAAAGCTCACTGCTCACAATAATCACAGTGTGTAGCAGGCTTGGAACAATAACCCATTAACAATTAACTTGGCACAGAAGGGCGCTTGTAATAGCATCCTGGCTCCCTTCCCCAGATTCTTCCCCAAGCGTGGTGGTAAGCTGACGGAGGCTGTGATTGGCATGGCTTCCATGGGTAATTGCTGTGGTCCTGTTACTAACACCTGCTCGCTATCTGGATCTGGCTGTGCCTCCACCTCGTGTGTGACCTCCCATCGGGCTCAGGTGAGTGCGAACAGGGGTGCTGCAGGGGACAACGCACCAGCCAGCCGAGGTACACATTTCGCTCCCCCATCTCCGATTCGTGGGGAATCTCTCTCCGCCCCAGCCGTCCCGGGCTGTGGCAGCGAGGCACTCGTGTCCCATAAATGAAATGTCCTTTTTTCACCGTGGCAGCCCTCATCTGTGCTGTACCCAGAGCTGATCCTGGGAGGGGAGCTGGCTGGGGGAATGCCAGGCCAGAAGGGACGGGGTAAACCCCCAAACAAAGAGTTCCTGTGCCCCTTGCCAGTGTGGTGCCCTCCCGCTATCTTCTCTGAGTGCGAGCTTTTCAGGGCTGGGACTGGCCCCTGGTCCAGGGCCTCAGCCGTTGGTGGAGGGGCTGGGAGCTGGAGGAGCCTTTAAGATGAAGGGATTCCTATGGCATTGTGAGTCAGGAGCGGCAGAAGGTCCCTAAAAGTGGGGGGGCCACTGGCGCCTGAACCGTGGCCCCAGCCCCTCATGCTGCCTCTTCCCCCCCAAGACCCTGCCCCCGCTCACTCCTCTCCACCCTCTCTGCCCCGTAGCTCACTCTTATGGCTGGTAAAAAGTGTGGGGGGGTCATGCCCCACCCCTGGTCTGAGTGCGCCCGCCATGTGGCTTTCCCCGCTGACCAGCGTGTGAACCGCGGAGGGGGGTGTTTCCTGTGTGTGCCTTACTCAGCAGTCTCTGGATCAATCGCAGGCCTGGTGTCTGTGTAATGCCCTTGGGGAGTATGTTCCTCTCTGCCTGCTGCCGTGAGCTCTGTGTTACCAAGCTGCAAAAACAACCCAGCAGGGGGAAAGGAGCAAACCAGGAGTGCCAGGTCCCAATGGGGTGAGAACCATCACAGGCAGCAACCTCCCCCATCCGTCCGGGGCAGGGCATCTGCAGCCCCCAGAGCTTCATAAGGAGCAGCTGGATGAGCAGAGGAAACCTTTCAGCACAGAGCGGTGATGGAGACCCTCTGAAAGAGCTGTCAGTGTTGGGCTCTGCACCACTCCCCCAGCAGCCCCAGACTCTGAGACAGCAGGGCTGAGCTGGCAGGGTGCCAGGGGTCCAGAGACCCCCCTTCCCTGTCATGCGATGGGGCAGACTGCTCCCACACAGAGGTTAGTGAGGAGACTGCGGCCCCTGGACCCCCACCTCCCCTCTTCCTCAGCAGACTCGTGTGCAGGAGAGCCCCGGGGGAAGCCACCTGCAGGGAACAAGGTAGGTGGCAAACATCATGGGACTTAGGAGAGAGGGGCTGTCCTGCCCCCCAGCGTGACCTCCTGCGTGGCCCCAGCCAGGGACCCTCTCCAGCGATTCCTGCATCCAGCCCAGAGCCTGGGTGCAGCCGGAGGGCATTTCATTATTTGCTCTTCTCTGGTGAATCCTGCATGCTGGAGAGAGGTCTCTGGACCACGGCCCACGGAGCCCGAGGAGACTGAGCCCTGCTGTGGGCCTGGAGCCCTGACTCCCTCCTGGACCAACGTCTGCGGAAGGGGGCTAGGAAGCGTGCTCTCCCCAGTGCTCCTGGGTCAATACACCTAGCACACCTAGCACACCTGTGCTAACCCACGCTTGTTACAACTAAAGCACTCCTGGCACCTTCGTCACATGGTGGCCCCTGTGCTGGGATTGGGAATGTGCGATGGAGGCAGAGTGGCAGGGCAGCGCCCCGTCTCTGGGCCCGTAACTTCCTCAGCGGCGGCTGGGAGTGGCTTGCGGCATCACTGCAGACTTTTCTGGGCCATTCCAGAGTGGCCTGACTGCTGGGGAAAGGGGCGATTGTACAGTGGTGGCCGGAGTCAGGCGCTGAATTAACTTTCCCACAGTCACCAAGTTTTCACGCTCGTGTGGCCAGGGGCAGCCAGCGCTCTGTCCAGCTCGTGTAACCGCTAAGGTGCTGGGGCTCCAGCCAGGGCCTTGCCCAGGGGTCAGAGCATTTGGGGGGAGTGTTGGCAAGCAGGGGGGGTGAGCACCCCAAATCCCTTTTCTAATGCCCCCAAATGTCCACGAGCAGTTTCCTCACTCGTCACCCGGCTGTGATGGGGCCGGAGCAGCTGCCACCTGCCGGCGGGCTCGGAAGACCCACAGCCCAGCTGAGGAGCTCCCTCTGTGGTGAAGGGAGGTGTCTCTGAGGGCCCGTGAGGTGGGTCCCAGCCCTTGAAGCCCTGTGCAGGAAGGACTCCCCACTCCTCTCAGGCAGGTCACTAACGAGAACGGTTCCTCCTTCGCTGAAACAAGTTCCTGTACCCCCTGCCCCGCCCCTGGGACCTCCCCGCTCAGTCGCTCTGATGTCATCGTGTGTTTCCATGGGGACAGCCATGAGGTCACAGTGTAGGAGTTGGGGGATGGGTGTGAGGCTGGGGAGAGACTCCCGGGCCCCCGTTCATTTAGAAATGCAGAGAAATGTAATTCATCAATCAAAATTCTTTCATCAGCGAAGAGAATTAATTTTAAGCACCATTTGATTTTAAAGAGCTGGAGTCTGCAGCCACCAGAGACTCCGAATTGAGTGCAAATGCAGCTTTTAAAAAGCAATGATTGAGTGTTAAGAGTCTGTTATGAAGCTGCCTTCCCCAGCTTTCCTCTCCCACCTCTTCTCCCTCCCTGCTTCTTCCAGGCTACAGACTACTGGGGCGGGTGCTGCCGGGGATGGCTGAACTGGCCTGGAGCATAAGCTGTGCACTTTTCCCAGGCACAAGGTTACACCTGCAGGTGCAGTAGTAGGATTTTATGTGCACAGGAACGATCCCTGTTGCTGATTCTTGAGAAGGAAGCTTACGTGACACCTCAAGGCCATGGAGCTCAAGCTTCCGGCACTGGGGTAGAGCAAATGAAAGATAAAAAATCAGCTCCAGGCAGCTCGGCCCAGCCACAGGGGACATCTGTGGTTATATGCAAAAGGCCTGTTCTTTGCAGGCCAATGCAAACTGGTGCTTCCTGGCAATCCCAACACCAATGTTCCCCTCCACTTCTGCATGTCCGCCGGCCAAAATAGCAAATCTTCTCAGCCGCGTGTGCCTGGATTTCATGGGCTGCGCCCCAGTGCTAAATCACCCGATGTTCGCTGGTTGTTTCTTTAACAAGTTGTGAATGTTCCAACACAATTGTGCGGAGTCCCTGCACGCTGGCTCCCAGAGCATTCAATAAATTGCCGGCAGCTTGTGCAGAATGGAAAAGTCGGGCCTTCCCTCCAAGCCCCCGAAGCGCCTGTGGTGCAGATGTGTGTAAAGCTTAGCGGTTTGGACAGTGCTGCCAGCCCAGATGCTCTAGGATTTCAGATTCACAGGAGCTGTGAGTTCTGACTCCTCTGACAGTAGCAAAACAGAGGCCAGCTAGTATTGCAAGGGACAGACACTGCCTGCGAGTGCCCGTGTCCTGTCTGACTGCTCTGCACAGGTCTGCCTGGCCTGATTAGCAGATGGAAAAATACCCCTTCTACTCCAGAGAGCTGTTTATGCAGGGTCCCACTTTATGGCACTCCCCAAGAACTATCGGGGAAACTCCCCACCCTGCCCAGTCACGTGTGATGTGGCTGGGGCCCAACTGGAGAAGTGAACGAGAGCTGAGAGCTTGGGCTCCTGCACAGGGTTGCCATATCAACCGGGTCCTTCAGCAGAGAGCCGAGTTCTGGGTTATCTTGTGCATGCGCTACACGCAGGGTGCGCGTATTATAGCTCCACGGAGCCCCCAGACTGCCCCGGCCAGGCTCCAGCCCTGAAACACCATGCTCTTGTTCCAGTTTGACCAGGTTCAGGCTTTAAGTCCCTGTCCCCAGACCTAGCAACCAGCGCTCCCAAGTCTGGCCAGTTGGAACGGGGAATAATTAGCCATCAGTATGATGGCTGGGCTCCAGCGTGCCCCTGACCTGCGGGTGGCCCTCTGATGGTTAGACCTCTGAGCCTCCGGGGCTCTGCTCAGCTCCTGCCCCTCTGGGCAGCCGTTAACATGGCCAGGCCAGGCCGAGCAGATGGTTGCAGCGATGAGGAGGCGAGCTGCACAGGAGTGCTGGCCAGAGGCTGAGCTCTATTTCCTGGCCCCACATGTGATGTTGGTCAGGGAGGTGAAGGGTTAACGCCCCTAACCCAGGGCAGGGCCAACAGTGCCAGTGGCCTCAGACAAGCACAGGTTGGGGATCCCAGTGTGCAGGATGGCTGCCAGGGGGCATGCTGCCATTTGCCTTGGCAAGTGCCCCTCAGAGCCTCATAGAGCCCTTTTTGAGAGTGCTGGAGCAGCATGCCCAAAACACCCCTCCCAGTCAGCTGGGAAAGGGTTAAGTGGGTGCTGCTGACTCATTGAGGCAGGTGGCTCCTTACCCCACCTGGACATGTGGGAGGGGAGAGAGGACCCAGGGTGTGGGCTGAGCAAGCCTGAGGGAGGAGCCCTGGGAGCAGCCCAGCCTGGGGGAAGGTCTGAGTGTGACACCCTTATTCACCACTAACATGTAATCAGGATATGTTTTGCACAAAGTGTGCCTTGTGAGGTATCATTCTAAAAGTCTTGATCTGCTAGACATTAATATCTCATTGGATTGTATGTTGCTATCATCATTATGTGAAGTTACGAAGTTTGGCTATGTCTGTGTTACTGAAACATTTTGTGAGGTTGAAAACACCCACAAGCAGCCTTTCAGGTACAACAGTAAAAAGGCCAAACAATGTTAATGGCTCATGGAGGAAATGCACACATGCACCAGGATTACCCGAGGAACTGTGTACAATAGAAACCTCTCAAAGATAGCACTGCACAGTGGGAACTGTTTGACCCAGGTCACAGCAAAAGAGCTTTCCAGCAAGTGGGAATAAGATATAAAAGGGGGAAAATTATATCATGATAGTACCTCACTCTCCCTACAACACCTCACCTGGAAACACCTGAGGAACAAAGACTGAACGGGGGGAAGTGATGGTCCCAGTCTAGAGGGATTTCTAGCCTGTGTATGAAAACCTGGGAAACCCAAGCTGCAAAGCAAAGGCAGCTTGTGCCTTAAGAATCTGCCAGCCTGTTTATCACTCAGGATATGAATTAGCAAATTCTCACCCTACCTATCTAGTGTGTTAAGATCAGTTTGCATTTTTGTTTATTTACTAGGTAATTGGCTTTGATCTGTTTGCTATAGAATCATAGAAGATTAGGTTTGGAAGAGACCTCAGGAGGTCATCTAGTCCAACCCCCTGCTCAAAGCAGGACCAACACCAGCTAAATCATCCCAGCCAGGGCTTTGTCAATCCGGGCCTTAAAAACCTTGAAGGAGGTTTATCACTTATAATCTCTTCAAATCTATCTTTTTGTAGTTAATAAACTTATTTTATGTTTTAATCCAAACTAGTGTGCGTTTGACTAAGGTGCCTGGGAAAAGTCTCATCTTGGTTACCACAAGTGTGCACAGTCCTTTTCACATTGAGGGAGAGACGGACCGGGTGTTAAACCCATATACTGTCCAGATTTGACCAGGGCAGGACGGTCCTGCTCTGGGGTCCTAGGCTGGGAGGCAGGTGGTTAAAGAGCCTGCGTGTAACTGCAGCTGGGTGTGTCCCTACTTGTGTGAATGCTGGTGAAAGTGCAGGCTGGGGGGCTTTGCAGCTTGTCACAGCAGCACAGTGTGAGAGGGAGCCCAGGCTGGTGGGTCAGAGGGCTCAGGGGTAGCCCAGTTCTAGATGGCACTCCGGGGGGAACCCGTCACACTGCGGTGGAGTTTATTTCCCTGTACTGTTCTTTTCTATGTTGTTAAACCCAGGCCCCAGGGAGCAGCTGCCTCTCCAAAGGGTCCTCCAGTGCTGATGTTCCCATCCCCTTGTTCCTGAAATCAGTGCTGAACAACCCCTGGCTGCTCTCCGGCAATTCCATAACGGACGTTCTTTGTCTGACAAGAACGGCCTGAGTAGGAGAAGGACACATTTCAACCTTGGGCAGGGGGTAGTATAGGCAGGGGAAGGCTGTGCTTCCCCAAACAGCCTGGCATGGCCCCGCTCAACTCCACCCCCAGACCCTTTTTCCTGCTTCCAGTTCCCTTCCCACTCTTCTGTGGCTGAGAGGCTGGGGCAGATGTCTGGGGCCGGTGTGCACAAGGGCTGGGGTTGGGGCCACGCCACGCCACGCCACCCGTCTGTCTGTCTGGCACTGGGGGTGGTCGGGCTGTGCTGCCCGCCCAGCACTGGGGCTGGGGGCCAGCGGCTGTGCGGGTGTGTGTGCTCCGGGCTCCAGCAGGGGCGGGGGGCGAGGTCTCGGGCAGAGGAGGAGGGATGAGGGGCTGGCTAGCCTCCCCCACCAGCACGTTCACCTACCGCCTGTTGGCACTCAACACCACACCATGTGCTGTCGGAACCGCCCCAGGGATCCCCCCAGCTGAAGGTGACGGAGAGAGCGGGAGAGACGCTAGCAGAGGGAGAGGAAAGGGCTGGGTGCAGGCTCGGACAGGGTGAGAGACAAATAAGCATTTGAGGGTGAATGAAAACAGAAGAGCAACAGAGAAGCTACTTGCCCATTTCACTGCCCCTTGCGGGGGAACGTCCCTCCAGCCCGTGCTGCACCTGGGGGCTCGCTATGCGTGACCTGTCATTGCCAGGCCCTGCCCCACTCCGCGCCGGGCACCCTGGCTGCTACAGCCTTCCAACGGGCAGCCAGGAGAGGTGCCCCCGCCGACACCGTCAGGGGCCTGGGGCTCTCCCGTCAGCGCAGGTACAATGGCAGGAATTCGCTCCGGAGGCCTTGCTCGCTGCTTCAGATGCTTCGGATGCCTCAGTGCAGAGGCTGTTTACATTTTCACAGCTTATCAGTGCCCTGCCCCTGCAAGCCATGGACGCACCTGGCGGGGCTGCTCCCTGCTGCACCACAGGGGCCTGGCCGTGTGCCTGCAGCCTGGCCCCGTGCGGCTTGTCTCACCCCTGCCTGTGGCTGCGTGACCCAGGGGCTTCACCCACAGCCTGTGCCAGCCTGGTGGGCCAGGATCAGTGCGGCAGGGGAGAAGTACAAAGGAGAGCCAGCCGGCCATGGTTTGGGTGTCTCTGCCTCTGCTTGGGAGGGCCAGGCCCCCTGGACAGGACAATGCCCAAGGCTTCCCCAAAGCCCCCAGAGTTTTTCTTTCACACACTGCTCCTCCCACTGGCAGTGCCACTTTCTCGCACTGGTCCAGGGCCAGGGAAGGGGGTTACAGTGCAGAAGAGTCCAATGGGGTGGTGCTGGGAGGCCCTGGAACTGGCAAGAGTTGTCTTCTAACTTCCCGACGTCCTGTCCCGATCCTGACCGGCACTAGGCAGCCCAAGGGTCGTAGCTGCTTTTCACACCCTGCAGGCTCCGAGGTGGTGCCGTGGCCAGGTGGAAGGAGGGGCCCCAGGGGCCCTTGCCCCAGACAGCAGCCGGCAGCATGCGAACCCGCGGATGCAAATGGTGCTGTCCTCAGGCCTAGGCTGCCAGTCGTGGAGCGTGGTTGGGAGTGGCTGTCCCAGCCTGGGCTGAGCCCCATGTGGCTTCAGGCCCTGCCTTCTCTAGCTGAGGGTGCACGCGGGAGCGAGTGCTGCTCCGAGCACCCCACCTTGCTGAGCCCCCTCTGCCAGAGGCTGGGGAGCAATCCCATGGGTGTGCCTGAGCTCAGGGCGGGGGCAGGAGTTACAGCATCACAACACCCTGTGACGAAGTGGGACTGTTCTTAATGTTTCCTCTGAATAGTGGGGGGGTGCCTCAGTTTCCCCTAGGCAGTTCTTAAGTATCTAGGTGGTGGGGTAAGGGTGTATGATCATTGCAGTGCCCTAGAGGGCAGGTGTGTGCAGGGGTCTGGACACCCTGTTTCCTGGCAACTGATGGCCTGGGCCCTTCCCCCCCTGCAAGGTGAGAGCTGAAGGGTTGGAGAACAAAGGAATCAGGTGACCTCCTGGCCCGGGAAAGGAACAAAGCCCAGAGGAGGAGGGGCTGGAGGGAGTTTCAGTTTGGGGCTGGCTGGGACATGGAGTGAGGTGCAGACATGGTTGTCTGGCTCACTACCCCCCAGAATGGACCCAGCTGAGGGGTCCCGTTCTCTGCACCTGCAAGCTCTGTTTTAGACCATGTTCCTGTCGTCTAATAAACCTTCTGTTTTACTGGCTGGCTGAGAGTCACGTCTGACTGCGAAGTTGGGGTGCAGGACCCTCTGGCTTCCCCAGGAGCCCCGCCTGAGCAGACTCGCTGGGGGAAAGCGCACGGAGGGGCAGAGGATGCTGAATGCTCCGAGGTCAGACCCAGGAAGGTGGAAGCTGTGTGAGCTGCGTGTCCTGAAGACAGGCTGCTCACAGAAAGGCGACTACCCCAGAGTCCTGACTGACTTCATGGGGAGCAGTTCCAGAGCATCGCCCAGGGACTCCGTGACACACCCCCTTTGTGCTAGGCTCAGCCTGTGTCTGGGACATCCCCCCGGTGCCCACGCAGCCCCAGCACGACCTGCCTTCGCACAGACACTGGCTGCGCTCCGTACTGATCGGCACCTGGAAAGGTGGGTTGGCAGGGCTGTGCGTGTCAGATCCTGGCGAAGCTCCAGCCAGGCTCGCCAGGGCCCTGCAGGATTCCCCCTTGCTGGGCACTGTGTGGTGGGGGACCCCAGCCACTGGCTGGGCTATGGTTGTCCTGGTGCAGTTAGGAGCCCTGGGCAGGGCGGGGGACTGACAACACAGATTGCAGGTGCCAGCTTGGTTCAGCGGGACATCCCCACGGGAAAGCCCAGAGAAGAAGGGGGAGGCCTGCGTGCTGCAGAGCCAGGCAGCCATGGCTAGAGCTGGGGAGCCGGAGCTGGCTGGCCCCGGGGATCTGCAGTGGGGTGGCACTGAAGACAGCAAGGCATGTGTGACAATCAGGGCTGTGTGTTTTCCTGCAGAGTGGGGTCAGGGGGCCGGGGACCTGCCGGGCTGCCCTCGTGGGGCCCTCACTGGGGCTCATCACCATGATATAAGTGGAACCAGGGCGCTGAGCGGCTGCCGGAAGAGGGAGGGGCCCTTTCTCCATTGAAGCCCAGCCTGAGGCAGCTGGGAGAGCAATGGCAGCTCCCAGCACCGGGGGAAGGCAGCTTGCTCTGCTGAGGCCCGCGTAACCCTGGGAACCAAGAAATCCCGGCCTGCTGCAGCTGTGCACACGCCCCTCTTCGGCCCCCTGCCACCTGCCTAGCCTGAGCCGGGGCGTGCGACGCACGTTGGCTCTTCGCGTGTGTTCCACGCTGGGGTCTTGCGGGGCTCAGCAGTGTCCTGGCAGCCCCACGGACCCAGCTGCCCTGCACAGCCCAGCAGCGAGCCGGGCTCTGTGATTCGCAGGGCGTCGGCGCATTGCTACGTGCAGGGCAGCCTGCTGGAGCCCCGCTAACACGTGTGCTGTGGGGCGCTCAGAGGAGGCACCGAGCGTGTTCGGAGAAGCCTGGACAGAAGGCACCTGCTCTGCGCAACCAAGCCTTGGTACAGGACACCCGCTGTGGTCCTGGGAGGCTTGCCCAGCACTGCGCAGCACCCTCAGAAAGCAGGGCCAGGACACCAGCCCCCACCGGCACCCGCTGCCTGGGACTCACCCGCTGCCTGCCCAGACCACCGGGCACATGCCTGCTGACGCTGATCAGCTGTATTGCAAAACAGCTGTTCAGTGGCCGTATGCCCGTTCCGCTAACAGCCCCTCCTGGGGGCGCCGGGCGGCCCCGCACGCGTCCCCTTCCGCCAACAGCCCCTCCTCGGGGCGCCGGGCCGCCCCGCACGCGTCCCCTTCCGCCAACAGCCCCTCCTGGGGGCGCCGGGCCGCCCCGCACGCGTCCCCTTCCGCCAACAGCCCCTCCTGGGGACGCCGGGCCGCCCCGCACGCGTCCCCTTCCGCCAACAGCCCCTCCTGGGGGCGCCGGGCCGCCCCGCACGCGTCCCCTTCCGCCAACAGCCCCTCCTGGGGGCGCCGGGCGGCCCCGCACGCGTCCCCTTCCGCTAACAGCCCCTCCTCGGGGCGCCGGGCCGCCCCGCACGCGTCCCCTTCCGCCAACAGCCCCTCCTGGGGGCGCCGGGCCGCCCCGCACGCGTCCCCTTCCGCCAACAGCCCCTCCTGGGGGCGCCGGGCCGCCCCGCACGCGTCCCCTTCCGCCAACAGCCCCTCCTGGGGGCGCCGGGCCGCCCCGCACGCGTCCCCTTCCGCCAACAGCCCCTCCTGGGGGCGCCGGGCCGCCCCGCACGCGTCCCCTTCCGCCAACAGCCCCTCCTGGGGGCGCCGGGCCGCCCCGCACGCGTCCCCTTCCGCCAACAGCCCCTCCTGGGGGCGCCGGGCCGCCCCGCACGCGTCCCCTTCCGCCAACAGCCCCTCCTGGGGGCGCCGGGCCGCCCCGCACGCGTCCCCTTCCGCCAACAGCCCCTCCTGGGGGCGCCGGGCCGCCCCGCACGCGTCCCCTTCCGCTAACAGCCCCTCCTGGGGGCGCCGGGCCGCCCCGCACGCGTCCCCTTCCGCTAACAGCCCCTCCTGGGGGCGCCGGGCCGCCCCGCACGCGTCCCGTTCCTCTAACAGCCCCTCCTGGGGGCGCCGGGCCGCCCCGCACGCGTCCCCTTCCGCCAACAGCCCCTCCTGGGGGCGCCGGGCCGCCCCGCACGCGTCCCCTTCCGCCAACAGCCCCTCCTGGGGGCGCCGGGCCGCCCCGCACGCGTCCCCTTCCGCCAACAGCCCCTCCTGGGGGCGCCGGGCCGCCCCGCACGCGTCCCCTTCCGCTAACAGCCCCTCCTGGGGGCGCCGGGCCGCCCCGCACGCGTCCCCTTCCGCTAACAGCCCCTCCTGGGGGCGCCGGGCCGCCCCGCACGCGTCCCCTTCCGCCAACAGCCCCTCCTGGGGGCGCCGGGCCGCCCCGCACGCGTCCCCTTCCGCCAACAGCCCCTCCTGGGGGCGCCGGGCCGCCCCGCACGCGTCCCCTTCCGCCAACAGCCCCTCCTGGGGGCGCCGGGCCGCCCCGCACGCGTCCCCTTCCGCCAACAGCCCCTCCTGGGGGCGCCGGGCCGCCCCGCACGCGTCCCGTTCCGCTAACAGCCCCACCCGAGGGTGCCACGCTGCCGAGCTGCTCCCTACGGGTCCCATTCTGCTAACAGCCCCGCCTGGGGGCTGCTCCCAACGGGTCCCCTCCAGCACCACAGCCCCAGGAGTGATGGGCTACACATGGGCACTGAGGCAGCCACGTGGCTCATGCCCCACATGGCTGCTGTACCCCTTGGCTTGGAGCGTCCAGAGCGGGGTGTGAGACGAGAGGCCGGAAGGGACAGGACTGGGAGTCAGGAGCATGCGTGAAACTGGGCAGTAACAATCATTCTCGTCAGTGCCTGGCCCCATTGTGCTGGTGCCGGGGTGGGGCGGGGCAGGCTCTGCCCGAGGGAGCTCACAATCAAAACAGAGGCCGCGTACAACACGCTGGTGAATGCACCAGGAGGGAGCAGCAAGGCAGCCGTGACAGGGCCCTGTGATTACCCCGATTACCCCGAGCACAGCGAGGTGGTTCCCAGCTGTCCCCACCTTCCAGCCCCCGCCCTTGGGGGTCTCCTGCCCTACACCTCATGGCATCATTTACAGCCGTGCAAAGTGAGGGCAAGACCAGGGGGCAGGGGCAGCTCAGCCCGGGTGTGGGTGAGAGCCCCTGGGGGCAGGCGGGACAGGCACGGTGGCCTGCCCTGGGTCAAGGCACGAAGCCCTGGCCACGCTCAGACAGCCCAGGGAAGGGCTATAGAAATGCCTGTGACTCCACGAGCGAGGCCGTATCCGCCCCAGGCTGGGGCACTGAGCGCTGCGATGGTGCCCCAGTGCCGACCTGGGAGCGTGGCTCTGGGCACCCTGTGCCAGCCATGCCGTGTGCTGCCAGGGCAGCGCGACCGTGACGCTTCAGAGCTCCAGCGAGGCCCAGCCCTGTTTGTTTCAGGCTGGCAGAGGCTTGCAGCAGATCCATCCATGCGCCCTGGCTTGGAGGTCGTGCGTGAAGGGGATTCACTGAAGCGCCTGGGGTGCTGGCAGGGGTCTGCAGTGCAAACAGCAATAGGTGACTGTCACGGAGTCCCTGGGCGATGCTCTGGAACTGCTCCCCATGAAGCCAGTCAGGACTCTGGGGCAGTCGCCTTTCTGTGAGCAGCCTGTCTTCAGGACACACAGCTCACACAGCTTCCACCTTCCTGGGTCTGACCTCGGAGCATTCAGCATCCTCTGCCCCTCCATGCGCTTCCCACAGCGAGTCCGCCCAGGCGGGGTCCTGGGGGGGCAGAGGGTCCTGCCCCCCAACTCCGCAGTCAGACGTGACTCTCAGCCAGCCAGTAAAACAGAAGGTTTATTAGACGACAGGAACATGGTCTAAAACAGAGCTTGCAGGTGCAGAGAACGGGACCCCTCAGCTGGGTCCATTTTGGGGGGCAGTGAGCCAGACAACCGCGTCTGCACTTCACTCCATGTCCCAGCCAGCCCCAAACTGAAACCCCCTCCAGCCCCTCCTCCTCTGGGCTTTGTTCCTTTCCCGGGCCAGGTGGTCACCTGATTCCTTTGTTCTCCAACCCTTCAGCTCTCACCTTGCAGGGGGGAAGGGCCCAGGCCATCAGTTGCCAGGAAACAGGGTGTTGGACATTCTCTGTGTCCAGACTCCTGCACACACCTGCCCTCTAGGGCTCTGCAATGATCATACACCCTTACTCCACCCCCTAGATACTTAAGAACTGCCTAGGGGAAACTGAGGCACCACCCCACTATTCAGAGGAAACATTAAGAACAGTCCCACTTCGTCACAGTGACCGTGCCCAGATGGCTAATGCAGGGCAGGTCTGTCGCTGAGTCGCGTGGAGTCGAGCCCCTGGCGCAGCAGGGCAGGGCAGGAATTGCTTTCTAGTGATGCTATTCCCCGCATTCTCCATGGGGCCAGGCGGGCTCATTAAACCTTCCCGGCCCTGGACTGGGCTGCTCACAGTGCTGGGCCCCTTTATTCTGTGATTTACTGTGCGCTGGGCTCTTCGCCGGACACTGCAGGCCCTCCCTGGAAAGAGAAAGGAATTGTTAGAAAAACAGAGGAGGGGCTGGCCTGCCACAGTCAGAGGAGACGGGAGAGGACTGAAGACGGAGAGCAGCAGACAGAGATGCCTGCTGGTTCTCTGAGCAGGAGAGCTAACGCCAGAGGGGCTGAGAGGGCAGGAGGCAGGGGCGAGGTGTAGTGCCAGGCGCTGGAGCCATACCTGGGAGATGAGCGAGGTGAGAAATGCTTGGTGTGTGACTGGCTGTTGGGACTTGAAGACAGACTGTACTGTTTGTAGTGTGCCGGGGAAGTCTGGACGATGGTTGTGCTGTATGTAGATGGGGTTTTCTTTTGTAATATTAACCCCATGCGGGCTCTACATACTTGGAAAACCTTTGTGGACTATTTCTGGACCATGGGAAGGGAAACTGAGGCAGGCACACCTGTTGTGCTTTGACCTGTCAGAGGAGGGAACCCCAGGAGGGGCTGCCTTACGATCCCGTCCATCCATGAGTTGACTGACCAGCAGTCTGGAGGGGACAGATGGGGCCCAGGTTGGGCTAGGAGAAAGGAGGCCTCCAGTTCTGAGTTCCTTGGATTCCCAGTAATGTTTCGGAGCAGGACAGAGGCGTGAGTAGAGGGCGGAGGGGTGTGGAGGTGGGCAGATAGAGAAACATCCCATTTCTGCTAGGTTATTACAGCAGAGCAAGACTCAGAGAACTCCCCCCAGCCCCAGACCTGCCAGCACTGTCTAGTGCAGCCTCTTGGGCTCTCTCTAGGGCCAGTGATCCTCAGTTCTTCCGTTTGCTATGGGAGTGGGGGTGATACGCAGCTCCTCCGTCCCTCCTGTTCACATCTGCCTGGGGCTGTGCCAGGGGCCTGTCAGGGATTCCATGGTGAGGCGGTTACAGAGCCTGGACAGGTCACACTCCATAACTGGTTGTTGAAATCCAAGTACAAAACTCACCCCTGGTTTGGGGTTTGTGCCCTGGTTCCTACCAGTGCCCTGAGGTTGGTACCCACACTCTAGAGCCTCTGCAGGCAGCATTACAAAGGGGTCCTAGGAACGTAGGCATCTCAGACTGGACCAGACCCAGTGTCCATCTAGCCCAGTGGCCAGTGCCAGATGCTGCAGAGGAAGGTGGTAAAACCCACCCAGAAGCAGATGTGGGGTAATCTGTCCTCTTGTTAAGTCCCATTCTGAGCCCTTTAGTCTGTGATTGGCTTAAATCATTTGTCCAACATTTGTTAATAGTGATAACTCTGGATATTCTGTTAGCCAGACATGTGTCCAGTCCCTTTTGGAACCTTGCTACGTTTTTGGCTTCTACAGCATCCTATGGCAATGAGTTCCACAGTCCAAGTACACGTTTGGTGTGGAAGTATTTCATAGAATCATAGAATATCAGGGTTGGAAGGGACCTCAGGAGGTCATCTAGTCCCACCCCCTGCTCAAAGCAGGACCAACCCCAACTAAATCATCCCAGCCAGGGCTTTGTCAAGCCTGACCTTAAAAACCTCAAAGGAAGGAGATTCCACCACCTCCCTAGGTAACGCATTCCAGTGTTTCACCACCCTCCTAGTGAAATAGTTTTTCCTAATATCCAACCTAAACCTGCCCCACTGCAACTTGAGACCATTGCTTCTCATTCTGTAATCAGCTACCACTGAGAACAGTCTAGATCCATCCTCTTTGGAACCCCCTTTCAGATAGTTGAAAGCAACTATCAAATCCCCCCTCATTCTTCTCTTCCACAGACTAAACAATCCCAGTTCCCTCAGCCTCTCCTCATAAGTCATGTGTTCCAGACCCCTAATCATTTTTGTTGCCCTTCGCTGGACTCTCTCCAATTTTTCCACATCCTTCTTGTAATGTGGGGCCCAAAACTGGACACAGTACTCCAGATGAGACCTCACCAATGTCAAATAGAGGGGAACCATCACGTCCCTCAATCTGCTGGCAATGCCCCTACTTATACATCCCAAAATGCAATTGGCCTTCTTGGCAACAAGGGCACACTGTTGACTCATATCCAGCTTCTCGTCCACTGTAACCCCTAGGTCCTTTTCTGCAGAACTGCTGCCGAGCCATTCAGTCCCTAGTCTGTAGCGGTGCATGGGACTCTTCCGTCCTAAATGCAGGACTCTTCACTTGTCCTTGTTGAACCTCATCAGATTTCTTTTGGCCCAATCCTCTAATTTGTCTAGGGCCCTCTGTATCCTATCCCTACCCTCCAGCATATCTACCTCTCCTCCCAGTTTAGTGTCATCTGCAAACTTGCTGAGTGCAAACTTGATGGTGCAATCCACACCATCCTCCAGATCATTTATGAAGATATTGAACAAAACTGGCCTGAGGACCAACCCTTGGGGCACTCCACTTGATACCGGCTGCCAACTAGACAAGGAGCCATTGATCACTACCTGTTGAGCCCGATGATGTAGCCAGCTTTCTATCCACCTTATAGTCCATTCATCCAGCCCATACTTCTTTAACTTGCTGGCAAGAATATGGGGGGAGACCGTGTCAAAAGCTTTGCTAAAGTCAAGGGACAACACGTCCACTGCTTTCCCTTCATCCACAGAACCAGTTGTCTCGTCATAGAAGGCAAGTAGATTAGTCAGGCATGACTTGCCGTTGGTGAATCCATGCTGACTGTTGCTGATCACTTTCCTCTCCTCTAAGTGCTTCAGAATTGATTCCTTGAGGACCTGCTCCATGATTTTTCCAGGGACTGAGGTGAGGCTGACTGGCCTGTAGTTCCCAGGATCCTCCTTCTTCCCTTTTGAAGATGGGCACTACATTCACCTTTATCCAGTTGTCCGGGACTTCCCCATGAGTTTTCAAAGATAATGGCCAATGGCTCTGCAGTCACATCCACCGACTCCTTTAGCACTCTCGGATGCAATGCATCTGGCCCTATGGACTTGTACTCGTCCAGCTTTTCTAAATAGTCCCGAACCACTTCTTTCTCCACAGAGGGCTGGTCACCTCCTCCCCATGCTGTGCTGCCCAGTGCAGCAGTCTGGGAGCTGACCTTGTTCTTGAAGACAGAGGCAAAAAAAGCATTGAGTACATTAGCTTTTTCAACATCCTCTGTCACTAGGTTGCCTCCCTCATTCAGTAAGGGGCCCACGCTTTCCTTGACTTTCTTCTTCTTGCTAACATACCTGAAGTAACCCTTCTTGTTACTCTTAACACCTCTTGCCAGCTGCAACTCCAAGTGTGATTTGGCCTTCCTGATTTCACTCCTGCATGCCTGAGTAATATTTTTATACTCTTCCCTGGTCATTTGTCCAATCTTCCACTTCTTGTAAGCTTCTTTTTTGTATTTAAGATCAGCAAGGATTTCACTGTTAAGCCAAGCTGGTCGCCTGCCATATTTACTATTCTTTCTACACATTGGGATGGTTTGTCCCTGTAACCTCAATAAGGATTCTTTAAAATACAGCCAGCTCTCCTGGACTCCTTTCCCACTCATGTTATTCTCACAGGGGATCCTGCCCATCAGTTCCCTGAGGGAGTCAAAGTCTGCTTTTCTGAAGTCCAGGGTCTGTATTCTGCTGCTCTCCTTTCTTCCTTGTGTCAGGATCCTGAACTCGACCATCTCGTGGTCACTGCCTCCCAGGTTCCCATCCACTTTTGCTTCCCCCACTAATTCTTCCCGGTTTGTGAGCAGCAGGTCAAGAAGAGCTCTGCCCCTAGTTGGTTCCTCCAGCACTTGCGCCAGGAAATTGTCCCCTATACGTTCCAAAAACTTCCTGGATTGTCTGTGCCCCGCTGTATTGCTCTCCCAGCAGATATCGGGGTGATTGAAGTCTCCCATGAGAACCAGGGCCTGCGATCTAGTAACTTCTGTTAGTTGTTGGAAGAAAGCCTCGTCCACCTCATCCCCCTGGTCCGGTGGTCTATAGCAGACTCCCACCATGACATCACCCTTGTTGCTCACACTTCTAAACTTAATCCAGAGACTCTCAGGTTTTTCTTCAGTTTCATACTTGAGCTCTGAGCAGTCATACTGCTCCCTTACATACAGTGCTACTCCCCCACCTTTTCTGCCCTGCCTGTCCTTCCTGAACAGTTTATATGCATCCATGACAGTGCTCCAGTCATGTGAGTTATCCCACCAAGTCTCTGTTATTCCAATCACGTCATAATTCCTTGACTGTGCCAGGACTTCCAGTTCTCCCTGCTTGTTTCCCAGGCTTCTTGCATTTGTGTATAGGCACTTGAGATAACTTGCTGTTTGTCCTGCTTTCTTAGTATGAGGCAGGAGCCCTCCCCTTTCGCGTTCTCCTGCTTGTGCTTCCTCCCGGTATCCCACGTCCCCACTTACCTCAGGGCTTTGGTCTCCTTCCCACAGTGAACCTAGTTTAAAGCCCTCCTCACTAGGTTAGCCAGCCTGCTTGCGAAGATGCTCTTCCCTCTCTTCGTTAGGTGAAGCCCGTCTCTGCCTAGCACTCCTCCTTCTTGGAACACCATCCCATGGTCAAAGAATCCAAAGCCGCCTCTCCGACACCACCTGCATAGACATTTGTTGACTTCCACGATTCGACGGTCCCTACCCAGGCCTTTTCCTTCCACGGGGAGAATGGACGAGAAGACCACTTGTGCCTCAAACTCCTTTATCCTTCTTCCCAGAGTCATGTAGTCTGCACTCAAGGTCATTCTTGGCAGTATCATTGGTGCCCACGTGGAGAAGCAGGAAGGGGCAGCGATCCGAGGGCTTGATGAGTCTCGGCAGGCTCTCCGTCACATCGTGAATCCTAGCTCCTGGCAAGCAGCAGCAGAGTTCTCGGTTGATGGATCAGTTCTGAATTTGCCATCTTTTCATTTAACTGACTGTTTATCCTTGTACTATGGGACACCATGCACTGGTGTGCCTAGTCTCCCTTCTCTAGACCAGTCAGGATTTTACAGATGTTTATCTTGTCCCCTCTTATTCATCTCCAATCCCAGTCATTTCAATATCTCTTCCTAAGAGAATTTCCCAGCCCTGGGATCATTCTTGGTACTCTGTGCTGAGTCCCCCGAGTTCTGCGTCATCCTCTGGGAGGTGCGGAGAGCAGTGCTGCACCCGCATCCGACAAGCTGGGTGAACGTTCTCTGTTATTCCCCGTCCCGTTCCTGAGGCCATCTAATGTCACGTTTGCCTAGTAGGACCTTGAGGACCCTGCTGTTCACCTTCATCCAGGATGAGAAGCGACTATTGACTCCAACTTTTTGTTTTCTGCCTTTTGTGGCAGTTCCTGAGTCATGATAACACTTTCCCGCTCATCCCCTTGGTGACTTAGCTCCTTAGTAACCTGTCGAGCAGGAACTTACCAAAAGGCCTTATGGAAAGCTAAATAAACTATGTCAGCTGGTTTTTCTTTATCTGCCCATTTATGGACATGTGTGAAGAATTTTAATAGATCAGTGAGACAAGATTTTTTTGGCAGAATACATGTTAGTTAGAGCCTGGCATATTCTGATCTTCCAGATGTTTATTATTCTATTTTTAATCATTGTTTCAACCCCCAGTTTCCCAGGCAGAGGTGTAAGGCTGACTGGTCTCCATTTCCACAGATTATCCCAAAGCCTCTTTAAAATACAAGTACAACATTTGCTATCCTCCATCTCAGGTAGAGGAGCTCTTTTTACTGAGAGTTTGCACATGTTTTATACCTGCTCTGGCACTTCATCCTTGAGTCCTTTCAGAACCATCCAGGGCTGGTCGACCCAGCAGTGCTAATGCTCCCTGGTACGTGAGTTCCTCCAGCCCTGTGCACTGCAAAGACCTTCCCATCAGATGTTATGGCAGAGGCTGAGGAAGGCAAGGAATCGAGATCTTACTGGAGCTGGCGAAGCCGGAGTGGGAGGAGGATGGGCGGATTGGTTCCTCAGGTTCATCTCTTACACAGAGAGGTGATCGTTGACTGTAGATATAGGAACTTGTTGGCCTAAAACAAAACTTCTCTTGCTGTTAAGAATGCTAATTGTAAAGGGGCATACAAGGTCAGACTCTCGGGTGAGGATAGATACAGGGGGCCACAGGCGCTGACTTACTCAGATCCCGGGGGGTGCTCGACCTCTGTTCCACCCCAGACCCTGCCCACACTCCGCCCCTTCCTCCAAGCCCCACCCCACCCCACCCCGCCTCTTCCTGCCCTGCTCCTCCCCCCAGTGCCTCCTACATGCTGCTGAACAGCTGATTACGGCAGGCAGGCGGGAGGTGCTGGGAGGAAGCGGGACGAGCTGATTGGTGGGGCTGCTGGCGGGTGGGACACGCTGCGGGGGGAGGTGCTGATCTGCGGGGCTGCCTGTGGGAACTTCTTTTTCTTCTTCAGTACATAGCCAGACAATCGGCCATAGTGATCGTTCGCCATTTGGTCCGTTCCTGCGCAACCGCAAAGGCTTGACGGCCTGAGAGTCCCACTTCGGAACAGACTTGATGAACCCATGTCATAGGGAGTCTGCCTCTGGGCCACCTCCACCCTCGGTTGGTGGAATTTTATCCTGGATGTTACAAGCGACCCGGAGAACGGCGTTCACCGGAACGTCTTGTGGCATCCTTGCGACGTGTCCAAAAAGTGCAAGGTGCCGCCTGTGGACAGTGGCCCCAACAATCTGTAGACCTGAGCAATCATAAACATCTGCATTACACATGAAGTCATTCCACTTTATGCCCATTATATGATGTTGACATTTTGTGTGGAAAGCCTCCAGCTTTATCTGAGCGGCGTAGTGTCCATGTTTCGCAGCCGTACAACAGCATGGGAAGGATACAGCTCGAATAAATCCTGAACTTGGTTGCCATACTAAGATGATGTTGATTCTGTATCCATTGTAAACGGCCCATGGCAGATGTTGCGATGCCAAGCCGATGGAGAACCTCCATGTGAGAGCTGGAGGAGCTGGTACGTATAGAACCCAGATCGCAAAAGCTGGAAACTGATTTGACAGTTAGGTCAAGTGAGATTGGAGTCGTGGGTGGACCTGGTCCTGGATTTTGCAGTTTTGCCTTTGACCATGAAACATGGAGACCGGTCTGAGCTGACTCCTCCGTATGCTGGAGAGCCACACGAAACCACTATTTTTTTTCTGTGGGTGCTTCAGCCTCGGAGCACCCACGGAGTCAACGCCTACGCAGGGGCCCAGTAATCTGTCTATCTGCCCAGGCACTGGCTGGGAGACTTTGCTGTGGGCCTCCAGAAATTGCTCTTTATTTTATTTGCACTGAATATTGTGTGTGCATCAGTCCCGCCCATGCATGTGGCTGTGGGGCCAATTCATCAGGCCGACCACAGACGTTTCCGGACCTTGTAAAATGAAAACCTGCTCTGTGGTGCTGAAGGAGACCCTGCCAGCCTCGAGGATGAAGAGGAAGCCTGGATTTTCTGTCATTGCCTCATTGCTGCTTCTCCCAGGGTGCAGTTACTCGGGGAGCTGCAGCCCGGGGTGGGCAGGGCACTGGCTGGGTTTGGATCAGGCTCCGTTTTGTGCTGGAGGTAGAGATGTTGCTCCCTGGGGAGACATGGGCAGAATGCCCTGGGATTAGGGATGACAACAGACCCCTCCAGCTCCTCCCGCGCCGGGCTGGAGCGCAGGAATGAATTCACGGAGTTGACCGGGTGCTGGTGCTGACACCCCTTCCCGGGCATCTCCAGAAACCCTCCTGTAAAGTTTCGGACCTGGTGAGTGCGCTCAATCCTGGCTCTGAGTAAGATGGGGCTCTAACGCGGAGTTCCTGGTTCCAGTGCACACAGGCCCAACCCCATTTAACTCTCAGCCACCCCACACCTCCCCGGGCTGTTCCTCGAGCACAGCCCCAGCTCCCTGGCTCGCACCTTGCCTTGCTCACTGACAGCTCAGCCTGCCGGGCCAGCACACACTGCTCGGCACGCTCCACTCCCACAGACCTGACTGCTCGCCACACCGGCCCCTGGTGGCAAGGAGCAGGGTAAATGCTTGTCAGCACCAGAGCTCCGGGCCCCGCTGGAAGGACCCTCGCAATTTGAATCGACATCTCAGGATTTGCTTCATTGCAACCCCAGGGATAAACTCCAGCCCCCTTTCCCCCAGGCGAGTCTCGGACTGACTGGTGTGGACAGGGCGGCCTGCCAGCTGCTCCCCACCCCTCTGCTTCGCCGGCTGATCAAAGTGCAGCTGGGTAGATCCTGGCGGGAGTCCTGATGCCATTTAGATCTGCGCTGAGTCTCTCTTACATTCCCCAGCTGCTGGGTGCTGCTGCAGGGCGAGTGTGAGCCTCTCTTTGGTGGGCCTGGGGCTGCTCAGCCGAGCCATCCGAGGGCAGGGGAGAGGACACCGCACCGCTGCAAAAATTAAATTGCCCGGAGCCAGGCCAGGAAACCCCACGTCGCTGAGTGCAGGAGAGAGCCGGACAGCCCCAGCGTGCAGAGCAGGCACTGGGCTTTCCTGCATCATTTATTTATCTGTGCTGGCCAGCAGGCTCCAGGGGATTAGCGCTTCCTGCCCACGCTGCTCCTCTTCATGCTCTTCACAGGAGATTAAAGGCTCAAAAGCATCTTCCAGATCTTTCACAGGTCGTGCATGCGAATGCTTCCATCAAGTCTGCTGTAGCCCAACCTGTCCTGCCAGGAGAAACCTCTCCCAGCTGGGAGCTGCTGCCTGGCAGCACCAGGACCATGGAATACAGCGAGGGAAGAACTGCAGAACCCAGCAGAGGACAAAGACTGGGCCAAAGGACTGACAGACCCTCGTGAGTCTTGAGCAGGGTCTGCAGGGACCTGCGGGCTGCGGAGCAGTGCATGGCTGTCATGACAGACCAGAGAGGACACACTCCTGTGCCTGCTCAGAGCAGCCCGCGGCCCAGCGATTGCCACCTGCCAGGCTGTCTCTGCCACAACCTCCTCTGTTTGAACTGGGTGGGCACAAATCACTCAACACCCATCCCAGGAGCTTCCCACTATTCTGCTGTTCCCCAGCTCTGGGCCTAGTCCCTCCCTCCCTGACTGCCTCCCCGGTGCCTGCCTTTCGGGCCTCAGAGATCGCACCGTCAGCAGCAACAGGGCGCTGCCCTAGGTCCGATCTCCACATGATGGGCCTGTCGCTGCGTGGGGTGCCTGGCCCTGTGTTTGAGCCCAGGATTTGCTCCAATGAGGGTATCTGCCGGGGCTTAAATTCACACATGGTTTTTCCTGGAGCCCTAGGGGTCGGGGCTTCAGCCCTGCGGGGCATGCTGGGGCTCCTGCAGGTTTGCAAATATTTATGGAGCTCCACTCTGGCTGGCTCCAGCTGAATTTACACCCTGGTATCTGCTCACACTGCCCTGAGCGGAGAAGCTGCCTCTAAAGCTTCCCATTTTGCTCTCTTGGGGGAACAGGAGCTGTCCATGGCAGCTTCCCCCTTCCATCTGACATTCCCCAGAAACCCGACAGCTGAGAAATAACCTCCAAGCGCAGAGTCAGTGACTGCTGTTGCCAGAGGTGCGAGGCACATGCCTCTGCTCAGCAGAGCCCCCCCCGCTATGATGCCCGTCACTTGCCATGCAGGGGAAGCCGGAGACCTGTCCTTTGCTAAGCCTGGCAACCCAGGCAAGAAGCGGCGGTCACGCACGGAGCCTCGCTCTGCCAGCTGCACTGGAGCTGATGCTTGGAGCTCGAGGGTTTCTAGTGGAGCTGCCAGAAGCCACAGCCCAGCAGGTGGGTTGTTTTTCCCTCTGCACAGCACAGAAGCCTGCTCTATGCCTGGCCACGCAGCCAAGCTACATGGATGCGCTGCTGCTGAGGGGTGAGCTCAAATCCTGCCTCAAAGGCCAGCACAGACTGGGACAGCCCACGTTGCTTCTTGTTCTGTTAGTGTGAAAGTCATCCCTCTGCCGAGAGCCGTGGCAAGGCCTAGGCACCCTGTCGGTCCCGGGGTCAGTTTCACGCCTTCCCCTTAGCTCTTGTGCACACTGAGGCCGGCCCTGGATGGCAGCCTGTGGTATGATGCACGCCCCTCGTGCAGGTCACTGGAGCTCACACCTGGCTTTGCACTGGGCGATGGGCATCAGTGCATGTTGCAGCGTGGCACTGTTCACCCCCCACCATCTGCACTGGTGAAATTCCCAGCTCGAGGGAGCCCTAGGCACAGACAGACACAGTCAGCCGAGTTATGGCTGTTCGATGTCGGTGTTAGATCAGCGGTCCCAGGACTGCCAACGTTCTGCGGCATGTGTCTTTTGTTCTGTTTAGACAGCGCCAAACACACTGGCTTCCTGGTCCAGGACTGATGCTCCTGGTGCTACCACAGTACAACTCATAATAACTGTACCAGGCAGTGCAGCGACACCCAGTGAGAGACAGTCCCTGCCCCCAAAGCTTACAATGGAGACAGACCAAATGTGGGAGGGGAAACTGAGGCACAGAGCCGGGAAAGTGACAGTTCAAGCTCGGATAGCAGGTCAGCAATGGAGACCGGATTAAAGCCCATGTTTTCTGGGTTCCAGTCTCTGGCCATTGTCCTATCCATTAGACGATGAGGTTTCACCTTAAGCAGGCAGATTCTAGCACCGTCGCCCGCTGCTGCATGCAGGGTTCCTTTGGAGAAGGGCGTGGGACTGGATCTCAGTCCAGCAGAGAGAGGCAATGCTGGTAACTGTTAGTGAGTTACAAAACTGTAATTAATATCAGAAAATTTCCTATCTGCAAATAACTCAGCCCTTATGAAATCCCGATAAAACCATTTGTCACAACTGGTTCTTGCATGCTGCTGGCAGAATGCCCAGACACGTGGGCAGTAATTGATGGCCTAATAGAATTTTAAATTAAGGTTTGTGTTATTAATTTGAGTCCCTCCAAGTCCCTCTTTGCTGGGAATAAATCCAGCGTCTCCTGCCGGTCCCCAGGGAGCTGGGTGACTCCTACTGGGACCTGTTGGCCCTGGAATTCATTCCATGGGATCAAATGTGGCAGACATTTCACCTCCAGGAGGCCAAGCCCAGCGCTTGTCCCACAGCTGCTCTGAGATGGTTACCGCCCAACTCCCCGGGCGGCTCCTTCCCCGGCTTCCCAACACTGCACTTGTGACATCACAGTCGTTTCCGTAGTCACCAGCAGATGCCCTGAGCCCAGGGTTGTGATGTCACTGTGGGATACAGGTGGACAGGGCCAGCCCACAACATTTTGGCACCTGAGGCGGGGAGCTCAAATGATGCCCCCATGTCCCCTTGCTTGGGCCAAAACTTTGAAAGGTTTCAATTCTGCCTTCTTCCTGTTTTACTCCTCTCAGGGTGCTGCTCTGCTACCTACCCCAATAAAGGAGAACAAACAACTTAAAATGCCTTGTTCAAAAATTTTAAGTAACACTTAACTTTCAAACTCCTGAACAGCAAATAGAAAAGGAGGACTTGTGGCACCTTAGAGACTAGCCAATTTATTTGAGCATAAGCTTTCGTGAACTACAGCTCACTTCATCGGATGCATGCAGTGGAAAATACAGTGGGGAGATTTATATACACGGAGAACATGAAACAATGGGTGTTACCATACACACTGTAACGAAAGTGATCAGGAAAGGTGAGCTATTACCAGCAGGAGAGCGGGGGGGGACGGGGGGGACGACGACCTTTTGTAGTGATAATCAAGGTGGGCCATTTCCAGCAGTTAACAAGAACCTCTGAGGAACAGTGTATGTCGGGGGGGAAATAAACATGGGGAAATAGTTTTACTTTGTGTAATGACCCATCCACTCCCAGTCTCTATTCAAGCCTAAGTTAATGGTGTCCAGTTTGCAAATTAATTCCAATTCAGCAGTCTCTCATCGGAGTCTGTTTTTGAAGTTTTTTTGTTGAAGAATTGTGACTTTTAGGTCTGTAATTGAGGGACCAGAGAGATTGAAGTGTTCTCCGACTGGTTTTTGAAAGTTATAATTCTTGACATCTGATTTGTGTCCATTTATTCTTTTACGTAGAGACTGTCCAGTTTGACCAATGTACATGGCAGAGGGGCATTGCTGGCACATGATGGCATAGATCACATTGGTAGATGTGCAGGTGAACGAGCCTCTGATAGTGTGGCTGATGTGATTAGGCCCTATGATGGTGTCCCCTGAATAGATATGTGGACACAGTTGGCAACTGGCTTTATTGCAAGGATAGGTTCCTGGGTTAGTGGTTCTGTTGTGTGGTGTGTGGTTGCTGGTGAGTATTTGCTTCAGGTTGGGGGGCTGTCTGTAGGCAAGGACTGGCCTGTCTCCCAAGATCTGTGAGAGTGATGGGTCGTCCTTCAGGATAGGTTGTAGATCCTTGATGATGCGTTGGAGGGGTTTTAGTTGGGGGCTGAAGGTGACGGCTAGTGGCGTTCTGTTATTTTCTTTGTTGGGCCTGTCCTGTGGTAGGTAACTTCTGGGAACTCTTCTGGCTCTGTCAATCTGTTTCTTCATTTCAGCAGGTGGGTATTGTAGTTGTAAGAACGCTTGATAGAGATCTTGTAGGTGTTTGTCTCTGTCTGAGGGCTTGTAACGTTTCTTGTCTGCATAGTAAACACTGGCATTTTTATCTGTTTGAATAATCAAAGTGGTGCTTTCCGTGCATTCTTGGTTCAAAGATTTGAACTGCTTCCTGAAGGTCCACAGTCTGGACCAGCTCATGCTCTACTGAGATGGTTGCAAGGCCAACCAGCCTCTCCTGTGTCATTGTGGAGCACAGATGTGTTTTTATTAACTTCAGCTTGGAGAAGCTGCTTTCTCCACTGTTACAGGAAGTGTTAGAAGTATGCGCCGAGCAACAAAAGCATTTGGAAAGAGGGTGGTCATCTTATTTGTGCACATATATTCCAGAACAGCCTTTGGAGTTGATCCTGCTGAAATGCATCTTGAAAGGGCTTTCAGTTCATCACCTAAATCACTCACATCAACATCGCGCATGTCATCATGTGTCAACACTGTCTCTAGTGCCCTGCATTGCTGGTGTAGCTCTTCTTCAGGTATAGTGAGGAGTTCTGGAATATCCTACAACATCCCAAATATACTGCTGTGTTCCTTGAGCTGCACGAAACGTTCTTCAATTGACTGTATTGCACAATCTAGCACATGGTTAAAGAATTCAACTTTGAATTGTTGTTTGGCGTCTCTTATGGGATTATCCCATACCTCGTAATCAAAATGTTGTCTTCTTTGGTGACTCTTGTATTCTTGAATGGGTGGGAAAATAGTTTCAGTGTGAAGTTCCTCTGCCAACTTCTGTGCATTCTTCAGAACGTTTTGAAATCCCTCATCTGACTGGTAAGACCATAGGTATGACTTTGGTTTGTCCAGTTGTTCCATTGTTCCAGATGTATCAAGGTCAACACCTTGGAGTCTCTTGCTTACAACATTTATTTCAAACAGTATGTCATGCCACAACACTAAGCCACACAGAAATTTGAAGTTATGTATGTTTCCAGTGATCCCATTTCCCTCTGACACTGTTCTCCCACGAACAGTTCCTGTCATAGCATTATCCTCCATAATGGCCACTATGGCATCATCTATCTTCCCAGTTTGGTGTTTGATAGACTTTATCGCCTCCACTCGACTTTCCCATTGTGTGGCACTCAGTGGTTTCAGTGTCAGGGAGGATGTTCCCAGATGTCACTTTAAAATTTGCCATTGATGAGTTGATGCAGAGAAAAAAACATAGATGCTTTGAATTACATTCAAAAATTCAGCAGCCTCACTAGAAGCTGATGCTGCATCACTGACCACCAAGTTCAATGAATGAGAACTGCATGGGACAAAAAAAGCTCGAGGGTTTAACTCTCGGATCCGTGTCTGCACACCTCTGTTCTTTCCTCTCATGTTGGCACCATCATTGTAGCCCTGACCTCTCCTGTCAGCTATTGCAATTCCCGTCTCTTCCAGCTTTTTAAGAAGCACATTTGTCATACCCGCTCCTGTAGTATCATCAATGTCAATAAATTCTAGGAAATGCTCTGACAGTCACCACTGCTGGGACATTTTCACTAGGTTCTGCTGTTGTTACAAAACGCACCATTAAAGTCATTTGTTCCGTATGGCTGATGTCAGGTGTGCAGCCCAGAATACAGAGTAATATCTTGCTGACTTCAGATCTGCCACAATCTTCTGTTTGACTTTTGTTGCCAGTAACTGTATGATCTCATTTTGAATGATTTTTCCAAGATAGTGGTGTGTGTACATTTCTTGGGTGGTGACTCTTCTTAGGCTATGTCTACACTACAAAATTAGGTCGAATTTATAGAAGTTGGTTTTGTAGAAAGCGTTTTTATACAGTCGATTGTGTGTGTCACAAATGCGCTAAGTGCATTTAGTCGGCGGAGCGTGTCCACAGCACCGAGGCAACCGTCGACTTCCGGATTATTGCACTGTGGGTAGCTGTCCCACAGTTCCTGCAGTCTCTGCCGCCGGGTAGAAATTCTGGGTAGAAATCCCAGTGCCTGATGGGGCAAAAACATTCTCACAGGTGGTTCTAGGTACATATCATCAGGCCCCCTCTTCCCTCCCTCCCTCCGTGAAAGCAAGGGCAGACAATTGTTTCACGCCTTTTTTCCAGGGTTACCCGTGCAGACGCCATACCACGGCAAGCATGGAGCCCGCTCCGCTCACTGTCACCGTATGTCTCCTGGGTGCTGGCAGATGAGGTACTGCATTGCTACACAGCAGCAGCTCATTGCCTTTTGGCAGCAGACAGTGTAGTATGACTGATAGCCATCATCACCGTACTCCAGGGTGCTCGTTTAGCCGACCTCGGTGAGGTCAATCAGGGGCGCCTAGGCAAACATGGGAGTGACTCAGCCAGGTCATTTCCCTTTTAAATTTCGTCTCATGGTGATTCAGTCCTGCCAGCAGTCGTACTGCACCATCTTCTAATGAGCAGCCAGGAGACGACAGTGTCCAGCAGTCATACTGCACCGTCTTCTGCCGAGCACCCAGGAGATGACAGCGGCCAGCAGTCTTACTGCACTGTCTGCTGCCAACAAGATGTATAAAGATAGATGAAGTGGATCAAAACAAGAAATAGACCAGATTTGTTTTGTATTCATTTTCTCCTCCCTTCCTCCCTCCCTCTGTGAAATCAATTTACCTGCTAAACCCAGGTTTTGAGTTCTATCCTTGAGGGGGCCATTCTGTTTCTCCTTGATGCAAAGCCACTCCCTTTGTTGATTTTAATTCCCTGTAAACCAACCTTGTAAGCCATGTCGTCAGTCGCCCCTCCCTCCATCAGAGCAACGGCAGACAATCGTTTCATGCCTTTTTTCAGCGCAGACGCCATAGCACTGGGAACATGGAGCCCGCTCAGATCACTGCGGCAATTATGAGCACAATGAACACCGCGCACGTTATCCAGCAGGATACGCAGAACCATAACCTGCAACAAAAAGTGAAACCAGGTGAGGAGGAGGCGACTGCAGTGCGGTGACGAGAGTGATGAGGACATGGACATAGACTTCTCACAAAGTACGGGCCCCTGCAATGTGCACATCATGGTGTCAGTCGGGCAGGTTCATGGCATGGAACGCCAATTCTGGGCCCGGGACACAAGCACAGACTGGTGGGACTGCATAGTATTGCGGGTCTGGGACAATTCCCAGTGGCTGCGAAACTTTTGCATGAATAAGGGCACTTTAATGGAACTTTGTGACTTGCTTTCCCCTGCCCTGAAGTGCAAGAATACCAAGATGAGAGCAGCCCTCACAGTTCACAAGCGAGTGGTGATAGCCCTGTGGAAGCTTGCAATGCCAGACAACTACTGGTCAGTCGGGAATCAATCTGGAGTGGGCAAATCTACTATGGGGGCTGCTGTGATGCAAGTAGCCAACGCTATCACTGAGCTGCTGCTATCAAGGGTAGTGACTCTGGGAAATGTGCAGGTCATAGTGGATGGCTTTGCTGCAATGGGATTCCCTAAGTGTGGTGGGGCAATAGACAGAACCCATATCCCTATCTTGGCACCAGAGCACCAAGCCGGCGAGTACATAAACCACAAAGGGTACTTTTCAATGGTGCTGCAAGCACTGGTGGATCACAAGGGACGTTTCACCAACATCAACATGGGATGGCTGGGAAAGGTACATGACGCTCGCATCTTCAGGAACTCCGGTCTGTTTCAACAGCTGCAGCAAGGGACTTACTTTCCAGACCAGAAAATAACTGTTGGGGATGTTGAAATGCCTATAGTTATTCTTGGGGACCCAGCCTACCCATTAATGCCATGGCTCATGAAGCCATACACAGGCATCCTGGACAGTAGTCAGGAGCTGTTCAACTGTAGGCTGAGCAAGTGCAGAATGGTGGTAGAATGTGCATTTGGGCATTTAAAAGCGCGCTGGCGCAGTTTACTGACTCGCTTAGACCTCAGCGAAACCAATATTCCCATTGTTATTACTGCTTGCTGTGCGCTCCACAATATCTGTGAGAATAAGGGGGAGATGTTTATGGCGGGGTGGGAGGTTGAGGCAAATTGCCTGGCTGCTGATTACGTGTAGCCAGAGACCAGGGTGGTTAGAAGAGTACAGGAAGGCGCGGTGCACATCAGAGAAGCTTTGAAAACCAGTTTCAGGAATGGCCAGGCTACGGTGTGAAAGTTCTGTTTGTTTCTCCATGATGAAACCCCCTGCTCCTTGCTTCACTCTATTTCCCTGTAAGCTAACCACCCTCCCCTCCCCCCTTCGATCACCACTTGCAGAGGCAATAAAGTCATTGTTGCTTCACATTCATGCATTCTTTATTAATTCATCACACAAATAGGGGGATAACTGCCAAGGTAGCCCGGGAGCGGTGATGGAGGAGGGAAACACTGGGAGGAGTGGTGGAGGAGGGAAGGACAAGGCCACATAGCACTTTAAAACTTATTGAATGCCAGCCTTCTGTTGCTTGGGCAATCCTCTGGGGTGGAGTGGCTGGGTGGCTGGAGGCCTCCCCACCGCGTTCTTGGGTGCCTGGGTGAGGAGGCTATGGAACTTGGGGAGGAGGGTGGTTGGTTACACAGCGGCGGTAGTGGCGTCTGTGGTCCTGCTGCCTTTCCTGTAGCTCAACCACATGCTGGAACATATGAGTTTGATCCTCCAGCAGCCTGAGCACTGACTCCTGCCTTCTTTCAGCAAGCTGACGCCACCTACCATCTTCAGCCCGCCACTTCTCCTTGCGGTCGTATTGTGTTTTCCTGCACTCTGAGATTGTCTGCCTCCACGTATTTTGCTGTGCTCTGTCAGTGTGGGAGGACAGCATGAGGTCAGAGAACATTTCATCGCGAGTGCCTTTTTTTCACCTTCTAATCTTCGCTAGCCTCTGGGAAGGAGAAATATATGCAGCTGGTGGAGGAAAAAAAAGGGAGAGTGGTAGTTAAAAAGACACATTTTATAGAACAATGGGTACACTCTTTCATGGTAAACCTTGCTGTTTACATTATGTAGCATATGTGCTTTCATTACAAGGTCGCATTTTGCCTCTTATTGAGGATATGCCGGTTTGGTGTGAGAGATCACTCATGCAGGGCCAGGCAACAGAATTCGGCTTGCAGGCAGCCATGGTAAGCCACAGTTTTTTGGCTTCTTTAACCATTGTAACATGTGGGAATGGTTTCAAACAGCAGCACCTTCATTTCCCATACCAAGCAGCCATTGGGTTGGCCATTAAAAATGGGTTGGCAATTTAAAGGAGGGGCTGTGGTTTCCGGGTTAATGTGCAGCAGAAACCCAACTAACCCCTCCCCCCCACACACCCAACTCTCTGGGATGATGGCTTCACCCCTCCCACCATGGCATGACTAACAGCGGGGAAGATTTCTGTTCAGCCACAGGCAAACAGCCCAGCAGGAACAGGCACCTCTGAATGTCCGCTTACTAAAACCACCCTATTTCAACCAGGTGACCGTGAATGATATCACTCTCCTGAGGGTAACACAGAGAGATAAAGAACGGATGTTGTTTGAATGCCAGCAAACACCGAGACCATACGCTGCAATGCTTTGTTCTGCAATGATTCCCGACTACGTGCTACTGGCCTGGCATGGTAAAGTGTCCTACCGTGGAGGATGGAATAAGGCTGCCTTTTGCAAAGGCTTTGGGAGTACATCCAGGAGAGCTTTATGGAGATGTCCCTGGAGGATTTCCGCTCCGTCCCCAGACACGTTAACAGACTTTTCCAGTAGCTGTACTGGCCGCAAATGCCAGGGCAAATTAATCATTAAACATGCTTGCTTTTAAACCAGATATAATATTTACAAAGGTACATTCATCAGAGGTCCCTTCTGCGCCTTCAGGGTCCGGGAGCCTGCCTTGGGTGGGTTTGGGTGGTACTGGCTCCAGGTTTAGGGTGATAAACAGATCCTGGCTGTTGGGGAAACCGGTTTCTCCGCTTCCTTGCTGTGAGCTATCTACAACCTCCTCCTCCTCATCATCTTCCTCGCCCCCAAAACCTGCTTCCGTGTTGCCACCCACTCCTTGGACGGAGTTGGGGTAGTGGTGGGGTAGTGGTACAGGTTTGGGGTAGTGGTGGCTGCACCCCCTAGAATGGCGTGCAGCTCATCATAGAAGCAGCATGTCTGGGGCTCTGAACCGGAGCGGCTGTTTGCCTCTCTGGTTTTTTGGTAGGCTTACCTGAGCTCCTTAATTTTCACGCAGCACTGCTGCGGGTCCCTGTGATAGCTTCTGTCCGTCATGCCACTGGAGATTTTTTTCAAATGTTTTGGCATTTTGTTTTTTCGAATGGAGTTCTGCCAGCATGGATTCGTCTCCCCATACACCGATCAGATCCTGTACCTCCAGTTTGGTCCATGCTGGAGCTCTTCGGCGATTCTGTATAAGTAGGGGCATAGCGAGCAGATCGAGGGACGTGATCGTTCCCCTCTATTCGACATTGGTGAGGCCTCATCTGGAGTACTGTGTCCAGTTTGGGGCCCCACACTTCAAGAAGGATGTGGATAAATTGGAGAGAGTCCAGCAAAGGGCAACAAAAATGATTAGGGGACTGGAACACATGAGTTATGAGGAGAGGCTGAGGGAGCTGGGATTATTTAGCCTGCAGAAGAGAAGAATGAGGGGGGATTTGATAGCTGCTTTCAACTACCTGAAAGGGGGTTCCAAAGAGGATGGCTCTAGACTGTTCTCAATGGTAGCAGATGACAGAACGAGGAGTAATGGTCTCAAGTTGCAGTGGGGGAGGTTTAGATTGGATATTAGGAAAAACTTTTTCACTAAGAGGGTGGTGAAACACTGGAATGCGTTACCTAGGGAGGTGGTAGAATCTCCTTCCTTAGAGGTTTTTAAGGTCAGGCTTGACAAAGCCCTGGCTGGGATGATTTAACTGGGAATTGGTCCTGCTTTGAGCAGGGGGTTGGACTAGATGACCTTCTGGGGTCCCTTCCAACCCTGATATTCTATGATTCTATGATTCTATGATTCTATGATTCTGGGCCTGCGTGGTCTCCTGCGCTGATGAGCTCTGCATGGTGACCTGTGCAGGTGAACTCGCCTCGCTGGCCAAACAGGAAATTAGATTCAAAAGTTCGCTGGCCTTTTCCTGTCTACCTGGCCAGTGCATCTGAGTTGAGAGTGCTGTCCAGAGCGGTCACAATGGAGCACTCTGGGATAGCTCCCGGAGGCCAATACCGTCAAATTGTGTCCACAGTACCCCAAATTCGACCTGGCAAGGCCGATTTCAGCGCTAATCCCCTCATTGGGGGTGGAGTAAAGAAATCGATTTTAAGAGCCCTTTAAGTCAACAAAAAGGGCTTCATCGTGTGGACGGGTACAGGGTTAAATCAAGATAATGCTGCTAAATTCAACCTAAACTCGTAGTGTAGACCAGGCCTTAGATGCTCCTGGAGTACAGCATCAAACTCAGCCATCGACTCCACAATTTTAAGGAAGTTTCCATTGTCTGGCACATACAGCTGATCTGAAGTGCCATGCAGTGCTAGGTTTTGGGTAGCAAGCATTCTCACAATGGCAACAAGCCTTTTCAGAACATTTTGCCAGTAAAGAGACTCTGACTCTTAGTGGGGGGAGGGATAGCTCAGTGGTTTGAGCATTGGCCTGCTAAACCCAGGGTTGTGAGCTCAGTCCTTGAGGGGGCCATTTAGGGATCTGGGGCAAAAATTGGGGATTGGTCCTGCTTTGAGCAGGGGGTTGGACTAGATGACCTCCTGAGGTCCCTTCCAACCCTGATATTCTATGACTCAATCTTCTCTTGATGCTGATCATCTATGGTGGCCTTTAACCTTAGTCTCATCTCAAGCTCTTTCCACCTATGAAATGCTCTCTGGTGATTTGCTGCCTTCTCCTGGCATGCCAGATTTCTAGCCAGATTTTTCCAGTCCTTTGTTCATGTAGAACCCAGTGTGTCTGGAACATTAGACTGGAAGAGTTTGCAACAAAAGCAGTATGCAGCATTCTGGGTTTTTGAGTACATAAGCCATGGCCTCTCCACTTTGTCACCATTGGGGATTTCACGCCAGTAATGTGCTGGATGGAAACTGCTATTTTCATTGTCTTTGGGGAACATGAAGTTTTTCACTTGCTGTGGCCCATGCAGTACAAGGAAGTCCCTCAGGCTACTGCTCAAGTGGGTCCACAGTCCCGGGTCATCTAGATTTAAGGAACTAAACTCGGCAGCAGCTGTTTCTTGCGCCTCCACCACACTCTTCTCTGATCTACACTTTTCTCCAGGAATGTGCAGGGCTACATCCATTTGCAGTGGAGATATGGATGCTGCAGTAGCTGCCAGGTCACCTGCTCTCTGACTACCTGGAAGATTAGGCCTCTCCTCACCACTCACATCCTCACTGGGGCCGGAAGGCTCATCGAGAACATTTGTGTCTACGTATCTCAGGAGAGCTCCTTCCTGCTTAGATAGAAAAGCTTCCTTTGCTTTCTTTCTTTTTCTGAATGCTGCCCCAGAGGGGCGTTTTCTTCTTTTACTCATGGCTGCTGTTCTGGGCCAGCTATAGTGGCTCCCAGCACTCAGTTGAAGGGGACAAATAAGAAGGCTGGTAGCAGGGCCTGAGTGAGGGAAGATGTCAGGGTCTTAAGGGCCTAACTGGCTCCTACTACTTCAGCTGACTGCCTGCTCTCCTCAATGGGTTCAGGGAAGCAGGAGGAAAGAGGAAGCTCCCCGAGAAGCTGGTGTTAATCAGTCCAGGCTCCTGGGGTGCTAGCGAGGTACATAAGAGGCTCCTCCCCCTCTCTCTCTCTCTCTCTGCAGCTCCTGCTGCTTTCTGTGATTCCCCCTCACCTTGTCTCCTGCCTGCCTGTTCTGTCTCTTGTGCCCTCCTCCCTCCAGCCCAGCACTCCCCCATCTCTATGCATCCAGAGCAGAGAGAATCCAGATGCACCAGCAGCAGACACCATTTTCTACACGTGGTGGAGGGAGGCAAAATGCGACCTTGGAACGAAAGCACATGTGCTGTGTAAGTAATGTTAACAGCAAGGTTTACCGTGAAAGAGTGTAGCCGTTGTTCTAGAAAATGTGTCTTTTTAAATACCACTGTCCCTTTTTTTTTCTCCAGCAGCTGCATGTGTTTCAATGATCACAGGATCTTCTCCTTCCCAGAGGCTAGTGAAGATTAGAAGGCGAAAAAAATGCACTCGTGATGAAATGTTCTCTGAGCTCATGGTGTCCTCACACACTGACAGAGAACAGACGAATGTGTGGAGGCAAATAATGTCAGAGTGCAGGAAAGCACAAAATGACTGGGAGGAGAGGTGGCGGGCTGAAGAGAGTAAGTGGTGGGCTGAAGAGAGTAAGTGGCGGGCTGAAGACAGGGCTGAAGCTCAAATGTGGCGGCAGCGTGATGAGAGGAGGCAGGATTCAATGCTGAGGCTGCTGGAGGATCAAACCAGTATGCTCCAGTGTATGGTTGAGCTGCAGGAAAGGCAGCTGGAGCACAGACTGCCGCTACAGCCCCTGTGTGACCAACCGCCCTCCTCCCCAAGTTCCATAGCCTCCACACCCAGACACCCAAGAATGCGGTGGGGGGGCCTCCGGCCACCCCATCCTAGAGGATTGCCCAAGCAACTGAAGGCTGGCATTCAATAAGTTTTAAAGTTTTAAACTTTTAAAGTGCTGTGTGGCCTTGTCCTTCCCTCCTCCACCACCCCTCCTGGTGCTTCTCTCCTCCACCACCCCTCCCGGGGTACCTTGGTAGTTATCCCCCTATTTGTGTGATGAATTAATAAAGAATGCATGATTGTGAAGCAACAATGACTTTATTGCCTCTGCAAGCGGTGATCGAAGGGAGGAGGGGAGGGTGGTTAGCTTACAGGGAAGTAGAGTGAACCAAGGGGCGGGGGGTTTCATCATGGAGAAACAAACAGAACTTTCACACCGTAGCCTGGCCATTCCTGAAACTGGTTTTCAAAGCTTCTCTGATGTGTACCGCACCCTCCTGTGCTCTTCTAACCGCCCTGGTGTCTGGCTGTGTGAAACCAGCAGCCAGGCGATTTGCCTCAACCTCCCACCCCGCCATAAACGTCTCCCCCTTACTCTCACAGATATTGTGGAGCACACAGCAAGCAGTAATAACAGTGGGAATATTGGTTTCGCTGAGGTCTAACCAAGTCAGTGAACTGCGCCAGCGCGCCTTTAAACGTCCAAATGCACATTCTACCACCATTCTGCACTGGCTCAGCCTCTAGTTGAACAGCTCCTGACTACTGTCCAGGCTGCCTGTGTACGGCTTCATGAGCCATGGCATTAAGGGGTAGGCTGGGTCCCCAAGGATACATATAGGCATTTCAACATCCCCAACGGTTATTTTCTGGTCTGGGAATAAAGTCCCTTCTTGCAGCTTTTGAAACAGACCAGAGTTCCTGAAGATGCAAGCATCATGTACCTTTCCCGGCCATCCCACGTTGATGTTGGTGAAACATCCCTTCTGATCCACCAGAGCTTGCAGCACTATTGAAAAGTACCCCTTGCGGTTTATGTACTCACTGGCTTTATGCTCCGGTGCCAAGATAGGGATATGGGCTCCGTCTATGGCCCCACCGCAGTTAGGGAATCCCATTGCAGCAAAGCCATCCACTATGACCTGCACATTTCCCAGGGTCACTACCCTTGATATCAGCAGATCTTTGATAGTGTTGGCTACTTGCATCACAGCAGCCCCCATAGTAGATTTGCCAACTCCAGATTGATTCCCGACTGACCGGTAGCTGTCTGGCGTTGCAAGCTTCCACAGGGCTATTGCCACTTGCTCCTCAACTGTGAGGGCTGCTCCCATCTTGGTATTCTTGCGCCTCAGGGCAGGGGAAAGCAAGTCACAAAGTTCCATGAAAGTGCCCTTACGCATGCGAAAGTTTCGCAACCACTGGGAATCGTCCCAGACCTGCAACACTATGAGGTCCCACCAGTCTGTGCTTGTTTCCTGAGCCCAGAATCGGCATTCCATCGCATGAACCTGCCCCATTAGCACCATGATGCCCACATTGCCAGGGCCCCTGCTTTGAGAGAAGTCTGTGTCCATGTCCTCATCACTCACGTTACAGCGCTGATGTCGCCTCCTCGCCCGGTATCGCTTTGCCAGGTTCCGGTGCTACATATACTTCTGGATAAGGCGCGTGGTGTTTAATGTGCTCCTAATTGCCAAAGTGATCTGAGCAGGCTCCATGCTTGCCGTGGTATGGTGTCTGTACAGAAAAAAGGCGCGGAACGATTGTCTGCCGTTGCCCTGACGGAGGGAGGGGCGACTGACGACATGGCTTACAGGGTTGGCTTACAGGGAATTAAAATCAACAAAGGGGGTGGCTTTGCGAGAAACTGAATGGCCCCCTCAAGCATAGAACTCAAAACCTCAAGGATAGAACTCAAAACTGGGTTTAGCAGGCCGTTGATTTCACAGAGGGAAGGAGGAGAAAATGAATACAAAGCAAATCTGGTCTGTTTCTTGTTTTGAGCCACTTAATCTATCTTTATACATCTTGCTGGCAGCAGACTGTGCAGTACGACTGTTAGCCGTCGTCATCTCCTGGGTGCTCGGCAGAAGACGGTGCAGTATGACGACTAGCCATCATCTTCTGCTGGCTGGAGGTTAAAAGACAGTGCACTGCCAGTAGGACTGAATCGCCACGAGACGAAGCTTAAAAGGGAGAGTCACTCCCATGTTTGCCCAGGCGCCCGGTTAAAAGAGCACCCTGGACTACGTCGTTGATGGCGACCAGTCATGCTGCACTGTCTGCTGCCAAAAGGCAATGAGCTGCTGCTGTGTAGCAATGCAGTACCATGTCTGCCAGCACCCAGGAGACATAGGGTGACGGTTACCTGAGCGGGCTCCATGCTTGCCGTGGTATGGCGTCTGCACGGGTAACCCAGGAAAAAAGGCGCAAAACGATTGTCTGCCCTTGCTTTCCTGGAGGGAGGGAGGGAAGGGGGGCCTGACGATATGTACCCAGAACCACCCGCGACAATGTTTTAGCCCCATCAGGCACTGGGATTTCTACCCAGAATTCAAATGGGCGGCAGAGACTGTGGGAACTGTGCGATAGCCACTCACAGTGCAATGCTCCAGAAGTCGACAGTTGCCTCGGTACTGTGGACACACTCCGTCGACTACATGCACTTAGAGCACTTGTGTGGGGACACACACAATCAACTGTATAAAACCGCTTTCTACAAAACCGACTTCTATAAATTCAACCTAATTTCATAGTGTAGACATACCCTTATTAATGCCAGGTTTCAGAGGAACAGCCGTGTTAGTCTGTATTCGCAAAAAGAAAAGGAGTACTTGTGGCACCTTAGAGACTAACCAATTTATTTGAGCATGAGCTTTCGTGAGCTACAGCTCACTTCATCAGATGTTTACCGTGGAAACTGCAGCAGACTTTATATACACACAGAGAATATGAAACAATACCTCCTCCCACCCCACTGTCCTGCTGGTAATAGCTTATCTAAAGTGATCAACAGGTGGGCCATTTCCAGCACAAATCCAGGTTTTCTCACCCTCCACCCCCCACACAAATTCACTCTCCTGCTGGTGCTAGCCCATCCAAAGTGACAACTCTTTACATAATCAAGTAGGGCTATTTCCTGCATAGATCAAGGTTCTCTCACATCCCCCCCACCCCCATACACACACAAACTCACTCTCCTGCTGGTAATAGCTCATCTAAACTGACCACTCTCCAAGTTTAAATCCAAGTTAAACCAGAACATCGGGGGGGGGGGGGGGTAGGAAAAAACAAGAAGAAACAGGCTACCTTGCATAATGACTTAGCCACTCCCAGTCTCTATTTAAGCCTAAATTAATAGTATCCAATTTGCAAATGAATTCCAATTCAGCAGTTTCTCGCTGGAGTCTGGATTTGAAGTTTTTTTGTTTTAAGATAGCGACCTTCATGTCTGTGATTGCGTGACCAGAGAGATTGAAGTGTTCTCCAACTGGTTTATGAATGTTATAATTCTTGACATCTGATTTGTGTCCATTTATTCTTTTACGTAGAGACTGTCCAGTTTGACCAATGTACATGGCAGAGGGGCATTGCTGGCACATGATGGCATATATCACATTGGTGGATGTGCAGGTGAACGAGCCTCTGATAGTGTGGCTGATGTTATTAGGCCCTGTGATGGTGTCCCCTGAATAGATATGTGGGCACAATTGGCAACGGGCTTTGTTGCAAGGATAAGTTCCTGGGTTAGTGGTTCTGTTGTGTGGTATGTGGTTGTTGGTGAGTATTTGCTTCAGGTTGCGGGGCTGTCTGTAGGCAAGGACTGGCCTGTCTCCCAAGACTTGTGAGAGTGTTGGGTCATCCTTTAGGATAGGTTGTAGATCCTTAATAATGCGTTGGAGGGGTTTTAGTTGGGGGCTGAAGGTGACCGCTAGTGGCGTTCTGTTGTTTTCTTTGTTAGGCCTGTCCTGTAGTAGGTAACTTCTGGGAACTCTTCTGGCTCTATCAATCTGTTTCTTTACTTCTGCAGGTGGGTATTGTAGTTGTAAGAAAGCTTGACAGAGATCTTGTAGGTGTTTGTCTCTGTCTGAGGGGTTGGAGCAAATGCGGTTGTATCGCAGAGCTTGGCTGTAGACGATGGATCGTGTGGTGTGGTCTGGGTGAAAGCTGGAGGCATGCAGGTAGGAATAGCGGTCAGTAGGTTTCCGGTATAGGGTGGTGTTTATGTGGCCATTGTTTATTAGCACTGTAGTGTCCAGGAAGTGGATCTCTTGTGTGGACTGGACCAGGCTGAGGTTGGTGGTGGGATGGAAATTGTTGAAATCGTGGTGGAATTCCTCAAGGGCTTCTTTTCCATGGGTCCAGATGATGAAGATGTCATCAATATAGCGCAAGTAGAGTAGGGGCTTTAGGGGACGAGAGCTGAGGAAGCGTTGTTCTAAATCAGCCATAAAAATGTTGGCATACTCTGGGGCCATGTGGGTACCCATAGCAGTGCCGCTGATCTGAAGGTATACATTGTCCCCAAATGTGAAATAGTTATGGGTAAGGACAAAGTCACAAAGTTCAGCCACCAGGTTAGCCGTGACATTATCGGGGATAGTGTTTTTGACGGCTTGTAGTCCATCTTTGTGTGGAATGTTGGTGTAGAGGGCTTCTACTGTTGATCACTTTAGATAAGCTATTACCAGCAGGACAGTGGGGTGGGAGGAGGTATTGTTTCATATTCTCTGTGTGTATATAAAGTCTGCTGCAGTTTCCACGGTAAACATCTGATGAAGTGAGCTGTAGCTCACGAAAGCTCATGCTCAAATAAATTGGTTAGTCTCTAAGGTGCCACAAGTACTCCTTTCCTTATTAATGCATTACTTTGATTTGATTTTGGAGTCCATTTGCTATCATGTTGCTCATTCACATGGCTTGTTCAGCTCTCTCTGAAGTTCTCCCAGGCCCCTCTGGTCCTGACTCATCTAAATAATCCTGTGTCAGCTGCAGATTTTGCTCCCCTTTCCAGGTTGTTAATAAACATATCAAACAGCACGGGACCTGGTACAGAGCCTTGAGGCCCTGCTGTTCTCCTTCTGCTGGGATGAGAATTGACCATTTACTTCTATGCTGTTTCCTGTCTCTTTAGCCAATTTTTGATCCATGACAGTACTTTGCATCTCACCCAGTGATGACTTGGCTTCCTTAGCAGCCTCTTGTGCAGGGCCCAGTGAACGTCCTTTTGGAATTGAAATAAAGCATGTCAGCCGTTCTCTAGCCATTACGTAACTGATACGTTTAAAGAATTCCAAGCGATTCGAGAGACACAAGTTTCCTTTGCAGAATCCATGCTGGCCAGACCTTGCCAAATCATGATCTTCCAGGTGTTGCTATTCTGTTTTAAATGATTGTTTCTACCAATTTGTCAGATCCAGATCACCCTGAGACCTTTTTTAAAATATAGGTACAACATTTGCAGCCCTCCAGTCCTCTGGAACAGTGTCTGGTTTTAATGAGAGATTGCAGAGTTTTGTTAGCAGATCAGCTACTTCGTACTTAAACTCCTTCAAAACTCCTTGATTTATATCATCTGGGCCTGGGGACTGGTTTTTAAATGATCAATTTGCTCCAGAACTCCTACTTCTTGCATCTCAGTCTCAGAGAGAACCTCATATTTGGTCCCAGAACCTCATATCTGGCCCCAGGGGTCAGATCTCCCCAACATCCTTGTTGTTGAAAATTGAAGCAAATAAATTATTTAGCTTCTCAGCAATGTCCAGCGCTTCCTTTACTGCTCCTTTAACCGATGGTGATCCAGTGGACCCACCAGTTCTTTCCCAGACTTCTTGATTCTGATAGACTTAAAGAAACTTTTGTTTTTACACCGTTAGATACTGGTTCTTTGAACTCCATTTTGGCCATTCTGATTTTCCTCTTCCTTATCACCTGTTGTGAGTTCTGCTCCTGTGTATTGCTTTGCGATGGTTAGATTTCCACTTTGAAGGATTTCTGTTTGGCTTGACTATTCTGGGGAACCTGCCGTTTACTCCTTCCCTTCCTGCTTCCCTTGTTTTGCAAGATGAGGGGCAGCAGAATTTGTCACTTGAGTGTCACGGAGATCCTGGGCGATGCTCTGGAACTGCTCCCTACAAAGCCAGTCACGACTCTGGGGAAGTCTCCTCTCTGTGATCAGCCTGTCTGCAGGACACACAGCTCACCCGGCTTCCCCCTTCCTGGGTCTGACCTCGGAGCATTCAGCGTCCTCTGCCCCTCTGTGCGCTTCCCACAGCGAGTCCACCCAGGCAGGGTCCTGGGGAAGGCAGAGGGTCCTGCCCCCCAACTCCACAGTCAGACGTGACTCTCAGCCAGCCAGTAAAACAGAAGGTTTATTAGACGACAGGAACATGGTGTAAACCTGAGCTTGTAGGTGCAGAGAATAGGACCCCTCAGTTGGGTCCATTTTAGGGATCAGTGAGCCAGACAACCCCGTCTGCCCTTCACTCCATGTCCCCAGCCAGCCCCAAACTGCAACTTTCTCCAGCCCCTCCTCCTCTTGGCTTTGTCCCTTTCCTGGGCCAGGAGGTCACCTGGTTCCTTTGTTCTCCAACCCTTTAGCTCTCACCTTGCAGGGGGGAAGGGCCCATGGCCCATGCCCCCAGTTGCTAGGAAACAGGGTGTTGGCCGTTCTCTGTGTCCAGATCCCTGCACACACCTGCCCTCTAGGGCTCTGCAACGATCATACACCCTTATCCCACCACCTAGAGACTTAAGAACTGCATAGGGGAAATTGAGGCACCCCCACAATATTCAGAGCAAACATTAAGAACAGTCCCACTTTATCACACTGAGTAACTGCAATTTACTCATCCTTTAGCAGGATTCCTGTCCGCCTGTCCCCACAGTGCTGCGTAGCCTTGTTAAACAGCTACTGCATCCCACTCCAGAAGCAGCTGCATTTCAGTGGTGGGTGAAGTGAAGTGATCCCTGTACTTACGTGGTTTATAGTTTTGTAGTGTGCTCTGAAGCTTGCAAAAGATTCGCAGAAATGAATATATAATGATACCCGAAATGTGACAGTTTCACAATCCCAGAGATAAAATATTCCCTCGTAATTCAACCAACAATCAAAATAGAAAGGAACCAAAGCCCACGGCTAAGCATTCTGTGTTTGGTGAGATGAGTCACCGCCATTAAATGTGTTCAGATAAAGACAGAGGAGAAGGGACTGATTGATTCACTCGCAGTGAATGGCAAGAGAGAGATGTCACTGAAATGCGTGCAGATCCCACGGGGCACAGGAAGGTGCGTTGTAATAATTGGGTGTACAAATTTCCCCTAATTGTGAGCTCAGCTGTCAAATGTGAATGTAAATTGCTGAGATGTCACAATAACTGATAACAACCAGTGTTGGTGGGGAAAGGTGCAAAAGGGAGACGCGCTGAATTAGTCCCAACAAAAAGGCCTCCCGATAGAACTTGAGGACTCCGCCAGGATCATGCTGGGGGAACAAGAACAGGGTGGAACCAGAAATCAATGGGCCAAAATTGGTTTCTCAGAAACTAGGCCTAGTAGGTGGATGAAATAATGAGGCCATGGGCTGTTCCTGCCACCACTGGGTCCTTAAAGAAAGAAACTTTGGGGAGAAAAATTGGCTACTGAAGCAAGCTGCACCATCCCAGATGCCACCCCCGTCTCTTGGTACCTTGGGCCTTCGTCCCCCTGATCCTGAGAGCTGTCCTGGCCAGACTGGGCGGGAGAGAAGGACCCAGATCACAGCGCCACCTCCCCGGCTCCAGCTGAATCCCAACGTCCCCTGGGACATGAGACTGTCATATGCCCCCCCCGCCCCACACACACCTGGTGTATCCTTTTCCTTCCCCTCTTTATTCTTTTCTGCCCCCCTCCTTTGCCTTCTGTCGAACACGAGTCTGGCTTAGCCGGCCAAGGCTGTGTATTGTGCACCATGGCTATGAGCCTGCAGCCAGCCAGAGGCAGCTAGAAGCAGTGCCCTGAACAGCCCAAAGCCGGTACGAGTCTGCCAGGTCTCGGAGTGGCTGGGCCTGTGTTTCTCCAGCTTGGGGTGGGGCTGGGGGGGCACGCAAGTGAGGGACACCCCAGGGACAGACGCTGCAGCCTCTCTCTCTGCTGCTCTTTTCTCTCCCCTCTTCGGTGTGTTCGCCCGGTTCTGTCGGTGAGGAAACGGGATCCAACTTCCGCCGCAGCAGCAGCTCCAGCCCAGCTCCACTAATCTCTTCTCTTGGCCTGAAAGACCAGTGGTCCTGTCTTTAATACCCGCTAATGTCCAACAAGGGGGTTTTTCCTTCTAAAAACTGTCTCCAGCTGTAGGGAATGGGACCCAGGCATGTTGTTACACTGACAGCCTCACTCGATACTCCACCTGTCGAGTGCTTTAACCCCCCCTTTCTGCACCCGTGGGAAGAGGAGAAGAGGCTGTTTCGTGGTGTGTTTTGCATGGCTGAGGTCTCTGCATCCTAAACCCTCAGCCTGGCCTGAGGCTATTTAATGTCACAGTGACTGGGTTAAGTTAAACCCTGTGGCCCCCATCTCCATTAACACAAAAGCTGGGGTGCCAAACAGTGTCCCTCTCATTCCCCCCCCATGTGCAGAATGAATTTTGTTATGTGCACCAATATGGAGGCCACGTGTGACGCATAACAAAATTCATGGGGCGGGGGTGGGGCTGAGGGGTTCAGAGTGTGGGAGGGGGCTCAGGGCTGGGGCAGAGGGTTGGGGTGCAGGGGAGTGAGGGCTCTGGCTGGGGGTGCGGGCTCAGATGAGGAGCTCAGGGCTGGGTGGAGGTGAGGGCTCCGGCTGGGGGTGTAGGTTATGGGGTGGGACCGGGGATGAGGGGTTTGGGGTGCAGGCTGCCCCAGGGCCATGGCAGGAAGAGAGGACTCCCCCCAGCTCTCTCTTCCCGCAGCAGCCCCTGGGCTGGGAGAGAGGCGCCTGTCCCCGCTGCCGCAGGTCTGGGGCTGGGCTGGGTTGGGGGAGGGGGGCCTGTCCCCTGGCTGCGGCAGGTTCGGGGCTGGGCTGGGTTGGGGGAAGGGCACCTGTCCCCCGGCTGCGGTAGGTTCGGGGCTCGGCTGGGTCGGGGGAAGGGCACCTGTCCCCCGGCTGCGGCAGGTTCGGGGCTGGGCTGGGTTGGGGGAGGGGCACATGTCCCCTGGCTACGGCAGGTTCGGGGCTGGGCTGGGTTGGGGCCAGGCACGGCCCCTCCCAAGCAAGGGCTGGGATGGGGCCCTCACTGCTGGTGCCACGGCAATGGGCTCTCCAGGAATGAGAGAAACCAGCACAAGCCTCCCCGTGTGCAGTCCAGGGGAGTGTCTCTCCTCTGCCTTCTCCGGCAGACGCCGTGCCGGCTGGAGCTGCTGCCCCTCAGCCCCAGTCTCTGAGGCCTGCAAAGGGACCCTGTGTGACGAAGTGGGACTGTTCTTAATGTTTCCTCTGAATAGTGTGGGGGTGCCTCAGTTTCCCCTAGGCAGTTCTTAAGTATCTAGGGGGTGGAGTAAGGGTGTATGATCATTGCAGAGCCCTAGAGGGCAGGTGTGTGCAGGGGTCTGGACACAGAGAATGGCCGACACCCTGTTTCCTGGCAACTGATGGCCTGGGCCCTTCCACCCCTGCAAGGTGAGAGCTGAAGGGTTGGAGAACAAAGGAATCGGGTGACCACCTGGCCCGGGAAAGGAACAAAGCCCAGAGGAGGGGGGGCTGGAGGGGGTTTTCAGTTTGGGGCTGGCTGGGACATGGAGTGAAGTGCAGACGTGGTTGTCTGGCTCACTGCCCCCCAAAATGGACCCCGCTGAGGGGTCCCGTTCTCTGCACCTGCAAGCTCTGTTTTAGACCATGTTCCTGTCGTCTAATAAACCTTCTGTTTTACTGGCTGGCTGAGAGTCACGTCTGACTGCGAAGTTGGGGTGTAGGACCCTCTGGCTTCCCCAGGAGCCCCGCCTGAGCGGACTCACTGTGGGGAAGCGCACGGAGGGGCAGAGGATGCTGAATGCTCCGACGTCAGACCCAGGAAGGTGGAAGCTGTGTGTCCTGAAGACAGGCTGCTCACAGAAAGGCGACTGCCCCAGAGTCCTGCCTGGCTTCATGGGGAGCAGTTCCAGAGCATCGCCCAGGGACTCCGTGACACCCTGCATCCAGGGCCAGGCCAGTGCTCCAGTCAGCCAGGCGACAGAGACGAGACATGCATGGGGGATTGTACACCAGGCGCCAGGGAGGACGGGGTGCACCTGGGCCCCCCAACTGGCCACCTTCTCCCCCGAGACAGAAAGCCGAGCGCTGGTAGCCTCACTGCTCTGAGCGCTGGTGTCCGCAGGCCTGTCGGGCCAACAGGGCATGTGGGAATCGGAGGTCGGGGCTGGGCAGTGCTCTGGAGGACGGTGTGGACTGCACCCTCAGCAAGTTTGCAGATGACACTAAACTGGGAGGAGTGGTAGATACGCTGGAGGGGAGGGATAGGATACAGAGGGACCCAGACAAATTGGAGGATTGGGCCAAAAGAAATCTGATGAGGTTCAATAAGGATAAGTGCAGGGTCCTGCACTTAGGACGGAAGAATCCCATGCACCGCTACAGGCCAGGGACTGAATGGCTAGGCAGCAGTTCTGCGGAAAAGGACCTAGGGGTGAGAGTGGACGAGAAGCTGGATACGAGTCAGCAGTGTGCCCTTGTTGCCAAGAAGGCCAATGGCATTTTGCGGTGTATACATAGGGGCATTGCCAGCAGATAGAGGGACGTGATCGTTCCCCTCTAGTCGACATTGGTGAGGCCTCATCTGGAGTACTGTGTCCAGTTTTGGGCCCCACACGACAAGAAGGATGTGGATAAATTGGAGAGAGTCCAGCGGAGGGCAACAAAAATGATTAGGGCTCTGGAACACATGACTTATGAGGAGAGGCTGAGGGAGCTGGGATTGTTTAGTCTGCAGAAGAGAAGAATGAGGGGGGATTTGATAGCTGCTTTCAACTACCTGAAAGGGGGTTCCAGAGAGGATGGATCTAGACTATTCTCAGTGGTGGAAGAGGACAGGACAAGGAGTAATGGTCTCAAGTTGCAGTGGGGAAGGTTTAGGTTGGATATTAGGAAAAACTTTTTCACTAGGAGGGTGGTGAAACACTGGAATGCGTTACCTTGGGAGGTGGTGGAATCTCCTTCCTTAGAAGTTTTTAAGGTCAGGCTTCACAAAGCCCTGGCTGGGATGACTTAATTGGGGGTTGGTCCTGCTTTGAGCAGGGGGTCGGACTAGATGACCTCCTGAGGTCCCTTCCCACCCTGATATTCTATGATTCTATGATCTCTCGCCCCCAGGAGAGTTTCTCCATGCAGCATTTGGCTGCCCCAGGGGCCTGGTGTGGCTGGGCTCACTGGAGGGCAGTAATTCCCCTGAATGGCTGTGACATGCCGGTGCCCATGGGGGGAGATCCCCTCATGCAGCCATAACGGTGCCCGCGGCCCGGGCAGATACACTGCACGCCTGGTCCCGGCCCCCCAGGAGCACGCGCAGCCTGCCTGGCCAGTGGGTCATGCCGGGCACCCCATCAGCCCCGGCAGGCACTGCCAGGCAGCGGTGCTAGACGTGCCCCCCAGCTGCCTGGCAGTGAAGGGGCTGCAGCCCCAGCGCTTCAGCCAGCAGCTGCCCTAGGGCTGGCATCTCCTGCCCCCTCCCAGCCCCAGCATTTGCTGGGAAGACCCCAAAGGAGGCTCCTTCCAGAGCAACCTGTGAATCACAGGAACCTCACTGGCTGGTGCATGATAAACTCCCCTCTCCGCCCTGTGCCATGTCTGCGTGGCACCCGCATGCCGGGTCCCAGGCTGGCTCCTGCCAACGCTGACCTGGCAGGGGTGCCGGGGGGGGAGGGGTGTTGTGCTGGGTGCTGCATAGACACAGACCTGGTCCTGGCTCCAGAGAGCTCACAGTCGAAATGAGCATCGTCGTGAACCCCCTTGGCCCCGGGAGATGGGTCAGGATCGTTGTCTCTGTACCAGAGGGGAACCGGTGGGGATGGGGGGACTCCTGGCCCGTCCTTGCACAGGGCAGGCTGCCTTTCAGCCTAGCACTGGCGGCCCCAAGCCTTTGCCCTGGTTAGTGCACCCCGCCATTTGTCAGTGTCAGACCCCCTCCCCCTTAGTGGGGCGAGGAGTGGGGGGGCAGAGCAGGCGCTGCTTGTGGGGCTGGATTGCTCCAGGAGGAATGCTGAGCTGCAGCTGTCTGCCAGGAAGGACATGGCGTGTGTGTCCCCACGGTCCCCGTGCAACGCTGGGGGCAGGGCAAGAGCGGAGCTGCCCTGCGTGGGGCACAGCCAGAATGCTGCCCCACGCCGCCCCCCACACCCTCCTGCGCCTTCCCTGCCCCACACCTGCCACCCATGCCCTCGTGCACCTTCCCTGCCCTACACTGCCCCCACGCCCTCCTGTGCCATCCCTGCCCTACACTGCCCCCACGCCCTCCTGCGTCTTCCCTGCCCCACACCTGCCACCCATGCCCTCGTGCACCTTCCCTGCCTCACGCCGCCCCGCCACGCCCTCGTGCGCCTTCCCTGCCCCATGCCTGTCCCCCACGCCCTCGTGCGCCTTCCCTGCCCCACACCACCCCGCCATGCCCTCGTGCGCCATCCCTGCCCTACACTGCCCCCACGCCCTCCTGCGCCATCCCTGCCCTACACTGCCCCCACGCCCTCCTGCGTCTTCCCTGCCCCACACCTGCCACCCATGCCCTCGTGCACCTTCCCTGACTCACGCCGCCCCGCCACGCCCTCGTGCGCCTTCCCTGCCCCATGCCTGTCCCCCACGCCCTCGTGCGCCTTCCCTGCCCCACGCCACCCCGCCATGCCCTCGTGCGCCATCCCTGCCCTACACTGCCCCCACGCCCTCCTGCACCTTCCCTGCCCCACACCTGCCACCCACGCCCTCGTGCACCTTCCCTGCCTCACACCACCCCGCCACGCCCTCGTGCGCCTTCCCTGCCCCACGCCACCCCGCCATGCCCTCGTGCGCCTTCTCTGCCCCACGCCTGCCCCCCACGCCCTCGTGCGCCTTCCCTGCCCCACGCCACCCCGCCACGCCCTTGTGCGCCATCCCTGCCCTACACTGCCCCCACGCCCTCCTGCGCCTTCCCTGCCCCACGCCTGCCCCCCACGCCCTCGTGTGCCTTCCCTGCCCCACGCCTGCCCCCCACGCCCTCGTGCGCCTTCCCTGCCCCACGCCACCCCGCCATGCCCTCGTGCGCCATCCCTGCCCTACGCTGCCCCCACGCCCTCCTGCGCCTTCCCTGCCCCACACCTGCCCCCCACGCCCTCGTGCGCCTTCCCTGCCCCACGCCACCCCGCCATGCCCTCGTGCGCCATCCCTGCCCTACACTGCCCCCACGCCCTCGTGCGCCTTCCCTGCCCCACGCCACCCCGCCATGCCCTCCTGCGCCATCCCTGGCCTACACCGCCCCCACGCCCTCATGTGCCTTCCCTGCCCCCGGCTCCCTGCTGCTCCAGGGTGCAGGGTGCAGCCTGCAGGGAGGTCTGGGCTGTGTGTGTGTGCGGGGGGGGGCAGCTGGGCCAGCGTCTGTCAGCCTGATGCAGGGCTGGGTGACGGGCTGGGCCACCTTGCTCCTCGTGCAGAGCCTGGCAGATCGTTTCTTGGGTGAGTTATGACTTTGTCTCCCCCGGTGTAAATTGCCGGGCAGAGCAGCTAATGTTCTGTGCACAGCCGAGGCAATTAGAGTCCTCAGCAAGGCAGCGCTGGCCCCCAGCCCCAGCATGCAAGTCAGGCCTGGGCCCATCCCCACCCCTGCCACACACACCGCGTAAAGAGCGGCCTGCAAAACCAACAGCGTCAACCAAGCCTGGTGCTGCCTGCGGCCCTGCCTGTGCCCCGGGAGCCTGCCGCCCGGTCCCCCGAGCCTGCCACAGGCCCAGCCACTGGGCCGTTGCCGGCTCTTCCCGTGGGCTGACGGAGATGCCCCGTGCCGACACCGCCCAGCAAACCGGGGAGACAGGCCCCCGGCAGCCCTGCCCGGGGACAAGGTGCTGGCGGCTCCGTTACCGAGAGGACCGGGAGTGCGGCTGCTCCCAGCCACGCACCGCACGCCTGTCGGCGCGACGGAGCCGGGGGGCGCCGGGAGCTTTCCAAGCCAGCAGGGCACGGCGGCCCCCGGCAGGCCCCCGGCAGGCCCCCGGCAGGCCCCCGGCAGGCCCCCGGCAGGCCCCCGGCAGGCGGCAGCGTCTGTGTGAGCTGGGGCCCCACGGGACAGACGGCCCTGAACCAGCCTCATTAAGAGCCACTGATTTGTTTGCTACTTAATATATTTTTCATTTCCAAATGTGTTTTTCCAGGCTCCACAGCGTGTGCAGCTTGTACCAATTAAGGCAGCCGCACACAGTGAGCACTGCAGCCCATTAATTAAACGTATAGGGAGAGATTAAGGGCCCACTCCATTCTCCCTGGCAGCTCTCGCTGGCCAAGAGACACGCTGGGTACTGCAGATCAGGCAGAGAGCGGTCTCGTACTGCTGCACCCCCACATGTGCACGTAGACACCCCACAGCTCCCCCCATGCCCCACAAACACCCCCAAGAAACTCACCCACACCCCCAAAATCTCACGCACACCCAGAAACACCCCCTTTCGCTCACCCACACCCCACAAAAAACTCACCCAGACCCACAGACACCCTCTTACACTCACCCACACCCATAAATACCCATTTACGCTCACCCACACCCATAAACACCCCAATAAACTCACCCACACCCCAAAAATCTCACCCCCACCCAGAAATACCTCCTTACACTCACCCACACCCCCAATAAACTTACCAACACCCACAGACACCCCCTTTGTCTGTACAAAGTGCAAGCTGGTCTCCATATTGGAAGAGAAGATTGAAGGTCTGGAGCAACAGATAACGACCCTGTATGCGTTGCATACAAGAAACTGAGGATTTTCTAGACAAAACTCAGGATAGGCTTCTAGGGGCACAAATCTCTAAAGATTTAGAGCAGGTTGCACAGAGGAGCCAAGAGGCCAGTGAAGAAGCTTGGCAACATGTGACCTCCAGAAGAGGTAAGCGGAATGTCCGGGTTCCAGTAACAGACACAGGTAACTAACCGCTTTCATGTTCTCTCCACAGGTACCGTTGCGGAGAGTGGACCAGATGATATGTCTGGGGCGAGAAAGCAGAAGGAGACTCCGCTGGTTGGAAGGCATGAGATGCGATGTCCTGAGGTTGGGGGTTCCACGACCACCACTCCCAAGAGGAGAAGGCGGGTGGTGGTCGGGGACTCTCTCCTCCGGGGGACTGAGTCATCTATCTGCCTCCCTGACCGGGAAAACCGAGAAGTCTGCTGCTTGCCGGGGGCTAAGATTCGCGATGTGACGGAGAGACTGCCGAGACTCATCAAGCCCTCGGATCGCTACCCCTTCCTGCTTCTCCACGTGGGCACCAATGATACTGCCAAAAATGACCTTGAGCGGATCACTGCGGACTACGTGGCTCTGGGAAGAAGGATAAAGGAGTTGGAGGCGCAAGTGGTGTTCTCGTCCATCCTCCCCGTGGAAGGAAAAGGCCTGGGTAGGGACCGTCGAATCGTGGAAGTCAACGAATGGCTACGCAGGTGGTGTCGGAGAGAAGGCTTTGGATTCTTTGACCATGGGATGGTGTTCCAAGAAGGAGGAGTGCTGGGCAGAGATGGGCTCCATCTTACGAAGAGAGGGAAGAGCATCTTTGCGAGCAGGCTGGCTAACCTAGTGAGGAGGGCTTTAAACTAGGTTCACCGGGGGAAGGAGACCAAAGCCCTGAGGTTAGTGGGAAAGCGGGATACCGGGAGGAAGCACAGGCAGGAATGTCTGTGAGGGGAGGGCTCCTGCCTCATACTAGGAATGAGGGGTGATCAACAGGTTATCTCAAGTGCTTATATACGAATGCACAAAGCCTTGGAAACAAGCAGGGAGAACTGGAGGTCCTAGTGATGTCAAGGAACTATGACGTGATTGGAATAACAGAGACTTGGTGGGATAACTCACATGACTGGAGTACTGTCATGGATGGTTATAAACTGTTCAGGAAGGACAGGCAGGGCAGAAAAGGTGGGGGAGTAGCACTGTATGTAAGGGAGCAGTATGACTGCTCAGAGCTCCGGTACGAAACTGCAGAAAAACCTGAGTGTCTCTGGATTAAGTTTAGAAGTGTGTGCAACAAGAGTGATGTAGTGGTGGGAGTCTGCTATAGACCACCAGACCAGGGGGATGAGGTAGATGAGGCTTTCTTCCAGCAACTCACGGAAGCTACTAGATCGCAAGCCCTGATTCTCATGGGTGACTTTAATTTTCCTGATATCTGCTGGGAGAGCAATACAGCGGTGCATAGACAATCCAGGAAGTTTTTGGAAAGCGTAGGGGACAATTTCCTGGCGCAAGTGCTAGAGGAGCCAACTAGGGGGGGCGCTTTTCTTGACCTGCTGCTCACAAACCGGGTAGAATTAGTGGGGGAAGCAAAAGTGGATGGGAATCTGGGAGGCAGTGACCATGAGTTGGTTGAATTCAGGATCCTGACGCAGGGAAGAAAGGTAAGCAGCAGGATATGGACCCTGGACTTCAGAAAAGCAGACTTCGACTCCCTCAGGGAACGGATGGCCAGGATCCCCTGGGGGACTAACTTGAAGGGGAAAGGAGTCCAGGAGAGCTGGCTGTATTTCAAGGAATCCCTGTTGAGGTTACAGGGACAAGCCATCCCGATGAGTCGAAAGAATAGTAAATATGGCAGGCGACCAGCTTGGCTTAATAGTGAAATCCTAGCGGATCTTAAACATAAAAAAGAAGTTTACAAGAAGTGGAAGGTTGGACATATGACCAGGGAAGAGTATAAAAATATTGCTCGGGCATGTAGGAATGAAATCAGGAGGGCCAAATCTCACCTGGAGCTGCAGCTAGCGAGAGATGTCAAGAGTAACAAGAAGAGTTTCTTCAGGTATGTTGGCAACAAGAAGAAAGCCAAGGAAAGTGTGGGCCCCTTACTGAATGAGGGAGGCAACCTAGTGACAGAGGATGTGGAAAAAGCTAATGTACTCAATGCTTTTTTTGCCTCTGTCTTCACTAACAAGGTCAGCTCCCAGACTGCTGCGCTGGGCATCACAAAATGGGGAAGAGATGGCCAGCCCTCTGTGGAGATAGAGGTGGTTAGGGACTATTTAGAAAAGCTGGATGTGCACAAGTCCATGGGGCCGGACAAGTTGCATCCGAGAGTGCTGAAGGAATTGGCGGCTGTGATTGCAGAGCCATTGGCCATTATCTTTGAAAACTCGTGGCGAACCGGGGAAGTCCCGGATGACTGGAAAAAGGCTAATGTAGTGCCAATCTTTAAAAAAGAGAAGAAGGAGGATCCTGGGAACTACAGGCCAGTCAGCCTCACCTCAGTCCCTGGAAAAATCATGGAGCAGGTCCTCAAAGAATCAATCCTGAAGCACTTGCATGAGAGGAAGGTGATCAGGAACAGCCAGCATGGATTCACCAAGGGAAGGTCATGCCTGACTAATCTAATCGCCTTTTACGATGAGATTACTGGTTCTGTGGATGAAGGGAAAGCAGTGGATGTATTGTTTCTTGACTTTAGCAAAGCTTTTGACACGGTCTCCCACAGTATTCTTGTCAGCAAGTTAAGGAAGTATGGGCTGGATGAATGCACTATAAGGTGGGTAGAAAGCTGGCTAGATTGTCGGGCTCAACGGGTAGTGATCAATGGCTCCATGTCTAGTTGGCAGCCGGTATCAAGTGGAGTGCCCCAAGGGTCGGTCCTGGGGCCGGTTTTGTTCAATATCTTCATAAATGATCTGGAGGATGGTGTGGATTGCACTCTCAGCAAATTTGCGGATGATACTAAACTGGGAGGAGTGGTAGATACGCTGGAGGGGAGGGATAGGATACAGAGGGACCTAGACAAATTGGAGGATTGGGCCAAAAGAAATCTGATGAGGTTCAATAAGGATAAGTGCAGGGTCCTGCACTTAGGACGGAAGAACCCAATGCACAGCTACAGACTAGGGACCGAATGGCTAGGCAGCAGTTCTGCGGAAAAGGACCTAGGGGTGACAGTGGACGAGAAGCTGGATATGAGTCAGCAGTGTGCCCTTGTTGCCAAGAAGGCCAATGGCATTTTGGGATGTATAAGTAGGGGCATAGCGAGCAGATCGAGGGACGTGATCGTTCCCCTCTATTCGACATTGGTGAGGCCTCATCTGGAGTACTGTGTCCAGTTTTGGGCCCCACACTACAAGAAGGATGTGGATAAATTGGAGAGAGTCCAGCAAAGGGCAACAAAAATGATTAGGGGTCTAGAACACATGAGTTATGAGGAGAGGCTGAGGGAGCTGGGATTGTTTAGTCTGCAGAAGAGAAGAATGAGGGGGGATTTGATAGCTGCTTTCAACTACCTGAAAGGGGGTTCCAGAGAGGATGGATCTAGACTATTCTCAATGGTAGCAGATGACAGAACGAGGAGTAATGGTCTCAAGTTGCAGTGGGGGAGGTTTAGATTGGATATTAGGAAAAACTTTTTCACTAAGAGGGTGGTGAAACACTGGAATGCGTTACCTAGGGAGGTGGTAGAATCTCCTTCCTTAGAGGTTTTTAAGGTCAGGCTTGACAAAGCCCTGGCTGGGATGATTTAACTGGGAATTGGTCCTGCTTCGAGCAGGGGGTTGGACTAGATGACCTTCAGGGGTCCCTTCCAACCCTGATATTCTATGATTCTATGATTCTATGATTATGCTCACCCACACCCCACAAACACACCCACACCCACAAACACCCCAATAAATTTACCCATACACTGAAAACACCCCCTTATGCTCACCCACATCCACACTCCACAATTACACCCACACCCACAAATACCCATTTACGCTCACCCACACCCACACCCACACCCCTATAAACTCATCCACATCCCAGAAACAACCCCTTACGCTCACCCACACCCTCAAATGCCCCCAATAAACTCACCCACACCCACGAACACACCCACACCCACAAACATCTCCCAGTAAACTCGCCCACACCCACAAACACCCCCCAATAAACTCACCCCCACACACCCCTTTATGCTCACCCACACATACATGCACAAACACCCCCCAATAAACTCACCCACACCCACAGACGCCCCCTTATGCTCATCCACACCCCACAAACACACCCACAAACACCCCTTTATGCTCATCCACACCCCACAAAATCTCCCAATAAACTCACCCACACCCACAAACACACCCCACAATCACCCCCCAATAAACTCACACCCACACACCCCTTTATGCTCACCCACCCCCACACACCCAGAAACACCCCCCAATAAATTGACCCACACCCACAAACACCCCCTACGCTCACTCACATCCACAAACACCCCCCAATAAGCTCACCGACACCCCCTTATGCTCACCCACACCCCACAAAGACACCCTTCCACACCCCGCACATCAGAAACACCTCCTCACACAACTCTCTCTGTCTCGCTCACACACACACAGTTTCTTTCTTGCACACCCACTCCAAACTCGATTCCATGCGACAGGGCTGGCATGGCAGGCTGGGTAAATGTGGCCCAAGGGTCTGACCCAGCAGATGCAGGGGTCTGTCCCAGGAAGGTGGGGCCCGCTCCAGACGGGGTTACGCTCTGTGTTTCAGGTTGGCCCCGCGTCCCTTTGTCATCGATGCCCACTCCCAGTCCTGGGGCAGGTGGTTCTGGGTACAGGCCAAGCCCCCTCGCCACTGATCAGAGCAGCCCTGTGGGGCTGGCCCTGACCCGGAGGCCTGGCTTGCTGGGGACTCCCCACCGCGCAGAGAGCCCTGGCTGGCTGGAGCTGCCAGAAAATCCTGCCCCACGCCCTGGCCGGAGCAGCGGCCCTGTGCGGAGGGAGCGGGCAGGCTGCAGAAGGGACGCAGCCCTCGGCCGCCCGCCCGGGGGAAACAAGAACCAAGCGTGTCCGACATCCCAAACCTGCCACAGGCCAGACACTTCCAGAGCAGCCCAAGGGGCCGGCCGTGCCCTGTGCTAAAGGGCTAATTGCCCGCGGGGAATGCACGCCTGTGCTAATCTGGACCGGCCTGGCCACAGGGGTGGGTGGCTGCCATGGGTCAGCGGGGGGCAGCCTGGCTGTGCCCCCAGCAGGGAGCTGGGCTTCCCCGTCCCACTCTATTGCCATGGAAATGACTGTGATGTCACAACTGCAGCATCCTAGAGAGGGGAGGGGCTGGGACGTGAGGGACCCTCCCCCACCGCAGGTGAGGGGCTGGAGCTTGCTGCATGCCCAGACGCTGGTCCCAGGCAGGGGGCCCTGCCGCACTGAGCAGTGTTATGTGTCTGTGGGCTCTGGGGGCAGGGCTGTGCATTAATGATTGGGGGGTGCTTGGGGGTGCCAGGCACAGCTGGAGGCCATCGCTCCAGCCAGCCTTACCTGGCCTCTGTTCCCGCGGTGCCATCTGTGCCCAGTGAGTGCATTGCATTGGACAGCTTTGTGCCAGGAAGGGGATGCACCCTGTGGAACCCCAGCCTCTCCTGGGGCTCTGGGACCCTTTTCTACCTGGACACCCCAAGAGAGAACCCTCCCTCCATCAGGGTCACCCTGGTGCAGGCAGGGCAGGGTGGGGGGTGGAGGACGCAACGGGTAGTTCTGTGTGGTGTGCAGAGCAGGGAGGGGGTCACTTTGCTGGGGTTGGACTGTGCATAACCCACCTCCTTGGGCCTTAGCGATCCTGGCCAGCCCCGTACCAGGGGGCTGGAGGGGAAAGGGGAGCTGATTCCTACACAGCTCTGTGGGTGTGGGAGGTTGGGGCTTGGACAGGGCTCTGGGGGGCTTGGTATGGGGCAGCCTGGATCTGGGGCCTGCCTTGGGGCTGGCATCGCTCTGAGGACGTGTTGAGCTGGGGACCCCGGCATGGGTGGCGTGTGAACCGCCCACAGGGGGAGGCTCGACCCCAGCCCCGCTCCTTCTGTCCAAGGCTCTGCCCCTTCCGCCCGCCCTGCCAGAGCCCAGAGCCCCTGCACCGTGGCCACCTGCCCCCGCCCCAGGCTAGTAACCCCCACCCCGGAGCGCTGGGAGGGAGGGCGGCACAGCCCCAGCCCCTGGAGCTGGGCTGCAGAGCGGAAGCAGGGGCCCTTGGGGTGCAGCAGGGCCATGCCTGGCTGTTTGGGGAGGCACAGCCGCCCCCAGCCTATGGTACCTGCCGCCCGTGGACCCAGGGGCAGCCCTTCGGAGCCAGGGTGGCAGGGAGCACTGAGGGGCAGGCAGAGCGGGAGGGGTTTCAGGCTTTCTGGTCACGCAGCGTCTTGGCCTGCAGGGACCCGGCTCTGAATTCGTGCTGCTCAGGGCAAGGAGAGCAACTCAACACCCCTGCGCCCCCACCTAGCTGCTTTCAGGTGCGTGTGCGGGGCAGGGGCCTGAGTGGGTGACCCCAGCCTAGTGCTCAGGCCAGCCCGGTGCACGGCAGGGCTGGGGGTGCCCAGTTTGCAGCTGCCCCCCAGGTCTCCTGGTCCAGAGTGGGTCTGCCGGAGCGGGTGCGGCGGGGCTAACCTGGGCCTGGTGTTGCGGTAATGACCCTGCTGAACTGCGTGGGCCCTGCCCGCGCCGACGCCAGCCCCTTCTGGTTGTGGCGGGGCTCCTGCTCCGTGGCCACCCTGCAGCCAAGGTTATTTCTGGCCTAGCTTGGCCCACTGGCCAGTCCCTGCGCTGGAAGTGGGCAGAGGTGATGCCTGTCATGCCCCAGCCATGCCCCCCATTCTGCTGGGGTGAAGGGCCCATAATGGGCTCCCTGACCCGGGACCACTCAGACAGAGCAGCTTCCAGGCACCACGGCCTCATCCTCATGCTGGCTGATCTGGGGGCTGCTGCTAGTGCAGGAAGCCCTGACCCGTGGCACTGCTTCCAGGGGAGAGCAGCCGGGACCGGCATTTCCATGGCAGCCTGGACCTGGACTGTCCACGCTGGGAGCTGGCTTTTCTGCAGATATGTTGCCTCCGATCTGGAGCCAGCGGGGCTGGGAGGGGACCAATGCAGCTGCTCCGCTGTGTGTCCGGGGTGCTGCTCAGCAGAGACAGATGGCCGGACCTGCCAATGGGGGGCAGAGTGAGGGCAGCGGCTTCAGCCGATGTTACTGAGCGTGCTCAGGACAAGCCAAGCAGCAGCTCTGGGGAGCTGTCAAGGTTCCTTCCCCACTCTGAACTCTAGGGTACAGATGTGGGGACCTGCATGAAAACCCCCTAAGCTTATTCTTACCAGCTTAGGTTAAAACTTCCCCAAGGTACAAACTATTTTACCTTTTGTCCCTGGACCTTATTGCTGCTACCACCAAGCGTCTAACACATATATAACAGGGAAAGAGCCCGCTTGGAAACGTCTTTTCCCCCAAAATCTCCCCAAGCCCTACACCTCCTTTCCTGGGGAAGGCTTGATAAAAATCCTCACCAATTTGCATAGGTGAACACAGACCCAAAACCCTTGGATCTTAAGAACAATGAAAAATCAATCAGGTTCTTAAAAGAAGAATTTTAATTGAAGAAAAGGTAAAAGATCAGATCTGATCTGAGCTGTAAAATCAGGATGGTAAATACCTTACAGGGTAATCAGAGTCAAAACACAGAGAATCCCTCTCAGCAAAACCTTAAGTTACAAAGACACAACAACAGGAATATCCATTCCCTCCAGCACAACTTAATTTCTCAGCCATTTAGAGAAATCATAATCTAACGCATATCTAAGTTCTAAGACTCCATTCCTGTTCTGTCCCCAGCAAAAGCATCACACAGACAGAGAGAACCTTTGTTTCTCCCCCCTCCAGCTTTGAAAGCATCTTGTCTCCTCATTGGTCATTTTGGTCAGGTGCCAGCGAGGTTATCCTAGCTTCTTAACCCTTTACAGGTGAAAGGGTTTTTCCTCGGGCAGGAGGGATTTTAAAGGTGTTTACCCTTCCCTTTATATTTATGACAGATCCTGACAGCTGCGCCCGCCGTGAGCGTGTAAATAACAGCCCCGGAGGAGCCTGGTGCATGCTAAGGGCTGGCTGCAGTGCCCTGGCCTCTGTATTCAGTCCAAAAAGAAAAGGAGTACTTGTGGCACCTTAGAGACTAACCAATTTATTTGAGCATGAGCTTTCGTGAGCCACAGCTCACTTCATCAGATGTGTGCCGCAGTTTCCACGGTACACATCTGATGAAGTGAGCTGTGGCTCACGAAAGCTCATGCTCAAATAAATTGGTTAGTCTCTAAGGTGCCACAAGTACTCCTTTTCTTTTTGCGAATACAGACTAACACGGCTGCTCCTCTGAAACCTGTATTCAGTCCAGCCGGACAGGCAGGAATCTCCAGCATCAGGAATGGCCGTGCCTCTCACCGGCTTTGGCAGGGTCTCTCAGGAGCCTGCAGCCAGCCTGTTTCTGCACCAGCATATGCTCCCCACAAAAGCATCGACTGTGGGCTTTGCTCCTGAGCGCTGGGCATCACGGGCAGGTTGTCAGTGCCAGGAGGGCTGTGCTGGTCCAGTTAGCGCTGAGCTGGCTAGGTCCGCGCCCCCTTCGCCCTGCCCAGCCTGTGCCCTCCCTCCCACTCCACACATGGGGGCAGGGTCTCCGCCTTTGGCGAGCAGCATGGCTCATTCCTGTCGCAAGAGCTGCCTAGGCTGCTGGTAACATCTCATCCGGCTCTTCTGCTGGCTGCGTGTTCCTGGCCCTACGTCATTCCCAGCTGCAGCCACCTACCTCTCCCTGGCCCACTCCCACAGGAGCAGTGCATGCGTCCCCATTGCAGCTCCTGTGCATGGACCACATGCTGCCTAGCCACTCCCCACCCCATCTGAGCCCCCGAGCCGTACACAGCCACCGGCACCATCTGCCCCTCTGGGCTGCCCGGGCCAGACACTGTCACCAGCGCCAACTCCTCCCTCTATCTGGGCCCCCGGCCAGGCCATATGCTGCCACTGGCCGTAACTCATCCCCTCCTGCCCCATTGGGCCCCCCCATGCCATATGCTGCCACTGCACTAACCTGCCCCCACCCTCCGCCCCACCTGGGCCACCAGGGTTTGCTGAGGGGCTTGGCGGAGCCCCGGGGGCAGCTCCGTGTTGGTTTCAGGACCTCTTCAGGCGCAGCCGTGGGGGCACCAGGACCCACAGGCTCAGGCACATTCGGGAGGGAGGCTGGCTCAGCGGGGTGCTAGCCTAGCTCTGGGAATTCCCTTCTGTGCCCCAGGTGCCCTGGGTGACGCGGGGACTCACGCCCGCTGGCTGGTACATCCACGCTGCAGCTGGGAGCTCGCCTGCCAGCCCAGGCCCACTGGCTTGTGCGGGTGCTGTGCGCTGGGTGCTCAGCCGAGCCATGCGGATGCTCTCGAGCCCCGGGGCGGTGGGAGAGGGAGGGGATGGTGGAGCTTCAGCCTGATGCTCCTCTGAGTGTCTAGTGTGGGCCCTGCCAGGCCTGCCCGTGGGCCCAGGCTGGGAGGCTCGTGGCCAGCTGCAGCGTAGACATAACCTGTGGGTCTCCGCGCTGTGTGTAATGAGGGACAACTGCCCTGCCCAGCTCGCGGGGGACGGGGGATAGGTCTCAGAGAGAGGGACTGTGTCGTCTCCCCTCTGCGGGCAGCAGTAGGCACCAGCAGGGCATGCTTCCCCCATTGCGGGGCACCGCAGGCTGCATGTTGGCTGGATGCCCCGGGGATGCCCCAGCAACTAGCTTGTACGTGGGAGAGGAATGCCCAGCGCGGCCTCCTGCAGGGTCCTCCGTGCCCCAGTGGGAGCGACTGCCCTGCACTCCCATGCCCCTGTGCCCGGGTCCCGGGGGGCTGCTGCTGCAGTGCTCCATGCCCCAGGCTGTGCCCACTGCAGCCCAGCTGGCGCCGGGGCGTGTGAACCAGCCCTGCGGGCGGCTTGGGCAGCTCAGCCTCCGCTGCTGACGCGACAGCTCTCTGCGCAGGGCCCGGCTTTTACTGTCTTGTTGCTTTTGATTTAGCCCCTGTGCCGTAAACTAGAAGCTACAGTTTCGGGAGCATCTGCATTTTAATTAGTAATTACCGAGGCAGCAGTGCGGGCTCCTGGCCAGCTGCTGCCTCCTTCCTCCGGCTCCGGGGCCACCCCAGCTGCGCGGGGGAGCGGGGCGAGGGCAGGGTTTGGGTCCAGCCCGCAGGGCAGGCAGCCCGGCCCGTGCCCTGGGCACCTCAGCCAAGGTGCTCCGTCCCAGCACCCCCCAGCCACGGTGCTCCCTCTCCCACAGGGGGGCCCGGCAGAGGGCAGCCCAGCTCCTGGTGTGCCAGGCCCTGGGGACACAGAGGCTGTTCGGTAGCCCCCCCTTCCCCACCCCCAACCTGACTGCTGCTGCGGGGGGGGGCAGAGCCTGGGCCTGAGGGGGACAATCTGCCTGTGAGCTCTCAAAGGCTCCTGGGTGTTGGGCGGGAGGCCAAGAGATTCAGGGGGTGAGGCAGAGACTGTTCTGTATTCAACCCCCCAGAATACGGCCTTCAGATGGGTCTGTGGAGGGAGCCATGTCACCTTCCCCCCCCCGTGCCCCCAGGGTTTGTGGGAGGAGCCATGTCCCCTCCCCCTGCACCCCCAGGGTTTGTGGGAGGAGCCATGTCACCTTCCCCCCCACCCACCAGGGTTTGTGGGAGGAGCCATGTCACCTTCCCCGCTTCACAGAGCCCTTCCCCCCACTCACTACATTCCCCCTCCCTCTGTGGCTCGCTCTCCCCCACCCTCACTCACTTTCATTGGGCTGGGGCAGGGAGTTGGGGTGCGGGAGGGGATGAGGGCTCTAAATGGGGGTGTGGGCTCTGGGGTGGGGCCAGAAATGAGGGGTTCAGGGTGCGGGTGGGGGCTCTGGGCTGGGGCAGGGAGTTGGGGTGTGGGAGGGGGTGAGGGCTGTGGGGCGGGGCCAGGGATGAGGGGTTTGGGGTGCAGCAGGCTGGGGGTGGGGCTGAGGGATTTGGAGTGTGGGAAGGGGCTGCGGGTTGAGGCAGGGGGTTGAGGTGCAGGAGGTGGTATGGGCTCTGGGCTGGGGGTGCAGGCTCTGGGATGGGGCCAGGGATGAGGGGTTTGGGCTGCAGGAGGGGGCTCTGGGTTTGGAGGGGCTCAGGGCTGGGCTTGGGGGTTGGGGCACGGGCTTAGCTTGGTCAGCAGCGCAGTGGGGCTAAGGCAGGCTGCCTGCCTGTCCTGGCTCTGTGCTGCGCTCCGGAAACGGCCAGCAGGTCCGGCTCCTAGGTGCGGTGGGGGCAGGAGGCTTCACAGTGCGCACTGCTCTCACCTGCAGGCACCGCCCACGCAGCTCAGCCAATGGGAGTGCGGAGCTGGTGCTCTGGCAGGGGCAGCGTGCGGAGCCTCATGGCCCCCCTGCCTAGGAGCCGGACCTGCTGGCCACTTCCGGGCGCAGCGCGGTGCCCCAGGACGGATAGGAACTAGCCTGCCTTAGCCCTGCAGCACGGCTGACCGAGCTTTTAACGGGGGCTGGTATCATAGCTGCGTACAGGCTAATGACTCGAGCTGGCGAAGGTCAGTATCTCCAGCGGCGCTCGCTGGCGGGTGGTTACAGATTGCAGAGCTGTGTGTCCCCTGCGGTGCAGGCTGCATGGAGCCGTTGCAGGAAGCTGCCACAGGCTCTTAGCTCCTTTGCAGCAGACGGTGAGGTGCTGAGCCCTGATGGTGGGATGTTCGGAGACCTCCCCACCCCGTGTGCCTGTGGCTTTCTGGGGGTCCTGGCTCTGGGTGATAAATGCATCTGCTTCCCACTGCAGAGTCAGCCCTGGAAACGCTCAACCTGCCTATGCTGCCCCTCCGGCTGCCAGCTGGGAACGCTCCACCTCTGCAGGCTCAGGTGGGTCCCCAGTGGCTGCTGCCCGAGCTTCAGGGTGACTCCCACGAAACCAGAACCCACCCGAGGGTGCTGTGGCAGGAGGAGCCAGCTTAGCACCTGGGGCCCCCCATCCTCTCCAAACAGAGGCTGCTGTCGCGTCGCTGTGGGGGCCAGGAGGCTGCTGAGCCCCTCTGCAATGGGACGGCATCCCAGCAGCCCTGAGCGCCCTCCTGGGGCGACACCTGGGATGCTGTGATCAAACCACACCCCTGCAGGCGGCCTCTGTGCCCCTGCGACGGCGTGCTCCTTCCTGCAGCGCAGGGCCGGGCTGCTCGCAAGGGCCGCAGCGTGCTGGGGGCTGTTGGGTGGCGCTCGCCGAGTGGAGTCCTGCCCTCAGTGCGTCTTCGCCTCCTGGCTCTCGGTGGGGTCTGCCTGGGGCCTAGAGCTGCCGTCCTGATCCAGAGCTCCTGCCCCCTGGAAAGGCCGACTCGCTGCCAACCAGCAAGAAAGCGACTTCCATGCGGCACTTCAGCCGCACGGAAACCTGGAGAGCAAAGCAGCTCCTGGGAGCGGGGATCTGCCCCACAGCCAGCGCTCCTGCCCCACTCCCCACAGGGCCCCCTACTGGGACTGAAGTAGCCAGGATCTGCCCCACAGCCAGCGCTCCTGCCCCATACCCCACAGCACCCCCTGCTGGGACTGAAGTAGCCATGATCTGCCCCCAGCCAGTGCTCCTGCCCCACTCCCCACAGCGCCCCCGGCTGGGACTGAAGTAGCCAGGATCTGCCCCACAGCCAGCGCTCCTGCCCCACACCCCACAGCACCCCCTGCTGGGAGCGGCTGGGGCTGGAGTAGTGGGATCTGCCCCACAGCCAGCACTCCTGCCCCACACCCCACAGCACCCCCTGCTGGGACTGGAGTAGCCAGGATCTGCCCCACAGCCAGTGCTCCTGCCCCACACTCCACAGCGCCCCCTGCTGGGACTGGAGTAGCGCGGATCTGCCCCACAGCCAGCGCTCCTGCCCCTTTCTCTGCGAGTGCTGCCATTACCCCTGAGCGCCCGCTGCTCTCCTTCACTCTGCCCCCAGGCCAAGGGGCGCTGAGTGTCAATTCTTGGTCTCTCTGTTCTGGTGTCTTTCTCCTCAGCCTCCCTGCTTCCTCCGCTCTGCGCCAGCCAGAGGCCCTGCCCATGGGGCCAGTGGGAGACCAGCTCGGCTCAGTCCTCCTGGGCCTTGCTGCAGCCCCTGCCAAGCTCTGGCCCGGTCCCCCCGGCGAGGCGGGGCAGCCCCCGCTATGGAGGCCCTGTGGTTAGCCGGGCGCAGACACAGTCAATCGAAGAGGAATGTGGAGCCGCGGCTGAGGCCCAGCTGGGAGGGGCTGCAGGGCTCACTGAGATGCCGAGAGCCCGGAACGGGTCTGGGAGCGTCTCCTGCAGCCTGCGCTGGGGACCGCCGGGGTGTGCTGCAGGCGTGGGGCTGCACAGCCGTGTGCAGGGCGTTGCTGCCGGCGCCTGCGTGTGAGCGCTCGCTGTGCGCAGGGTGTGTCCCCACCGGCGGGCGTCCAGCCCTGCCTGCCTGGCGGGGCCCTTTGCTGGCTCTCGGGCCCGTGTCTGAGGTCAGGGGAGGCCAGCCAAGCAGCGTGGCAAGGGGCGCTTGGCTCTCCAAACTGCCCGGCCCTGCAGCCCAAGCCCAGCAGGGCCTCTGGCTCGACCCTCGCCAGCAAGGAGTGGAGGGGAGGGGAGGGGGCTGCGCCCGCAGGATCCCTTAGGTAGACAGAGGTGCTGGGTGGAGGGGCCATGAGGTGCCGCGAGAATGCAAACCCTGGAGGGAGGGGCGCTGCATGGGGCTGGCCTGCGAGCTAGTGAGGGGGGTGAGGGACGGCTGCCACGAGAGCCGTGCAGGGGCAGCTTCCCTGATTCCTGCTGCAGCCAGCCAGGAGCCCTGCCATGCCGGCCGAGGGAGCTGCGCTTAGCAAGTCCCTGTGTGCCCCTAGAGCTGCCACCGCCCTCTGCCACACCCTTGGCACCTCTGGGCCAGCCCAGCCCCCAGGGCTCCCGGCCTCATGCCAGAACCCACATCCTGCAATTGCCACACGGTGGGGCAGGCGTGTCCTTGGGGAGCCCCCCTGGTTCCTCACCCAGGGGCTCTGGGACTGCCGCCGTCCGGACTCCAGGCTGCACCCTGGCTTGGCCCCTGCTGGCAGAGTGGAGTGGGCAGGAGCTCGCCTTCTGGGCCTGTGTGACGAAGTGGGAATGTTCTTCATGTTCTCTCTGAATACTGTGCAGGTGCCTCAGTTTCCCCGAGGCATTTCTTCAGTCTCTAGGGGGTGTGATTGTGGCAGAGCCCTAGAGGGCCAGTGTGATGGTGTCCGCACAGAGAATGGCCGACACCCGGTCTCCTGGCCACTGATGGCCTGGGCCCCTCCTCTGCAAGGTGCCAACTGAAGGGGCTGGAGAACAAAGGGATCGGGTGGCCTCCTGACTGGGGAAAGAGACAAAGGCCGGAGGAGGGGCGGGAGAGTTTCAGTTTGGAGCTGGCTGGGGAAATGGAGGGAGGTCCAGATGGGGCTCTGGCCTCCCTGCCCCCCAAGATGGACCTGACTGAGGGGTCCAGTTCTCTGTACCTACAAGCTCTGCTTTAGACCGTGTTCCTGTCGTCTAATAAACCTTCTGTTTTACTGGCTGGCTGAGAGTCACGTCTGACTATGGAATTGGGGGGCAGGACCCTCTGGCTTCCCCAGGATCCCCCCTGTGCGGACTCGCTGTGGGAAGCGCATGGTGTGGATGGGGATGCTGAATGCCCCAAGGTCAGCCCTAGGAAGGTCGAAGTTGTATAAGCTTCTTGCCCTGGGGAGAGGAGACTTCCCCAGAGTCCTGCCTGGCTTCGTAGGGAGCAGTTCCAGAGCATCACCCGGTGACCCTGTGACAGCCTGGCATCAGGGCCAGCCTGCTCCTCAGGCCACAGAGCTGGCAGGGGCCTACAGAAGGGGCCTCTGGGCTGGGGGAAGCTGGCACAGTCTCCCTGGATGGTACCTTTGACTGCACTGCTGTCCTTGGCTCAGCTGCGCCCAGTGTCTCACTGCAAGACACCTGCTGAGCTCGCAGCTTCTCAGCCGCTGCTCCTGCGGCCCCGTGTCCTAGGACTGACGCTGTGGACCGTAGCAGCTGAGACCTTCGGCTTCTTTCCCACCGTCACCAGGGCACAGCTCCATTTAACGAGGCTTTTAGGCCTAAGTGCTGCTTGGCTCGACTGGGAGAAATTGATATTTTGAGCGTGTGATTGCAGGGCTTCGTGAATAATTCACACCCAGGGCGGTTCCATTCCCAAAACCAGGCTGCTGAAAAATCTCTCTTAACAAGGAAACAAATTCTCCTTGTGCAAAGCCCCGGCCCCAGGGCTGCTGCCAGTGAAGCTCTAGTCTCTGTGAATTGATTCCCGTAAGGCAGGGGCAGCTTTGGGGGTGGTGTCTCTAGACTCTTAACTGGGATTTCCCATCTTCTGCGCTGCCCGGTTTGCCAGGCCGGGGTGAGAAACACAGCAGGTGCTCAGGGGTGGCTTACCTGAGAAAAATGCCTTTCGGAATAGAGGCGTCGAACCCTGCGGCTCGGAGGTGGGTGTGAACGGCAGGCCCACGGGAGTGAATGCTGCTGGGCAGGTGCCCCTGCGTGGGGCTGAGATGGGCACAGCCACATAGCGTCTGAGGACGGGAGCATGCCCAGCCGGGCGGGTGCAGTTCAGGATGGCACGTGAATCCCTGTATCCAGGGGCCAAGCCCACCTGCCAACAGCCTGAGCACGAAGGAATCAGGCCTCTAGTCTTTACTCAGCGCCTGGGGATCCGGGCCCTGTGGTGGGGAACCCAATGCAGGGATCTGCCCCTGTCGCAGGGGGAATTCGTCCTCCACTGGGGGGAACCTACTGTGGGGGAATCTGTCTCCTGTTGGGTGGGGAACCCTGTGCGGCGGAATCCAGCCCCTGTTGGCGGGGAGGAGGGGGGCAGCATGCGGGATCTAGTCCTGAGATCTTCGGCAGATTTGACCCTAAAGGCCCCTTCGCTGTGGGGACGTCATCACGCCTGAGGCTGCAGCAAAGACTGGGGCCCTGACTGCTCTCAGTGATGCAGGTGTAAACCTCTAGGAGCACGAACTTGTGGATGGCCAGGCCCCGGTCCAGCCCTGTCCCCACAGCCGTCTCTGCAGCTCCCTCCATAAGGAGAGCTGGGCTGGACGATCTGGGGCTAGAACCCAGGGCCAGGAGCTGCTGGCAAGTGTGAGCCCTGGGGCCTGCAGCCCAGGGGAGCAGGGAGCTCACTACTGACACCTGCTGGTGGACAGGGAGAAGCGCCACCCAGAGCTGCTTGAGAACCCTAGGGGGACAGGGGCTCCCCACAGGGGAGGGGGCTCTCTGCCAGCATCCGTGGGTGAGCAAGGAGACGCAGCTGAACGGCCAGGCCTCACTTGCATTTCTAGCGTTGGCCGGTTTGGGGTGTTGGATTAAACTCCAGCTGAGTGTGGGGGCGATGAACTGTTCTGATCCCGGGTGGGAAATGAAAGGGCAAGAGACTGGCACCCAATGTGCCTGGCATGAGGGGTCACCCTGACCCAGCCACAGCCTGGCATGGCTGAGTAGCAGTGCAGGATGAGGCCGCACTGGGGCCTGGACTGGGGGCAGCCAGGGCAGCACCAACCCCGGGGCTTAGCACCAGGCCCTGGCCTGTGAGCCCCGGCTCAGGGCAGGAGTCTGCCCTGCTTGACAGCTGAGTCTGGAGTCTCAGCCAGCAAGACCGTAGCCCAGGGGCCCACCATCCTGCGTCCTGCCCTGCTGGGAGCCAGCTGTGGGAGGGTCTCTGGGCCTGGCAGCCCCATGGAGCCATGTCCAGAGGCTGACGTCAGGAAAGCATCAAGGCCACTGTTCAGTCCCCCCTTGCAATGGGGGTGGGGCCTAAGCCAGCCCTGGGGGAGAGGCAGGAAGTGCTGAGAGTCCCCTGGGAAAGCCTGTAAGGGGGCAGAGGGTATTCCCCAGACTGGGGTCTTGCCCCAGGCATAGCTGCACTCTCGCTGGGGCTGAGGTTTTCTCTGTCCCCATTGATACTGGTCTCGCTCTCTCCGTCGGTTTGTCTTTGATCCACAGAGCCTGAGAGTGGGGCAGGGACGGCATCTCATCCTGCCTCTCCGCGCCCTGACCCTCTAATCGCTCCCGGAGCTCACTAGGTCCTGGCTCCCTGTGGCACAGAGTGCACTGCAGAAATCTAAAGAGCTGGGCTGAGAATCCGGGCACAGACCCCGGCTGCTCCCCGGCAGCCCTTCTGCAAGGCGGGTGACGGGTGGGCAGCGGCCTCTGGAGCCAGGCTGTTCGGCTTCTGCTCACTGAGCCACCTGGGCCTGCAGCAGGGGCTGCTAGGAGCCAAGTACATTGTCGCAGTGCTGCCTGGGGGTCCCAGCCCCACGGTGCCAGGTGCAGGACACAGCACAGAGCCAGGCCTGGCCTTGAAGAGCCCGAAACCTGCATTTAAGGCAAGAGCCAAAGGGCAGCTCCTGAGAGCTCCAGGGAACCGGAGCTGTTGAGCAGGGGTTACAGTGACTAGAGTGTTAATTAGCGCTCGGTAGATGCACATGGGCTCAGCTGGGGCTGTGTGCGGTGCTCTGCTTCTATTGGCTACAAGCACTTGGGAGCAGTGAAACCCCAAAGAGCACGCCCTTGGGAGCCCAGAGTCCTGGGTGCTCTCCCTGGCTCTGCCGCGAATTGCTGAGTGCCCTTCCCCGCTCTGGGCCTGATGGCCTGGCTGCTGAGTGCCTGGCTGCTGAGTGCCTTGCGGGGTGGAGGACAGGAATGTGCTGTCGTAACATGTTCTAACCGCCAGCTGCAGGGAACAGCGCTGTGCTGAGCAGGGATGTGAGCTGCGTGGATAAGGAACGCCAGGTGGGTGCTTTGTCTTCTCGGTGCTGGACCCCCACACTGCATTCCTGCTGCATGGCTGGGCCGGTCCCAGAGGCCAGCCACCGTGCTGATGGGAGCCCTGAGAGCAAGCCCACATCTGCCTGCACCTGCTCCCTGTGAATCCCTGCTGGGCAGGGGATTCCCCTAGGGTGCGGCAGGCTGGAGAATGGGGTGCTTGCTTGGCCTAGCTCTGCCCTGGCACTAGGCCCATTGGCTGGGGAGGGTTGTAGGGTGTCAGCGTGGCTGGACCCAGGCACATGCCTGCACAGCAGCCTGGGCTGGTTCAGGGACCTCTGCCTCCTGGCACTTCCCTCCCCTTCCCCTCCCACCCCCGGCCCCTGGGGCAGAAGCAGGAGGCCCAGCCCTTCCTGTGGGTGGGTCGTCCAGCCGGTTTAGCCAGCCCAGGGTGGGGTGCGGCAGCCTCCCTATGGAGGAGCGGGAAGCCCAGCCAGCTAGGTGGGGGTTGGACCCAGCTCCAGAGCAGAGTTAGAGCTTGCTCTCTGGGCTGCAGAGCTCAACTCAGAGCGAACTGGGGCTAAAGCCCCATCAACCAGCCCTGGGGGTGCTCAGCTGGGGTGGAGACCCCCCCAGGACACAAGCAGGCATAGGGGTCGTTAGGGCTAGACAGGAGGGGTCCCACCATACAGATCAGGGCATGGCGAAGGTCCAGAGCCCTGGTCTAGAGCCTGTCCCGGCCCCGCCACGCTGAGCGCATGGGGATTGGTGTGCACGTGGGAGGGGACGTTACCATGCGTTACCCAGGGAGGTGGTGGAATCTCCTTCCTTAGGAGTTTTTAAGGTCAGGCTTGACAAAGCCCTGGCTGGGATGATTTAGGTGGGGACTGGCCCTGCTTTGAGCAGGGGGTTGGACTAGATGAGCTCCTGAGGTCCCTTCCAACCCTGCTATTCTGTGATTCTGTGACATGGCCCCCCTCTGGGGTTCTCCTGTGCTCACCCCAGGCAGGGCTGTCAGACTCCCTGGGCGCTGGGGAGAAGGGCAGAGAGAGTAGACAGCAACGCGGCTCCCCCAGCACGGGGGAGCTCGGGCCAACACCCCTCCGAGTGCAGCCCCTGGCTGCTCCCGCCCGTCAGCACCTGTCAGCAGGGAAATCGCTACCCCACAGCCTGTCTCCCTGCCTCTGGCACAGGCCCGGCTGTCTCCACGCCCTGCTGCGGAGTGCTGGGGGCTCCCGGGCTCTCCTGCTCCAGGCCAGTTCCCAAAGGGAATCCAGGTTTGGGATCCTATTCACAGGGTCTGGTTCCTGCTGCCCCCAGGGCCTCCCAGCCCCACAATCAGAGTTTCGGTCATGGGCAAGCTCCTCCTCTGCCGCGTGGGCTTTGTGCTACCTGCACCCAGCCTCCTCCCTGCTGGGAGCTCAGTGCCTTTCGGAGCCCCTGGCCGTGGGGTCCGGCTCCTCGTGCGGCATGGGGAGCAGGCTGGACCTGAGGCGGGTGGGAGATGTCTGTGGAGGCCCTGGCAGGAACCGGGTGCGGCTCATGGGCATGGTGCTCTGCTCAGGCTCTCGGCGCTTGGAGCCGCACAGCCGTCGGGGAGCAGCCGGGCACGGCTCTGCCCGCGGGATCGAGACGCCCAGAGCGGCCGCAGGCCCAGAGCGGCGAAGCAACTTGCTGGGGCTCCTTGGCAGAACTAGGGGTCGGGAGCCAGCTGTGCCCATCAAGATGGGGAGATCTGGTGACTGCCCCCCTGCACCAGGGTAGGGAGAGCAGCAGGGAGCCAAGCTGGTGTGCCCGGCCAGAGACCATCAGGCAAGATCCGTTTGCACCAGCAACCCCCGAAGGCCCGTTTCTGAGTCCATCGCTTCCAGAGCGGCCCAGCACCTGCCAAGTTGGCAGCTCCAAGAGCTGCTGGAGTCCTTGCTGCTGCCACAGCAGAGTCTGCTCGCGGCTAGTGTCTCTTCCTCTCTGGCGGCTCCTTACTGGATGTCTTCCAAGCACAAGGCTCCACGAGACTCCTCTGGCCGGTTTCCTCACACCCGGGCAGGCTTGCTTTGGAGAAGGGCTCAGTGGCTGCTCCGGTGTAGCTGGGGCAAGAGACAGGCCCTGGAGACATGGAGACAGACCCGCCTTGCCCAGGGTCTCCCCACTGGCGGCGAGCTAAGATCAGTTAAACTGGGCCGATCCTCAGACGGGGGCGGCCCATCAGATTCTGCAGTGGGGGGGTGGGTCCCTCAGAGTCGGTGCTCATCCCAGTGCTGTAGCATGATGCTAAGGTGTGTCTTTGGACACAAGGCTGACCCCAGCTGACCTGCAGGGAGCGGGGTGGGGCACCCAGCAGGGGTGCTGGGCAGCAGGGAGCAGGGTGGGGTGGGGAACCCAGCAGGGGGTGCCGGGCGGGGTGGGGGACCCAGCGGGGGCGTCGGGTGGTAGGGAGCGGGGTGGGGGACCCAGCGGGGGCGTCGGGTGGTAGGGAGCGGGGTGGGGGACCCAGCAGGGGTGCCGGGCGGCAGGGAGTGGGGCGGGGTGGGGGACCCAGCAGGGGTGCTGGGCGGCAGGGAGCGGGGCGGGGTGGGGGACCCAGCGGGGGTGCCGGGCGGCAGAGAGTGGGGCAGGGTGGGGGACCCAGCTGGGGGTGCCAGGCGGGGTGGGGAACCCAGCGGGGGCGTCGGGTGGTAGAGAGCGGGGTGGGGGACTCAGCGGGGGTGCCGGGCGGCAGGGAGCGGGGCGGGGTGGGGGACACAGCGGGGGTGCTGGGCGGCAGGGAGTGGGGTGGGGAACCCAGCCGGGGGCGCCGGGCGGGGTGGGGAACCCAGCGGGGGCATCGGGTGGTAGGGAGCGGGGTGGGGGACCCAGCAGGGGTGCCGGGTGGGGTGGAGAACCCAGCGGGGGCGTCGGGTGGTAGGGAGCGGGGTGGGGGACCCAGTAGGGGTGCCGGGCGGCAGGGAGCGGGGCGGGGTGGGGAACCCAGCGGGGGTGCCAGGTGGGGTGGGGAACCCAGCGGGGGCGTCGGGTGGTAGGGAGCAGAGTGGGGGACCCATCAGGGGTGCCAGGCGGCAGGGAGCGGGGCGGGGTGGGGGACACAGCGGGGGGTGCCGGGCGGGGTGGGGAACCCAGCGGGGGCGTCGGGTGGTAGGGAGCGGGGTGGGGGACTCAGCGGGGGTGCCAGGCGGCAGAGAGTGGGGCAGGGTGGGGGACCCAGCGGGGGTGCCGGGCGGCAGGGAGTGGGGCAGGGTGGGGAACCCAGCAGGGGGTGCCGGGCGGGGTGGGGAACCCAGCGGGGGCGTTGGGTGGTAGGGAGTGGGGTGGGGGACCCAGCAGGGGTGCCGGGTGGGGTGTGGAACCCAGCGGGGGCGTCGGGTGGTTTGGAGCGGGGTGGGGGACCCAGCAGGGGTGCCGGGCGGCAGGGAGTGGGGCAGGGTGGGGGACCCAGCAGGGGTGCCAGGCGGCAGGGAGTGGGGCGGAGTGGGGGACCCAGCGGGGGTGCCGGGCGGCAGAGAGTGGGGCAGGGTGGGGGACCCAGCTGGGGTGCCGGGCGGGGTGGGGAACCCAGCGGGGGCGCCGGGCGGCAGGGAGCGGGGCGGAGTGGGGAACCCAGCGGGGGCACCAGGCGGCAGGGAGTGGGGTGGGGTGGGGAACCCAGCGGGGGTGCCAGGTGGGGTGGGGAACCCAGCGGGGGTGTCGGGTGGTAGGGAGCAGAGTGGGGGACCCATCGGGGGTGCCAGGCGGCAGGGAGCGGGGCGGAGTGGGGGACCCAGCGGGGGTGCTGGGCGGCAGAGAGTGGGGCAGGGTGGGGGACCCAGCTGGGGTGCCGGGCGGGGTGGGGAACCCAGCGGGGGCGCCGGGCGGCAGGGAGCGGGGCGGAGTGGGGAACCCAGCGGGGGCGCCGGGCGGCAGGGAGCGGGGTGGAGTGGGGAACCCAGCGGGGGTGCCAGGTGGGGTGGGGAACCCAGCGGGGGCGTCGGGTGGTAGGGAGCAGAGTGGGGGACCCATCGGGGGTGCCAGGCGGCAGGGAGTGGGGCGGGGTGGGGGACCCAGCAGGGGTGCCGGGTGGCAGGGAGTGGGGCGGGGTGGGGGACCCAGCAGGGGTGCCGGGCGGCAGGGAGCGGGGCGGAGTGGGGGACCCAGCGGGGGTGCTGGGCGGCAGAGAGTGGGGCAGGGTGGGGGACCCAGCTGGGGTGCCGGGCGGGGTGAGGAACCCAGCGGGGGCGCCGGGCGGCAGGGAGCGGGGCGGAGTGGGGAACCCAGCGGGGGCGCCGGGCGGCAGGGAGCGGGGTGGGGTGGGGAACCCAGCGGGGGTGCCAGGTGGGGAACCCAGCGGGGGCGTCAGGTGGTAGGGAGCAGAGTGAGGGACCCATCGGGGGTGCCAGGCGGCAGGGAGTGGGGCGGGGTGGGGGACACAGCGGGAGTGCTGGGCGGCAGGCAGCGGGCAGGTAAATCAGCAGGGGATGCTGTGCTGCAAGGCGTGGGGCAGGGGCTTGCCGGGGGGCACTGTGCTGCAGGGAGCAGAGTGGGGGCTCGCTGTGGGGGGTGGAGGGGGAGCCATGCCTCCAGGAGCAGGCTCATTGGGGGGCTCCCCTGTGCTGCAGAAGGTGCCATCTTTGGAACGAGCCATAAAGTGAGGCCCTTGCCGCTCTCTGTCATTACTAGTTACCTGGCTGGCCTGTTAACCTGCCAGCTTGGCTCCTTAAATCCTGTTGCCCTGCCGGGGCTGTGGCCGGGGAGATAGTGCTGGCCAGAGGGGTTAGCTGGGTGCACGCCCCCGGAGCGGTCCCAGGCACGCTCTGGGAGGAGCCAGGGTGGGCAGGAGACCCCTGGTGCAGCGGGGAGTTACGCATCTCCTGGGCTCTGGCTCGGTGCTGGAGAGGTGAGAGGGTGGAGGATGCAGGCTGTGCCGGCCCCTGAGGTTGGCAGAGGGGAGACTGTGCCCCGGCCAGCCTCCCTGCCAGCTCGCACCTTGCTCATGTCGAGAGGGGGGCTGCCCTGCTCCCGCACGGAAGTCAGGGTCTCTGGGGTTGCCCGGGCTGAGGCTGTGGCCAGTGCAGCATGGGGAAAGCAGCGCTGGGAGGGGGGAACAGGTTACGGGAGAAGGAGGGCTCTAGCTTTGCGGGCAGTGGTGCCCTGGGGGGCGGGAGGGGGGGCGGAAGGAGCCCGGGCTAAGTGCACAGTGTGGCCTGGAGCCTGCCAGGGGCTGGGTGTGGACCTGGCACATGAGCTGCTCCCTTTCCTGGCTCCGGCTGCCATTGATTTCCCACTAATGGGCTCGTTGTGTGGGGTGGAGCTCTCCCGGCCCCTTCCCGCAGAGCTGTGGAGCTGCTGCTGGGCCTGGGTTCGCGGGGTGGGGGCGGGTGCTCTCGGTGCAGGGCCGGGGGGGGGAGAGGTGTGTGTGCGTGGGCACGCACTCTGTCCGCTCCCTCCCTGGATCGCTCTGGCAGCAGCTCCCAGGTCTCCTTCATTGGGATGCTGGGGGTGTCTCATCCCAGACGTTGCCAGGCCCTGGCCCAGGTTCCCGCCCGCCTGCTGCCCCCGTGGCCTAGCCGGGTTGCTTGGGGCCGAGGGGATGTTCAAGGGGAATCCCAGCATTAGCATTCCCCAGTGCACCGCCAGCTCCTCCCCGGGGCTCCCCATGCCGCTTGTGGCTCCTCCTGGGCCTGGCCTGCCGCAGCTTCGCCTGCTGCCCCGGCCCGGAGGCTGGGCCCGGGGGACGGATTCCGTCCGTGGCAGCTGCCTTGCCCGGTGCCTGCCAGCTCCTGGGCTGCGAGGCCGGAGCTGTCTCATGCCGCCCTCTCCGCTGCCCCGGCTCCTGGCCCTGCAGCAGCTCCAGGAGCATCTGCCCTGCCCGCCAAAGCAGCGCCCTGCCCCCTTCGCCCCTTCCTGCCCCCAGGCCCTCATGCAGCAGGCTCAGCCCTGGCCCTGGGAGCTCCCCACCCAGACTAGGGGGAGGAAACCCCATTGCACGTCTGCGCCCTTTACTGCGGCAGGCATCAACGCCCACTTCATGCAGCAGCCTTGGGGAGCCAGGGTAAAGGAGAGTGTGGGGCTGGGCAGGGTCCTGGTGCTTGACAAGGAATCCTGGGGGGCCCTGGGTAACAGGGGGGCCCTGGGTAACAGAGGGGGACACTGGCCCCTGGGGGGCTCTGGGAGCAGGGTGGCAGTGTGGAGAATTGCCCTGGGGGGCTCTGGGGGCGGGATGGCAGTGCAGGGAGCTGCCCTGGGGGGAAAAGGGGGGCGCTGGGGCTGGGCCCTGGGGGGCTCTGGGGGCGGGATGGCAGTGCAGGGACTGCCCTGGGGGAAGAAGGGGGGCGCTGGGGCTGGGCCCTGGGGGGCTCTGGGGGCGGGATGGCAGTGCAGGGACTGCCCTGGGGGGAGAAGGGGGGCGCTGGGGCTGGGCCCTGGGGGGCTCTGGGGGCGGGATGGCAGTGCAGGGACTGCCCTGGGGGGAGAAGGGGGGCGCTGGGGCTGGGCACTGGGGGGCTCTGGGGGCAGGATGGCAGTGCAGGGACTGCCCTGGGGGGAGAAGGGGGGCGCTGGGGCTGGGCCCTGGGGGGCTCTGGGGGCGGGATGGCAGTGCAGGGAGCTGCCCTGGGGGTGGGGGTATGAACCTGGAGCTGCTGCCCTGGCTGTGGATCCTGCGGCGCCGTGGGGTGGGAGCGAGGGTCCTGGGTTGTGATGCGGGCTGTGCTCAGCGACTGGGAGCGTCTCCTTGGGAGCAGCCGGGGGCCGGGGCGCTCTGCTCTGCGGCTGTTTCAATTGCAGCATCGTTCATGCAGGGCAGGATGAGCATCTCTGACAGGCTTGATCTTCGAGGGATGTAATTAAACCCCCTCTCTGAGAGGGAACTGAGCGGCCCCAAGCCGGGCTGCCTAGACCGAGCGGCAGGAAATCGGCCCGGACCTGTGGGCCACGTCTGCCGCCTGGGCTTCGGTGCCATCAGCAGGCTGCCCGCTGCCTGGAGACCTCTGCTAGCCTGGGCGTGTGGGGAGGGGCGCTCCCTGCTCCCAACCCCACCTGAGCCTGGGGGAAGGGGCAATTGCTACAGTCACCAGGAGACCCCCAGGAAATGCCTCCTATCTCTGGGGGCGGCAAGGGGAGTCCGATTCCCATGGTCAGTGGCATCCCACCCCCTGCTTCCCTTTGGGCTGTGCAGCCCAGTGACAGGAACCGCGCTGCCTGGGGCTGGCATTGTGCCTGGGGTAGCAGGCCCCAGGATGCAGCTCCTCTTCAGCGCTCAGCCCTGGGTAATTGCCCAGGCTCCTGGCTGCCAGGACCCTTCACCAGTTTCCCATGGCAGATGTCCTGGCTGAGCCTCCCCCACTTCCCCTGGTCCCAACCCCTGTAGTCTCAATGGTGATGCCTCCCTGCTCTTGCTAGCTTGTACCCAGCGCACACCCGCTTCGCTCCCTTCCGTTCAGAGAGCTGGTTTTAATTACGTCCACTAGACTAGAGGACCATGCCTGTCAGAGATGATTGTTCCTGCCCGGCATGAGCGAGCCAGATTTGGGTGAGATGAAGGGGCAGGAGTGAGCATCCAGCAGTTCAGGGGTAAGAGTTGGAAGAGTGCATGGGGGGGGGAGCGTGCATGGAGGGGGCGGGTGCATGGAGGGGCATGGGGGGAGTGTGCATGGCAGGGGCATGGGGTATGGAGGGGGTGGGTGCATAGAGAGCACCACAGAGTGGGACATTCCTCTAGGCTCAGGGAAACTGCAGGGGCTGGTGCCCCCGGGGCTGTCTGCTGGCATGGGGAGGTCTGGAGAAATTCATAGAATATCAGGGTTGGAAAGGGCCTCAGGAGGTCTAGTCCAACCCCCTGCTCAAAGCAGGACTGTCACGGAGTGTGGAGGAGTCCAGGCCCTGCACCCCTCTTCCTGAGATTCACCGTGACTCTCAGCCAGCCAGTAAAACAGAAGGTTTATTGGACAACAGGAACATAGTCCAAAACAGAGCTTGTGGGTACCCCCAGGACCCCTCAGTCAAGTCCTTCTGGGGGGGGGGCAGGGAGCTTAGACCCCAGCCCTGGGGTTCCCTGTGTTCCTCCACCCAGCCCCAAACTGAAAACTAACCCCCCCAGCAGGCTCCCTGCTGCAGCCTCCGTCCACATTCCTGGGCAGAGGTGTTACCTCCCCCTCCCCCTCCCGGCTCAGGTTACAGGCTCTCAGGTCTCCCATCCTCAGTGAAAAAGAAAAGGAGTACTTGTGGCACCTTAGAGACTAACCAATTTATTTGAGCATGAGCTTTCGTGAGCTACAGCTCACTTCATCAGATCATCATCAGATCATCACTTCATACAGTGAGCTGTAGCTCACGAAAGCTCATGCTCAAATAAATTGGTTAGTCTCTAAGGTGCCACAAGTACTCCTTTTCTTTTTGCGAATACAGACTAACACGGCTGTTCCTCTGAAACCATCCTCAGTGAAACTCCCCTGCCACATTCCCAGGTCCACACTCCCCCCTCCCTGCTGCGTCACAAGGACCAATCCCCAATTTTTGCCCCAGATCCCTAAATGGCGTCCTCAAGGATTGAACTCAACCCTGGGTTTAGCAGGCCAATGCTCAAACCACTGAGCTATGCCGCTCCCCTAGAAGGCAACGCTGCAGTGTCCATCTCTGAGGTCAGAGTAAAAGCAGTGCCTGGTGGAGACAATCCAGAGTGAATGGGGCCATAAACCCCCCTGGGCACCAGTAATTCCCTCCTACCCCCATCATGTTCTGGCCCCAAACAGCCAGGGTCTGAGAGCTGGGCAGCACCCCGGGGGCACCAGCAGGGCAAGGCCGCTCTGCCAGGCCAGGGAGAAACATGTGGAGGAAGATCAATGAGGAGAGCAAGGTTAGGCTGGGCCTCACAGATGGGAGGGCTTCAAGGCACAGACCAGTCCCAGCCCCCCAGGGCCTGGTGTGTTTAGATGGAATAAAGGGGCCCAAAGAGTCAGAGGTTTGAACATGACCCAGTCACCTCCCAGCTCTGAACAGTGTTAAACAAGGGTCCAGGGACCCCCGCCTGCTCCGTCCCAAGCAGCGACACCATGAACAGCCCTTCACCGTTTCCCCACAGATACAGACTTGGGGGGCGGGGACAGTGCTAAGTGAGGCTGGCCTTGTAACAGCGTCCCTTGGTCCCTGGCAGTTTAGCTGGAGAGAGGTTTTAGAGACGGCTGGACAGTCTCTGCGGGAGTCACGGGCCTTTGGAGCAAAGACACGGGCAGGAGCTGCTGCTGCGGCTGAAGTTGGATCCCGTTTCCTCGCCGACAGAACCAGGCGAACACACCCAAGAGGGGAGAGAAAAGAGCAGCAGAGAGAGAGGCTGCAGCGTCTGTCCCTGGGGTGTCCCTCACTTGCGTGCACCCCCACCCCCACCCCAAGCTGGAGAAACACAGGCCCAGCCACTCCGAGACCCGGCAGACTCGTACCGGCTCTGGGCTGTTCAGGGCACTGCTTCTAGCTGCCTCTGGCTGGCTGCAGGCTCATAGCCATGGTGCACAATACACAGCCTTGGCCGGCTAAGCCAGACTCGTGTTCGACAGAAGGAACAAGTAGGGGGGTAGGAAAGAGAAGGACTAATGTGGAGAAGGAAAAGGACACACCAGGTGTGATGATGTGGGAATTTTCTGTAATATTTGTATGGATTGTATGTGTGCCTCAGTTCCCCTCTATAATTGCTACCTGAGGGGGGCGGGGGTGACACAGCTCCTGGAAGAGCACAAGAGACATTGGGGGGGGGGTGTCACCTCGCTGCCTGGGGGGTGTGAATAGGGTGGCTGAGGAGCTGGTTGACACCAACCCAGGTCAAAGCAGGGTCCATAGAGACAATGCAAACTCCAGCAACTCAACAGTCAACACTCAGCTGTGGAAAGCTCTGGCAAGGGGGGTTGTGAACTCAGCATGGAGAACAAGGGACTGGGAGGTGACCAGCAGGGAATTAAGTTTGGGCTCCTGGTAAGCTGGCTGCTCTCGCCTGGGCCTGCCTGAAGAATTCAGAGAGACAGAGCCTGAGGTGGAATCTGCGGCAGCTTGGCCGGGGGTTTGTGCTGGCTTGACCAGGGTGGGCCACGCTTTAGCCTTTATTTCTTGGTGCTGGATAAGGACGTTCAGTGCTGAGTTCCAGCTCTGTGTCCACGAACGAAGAGTGCACAAGTCTCTGCCAGGAGTCGTGGTGTGAAATGGGTGTTGGAGCTGTGACAAAGTGGGAATGTTCTTGATGTTTTCTCTGAATACAGTGGGGTGCCTCAGTTTCCCCTATGCAGTTCTTAAGTATCTAGGTGGTGGGATAAGGGTGTGTGATTGTTGCAGAGCCCTAGAGGGGCTGCACAGAGAATGGCTGACACCCTGTCTCCTGGCAACTGATGGCCTGGGCCCCTCTCCTCTGCCAAGGTGCCAACTGAAGGAGTTGGAGAACAAAGAGATCAGGTGACCTCCTGGCCCGGGAAATTCACAAAGGCTGGAGAAGGAGCCGGAGGGAGCCTGGGGAAGACAGCTGGAGAGAGTTTCAGTTTTGGAGCCGGCTGGGGAAATGGAGGGAGGGCCAGATAGGGCTCTGGCCTCCCTGCCCCCCGAAGATGGACCTGACTGAGGGGTCCTGGTCTCTGCACCTGCAAGCTCTGTTTTAGACCATGTTCCTGTCGCCTAATAAACCTGTTTTACTGGCTGGCTGAGAGTCATGTCTGACTGCGGAGTTGGGGGGCAGGACCCTCTGGCTTCCCCAGGACCCGACCTGGGCTGACTGGCTGTGGGAAGCGCACGGAGGGGCAGAGGAGGCTGAATACTCCGAGGTCAGACCCAGGAAGGTGGGAGCCGGGTGAGCTGTGTGTCCTGCAGACAGGCTGCTCCCAGAGTGGAGACTTCCCCAGAGTCCTGCCTGGCTTCATGGGGAGCAGTTCCAGAGCATCGCCCAGGGACTCCATGACAGAGCCCAGGTCCTGTTCCAGGAGGGGGTGAGGCTGTATGGCCTACCCTGATGGACGAGTGGGACCCCTTGGGGGGCTCCCACACTGAGGGGGCTCTGCCAAGAGGCTGTGGAAAAGCTGGGGTGTAGCTCCAATTCTGAGGCTCTGTGACAGTGTGAGCGGGGCACAAAGTCTCACATCTAGGGTTGCCAACTTTCTATTGCACAAAACTGAACCCCCCTAGCCCCGCCCCTTCCATGAGGCCCCGCCCCTGTCCCACCCCTTCCCAGAAGCCCCTCCCCCTGCTCACTACATTCCCCCTCCCTCGGTGGCTTGCTCTCCCCCACCCTCACTCACTTTCACTGGGCTGGGGCAGGGGGTTGGGGTGCGGGAGGGGGTGAGGGTCTAAATGGGGGTGTGGGCTCTGGGGTGGGGCCAGAAATGAGGGGTTCAGAGTGCGGGAGGGGGCTCTGGGCTGGGGCAGGGAGTTGGGGTGTGGGAGGACGTGAGGGCTCCGGCTGGGGGTGCGGGCTCTGGGGGCGGGGGCCTGAGGATGAGGGGTTTGGGATGCAGGAGGGGGCTCCAGGCTGGGGGGTGGGGCTGAGGGATTTGGAATGTGGGAGGGGGCGGCGGATTGAGGCAGGGGGTTGTGGTACAGGAGGGGGTGCAAGCTCTGGGGTGGGGCCAGGGATGAGGAGTTCAGGGTGTGGGAGGGAGCTCTGGGCTGGGGATGCAGGCTCTGGGGTGCAGGAGGGGGCTCTGGGTTTGGGAGGGGCTCAGGCCTGGGGCGGGGGGTTGGGGCTCAGGGTTGGGGCACGGGTTTACCTGGGGCAGCTCCTGGTCAGCAGTGCAGCAGGGCTAAAGCTAGTCCCTGCCTGTCCTGACTCCATGTTGCGCCCCAGAAGCAGCCAGCAGGTCCGGCTCCTGGGAGGGGGGACAGGAGGCTTCGCAGCTCGCGCTGCTCTCGCCTGCAGGCACCGCCCCCTGCCCAGCTCCCATTGGCCGTGTGCGGAGCTGGTGCTCGGGGCGGGGGCAGTGCGCCGAGCCCCGTGGCCCCCCCGCCTAGGAGCTGGACCATCTGGCTGCTTCCAGGGCGCAGCACGGTGCCCCAGGGACGAGCCTTAGCCCTGCTGCACTGCTGACCGGGATCTGCCCGTGGTAAGCCCATGCCCCAACCCTGAATCCCAATCTCCTGTCTCAGCCCTGAGCCCCTCCAAACCCGGAGCCCCCTCCTGCACCCCAGAGCCTGCCTTAGCTCCTCACCACCACCGACCGGGCTTTTAACAGCCTGGTCGGCGGTGCTGACCGGAACTGCCAGGGTCCCTTTTCAACCCGGTATTCTGGTCGAAAACCGGACCCCTGATCCCCCTACCCACATCCCAGGTGGTGTGCAGGATTCAGCGGGGGCCAGTGGCAGTGGCATCCTCTCTCTGGCCCAGCTCTCGGGAGGAGGCTGCTGAAGGCCTGGGGTCCCAGGAGAAGGTGGCGGGCGGCAGCCATGAAGGTACAGGCAGGGACAGCCTTGTAGCTAGAGGGACCCTCACCCTTGCACGAGTACGAGCCCAGCCAGTGGACACGGACGTGGACAGAGCACTGTGCCCTGGGCGTGCGTTGGCAGCTGCTGCCCTCAGCCTCAGCAACCTGGGGCTTGTCAGAGAGAAAAGCTTTGAGTGACAGCAGCCGCTGGGCTGCAACTGTCCCCCGGCAGCTAATGCCAGCACCGCGATTGCCATGCCGGCTGGGTGCGATTTGAGCCCTTACGCTCCAGGGGGTGGCCCGGGGAGGAGGAACTGCCAGCCTGCGCGTGGGCACATCTATGCTGCTTCAGTGCTGCAGCTATGCCATCCCTTCCCCAGGGGCCAGGGCAGCGCGGGGGTGACCTGCTCCACTGCACCCAGCTACAGCCTCCTGCAAGCCTGGGGCAAAACGAATCCTGCAGTGTCCACCCAAGGCCCGGCACTGCCAGGGCAGCACCGAGTCTGGGGGCAGCAGACCCTGCTGGGCCGAGGGCCCAGGTCGCTGCACTGAAGCAGGGCGGGGGGCTGCCAGGACGGCCGGAGTCCCAACGGGGGTGACTGTTTAGGATAGCGAGCAATGACAGGAAGGCCCTGCCCAGAATCTGACCTCTTACGGCTACCCCAGCCCACTGGATCTCTGCAGCCTGTCTCTACGCCCCACCCGTCCCCCCGTGGGGCAGGAGACTGACTGTCCCTTCCCCACTTGGAGACAAAGGCTGAGGGGCTGGGTGGAGGAGATGAGCCGGGCAGACTCGATACCAGCTTCCAGGGCACAGCATTGGTCCTGGCCAATAAAGCCACCCCCATCCCATCGCCCTGCTGTCTGGGCTTCCAGCACCTACCCACATGCTGCTGTGGGTCTGGCGGCCAGGATGGTGGGAGGTTGACCTGACCGAGAGCCTGTCTGAGCTGGAGAAGGTCGGAGCCAGCGGGTCTAGGTCCCTGCTTATTACAGGCAAATCCTGGGCTCAGAACCTGTTCTGCTGTGAGCCCCCGGCAGGACAAGCCCAGCAGCCCTGGAACAGGAGCCTGCAGCCCCTCAGAGCCGTGGGGAGCACTGGCCAGCGCAGGTCCCCCCACGCTCAGTGCAGCTCCGGCCCGGCTGGGAGCTCTGCCAGCATCCCCCGTGTGCCGCAGCCAGGTCTGATCGCACGTCCTGCACGGAACGTGGGCCCCAGCGCCAAACTGCCTCCACCCACATCTGGAGGAGGGTGAGGGAAGACAGGAGTCAAATAGGTCTCCCTGCATGGGGCAGGCAGGGCCTTGGGCTGGGTTCCCCCGTGCTTGGGGCCTAGGGCCAGGGCCTCGTTCCCCCGTGCTTGGGGCCTGGGGTCAGGGCCTGGTCCCCCCACTTGGGGCCTGGGGCTGGTGTGTGGGGGCTGCAGCTGGCCCTTTCGGCTCCCTACACGAGGACCCGGGGCCCTCCCCCTGCCCTCCCCAGCAAGCCGCAATGTGGCAGGGACAGAGCAGCAAAGGTGAGTCCTCCAGGCCTGCCTAGAGGGGCCAGGTGAAGCAGCGAATTGGAGCCCAGCAGAGCCCCCTCCCCACCCCAGGGAGAACCAGAGTTGGGTTCTGGCTGTGCTTGCTGGGCTGGGAGGAGGTCCTGGTACTTTAGCCCTGAGCTCGGGTGACGCGAAGGGGCCAGGGGGAGCGAGGCCCTGGGAGGGGACAGCACCGGGTGCAGGGAGCTGTACGTGGCTAGGTCCCCAGGCTGGAGCCCGGAGCAGCGGCGAAGTGCCCTAAACCCCGAGCAATGGACGAGGTTCGTTTGGAAGCCCAAGTGAAGGGCTGAATTTAAAAGTCCGAGCTGGGGCCAATGCCCCTGGTGAGGGCAGTGTGACGAAGTGGGATTGTTCTTAATGTTTCCTCTGAATAGTGTGGGGGTGCCTCAGTTTCCCCTAGGCAGTTCTTAAGTATCTAGGGGGTGGGGTAAGGGTGTAGGATCATTGCAGAGCCCTAGAGGGCAGGTGTGTGCAGGAGTCTGGACACAGAGAATGGCCGACACCCTGTTTCCTGGCAACTGATGGCCTGGGCCCTTCCCCCCTGCAAGGTGAGAGCTGAAGGGTTGGAGAACAAAGGAATCAGGTGACCACCTGGCCCGGGAAAGGAACAAAGCCCAGAGGAGGAGGGGCTGGGGGGGGAGTTTCAGTTTGGGGCTGGCCGGGACATGGAGTGAAGGGCAGACGGGGTTGTCTGGCTCACTGCCCCCCAGAATGGACCCAGCTGAGGGGTCCCGTTCTCTGCACCTGCAAGCTCTGTTTTAGACCATGTTCCTGTAGTCTAATAAACCTTCTGTTTTACTGGCTGGCTGAGAGTCACGTCTGACTGCGAAGTTGGGGTGCAGGACCCTCTGGCTTCCCCAGGAGCACCGCCTGAGCGGACTCGCTGGGGGAAAGTGCACGGAGAGGCAGAGGATGCTGAATGCCCCGAGGTCAGACCCAGGAAGGTGGAAGCTGTGTGAGCTGTGTGTCCTGAAGACAGGCTGCTCACGGAAAGGCGACTACCCCAGAGTCCTGACTGACTTCATGGGGAGCAGTTCCAGAGCATCGCCCAGGGACTCCGTGACAGGCAGGCAGACCATTTCTGGTGGGTTTTGCTCCCCTGGAAGGGATTCGTTTTGACTGTTTGACCTGGCTGGAGGGCAAGCCACAGAGGACCCACCGAGGACAGCAACAGTGTGCTGGGGGAGCCGGGGCGAGGACTGCAGTACCGCACCCAGCTGTTAGGAGGTGCTCAAGGGGTGAGTGTCCCTGTTACAGCCAGGTTCCCCCATCACTGGGTCTGCGGTGAGAGCTGGGTTCCCCCACATTCGTGGCCCACGTTATGGCCAGGTCACCCCATGCTCGGGGCTGGGTTTCCCTGTGTTTGGCACCCAGTGTGCTGATCGCAGAAGCCTGCCATGTATTGGGGTGCATAATGGGGACTGAGCTCTTGGGAAGGTCTGGCCTTTGGACTCTGCTGGGCTCAGAGAGACGGAAATTCAAGGCAAGGAGACCAGCTCCCGATAACGTGCAGAGGCAGGGAGTATCCTGTAGCCCTCAGCTCCCAGCTGCATCCTGGCCTGGGGACTCCCGTCCCCTGTCTCTTCAGCCCGAACAGCTCCCCGGCAGCCCCACATGGGCTCTGGTGGTGAGGCAGGGGCTGAGGATGCCTTGGTGATGTAGCTCCTGTGCGCTCAATGGCAGGTGTTATCCCGGGAACCCCGCAGACTTGTGGCCTTAATTGGGATCCATGTGCCCGGGGTGCTTGGCCCCTGGGCCCAGCTGGCACCCATGGACTGGGACAGATCAGTGACTCCTGTGGGTTGCTGGGAGTCCTTCTAATTCCTTGTCTGGATGGACTGAGGTGACTTGGAGGCCTTGGAGGCTGAGTTGAAATTGCTTTGGATCAAGATGTCCAATGGGTATGGGCCTCCTGTCCCTGAGGGGCTGAGAACATGCTGGGCTGGACCCCTCTGTCCATAGGGGCTCAGGCCAGGCAGGGTCCCCAGTGGGGCCGAGGGTTCTGGTGGCAGCTCTGTCCCAGTCCCATTCGCTCTCTGGGAATTGTGGAGCAAAGCGCCTGGCTATTCAGAGCACGGCAGAAGCCTGTGGCAAGGCCTCGGCTCGCTGCCATTGTGCAGGGAGAATTGGCTGTAATAAGTCATGATCATCCCTGATGACGGACACTTAATGCGCGCCAGTTCTTCTATCCAAGCGCTCTTACAGCCCAATCACCTTGTCGATAGCAATGGCAGAGGCTGATGGATCCCCAGCTGCCTGCCTGCACGGCCACTCCCAGCATGCCCCGGGCAAGGCCATCGATTTCCCACAACTGCCAAAAGGCGAATATTTGAAGAGTGATAAATAAGGGGGGCTGCCGCGTGTCAGCACCTGGCATTAAAGCAGCGGGGTGAGACTAGCCAATTAAATCCCAATAAAAATGGCTGCAAATTCAATTTTCCCCTCATCCGTATCCATTGTCTGTGCCGAGCGGGAGGGGGCGCGGAACACGGGCTCATCGATTGCCGCTGCCAGGAAGAAATCTCTCTGAATGTAATTAGATTAGAAAATACACAGGGCCTTGCAGGGAGAGCGATTAGCCGAGGGTGTTATCTCCATCAGCAGGGCACTGCCCCAAACACTCAGCTGGTACCGGCTCTGCACCTGCAACATGCCGTCTCCGAGGACAGCCATGCGGTGCTCACACGCCCAGGGGCCTCTGTGCCCTACAGTGCCCCTGCCAGGACTGGAGTAGCTGGGAGCCACCGCTCCTGCCCTGCTCCCTGCTGCACCTCCTGGGGGGAGAGGACAGGACTGAAGTAACCAGGGGTTCCCTGCACTGCTGCAGGCTGGGGACCAACTGGCTAAGCAGCAGTTCTGTAGAAAAGGACCTGGGGATTACAGTGAACGAGAAGCTGGATAGGAGTCAGCAGTGTGCCCTTGTTGCCAAGAAGGCCAATGGCATATTGGGCTGCATTAGTAGGAGCATTGCCAGCAGATCGAGGGAAGTGGTTGTTCCCTTCTATTCGGCACCGGTGAGGCTACATCTGGAGTACTGTGTCCAGTTTTGGTCCCCCCACTACAGAAGGGATGTGGACAAATTGGAGAGAGTCCAGCGAAGGGCAACGAAAATGATTAGGGGTCTGGAACACATGACTTATGAGGAGAGGCTGAGGGAGCTGGGATTGTTTAGCCTGCAGAAGAGAAGAATGAGGGGGGATTTGATAGCTGCTTTCAACTACCTGAAGGGGGTTCCAAAGGGGCTGGAGCTCGGCTGTTCTCAGTGGTGGCAGGTGACAGAACGAGGAGCAATGGTCTCACGTTGCAGTCGAGGCACCGACTCCGGGGCTGGAGCTACAGGCACTAACTTTCCAGTGTGCCGGGGGGTGCTCACTGCTCAGCCCCTGGCTCTACCACAGGCCCTGCCCCCACGCCACCCCTTCCCGCCCCCTCCCCTGAGCTGGCCGTGCCCTCGCTTCTCCCCCCTCACTCCCAGAGCCTCCTGCATGCCATGAAACAGCTGATGGGGAGGTGTGGGGAGTTAGGGGCAGGTGCTGATCTGCAGGGCTACCGGTGGGTGGGAGGCGCTGGGAGCGGTAGGTGGGGTGGGGGGAGCTGATGGGGGCTGCTGACTGGGAGACTGGGAGTGGCTAAGTCATTATGCAAGGTAGCCTGTTTCCTCTTGTTTTTTCCTACCCCCCCCCAGATGTTCTGGTTTAACTTGGATTTAAACTTGGAGAGTGGTCAGTTTAGATGAGCTATTGCCAGCAGGAGAGTGAGTTTGTGTGTGTATGGGGGTGGGGGGGATGTGAGAAAACCTGGATTTGTGCAGGAAATAGCCCGACTTGATTATGTAAAGAGTTGTCACTTTGGATGGGCTAGCACCAGCAGGAGAGTGAATTTGTGTGGGGGGGTGGAGGGTGAGAAAACCTGGATTTGTGCTGGAAATGGCCCACCTGATGATCACTTTAGATAAGCAATTACCAGCAGGACAGTGGGGTGGGAGGAGGTATTGTTTCATATTCTCTGTGTGTATATAAAGTCTGCTGCAGTTTCCACGGTATACATCTGATGAAGTGAGCTGTAGCTCACGAAAGCTCATGCTCAAATAAATTGGGTTAGTCTCTAAGGTGCCACAAGTACTCCTTTTCTTTTTGCGAATACAGACTAACACGGCTGTTACTCTGAAACCTGACATATTACTGCAGCTCTTTGGCAATGTACATTGGTAAACTCTGGCTCCTTCTCAGGCTCAGGTTGGCCACCCGTGGTCTAGTCTGACCTGTATATCACAGGCCAGAGAACTGCCCCAAAATGATGCCCAGAACAGATGTCAGACAAAAATGCAACCCTGATTTTAAAATTGCCAGTGATGGAGAACCCACTGTGCCCCTTGGTACATTGTTCGAGTGGTTAATTACTCTCACTGTAATTGTAGTGGTAAAAATATACACCTTATTTCCAGTTTAGCTTCAACTTCCAGCCATTGGATCCTGTTATAGATCTTTCTCTGCTGGATTGAAGAACCCATTATTAAATCTGTGTTCCCAATTTAGGTACTTATAGACGTTAATCAGGTCATCTCTTAACCTTCTCTTTGTTAAGCTAAATAGATTGAGCTCTTTGAGTCAATCATTATAAAGCAGGTTTTCTAACCTTTTAATCATTCTTGCGGCTCTTCTCTGAACCCTCCCCAATTTATCAACATCCTTCTTGAATTGTGGGCACCAGAACTGGACACAGGATACCAGCAGTGGTCACACCAGTGCCAAAGACAGAGGTAAAATAACCTCTCTATTCTTACTCTATTCCCCAGTTTATGCATCCAAGGATCCCATTAGCCCTTTTGGCCACAGCATCATACTGGGAGCTCATGTTCAGCTGATTATCCACCATGACCTTATTTATTTTTCAGAGTCACGGCTTCCCAGGGTAGAGTCCCCCATCCTTTAAGTATCGCTTATATTCTTTATTCCTCGATGTGTACATTCACATATAGCTGTATTAAAATGCATATTGTTTGCTTGTTCCCAGTTTACCAAGCGATCCAGATTGCTCTGAATCAGTGACCTGTCCTCTTCATTATTGTCCACTCGCTCAATTTTTGTGCCATCTGCAAACTTAATCAGTGATTTTATGTTTCTTCCAAGTCATTGATAAAAATAGGAAATAGTGTAGGAAAGTGTTCCCTCTAATTTTTTACGTCCATGTGCAGAATGAATTTTGTTACATGCACCAATACGGAGGTGATGTGTGGTGGGGGTTGGGGTCGAGGGGTTCGAAGTGTGAGGGAGCTCGGGGCTGGGGCAGAGGGTTGGGGCGTGGGGGTGAGGGCTCTGGCTGGGGGTGCGGGCTCAGGAGTGGGCCCAGGGATGAGGGCATTGGGGTGCAGGAGGGGGCTCAGGGCTAGGGCAGAGGGTTGAGGTACAGGGGGGTGCAGGCTCTGGGGTGGGGCCAGGGATGAGGGGTATGGGGTGCAGAGTGCCCCGGGGCTGCGGCAGGGAGAGAGGACTCCCCCCAGCCCTCTCTCGCCGCAGCAGCTCGGGGCTGGGTGAGAGAGGCCTCTCCATGGCCATGGCAGTTCTGGTGGGTTGGGGCTGGACTGGGCCGGGGCAGGGGTTCCTCTAACTGGCAGCTGCAGCGGGCCTGGGCTGGGCTGGGCTGGGCTGGGGGAGGGGTGCCTCTCCCTGCCTGCGTGGCCCTTGATAGCCTGCTGCGCAGCCGGGCAGCTTACAGGGAACCTAAATGTAGGACCAAGAACCGATCCCTGCGGGCCCCCACTGGAAACACACCCGCTCGGGGCTGATTCCCTATTTACAGTTACATGTTGAGACCTATCAGTTAGCCAGTTTATAATGCATTTAATGTGTGCCATGATAATTTTAAATCCTTCTAGTTTTTTAATCAAAATGTCATGCAGCACTAAGTCAAACACCTTAGAGAAGTCTGTCTGTATTACCTCAACACTGTTGCTGTTATCAGTCAAACTTGTACTCTCATCAAAAAAGCTATCAAGTTAGTGTGACAAGATCTAGTTTCCGTAAACCCATTTTGATTTGCATTAATTACATTGTCCTCTTTCAGTTCTTTGTTAACCGAGACCTGTAGCAGCTGCTTCATTGTCTTGCCTGGGACTGATGTTAAGCTGACAGGCTTATAATTACCCCATCACCCCGTTTACCGCTTTTAAAAATTGCACAATGTGAACTTTCTTCCGGTTTTCTGGAACTTCCCCAGGGCTCCAAGACTTACAGAAAATCAACACTAATGGTCCAGAAAGCTCCTCAGCGAGCTCTTTTAAAACCCTTGGGTGCAAGCTATCTGGCGTGCTGGTTTAAACATGTAGTAGCTTTGGTTTAACATCCTCCAGAGATACCAGTGGAATGGAAAGTATTGCAAAGTATAGCACCTCCTGTGAGAGGAGGTGGGGGCTCCCCTCAGACCCCCTCCAGGGCTGTGCAGGCTGGATGGGACAGGAGGTCACTTCTGCGCTCTGGCAGATGGGCACTGAGCCCGAGACTCTGCAGCCTTTGGCCTCTCCTGAGCACATAGTGCCGGGCTGCACGTACAGCTCAGTCCAGGAACCTCTGCAGAACAGGGCTCACAGGCTAAGAAGTGGCTACAGCAGACAGCCTCTCCTCAGAGCTGGTTTGGTACCCAGTTGAACATTACGTGGGTCAGCCTGATCCATGTCGGAGTCCACATGGACTCGGACGAGCTGACATGTTTCAATTAGCCCAGCTGCCATGGCCCTGAAATCTCCCAGAATGCTCTGCTTCTGGAGCCGAGCCAGGAATTCTGGGGCAGGTAGGCAGAGGACATTGCTACCCAGCCAGGTTTAGAGCAATGCGAGCGTGGACGCCTGGCACAACCTATCCTGCCTCCGCCGGGCCAGCCTGGCCAATGGCACTGGCCCCTTTGCCCAGGGCCCGGCTGAGCTCCAGGCTCCCAGCCAGGCTGGTGCACAGCAGCAGCATTTAGGCAAGCATCAGGGCTCCTCGGTGATCTTCCTGCCCCTGCGCCCTGCTGTGGAATGGGGTGATGGGCCCGACCCCCTTCCCAGGGGAGGGTGGAGAGGAGCAAGACTCAGGAGGCGGATTCCTGGGGCTCCAGAAAGGCTGAGTGCTGAGTGCCCCTCCTTCCCAGGTGGCACTGCTCAACTCCATGGGGCTGTCCAGGGGTGGGAGGTGGTGGGCTGGGCTGGAAGGGCGGGGTGCAGACACAGGGCTCTGGCTCTCTGGGAAGCAGCCCCTCCATGCACCAGCTGCCCTGGTCTCCTCACCCCGTACATGGGGCTGACCTTGCAGCTGTCCGCTAAGACATCTTCTGCCTCAGCACATCCATGCTGCCAGGCCTGGGCTCTCTGTGCCGCGGCCTGTGGATCAGAGCATGCGCTGGGCATTTCGGCTGGAGACTCGGTTGTCGCGATGCCACGCGAGGCGTGCAGCAGCCCCTGGCCAGCACTGGCCCCTGCTCGCGGAGACAGCACCGAGCCGGTGTCCAGCAACTGCCTCCAGCCCCAGCCCCTCCAGCTCGGGGCGTCACAGCGCTGTGTGCATGGCGGCCAGGGACGGGAGGCCGACAACTCTGTGCAGCCCATTCCCTGGAGCACGGGCTGATGGGGTGAGAGTGGGCGAGGCCAAGGAGACTGGCCCCGACACAACCCTCAGCACCCGCTTCAGGGAGCCCATGGCCCCCTCCCTGGGCAGGGCAGGGTGCCCATTGTCCGCACTGTCTTCCCCCCACCCCGGGCAGGGTGCCTATGGCCCCCACTGCCCACCCACTACAGGCAGGGCACCATGCCCGTGATGTTCACTCTCTCCCTCCTTGAGGAGTTCAGCTGCAGAGTAATGAACCTGTCAGGCTGAAGAGCCATTAAGTACAGTCACCATAGAAACAGAAGGGACAGTTCCTTCTGAAGCTGCTTCCCCCCTTCCCCAAGTTACTGGGAGACCCTCCTCCCCCACCCGCCTTATGCCACCCAGGGGAGCTAGGCCCCACCACACACTGGGGAAGTGGGCCCCTCCCCGCACTCCTGAGATGTGGTTGGATTTGGCTTAGTTCCCCTTTCCCCGTAGACCATCCCTGTGGTCCCAGGCTCCCAGCGCTCTGACTGCAGCCACCTGCAGGGGACCAGGAGGTTCTATGCTCATTTTCCAGAGCCAGAAGTGTCTGTACAGCTCGGGGTGTGGGTGGGGGCTGAGTGTGGATGCCCCAGGTGCCCCATGAAGCTCCTGTGCCTGTGAGATGCTTGACTGGCTTGGCATGCTGGGGCGGGCACAGAGATCCAGGGCAGAGAATCATAGAATATCAGGGTTGGAAGGGCCCTCAGGAGGTCATCTAGTCCAACCCCCTGCTCAAAGCAGGAGCAACCCCCAACTAAATCATCCCAGCCAGGGCTTTGTCAAGCCTGACCTTAAAAACTTCTAAGGAAGGAGATTCCACCACCAGCCTAGGTAACGCATTCCAGTGCTTCACCACCCTCCTAGTGAAAAAGTTTTTCCTAATATCCAACCTAAACCTCCCCCACTGCAACGTGAGACCATTACTCCTTGTCCTGTCATCAGCTACCACTGAGAACAGTCTAGAGCCATCCTCTTTGGAGCTCCCTTTCAGGTAGTTGAAAGCAGCTATCAAATCCCCCCTCATTCTTCTCTTCCGTAGACTAAACATCCCCAGTTCCCTCAGCCTCTCCTCATAAGTCATGTGTTTCAGTCCCCTAATCATTTTTGTTGCCCTCCGCTGGACTCTCTCCAATTTTTCCACATCCTTCTTGTAGTGTGGGGCCCAAAACTGGACACAGTTCTCCAGATGAGGCCTCCCCAATGTCTAATAGAGGGGAACGATCACGTCCCTGGATCTGCTGGCAGTGCCCCTACCTATACATCCCAAAATGCCATTGGCCTTCTTGGCAACAAGGGCACACTGATGACTCGTATCCAGCTTCTCGTCCACTGTCACCCCTAGGTCCTTTTCTGCAGAACTGCTGCCGAGCCATTCGGTCCCTAGTCTGTAGCGGTACATGGGATTCTTCCGTCCTAAGTGCAGGACTCTGCACTTGTCCTTGTTGAACCTCATCAGATTTCTTTTGGCCCAAACCTCTAATTTGTCTAGGGCCCTCTGTATCCTATACCTACCCTCCAGCGTATCTACCTCTCCTCCCAGATCAGTGTCATCTGCAAACTTGCTGAGGGTGCAATCCAGGCCGTCCTCCAGATCATTAATGAAGATATTGAACAAAACTGGCCCCAGGACCAATCCTTGGGGTACTCCGCTTGATACCGTCTGCCAACTAGACATGGAGCCATTGATCACTATCCATTGAGCCCGACAATCTAGCCAGCTTTCTATCCACCTTATAGTCCATTCATCCAGCCCATACTTGTTTAACTTGCTGGCAAGAATACTGTGGGAGACCGTGTCAAAAGCTTTGCTAAAGTCAAGGAATAACACGTCCACTGCTTTCCCTTCATCCACAGAGCCAGTTGTCTCGTCATAGAAGGCAATTAGATTAGTCAGGCATGACTTGCCCTTGGTGAAGGGAGGAATTGGAGGAGGATTTACAGTGACGCCTCCAAGGTGGGTTTGCAGGGTCGTCCCAGCATAGCAGGGTCCCTCTGAGAGAGCAGGGCCGTGAAGAGGCAGGGCGTAGCGCACTGCGATCCCCACCCTTGCGGGCTGCTGGGGAAAGGCAGCTGTGCTGGGAAGCAGGCTGGATCTCACGTGGGTCATCATGGCAAGAAGGGACAGCTCAGCCTGGCTGGATCCCAGCTCAGCCTACCCTGCCGGCTGGCCCCTGCCTCTCAGATCCCAGCAGCAGACAAGATCCAGAAGCTGTGCCCTGAAGTGGCTGAGACATTGGCATGGGTCCCAGGCCCTGGACACGTGGGGATACTCTCCCTGGGCAGTGCCTGGTTTGGTCGTCCGCAGCCACGTGACACAGCAGGGACCAGGGGGGTCTGGCGGGGAGCAGGACATTCAGCCAGAGGGGCCGATCTCCTGCAAGGGGCAGCTCCCTCCCGTCTGCCCTCAACACTCAGAACACAGGCTGCGCTGCCTGTTCTCCCCTGGGGGCAGAGCTGGGGGGCAGCTACCCTAGGCCGTCACCCCTTGACTGAATAAGGCCGGGTTTGTGGCTTCTCCTACTTCCTCCCAGTGCTCTCTGTCACAGAGTCCCCGGGCGATGCTCTGGAACTGCTCCCTACGAAGCCAGGCAGGACTCTGGGGAAGTCTCCTTTCTGTGAGCAGCCTGTCTGCAGGACACACAGCTCACACAGCTTCCACCTTCCTGGGTCTGAGCTCGGAGCATTCAGCCTCCTCTGCCCCTCCGTGCGCTTCCCACAGCCAGTCCGCCCAGGCAGGGTCCTGGGGAAGCCAGAGGGTCCTGACCCCCAACTCTGCAGTCACACGTGACTCTCAGCCAGCCAGTAACCACAGAAGGTTTATTAGACGACAGGAACATGGTCTAACACAGAGCTTGTAGGTGCAGAGAACAGGACCCCTCAGCTGGGTCCATTTTGGGGGGCAGTGAGCCAGACAACCCCGTCTGCACTTCACTCCATGTCCCCAGCCAGCCCCAAACTCAAACTCCCTCCAGCCCCTCCTCCCCTGGGCTTTGTCCCTTTCCCGGGCCAGTAAGGCACCTGATTCCTTTGTTCTCCAACCCTTTAGCTCTCACCTTGCAGGGGGGGAAGGGCCCAGGCCATCAGTTGCCAGGAAACAGGGTGTCGGCCATTCTCTGTGTCCAGACCCCTGCACACACCTGCCCTCTAGGGCTCTGCAGTGATCATACACCCTTATCCCACCACCTAGAGACTTAAGAACTCCCTAGGGGAAACTGAGGCACCCCCACACTATTCAGAGGAAACATTAAGAACAGTCTCACTTCGTCACACTCTCCTTATGACATCAGCCTGTGGCCATGGTAACGTTGGTGATGTCACTGCAGTGACCTCATGGCTGGCATCAGCAGGGCCACGAGGGAGGCGGTGGAGGAGGATGTACAGTGACGCCTCTGAGGTGGGTTTGCGGGGTCGTCCCCGCGTGCCAGGGTCCCTCCGCAAAGGCAGCGTTTCCCCGGCGTTTCTTGGCGGCAGAACCCGTTGTGCGGCGGGTTCCCCCGACCTGATCTGAGGGCAGACAAGCAGGCCAAGGCCAGGGGAAGGGCAGTGAGTTATCCAGAGACACCCTGGTTGCCTGGAGGCAGCAGGGAGAGGTGGGCCTGCAAAGTGGCCGGGGTGGTGTGAACTCGGGGAGGAAGCACCGCGCACAGGCAGCTGCCTGGGAGACTCCCTGGGGCGACGCTGCCAGGATCTGACAGGGGCCCGCGGGCAACAAAGAGCCTTGCAGGGCGGGCCATGGAGCTGAAAGTCAATGCAATCATAGACGGGGAGGCACAGCGAACCTGCCTGCATTCAGCATGGAGTGGGGGAGGTGTGGGGGGCAGGGCATAGGCGCAGTTTAACGTCTATGGTTGGGGAGGCAGCTCTGGTCAGGCCAATGGGGCCATGCCTGGGGGCGGGGGGCAATTCTGCACCTGCCTGAGGCTTGCAGTTTTGGGGGCAGGGCAGCACCCTGTGTGCCCCACAAACTAAACCCATAGGGCAGGGGTTGGTGTTAAAGAGACAGGCCGGGTGGGATGGGAGGACTTTGCAGGATAAAATGGGGCAGGAACAAGAGGTTTGGTGGTGGGCATGGGGAGGAGAGATGGATCTTAGGGGAACCCTCCCTTTCTCTTGGCTAATTATCCCTGTGCCGTGTCGGCATCTCTCACCCGATCAGATGCACGGCTCGTGGCTGGATTGCCTCACGGGGAGCTTTATCTCCCTGGGCTCAGGTGCTGAGTGCGGATCGGAGCAGCGGGAGCTGTCAGTGGGGATGCAGGGAGCAAATTGCAGGATATGGGCGATCTCTGCTGATTGTGTCTGGGTGGGCTCTCTCTAGCCTGCGGCGACTGCAGAGACTTGGCCTCTGTCACAGCCGCTCGCTCGTAGGCCCCGGTGAGCTGACAGGGGCTCCAGGGCCAGTCCTTGGCTTTGCAGGACAGCACCCTCCTGCTTGTGGTGCTAGGTCCCTGTACCGGGAGGGCTGGCTTGCAGGTCCTTTGCCGCCTCCTCCTTAGCCCTGGTGAGAGGTTCCTTCTGGAAGCAACCGTTCAGCCTCTGCTGCCCTGCTGGCAGCCTCCGAGGTGTCCCAGTCCCCCAGGCAGAGCCAGCCTCTCAGGGACGTCTGGGACGAGCCTGAGTCCATGCAGCTAGCAGCCTGCACTGAGCCCCCATGGATTTCCCAGCTCACCTACCTCAGCCACGCAATGGCAGCGTGGGGTGGGATCCGCTGGCAGCCTGTGAGGTCTAAGGGAATAAGCCCAGCACAGAGGCAGGAGGCCTGGCACTGTTGCACGGCACCGTATGGGGACAGCTTGGACCCTCCGTGGCTCAGTTTCCCAGCTTTACAGATGGTGCTGAGCAGGGCCCAGTGTGACGAAGTGGGACTGTTCTTAATGTTTCCTCTGAATAGTGTGGGGGTGCCTCAGTTTCCCCTAGGCAGTTCTTAAGTATCTAGGTGGTGGGGTAAGGGTGTATGATCATTGCAGTGCCCTAGAGGGCATGTGTGTGCAGGAGTCTGGACACAGAGAATGGCCGACACCCTGTTTCCTGGCAACTGATGGCCTGGGCCCTTCCCCCCCTGCAAGGTGAGAGCTGAAGGGTTGGAGAACAAAGGAATCAGGTGACCACCTGGCCCGGGAAAGGAACAAAGCCCAGAGGAGGAGGGGCTGGAGGGGTTTTTCAGTTTGGGGCTGGCTGGGACATGGAGTGAAGGGCAGACGGGGTTGTCTGGCTCACTGCCCCCCAAAATGGACCCAGCTGAGGGGTCCCGTTCTCTGCACCTGCAAGCTCTGTTTTACACCATGTTCCTGTCGTCTAATAAACCTTCTGTTTTACTGGCTGGCTGAGAGTCACGTCTGACTGCGAAGTTGGGGTGCAGGACCCTCTGGCTTCCCCAGGAGCCCCGCCTGAGCGGACTCGCTGTGGGAAGCGCACGGAGGGGCAGAGGAGGCTGAATGCTCCGAAGTCAGACCCAGGAAGGTGGAAGCCGGGTGAGCTGCGTGTCCTGAAGACAGGCTGCTCACAGAAAGGCGACTACCCCAGAGTCCTGACTGACTTCATGGGGAGCAGTTCCAGAGCATCGCCCAGGAACTCCGTGACACCCAGTGAATCCCATGGGACAGTGCAGTCTGTCCATGGCACAACAAGCCGCCGTGATGCACGTGAGCTACCAAAACGCGCCCAGTCCCGGTCCCATTGGCCGCGTCCCACAGGTGGCAGAGACCTTGGCTGGCTGGGCCCCATGCAGCAGGGCAGGCCGGGGAGACACAGCTGTTCTGCAGACGCTGGGAAGGAGCTATGTACTGGGCACCGTCCAGACACGTAAAGAGACCCAGGCCCTGTCCCAATGGCTGCGAAATGGAGGCAGAGCCGCCAGGGTGCTCTGGGTCCTGCAGCAGGCGGGGCCTGGGCTGGTCCCTCCATTCCGATCGCAGCTGGGTTTAGGGTTCAGTCTGTAGGTGTCCGAGTGGCGAGTTGCCTCCCTCCCAGGTTTTCACACTTGCTCAGAGTTTCCCAGGCAGTGCAGCTGGGCGATGTCCCGACTGCTTCGACTGTTTTCAAGCCGGGGTCCCATATCAGATCAGACCGGCTGCTGCTGGAACGGTCTGGAGCGCCACCCTGTGTGCAATGTCTCTGAAATTGGACCCAGCCACCCCTCTGTCCAGGGGGAGGGCCAGCCAGGCCACATGGCGCTGCGACCGGGGGCGTCTGTTCCTGTTTGGCAGAGTGCAGGGGAGTCTCCCAAGACCTGATTCCTGGCAGCACCGACCCCCGTGCTGTGTGGGTAAGCGAGGCCCGGCCCAAAGGAGACCAGAGATGCCTGTCGAGGGGTCAGGGGAACGAACGGCTCGCTGTTGGGCAGGGACCAGACTTTGCTCCCCCCGAGAAGTACCTGAATCGGTGTCCCTGGAGAGAGGGTGGCACCTGGGCCTGGTCAGGGACCGCGGTGGTTTGGGGAACCTAGGTACGGCTAATGCCTTGTGGTTGATGGTATGAAGTCACTAAGCGGACCTTGCTGTGAAAGTTGCTATGTCAGGGATGCCCTCTCTGTCTCTGTGCACGCACCACAGCAGCCCAGGGCCCATGGCGGGTCATTAGAGCCAACAGCTGCCCAGCCAGCGTCAGCACCTGGGGACAAGGGGTTTGCTGGAGGTGGGAGAAGAAATCCCCCCTCCTGTGTGAAGGGAACGGGAGGGTGGAGAGCGGCAATCCCCTGGCAGGAGAACCACGGAGGGCCCGGGCAGGTGGTTACGAGAGGGCTCCCGGGATGCTCCGTGTGTGGCCAGGAGAGGGGCAGAGGTTGGACAGGTCAGAGCAGGTCAGCTGTGGGCGGTGGGCAGGCTGCATGTCTCAGAACCCCAGGCAGCATGTGCGGCAGCAGGACCCTGGGTGGCCCCGGGTGACCACGTGCCCAGCTCAGAGTGCTCTGGAGTGGCGAGGAAACTGAGGCAGGGAAAGGCGCGTGGGGTTGTACAGACTTGTGTATTTCTCGGGTGAGTAACGAGAGCACCAGTGGTTTAGAGCCCAGTGCAAAGCATCTGGCTGTGCTACGCCTTTACCCTCCCACGCGCCCCCCTTTGGGTGGACCCGTGGGAGAGAGGGGGAGTGAGCCCCGGGGGAGCCCGGGGTCGGACGGTTCCAGGGGCCAGGCAGGGGGATGCCAAGAGGCTGCGAGACCGTGGTGGTGCCTGGACACTGTGCAGGCTCCGGGGGCCCAAGCGAATGGGGATTGAACGGCGAAAGAGCCTCCGCTGCTTCCAGACTGGCAGCTCCTTGGGGCAGGGACTGTGTCTCCCTGGGACGCTGTGCAGTGTCCGGCCCAGCACAGCCCCATCCTGACCAGTGGTAGGGCACCCCCCTCAACCCCCCCGCCCACGGTGCAGGGCTACAACCCCCCCCACACACACACCCCATGGCGCAGGGCTACAACCCCCCCCCAGACACACACCCCATGGTGCAGGGCTACAACCCCCCCCACACACACCCCACGGTGCAGGGCTACAACCCCCCCCCACACGCACCCCACGGTGCAGGGCTACAACCCCCTCCCCACACGCACCCCACGGTGCAGGGCTACAACCCCCCCCCACACACACACCCCACGGTGCAGGGCTACAACCCCCCCCCACACACCCCACGGTGCAGGGCTACAACCCCCCCCCACACGCACCCACGGTGCAGGGCTACAACCCCCCCCACACACACACCCCACGGTGCAGGGCTACAACCCCCCCACACACACACCCCACGGTGCAGGGCTACAACCCCCCCCCACACACACACACCCCACGGTGCAGGGCTACAACCCCCCCCACACACACCCCACGGCGCAGGGCTACAACCCCCCCACACACACACACCCCACGGTGCAGGACTACAACTCCCCCCCCCAACACGCACCCCACGGCGCAGGGCTACAACTCCCCCCCCCACACACACACCCCACGGTGCAGGGCTACAACCCCCCCCACACACACCCCACGGTGCAGGGCTACAACCCCCCCCCACACGCACCCCATGGCGCAGGGCTACAACCCCCCCCCAGACACACACCCCACGGTGCAGGGCTACAACCCCCCACACACACACCCCACGGTGCAGGGCTACAACCCCCCCACACACACCCCACGGTGCAGGGCTACAACCCCCCCCCACACGCACCCCACGGTGCAGGGCTACAACCCCCTCCCCACACGCACCCCACGGTGCAGGGCTACAACCCCCCCCACACACGCACCCCACGGTGCAGGGCTACAACCCCCCACACACACGCACCCCACGGTGCAGGGCTACAACCCCCCACACACACACGCACCCCACGGTGCAGGGCTACCACCCCCCCACACACACCCCACGGTGCAGGGCTACAACCCCCCCCACACGCACCCCACGGTGCAGGGCTACAACCCCCCCCCCACACACACCCCACGGTGCAGGGCTACAACCCCCCCACACACACACCCCACGGTGCAGGGCTACAACCACCCCCCCACACACACACCCCACGGTGCAGGGCTACAACCCCCCCCCCACACACACACCCCACGGCGCAGGGCTACAACCCCCCCACACACACACCCCACGGCGCAGGGCTACAACCCCCCCACACACACACACCCCACGGTGCAGGACTACAACTCCCCCCCCCAACACGCAACCCATGGCGCAGGGCTACAACTCCCCCCCCCACACACACACCCCACGGTGCAGGGCTACAACCCCCCCCCCCACACACCCCACGGTGCAGGGCTACAACCCCCTCCCCACACGCACCCCACGGTGCAGGGCTACAACCCCCCCACACACACACACCCCACGGTGCAGGGCTACAACCCCCCCCCACACGCACCCCACGGTGCAGGGCTACAACCCCCCCCACACACGCACCCCACGGTGCAGGGCTACAACCCCCCACACACACGCACCCCACGGTGCAGGGCTACAACCCCCCACACACACACGCACCCCACGGTGCAGGGCTACCACCCCCCCACACACACCCCACGGTGCAGGGCTACAACCCCCCCCACACGCACCCCACGGTGCAGGGCTACAACCCCCCCCCCACACACACCCCACGGTGCAGGGCTACAACCCCCCCCACACACACCCCACGGTGCAGGGCTACAACCCCCCCACACACACACCCCACGGTGCAGGGCTACAACCACCCCCCCACACACACACCCCACGGTGCAGGGCTACAACCCCCCCCCCCCACACACACCCCACGGCGCAGGGCTACAACCCCCCCACACACACACCCCACGGCGCAGGGCTACAACCCCCCCACACACACACACCCCACGGTGCAGGACTACAACTCCCCCCCCCAACACGCAACCCATGGCGCAGGGCTACAACTCCCCCCCACACACACACACCCCACGGTGCAGGGCTACAACCCCCCCCCCCACACACCCCACGGTGCAGGGCTACAACCCCCCCCACACACACACCCCACGGTGCAGGGCTACAACCCCCCCACACACACACACCCCACGGTGCAGGGCTACAACCCCCCCCCACACACACCCCACGGTGCAGGGCTACAACCCCCCCCCACACACACCCCACGGTGCAGGGCTACAACCCCCCCCACACACACACCCCACGGTGCAGGGCTACAACCCCCCCCACACGCACCCCAAGGTGCAGGGCTACAACCCCCCCCCACACGCACCCCACGGTGCAGGGCTACAACTCCCCCCCCCACGCACCCCATGGCGCAGGGCTACAACCCCCCCCACACGCACCCCACGGTGCAGGGCTACACCCCCCCCACACACACAGGCACCCCACGGTGCAGGACTACAACTCCCCCCCCCCAAAACGCACCCCACGGTGCAGGGCTACCACCCCCCCACACACACCCCACGGTGCAGGGCTACAACCCCCCCCACACGCACCCCACGGTGCAGGGCTACAACCCCCCCCACACACACACCCCACGGTGCAGGGCTACAACCCCCCCCACACACACCCCACGGTGCAGGGCTACAACCCCCCCCACACGCACCCCACGGTGCAGGGCTACAACCCCCCCCACACACACACCCCACGGTGCAGGGCTACAACCCCCCCCACACACACCCCACGGTGCAGGGCTACAACCCCCCCCCACACACACCCCACGGTGCAGGGCTACAACCACCCCCCCACACACACACCCCACGGTGCAGGGCTACAACCCCCCCCCCACACACACACCCCACAGCGCAGGGCTACAACCCCCCCACACACACACCCCACGGCGCAGGGCTACAACCCCCCCACACACACACACCCCACGGTGCAGGACTACAACTCCCCCCCCCAACACGCAACCCATGGCGCAGGGCTACAACTCCCCCCCCCCACACACACCCCACGGTGCAGGGCTACAACCCCCCCCCCCACACACCCCACGGTGCAGGGCTACAACCCCCCCCACACAGACACCCCACGGTGCAGGGCTACAACCCCCCCACACACACACACCCCACGGTGCAGGGCTACAACCCCCCCCCACACACACCCCACGGTGCAGGGCTACAACCCCCCCCCCACACACACCCCACGGTGCAGGGCTACAACCCCCCCCACACACACACCCCACGGTGCAGGGCTACAACCCCCCCCACACGCACCCCAAGGTGCAGGGCTACAACCCCCCCCCACACGCACCCCACGGTGCAGGGCTACAACTCCCCCCCCCACGCACCCCATGGCGCAGGGCTACAACCCCCCCCACACGCACCCCACGGTGCAGGGCTACACCCCCCCCCACACACACAGGCACCCCACGGTGCAGGACTACAACTCCCCCCCCCCAAAACGCACCCCACGGTGCAGGGCTACAACCCCACACACACACACACACCCCATCGTGCAGGGCTACAACCCCCCCCACACACACCCCCCACGGTGCAGGGCTACAACCCACCCCACACACACACCCCACGGTGCAGGGCTACAACCCACCCCACACACACACCCCACGGTGCAGGGCTACAACTCCCCCCCCCCAACACGCACCCCACGGTGCAGGGCTACAACCCCCCCCACACGCGCCCCATGGTGCAGGGCTACAACCCCCCCCACACGCGCCCCACGGTGCAGGGCTACAACCCCCCCCACACGCACCCCATGGTGCAGGGCTACAACCCCCCCCACACACACACCCCACGGTGCAGGGCTACAACCCCCCCACACACACACCCCACGGTGCAGGGCTACAACCCCCCCCACACGCGCCCCACGGTGCAGGGCTACAACCCCCCCCACACACACACACCCCCCACGGTGCAGGGCTACAACCCCCCCACACACACACCCCACGGCGCAGGGCTACAACCCCCCCACACACACACACCCCACGGTGCAGGACTACAACTCCCCCCCCCAACACGCAACCCATGGCGCAGGGCTACAACTCCCCCCCCCCCACACACACCCCACGGTGCAGGGCTACAACCCCCCCCCCCACACCCCACGGTGCAGGGCTACAACCCCCCCCACACACACACCCCACGGTGCAGGGATACAACCCCCCCACACACACACACCCCACGGTGCAGGGCTACAACCCCCCCCCACACACACCCCACGGTGCAGGGCTACAACCCCCCCCCCCACACACCCCACGGTGCAGGGCTACAACCCCCCCACACACACACACACCCCACGGTGCAGGGCTACAACCCCCCCCACACACACACCCCACGGTGCAGGGCTACAACCCCCCCCACACGCACCCCAAGGTGCAGGGCTACAACCCCCCCCCACACGCACCCCACGGTGCAGGGCTACAACTCCCCCCCCCACGCACCCCATGGCGCAGGGCTACAACCCCCCCCACACGCACCCCACGGTGCAGGGCTACACCCCCCCCACACACACAGGCACCCCACGGTGCAGGACTACAACTCCCCCCCCCAAAACGCACCCCACGGTGCAGGGCTACAACCCCACACACACACACACACCCCATCGTGCAGGGCTACAACCCCACCCCACACACACACCCCACGGTGCAGGGCTACAACCCCCCCCACACACACACCCCATGGTGCAGGGCTACAACTCCCCCCCCCCCAACACGCACCCCACGGTGCAGGGCTACAACCCCCCCCACACGCGCCCCATGGTGCAGGGCTACAACCCCCCCCACACGCGCCCCACGGTGCAGGGCTACAACCCCCCCCACACGCACCCCATGGTGCAGGGCTACAACCCCCCCCACACACACACCCCACGGTGCAGGGCTACAACCCCCCCACACACACACCCCACGGTGCAGGGCTACAACCCCCCCCACACGCGCCCCACGGTGCAGGGCTACAACCCCCCCACACACACACCCCACGGTGCAGGGCTACAACCCCCCCCCCACACACCCCATGGTGCAGGGCTACAACCCCCCCCACATGCGCCCCACGGTGCAGGGCTACAACCCCCCCACACACACACCCCACGGTGCAGGGCTACAACCCCCCCACACAAACACCCCACGGTGCAGGGCTACAACCTCCCCCCACACACGCACCCCATGGTGCAGGGCTACAACCCCCCCCCACACACACCCCATGGTGCAGGGCTACAACCCCCCCCACACGCGCCCCACGGTGCAGGGATACAACCCCCCCCACACACACCCCACGGTGCAGGGCTACAACCCCCCCCACACACACACCCCATGGCGCAGGGCTACAACCCCCCCCACACGCACCCCACGGTGCAGGGCTACACCCCCCACACACACACACGCACCCCACGGTGCAGGACTACAACTCCCCCCCCCAACACGCACCCCACGGTGCAGGGCTACAACCCCCCCCCCACACACACCCCATCGTGCAGGGCTACAACCCCACCCCCCACACACACCCCACGGTGCAGGGCTACAACTCCCCCCCCCCAACACGCACCCCACGGTGCAGGGCTACAACCCCCCCCCACACACGCGCCCCATGATGCAGGGCTACAACCCCCCCCCACACACACACCCCACGGTGCAGGGCTACAACCCCCCCCCACACACACACACCCCATGGTGCAGGGCTACAACCCCCCCCACACACACCCCATGGTGCAGGGCTACAACCCCCCCCACACGCACCCCATGGTGCAGGGCTACAACCCCCCCCACACACACACCCCACGGTGCAGGGCTACAACCCCCCCCCCCACACCCGACGGTGCAGGGCTACAACCCCCCCACACACACACCCCACACCCCATGGCGCAGGGCTACAACCCCCCCCACACACACACCCCACGGTGCAGGGCTACAACCCCCCCACACACACACACCCCATGGCGCAGGGCTACAACCCCCCCCACACACACACCCCACGGTGCAGGGCTACAACCCCCCCCCCCACACACACCCCATGGCGCAGGGCTACAACCCCCCCCCCACACACACACCCCACAGTGCAGGGCTACAATCCCCCCCCACACACGCACCCCTCCCCGGCTACACACTGTGCTATCAGGTGCAGGAACACTAGGCTGGTGGTGTGCCAGTCAACTGACACCCCACTGCTGTGTTTACCCTCTCCATCCCGCCCCCTGAGGTGCGAGGGAAGGTGCTAATTAAAAGCAGATTACACTCACGTTAAAGCCAGCCGTGCTGGGGACCCCACACAGCGCATGAGCTGCAGCGCCCGGGGAATCCTGTTCCGCAGCGAGCCCTGCGGGAACCCGAATGGAGCAGCAGCTGGGGTGCTGGGCCAGCTGTGAGCTCTCTGCACAGAGGAGTGGAGCCGGAGGGCCCCACTGGCCCATGCCGCTAGCCACGGCCAGGACTGGCCCCTGCAGCCTGCTCACGGGGCTCTGTGTGGCCCAGGGCTGCTGTCCCAGGCTCTGCTGGGAGACATCGCCTCAGCTTCGGCCTAAACCTTCCTCCTCCTCGCTCTGTGCCAGCCCGGCCTGGGCCGCAGGGCCAGCTCTCCCAAATGCAGTGCGTTTGTGGCCCCTGCTGCAGGACGGCTTGTGACGGCACGGAAAGCTGAGGCCGCTCCGTGACCTGGGGGCCACAGATTTCAGAGGCCACAGCAGATAACTCGCCCAAAGTGATTTTCAGCAGAGCTGGAAGGAGACCTGGAGGGGTACCACACCCAGGCCAGGTCTCCTCCGCTTTGCCTCCGTCTTTCAGCAGGGAGAGGTCAGATTCGGAGCTTGTGACTCGAGGAACCGACCTTAGCACAGTGTTGTGTCACTCTAGTGCCAGAGCGGTGGTCTCTCGCCGTCACTGCTTTCCTGCTCTGCTCCCAAAGCCAAGAACGCTGCTGCCCAGGCCCAGTGCCTGTGGGAAGCCGCTGGCGGCATGTGTATTGCCCACATAAGAGCGTACGAGCCTGCTCCCTGCACCCCGGTCCTTCCTGGAGCTGAAGCAGGAGCGGGCTGGGCTGTGGATGTGAAGGATGTGGGCGCAGACGCTGCCCCAGGCGGGTGACCACACCATCCCAGGAATTCAGCCTTCCACAGCCTGGTTCTTCCAGGCACAGCCTCGGGGCTTACAGGGGTTGCTGCCCCAGGGTGGCGCTAATGAGCCTTTCACTGGGGGTCCCCCTTCTGGTTCCTGCCCAGCCCAGCAGGGGTTAACAGCTGTGCGGTGGTCCCTACAGGTGATGAGTTTCGTGGCCCTAGTTTCCGCATCACAAGCTCGCCACCGCTTTCCATTGGACTGTAAGCTCCTGGGGGCAGGGACTGTCGTGCTCCATGTGGCTATGGGTCCTAGCATGATGCGGCCCCAGTTTCAGCTGGTGCCTCTAGCCCGTGCTCCTGGAGCAGGGTCCGAGGGCATGAGTCAGGAGCAGAGCTGTTTGCCAGAGTGCCGGGGCAGGAGGCGGGGACCCCAACGCACCATTCCATCCTTGCAAAAATTGGTCTGGGGGCCAGCGTTGTGGGTTTCAGGGTCTGGTGTCTGATTTTTGAACAGGTGGGGCTGGCACTACCATGTGGGGCGATGTGTGTCCAGGCATGTGCACAAGGCGAGGGGACATGCCGGGTGTCTGGGCTGGCCTGGCGTCACTCTGGCTCCACACCACATGCCGGCGCTCTGGAGTCATGCACAGGACCAGCCACCGATGCCATGGGGCAGATCCTGGCACTGGGGTTGCAGAGCCCTGGGAATAGGACCCTGCAATCTCATGGGTGCAGCGGCCAGCACACAATCGCTCCCCATGGAGCACGGTCAAGGAGAGGTGGCTGTGGGGGCTTTGCCATCGCAGGGGAAGGTGCCTTTGCCAGGCGCACAGGGGCGGGGGTGCAGTCGCTCTGCCCAGGGCAGGACCAGCTGCTGAGGGAGCGAGCAAGTGGTTGTAGCTACCCCTGGGCTGGTGAAGCCCTCTGTGTGTCCCTGCATGATGGTGTCAGTGCAGTGGTGCAGGAAAGAGAACATGCTCCTGAGGTGCCAGCCCCAGGGGCCTGCAGCCCCGAATGACACCAGCTCGCTGGCTTTCCTTGGCACGACACTCTGCAGCATGTGCTGTGGGAGTGCAGCCTGCTGGTGGCCCAGCCAGCTCCTGCAGGCACCCAGAGAGAGCACGGGGGGCTGAGAGCGTAGGGGAGGGGACCCAGCACAGAGTCTCCCAGGTGGCACATCCCTGAGCAGGCAAAGGGCCTGGGTACCTGGGCTAGGGACAGAGCTGCCTGCTGGGCCAGGGCGTGGTTCCATGGGTCATCTGGGTGGGGTCCTGTCTGTCTTGCATCCAGCCACCCTGCTCTCTTGTTTGAGCTTAATGGAGAAGCTGCAGCCAGCCTGGAAGTGCTGAGCTTACTGGGGTGTCCCCTACTCTGCCCTGCGCCCCAGGCCAGCACCTGACAGGAGGCCAGAAATCTCGCTGTGTGGGGTGCGGAGGCTGACGGCATCGGTCCCCCACTTTCTGTGAATATCCAGCAAGGAAGTTGTCCAAGGCTGGGGAGCCCTCACTGGAAAGTCTCTGGCACCCAGGCTACCTGGAACACTCGCCCATGCAGACGAGCTCTCTCAGGACAACGCTCTGGGGTGAAGGCGGAATATCTGCAAATGTGGCCCACACCTGTTCCAATGGCTGCATCAGGCGGAGACACGCCCTGCTGGGCCGGCAGGGGACAGTGGGCAGGCTACCCCAGTTCTGCTAGGACAGAGCATGTTCCTTGTGCTTTCCCTGCACTTGGAGGAAATCTCTCCCTCTGCAATGGCCAAGGTCGCTCAGCCTGGGACATGCCCTCAGTGGGACACGGTCCCTGCCAGGAGGAGCTGCCAGCCCTGGGGGTGGATACAGCCCACTCAGGAGTGCAGGCTCTCCCCTCCACATCCAACTGCAGCTCCCATTGGGGCGTAATAGCACCTGCCAGAACAGCCTGGGCTTGCCTGAGTCGGGGCCAGCTGGCGTCTCCCCTCCTGGTGGGGTGCAGGCTGGGCCTGGCAGCTGCCTGGGTGCAGGGAATGTGGGTGTGACTGGTGCACCCCTGAGAGCAGGAGGTTCCTGGCTACAGGGCTGATCAGTGTCCTACCACACCCGTCTCAGGAAAGGAGCATAAGAGAAGTCCTCCAAGTCGCCTAGATGGTTGTGAGGAAGCAACTGACGAAGTGGGACTGTTCTTAATGTTTCCTCTGAATATGGTGGGGGTGCCTCAGTTTCCCCTAGGCAGTTCTAAAGTATCTAGGTGGTGGGATAAGGGTGTATGATCATTGCAGAGCCCTAGAGGGCAGGTGTGTGCAGGGGTCTGGACACAGAGAATGGCCGACACCCTCTTTCCTGGCAACTGATGGCCTGGCCCTTCCCCCTGCAAGGTGAGAGCTAAAGGGTTGGAGAACAAAGGAATCAGGTGACCTCCTGGCCCGGGAAAGGGACAAAGCCCAGAGGAGGAGGGGCTGGAGGGAGTTTCAGTTTGGGGCTGGCTGGGGACATGGAGTGAAGGGCAGACGTGGTTGTCTGGGTCACTGCCCCCCAAAATGGACCCAGCCGAGGGTCCTGTTCTCTGCACCTGCAAACTCTGTGTTAGACCATGTTCCTGTCGTCTAATAAACCTGTTTTACTGGCTGGCTGAGAGTCATGTCTGACTGCAGAGTTGGGGGGCAGGACCCTCTGGCTTCCCCAGGACCCCACCTGGGCGGACTCGCTGTGGGAAGCGCACGGCGGGGCAGAGGAGGCTGAATGCTCCGAGGTCAGACCCAGGAAGGTGGAAGCCGGGTGAGCTGTGTGTCCTGCAGACAGGCTGCTCACAGAAAGGCGACTGCCCCAGAATCCTGCCTGGCTTCATGGGGAGCAGTTCCAGAGCATCGCCCAGGGACTCCGTGACAGCAACCAATGAGTGACTCTGACCCTACAGCCTCCATCAGTTGCTGCCTGGAGCCGGAGGAGAGAGAACCATGTTCCTGGCTGGCTGAAAGAGCAGCCGGACCCTGAACCTGGAGGGGGCGGGTTGTGCCAGCATGGGGCACCATGTGGGTGGGTTACAGATACTGTCCTAACGTGCAGCTGGGGTCTGGTCATGATACAGGCCCCCGTGCAGGCCGCATGGCTGCGTATGTCCAGGATGCGGGTAGGGAGAGGGGGGTCCGGACGGATCTCTAACCGGAGGTTGTTTTCACTGCTACCTCAGTGTCACTCTAATACCCTTGCTTCCTTAGTTGCCTAGTTACTCAATTCCCCAAATGCAGCAGAGCCAAGCTGCTGCTGCTGCTAGGAGTCACTGGTGGGCTCCCTCGTAACGATTAATTGGGATGGAGATGGATGATTACGTTGCTAGGGAGTGTTTCAGCCCACACTGCAGAGAGCTCTTGGCCCAGTGCTGAAACGCAGCTGCCTTGAGCACAGCCTGCAGCGCTTGCCCAGCAAGGGGAATCTCATAGCCAAAATACGACAGGGAAAATGTGGGGGAGGCAGAACCTGAGCTCCCCAATGAGGAACTTACTTTATTATGGTAGCCCCAAGAGTCCTCATCATGCCGGGCGCTGCAGAGACACAGGGACCGAGATCAGGGTCCTGGTGCACCGGGCACCACACAGACGCACACAGTGACTGACATCGGGGTCCTGGTGCGCCGGGCGCTGCATAGACACATGGTGACTGCGATCAGGGTCCTGGTGCGCCAGGCACTGCAGAGACACTGTGACAAAGTGGGACTGTCCTTAATGTTTCCTCTGAATACTGTAGGGGTGCCTCAGTTTCCCCTAGGCATTTCTTAAGTCTCTAGGTGGTGGGATAAGGGGGTGTAATTGTTGCAGAGCAAAGGGCCAATGTACATAAATGGCCAACACTCTGTCTCCTGACAACTGATGGCCTGGCCCTTCCCCCTGCAAGGTGAGAGCTAAAGGGTTGGAGAACAAAGGAACCAGGTGACCTCCTGGCCCGGGAAAGGGACAAAGCCCAGAGAAGGAGAGGCTGGAGGGGGAGTCAGTTTGGGGCTGGCTGGGGACATGGAGTGAAGGGCAGATGGGGTTGTCTGGCTCACTGCCCTCCAAAATGGACCCAGCCGAGGGTCCTGTTCTCTGCACTTACAAGCTCTGTGTTAGACCATGTTCCTGTCGTCTAATAAACCTTCTGTGTTACTGGCTGGCTGAGAGTCACGTCTGACTGTGGAGTTGGGGGGCAGGACCCTCTAGCTTCCCCAGGAGCCCCGCCTGAGCGGACTCGCTGTGGGAAGCGCACGGCGGGGCAGAGGATGCTGAATGCTCCGAGGTCAGACCCAGGAAGGTGGAAGCCGTGTGAGCTGTGTGTCCTGCAGACAGGCTGCTCCCAGAGAGGAGACTTCCCCAGAGTCCTGCCTGGCTTCATAGGGAGCAGGTCCAGAGCATCGCCTGGGGACTCCATGACAGACACACAGTGACCGAGATCAGGGTCTGGGTCAGAGGTGTGCACAGGAATAAAAATTTGGCTGCTTTTGGAGGGGCACTTTCTGTGTCCCCCCACAGCCAGTGGAGCTGGCTCTCCCCCTGCAGCAGGGATTTGAGCCCAGGGCTTCTGCCGCCAAACCCCCACAACCTTACACACAAGCCCATCCTTGCTATGGGCCTGAATATGCCATTCCTGGGCCTCCTCAGATGCTCTGCAAACACCACAGCGTCTGGTCTGGAAGATGCCTCTAGTCCAGGGGTGGACAAACTTTTTGGTCTGAGGGCCACATCTGGGTATGAAAATTGTATGGCGGGCCATGAATGCTCACGAAATTGGAGTTGGGGCTGGGGGTGCGGGCTCTGGGGTGGGGCCAGAAATGAGGAGTTCAGGGTGTGGGAGGGGTCTCTGGGCTAGGGCAGGGGGTTGGAGTGCAGGGGGGGGTCTCTGGCTGGGGGTCCAGGCTCTGGGATGGGTCTGGGGATGAGGGGTTTGGGGTGCAGGAGGGTGCTCCGGGCTGGGACCGAGAAGTTTGGAGGGCGGGAGGGGGATAAGGGCAGGGGCAGGGGGTTGGGGAGCGGGAGGGGCTCAGGGGTTCAGGCTTCGGGCAGCACTTACCTCAGGCAGCTCCTGGAAGCAGCGGCATGTCCCCTCTCCGGCTCCTACGTGGAGGTGCGGCCAGGCGACTCTCCGTGCTGCCCTGTCCGCAGGCGCCATTGGCTGCAGTTCCTGGCCAATGGGAGCTGTGGGGGCAGTGCTTGGGGTGGGGCCAGTGCATGGAACCCCCTGGTCGCCCCCAAACATAGGAGCTGGAGGGGGGACATGCTGCTGCTTCCAGGAGCCGCGCAGAGCCGTGGCACATATGTGCGGAGCAGCCGCTGGCCCTGGTCCCCGGCTGGAGCAGGGGAGCAGGGCAAGCCCCAGACCCTGCTCCCCAGCGGGAGCTCGAGAGCTGGATTAAATTGTCTGGTGGGCCGGATGTGGCCCGTGGGCTGTAGTTTGCCCACCCCTGCTCTAGCCACACATTGCTGCTAACGGTTATGCTGGGGCCATGGGTTCAGCGCTCACCCTGGGACCAGGTTCTGGTGGTCACCATCTCCGTAAGCCCAGCCCCGCTCTCTGCCACTTGGGAGACCTCAGCCTCCAGTGGCCTGGCTGCAGCCAGGCCATGCTGGGACCCACCCGAGGCAGCCCAGTGGGCTGGGGCTCCGCCAAGCGCTTCGGTCATCCGCTCTGCAGCCTGCGCTCCTTTGTGTGCGCCCGGCATGTCTCCCGAGGGCAGGGGCCGTGCTGCCCTGTGTGGCCGTGCTGTGCCAAGGCCCCACCTGACGGGGAGGTCTCTGGGGGGCAGTGACACCCTAGTGATGCTGCCACCTGGGCCAAGCCCGGCCGGGGGCCAATCTAGGAAATGCCCTTTTCACAACTGGGCTCCTTGCACCCTGGCAGCTGCCTGTGCCATGTGGGTGCGTGGGGGGCAGAGGTGCTCGGGGAGGACTGGCCTGCAGCCAGTCAGTCAGCTGAGCCGCTGGCATTAGCTTGCAGCGGGCTCAGCCCTTCTAACAAGCCATGTTTAGCTTCTGCTTCTCGCAGGGAAAACACTAATTACACAGCGCTAAGTAAAATATTTTATGCTGTGCAGCAAGGGGCACACGTGCCGGCGCCTCCGAGGAGCAGCTGTGCCCAGGCAGAGCCCACAGCGCCACGGGGCTCGGGGCAGGATGCAGCGGGGGGAGGGGAGGGATGGAGGAGGACTCGGGCCGACACCAGCGTGAGGCCTGCAGGGCCAAAGCCACCTTGGGACAGTTCTGGAGATGCTGGAGTCAACCTGAGCGCTGCGCAGAGCTGCCAGCAGGGGGCGCTGCCCTGCCGTCCTGCCTAGCTGCCCCCATAGGCTGGGGGGGGTGGGTAGTGCCCGGGCAGGGTGAGCCCTGGGCCCCTCCCCTGCGTCCGGTGCTGCGTTCACCCAGGCAAACGGCACCCCTGGGTCGCTCGTGAGCATTCTGGGTCTGGGCTGCGATCGACTACCTGAGTCTGTTCCCTGATTGGCCAGCCTGGCTGCTGAGCCGATGCTGGCTCACATGGCCACGAGGTGTGGCCCAGGGTGGGAGTCAGCCGTGTCCCTGGGGAGGCGACCCCCAGGCCAATGGAAACCCCACACTCCGCAGGCACCATTGCCAGTGCCAGCCGTGCTCCGGGGGGCTGGGCAGTCCCTCCTGGGAAGGGGTTCGGCCTCTCCTGCCCCACTGTCCCAGAGACGTGGCCCTGGGCCTCTCCCAGGTGCTGGGATGTGCTGTGACGCGTGGGACCACAGGGTGCTAGAAGGCTCTCTGGCGATTTAAAGGGCTACAGCTCAGATCCTCACTGTCCCTTGGTACTGCTCCCGCACCCCTCCCCACGGTGTCTGATCGCCCCGTGCTCTGGGGTGGTGTTCTCCCCACACCTCCTGGGGCAGGGCAGGGCTGTTGGCCCCCAGGGAGCCTGGCCATCACCCTAGCCTCTTGGAGCGTGTTGCCACCTGGCTTTCAGCTGCTGCCTGAGCAGCGTCCAGCTACTTTAGGCTCCCCAGAGCCACAGGTCACGTCCCTGGGTCAGCCTGAGACCAGCCAAACCCAGCCAGCCCGCCCGGCATACTCCCAGCCCCGCGCTGCCAACAGTCTGAGGCCTGAGCAGGGGCTGCCTGAGCTGTGACGGGGAAGCCGAGTCGCCAAGGTTTCTCCAGCACGAGCAGCCTGCGAGGCAGGAGCTCCCAGCTGCCAGGCTGTGTGGGTCTCTGCATGGCTCGGGCTGTCTCTGTGGGTCTGTCGGTCTCTGTACGTGTGTGCGCGTGGCTCGGTGCGGCTGCGTGGGTGTGATGAAGTGGGCCTGTTCTTAATGTTTCCTCTGAATACTGTGGGGGGTGCCTCAGTTTCCCCTATGCAGTTCTTAAGTATCTAGGTGGTGGGGTAAGGGTGTATGATCATTGCAGAGCCCTAGAGGGCAGGTGTGTGCAGGGGTCTGGACACAGAGAATGGCCAACATCCTATTTCCTGGCAACTGACGGCCTGGGCCCTTCCCCCCTGCAAGGTGAGAGCTAAAGGGTTGGAGAACAAAGGAATCCGGTGCCCTCCTGGCCCAGGAAAGGGACAAAGCCCAGAGGAGGAGGGGCTGGAGGGAGTTTCAGTTTGGGGCTGGCTGGGGACATGGAGTGAAGGGCAGACGTGGTTGTCTGACTCACTGCCCCCCAAAATGGACCCAGCTGAGGGGTCCTGTTCTCTGCACCTGCAAGCTCTGTTTTAGACCACCTAGATACTTAAGAACTGCATAGGAGAAACTGAGGCACCCCCCACACTATTCAGAGGAAACATTAAGAACAGTCCCACTTCGTCACAGTGGGCACATCCGTCGGTCTGTGCGTGCGCACACGTCCCCGTGTCTGTCTGCATGCGCAGGTGTGTCTTGGCGTGTGCATGGCGGGGTGCTTACGTACGTGTGTGCACGTGGCTCCGTGCCGACGCGTGTGCATTTGCACAGACAGGCTGAGCCCTGGGGGAGGGGGGATGTGCCTGTGAGCGGCTCAGAACCCTGGGGCGGGGCTGGGGACAGGTGCTGAGCCCAGTAGCCCCCATGGCAGCCTTGAAACAGGCAGGAGATGCCAGCCAATGCGTATACAGGGGATGAAGCTTCCCCTTGGGGCATGATGCTCTCCTGGGCCCCTCCGGCTCCAGGGCTGGCCCCCTGACCCTACAGGGCTGGCATGAAGCCAGGTGGCCAACTGCTCCCCCTTCCCAACCCGCTCCCCAGAGCACACCTTCAAGAGCTTCCTGAGCTGCCCAGCTACAATCCCTCTCAGCCCTTTCTCTGCACTTCCCCGTCTCCTTCCGGAGTGAGAGCTGCCGGCTGCCCAAGACCACTTGGCATGGAGTCTCCTGCCCACGTTGGCCAGGGCACCTCACTACCTCCTTCCCAGCGGGTGAGGGCCAGTTGCAGGAACAGCAGCCTGCTCGCCCTGCTGCCCAGGCTGGCTGTGCTCACTCACGCGGGTCACACCTCACTGGCTCGCAGGGTCGGGATCCTGAGCAGCGGGACGCTGGGCCCATGTCGGTGGCACTGCTCCCTTCCCCTTGGTGAACCTTGTAGGGGTTACAGTGGACGAGAAGCTGGATATGAGTCAACAGTGTGCCCTTGTTGCCAAGAAGGCCAATGGCATTTTGGGATGTATAAGTTGGGGCATTGCCAGCAGATCGAGGGACGTGATCGTTCCCCTCTATTCGACACTGGTGAGGCCTCATCTGGAGTACTGTGTCCAGTTTTGGGCCCCACACTACAAGAAGGATGTGGACAAATTGGAGAGTGTCCAGTGAAGGGCAACAAAAATGATTAGGGGTCTGGAACACATGACTTATGAGGAGAGGCTGAGGGAACTGGGATTGTTTAGTCTGCCGAAGAGAAGAATGAGGGGGGATTTGATAGCTGCTTTCAACTACCTGAAGGGGGTTTCCAAAGAGGATGGATCTAGACTGTTCTCAGTGGTAGCAGATGACAGAACAAGGCGTAAAGGTCTCAAGTTGCAGTGGGGGAGGTTTAGGTTGGATATTAGGAAAAACTTTTTCATTAGGAGGGTGGTGAAACACTGGAACGCGTTACCTAGGGAGGTGGTGGAATCTCCTTCCTTAGATATTTTTAAGGTCAGGCTTGACAAAGCCCTGGCTGGGATGATTTAGTTGGGGACTGGTCCTGCTTTGAGCAGGGGGTTGGACTAGATGACCTTCTGGGGTCCCTTCCAACCCTGATATTCTATGATTCTATGAAAGGGAACCCGGCTCCATGGAGCAGGGAGGTGATGGGTGAGCCTGGCCAGGAGCTTGCTGCGTGACTCAGAAACACGGCCCATTGCGTGTGGCCGGGGGGCAGCCCCAGCCCAATGCAGAGGAGACGCTTCCAAAGAGATTTTGTTTTGCCCCAGATGCAGAATCATCCCTTCCCCCTCCCGCAATCGCCAGCCAGGCCCCCCATCTGCGTCCCTGCCTCTGCTGTGTCCTCACTCCGCACCGGGCACAAGCAACTGGCCCGTGCTGGAAACAGGCTTTGATGGAGGGGTTGCTGATTACATACTTACATAAACAATTGCTGGGAGGAGCGTGTGGGGCAGGGCCCTGCCCCCGGGCTGCGCTGGCCAGCAGCAGGGCGGCCAGGCCAGGCCATGGCCTGGCACAGCAAGTTGAGAAGAAACAGAAGCTTCTTCCTCTGTGATGGGGGGTGCAGTTGCCTGCCCTGCCATCAGCGTGTGTCCCCCCCCCCCCCCCCGTGGCACCGGCTCCCCTGGCCCTGCCACACAGGCCTGAGTGAGAAGACCCCCCAGCCCCCCCCCCCAGCTCCACTGCCTGTTCTGCCCATCCCGGGAGCACCCCTTGCCCTGGTGCCGGGTGGTGAGCTGGGTGTTGTTGGGGCCCTGCAGCGGGTGGCAGCACCTCCTTTCCCAGGTGCCTTGACCCCACCAAAACCCTCCCAGCAGGGATGCCTCATGGCCGTCGTGCTGAGGAGACCCACAGCAGTGTGGGGCTGGCAGCCAGGGCTCCTGGGTTCGCTTCCTGCTCCTCAGACTCGGTGCACAGCCTCAGGCAAGTCACTTCTCTGTGCTCCTTGCTCCCTCCTCTGAGAGCTCACCCCAGAGTCCTGCCTTCACGCCCCCCCCGCAGGCCAAGCCCATCTCCCACGCTCGGGCCCCTTGCAGCCGGTGCCCACTGGCTGGGCCAGGTGCTGGTGCTGCTCTGGGCCCCCTATGCCATGTGCCAGCCTGGCAGCTCCACGGCCAAGACTGTGATGCATCATCCTGCCTGCTCCCCTGCACACGCGCTGGCAATTAGATAATAATTGTAATATTTGCATATTCATAACAGCTGAAATTAATCATATTTGCATAATGGTAATGAAAGGGACTTCATTAATTACTGCTTTTTCCTGGAGATTTTGCATATAAATAGGCTCCATTAAGCTGCTGTGATGAGTGTGGCTGGCACGGGGAGGGGCCGCGGCGTGTGCTGTTCCCCGAGTGCAGATGGCACTAACATGCTGCGGGGGAGCTGGGGGGCGTGGCGACAGCAGGGGGAGCTGCTGTCCACACCCCAGCGGGGCCAAGTGAACCCCAACAAACCCAGAGCTGGAGCTTTGATCCTTGCCCTAGGATCAGCCTTGGCAGGTCGGGGCCGTCTGAACCTCTCCCCCGTGGGCTGATTGTCGCAAGCCCCTGCCCCTGAGCCGCCCGGGGAGGGAGCCAGGCTTCTGCTCCCTGGCTGCCCGGCTGGGACTCCTGGGGGAGAGGGGGGGCAGCCGGAGATCCCCTTCCCCAATGCCGGTAGGCTGAGGCTCAGGGCTGGCACAGAGCAGCCAGCCATGTGGGGCCGGTGGTCACGGAGTGGGGGAAGGGGAGGTCCGGCCCAGCCATCGCTCTTCTCCTGCAAAGCATGCTGGGAAAGGGGAGGAGTCTGGGGCCTTTAAAATATGGGCTCGCCCCACCCCCCCTCACTTGTGATGAGCTCTCCTGCTTGGGGAGTGTGGGGCCTGGCCCATGGCCCAGTCCCTGGGGGTCTGCATGGCTGGTACTGGGAGCTGAAGAAGTTTAGTAATTATGAGACTTTATCCGACCCATAGTTCACCTTACCCAGGATCCTGTCTCTGGATAACTGCCTCCCTGCCCCTTCCTTTCCCCCTGTGAATGGTCCCTAGAAATATGCAGAGAGCCAAGGTGGGTAAGATCTTTTATTAGACCAACTTCTGTAGGTGAGAGAGAAGCTTACACAGAGTTCTTCCTCAGGGCTGGGAAACATGTCCCTGCTCAACACAAGGTGGAACAGATTGTTTAGCATAAGGAGTTAACACGTATTTCAAGAGACCATTCAAGGTGAAGGGGCCTGTTAGCACCGCTCCAGTCATATGGGGCGGGGGAGGGAGGAAGAGGGGGAACTGCTGGGGGGGCGCGGTTGTTAGTGGGTTACAGATTGTTACCAGATCAGCCACACCATCATCGGTTCATTCACGTCCACCAATGTAATATATGCCATGTGCCGGCAATGCCCCTCTGCTATGTACATCGGCCAAACTGGACAGTCCCTACGTAAAAGGATAAATGGACACAAATCAGACGTTAGGAATGGCAATATACAAAAACCTGTAGGAGACCACTTCAACCTCCCTGGACACACCATAGCAGATTTAAAGGTAGCCATCCTACAGCAAAAAAACTTCAGGACCAGACTTCAAAGAGAAACTGATAAGCTTCAGTTCATTTGCAAATTTGACACCATCAGCTCAGGATTAAGCAAAGACCAGGAATGGCTCGCCAACTACAAAAGCAGTTTCTCCTCCCTTGGGGTTCACACCTCAACTGCTAGAAAAGGGCCCCATCCCCTCTGATTGGACTAACCTCGTTATCCCTAGCCTGATTCTTGCTTGCATATTTATACCTGCCTCTGGAAATTTCCACTACATGCATCTGACGAAGTGGGTGTTCACCCACGAAAGCTCCTGCTCCAGTATGTCTGTTAGTCTATAAGGTGCCACAGGACTCTTTGCCCCTTTTACAGATTGTTGTAGTAAGCCATGAGTCCAGTGTCTCCATTCAGTCCATGATTTTTAGTATCTAGCAAAGTTATGAACTTAAGCTCCCAGGCTCGTCTTTAGAAGGTTTTGTGCAGGTTTCCATTGAGATGAGGCCTGATGGGGTCTGGCGGATTATCCAATGGGTCAACGAGGCCTGTGCCCAGGAGCCCCAGCCAACTGGGGGGGCCCTGGAAAAATGGGTGCCCCAGCAGAAGTCTGCCAGAGAGTGGCGGGAGCCTGGAGTCCTGGCAGAACCCTCAGAGCAGGCAGGGAACACCCCAGCATCCCAAGCTGGGGTCCCGGCAGCGCCAGGCTGGAGGGTCAGGGGAAGCCCCAGTGCCTGGACCCTGGCTTCGGCCCTGGAATTGGAGGAGCTTTCACTCCCCACCACGGCCTCAGGGCCACAGTGTGGGGACAGAGCTTCTCTGGCCTTGGGGCCGCAGTGTGGGCAGGTGGCAGAAAGGAGCAAACGAGTTGTGGGCCACAGTGGGGGAGGGGCAGAATGGGGCAGGACCAGGGGCAAAACAGGGGCAGGGCCACGGGGAAGGGGAAGAATGGGGTGATGCTGTGGGCAGAAGGGATGGAATGAGGGAGGGACTGCAGGCAGAAGAGGAGGGGAGGGGGTCCCCATTTGATGTGGCCCAGGGCCCCAGGAAACCTTAATCCACTTCTGCTGATAGGTCAGATACAGAGTGATCATTTTATGAAAAGCATTCACCCACAGGTGACAGAGTGTTCTGTCTTTTATCATTTTCATGTGTGAGTTCATCTGTGAGCTCAGTGATTTTCTAGTTTCACCCATATAGTTGTTATCGGGGCATTTAGTGCACTGGATGCAGTACACCATGTGTTGTGACAGGCAGGTGTAGGATCCAGTGGAGATATGTCTGTCCGTTTTGGATCTGCTGTTCTGGCAGGGTCTAGTGCCACTTTGAGTTGGTGTGTCCTGGTCTGTAGGGACATACGTGTTAACGGCTTGTGCTAAACAATCTGCTCCACCTTGTAGGTAGCTGTGACACTCTGAGTACGTTTCTCATACCTGAAGAAGAGCTCTGTGTAAGTGTGAAAAGTTGTCTCTCTCACCAACAAAAGTTGGTCCAATAAAAGATATGACCTCACGAACCTTGTAGTCCTGGACAGCAATATGTACAACCTGGTGCTTTAAAAGGGCCCCTTTGTCAAAGCTGAAAACTATCATAAGCAAAACTGAGGGGAAGGAAATATTTAAACATGAAAATGTGAAAATTTGGAGTTGTTTAGGAATGCTTTATTAGACTTTCAAAAAACACAATTCTGCAAACATAAGGGTAATGAGGGGTAGTGGCAGAAGCAATTAAAAATAAATATTTAGCAAATAGAAAAGCTGATACCAATGAGTACCAATACAAATTAGCACCTAGGAAACATCTTTAGCTTCCCTTATCAATTGTCTGTATCAGTGAAGGATTAAGGATAATAAGAATGAATTCTTTTAAATATATCAGAAACAAACCAAATCCTAACAATGGTTTGCATCTGATTCTAGACAAGGATGGTAAGATTGTCAATCATGATGCAGAAAAAGCAAACGTTTTCAGTATATATTTCTGTTCTGTATTTGGAAAGAAGCAGAATGATGTACTCATATCTAAGAGTGATAATTGCATACGTTCTATTCCATCAGTTACTAGAGAGAATGTTAAACAGTAGCTAGTAAAGGGACACAATCAGTAAAGAATTAAAGGATGGTAGCATAATTAATGCCAATCAACATCGTTTTATGGGAAATATGTCTCGTCAAATAGATTTGATATTTTTTAAAAGAGCTTATAAGTGTGGTTGCTCATGATAACACTGACAGAACAGAGTGTTAGGCGGGAAGGTGTTTTAATGGCTTCCCTCAAGCATGTCTTTGATCTGTAGAACAATCAGAAATTAGGACACCCATGGACTGTAACCAACCACCTTTCATTCAGGCTCACTGGAAGGAGCAATTAAATGACCCTTTGTGTCCTGCGACAAGGCGGGTTGGCGGGGGGGGGGGGTAAGACCTCTTATTGGACCAACTCCTGCTTTTGAGCTACACAGAGCTCGTCTTCAGGTCTTTGTGTCATGGTAGCTGAAGCAACAGGGAGCTGCTGCCCGGCCCAAGGCGCTGAGTCACATGGCAAGGTGGGCCGAGGCTATCCCTGGGGCTGACTCCAAACAGGAGCTGGGAGCAGCTGCGTGCCTCAGGGTGGGAAAGGGAGAAAGCGAGCAGCTAGCAGGAGCAGTGGTGTGCATGGCCCAGGGGGATGCAGGGTTAGAGCTCCTGGGGGCATGGGAATGCAGGCTTGGCGTTCTGAGCAAGGGAACTGCCTGCCCTGTTCAGGGAACAGGGCTGTGTAGATTCTGTGTCCACGAACAGCACTGCACCAAAGCACTACCTGGCTCCATCGCTCCTTTCCGCTTCTACGGCAAGCAGCCCACAAGGCCAGGAACGTTGGCTCGCCCCTCTGGCCAAAAAGGGGTAATACTTAGGACTGAGTCAAAGGCTCCATAACAGTCTGCGTGACAAGCTGACTTAAATAACCAGCACTCTACAACATCAGTGTAGCCCATACCAAATGGATTAAAAACTGTTTAACTGATCGATCTCAAAGAGAGACCAGGTGGTGGTGGTGGGGGGGTGATATCTTTTATTGCCCCAACCTCTGTTGGGGAGAGACAAGCTTGTGAGCTCCACAGAGCTCTTCTTCAGGCCTCAAAAAGTAACTGAAAATGGGGAACCATCCTGCAGGGGGTGGATCTGGCGAGGGGCCACAGGGCCCTGGTCTTGGCCCAGGGCTATGCCACGTCTTTACCAATGATCTGGAGGAAATGATGCAATCATTGCTGGTAAAACTGCAGCTGGCTGACTTCCTTTTGGAGCGGCAAATGATGGAGTCAGGGCAGGTCTACCGAGTCGTCGCTTGGAAAAGGGGCTCATTTGAACAATATGCATGTTAATGGAGACACATGCAAGGTTGGGGGTCTAGAAACAAAGACACTGATAAGATGGAGAGCTGCATGTGAGAATGTGAGGACGTGGAAAGGACACAGAGGTCAGAATAGCAAACCAGGTGAACATAAGCTCCCAGTATAATGCTTTAGGTCATGGCTTGTCTGCTCAGGGAGATTACCGGCATAGCTATACTGGTGTGACTGGGCTGGTAGATTTCCCTGGGTCGACAAGCCCTATGAGGGTGACTGCAATCCTTGCACTATTAAGCAGGGGAATCTCGAGGGTTATCACTGCCATATACAGCACTCGGGAGACTGTTACTAGACACTGTGTCCCCTTCACAGAGAGCTGCGAGAAGGGTCTAAGGTCTGGAAACCCTAAGCTTTGCCGCAAGTCTAAAGGAGCTCAGTGTCCTGAGTCATCCAAGTGACCCTCAAGGTCCAACAGCAGAAAGTGCCCACATGGGACGAGATTTTTTTTTTTTAACAGATGGGTTTCAATCTAGCAAACACAGGACACATGAGATCCAAAGTTGGAAAGGAGCTGGAATGTTTCCACAGTGAGTGTGAATGAATGGCAGGCACATCGTCTAGGAGGCTTGTGGTGGATTCTCCATCGGTGGCAATTCTTAAATCGAGAGTGGATGTTTTTTAAAAGAGCGGGCCTAGACGCAAAGGAGTTGTTGCTTGCTGCGGAAGCAGGCCCAGTGCTGCTGGGACGGAGGCTGGAGAGCTGGCACCTGCCTGGTGCAAAGCAGAAGCAAGTCCCCCTTAAGCAATTTCTCCCTGTCCCGTCCCACCTCCCCAGCTTGCCCTGCTAAGACGGGGGTGGGGGGGGTGGGGGGCAACTGTTCTGCTAAGCAGAGGGTAATGGAATTGGGGTTTTGGTTACCTCCCTAGTGCCTCTGATGTCCCCCAACCTGCCACCCTGCCCTGGGCCAATCCACCCCTCTCAGTGGCACCCCCTCGTGAAGATGCACACGCAGGCTGCAATGCCCTTCTCTGAATTCCCCACCTGGCCCCAGGTTGCTCTGTCTGGTGGAGATTCCACAGCATAGAATCAGAGAATCATAGAATACCAGGGTTGGAAGGGACCTCAGGAGGTCATCTAGTCCAACCCCCTGCTCAAAGCAGGACCAATCCACAACTAAATCATCCCAGCCAGGGCTTTGTCAAGCCTGACCTTAAAAACCTCAAAGGAAGGAGATTCCACCACCTCCCTAGGCAACGCATTCCAGTGTTTCACCACCCTCCTAGTGAAAAAGTTTTTCCTAATATCCAACCTAAACCTCCCCCACTGCAACTTGAGACCATTACTCCTTGTCCTGTCCTCTTCCACCACTGAGAATAGTCTAGAACCATCCTCTCTGGAACCACCTCTCAGGTAGTTGAAAGCAGTTATCAAATCCCCCCTCATTCTTCTCTTCCGCAGACTAAACAATCCCAGTTCCCTCAGCCTCTCCTCATAAGTCATGTGTTCCAGACCCCTAATCATTTTTGTTGCCCTTCGCTGGACTCTCTCCAATTTGTCCACATCCTTCTTGTAGTGTGGGGCCCAAAACTGGACACAGTACTCCAAATGAGGCCTCACCAATGTCGAATAGAGGGGGACGATCACGTCCCTCAATCTGCTCGCTATGCCCCTACGTATACATCCCAAAATGCCATTGGCCTTCTTGGCAACAAGGGCACACTGCTGGCTCCTATCCAGCTTCTCATTCACTGTCACCCCTAGGTCCTTTTCCGCAGAACTGCTGCCGAGCCATTCGGTCCCTAGTCTGTAGCTGTGCATTGGGTTCTTCCGTCCTAAGTGCAGGACCCTGCACTTGTCCTTATTGAACTTCATCAGATTTCTTTTGGCCCAATCCTCCAATTTGTCTAGGTCCCTCTGTATCCTATCCCTGCCCTCCAGCGTATCTACCACTCCTCCCAGTTTAGTATCATCCGCAAACTTGCTGAGAGTGCAATCCACACCATCCTCCAGATCATTTATGAAGATATTGAACAAGCAGGAGCCAGAGACCCCCTTTCTTTTTTATTATGCTGCCTTCCCTTCCGGCAGCTCCAGCCTGCAGAGCAAATCCATGGGAGAGGCGGCTCAGGGCAGCTAAAGACTCTCAATGAGACGATAATTGCTCTGGTAATGACAGCAAAGCCCTGATGCTGCAGATAAGGAAACAGCTCCGCTTTTACTCCCTCTGCATCTTGCTGGGATCATTTGTCCTGCCTGGCCACAGGCTGCCCCGCAACCCCGAGTGCCAGGCCCAGTGTGGGGTGGGCCCAAGCCTTCTGATGTCCTGGGTTTCGCCAGCAGTGGGGAGCTACAGGGTCTCCGCCCCTAGGCCTGGGGGGAGCTCTGGGCACAGTTCGAGGGAGCAGGGGCAGCGGTGCCTGTCCTGGCAGCAGGGGAATGGGGTCAGGTCTCTCCCCAGCAGCAGCCAGTGTCAGTTTAGCACCCCCGGGGGTCACAGGGGCTGCTGGGCTGTTCCCAGGCTGCACAAATAGCAAGCGAAGGCGACATGTGCAGGGTATTTATAGAGCGGTGTGGGTGGGCACTTCCCCCCACCAGCATGGCAGGAGCCGCCCCCCGCCCCACAGAGCCAGCGATGCTGCAAAGCTGAAAGGAGCCTGGACTCCACACCCACCCAGCCTGACCTGCGTCCATGGCTCCCACCCAGCGATTCCTGGCGCCGTCTCGTCATTCCTGCACCATTCAGCCGCCAGAACAGCCGCGGCCAGGGACAGGGTGGGTATCAGTGAGCTGCACCAAGCCTGCCGTCAGGCTAGAACCCGGAGCCTCCTGCCCCGGCCGCTGGAGCCAAGGGAGACTCTCCGCTCCCTGCCACAGTGTGGGGCTGAGGAGCAGATGCAGTGAGCGGGCTGGGGAGGTGTGCGTGTGCACACACACGCACACACGCACACAGATGTGCACACAAACCCCTCTTCAGAGAGCGCGCGAGGAGCTGCTGTCGTTATTCAAACTCTGATTTTTAAATTTCCCAGCTACCCCTGATCTCTGGGGCAGCATGTGCTGGAGGCTAAGGTACAGGGTGACCAGATTTCCCGATTTTATAGGGACAGTCCTGATATTTGGGGCTTTTTCTTATATAGGCGCCTATTACCCCCCGCCCCGTTCCGATTTTTCACACGTGCTATCTGCTCACCCGGCTAAGGTGCCAGGAAGGGCCCTGGCTAGCCCTTGCTCGTTACCAGGCTGCTGCCATGAACTGCCCCCAGCCAAATGTGACTGCCCAGCGAGCAGGGGCCCGGATGGCACAGTTCAGCCTCTGCCCGTGTGTGTGTGTGGGGGGGTGGTTACCAGAGACGGGGCCCAGAGCTGCTCCCCCTAGCCGAGGTACCGGTTCGCAGGGCCCCGTCCTGTACAGGGGGAGCTGCAAGGTGTTCACAGCCCAGCCCCAGAGCCTGCTGCACCGGGACTGGAGGAGCCGACGAGACACCGGAACCCCCGTGGCTGGGCCAGGCGTGCCCAGGGCCCACCGGCCAAGAGGAGGCGAGGCCCCCACCCGTGTGCGAGCAGAGCAGCCCCCACCCCCCGCCACGGGGCACAGGCTGCAGCAGCGTTGGGGCCCTGGCGTCAGGCAGGGCCAGGCCACGGCCATGTCGGGGTGGCAGGACAGTGCCCCACCGCGAGCTGGCAGCCCACCACGCTGCACCCCACTCCAGCGTGCCCCATTAATGGGGCACTGATTGAGTCAGGGATTAATTAATTCGAGGCATCATTAATTATGAAAGCCTCTGGAGCCTGCAGGCAGGAGGCTGCGGTAAGGCCCTAGTGCCTTGCAGCCAGGGGCACGGCTGTAGGGTTGCCAACTTTCTGATTGCAGAAAACCAAACACCCTTGCCCTGCCCCCTGCCTGAGGCCCTGTCCTGCCCTGCCCCTTCTACGAGGCCCCGCCCCCTCATTCCATCTCCCCCTCCCTCTGTCGCTTGCTCTCCCCCACCCTCACTCGCTCATTTTCACCGGGCTGAGGCAGTGGGCTGGGATGTGTTGTGGGGGGAGGGCTCCGGCTGGGGGTGCTGACTCTGGGGTGGGGCTGGGGATGAGGGGTTTGATGTGCAGGAGGGGGCTCTGGGCTGGGACAGGAAGTTGGGGTGAGGGCTCCAGGATGGGACCAGAAATGAGGGGTTCGGGGGTGCGGGAGATGGCTCAGGTCTAGGGCAGGGGGTTGGGGCATGGGGAGGGGTGTGCGCTCCGGATGGTGCTGACCTCAGGCAGCTCCCGGAAGCAACCAGCAGAAGCAAAGCAGCAACCAGCAGAAGCAGGAGTCTCTCTGGCTCCTAGGCACAGGGGCGGCCAGGGGGCTCTGTGCGCTGCCCGCGCCAACAGGCGCCTCCCCCACAGGTCCCATTGGCTGCCATTCCTGGCCAATGGGAGCTGCGGAACGGGTGCTGGGGGCGGGAAGACTGCGTAGAACCCCCTATGTCTAGGAGCCAGAGAGATGTGCCAGCCGCTTCCGGGAGCCATGCGGAGCCGGGCAGGGAGCCTGCCAGCCCTGCAACAACTGGACTTTTAATGGCCCTGTCAGGGGTGCTGACCGGAGCTGCCAGGGTCCCTTTTTGACTGGGCATTCCAGTCGAAAACTGGACGCCTGGCAACCCTAAGCACAGGGAAGGCCTTGTGTGAGGGGCTCGGGCCAGGGCCTCATGGGGGCAGGGGTGATGGAGAGTCAGTGGAGGGAAGGGGCAGGGGTGTCTGTGGGGGAGGGAGCAGCTGGGACGATGGGGTTCTGGGGGTGCGTAGCAGTAGAGGGTCAGGGAGGGGGCATCGGGGTTGATGGGGTGTCTGGGGGGAGGGGCAGCGGGGGGACTGACATTGGCAGGTGGCCGAGATGCTCATGTGGGGTTGGGGTGTGTAATCACTGCTGGCCCCACGGGCCCTGCCTCCCGCCTCTGGGTTTGCAGCAGGGAGTTGGGTTTTGCTTCTCTGGAGAGCAGCCTGGAACACCGCTGCCCCTCGCCCCCCTCCTGCAGGAAGGCCCTGGGCATGGGGCTGTGCCAGTCACTGGGCTCCAGGCATGGGGTGCGTGGTGTGGGGCGAGAGTGCCCTCTGGTGGCTCAAGTGGTGCATCCCACAGCGCATGCCCCGATGATTCCCTGCTGCTGAGCCTTCCGGGCTCTGGTTGGGACCTGCCGGCCCCTGTTGTCACAGCTGGGGGCTGGCAGGCCTACCCGCTGTTACCTGCGCACATGAGGGCACCCCACCTTTTCCCAGTCCATAGGGCTCCAGGCGAAAAGCACCTACCCTTACCCAATCTGTAGGGCTCAGGGCCACCCGTACCCAATACGTAGGGCTCCGGGTGTATACTACCTCTGCAGGTTCGCAGGACCTTTCACCAGTGAAAGAGCCTTACACAGTAATATCCGACATAACCCCTATTTATTAACAATCACCAAAAACAGACAGGTTTCAGAGTAGCAGCCATGTTAGTCTGTATTCGCAAAAAGAAAAGGAGTACTTGTGGCACCTTAGAGACTAACCCATTTATTTGAGCATGAGCTTTCGTGAGCTACAGCTCCCTTCAGACTGCACACGCTACACACACAGTGCTCACCACGCCCAATAAGACAGATGAACTTTTCTTGATGGCCAGTCGGGATCAGTCCACCTGAGGACTCCAGTTTCTGCACAGTGTCACTGGCAGAGTGTTGAGGTCTGACAGCTCTGACCTTTGGGGCTGTGTCCTGGAGTTGGTTCCCAAAGAACTTCCTTTTGGACCCCAGTTTATATAGGAAAATTGGAGTCCTTTTTAGCTATACCTTAACCAATCATTATACTAAAATTTTACGAACCAATCCTAACATTGTAAAAAAATTCTCTAACCAATCCTACCCCAACACTTTAATTAATTTACATCTTGCAAAATTTATTAAGTAACAGATAGAAACAATTAAAGAACCAGACAGAGACCATACAGATAAACACTAGAGAAGTGGGGACCATAATGACAGAACAATAAAGAAAGGAGGATTTCACAAGCACAACTGTTGAGAAGTGATTTCTTGACAGACAGGATGGTATCAAACTAAGTTTTCTTTAACCATCTTAAGATCTGTTTCTTTATCTGGTGATAGTGGGGCCATTAGGACGGGGTCTCCTTCTTACCAGCTGGATCTGACATTGTTTTAATGTAATGTAGATGGAACGTGAGGATGTGACTTCCTGCTTCTCAGCTAATGGCTGCTGCGTGGCTGCTCTTTTAATCTGGCTGCAGACGAAGGCCTTATCCTTACACCGCGGTGTGCACCTCACTGGGGGAAAGCTGGGGAAGGATGTAAGATGGTGCCACCCCCTATCGGTGCCTGGCAAAGGGCACAAGCGACGAGTCAGCCAGACGAGTTAGTCTAACCCGTGAGGCCATCAGGCCTGTGCACCACTCCAGGGATTTTGGCCTTTGCCCAGGAGCCCTCCCGAACGTCACGGCCTCAGAGCAGTCCAGACCTCAGCACAGCAGCAGGGCCACCTGACCCGTCTTGCCGCGCCAGCAAACACGGGGGATCCGGCTCCCCTGCCCTGGTGTGTCCCTTTCTGCCCCCCTTGTCCCTACTGTCCTGTCTCTGTCGCTCTCCACTTTCCCTTGGCGCCTGAGGGCAGCTGTGCCACACGGCCGCAGCGCAATGAGCCAGCCCTTCCAGCTGTGTCCCGCCTGAGAGCATGCAGGAGAGGGATGCGATCAGCCAGACGCTGCCCCAGACCCCAACCCGTGACATGAACTGGCACCTGGGGCAACTGTTGTCGCGACGAGCCAGCCAACCCAGAGCATCCATCTGTGCCTGACCTGCTGCCTGCAATCCTGAGAACAACACAAGCCGCATTTCCCCTCCTTTATGCGGGTCTCTTCTGTCAACAGCAGTGCAAGTGTCCATCCTCCGCAGCTCAGAGCCGAGCAACCAAACTAACACTTCCAGCCCACCAGGAAAGGTGGCCCACAAAACCAGACTGACTGGGCTCCTCCCAGGGGTTTGGTTCCGTTGTTTTATAATCATTCCGTTTCCATTACGTGCCCTGTCACTTGGGTTAGCTCTTTTCCCTTGCATGCCCTACCTGTAAATCTCCAAACTCGAGGGTGCATTTCTTCGGGTCTCTGCCTTGGGCCAGAGCAGGCGGAGGTCTCTGGACACCAAACCCCGACTCTTGTGTAGCATTGGACCGTGTCAGGGTCCCATTAATCCCTTTGACGCTGGGCCCCTTCATTCCATCTGACTTAGAGCAGCAGCACCTGGGGCGCAGAGCCGCCCCCTTGGGACGCTCAGCCCGTCTCAGGCACCCCGCTCTCACCGGTCGGGCAGTAGTGGGCCCCGTGCGGCATGGTGCCGGCAATCCAGCCTCACCATCATCCAGGACTAAATTTGCCAGACACTTTTAGCCTCTTTCCAAGGGTGACCATATTCCCTCTGCCGAATGCGGGGGCTGCGCTGACGGACCGGCAGGGGGAGCGGCCAGCCCCATGCACTGCATCTTTGCCCTGCCACCAGCCTTGCACACCCACCCCCATCAGCGGCCACTGGACCCCCCACTCACCACTGGTGGGCAGGCAGCTGGTGAGCAGCGATCTGGCCAGCAGCAGGACCCGCCAGTACTGATGGGAGGGAGACAGAAAATACGGGACAATTTGCCCATTTTTAAGAAAAAATCGGGACACCTTCAGGAGGGCTTAAATACGGGACTGTCCCTTTAAAAACAGGACGTCTGTCATCCTACTCTTTCCCAGGCACCCAGAACAAAGCAGGGCAACGGGGCAGCAGCCCACCTGTGGGTCGCATCATTCACGGAGTGGGGCAGGAGGAAGGCCAGGCCTTGTCCCTTCTCCCAAGCAGCACCCCACCCAGGCTTGGGGCAACCTGCCAGAGCTCACCAAGAAGTTCCCTCCTCAGCCACGGCGAGGTCCCTCTGGCCCCCTGCTGCCCCCAGCAAGGCTTCGTGACTTGTACAGAAACGCTCCTGCACTTGTTCCCTTTCGCCTCCTCCCCAGCCCAGCGAGGTGCTGCCGTCACCCAGCCCTAAACACCAGTGGTAACGGGTTGCCGCTGAGCGGGGCCTGCCATGTCCATCCTGAGCAACACAAACGGCCCCTTTCAGGAGCAGCCCCAAAGCTGGCATCCCCTCCGGCCCCTGAGCAGGGTGCTCTCCCTCTACCTGCCAGCAGGTATCTGATGCGCTCAGTGAGTACTGATTACACTGATTTCCAGTGAGTCACTGATCACAGTTCCTGAGAGCTGGCCAAGCTGCTAGGCCCAGAAGGAGGCACAAGAGATTGAAGTCCAATAGTGGGTTGGGGACCCCGGCGTGCACAGCCGAGGGCGAAGCTGTCATTGGTTTTATTACCACGAGACGTAAAAACACAAATGTTCCAACCCACAAGACAATAGAGCTGCAGAGCCAGGACTGAAGCAGGCTGATGGAGCACGTTAGGTGTGTCAGTATTGAGTGAGAGTCCTAGGCTTCTGTAAAAACCTGTGCAAAAGAATCCAGTGTGGACTCAAGGCCATTTTCAGCGTGCACGAGGATGGCACAAACATCAAAAATATGGAAGGCCTCATGCATTTGCGTGTCATCCTTGTGCAGGGGCCGTGCTAATCTTCTCTGCAGGTTCCAATTTTAGTATCTGTGCTGCCACCACAAATCACCATCGAGGGTCAGACTTCGGAGACAGCCGAGCACTTCTGCTACCTCGGTAGCCAACTCTCGCAAAACACCGACAGTGAGATCCAGCACAGGACCCAGTGTGCAAGAGCTTCCTTTGGGAAATTGCTCCGAAGCATTTTCACGGCCCGTGACAGGACCCAGGTCTATAAGACAACGGTTATTCCTACACTCCTCTATGGATGTGAAAGAACTCAAATGAGAAATTGCGGAACTATTAACTATGGTTTGTAACCTGTGCTTTAAATCAGCTTCTGGTACCCAATGACTGGAAGATAGCGAATGTAACACCAATATTTAAGAAGGGCTCTAGAGGTGATCCTGGCAATTACAGGCCGGTAAGTCTAACGTCAGTACCGGGCAAATCAGTTGAAACAATAGTAAAGAATAAAATTGTCAGACACATAGAAGAATCTAAATTGTTGGGCAAAAGTCAACATGGTTTCTGTAATGGGAGATCATGTCTTACTAATCTATTAGAGTTCTTTGAGGGGGTCAACAGCCACGTGGACAAGGGGGATCCAGTGGACATAGTGTACTTAGATTTCCAGAAAGCCTTTGACAAGGTCCCTCACCAAAGGCTCTTACGTAAATTAAGTTGTCATGGGATAAGAGGGAAGATCCTTTCATGGATTGAGAACTGGTTAAAAAACAGGGAACAAAGCATAGGAATAAATGGTAAATTTTCAGAATGGAGAGGGGTAACTAGTGGTGTTCCCCAAGGGTCAGTCCTAGGACCAATCCTATTCAACTTATTCATAAATGATCTGGAGAAAAGGGGTAAATAGTGAGGTGGCAAAGTTTGCAGACAACACTAAACTGCTCAAGATAGTTAAGACCAAAGCAGACTGTGAAGAACTTCAAAAAGATCTCACAAAACTAAGTGATTAGGCAACAAAATGGCAAATGAAATTTAATGTGGATAAATGTAAAGTAATGCACATTGGAAAAAATAACCCCAACTATACATACAATATGATGGGGGCTAATTTAGCTACAGCTAATCAGGAGAAAGATCTTGGAGTCATCGTGGATAGTTCTCTGAAGACGTCCACGCAGTGTGCAGCAGCAGTCAAAAAAGCAAACGGGATGTTAGGAATCATTAAAAACGGGGATAGAGAATAAGACGGAGAATATCTTATTGCCCTTATATAAATCCATGGTACACCCACATCTTGAATACTGCGTACAGATGTGGTCCTCTCATCTCAAAAAAGATATACTGGCATTAGAAAAGGTTCAGAGAAGAGCAACTAAAATGATTAGGGGTTTGGAATGGGTCCCATATGAGGAGAGACTAAAGAGGCTAGGACTTTTCAGCTTGGAAAAGAGGAGACTAAGGGGGGATAGGTAGAGGTCTATAAAATCATGACTGGTGTGGAGAAAGTGAATAAGGAAAAGTTATTTACTTGTTCCCATAAGAACTAGGGGCCACCAAATGAAATCAATTGGCAGCAGGTTTAAAACAAATCAAAGGAAGTTCTTCTGCACTCAGCGCACAGTCAACCTGTGGAATTCCTTGCCTGAGGAGGTTGTGAAGGCTAGGACTACAACAGGGTTTAAAAGAAAACTGGATAAATCCATGGAGGTTAAGTCCATTAATGGCTATTAGCCAGGATGGGTAAGGAATGGTGTCCCTAGCCTCTGTTTGTCAGAGGGTGGAGATGGATGGCAGGCGAGAGATGACTTGATCATTACCTGTTCGGTTCACTCCCTCTGGGGCACCTGGCATTGGGCACTGTCGGCAGACAGGATACTGGGCTGGAAGGACCTTTGGTCTGACCCAGTTTGGCCGTTCTTATGTTCTTGTGTTCTAACCTGGGTGACTTCAAGAATCTGGAGAGGTATCACCAACGATGTCTTAGGAAGATCCTTCACGTCAAGTGGTCGGCCATGGGCTCCGTTCCGCTGGCTCTGCTGATCCGCATCCCTTGTGTCTGAGGGAGGCTGGCAGGCCTGGGTCCGGCCTGCCCTGGGCCAGGAGCAGGCGCTGTGCAGAGGCAGAGAGGCCTGGCTTGGCCCAGCCCTGCCCCCCTGTGGCTGACGTGACGCTGGACACAGCCAGAGATGGGCTAAGGTGGTGTAACCCTTCGGCCCGGCGTAGTCAGCAGCAACAAGGGCCGGTTCCGTGTCCTGGGGTTCCCCTTCACAACACAAAACAGAGCCAGCTCGAGCCCCCACCCAGTAGCTAAGATAATGTAACACAGCCCCAGGCACCCCAAGAGGCCGTACGTCCCCTCTCGCATGCTCCCGATCTGTGCACAACAAAAGGGTCCTTTTATTCACAGGGAGCCAGAGCCCAGCCTGATGGGGAGCCTGCCTCAGAGCTGACTGGTTCTCCACAGTAGGGGCTGAGCTGACAGAGGTGCTGCTCATCGTTCTACCACAGCCACTTGCCCCCCAGCTCTTTCCATCCCCAGAGGACCCCCAGCCCACCTCCCTGCAGCCATGGCCTCTCAGGATCTGCTGTTTCCAGCCCTGACTTTGGCTGAGCCTGTCTGTTCCAGCACCCAGGCAGGGGGTGCGTCCCGCAGCCATGTCGGTGTGGGCACAGGGCACAGCTGAGGGCCAGCGCGAGAACGCCTTGCTGCTGTGAGCCGCGCTGGCTCCTCCGAGGCGTGGAGTCAGGCACGGGCCTGGGATCCAGACATCTGGCTGCGCGTGGCTGGAATGTGCCAGGCCTGTTGACTACAGTCGTTAGTCTGGGGCATCTGCTTGGCAGCATGGCGTCTCTAATTAGCCAAAGTGCTCTGTTCCTTGCAAGCCCAGTTCTGCACGTGAACTGCAAAGCCCTAAACCCGCTTTGCAATCAGCATCCCTGCCTGGCCCTCCCAGCTCTGTGCTTCCTGCCAGTGCAGAGCAGCCGTGGCCTAGGCCCCCTTGGGATGCAGCTGCCTCATCAGAGGTGCTCAATGGGGGCCCAGCTGTGGGCTCAGTTGGCGGGCAGCTGGGGCAGGTCTCGGGCCCCTGGGCGTGAGCTGAATGCTCCAGCGAGGTGCTCACAGGGCTCAGGCCAAGGACAGGGGTGAGGTGGGCACAGCCTGTGGAGGAGAGCTGTGATCAGAGAGAGCTCCTCAGTCGGCAGCTGGACGAGGTCAATGGCTGGAAGGTGAAAAGACAATTCAGATTGGGACTGTCACAAATTACACTGGGATTAACAATTGGACCAACTCTCCCAGGGACACGGTGCCTCTCCAGCACGATGGGCCAGAGCGTGCTCAGAGCTCCCCTGGGCCGAGGCCCCGTAGGTTCCTCCCCCCTCTAGCATCTTTCAGTCTCGAGGACTGTCAGTGCCCCCAGGGTCTCCTTGAGAGGACCCCAAAAGGGGAGTGGGGGGTGGGTGCAGCAGCTCAGCCTCTTGTTATTTTCGTCCACCCCTTAGGCCTGATTTCCAGCACCCTAGTTCTGGTCCACGAGTTCCCAGTCCCCAGGCACGTTGTACCACACGTCAGTGTGAGTGTCACTCACTCGCCCAGTTACGTTTTCCGGGCCCAGCATCACACCGTCGCCTGCCGGGGGAGCCACAGCTTCCGCTCATGCCGGGGAGCTCTTTCATTGTGTGTCCACAGGGAAACAGCTTCCCCGGGAGCCTGGGGGAGTTCCCGTCTGATTAGCCTCTAGCCCAGGGCTTGGGGCACGCTGTTCAAATCCCTTCTCCCCGTGGGCAGCACCACAGGGACAAACCGGCCGCCCGCCTCCCAGGCGATGCCCTAACCGCTCTGAGCCGGGGTGTGTGTGTGTGTCCTGGGCCCCAGGCAGCAAGAAAGGAGCCCGCAAATCCTGGCCCCAGATGCCCGGGGCCTGCTGCTGCCTCCCTGGGCTGCTCCCTGGGCCCAGCCCCAAATGGAGTGTCTCTGAATGCAGACTCACCCATCCGCCTCGGGGCCTGGTGCAGGGCCGGTTCCAGCTCCGCCCGGTGTGTGCTCCTGCGACGCCAGCCCGTCTGCCCCAGGCTCTGTGCCACTGCGGGCTCTTGCCGGTTGGGGAGGGATGCCGCCCTAGCTCAGGTTACGGTCACACAGGGCTCTGTGTTGGGGCAGGTGTGAGCACCCAGCTGAACTCCTCACAGGAGGGGCAGGGAGCTGGGGAACTGCCGTCCCACCCTTCATCTTCTGGTGCTTGATGCACCCCCTGCATGGGACAGTGGCCCGGTTAACGCCCACCTTCCGGAGACCTCATCATAGAACTGCAGCTTTGCCAAAATCCTGGGCCTTGCATGCCTCGAACACAGCTCAAGCTGAACCCTGGCATGGGCCGGTGGCCGCCTAGCTGCATGCTGAGCCGAACGTCGGCGCAGGCCACGGGCCATGACGGGTTAAAACGCAGGCGGCTGGAGCATCACCAGCAGGTGGCTCGCGGCTGTCCTGGGATGCAGAAGGGTTGGCTCATGCAGGCCCTAGGAATTGCGGGCTAGCACTGGTGACTACCAACACGTGCACGAGCTGTGGCGTCTGGCTCCCTAGGGCTGGGCAGGGGGTCCCTGGGGGCATGCACAGCTGTGGAGTCTGGCTCCCTGGGGGCCGGGGGGGGGGTCCCTGGGGGCATGCACAGCTGTGGTGTCTGGCGCCCTGGGGGCCGGGGGGGGTCCCTGGGGGCATGCACAGCTGTGGTGTTTGGCATCCTAGGGCCACGCGGGGGGGTCCCTGGGGGCATGCACAGCTGTGGTGTCTGGCTCCCTGGGGGTGGGCGGGGGGGTCCCTGGGGGCATGCACAGCTGTGGTGTCTGGCGCCCTAGGGCTGGGCGGGGGGTCCCTGGGGGCATGCACAGCTGTGGTGTCTGGCGCCCTAGGGCCGGGGGGGTCCCTGGGGGCATGCTCAGCTGTGGTGTCTGGCTCCCTGGGGGCTGGGCGGGGGGTCCCTGGGGGCATGCACAGCTGTGGTGTCTGGCGCCCTAGGGCTGGGCGGGGGGTCCCTGGGGGCATGCACAGCTGTGGTGTCTGGTGCCCTAGGGCTGGGCGGGGGGTCCCTGGGGGCATGCACAGCTGTGGTGTCTGGCGCCCTGGGGGCCGGGCGGGGGGTCCCTGGGGGCATGCACAGCTGTGATGTCTGGCTCCCCGGGGGCCGGGCGGGGGGTCCCTGGGGGCATGCACAGCTGTGATGTCTGGCGCCCTGGGGGCCGGGCTGGGGTCCCTGGGGGCATGCACAGCTTTGGTGTCTGGCGCCCTGGGGGCCGGGCTGGGGGGTCCCTGGGGGCATGAACAGCTGTGGTGTCTGGCGCCCTAGGGCCAGGCTGAGGGGTCCCTGGGGGCATGCACAGCTGTGGTGTCTGGTGCCCTGGGGGCCAGGCTGGGGGGTCCCTGGGGGCATGAACAGCTGTGGTGTCTGGCGCCCTAGGGCCAGGCTGAGGGGTCCCTGGGGGCATGCACAGCTGTGATGTCTGGCGCCCTGGGGGCCGGGCTGGGGTCCCTGGGGGCATGCACAGCTGTGGTGTCTGGTGCCCTGGGGGCCGGGCTGGGGGGTCCCTGGGGGCATGAACAGCTGTGGTGTCTGGCGCCCTAGGGCCGGGCGGGGGGGTCCCTGGGGGCATGCACAGCTGTGGTGTCTGGCGCCCTGGGGGCCGGGCTGGGGGTCCCTGGGGGCATGCACAGCTGTGGTGTCTGGCACCCTGGGGGCCGGGCTGGGGGGTCCCTGGGGGCATGCACAGCTGTGGTGTCTGGCGCCCTAGGGCCGGGCGGGGGGGTCCCTGGGGGCATGCACAGCTGTGGTGTCTGGCGCCCTGGGGGCCGGGGGGGGGTCCCTGGGGGCATGCACAGCTGTGGTGTCTGGCTCCCCGGGGGCCGGGGGGGTCCCTGGGGGCATGCACAGCTGTGGTGTCTGGCTCCCCGGGGGCCAGGGGGGTCCCTGGGGGCATGCACAGCTGTGGTGTCTGGCGCCCTGGGGGCCGGGCTGAGGGATCCCTGGGGGCATGCACAGCTGTGGTGTCTGGCGCCCTGGGGGCCGGGCTGAGGGGTCCCTGGGGGCATGCACAGCTGTGGTGTCTGGCGCCCTAGGGCCGGGCGGGGGGGTCCCTGGGGGCATGCACAGCTGTGATGTCTGGCGCCCTGGGGGCCATGGGCTCACAGCAGCCAGGCAGGAGGCCGGGCCGAAGTTCAGAGGCTCCCCATTGGCGCCACTGGCAGGAAGCCCCCATGGAGCAGGGCTCTGGATCTTGCGTGTTTGTGGAAAGGAGCTGAGGCTGAGAGGTTCCTGTTAATTTGTCTCTGCACTAACCCCCCCGGGATGTGCAGCGAGAGTCGCTACATGCTGCCACGGCCCGCGAGCAATCTCTGCTCCTGCTCGATGAGCCAGCACGGCTTGCTGCTTCTCTTACTGTGCCGCACAGACACTGGCTCGTGTTTTACACCTGCCACTTCTCAGTGTGGCCTCGCCTGCCCACCTGGTTGGCTGAAAAATGAAGCAGTCACGTGGGTGGACGTCTCTGCTATTGACCGGAGCCTCTGGCCCTGACTCAAGCCGCTGCCTGTGTTTAGTGCCCCAGCTGGGAGTGCGAGATGCATCAGGACCTGGCTCACTTCTCGGGGGAATTTTGCCTTATTTGAAGCTGGAAAATTTTCTGAGACCCTGCACAAGGCTCCTGGGTGCCTCAATTACGCAGCCTCATTCTGGTCGGCTCCGGTTCTCCAGGGCCAGGCCCACGCCCCCAGCATGGGGCCCTGGCTGACGTGGGACGAGCCAGCCAGGGAGTACAGACAAACCCACGCGGTGTAGGGAGCTAACCCAGCCGACGCTGGTGTGGATTGAACGTTGCACTCAGCCTGTGGTTGGGCACTGGCGCGTGGGGTCAGCTCTCCCCCAACCCCGCACTGATGACTATTCAAACTGGCCAAAGGAAATACTTCTCCAGTTACTGCATAATCAGACTGTGGAATCAGACCGGTATCAAGTGGAGTGCCCCAAGGGTCGGTCCTGGGGCCGGTTTTGTTCAATATCTTCATAAATGATCTGGAGGATGGTGTGGATTGCACTCTCAGCAAATTTGCGGATGATACTAAACTGGGAGGAGTGGTAGATACGCTGGAGGGGAGGGATAGGATACAGAAGGACCTAGACAAATTGGAGGATTGGGCCAAAAGAAATCTGATGAGGTTCAATAAGGATAAGTGCAGGGTCCTGCACTTAGGACGGAAGAACCCAATGCACAGCTACAGACTAGGGACCGAATGGCTAGGCAGCAGTTCTGCGGAAAAGGACCTAGGGGTGACAGTGGACGAGAAGCTGGATATGAGTCAGCAGTGTGCCCTTGTTGCCAAGAAGGCCAATGGCATTTTGGGATGTATAAGTAGGGGCATAGCGAGCAGATTGAGGGACGTGATCGTTCCCCTCTATTCGACATTGGTGAGGCCTCATCTGGAGTACTGTGTCCAGTTTTGGGCCCCACACTTCAAGAAGGATGTGGATAAATTGGAGAGAGTCCAGCGAAGGGCAACAAAAATGATTAGGGGTCTGGAACACATGAGTTATGAGGAGAGGCTGAGGGAGCTGGGATTGTTTAGCCTGCAGAAGAGAAGAATGAGGGGGGATTTGATAGCTGCTTTCAACTACCTGAAAGGGGGTTCCAAAGAGGATGGCTCTAGACTGTTCTCAATGGTAGCAGATGACAGAACGAGGAGTAATGGTCTCAAGCTGCAGTGGGGGAGGTTTAGATTGGATATTAGGAAAAACTTTTTCACTAAGAGGGTGGTGAAACAATGGAATGCGTTACCTAGGGAGGTGGTAGAATCTCCTTCCTTAGAAGTTTTTAAGGTCAGGCTTGACAAAGCCCTGGCTGGAATGATTTAACTGGGAATTGGTCCTGCTTCGAGCAGGGGGTTGGACTAGATGACCTTCTGGGGTCCCTTCCAACCCTTATATTCTATGATTCTATGATTCTATGATTCTATAACTCACTGCCTCAGGAAGTCAAGGCCAAACACTTAGATTTGAGGATGGACTGGAAGAATTCATCTTCCTCTGCAACTTCTGTTGGAGGCAGGATGTGGGCTAGCCGGGTCTCCAGTCTGCCAGTAACTATGTTCCTCTGCCACTCATTGGGGAATTCAAAGCAGCCTTTGGGGGAAGATTCCCCTGTGTTTGTTCAGTGTTGCTGCTCCCTCCTGGAGCCTGGGCCTCACGCCGCCCCCCCAAGACACGCGGGCCCCTCGCCTGCTGCTTCAGGCAGCCACAGACTTTGTGAGCTGCCAGGACCTCCCACAGGCAACACTGATTTGCTTAAAGAAAAGGAGTACTTGTGGCACCTTATAGACTAACCAATTTATTTGAGCATGAGCTTTCGTGAGCTACAGCTCACTTCATCGGATGCATACCGTGGAAACTGCAGCAGACTTTATATACACACAGAGAATATGAAACAATACCTCCTCCCACCCCACTGTCCTGCTGGTAATAGCTTATCTAAAGTGATCATCAAGTTGGGCCATTTCCAGCACAAATCCAGGTTTTCTCACCCTCCCCCCCCCCCACACACACAAATTTGCTTGGAATCTTTCTAAGGTCACCCTCTGTTCCATGCCTTTCATTCTCCCCTCAAACCTTCCTGTAGCTGCCACACCTGGGAGGGGGAACACATCAAACCCCACCCAGGGAACGAGTTCTTGTCCGACCTGCTTTGCCCCATTGATCCAGCCCCACTGAGCACATGAGAAATGGCAGTGGTGGCAATGGGCCATAACAGAGGTGGGCTCTCCTGGCTTGGCCCAGAGGGCTGCTGTGCCCATGCCCTTGCAGAGGGCAGGATGGGAGCAGTTGCCCCAGACCCAGAGCAGGTTCTGGTTCTGGAGGGGGCAGGCCCCTTGGCAGAGCTCTGCCTACCTCTCTGTGGCACCACGAAGCAGCTGGGCTGTGCAGCGCGGCGGGCCAAGCACGCAGGTGGGAGGGATCTGCTGACAGCATGATTATAGCGTCTGATTAAATATTTGTGCCGAGTGACAAAGGCCTGGGCTGGCTGGGAAATCACTTCCCACCAAGGTAGCTGTTAAGGGGCTGACTGGCACCCAGATTATAGGGGTGCAGGGGAATTGCTCAGAGCTGACAAACCTGTTGTGACAAACACACACTTTGAGTGTAAGGGATGCAGCTCTGCTGCCGCCTGGCGAGGACAACGTCTGAGTGTCAGCGTTGCCTGGGAAGTGCAATATCCCGCTCCCGGACAGCCCCTCCCAGCAGAACTGCTGTGCCATGCACGGCCGGGGCAGCCAGTGCTGGGATTCCCACACGGCCCACATGGGACCTCAGCAGGGAGCAGGACAGTCCAGCAGAGGAGCCTAACCCACCCAGAGGGCTGCGCCTACAGAGTGGCAGGCAGCAGGCATTGCCTATGGACAAACCCTTCCCAGATAGTGGCTTCACCCAGGCTGGGGGGACCCTGCACCTCCCACTGAGTGCCTTGTAGGCCAGGTGCGCCTCCTGGGGCTGGTGGGGAGCATGGGGCCAGGGCAGGGCACAGAGCTCTGCAGGAACATGCTGTCCCCAGCCCACTCCAGAGATGGCAGCTGCATCACAACCAGCTGCAACTCCCTCCTGAGCCCTCAGGCCAGGCCAGGCCAGGCCAGGCCAGGGAGTCGTCCCGCCCCACATCTCTCCTGGGTGCTGCAGGCTCCATTCTCCTCCTCATGTGGAGCAAATGGGAGATGGATGGCTGCACAGAGAGCCGTGACCAGCCGAGCACATCTGAGCTCCATGACAGGAGTGGGGCGAGCCCAGGGGTGGCTCTCAAGGCCTGCTGGAAAGGAGGGGTCTGACCAGTGCAATTCCTGCAGAGAGGGCCCAGCGCAGGAGGATAGGGCAGAGACATCTGATGGTGTCTGTATCGAGCAGAGTCTTCACCAGCGCAGCCAGGGCAGTTTCGTGCTGTGCCGTGCCAGGTCCTGGGGTCACACTGGCCGGGGCCAGGATCCCGGCAGAGGCTGGTGACATGGAGCCAGTTTGCTTCTCAATAACCTTGCCAAGGCAGGACTGGCGTGAGCCAATCTGGGACCTGATGCTTCATGGCTCTGCCCCGTGACCCACCCTCTGTTGGATTGGCAGGGCCAGAATTCCCTCAGAACAGTGGGTCTTGGAGATCACACCCCATGAAGACGCATGTGTGGCTGCCGGTCTCAGAGCAACCGTCGCGGGCTCCCTTGCAGACCCAGGCAGACGTCACAGCGCAGGTTACAAAGGGAGCAGCTCCCACTCTCAGAGCGACCGTCACAGGCTCCCTGCAGACCCAGGCAGACGTCACAGCGCAGGTTACAAAGGGAGCAGCTCCCACTCTCAGAGCGACCGTCACAGGCTCTCTGCAGACCCAGGCAGACGTCACAGCGCAGGTTACAAAGGGAGCAGCTCCCACTCTCAGAGCGACCGTCACAGGCTCCCTGCAGACCCAGGCAGACGTCACAGCGCAGGTTACAAAGGGAGCAGCTCCCACTCTCAGAGCGACCGTCACAGGCTCTCTGCAGACCCAGGCAGACGTCACAGCGCAGGTTACAAAGGGAGCAGCTCCCACTCTCAGAGCGACCGTCACAGGCTCTCTGCAGACCCAGTGTGACGAAGTGGGACTGTTCTTAATGTTTCCTCTGAATAGTGTGGGGGTGCCTCAGTTTCCCCTAGGCAGTTCTTAAGTATCTAGGGGGTGGAGTAAGGGTGTCTGATCATTGCAGAGCCCTAGAGGGCAGGTGTGTGCAGGAGTCTGGACACAGAGAATGGCCGACACCCTGTTTCCTGGTAACTGATGGCCTGGGCCCTTCCCCCCCTGCAAGGTGAGAGCTGAAGGGTTGGAGAACAAAGGAATCAGGTGACCACCTGGCCCGGGAAAGGAACAAAGCCCAGAGGAGGAGGGGCTGGAGGGGGTTTTTCAGTTTGGGGCTGGCTGGGACATGGAGTGAAGTGCAGACGTGGTTGTCTGGCTCACTGCCCCCCAAAATGGACCCAGCTGAGGGGTCCCGTTCTCTGCACCTGCAAGCTCTGTGTTAGACCATGTTCCTGTCGTCTAATAAACCTTCTGTTTTACTGGCTGGCTGAGAGTCACGTCTGACTGCGGAGTTGGGGGGCAGGACCCTCTGGCTTCCCCAAGAGCCCCGCCTGAGCGGACTCGCTGTGGGAAGCGCACGGAGGGGCAGAGGATGCTGAATGCTCCGAGGTCAGACCCAGGAAGGTGGAAGCTGTGTGAGCTGCGTGTCCTGAAGACAGGCTGCTCACAGAAAGGCGACTGCCCCAGAGTCCTGACTGGCTTCATGGGGAGCAGTTCCAGAGCATCGCCCAGGGACTCCGTGACAACTGGTGGCAGTGGTGGGATGTACTGCACCCCGTGGATGGTGCTTCCTGCAGTAAGTGACTGGGGAGCAGTAACACGAAGGGGGATTGCCGAGGACCAGGCCTGCTGAAGGCTCAGAGAGGAGCGGTTTCGGGGGGCGGTTAACCCCTGGGAGTGTGTGACCAGCGAGAAGGACTGTGCAGTAACAGGGTTCCCCGGGGGATTGCAGCGAGCAGTCCAAGGGGCGGAGGAGTCTGCAGCTCGACCCTGGCAAAGAGGTGGTGACCTCGAGAAGGGCTGGCACACTAGGGGTTCTCCCTGGAAACCGTGGGGAGCTGAGAACACACGGGCCTGTGAGTCCACAACAACTTGGGAGGAGCGGAGTGATGGCCTGTCACCGTCTCCTTAAGAAGGACATTGTAACCCTGTGCAAAAAGAGAGGGTTGAGCGTTGGAAAGTTCACCAAAGCAGAGTTAATCGTGCAGCTGGAGGAGGATGACTGCTCTAAGGAACAGATTCCTGACCCCAACTGGGGCTATAGCAGGATCTGGGAGCAGCTGGAGCGGGAGCCAGGCATCGCCAAGACTCCTGTCCCCGACCAGACGAGGGTCTTCACGATCGGGTTCCCCATCGGGGGATCGAGACGGACGGGATTGGAGCGGAGTCTGAGAGAGCAAGAGGACCGTGGGAGACAGCGAGAGCCCGAGAAAGAGCTGCAGAAGCAGCAGCAGCATGAACTGGCGGTGGTGGGGCGGAGAGGCCTAGGGGACCTCCCCGGGGTGAGTGGGGATAGATCCCGGGGGGCCAGTTCCGCAGGGAACCTCGAGACTAAATTGCTGCCCCTGGTTAAGGAGGGGGGGTGTGGATGCCCACCTCACTGCCTTTGAGCAGGCTGGCGATTTGAACCAAGGGGACCCTGCGGAAAAGCCCCGGTATCTAGCTCCCTTGCTGGGTCCCAAGGCCATAGACTCCGTCAGCCAGATGGTTGGGGATGTGGACAGGCTCCCACTCCTGACCCCAACCTATATGTCTGTGTGGAGTTTCCTGGGGCCAGGCCCCCCGGACCTCCAGTGGGAGCAGAAGGTGATGGTCAATGGGGAGACATTCTTGGGGTGGCCAAAGGGCATGGGCTGCATAAACCTTCCCACATGCGGCCTGCGAGTGCTATTGACCACCCCTGACCTAAGGGAGGGCGTGAAACTGGAAGGGCCTGGTGTAACTCCTACCAAGGAATGGGAGAGATGCTGGGGCATCCATGGGAACGTTGGTGGCTTCGAACTTCCCCAGGTCACCGGCTAAAGTGACCCCGCTCAGTTCGATCTCGAAGGGGGGAGAGATGTGACGAAGTGGGACTGTTCTTAATGTTTCCTCTGAATAGTGTGGGGGTGCCTCAGTTTCCCCTAGGCAGTTCTTAAGTATCTAGGGGGTGGAGTAAGGGTGTCTGATCATTGCAGAGCCCTAGAGGGCAGGTGTGTGCAGGAGTCTGGACACAGAGAATGGCCGACACCCTGTTTCCTGGTAACTGATGGCCTGGGCCCTTCCCCCCCTGCAAGGTGAGAGCTGAAGGGTTGGAGAACAAAGGAATCAGGTGACCACCTGGCCCGGGAAAGGAACAAAGCCCAGAGGAGGAGGGGCTGGAGGGGGTTTTTCAGTTTGGGGCTGGCTGGGACATGGAGTGAAGTGCAGACGTGGTTGTCTGGCTCACTGCCCCCCAAAATGGACCCAGCTGAGGGGTCCCGTTCTCTGCACCTGCAAGCTCTGTGTTAGACCATGTTCCTGTCGTCTAATAAACCTTCTGTTTTACTGGCTGGCTGAGAGTCACGTCTGACTGCGGAGTTGGGGGGCAGGACCCTCTGGCTTCCCCAAGAGCCCCGCCTGAGCGGACTCGCTGTGGGAAGCGCACGGAGGGGCAGAGGATGCTGAATGCTCCGAGGTCAGACCCAGGAAGGTGGAAGCTGTGTGAGCTGCGTGTCCTGAAGACAGGCTGCTCACAGAAAGGCGACTGCCCCAGAGTCCTGACTGGCTTCATGGGGAGCAGTTCCAGAGCATCGCCCAGGGACTCCGTGACACCCAGGCAGACGTCACAGCGCAGGTTACAAAGGGAGCAGCTCCCACTCTCAGAGCGACCGTCACAGGCTCTCTGCAGACCCAGGCAGACGTCACAGCGCAGGTTACAAAGGGAGCAGCTCCCACTCTCAGAGCGACCGTCACAGGCTCTCTGCAGACCCAGGCAGACGTCACAGCGCAGGTTACAAAGGGAGCAGCTCCCACTCTCAGAGCGACCGTCACAGGCTCTCTGCAGACCCAGGCAGACGTCACAGCGCAGGTTACAAAGGGAGCAGCTCCCACTCTCAGAGCGACCGTCACAGGCTCCCTGCAGACCCAGGCAGACGTCACAGCGCAGGTTACAAAGGGAGCAGCTCCCACTCTCAGAGCGACCATCACAGGCTCTCTGCAGACCCAGGCAGACGTCACAGCGCAGGTTACAAAGGGAGCAGCTCCCACTCTCAGAGCGACCGTCACAGGCTCTCTGCAAACCCAGGTAGACGTTGCAGCACGGGTAATGACGGGGGCAGCTCCCGCTCTCAGAACGACCATTGCAGGCTCTCTGGAGACACACGCAGACGTCGCATTGCAAGTACCGACGGGGGCGGCTTCCGCTCTCAGAGCGACTGTTGCAGGCTCCCTGCAGACCCAGGCAGGCATTGCAACATAGGTAATGACAGGGGCTGCTCCTGCTCTCAGAGCAACCATCGCAGGCTCCCTGCAGACCCAGGCAGATGCTGCAGGTAACGACAGGGGCAGGTTTTTCAAGATTTAATCACAACCATGAGGGCCAGAAAGGGACTTTTTGGGACACGAAAGCTGTGATGATGCCAGGCGCTGGGCCCTTGCTGCCTGTCCCTCAGGCTGGCCCCATGCCCAGCACTGGGCGGTCGGGAGTGGCCGCCATTCAGGAAAGCCACTGGTGCTGTGGGCTGGAGTCTGAGAACAGCTGGCTCCTGTGTGTGGCAGGGCCTGAGGGTGCCGTCTCTGCAGGGATGATGGTGATTCCCTCTGGCCAGCCAGGAGGGGCTCACTATGCTGCAGGCAGCGGTGCAGGTCCCATACAGCATCTCCAGGCCCTGCTCTGTGCCCATGGCTGGTGTGCGCTTGCCACGCTGCTCTGGCCTGGTGTGGTCCTGATTTCCCTGAGCTCCGTGTTAGCAACTTGGGAAGAGCCAACATGGGGAGGATGGAAGCCATCAGGCTTTGTAAGGGTCTCGTGGGTGCAAGGATGAGGCTGGGCCTTTCCAGGGCGAAAGGGGGGCTGCTGTTCATCTGGGCCCAGCCCAGGCGCAGAGCCCAGAATGTCACCCCAGGGGTGCCACAGGGCCCACCCCGCCCACAGGGCCCAGCCCCAGCACGCTGCCCTGGGCAGCCGCACAGCGCAGCCTCATGCCCCAGGCTGTGCTAAGACGGACGAATACCCCTGATGGCCAGGCCAGCTGGGTCCAGTTGCGGGTCCCCTGCTCAGAGAAGCGAAGCTGTGGGACTGAGAGGGGAAGGGGTCCCCAGGGCCCGCGGCAGAAGGACACCGCAGGGGAGATGGAGACGCGCGGCAGAGGGATGGAGACAGACTGGGACGACGGACGAATGGCTAGTCAACCCAGTGCCCGCCCGCACAGCGTGCCTGGCCAGCGGTGCTGCAGGCTTGTCTATGCTAAGTGGCTAATTGAGGGCTTTGGAAGTGCAGCTGGGGGCCGGAAGGGCGTTCAGCTGCAGGAAGATTCTTCATTAATATGCCGGTGGGTTGGCTGATCAGTTTAATGAAGGCCTAGCCAGGGCCACAGCTGCATCACTGGCCCCAAAAGCAGCTAATGAGTCCCTGTGTTTGCAGCCGCCGTGTGTGCTGCTCCTGCTTGCCGGCCCCTGGACATCCAAAGGCTCGTTAGTGCTCTCTGGGGGGACTGTGTGAGCTGGTGTCACGGCCTGAGGGGGAGTCAGAGTCCTGCATCCCCACTTCCTGCGATTCACTGTGATTCTCAGCCAGCCAGTAAAACAGGTTTATTAGAGACGACAGGAACACAGTTCAAACCAGAGCTTGCAGGCATAAACAGGATCCCTTAGTCAGGCCCTTCTGGGGGGCAGGGAGATTAGACCTCACCTTGGGGCTCCCTCCTCTTCCCCAGCCAACTGCCAAAACTAGAAACCCCTCCAGCCGTCTCCCCCAGCCTCCCCCCAGCTCCTCCTCCAGCCTTTGTCCAGTTTCCCCAGGCAGAAGGTGTCACCTGGCCCCAACCCCCTTCCTGGCTTAGGTTACAGGCTCAGGTATCTTCCCTCGGGTGAAGTCTCCCATCCCCAGTGAAACTCCCCTGCAACATCCCCAGGTCAAATCCGCCCCCCGCCCTGCTGCGTCACAGATGGGCAGAGGAGACACGGCCAGGGCAGAGCACACACCCGCCCAGTGACTGAGAGCTGCTGGCCCCGTGCCGCTCCCAGAGAGCGAGCCAGGGCGGCACACGCCTGCTCTGTCAGCCCATCTCTACCCATGCTGCTGGGGTCCTCCCAGCTCGCGGAAGCCAGGAGGTGAGACACAGTGAGCAAACCAAGCTTTGCTGTGACATTCCTCCTGCAGCCGGCCTCGGTGAGCAGCCGGGGGGCACAGGCAGCCCGGGGCCAAGGAAACAGGCCAGCGCTCCCTGGACTGCCAGGGGCTGGGCAGAGCCAGAGCTACTGTTTGCCTGGTGAGGGCTGAGGACACAGCGGACAAAGACTGGGACCTCGAGCTGAGTGGAGCCCAGACCCCTCCCCATCCAGGGACCACAGAGAGTGATGAGAGAGGAACACTGCCTCTCTCAAAACCTGCAATGCTGCCCTCCAGCCCAGGGCCCCACACAGACCCTATTATCCCGCACGCCACTCTAGGCTCCCCTCCCCTCCATTTCCCCCATGCCCTGCTTCAACCCACATAGACCCCATTCTCCCCCATGCCATACCTGGACCCCCTCCCCTCCCTTTGCCTCTCTGTCACGGAGTGTGGGGGAGTCCAGGCCCTGCACCCCTCTTCCTGGGATTCACTGAGACTCTCAGCCAGCCAGTAAAACAGAAGGTTTATTGGACAACAGGAACACAGTCCAAAACAGAGCTTGTGGGTACAACCCGGACCCCTCAGTCAAGTCCTTCTGGGGGGCAGGGAGCTTAGACCCCAGCCCTGGGGTTCCCTGCGTTCCTCCACCCAGCCCCAAATTGAAAATAACCCCCCCCAGCAGGCCTGGGGTTCCCTGTGTTCCTCCACCCAGCCCCAAACTGAAACTAAACCCCCCAAGCAGGCTCTCTCCTGCAGCCTGTCTTCACATTCCCGGGCAGAGGTGTCACCTCCCTCTCCCCCTCCCGGCTCAGGTGACAGGCTCTCAGGTCTCCCATCCCCAGGGCACATTCCCAGGTCAACACTCCCCGCTCCCTGCTGCGTCACATCCTCACATCTCTCCCCCCTTCGAGACTGAACGGAGCGGGGTCACTCTGACCAGTGACCTGTGGAAGTTCGGGGCCCCCTCTCCGGGACAGCGCATCCGCTATCAGGTTGGCACTTCCCTTCACGTGGACCACGTCCATGTCGTCACGCTGCAGGAGCAGGCTCCATCTCAGGAGCTTGGCGTTGGCTCCTTTCATCGGGTGCAGCCAGGTCAGGGGAGAGTGGTCGGTGTACACGGTGAAGTGTCGCCCGAAGAGATGGGGCTCTAGTTTCTTGAGGGCCCACACCATGGCCAGGCACTCCTTCTCGATGGCCGCGTAGTGTTGCTCCCGGGGTAGCAACTTCTTGCTCAGGTACACGATGGGGTGTCTCTCCCCATTTTCATCCTCCTGCATTAACACCACCCCTAGTCCCGTGTCTGAGGCGTCGGTGAACACCACAAAGGGCTTGTCAAAGTCTGGGTTTGCCAGAACTGGGCCACTGACCAGAGCCTCCTTCAGCGCCCGGAAAGCCTCCTAGCACTGCTCAGTCCAGACCACCTTGTCTGGCTTCCCCTTCTTGCATAGCTCAGTGATGAGGGTGGCTATGGCGCTAAAGTGGGGCACAAATCTTCGGTAGTATCCTGCCATCCCAATAAAGGCTTGGACCTGCTTTTTGGTGTGGGGAGCGGGCCAGTCTCTGATCACCTCCACCTTGGCTGGTTCCGGCTTTAGGCGGCCGCTCCCCACCCGATGGCCCAGGTAAGATACTTCAGCCATCCCCACCTTGCACTTCTCCGCTTTTACAGTCAGGCCAGCCCCCTGGAGTCGGTCCAGCACTTGTCTAACCTGGGACACGTGGTCCTCCCAGGTCTGGCTAAAGACACAGATGTCATCAATATACGCCACGGCAAAACTCTCCATCCCCCTCAGGAGCTGGTCCACCAGGCGCTGGAAGGTGGCCGGTGCTCCCTTGAGGCCGAAAGGCAGGGTCAGGAACTCATAGAGCCCCAGAGGGGTGATAAAGGCCGATTTCAGCCGGGCATCTGCATCCAGCGGCACTTGCCAGTAGCCCTTTGTAAGGCCCATGGTGGTGAGGTACCGAGCTCCTCCCAGCTTGTCTAGGAGCTCGTCCGGCCTGGGCATGGGGTAGGCATCAGATACGGTGATGGCATTGAGCTTCCGATAGTCCACACAGAACCGGACCGACCCGTCCTTTTTGAGGACCAGCACCACCGGCGAGGCCCAAGGGCTGGCAGATGGCTGGATCACCCCCAAAGCCAGCATGTCCCGGACCTCTCTTTCCAGGTCCTGAGCAGTTTTCCCTGTGACTCGGAAGGGGGAGCATCTTATCGGCGGGTGCGACCCTGTCTGCACCCGGTGGACAGTCAGATTAGTGCGTCCAGGCTGGTTGGAAAACAGCTGTCGGTACGGATGCAGCACCCCCCTGACCTCAGCTTGCTGGGCAGGGGTTAGCTGATCCGAGAGGGGAATTGTTTCCAGGGGGGAACCAGCTCTGGTCCAAGGGAATAGATCTACTAAAGGGTCATCTCCCTGCTCTTCCCACTGTCCACACACGGCCAACACCACATTCCCCCTGGCATAATATGGCTTCATCATATTCACATGGTACACCCGGCGGTGGTGCGCCCGGTTCGACAGCTCCACCACATAGTTCACCTCATTGAGCTGCTTGACAACCTTGAAAGGGCCCTCCCAGGCGGCCTGTAGTTTGTTCTTTCTCACCGGGATGAGAACCATCACCGGATCCCCGGTGGCGTAGGCACGGGCCTGCGCCGTGCGGTCATACCAGACCTTCTGCTTCCTCTGGGCTCGGGCCAGATTCTCCCTGGCCAGGCCCATGAGTTCAGCCAGTCTCTCTCGGAAGATCAGGACATACTCCACCACTGACTCTCCATCGGGAGTGGCCTTCCCCTCCCACTCATCTCTCATCAGGTCCAGGGGACCCCTCACCCTCCTTCCATATAACAGTTCGAAAGGCGAAAATCCGGTCGACTCCTGGGGCACCTCCCTGTACGCGAACAGCAGGTGAGGTAAGTACTTGTCCCAATCCTGCGGGTGCTGGTGCAGAAAGGTTTTCAGCATCATCTTTAGCGTCCCGTTAAACCTCTACACCAGCCCATTGGACTGGGGGTGATAAGCTGAGGCCCAGTCGTGCCGGACCCCACATTTCTCCCACAAGCACCGGAGCAGGGCCGACATGAAGTTGGAGCCTTGGTCTGTCAAGACTTCCTTGGGGAACCCCACTCGGCTGAAAATGGTCAGGAGCGCATTGGCCATGGTGTCTGCTTCAATGGAAGCTAAGGGCACTGCCTCGGGGTAGCGGGTGGCAAAATCTACCACCCCCAGAATGTATTTCTTCCCCGACCGGGTCGTCTTGCTGAGAGGCCCCACGATGTCCATGGCCACCTTCTGGAAAGGCTCCTCTATGATGGGCAAAGGTCTCAAAGCCGCTTTCCCCTTGTCCCAGGCCTTCCCCACCCTCTGACAGGGGTCACAGGATCGGCAATACTGCCGGACCGTGGTAAAGACCCCGGGCCAGTAAAAGTTCTGTAGCAACCTCTGCCGGGTGCGCCGGATTCCCTGGTGCCCTGCGAGGGGGATGTCATGGGCCAGGGACAGGAGCTTGCGGCGATACTTCTGGGGGACCACCAGCTGCCTCCTGATCCCACAGGACTCCACTTCCCTTGTGGGAGCCCATTCTCGGTATAGGAACCCCTTCTCCCACAGGAACCTCTCCTGGCAGCCTCTCCTCATGGTCCGTCCCCCACTGAGGTCGGCCAGGTCCCTGAGCTTCCGCAAGGAGGGATCTTTCCTCAACTCGGCCTGGAACTCAGCGGCTGGGGAAGGGACGGGGCCCGGTCCCCTCAGTGTCCAGGTCTGAGGCCACAGCCTCTCTGAGCCGTGCCCCTCGGCCCTCCCTTCCCACCAGGGTAGGGTCCTGCGCCTCCGGTGCGGTACCCTCCCCGAGGTCAGGGAGCAGTGCCCCTCGCCGGCTCTGGCTATGGGTCACAACCAGGGCGGTCTGGGGCTTGCTTGGCCAGTCCTCTAGGTCTCCCCCCATCAAAACTTCAGTGGGCAAATGGTGGTGTACCCCCACATCCTTGGGGTCCTCCTTGGCCCCCCATTTCAGGTGTACCCTTGCCATGGGCACCTTAAATGGGGTCCCGCCCACCCCTGTCAGTGTCAGGTAGGTGTTGGGCACCACCCAATCTGGGGCCACCACCTCAGGCCGGGCCAGCGTCACCTCCGCACTCGTATCCCAGTATCCATTGACCTTCCTCCCATCCACCTCCAGGGGAACAAGGCACTCTCTCCGGAGGGACAGCCCCGCGCCCACCCTGTAAACCGAGCACCCTGAGTCCAGAGCCTCCAGCCCTCTGGCGGAGCTGGCCTGGGGTACTCTTCCCTCCTGCGCAGGTGGTAAACTGGCAGCCCCCCTTGCCTGGGTCGTCTGCCCCTCGTCCAGCTGAGTCCCTACCCATTTAACCCTGGGTAGGTTGGGTCTGCTCAGTTTGTCCCTGAGCCCAGGGCACTGGGTCCTTACGTGGCCTCTCTGGCCACAGTGGTAGCAGCTCAGGTCACGTTGGTCCCCTCGAGCGGGTCGGAGGGGTCCGACGCCAGGCGTTCCCCTTTGGAGGAGGTTCTCCCTATTTCCCCACTGGGAAGCCCCATGGTGACTCTCTCTCTGCATCGGGGGGGGGGAGGCTGTTCTTTTGGGACTCCTCCCGGCTACCCCCTGACCGACTGTTCACAAACTCGTCGGCCAGCTGCCCTGCGTGCTGGGGGTTCTCGAGCTTTTTGTCCACCAGCCACAGCCTCAGGTCGGAAGGGCACTGTTCATACAGTTGCTCCAGTACGATTAGGTCAAGCAGGTCCTCTTTAGCTCGGGCCCCAGCTGTCCACTTGCGGGCATATCCCTGCATCCGGTTGGCCAGCTGTAGGTAGGTGACCTCAGGCGTTTTACGCTGACTCCGGAACCTTCTCCGGTACATCTCGGGGGTCAGCCCAAACTCACGGAGCAGGGCCTGTTTGAACAGTTCATAGTCCCCTGCCTCCGGCCCTGTCATCCGGCTGTACACCTCCACGGCTTTGGGATCCAGTAAGGGGGTGAGGAACTGGAGCCTGTCTGCAGGGTCAACCCTGTGCATCTCGCAGGTATTCTCAAAGGCCGTCAGGAAGCTATCTATGTCCTCCCCCTCCTTACGCTGGGCCAGGAAGCACTTATCAAAGCTCCTTGCAGTCTTGGGTCCCCCCGCACTCACCGCAGCTGGGGTCTCACTGCTCTTCAGCCTGGCCAGCTCCAGTTCATGCTGCCTTTGTTTGTCCTTCTCCTGACGTTCCCTCTCCTTCTCCTGACACTCCTTCTCCTTCTCCTCCTGCTCATGTTGACATTGTTTCTCCTCATGTTGACGTTGTTTTTCATGATCCTCCAGCTCCCTCATTTTCATCTCCCTCTCCCATTCCAGCCGCCTCCGCTCCAGGGATGGGGAGCTCCGCCGGGAGGATCCCCTGCTGGCTGCTGGGGTCAGGGTGCCCTCGGTATTCGCTGGGCTTCCCCCAACCCCTCCCCCAGGCATAGGTAGGAAGGGTCTCGGGATGTCCTGGGCAGCAGTCTGACCCCTCCCAGCCCGGTCAGGCCCTAGGGCCCACGCTGCCTCCACCGGGCGGCTTCCCTCAGGGACAGGGATCGGGTCATCCAAGCGATCCCTCTCCTCCAACTGGGCAATCAGCTGTTCCTTGGTGGACCCCCCGATGCGCAGCCCCCTCTGCCTGCACAGCTCCACCAGGTCGCTCTTCAGGCGTTTAGCGTATGTCTCCCTGCTGGCCACTCACAGGCCAGGCAGCTTCCCACGGTTTCCAGGAAAAGCCCCTAGTGTGCCAATCCTTTTTGAGGTCACCGACTCTTTGCCAGGGTCGAGCTGCAGACTCCTCCGCCCCTGGGACCGCTCGCTGTGATCCCCCGGGGGACCCTGTTACTGCAAAAGTCCTTCTCTCTGGTCACACACTCCCAGGGGTCAACCGCCCCCTGAAACCATCTCTCGCTGACTCTTCAGCACGCCTGGTCCCCGTCAATCCCCCTTCGTTTTACTGTTCCCCAGTCACTTACTGCAGAAAGCGCTGTACACAGGGTGCAGGACATCCCACCGCTACCACCAGTTGTCACGGAGTGTGGGGGAGTCCAGGCCCTGCACCCCCCCTTCCTGGGATTCACTGAGACTCTCAGCCAGCCAGTAAAACAGAAGGTTTATAGGACAACAGGAACACAGTCCAAAACAGAGCTTGTGGGTATACCCAGGACCCCTCAGTCAAGCCCTTCTGGGGGAGCAGGGAGCTTAGACCCCAGCCCTGGGGTTCCCTGCGTTCCTCCACCCAGCCCCAAATTGAAAATAAACCCCCCCAGCAGGCTCTCGCCTGCAGCCTCTGTCCACATTCCCGGGCAGAGGTGTCATCTCTCCCTCCCCCTCCTGGCTCAGGTGACAGGCTCTCAGGTCTCCCATCCCCAGGGCACATTCCCAGGTCAACACTCCCCCCTCCCTGCTGCCTCACATCCTCACACTCTCAACCATTCTCCCCCCATGCCATGCTGGGGCTTCCCTCCCCGATCCCATGCCAGGGCTCCCCTCCCCCCCCATTCCCTCTCCATTCCCCCCATGCCACGCTCCAGACCCCATTTCCCCCATGCCATGCCTTTGGCTTATGCTTTGATTGGCAGCTCTCTGGGGCTCTGTGTCCATACAGCACAGCGGGGGCCTGGCACCTAGGTGCGCTGGGAGGAGACAAAAACAGGAGCCAATCACAGACAATACGGCTGCTCTGCAAGTTGCCTCCTATGCCCTGATGGCTCTGCCCCGCCTGTAGCAGGGCCTTTCCTTCACAGAGACCCCAGTAGAGCTGGCAGGGCCTGACCCACTGGCAGCCCTTCAGTGTAATGGGGAGAGGGAGGCCGCAGGGTTACGTCCCAGCCATTCCAGCAGATGAATGGAACACAAAAAAGAGGCTTACAAGAAGTGGAAGATTGGACAAACGACCACAGAGGAGTATAAAAATATTGCTCGGGCATACAGGAGTGAAATCAGGAAGGCCAAATCACACCTGGAGTTGCAGCTAGCGAGGGATGTTAAGAGTAACAAGAAGGGTTTCTTCAGGTATGTTGGCAACAAGAAGAAAGTGAAGGGAAGTCTGGGCCCCTTACTGAATGAGGGAGGCAACCTGGTGACAGAGGATGTGGAAAAAACTAATGTACTCAATGCTTTTTTTGCCTGTATCTTCATGAACAAGGTCAGCTCCCGGACTGCTGCACTGGGCAGCACAGCATGGGGAGGAGGTGACCAGCCCTCTGTGGAGAAAGAAGTGGTTCGGGACTATTTAGAAAAGCTGGACGAGCACAAGTCCATGGGGCCGGATGCGTTGCATCCGAGAGTGCTAAAGGAGTTGGTGGATGTGATTGCAGAGCCATTGGCCATTATCTTTGAAAACTTATGGCGATCAGGGGAGCTCGCGAACGACTGGAAAAAGGCTAACGTAGTGCCCATCTTTAAAAAAGGGAAGAAGGAGGATCCTGGGAACTACAGGCCAGTCAGCCTCACCTCAGTCCCTGGAAAAATCATGGAGCAGGTCCTCAAGGAATCAATTCTGAAGCACTTAGAGGAGAGAAAAGTGATCCGGAACGGTCAGCACAGATTCACCAAGGGCAAGTCATGCCTGACTAATCTAATTGCCTTCTAAGACGAGATAACTAGCTCTGTGGATGAGGGGAAAGCAGTGGACGTGTTGTTCCTTGACTTTAGCAAAGCTTTTGATACGGTCTCCCACAGTATTCTTGCCAGCAAGTTAAAGAAGTATGGGCTGGATGAATGGACGATAAGGTGGATAGAAAGCTGGCTACATCGTTGGGCTCAACGGGTAGTGATCAATGGCTCCATGTCTAGTTGGCAGCCAGTATCAAGTGGAGTGCCCCAAGGGTCGGTCCTCAGGCCGGTTTTGTTCAATATCTTCAATAATGATCTGGAGGATGGTGTGGATTGCACCCTCAGCAAGTTTGCAGATGACACTAAACTGGGAGGAGAGGTAGATACACTGGAGGGTAGGGATAGGAAACAGAGGGACCTAGACAAATTGGAGGATTGGGCCAAAAGAAATCTGATGAGGTTCAACAAGGACAAGTGCAGAGTCCTGCATTTAGGATGGAAGAATCCCATACACTGCTACAGACTAGGGACCGAATGGCTCGGCAGCAGTTCTGCAGAAAAGGACCTGGGTTTACAGTGGATGAGAAGCTGGATATAAGTCAACGGTGTGCCCTTGTTGCCAAGAAGGCTAATGGCATTTTGAGCTGTGTAAGTAGGGGCATTGCCAGCAGATAGAGGGATATGATCGTTCCCCTCTATTTGACATTGGTGAGGCCTCATCTGGAGTACTGTGTCCAGTTTTGGGCCCCACACTACAAGAAGGATGTGAAAAAATTGGAAAGAGTCCAGCGGAGGGCAACAAAAATGATTAGGGGACTGGAACACAGGACTTATGAGGAGAGGCTGAGGGAACTGGGATTGTTTAGTCTGCCGAAGAGAAGAATGAGGGGGGATTTGATAGCTGCTTTCAACTACCTGAAAGGGGGTTCCAAAGAGGATGGATCTAGACTGTTCTCAGTGGTAGCAGATGACAGAACAAGGAGTAATGGTCTCAAGTTGCAGTGGGGGAGGTCTAGGTTGGATATTAGGAAAAACTTTTTCACTAGGAGGGTGGTAAAACACTAGAATGCGTTACCTAGGGAGGTGGTAGAATCTCCTTCCTTAGAAGTTTTTAAGGTCAGGCTTGACAAAGCCCTGGCTGGGAGGATTTAGGTGGGGATTGGTCCTGCTTTGAGCAGGGGGGTTGGACTAGATGACCTCCTGAGGTCCCTTCTACCCCTGATATTCTATGATCATTAACCCTTTGGTTCCAGACCCATTTCCAGCAGCTCGCCCTGGAGCCTCAGGCCAAGCCCAGCGGAGGTGGGTCCCGTCACTCAGCGGGTTCCATCAGGCCAGTGCCCCAGCTTGGGGTCCGACAGACACTATCACCAGGCGCTGGCTGGGCACAGTACTGGGCCCCCCACTCCCGCAGGGGGTCGCAGCTCCCAGCAGCTCTGATGCTGCTGCCCCACCACCCCAGTCCGCTCTCTCTCATGGTGTCGTGCAACCACGAGGCCTCGCGGCGCAGAGGAGGCAGATGGACCGAGCGCGAAGCCTGCTCCAGTTAGTTAAGGAAAATAGCAAATTGCCCTAATTTGGCTGCCGGCCGTGCTCTGATTGACAAACGCTGGCCATCTGCTGAGCAGCCTGCGCGGGGAGGCAGCACGTGGCTCGGAGCTGCGGCAGCGGCCCTTGTCTGGGAAGCTGGGCTGATCTGCATGCGTAACAGAGCCAGGGCTGCAGACCCCCGCGAGCCAGGCGGGGTGAGAGAGGGAGCGTGGCAGGCAGGCTGCCCCGGAGAGAGCACCAGGCACGAGTGGGCCTGGCTCCTCTGACCCCAGCCTGTGTGTTTGCCCTGTCAGTGAGGCCGAGGAGCCAGGGAAGGAGAGAACAGAGAGAGAGAGAGAGTGCACGGCGACCATCGCGTGCGTGTGTGTGTGTGTGTGGACGCGCGCACACACGTGTGAATATGGCAACCAGCCAGGGTATGTGTGTGTGCACCTCTGTGTGAGCATGGCCACCATTCAGGATGTGTGCACACACATGTGTGTGTCAGAGAGAGATCTCAGGGCTGTCATCCAGTGTGTGTGCATGCTTGCTCACGCATGTACATGTGAGTGTGAGCTCAGCTACTAGGGTTGCCACCTTTCGAATTCCCAGTAACTGGACCTCGAGGCCCTGCCCACCCCACCTGTTCCCCCAAGACCCCGCCCCCGGTGCTCTCTCCTCCCCTCGCTCACTGGACCGTCTCCAGGCGCCTGCCTGCACGTGGGAGGTGGCCTGGCTGAGCCGCCCCGTGCCATGTGCTAACCAAGGCTTTCGTTCAGGTGCCGTTGAGGGTTGCCGGGTTCCCAAAAGCCAGGCATCTGGCAACCCTAAATGGTATCTGGACACAGAAGCCAAAAACTGGATGGGTGGCAACCCTACTACCATCGATTGTGTGCACACACAGGGGGCGAGCATCCCGTGTGTGTGTGTGCAGGTGTGTGCACATGTGTGTGAGAGCACGGCTACTGTCCTGTGTGCGTGTGTGCACGCATGTCCACGGGGGGTGTGTGTGACTATCCCGTGTATGTCTGCCTGGGGTGGGGGGGCCTGCATGGGTGTATGTGTGTGTGAACATGGCTACACTCCTGTGTGGGTGTGTGCACACGCATGGGGGGGCAACCATCCCATATGTGTGCATGTGTCTGCATGGGGGGGCCTGCATGGGTGTGTGTGTGTATGAGACCAAGTGCATGGCTACTATCCAGTGTGTGCACACGCGCAGTCCCCATCCATCATGCCAAGGAGTGGAGGGATTTCTGCCCAAGCATAGTTCTAGGTGAGCAGAACCATCTCCCGAGGCCTTTGCAGAGTCAGCGAGCTGTGAAAACCTGGCTTGCAACAGGGTGTGAACCTGTTAACTACCCAAGGCTCTCCTCCTTCCCCCACAGCTTGGGTGCTTCATGACAGAGCTTCAAACTTTCCAAAAAACCCAACCCCCCAAAAACCTGTGTGATGCTGGCAGACTCATGCCAAGGTCCCCAGGTCTCAACGTTAAACACTGGAAATCAAATCCTACTAAGACAAAGAGAAAGAAGCATCAATTCTGGCAAGTCAAGTGTAAAAGTATAATTGCTCTTCAAATTCTTCTGTGGCCAGTGTAACTATCAAAAGACACAAAAATTAAGAGAAAATTGTTTTAAAGTACACCCGCAGCAGGAAGCCTGCCAAATGAATGATCAGTGGGGCCACTGGATGACTCAGTTGCTAAAGGTGCACTTGAGGAAGGCAAGGCCATTGCAGAGAAGCTAAATTAATTATTTGCATTGATCTTCACTGCAGATGATGAGAGGGAAATTCCCACACCTAAGCCATTCTTTTTAGGTGTCAAATCTGAGGAACTGTCCCAGACTGAGGTGTCATTAGAGGAGGTTTGGGAACAAAATCAATAAATTAAACAGTAATAAGTCACCAGGACCAGATGGTATTCATCCAAGAGTACTGAACAACCTGAGATATGAAATTGCAGAACTATTAACCATGGTATGTTTCAGAGGAACAGCCGTGTTAGTCTGTATTCGCAAAAAGAAAAGGAGTACTTGTGGCACCTTAGAGACTAACCAATTTATTTGAGCATGAGCTTTCGTGAGCCACAGCTCACTTCATCTGCAGTTTCCACGGTACACATCTGATGAAGTGAGCTGTGGCTCACGAAAGCTCATGCTCAAATAAATTGGTTAGTCTCTAAGGTGCCACAAGTACTCCTTTTCTTTTAACCATGGTATGTAACTTACCACTTAAATCAGCCTCTGTACCGGATGAGTGGCAGATCACTAACATGACACCAATGTCTAAAAAAAGGCTCCCGCGAGACAATCCTGGCAATTACAAGCCAGAAAGCCTAACTTCAGTACCTGGCAAACTGGTAGAAACTCTAGTAAAGAACAGAATTATCAGACACATAGATAAACACACTATGTTGGGGAAGAGCCTACACGGCTTTTGTAAAGGGAAATCAGGCCTTACCAATCTATTAGAATTGTTTTAGGGGTTTAACAAGCATGCGGACAAGGGGGATCCAGTGGATATACTGTACTTAGATTTTCAGAAAGCCTTTGACAAAGTCCCTCACCAAAGACTCTTCTGCAAAGTGAGCTGTCATGGGATAAGAGGGAAGGTCCGTTCATGGATCAGTAACTGGTTAAAAGACAGAAAACAAAGAGTAAGAATAAACGGTCAATTTTCACAAGGGAGAGGGGTAAATAGTGGGGTCCCCCAGGGGTCTGTACTGGGACCAGTGCGGTTCAACATATTCATAAATGATCTGGAAAAAGGGGCAAACAGTGAGCTGACAACATTTGTAGACAATACAAAACTATTCAAGATAATTATGTCCAAAGCTGAGTGGCTGGGCAACAAAATGGCAGATGAAATTCAATGCTGATAAATGCAAAGGAATGCACTTTGGAAAACATAACCCCAACCATACATACAAAATTATGAGGTCTAAATTAGCTGTTACCATTCAAGAAAGAGATCTTGGAGTCATTGTGGATAGTTCTCTGAAAACATCCACTCAATGTGCAGCAACAGTCAAAAAAGGGAACAGAATGTTAAGAACCATTGGGTAAAGGGTAGGTAATATAACAGTAAATATCATAATACCACTATATAAATCCATGATACACCCACATCTTGAATACTGTGCGCAGTTCTGGTTGCCTCATCTCAAGAAAGATACATTAGAATTGGAAAAGGTACAGAAAGAGCAACAGAAGTGATCAGGGTATGAAACAGCTTCCAGACGAGGAGAGATTGAAAAGACTGCAACTGTTCAGCTTGGAAAAGAGACGACTGAGGGGGGAGATGGAGGTCTGTAAAATCATGACTGGTGGGGAGAAAGTGAATAAGGACGTGTTATTTTCTCCTTCTCATAACACAAGAGCCAGGGGTCACTCAATGAAATTACTAGGCTGCAGGTTTAAAACAAACATAAGAAAGTATTTCTACATACAACCTGTGGAACTCATTGCCAGGGGATGTTGTGAATGTCCAAACTATAACTGGGTTCAAAAACGAATTAGATAAGTTCATGGCTATTAGCCAAGATGGTCAGGGACGCAACCTCATGCTCTGGATGTCCCTAAAACTCTGACTGCCAGAAGCTGGGACTGGACGATAGGGGGATCACTCGATGATTGCCCTGTTCTGTTCATTACATAAGAACATAAGAATGGCCACACTGGGTCAGACCAAAGGTCCATCCAGCCCAGTATCCTGTCTACTGACCATGGCCAATGCCAGGTGCCCCAGAGGGAGTGAACCTAACAGGTAATGATCAAGTGATCTCTCTCCTGCCATCCATCTCCACCCTCTGACAAACAGAGGTTAGGGACACCATTTCTTACCCATCTTGGCTAATAGCCATTAATGGACCTATCCTCCATGATTTATCCAGTTCTCTTTTAAACCCTGTTACAGTCCTAGCCTTCACAACCTCCTCAGGCAAGGAGTTCCACAGGTTGACTGTGCGCTGAGTGCAGAAGAACTTCCTTTTATCTGTTTTAAACCTGCTCCCCATTAATTTCATTTGGTGGCCCCTCGTTCTTCTATTGTGGGAACAAGTCAATAACTTTTCCTTATTCACTTTCTCCACACCACTCATGATTTTATAGACCTAGATCGTATCCCCCCTTAGTCTCCTCTTTTCCAAGCTGAAAAGTCCTAGCCTCTTTAATCTCTCCTCATTCCATTCCAAACCCCGAATCATTTTAGTTGCCCTTCTCTGAACCTTTTCTAATGCCGGTATATCTTTTTTGAGATGAGGGGACCACATCTGTATGCAGTATTCAAGATGGAGGCATATCATGGATTCATATAAGGGCATAAGATATTCTCTGTCTTATTCGCTATCCCTTTTTTAATGATTCCTAACATCCCGTTTGCTTTTTTAACTTCCTTCTGAAGCACCTGTCACTGGCCAATGTTGGAAGACAGGATACTGAGCTAGATGGACTTTTGGTCTGACCCATTATGGCCGTTCTTATGTAACTGAATGCTGATAAATATATAACTGGAAACAGTCTGGCTCACCTGCATGCTAGTATGGCTAAAACAGGTATTAGAATGTTAAGAATGTGTTCAGTGTTTAGACTGTAGGGAATGTTTGTGATTTGCTGCATCCATTCTCACTTATAACATCTGTATCCCATATTGTAAGGGAATATGTGAGCAGTTGTATTGTGAGCCTCTGTGACTGTGAAAGTCACCAGACAGGAGAGAGACACTGTGAGATTCTATATCTTGGGGGAGTGCCCTTCAACCCCCATATTCCTCATTTATATATAATTGTGATCTTTCATATAAAGTAGACCATGTGAGGTATCAGGGAAAAGGTTATGATCTGCTGAAAGTCACTGTTCTATCGAAATATGTATATCATTAATGCATATGAAGTTATGAGAATTGTGTTGTATGGTTGTCACTAAAATATGCTCTGGGTTTGGGAAGCACCCAGATACTAGCTCTCCAAAGACAATGCCAAGGAAAGTAACCAACGCCTGGGTGGGTGTCAAACGACCGTTAACATCCATTGTCCAGCAAGGGAACTGCAATTCAATGACGCACCTGCATAAGGCCACACCAAAGGACCTGCTCAACCTTGCCTGGTGACTCAGCAATGCCCCCAGACATGCCTGGACTTGTGTTCTCCAAGCACATGGGACCGAGGGTATAAAATAGAACACAGGGGCTCCATGCTTGGCCTTTTCTCCTGCCCCAGCCTACGCTGCAAACAACAAAGACACTCAGAAGACTGAAGACTCCAACAAAGGAGACTGGCCCAGGTTTAAGGCATAAACCTGTATATTAAGGACTGTAATATCCAATGGGGTAAGAAAAACTGCTTAATCTAGATGTTTCCCAGTCTAATCGGGTTGAGAGTTTAGACTGAGTGCTTATATTTTCTTTTCTTTTGGTAACTATCACTTATAATCATTTAAAATCTCTCTCTTGTGGTCAATACATTTGATTAACTGTTTATCTTTACCAGTGAATTTTCTTGAAGTGTGTTTGGTAAATCTGCTCAGGTTTACAAAGTATAACCACATTCCATTGATGAAGTGGTGAACCAATTAATAAATTTGCACTCCCCACCTTGAGCAGTGCAAGACGGTATATTCCTGAGATACAAGGCTGGAAGCTGGGGAGATTCAGCCGGTGCCTTTCTGTGTGTGATTCGTGAGTGGCTCTGGGAGCATTCATGCGATCTAGCCGGGTGTGGGGCTCCACATGCGGTTGTGCTGAGTGATCACAGCGCCTGGAGGGGTTTGCTGCTTGTCACTAGCAAAGCATTGTGAGAGACAGCCCAGGCTGGAGAGTTCAGGGGGCACAGTGGTCCCATAGTCCCGGCTGCACCCTGGGCATCCTGTCACAGACACTAACTAGTGTGAAGGGCTGATCTTTAACAGAAGGTTTTACACCCTTGCTGAAGGGAAAGGTCCATCGATACCAGATAGACTGTTGTGGAGCATTAAAGAGGACAAAAGACTTTTGCTACTCTGCTCTTCTCCCCCTGCCCCATGAAGATGAGTCATGCAAGCGGACTCCTTCCATCAACTGAGTTTGCAGTTCAGAGCACATGGGCAGGGGTGGGGGGAATATACAACCCTCTAACAAGACAGAACCGGCTCTCTATGCTGCTTGGATTCTGGGGGTGTGACGCAGTAGGGAGAGGGGTGGATTGACCGGGGAATGTCGTCTAGTTTTACTGGGACTGTCTGCATTGGATGGGATAGCAGGGGATGAGCCTGTAACCTGAGCCAGGAAGGAGGTGGGGCCAGGTGACACCTTTGCCCAGGAAACTGGACAAAGGCTAGAGGAGAGAGCCTGCTGGAGGGATTTCAGTTTTGTATTGGATGGTGGAATGTAGGGAACCCCAAGGCTGGAGTCTAAGCTCCCTGCCTCCCCAGGAGGACTTGACTGAGGGGTCCTGGTTGTACCTTCAAGCTCTGTTTTAGACTGTGTTCCTATTGTCCAATATACCTTCCATTTTACTGGCTGGCTGAGAGTCATGGTGAATCCCAGGAAGAGGGGTGCAGGGCCCTGACTCCCCCACACTCCGTGACAGCGGGGACAAGGTTTTTTAGGCATAAGCAAAAGATCCCCAGAATTTAGCCTGGCTTAGCCCTAAAGGACATATAGAGCTTGCTTATTATAGAAGTTTCTATTACTTTTTGAAACATAAGATTGGAACGTGTGTGTGTATATATATCTATGGTTACCTGCTTTAGTCTTGTAAATCACTCACTTGGTTCCTTTTCCTATTTAATACATCTCTGGAGAATTTATGTCTGTGGTGGGAGATCTAAGGTGAAATTGACCTGGGTCCCTTGGGATGGGGAGTGATAGGTGATAGGTCCCTTGGGATGGGGAGTGACCGGAATGCTGCTGTGATCCTTGGTGTAAGGGACCATCTATCACAAAGGCAGGCTCACCAGCTGGCGAGGCAGGTCAGAGCACCCCAGGGGCCTGTCAGTGACTCCATGGTGAGGATGTTACAGAGCCTGGGCAAGTCACACTCCATAATTAGTTTGTGAAATCCAAGTACAGAGCTCACAGCCGGTTTGGGGTTTGTGCCCTGGTTCCTACCAGTGCCCTGAGGTTGGTACCCGCACTCTAGAGAACTGCAGGACAGCAGGAGAAACTGCTTTTCTGCACCAGCCCCAGGTTGCCCACTGCCCTGCCTGGTGCTGTGGGAATGCAGGAGTGCTGCTGGATTCTCTGTGTGGGCACCTTGCCAAGAGCATGGAAGTCCCACGGTCCCCTCTGGGATCCAGATGCTAAGCCCTCGGGAAAGGAAGGGCTCATCCAACCTGCGTCCCAGACTGCTTGACAGACCTGCAGTTACATGGGGATGAGGCCCTGGCATCTTTCCTTGCGCCCGCTTGGAGATGCCCCGAACTGGCTCCATCTGTGGAGGACGTTCTGCCAGCTGCCAGCCCAGCCACATGCAGTGGCCCTGCAGCCTCCCTGGCTGCAGCGAGAACAACTTTGCCCAGCCTCCATCGTGGGGCTGCAGAGTCCTAAGGCCGCTACCTGGGTGAGGAAGGGAAGTCTCCATTGCGAGGAAGCAGAGTTCACTTATGGCACTTACCAGGTAGATGCCTCATTGGGCCTGTAGCCAGTGGAGCACAAATGCACAAGGCATTTGGCGCAGAGGGGCCGGGCACAGAGCCTCTGATGGGGACCAGCAGCGTCTGGAGGGAGCTCAGTGTTCACTGCTGAGTGGGATCCCTGGGGAATCAATCAGCACACATGGTGTGACATTATTGACTTGAACTGGGACCATATAGAACATTGTTGCAATCAAGGTCCTGTAGTGGCACCAAATCTTGTATAAAGGGAGTCAAACAAGGTATCTAAGACAAGGTTCTTGTTGGCTGGTTAGGATTATGTTGTCTGTATGCATGTATCATTTTTGTAGTTAAAGTTATAAGTATTGGCTCTGTACTGTCTGTATTCCAAACTTATGCTCTGCTTCTGGGTGACACCCCAGACAAGTTGGTGTCAGCTCTGCCTAGCCTGCTTGATGGCCCATTAAGGACCATCAGCGACACAACTGACCCACTGAGAGAAGGCAGACACGCCTGGGGACTCAGCCAGGTGTGCAGGGACCTGCCTAGGGACAGAACTCTGAGGTGTTTCTAGGCCATGGGATGGGCAGCTTGTCTTTGGGACAAACAAAGAGACCACATGGCAAGAGACTATAAAAACCTGCTGCAGCTCCTCCATCCGGTCTTCAATCCTGCTTCTGACCTCTGAAGGGACTTTGCTACACTGAAGCTTTGAACCAAGGACTGAAAGACCCATCCCAGCTGGAGATGTTCTCCAGAGACTTGATTTGAACCTGCTGTTTATTCTGTCACTGCTGCAAGCCTGAACCAAGAACTTTGCCATCACTGTGTGTCATTGATTCCATTGAACCCATTCTAGCTCTCGTCTCTATCTTTTCCTTTTATAATAAACCTTTAGATTTTAGATTCGAAAGGATTGGCAACAGTGTGATTGGTGGGTAAGATCTGACTTGTATATTGACCTGGGTCTGGGGCTTGGTCCTTTTTTCTTTTACTGGGGTGTTGGGTTTCATAACCATTCGTCCCCATAACGAGTGGCCCTGGTGGGGATACTGGGAAACTGGGGTGTCTAAGGGAATTGCTTGGGTGACCTGTGGTTAGCCAGTGGGGTAAAACCAAAGCCCTCTCTGTCTGGCTGGTTTTTGCAATAAGGTTGCCAGTGGCAGTGTCCATTGTGCCTCCGTCACTAACCCAACAACAGGAGACCTGCAGAATTTCGTTCCAATGCCACAGCTGGGTGCCTCAGAGAGAATCCGCGTCGACAGCCCAGGCTGGAGGGAACGGTCGGCACGTGGCAGCCATACACCCTGCAGAGCCAGGAGAGGTGGAGGCATGTTCCTCGTCTAGGCCGTGGGCGGGGAAGCTGAACGCCTCTTTCAATCCTTTGCCTTTGTGAGGAGCCCTGAGAACAGTTACATGGTGGTGCTGGCCACGTGTGAGGAGCATGTTATACCTCAGCAGTGTAACGCGGTGTGAGGCAGTGTGTGCCTACCAGTGCATCCAAGTACCTGGGCCGCCTGCAGAATCTCTGCTACGAGGCTTGTGTGGCAGCACAGAAAGTTGTGATTTTGAAGACAAAAGGGAAGAGCGCACTCGAGACGGAGTCGTGACGGGCACCAGGCAAGGGCCTGTCAGGGAAACTGAATGGAGGGAGATTTAACCCTTCCCATAGCCACCAAAACGGCAAGGCAATCAGCGGTGATTAAAAATCAAAACCGAGACCAGTGGCTGCCAGAAAGAAGCCTTGAGGAAGTGACTTACATGATAGGAATCACAGCACATCTGCAAAAAGCAATTGTAGTAAATCCTCAAAGGCAATGTGGTGTCAGCCCCAGGCAAAATGTTGCCCTTTTCAGAGCAGGAGCTCAAGATGTGGGAACGGTGGGGGGGGGAGGGGGGAACTCAATCAAGTGTGATTACACAGAGCCAGCCTGGAGGGTGGAGCTGAGTATCTGTAGAAAGACTGGTTTCAGAGGAACAGCCGTGTTAGTCTGTATTGGCAAAAAGAAAAGGAGTCCTTGTGGCACCTTAGAGACTAACCAATTTATTTGAACATGAGCTTTCGTGAGCTACAGCTCACTTCATCAGATGTTTATCGTGGAAACTGCAGCAGACTTTATATACACACAGAGAATATGAAACAATACCTCCTCCCACCCCACTGTCCTGCTGGTAAATGTCCTGCAGGAGAGTGAATTTGTGTGGGGGGGTGGAGGGTGAGAAAACCTGGATTTGTGCTGGAAATGGCCCACCTGATGATCACTTTAGATAAGCTATTACCAGCAGGACAGTGGGGTGGGAGGAGGTATTGTTTCATATTCTCTGTGTGTATATAATGTCTTCTGCAGTTTCCACGGTATACATCTGATGAAGTGAGCTGTAGCTCACGAAAGCTCATGCTCAAATAAATTGGTTAGTCTCTAAGGTGCCACAAGTACTCCTTTTCTTTTTGTAGAAAGACTGTTAATTTTAAAATAGACGTAAATATGTGTGGATGCAAATGTAATAGTTGTATCAGAAGGGATTTATAAGCGCCTTCCACCCCTGTCCGAGCTGCAACTAGCAGACCCTGTCCTCAGTAGCCCAGGAGGTATTTTGAACAGTGTTGGACAATTTTTCACAGAAACAACCTACAAATACAAAACTTTAATTATAATGTTCATTTGATTAGAGCACCAGAGGCTGCCAGGCTCCATAGTCGCAGTATGGTTGCCATGATGGGTCTAGTGAGCATGGTGGAAGAAGTTGATGGAATATTTAGTGATATTTGTGTGATGGGATCCCTGGGGTGCAGCCTGGGACCGTGGGACCACCATGCCCCTTTATCTCTCCACCCTGGGTTGTCTCTCACAATGCCTTGCTAGTGACAAGCAGCAAACCCCTCCAGGCGCTGTGATCACTCAGCACAACCACATGTGGAGCCCCACAGCCAGCTAGATCGCATGAATGCTCCCAGAGCCACTCATGAATCACCCAGAGAAAAGCACCAGCCAAATCCCCCCAACTCCCAGCCTTGTACCTCAGGAATATACCGTCTTGCACTGGTCTATAGTATGTCACAATTGGCCTTTTAAAAGGAGAGCCAGTAGAAATAATCTTGAAAGACTATGCTGACCCACACAGAGTACATAAACCACACAGAATTCCTGTCCTGTTCATTGATAAAGCAGTGACAGAGTTAAACAGAATGGAAAAGAATGGCATAATTGAGACAATCTCTGAGACAGCTGCATGGTATGCACTGAAGGTACCTGTTATAAAGAGAACAGGGAAGATAGATACAAATCTGTATGGATCTTAAAAGACTAAATGAAGTGTTTATGGAAGAGAAATATATCCTCCCAGCACTAGACAAATTTCTACCTAAAGCAGCAGGAGTTACTGTGTTTCTCCAAGCTAGATGCCTCAAGTAGTTTTTGGCAAATTCCTTTAGCCAAAGAGAGTGCTAAACTGACTACACTCATCACACCATTTGGGAGATTGTGCTTTCAGAAATTACCTTTCAGGATTAGCAGCTTTTCTGAAATTTCCCGAAGAATGACAGCAGAGCTGCTAAAGGACACAAATGAGTTTTTGCGGCTGACCTCCTGCTCCCCATCCCATAGTGGGACCTCAATTGTGGGTCTAACATGTGGTGGAGAATGCGGGTATTGATCCCACTACCTCTCGCATTAAAACAATAGAAACAATTTAAAAAAAATAATTAATAAAAGAAAAAATATCAGGCTGTGTGCAAAAAATGTACCTAAGTCTTCTCAGCTAAACAAACAAACATACATTTTAATCCACAATGGTCAAATATTAAAATTTAAAAAAAAAAAAAAAGGCAATTTCTCATTGGTATAATGTTTTAAAAAATAGTCTCCCAGTGTCACAGCTCTTCTAAATTTAATACTACATCCTATTGTCATAATATTTGCATTAATAATTTTGTTAACCTTTATTATGTTATGTTTATACTGCCAAATAAAAAAGCAACAAAAAGTTTTAAAGCAAGTAATATATAAAATTAAATTGCTTGCAAAATTATAAAGTGATACAATAATTAATGGCATTAATCATGTATCAAGTGGGGGGAATGTTGGGGTATATATAATATAATATACATTGAGATTCATGTATTCATGTAATATATTATAGGTCATTGAGACCTGGTATGAATGATGCGTGCTTAGCATAAATACGTGCATTGCAAGTTGGCAACTGAAGCAAGAACTTAAGGTCAAGGACTATTAAAACTATTTGTGCAAAAACAATCTTGTTATGTTCAAAGAAAAATATGGAAAGAAAAACAACACCATCAGCTAGACTGATATATAATTGTATAAAAATTGAAAAAAATTGCACACCTTACATCATGGTGGCTTGTTCAGGATTTTCTCTTTGGAATTGTGTGGGTAGAAGGCCTAGTAAACGGAAGCAAAGAACTGATAATGCGATGGAAAGAACTATCAATGGTTGCCTAACATTTCTGCAAATCGGAGTCATTTATTGATCCAGAATCCCATGTGGATATAGATGTGGTTTTCGCCGGCTCCCCACATCTTATGATCAGAAGGAATCTCGACTGGCCATCAGGACCATTCTGACCTTTGGACTCTGGTATAGTATGTTTGGGGTGTGAATGCGGAGTGAGTAAGATTTGTTTTGTAATCAATAAAAAGCATTTAAAGTATTATATACCAACACTGTCCTGTATCTGCCTGCTCCCCATCTTGTAGGGAGACTTCTATTGTGGGTCTAACAAGTATACAAGTCATCAACGGGAGAACATGACAAAACCCTCAATGAAGTTCTGAGCTTAATCTCTGGGGCCAGACTCAAGCTAAATAAAGTATATTTTCTGCCTACATCAAATTGAATTTTTGGGACAGATAAACAGATGGAATTAATCCTAGCCTGGAAAAAGTAAAAGCAATTAGAGCATTGAATGCACCAGCAAGTGTACCAGTCCTGAGATGCATGCTGGGGATGGTAAATTATCTTGGCGAATACCAGCAAGCCTTTTCTACAGTGACAAAACCCCTGAAGGAACCAGTAAGGTCCAATGCACCCTGGCTCTGGGGCCAAACCAGGAGACTCTCTTCAAAAGGGTAAAAGAAAAGATCTCAGCTGCTCCAGTTTTAAACAAACTCCCAAGAGTCAGTGCTGATGCCAGCAGCGATGGCCTTTACTGTTACCGTTGGTGGTGTACTGTTACAGCGATATGGAGCGGAGTGGAAGCCAGTTCCTTCTACCCTTGTGCATTTAGAGAAACAGAAAAACAACATGCCCCAACTGAAGAGACGTGTCAGGCAAGAGTATGGGCAGGGGAGAACTTCTATAGCTAGCTGGATGGGTTGGGTTCCTTTAAGCTGATAAAGGTTCCAAAAGGATTATGGTTGGTTATCAACAGAAAGGACCTGGATCAAGTAAAGCTGAGACGCCAACATCTTTTGATTAGGCTAATGTGATTTAACCAAGTCGCTGAATATATTCTTGGTGAAAATCTGACAATAGCAGACCTGCTGTCATGGAGACCAGTGTCACTCAAACACCTGTGAGCCAGATGAACATGGAAAGGCTTACCAGGATCCTGTGGAAGCCTACAGTCCAGTGTCAAGTCGGAGACTATTCCTACTACAAAAGCAACCTTGGTAGATAAGCAACGTCAAGAAGTTTTTAGCTACATTTGGGCAGGGTAGCCTGAGTATTTAAGAACTCTATGGCTGTGGCAAGAGAACACTTTGCTGTATGCGGACCATAAAGCAAGTTCAATGGGCTAATGATTAAAGGTGATCACATTGTCCTCCCAAGTGCTTTGAGAGGAGAGATTCTAGACCTCATCCATGAAGGACGTCAAGGTCTAACTAAATGCCGTGAACGGACCAGTCAGTCAGAGGGCTGGCCTGTAATCAGTAAGGACATGAAGAATAAAGTATCTTCATGCAAATATTGCAGAATTAACAGACCAACACACTGCAAAGAGCCTCTAATAACACCACCTCTCCCGGACAACCCCGGAAGAGGCCAGCAGCAGATTGATCCAAATTCAGAGGACAGCATTATTTAGTTGTAGTGGATTATTTTTCTAGCTATGTTGAAATAATATATTTTAAAAATACAACATGTAGCAGCGTTATCAAGAAATTAAAGAGCACATTATCCCATGTCAGTACTCCAAAACTATTGACAGAAAATGGACCACAAGTCACTGCAGCTGAATTTACGTCATTCCAAACAAAATATGATTTTGAACACAGCAGCAGCAGCAGCCCATGTTTCCCAGGGTTATACAGACAGCCAAAAAAATATTGAGGCAGGAAGGTCTAGTCCCTGCTCTTCTGATCTACAGAGCAACACTATTAGCAGCTGTCAGCCGAACCCCAGCCCAACTCCTGATGGGAAGGCGACTTCTGGTCCAACCCTGCAGCGGTGCCGCCATGCACTCTCCCTCCCGGCGCGCTCTCCCTCGGGTGGAAGGGGTGGGGCTAGCCCCCCCAGCCAGCGGTTCATGCGCCACCCAATCGCGCCGGCCCCCGCAAAGCACGGGGCCCCGCGCAGCCGCCCCGATTTGCCATACCCTGGGGACGGCACTGGTTCCTGTAATGACCTCCCCTTTGCATGTCATCCCCGAGCACGTTGCACTCCTGAATGCAGCCACCCAGGGAGCACAGCGCAGCCGCTGTCCTGTTGCCGCGCAGACGACCAGTGAGGACGGACGGGATAGACCTTGGGGCTGGAAAAGCCCAGTCTGTTCCCTGAGGCCACACCCCACCCTGCTGCACATTTCCATGGGGCAAGGAGCCTGCAGCCAGGCAATCCCTGTGCTCAGGGGAGAAGGAGCAAGGCCCAGCATGGGTGGTGCCCAGCCACACACTGGTGAGTCCGGCCCCGCAGAGCCAAGTGTCTACGTCATGGTCGGTGGAACGGGAGTCAATGGCCCACGCTGCCTGGAAGGGCTGCTGCTGAGGGGACCCCAAGGGAACGGGGATCGGGTGGGGTTCAGCTCAGCCACATGGACAGAGCAGCGACTAGGGTTTGATAAACTTCCACTTGCCGAACTTCACCTGCACCCAGCTTCGCCCCGCAGACGACATGAGTCACCAGTGTCACAGGTGCCAGCTTGCTCAGGGCCCCAGGGTGCTCGACCTCCTCCTCTGCCCCACCCCTCCTCTCAAGCCCCACCCTGCCCCTTCCCGCTCTGCCTCTCGCCCCACCCCTTCCTCCAAGCCCCTACCCCACCCAGTTCTGCCCTCTTCCCTGAGTGCACCCCGTCCTCGCTTCGCCCCCTCCCCCCAGCCCCTCCTGCCGCCAAACAGCTGATCCGGGGTGGGTGGGAGGCACTGAGAGGGAGGGGCAGGAGTTGACTGGCGGGGCCGCCTGTGGGCGGGAGGTGCTGGGGGGCAGGGGGAAGCTGGCTGCTGGTGGGTGCTAAGCACTGGCCAATTTTTCCTGTGGGAACCCCCGGAGTCGGTGCCTATGGCCAACGAGCGGTGATTCCCATGCAGTGCAGGAGCCGGGGAACTCAGTCGGAAGCCCCCGGAGCCCAGAGGTTTGCAGACACAGAGCCAGCCCAGCGATGGACCCAGACGAAGCGGGAGTAGGAGCTGAACGCGGCCCAGGCTGGGCAGGAGGACGACGACGACGACAGCAGGCAAGTAAAACGGTTACCTCACCCCACTGGGAAATGAGGGAGAGAGGTCGGCCTCACACTGAGCTCCCCTCTGCCTCCAGCCTCACAGCTGCTTACAAGCCCAACCAACACCGGCCTCCCCCCGGGCCCTGGCAGCTGTCCGGGAATGAATGCACAACTCTGCTCTTCGACAGAAGGCCGTCACACCCGCCAGCCATGCAAGAACCGCAGCAGGAAGAGCCTGGTCCCAGGTGACCATGGGAGAAGGTGGAGTGGGCTTATTCACCTCCCAGGAAAAGCAGCACTTGATTACAGGGAACTGCTGTTTGAGCTTTGGGAGGCCCATGCCTTGCCTGACACAAGAAGCAAGGCAGTGATCAGCAAACTGGCGGCCCACCTTGTGAGCTGTAACACGTGGGCACTATTCGCCAGCAGTGGGCCCTGTATGCCTGGGCAGAATTCAGGGAATTTGCACACGAATGGGAATTTGACCTGCACACCTACCTGGTCCCCAGCATGCCCCCAGGGTGCTGGTGAGACTGCCCCCTTGGTTCAGATGACTTGCTAAAACCCTGCCACCAATGAGGGGAGACCTGCTGCAGCCAGAGGGCTGGAGGTACTGCCGAGAGATGGCCGACAGCCAGAGACGCCGGCTCCAGAGTACAATGGGTCAGCCAGGATCTATTGGCCCTGGAGCACTCCGGCGAGGATCCAGCCATGAGAGAGAGACCGGCAGCAATGGACTAAAGGAGTCGGGAGGGGTGCAATGGCACCAAGGTCATTCGAAGTGGCTACGGAAGAGGGATCAGGGTCCCGGCAGAGCAGGAGGCCCTGACAAGCCGGCAGACTCCGCACCCAGAGAGTCCACGAGATACCGACATCAGCACAGAACAGAGATGGAACCGTCTGGAGGCCAAGCCCGGGGGGAGAGGGAGATGCTAGCGAGCACTTGCTAGACTCGGAAATGGGCAGGGAGACAGAGATGGGTCACCCGGTGAGGAGACTGAAGCATGTAGCTAGAAACAGTGGAATGTCAGTGGAAATTAAAAACCGATTTCAGAGAAGAGAAAAGCTCTCTTTGAAGGGAGCGAGCCGTGGATTTATGGGCCAGCAAAGCAGCCTGGTGACTGGCACGTCAAGATTAATGCCACTTGCTGGCCGCGTTTACCGTTTATTCCCTCACAAGCTAATACCTGCTCTGAATTTTCAGACCCAGCGCTCCTGCTGTCCAGATGCTGGGGGAGGGCTGAGGGGAGGGGGTCTCCCTAGCCCCCTACTGGGGGCAAAGCTGGGGCTGAGCTCTTTGGCAGCCCGGCTGTCAGTGAGCGGCTAGGAATGCAGTCACTCGGCCAGTCGTTTTCCTTCCAATTACTCCTCAGCAAAGACCAGAGCAAGGTCTGCACCGAAACCTCCCCCTGCTAGTCAAACCAGCCAGCTCCACGGGGCCACAAGAGCCTCTACAAGACAGCTACCTGCCGCTTCCCTGGCCTGGGGCCGAGGCTGCCGCCCACCCGCCGGCCACGGACAAGCCGAAGGGGCTACAGGGAACATCCCCCTGCTTGTAGGTGCTCTCAGCAGGACCAGGCAGCGTCCCAGAAACACTGCCAGGTCACGACCTGCAGCAGGAACGTCCCTGGGCCGACTCCATGCCAAGTCTGGGGCTTCTGGCCTGTGGGTTGCCTTGCTGCTGCAGGTCCCCCGAGTCCCGGTCGTTGCCGTCTCCCCAGTGCTGAAAGCACATGGACGCCCCCAGAGCCCAGACCCACGCAGCGGGGGCGGGAGCCTCCCTGGCAGGGTAGGGCTGCACCTGGGTTCTTACCCCACTGCCTTCACCCCGCTGCTTGGGCACTGCCCACAGCACCATGTGGCAGGAACCGGGTGCTGGTGCTCACAGGAGCCCCTCTTGCCCCCTCTCCCCGGGGAAAGTCACGGGACGGCACCCTCTGCCACGGCCGCTGGGCTGCGTGTGCAGCTCCCACCCTGCCCGTTCTGCGCGCGCCGTGCTGTATTGGCGGCTCAGAGCAGCCTGCCGGGCTCTGGGAGCGGAAGATCGTGGCATCGGCTGCAGGTGGTGTCACGGAGTCCCCGGGCGATGCTCTGGAACTGCTCCCCATGAAGCCAGGCAGGACTCTGGGGCAGTCGCCTTTCTGTGAGCAGCCTGTCTGCAGGGCACACAGCTCACCCGGCTTCCACCTTCCTGGGTCTGACCTCGAAGCATTCAGCATCCTCTGCCCCTCCATGCGCTTCCCACAGCCAGTCCGCCCAGGCGGGGTCCTGGGGAAGCCAGAGGGTCCTGCCCCCCAACTCCGCAGTCAGACGTGACTCTCAGACAGCCAGTAAAACAGAAGGCTTATTAGACGACAGGACCATGGTCTAACACAGAGCTTGTAGGTGCAGAGAACCGGACACCTCAGCTGGGTCCATTTTGGGGGGCAGTGAGCCAGACAACCCCGTCTGCACTTCACTCCATGTCCCCAGCCAGCCCCAAACTGAAAATTCTCTCCAGCCCCTCCTCCCCTGGGCTTTGTCCCTTTCCCGGGCCAGGAAGTCACCGGATTCCTTTGTTCTCCAACCCTTTAGCTCTCACCTTGCAGGGGAGAAGGGCCCAGGCCATCAGTGGCCAGGAAACAGGGTGTCGGCCATTCTCTGTGTCCAGACCCCTGCACACACCTGCCCTCTAGGGCTCTGCAGAGATCATACACCCTTATCCCACCACCTAGATACTTAAGAAGTGCATAGGGGAAACTGAGGCACCCCCACACTATTCAGAGGAAACATTAAGAACAGTGGCCACTTCGTCACAGGTGGTTTTTAGACTAGCCTGCTGAGCACCCCTCCCTGGAGAGCGTCTCCATGTGGCTGATGTAGAGGGACCGCAGCAGCTATCATCCCACACGTGGATGGTTAAGCCAAAGACCCACGTCTGGAGCGGCGGGGTGGAGCGCTCTGATGCCGCCTGCATATTTGTGAATGGGGCACGGAGCTGTTCTGTGCTCCTGGGTCTGTCCGGGTGACCCCTAGAGAGTCTCTAATGTTCTATCTGTGCAGCAAGTGTCCGCGTCTGCTCAGGTTTGTGTGGCTGCGGTTTCAGGCCAGCCCAAGAGCGTGGTGGGAGATTGAAGCCAGGGATCTTCTGCATGGAGCCTTTCACGGGGGGTTTCTTTGAGACTTCTTGTGAACTCCACTCGGCTTGCCAGGGTGAAGTCGCTGTTGAAGGTGAACCGCATGGGTCCAAACGGGCTCAGGCAGTGGTGAGGGATGCTGCGAAGGTCCCAGTGGATGGGGAGACGTTCCTTTTCCATGACACTCTGGAATTCCCAAAGGGCTTCGGCGTCACGCTGCATGGATGGGGAGCAATGTGTGACAGGTGCTGGGCTCGCCTAGAGGGGTGCCGTGATGTGCTGCACAGCAGTGTCCAGCTGGACGTCGACAGGTCGCGTGTGGCTGCTCCTGGTCCCTCCTGGTGCACAGCGCTCGGCTACAGCGTACACAGTGTTTGTGACCTGGTGCTCACAAACTGGGAAGAATTAGTAGGGGAAGCAAAAGTGGATGGGAACCTGGGAGGCAGAGACCATGAGATGGTCGAGTTCAGGATCCTGACACAGGGAAGAAAGGAGAGCAGCAGAATAAAGACCCTGGACTTCAGAAAAGCAGACTTTGACTCCCGCAGGGAACTGATGGGCAGGATGCCCTGGGAGAATAACATGAGGGGGAAAGGAATCCAGGAGAGCTGGCTGTATTTTAAAGAATCCTTATTGAGGTTACAGGGACAAACCATCCCGATGTGTACAAAGAATAGTAAATATGGCAGGCGACCAGCTTGGCTTAACAGTGAAATCCTTGCTGATCTTAAACACAAAAACCACTTCTTGTAAGCTTCTAAGATTGGACAAATGACCAGGGAAGAGTATAAAAATATTGCTCGGGCATGCAGGAGTGAAATCAGGAAGGCCAAATCACACCTGGAGTTGCAGCTAGCAAGAGATGTTAAGAAGGGTTTCTTCAGGTATGTTAGCAACAAGAAGAAAGTCAAGGAAAGTGTGGGCCCCTTACTGAATGAGGGAGGCAACCTGGTGACAGAGGATGTGGAAAAAGCTAATGTACTCAATGCTTTTTTTGCCTCTGTCTTCATGAACAAGGTCAGCTCGCAGACTACTGCACTGGGCAGCACAGCATGGGGAGGAGGTGACCAGCCTTCTGTGGAGAAAGAAGTGGTTCGGGACTATTTAGAAAAGCTGGACGAGCACAAGTCCATGGGGCCGGACGTGTTGCATCCAAGAGTGCTAAAGGAGTTGGCAGATGTGATTGCAGAGCCATTGGCCGTTATCTTTGAAAACTCATGGCGATCGGGGGAGGTCCCAGATGACTGGAAAAAGGCTAATGTAGTGCCCATCTTTAAAAGGGAAGAAGGAGGATCCTGGGAACCACAGGCCAGTCAGCCTCACCTCAGTCCCTGGAAAAATCATGGAGCAGGTAATCAAGGAATCAATTCTGAAGCACTTAAAGGAGAGGAAAGTGATCAGGAACAGTGAGCATGGATTCACCAAGGGCAAGTCATGCCTGACTAATCTAATGGCTTTCTATGACGAGATAACTGGTTCTGTGGATGAAGGGAAAGCAGTGGACGTGTTGTTCCTTGACTTTAGCAAAGCTTTTGATGCTGTCTCCCATAGTATTCTTGCCAGCAAGTTAAAGAAGTATGGGCTGGATGAATGGACTATAAGGTGGATAGAAAGCTGGCTACATCATCGGGCTCAACAGGTAGTGATCAATGGCTCCATTTCTAGTTGGCAGCTGGTGTCAAGTGGAGTGCCCCAAGGGTCAGTTCTGGGGCCGGTTTTGTTCAATATCTTCATAAATGATCTGGAGGATGGTGTGGATTGCACCCTCAGCAAGTTTGCACATGACACTAAAGTGGGAGGAGCGGTAGATACGCTGGAGGGCAGGGATAGGATACAGAGGGACCTAGACAAATTGGAGGATTGGGCCAAAAGAAATCTGATGAGGTTCAACAAGGACAAGTGCAGAGTCCTGAACTTAGGACGGAAGAATCCCATGCACCGCTACAGACTAGGGACCGAATGGCTAGGCAGCAGTTCAGCAGAAAAGGACCTAGGGGTTATAGTGGACGAGAAGCTGGATACGAGTCAACAGTGTGCCCTTGTTGCTAAGAAGGCCAATGGCATTTTGGGATGTATACGTAGGGGCATTGCCAGCAGATTGAGGGACGTGATGGTTCCCCTCTATCTGACATTGGTGAGGCCTCATCTGGACTACTATGTCCAGTTTTGGGCCCCACACTACAAGGATGTGGAAAAATTGGAAAGCGTCCAGCGGAGAGCAACAAAAATGATTAGGGGTCTGGAACACATGACTTATGAGGAGAGGCTGAGGGAACTGGGATTGTTTAGTCTGCAGAAGAGAAGAATGAGGGGGGATTTGATAGCTGCTTTCAACTACCTGAAAGGGGGTTCCAAAGAGGATGGATCTAGACTGTTCTCAGTGGTAGCGGATGGCAGAACAAGGAGTAATGGTCTCAAGTTGCAGTGGGAGAGGTTTAGGTTGGATATTAGGAAAAACTTTTTCACTAGGAGGGTGGTAAAACACTAGAATGCGTTACCTAGGGAGTGGTGGAATCTCCTTCCTTCGAAGTTTTTAAGGTCAGGCTTGACAAAGCCCTGGCTGGGATGATTTAATTGGGGGTTGATCCTGCTTTGAGCAGGGGGTTGGACTAGATGACCTCCTGAGGTCCCTTCCGACCCTGATATTCTACGATTCTAAGGGCCATCGCTGATGCTCCCAGCTTGTGCCTGCCAGTTTCTGGACCAGGTTGACCCTTGTCTTCATCTTGGCAGCGACCTTCATCAGAGGGAGACGAGCACCCATGGCAGTTGGCATGAAAGGCAGCTGCAGCCCCAGAGCCTCCTCCTCTCTGGCCAGTGGGGACAAGTCCTTCCCATGCCAGCACACCACAGCAGAGGGGCCAGGACTTGCAGCGAGAGGAGACTAGAGCCTAGGTCCTGAGCACAGAAGGAGACACCCACAGAGGTGACAGGGGCTGCGGGTGCTCCACACCTTGGCAAGCAGACCCTGCAGTAAGGTGCCCAAGCACAGGGTCACAGGCCAGGTTTGAGGCCACAACTTTGGGAACTCCTGGCCCATACGTAAACTCCTTGCCCAGCCCGAGCAGCCCAGCCAGCCCCCAGCTCTGGCTGACGGTCACTCAGTCCTTGTTATATATGACCCATCAGGGTGCTGATCAGGGCGATCCAATCACAGCCAGTGCTGGGCGTTAGCAGGAGGCTGTCCTCCGCCAGGCAGTGACCGACGGGACCGTGCTCCCGCTCACACCTCTAGTACTCACCTTGTGGGCTGTACAGACGGAGCCTGTTCCCCTGGCCAGCCATGGGCTGGGCACATCCACCTCTGCCCCAGCAGGGTGCTTCCGCCTGGGCTCGGGGGCACTTCAAGCCATGATAAAAGCCCTTCTCGGCTCTCACCCCTGCCTGAGCCCTGCATGGCTGCACCCCGAGGCAGATGTCTCGCGACCCATACAGACCCACGGTGGAAAGGCTGTGGCTCGAAACCCCACCACACCTGGCTCTCAGGAGCTGTTCCAGAGCTTAGGGGAGGACCCACAAAGGGCCGCACAGCCCTAAACGGCGGCATTAGAGCCGTAATACGGGACGCTCTTGTTTCCCTTTGAAGGGTTCCCTCTGGCGCAGAGCCAGGCTGCCGGCAGCACACGCTCACCTGCACCTGGGACCCCACCAGCACAGCCGGCTTACACTGTTGATTAGCCGAGAAATCCCTCTCAACGCTCCAGGTGCCCCGGGCAGTCTATCCCTGTATCTGTAAAGCCCTGCTCTGCGCCAGGCCTGGCAACTCCTGGGCAGCCTGCAGCCGGCCACGGCCTGTGGCCTAGGGGCACGCGCGGGGGCCAGGAGACCAGCCCGGTGAGGCACAATGGGGAGCAGGTATTCGTGGTCCCATCACTGAAGGGAGGCAGCATTCCCCCTCGCGTGTCTCAGCCCAGGCTGCAGCAGCCAGTCAAAGGGATCCTCATGCTGCCAGCCTGCCTGGGAGAGGAGCAGAACTGAGCTCCATGTGCAGAGGGGCTGAGGGCGCCTGGCTTGTTAGCTGGGCCAGGAGCTGGCTTTGCAGCACAGCCGTAAGCCTGCTCCCGCTGAGAGATTGTGCAGGGTCCAGGGCCAGGCCTCAGCCCTGTCCTCGGCAATGGAAGGGAACAGCTCATTAGCAGAACCACACGCAGCCCTCGGTCCTTCTGCTGCAATTCCACCAGCCCTTCCACCTTCCCTGCAATAGCCCCGAGTGCTGCTGTGACCCCGAGATGGGGAGCACGATGCACACGCATTCCTGTGCCTGGCAGGTCCAGTCTAGTCGCTGCCCAGCCCCACAGTGAAAGCGTCCCTGCCTTGCAGCGTTACAGCCCAGGGAGGATCGCCTCCCCCCAGCCCATGTGTTACAGCTTCAAACACCTCCCGTGCTGCCCCCGTTTCTCCCGTGCTGCCCCAAGGCTTGGGAGACGCTGCTGTGCACAGCTCCAAGCAGCCTCTTTACCCCCCTGGCTCTTTGTTCCGTTTGTCCAGCGCCTGACACCGTGGGCTCCTGGCCCCTGCCTAGGCACTGCTGGGATACAAATACCGATAGGAAAGGGGGCAGGGGTTACCCATTGCCCAGCAGAGGGGCAGGGAGACTGGCTTGGCCAACGTCACACCAGGAGTCTGGCAGGGGTGGGAATGGAACCCAAGCGTCCTGAGCCCCAGGCCAGTGCTCTGGCCATGAGGTCACCCTTCCATAGTTACTCCAATCCACCACTGAGCGGGGCCAGCATCAGCTGCCTCCCAGGACAGCGTGAGAACCCTGCTTTGAATTGTGCTGAGCCTGGGGCCCCCGTGACATCTTGTGGTAGTGAGTGCCCAGGCCAGCTGCACCCCGTGTAAAACAAGTGGGCAAAGGATCTCCTTTGACAGGCTGAATTCTTCTGCCTTTAACGTGTTGTGGTTCATCCCCTTGTTCTTCTGTAACAGGAGCAGAGCAGGCTCACCACCCACAGACCTTCCAGCTGGCCCTTGTGAATAGCTGACATTTGCACCATAAATGCTGCGGTCTTGGGGCCTGGAACATTGCTGGGAAAAGACTGAGGTGCTGAAACCCTGTGGTGCCAAATGGGGGTGGGGGATTTCCCCCCGGCACAGGGAGCCAGCACTTGGCCTGGGCGCTGGAATGGTCCCCGGAGTGCAAACCAAATGGCCCAATGAAATTCCCGGCATGGGCTGAAAAACCCGCTTCCATTTTTGTGATGCATAGCTGCTCATCACCAGATGGGGATTTTGATCATTGCTGAAAAGCGAAGTCAAGCTCGTACCGATTAATCAATACCCTTAATTGAGTTGAAACTGTTTGATGGATAGTGTCACTGACCCTTCCCTACCACCGCCACCTGCACTGACCAGAACCGCTCTCCTGCGGAAAGTCACCTGCTCCAGCCAGACTCAGCATTGGTTGGAAATGCAGCCGGTCACTGCTGTGAGTTGTCAGCTACTGGCCTGCACTCCTCCTTGGGGCACAGGGCTATAGAGCAAGGGCAGGGCAGCTTGCCTGCTGGCTCAGTCCATGAAAAGTCCCAGCTGCTCAGTTAAGGTTTTCCTGACATTCAGCTTAACTTGTCCCATTCCTAGGGCTCAGGCCCCAGGTTGCTGAGCCCTCCAGCCCTGGAGCGGCCGATCCAATGACCCCCGCAGCACAGTATTAAACACTGGACAGAAAGGCAGAAAAGCTGCCAGCCTCAGCACAGAATGCAACAAGGTCCTACTGATGCTGGGGAACAGGCAAGGGTGCCGTGTGTGCATGGGCAGGGAGGGTGCGGGAGGGGGTGTCCCGTAACATTGCTAGGGGGCTCTGTGGGTGGACGAGTGGATCTGCCTGGCTGTTTGGCCCTCCAATCAACATACAGATCAGAACGCTCTGTTTACGGTGCCACCTCAGCCAAAATCCGCAAACCTTCCCCTGCAGCTCAGGAGGGAAGATTCATTCCCTGACCTGCAGGCAGCCCTGGGGAAGGCTATGCGGGATGTGACTGGGCAATCAGGACAGTCCCTTCTGACCTCAACCCCCATGTCCTAGTGTGATGCTGTAGCCAAAAGGGCTAATGGGATCCTGGGATGCATGACCAGGGGAATTCAGAGTAGGAGCAGAGAGGTTATTTCACCTCCGTATCTGGCACTGGTGCGACCGCAGCTGGAATCCCGTGTCCAGTTCTGCTGCCCACCATTCAAGACAGAGGTTGATAAATTGAAGAGGGGTCAGAGAAGAGCCACGAGACTGATTAAAAGCTCAGAAAACATGACGCACAGTGATAGACTCAAAGTGCTCCAGTTGTTTAGCTTAACATAGAGAAGGTGACGGGTGACTTCATCACAGTCTATTGATACCTACATGGGAACACATTACGGGCTCTTCAGCCTAGCAGAGACAGGTCTGTCGTGGTCCAAGGGCTGGGAGCTGAAGCTAGGAATAAGACGTACATTGTTGACAGTGAAGGTATTTAACCATTGGACCAATTTCCCAAGGGTCATGGTGGATTCTCCAACCTGGACGATGTTTAAATCCCGGTTGGATGTTTGTCTAACAGCTCTGCTCTCGGAGTTTTGTGGGGCAGGTTGTGAGGATGTGACGGAGCAGGGAGGGGGGAGTGTTGACCTGGGAATGTGCCCTGGGGATGGGAGACCTGAGAGCCTGTAACCTGAGCCGGGGGGGGGGGGGGGGGGGGAGGTAACACCTCTGCCCGGGAATGTGGACAGAGGCTGCAGGAGAGAGCCTGCTGCGGGGGTTTAGTTTCCGTTTGGGGCTGGGTGGAGGAACACAGGGAACCCCAGGGCTGGGGTCTAAGCTCCCTGCTCCCCCAGAAGGGCTTGACTGAGGGGTCCTGGGTGTGCCCACAAGCTCTGTTTTGGACTGTGTTCCTGTCGTCCAATAAACCTTCTGTTTTACTGGCTGGCTGAGAGTCTCAGTGAATCCCAGGAAGAGGGGTGCAGGGCCTGGACTCCCCCACACTCCGTGACAACTGGTGGCAGCGGTGGGATTTACTGCACCCTGTGAACAGTACTTCCTGCAGTAAGTGACTGGGGAACAGTAAAACGAAGGGGGATTGACAGGGACCAGGCGTGCTGAAGAGTCAGAGAGAGACGGTTCCAGGGGGTGGTTAACCCCTGGGAGTGTGTGACCAGAGAGAAGGACTTTTGCAGTAACAGGGTCCCCCGGGGGATTGCAGCGAGCAGTCCCAGGGACGGAGGTTCTGCAGCTCGACCCTGGCAAAGAGGTGGTGACCTCAAGAAGGATTGGCACACTAGGGGCTTTTCCTGGAAACCATGGAAAGCTGCCCGACCTGCGAGTGGCCAGCAGGGAGACATACGCTAAACGCCTTAAGAGTGACTTGGTGGAGCTGTGCAGGCAGAGGGGGCTGCGCATCGGGGGGTCCACCAAGGAACAGCTGATTGCCCAGTTGGAGGAGAGGGATCGCTTGGATGACCCGATCCCTGTCCCTGAGGGAAGCTGCCTGGCGGAGGCAGCGTGGGCCCTGGGGCCTGACCGGGCTGGGAGGGGTCAGACTGCTGCCGAGGACATCCCGAGACCCTTCCTACCTATGCCTGGGGGAGGGGTTGGGGGAAGCCCAGCGAATACCGAGGGCACCCTGACCCCAGCAGCCAGCAGGGGATCCTCCCGGCGGAGCTCCCCATCCCTGGAGCGGATGCGGCTGGAATGGGAGAGGGAGATGAAAATGAGGGAGCTGGAGGATCATGAAAAACAATGTCAACATGAGCAGGAGGAGAAGGAGAGGGAACGTCAGGAGAAGGACAAACAAAGGCAGCATGAACTGGAGCTGGCCAGGCTGAGGAGCAGTGGGGCCCCGGCTGTGGTGAGTGAGGGGGGACCCAAGACTGCAAGGAGCTTTGACAAGTGCTTCCTGGCCCAGCGTAAGGAGGAGGAGGACACAGATAGCTTCCTGACGGCCTTTGAGAATGCCTGCGAGATGCACAGGGTTGACCCTGCAGACAGGCTCCAGTTCCTCACCCCCTTACTGGACCCCAAAGCCATGGAGGTGTACAGCCGAATGACAGGGGCGGAGGCAGGGGACTACGAACTGTTCAAACAGGCCCGGCTCCGTGAGTTTGGGCTGACCCCCAAGATGTACCGGAGAAGGTTCCGGAGTCAGCGTAAAACGCCTGAGGTCACCTACCTACAACTGGCCAACTGGATGCAGGGGTATGCCCGCAAGTGGACAGCTGGGGCCCAAGCTAAAGAGGACCTGCTTGACCTAATCGTACTGGAGCAACTGTATGAACAGTGCCCTTCCGACCTGAGGCTGTGGTTGGTGGACAAAAAGCTAGAGAACCCCCAGCACGCAGGGCAGCTGGCCGACGAGTTTGTGAACAGTCGGTCAGGGGGTAGCCGGGAGGAGTCCCAAAAGAACAGCCCCGATGCAGAGAGAGAGTCACCATGGGGCCTCCCAGCGGAGAAATAGGGAGAACCCCCTCCAAAGGGGAACGCCTGGCGTCGGGCCCCTCCGACCCGCTCGAGGGGACCAACGTGACCTGAGCTGCTATCACTGTGGCCAGAGAGGCCACGTACGGTCTCAGTGCCCCGGGCTCAGGGACAAACTGAGCAGACCCAACCTACCCAGGGTTAACTGGATAGGGACTCAGCTGGACGAGGGGCAGACGACCCAGGCAAGGGGGGCTACCAGTTTACCACCTGCGCAGGAGGGAAGAGTACCCCAGGCCAGCTCCACCTGAGGGCTGGAGGCTCTGGACTCAGGGTGCTCGGTTTACAGGGTGGGCGCGGGGCTGTCCCTCCGGAGAGAGTGCCTTGTTCCCCTGGAGGTGGATGGGAGGAAGGTCAATGGATACTGGGATACGGGCGCGGAGGTGACGCTGGCCCGGCCCGAGGTGGTGGCCCCAGATCGGGTGGTGCCCAACACCTACCTGACCCTGACGGGGGTGGGCGGGACCCCATTTAAGGTGCCCGTGGCAAGGGTACACCTGAAATGGGGGGCCAAGGAGGACCCCAAGGATGTGGGGGTATACCACCATTTGCCCACTGAAGTTTTGATGGGGGGGAGACCTAGAGGACTGGCCAAGCAAGCCCCAGACCGCCCTGGTTGTGACCCATAGCCAGAGCCGGCGAGGGGCACTGCTCCCTGACCTCGGGGAGGGTACCGCACCGGAGGCGCAGGACCCTTCCCTGGTGGGGAGGGAGCGCCGAGGGGCACGGCTCAGAGAGGCTGAGGCCTCAGACCTGGACACTGAGGGGGAACCGGGCCCCATCCCTTCCCCAGCCGCTGAGTTCCAGGCCGAGGTGAGGAAAGATCCCTCCTTGCGGAAGCTCAGGGACCTGGCCGACCTCAGTGGGGGACGGACCATGAGGAGAGGCTGCCAGGAGAGGTTCCTGTGGGAGAAGGGGTTCCTGTACCGAGAATGGGCTCCCCCAGGGGAAGTAGAGTCCTGTGGGATCAGGAGGCAGCTGGTGGTCCCCCAGAAGTATCGCCGCAAGCTCCTGTCCCTGGCCCATGACATCCCCCTCGCAGGGCACCAGGGAATCCGGCGCACCCGGCAGAGGTTGCTACAGAACTTTTACTGGCCCGGGGTCTTTACCACGGTCCGGCAGTATTGCCGATCCTGTGACCCCTGTCAGAGGGTGGGGAAGGCCTGGGACAAGGGGAAAGCGGCTTTGAGACCTTTGCCCATCATAGAGGAGCCTTTCCAGAAGGTGGCCATGGACATCGTGGGGCCTCTCAGCAAGACGACCCGGTCGGGGAAGAAATACATTCTGGGGGTGGTAGATTTTGCCACCCGCTACCCCGAGGCAGTGCCCTTAGCTTCCATTGAAGCAGACACCATGGCCAATGCGCTCCTGACCATTTTCAGCCGAGTGGGGTTCCCCAAGGAAGTCTTGACAGACCAAGGCTCCAACTTCATGTCGGCCCTGCTCCGGTGCTTGTGGGAGAAATGTGGGGTCCGGCATGACTGGGCCTCAGCTTATCACCCCCAGTCCAATGCACTGGTGGAGAGGTTCAATGGGACCCTAAAAATGATGCTGAAAACGTTTATGAACCAGCACCCGCAGGACTGGGACAAGTACTTACCTCACCTGCTGTTCGCGTACAGGGAGGTGCCCCAGGAGTCGACCGGATTTTCGCCTTTCGAACTGTTATATGGAAGGAGGGTGAGGGGCCCCCTGGACCTGATGAGAGACGAATGGGAGGGGAAGGCCACTCCTGATGGAGAGTCAGTGGTGGAGTATGTCCTGATCTTCCGAGAGAGACTGGCTGAACTCATGGGCCTGGCCAGGGAGAATCTGGCCCGAGCCCAGAGGAAGCAGAAGGTCTGGTATGACCGCACGGCGCAGGCCCGTGCCTACGCCACCGGGGATCCGGTGATGGTTCTCATCCCTGTGAGAAAGAACAAACTACAGGCCGCCTGGGAGGGCCCTTTCAAGGTTGTCAAGCAGCTCAATGAGGTAAACTATGTGGTGGAGCTGTCGAACCGGGCGCACCACCGCCGGGTGTACCATGTGAATATGATGAAGCCATATTATGCCAGGGGGAATGTGGTGTTGGCCGTGTGTGGACAGTGGGAAGAGCAGGGAGATGACCCTTTAGTGGATCTATTCCCTGGGACTAGAGCTGGTTCCCCCCTGGAAACAATTCCCCTCTCGGATCAGCTAACCCCTGCCCAGCAAGCTGAGGTCAGGGGGGTGCTGCATCCGTACCGACAGCTCTTTTCCAACCAGCCTGGACGCACTAATCTGACTGTCCACCGGGTGCAGACCGGGTCGCACCCGCCGATAAGATGCTCCCCCTTCCGAGTCACAGGGAAAACTGCTCAGGACCTGGAAAGAGAGATCCGGGACATGCTGCCTTTGGGGGTGATCCAGCCATCTGCCAGCCCTTGGGCCTCGCCGGTGGTGCTGGTCCCCAAAAAGGACGGGTCGGTCCGGTTCTGTGTGGACTATCGGAAGCTCAATGCCATCACTGTATCGGATGCCTACCCCATGCCCAGGCCGGACGAGCTCCTAGACAAGCTGGGAGGAGCTCGGTACCTTACCACCATGGACCTTACAAAGGGCTACTGGCAAGTGCCGCTGGATGCAGATGCCCGGCTGAAATCGGCCTTTATCACCCCTCTGGGGCTCTGTGAGTTCCTGACCCTGCCTTTCGGCCTCAAGGGAGCACTGGCCACCTTCCAGCGCCTAGTGGATCAGCTCCTGAGGGGGATGGAGAGTTTTGCCGTGGCGTATATTGATGACATCTGTGTCTTTAGCCAGACCTGGGAGGACCACGTGTCCCAGATTAGACAAGTGCTGGACCGACTCCAGGGGGCTGGGCTGACTGTAAAAGCGGAGAAGTGCAAGGTGGGGATGGCTGAAGTATCTTACCTGGGCCATCGGGTGGGGAGTGGCCACCTAAAGCCAGAACCAGCTAAGGTGGAGGTGATCAGAGACTGGCCCGCTCCCCACACCAAAAAGCAGGTCCAAGCCTTTATTGGGATGGCAGGATACTACCGAAGATTTGTGCCCCACTTTAGCGCCATAGCCACCCCCATCACTGAGCTATGCAAGAAGGGGAAGCCAGACAAGGTGGTCTGGACCGAGCAGTGCCAGGAGGCTTTCCGGGCGCTGAAGGAGGCTCTGGTCAGTGGCCCAGTTCTGCCAAACCCAGACTTTGACAAGCCCTTTATGGTGTTCACCGATGCCTCAGACACGGGGCTGGGGGCGGTGTTAATGCAGGAGGATGAAAAGGGGGAGAGACACCCCATCGTGTACCTGAGCAAGAAGTTGCTACCCCGGGAGCAACACTACGCGGCCATCGAGAAGGGAGTGCCTGGCCATGGTGTGGGCCCTCAAGAAACTAGAGCCCCATCTCTTCGGGCGACACTTCACCGTGTACACCGACCACTCTCCCCTGACCTGGCTGCACCCGATGAAAGGAGCCAACGCCAAGCTCCTGAGATGGAGCCTGCTCCTGCAGCGTGACGACATGGACGTGGTCCACGTGAAGGGAAGGGCCAACCTGATAGCGGATGCGCTGTCCCGGAGAGGGGGCCCCGAACTTTCCCCAGGTCACTGGTCACAGTGACCCCGCTCCGTTCAGTCTCGAAGGGGGGAGAGATGTGAGGATGTGACGCAGCAGGGAGCGGGGAGTGTTGACCTGGGAATGTGCCCTGGGGATGGGAGACCTGAGAGCCTGTCACCTGAGCCGGGAGGGGGAGAGGGAGGTGACACCTCTGCCAGGAATGTGAACAGAGGCTGCAGGAGGGAGCCTGCTGGGGGGGTTTAGTTTCAGTTTGGGGCTGGGTGGAGGAACACAGGGAACCCCAGGGCTGGGGTCTAAGCTCCCTGCTCCCCCAGAAGGACTTGACTGAGGGGTCCTGGGTGTGCCCACAAGCTCTGTTGTGGACTGTGTTCCTGTTGCCCAATAAACCTTCTGTTTTACTGGCTGGCTGAGAGTCTCAGTGAATCCCAGGAAGAGGGGTGCAGGGCCTGGACTCCCCCACACTCCGTGACACAGGTTTCGGCCTGTGTTACACAGGAGGTCAGACTAGTTGATCACAATGGACTTTTCTGGCCTGGGAATCTGGATCCTCAGGGTAACAGCTCTAACCCCCTGGCCAGTGGGACAAAAGCCAAGTCACTCTCGGCATGGCAAACCAGCAGCAAGCCGCCAATATGTGCAGAACTCAGCTACAAGCTCCTTAGGACTCTGAACCTCTCAGCACTAGCCCAGAGCTCCTGTCACACCCCAACCCCCTGCCCCAGCCTGGAGCCTCCTTCCACAACCTGAACCCCCTCATTTCTGGCCCCATCCCAGAGCCCACACCCCCTCCTGCACCCCAATCCCCTGTCCCAGCCCAGTAAAAGTGAGTGAGGGTGGGGGAGAACGAGTGACAGAGGGAGGGGGGATGGCATGAGTGGGGATGGGGCCTTAGGGAAGGGGCCAGGCCTCAGGGAAGGGGAGGGACAAGGGTATTCGGTCTTCTGTGATCAGAAAATTGGCAACCCTACTTGATGCAGAAGGGCAGAGGTGTTCAACAGTGATTGCTGTTCTGTACTGGGGGGACAGATGAGGTAATTCTGTCATCTGATGATGATCATGGCTCTTCCCAGGCCACTGGTGTCTCAGGAGGATGTTAAACAGTGGGACACGGTTAAATCAGAAGGGCCAGGGAACTGGAATCTGAGATTTGTCCAACACGGTCTGGGCGAGGAGCTTGCTGGACGGTTGATTCACAGTAAGTTGTGGAGCCCTGGGGAAGTTCCAGATGACTGGAAGAAAGCTCACATTGTGCCGATATTTAAGAAGGGTCAGTGGGGTGACCCAGGTGATTATTGGTCTCCCAGCCGGATGTTGATCCTGAAGCAAAATAATGGAATGGCTGATACAGAGTCGCTTAATAGAGATTCTGAGGTCAGGCCAGGCCTGTACGGCCTGCCCCTGGCCCCAGGGTTCAGGTGCTCATCGACAAAACCCAACACTGAATGGTGGGGGTTATGCCCAGTGATACTCATTGGGCTGAAAACCAATATCCACAAATGAGCCATTCCATCTGGTACTGCTGCCTGGAGCTAGCTCCTGGCTGAGCAAAGGCTAGGGGAGAAAACCCAGAACTAAATCCACTGCAGAGAAAGTGTCAGCCAGTCACCAATCCAATTCAGCTCTGCCCTCTGGCAACTCCTGCAGCCGTAGTGGCTTCCAGATATCTTGGTCTTCCAAGCTTTTGGGCTGGTAAGTACCGCCAAGATAGGGGGCTTTGGTCCTAAGGCCAGACTCTGCCTCCTTAGTCTTTCTGCCAAGGGGTGCGCACCAAACATTTGAATACAACGGTCATCCTCATCAAACGGAATAAAGAATTAAGGGAGGGGAATGGATGGGTTTTGGAAACTAGATCTTGTCAAACTGACTTGATGTCTGCAGTGTTGCTGTGGCTGTCCCAGGCTATGAGAGAGACAAGGTGGGTGAGATCATATTTTTTATTGGACTGGCTTCTGTTGGTAGAAGGAAGGGAGAAGCTATTGAGCTACACAGAGCATTTCCTCGGGTCTGGGGAAGGATGCAGAGTGTCTGAGCTGAATGCAGGTTGGGACAGACTGTTAAGCAGAAGGGGTGACACAGGTGAGAGGCAATCACTTGAAAGGAAGGTGGTAACTGGGTCACGGAGTCCCTGGGCGATGCTCTGGAACTGCTCCCCATGAAGTCAGTCAGGACTCTGGGGTAGTCGCCTTTCTGTGAGCAGCCTGTCTTCAGGACACGCAGCTCACACAGCTTCCACCTTCCTGGGTCTGACCTCAGAGCATTCAGCATCCTCTGCCCCTCCGTGCGCTTTCCCCCAGCGAGTCCGCTCAGGCGGGGCTCCTGGGGAAGCCAGAGGGTCCTGCACCCCAACTTCGCAGTCAGACGTGACTCTCAGCCAGCCAGTAAAACAGAAGGTTTATTAGACTACAGGAACATGGTCTAAAACAGAGCTTGCAGGTGCAGAGAACGGGACCCCTCAGCTGGGTCCATTCTGGGGGGCAGTGAACCAGACAACCACGTCTGCACTTCACTCCATGTCCCAGCCAGCCCCAAACTGAAAACCCCCTCCAGCCCCTCCTCCTCTGGGCTTTGTTCCTTTCCCGGGCCAGGTGGTCACCTGATTCCTTTGTTCTCCAACCCTTTAGCTCTCACCTTGCAGGGGGGGAAGGACCCAGGCCATCAGTTGCCAGGAAACAGGGTGTCGGCCATTCTCTGTGTCCAGACCCCTGCACACACCTGCCCTCTAGGGCTCTGCAATGATCATACACCCTTACCCCACCACCTAGATACTTAAGAACTGCATAGGGGAAACTGAGGCACCCCCACAATATTCAGAGGAAACATTAAGAACAGGCCCACTTCGTCACATCTCTCCCCCCTTCGAGATCGAACTGAGCGGGGTCACTTTACCCGGTGACCTGGGGAAGTTTGAAGCCACCAATGTTCCCATGGATGCCCCAGCATCTCTCCCATTCCTTGGTAGGAGTTACACCAGGCCCTTCCAGTTTCACGCCCTCCCTTAGGTCGGGGGTGGTCGATAGCACTAGCAGGCTGCATGTGGGAAGGTTTCTGCAGCCCATGCCCTTTGGCCACCCCAAAACCCCAGGGGGTCAAACTGGGATTGGGTTTTCTCCCAGAGCTCCAGTCTGGAGGGCTGCAATTCGGGCTCTCTTGGTTAAGGGCCCCCATCTTGACCTGGGCCACATACTGTTCACTTACAGAACTAGCATGGAGACATCCCTTTCCCAACAACCTTGTCTCCCCAACAAGCTGGCCAAACACAGCCACTTGGTTATAGGACGGTATACCTTTCTTAACAGCTTTCACTCCATCTGAGACCTTCTCAAAGCTCTCCACACTGGATCTTTCAACAGGAAAGTCAGTGGATCCATTCACAACAGAAAATTTCTGGCTGTTAGGAACTGAAACTTTCTTGATTAAATCATTTTCACACCCTTCAGTTGCAGTAAACTGCTTGCAAAGACTCCATGAGGATTCCTTTCCCAAGGGCTTTTCTATGCAACAATTCACCCCTCCCAGAAATTCTGCTCTTACCCTCTTTACCTAGGGCTTGCTCTAGGGGAACACTTTCCTGAGCAACTACAGACTCTTTCTGGGTCTCCCTTACATCCAGAATCACCTCTGGCCCATCAGGCGGATTCCTACACAATCCCCTTTCAGGCAAACTGACAGACTTCCTAGATAAAAGGTTAGAAGCATTCTCCTTCCCTTTGCCACACACAAGTTCAGGAATCTTTTCCTTCTTGCTACAGGTTTCCACACCCTCAGTAGGTAACACAATCACACACCTTCATGCTCTCCTTGTGCCCTGGCTAGGATCTCACCCTGATTAGACAGAGTTGCTCCACCCTTTCCAACAACACACTAGCAACAGGCAAAAATACAAGCACCAGAATTGTCTGGTCTCGGGGATTTTACATAGACCCTAACTGGATGCGACCTAGTTACAGAGCCATTCTCCCGAGCAGACAGAAACTTAGGACCCTTCCCTTCCTGGGCTTTAGCTGAATCCAGAACCAGCTCTGAGACAACTGCACGACCCTCAACCATCACAGGCTGAAAGGCCCCTTCTGTCTGCTCCACAGACCAAGAAGAGCCGGACACACTTTCTCCTTTACCAGACACACAGGTTGGGATCTCATTCCCTTTGTCCCAGCACACAAGGCTGGTCACAGACAACTGCTTGGAGATCAGGGTAGCTCCCTCCATAGGCAAGTCAATACCCCTGACAGACAGAGACCCATTTCCTTCACTGTCCCAATTCTCCACCCAGCTAACAGGTAAGGTCCAGGGACTCTCATCTTCCACTCTCCTCGCCTTCCCACCCTGCTGACTGGACACAGCCATCAGCTCACAAGGCTGCCTAGGCTCATCCAAACTTCCCTTACCAAGCACCTTGCCACTCCCCACAGATCCCCTGCCCTGCCTGTGTCTCCCCCCACTCAGCTGGGGTCTCAGCTCCCCCCATGCTCAGCGCTGCCCTTGCTGTCCCAGTGGGGGCAGGCAGCGAGCTCGCTGCTTTCCTCACTGCATCAGAGCCAGCGACAGTCCCCAGTCTGGTGTGCAAGGGGGCAGGGAGCATCTCTCTGTCCCACCGAGTCCCAGGGGTCTGGTTACAGGCAGGCAGGTAGCCTGAGCCTAGCGGCTCCTCCCTGCTGCCAGCCAGGTCATCTGCATTTTCACTGACCATTTCCCTCTCCACCGATTGGTTCCCTGGATTCAAATTCAAACCCTCGGCAGTTACAGGAGCAGGGCCTGGATCCTGTCCCAAAGAGACACAGTCACCCCACAACAGGGTCTCGCAGCTGGTGTCCTGGGGCACCCCAACGGCCAGCCAGCCCAACCCCTCCTGGGTCTGCACAGGGATCTGGGCCATAGGCAGGGCGAGGGGCTTCGTCCCTGGGACCCTCACACAGCTCACACAGGCCCTCAGCCTCTGAGGCTGCACCACCCAGGGTCTGACACCAGTTCTCTCTGTCCCAGGATCTCGCCACCCCAGGAATGTCTCCCTATTGACCATCACCTTCCACTCCCACTGGGGGTCCGAGGGGCCCGACCCCAGGGAACTCCACACAGACATATAGGTTGGGGTCAGGAGTGGGAGCCTGTCCACCTCCCCACCCATCTGGCTGATGGAGTCTGTGGCCTTGGGACCCAGCAAGGGAGCTAGACACCGGGGTTTTCCGCAGGGTCCCCCTGGTTCAGATCTCCAGCCTGCTCAAAGGCAGTGAGGTGGGCATCCACACACCCCCCCTTAACTAGGGGCAGCAATTTAGTCTCGAGGTTCCCTGCAGAACTGGCCCTCCGGGATCTATCCCCACTCACCCCGGGGGAGGTCCCCTCGGCCTCTCCGCCCCACCACCGCCAGTTCATGCTGCTGCTGCTTCTGCAGCTCTTTCTCGGGCTCTCGCTGTCTCCCACGGTCCTCTTGCTCTCTCAGACTCCGCTCCAATCCCGTCCGTCTCGATCCCCCGATGGGGAACCCGATCGTGAAGACCCCCGTCTGGTCGGGGACAGGAGTCTTGGCGATGCCTGGCTCCCGCTCCAGCTGCTCCCAGATCCTGCTATAGCCCCATTTGGGATCAGGAATCTGTTCCTTAGAGCGGTCATCCTCCTCCAGCTGCACGATTAACTCTGCTTTGGTGAACTTTCCAACGCTCAACCCTCTCTTTTTGCACAGGGTTACAATGTCCTTCTTAAGGAGACGGTGACAGGCCATCACTCCGCTCCTCCCAAGTTGTTGTGGACTCACAGGCCCGTGTGTTCTCAGCTCCCCACGGTTTCCAGGGAGAACCCCTAGTGTGCCAGCCCTTCTCGAGGTCACCACCTCTTTGCCAGGGTCGAGCTGCAGACTCCTCCGCCCCTGAGACTGCTCACTGCAATCCCCAGGGGAACCCTGTTACTGCAAAAGTCCTTCTCTCTCCCCGGGCCAAGCTGCAGGCTCCTCCGCCCCTGAGACTGCTCACTGCAGTCCCCAGGGGGACCCCATTACTGCACAGTCCTTCTCGCTGGTCACACACTCCCAGGGGTTAACCGCCCCCCGAAACCGCTCCTCTCTGAGCCTTCAGCAGGCCTGGTCCTCGGCAATCCCCCTTCGTGTTACTGCTCCCCAGTCACTTACTGCAGGAAGCGCCATCCACGGGGTGCAGTACATCCCACCGCTGCCACCAGTTGTCACGGAGTCCCTGGGCGATGCTCTGGAACTGCTCCCCATGAAGTCAGTCAGGACTCTGGGGTAGTCGCCTTTCTGTGAGCAGCCTGTCTTCAGGACACACAGCTCACACAGCTTCCACCTTCCTGGGTCTGACCTCAGAGCATTCAGCATCCTCTGCCCCTCCATGCGCTTTCCCCCAGCGAGTCCGCTCAGGCGGGGCTCCTGGGGAAGCCAGAGGGTCCTGCACCCCAACTTCACAGTCAGACGTGACTCTCAGCCAGCCAGTAAAACAGAAGGTTTATTAGACTACAGGAACATGGTCTAAAACAGAGCTTGCAGGTGCAGAGAACGGGACCCCTCAGCTGGGTCCATTCTGGGGGGCAGTGAGCCAGACAACCACGTCTGCACTTCACTCCATGTCCCAGCCAGCCCCAAACTGAAAACCCCCTCCAGCCCCTCCTCCTCTGGGCTTTGTTCCTTTCCCGGGCCAGGTGGTCACCTGATTCCTTTGTTCTCCAACCCTTTAGCTCTCACCTTGCAGGGGGGAAGGGCCCAGGCCATCAGTTGCCAGGAAACAGGGTGTCGGCCATTCTCTGTGTCCAGACCCCTGCACACACCTGCCCTCTAGGGCTCTGCAATGATCATACACCCTTACCCCACCACCTAGATACTTAAGAACTGCATAGGGGAAACTGAGGCACCCCCACAATATTCAGAGGAAACATTAAGAACAGGTTTCAGAGGAACAGCCGTGTTAGTCTGTATTCGCAAAAAGAAAAGGAGTACTTGTGGCACCTTAGAGACTAACCAATTTATTTGAGCATGAGCTTTCGTGAGCTACAGCTCACTTCATCAGATGTTTACCGTGGAAACTGCAGCAGACTTTATATACACACAGAGAATATGAAACAATACCTCCTCCCACCCCACTGTCCTGCTGGTAATAGCTTATCTAAAGTGATCAACAGGTGGGCCATTTCCAGCACAAATCCAGGTTTTCTCACCCTCCACCCCCCACACAAATTCACTCTCCTGCTGGTGCTAGCCCATCCAAAGTGACAACTCTTTACATAATCAAGTCGGGCTATTTCCTGCATAGATCAAGGTTTTCTCACATCCCCCCCACCCCCATACACACACAAACTCACTCTCCTGCTGGTAATAGCTCATCTAAACTGACCACTCTCCAAGTTTAAATCCAAGTTAAACCAGAACATCTGGGGGGGGGGGTAGGAAAAAACAAGAAGAAACAGGCTACCTTGCATAATGACTTAGCCACTCCCAGTCTCTATTTAAGCCTAAATTAATAGTATCCAATTTGCAAATGAATTCCAATTCAGCAGTTTCTCGCTGGAGTCTGGATTTGAAGTTTTTTTGTTTTAAGATAGCGACCTTCATGTCTGTGATTGCGTGACCAGAGAGATTGAAGTGTTCTCCGACTGGTTTATGAATGTTATGATTCTTGACATCTGATTTGTGTCCATTTATTCTTTTACGTAGAGACTGTCCAGTTTGACCAATGTACATGGCAGAGGGGCATTGCTGGCACATGATGGCATATATCACATTGGTGGATGTGCAGGTGAACGAGCCTCTGATAGTGTGGCTGATGTTATTAGGCCCTGTGATGGTGTCCCCTGAATAGATATGTGGGCACAATTGGCAATGGGCTTTGTTGCAAGGATAAGTTCCTGGGTTAGTGGTTCTGTTGTGTGGTATGTGGTTGTTGGTGAGTATTTGCTTCAGGTTGCGGGGCTGTCTGTAGGCAAGGACTGGCCTGTCTCCCAAGACTTGTGAGAGTGTTGGGTCATCCTTTAGGATAGGTTGTAGATCCTTAATAATGCGTTGGAGGGGTTTTAGTTGGGGGCTGAAGGTGACCGCTAGTGGCGTTCTGTTATTTTCTTTGTTAGGCCTGTCCTGTAGTAGGTAACTTCTGGGAACTCTTCTGGCTCTATCAATCTGTTTCTTTACTTCTGCAGGTGGGTATTGTAGTTGTAAGAAAGCTTGACAGAGATCTTGTAGGTGTTTGTCTCTGTCTGAGGGGTTGGAGCAAATGCGGTTGTATCGCAGAGCTTGGCTGTAGACGATGGATCGTGTGGTGTGGTCAGGGTGAAAGCTGGAGGCATGCAGGTAGGAATAGCGGTCAGTAGGTTTCCGGTATAGGGTGGTGTTTATGTGGCCATTGTTTATTAGCACTGTAGTGTCCAGGAAGTGGATCTCTTGTGTGGACTGGACCAGGCTGAGGTTGGTGGTGGGATGGAAATTGTTGAAATCGTGGTGGAATTCTTCAAGGGCTTCTTTTCCCTGGACCCATGGAAAAGAAGCCCTTGAAGAATTCCACCACGATTTCAACAATTTCCATCCCACCACCAACCTCAGCCTGGTCCAGTCCACACAAGAGATCCACTTCCTGGACACTACAGTGCTAATAAACAATGGCCACATAAACACCACCCTATACCGGAAACCTACTGACCGCTATTCCTACCTGCATGCCTCCAGCTTTCACCCTGACCACACCACACGATCCATCGTCTACAGCCAAGCTCTGCGATACAACCGCATTTGCTCCAACCCCTCAGACAGAGACAAACACCTACAAGATCTCTGTCAAGCTTTCTTACAACTACAATACCCACCTGCAGAAGTAAAGAAACAGATTGATAGAGCCAGAAGAGTTCCCAGAAGTTACCTACTACAGGACAGGCCTAACAAAGAAAATAACAGAACGCCACTAGCGGTCACCTTCAGCCCCCAACTAAAACCCCTCCAACGCATTATTAAGGATCTACAACCTATCCTAAAGGATGACCCAACACTCTCACAAGTCTTGGGAGACAGGCCAGTCCTTGCCTACAGACAGCCCCGCAACCTGAAGCAAATACTCACCAACAACCACATACCACACAACAGAACCACTAACCCAGGAACTTATCCTTGCAACAAAGCCCGTTGCCAATTGTGCCCACATATCTATTCAGGGGACACCATCACAGGGCCTAATAACATCAGCCACACTATCAGAGGCTCGTTCACCTGCACATCCACCAATGTGATATATGCCATCATGTGCCAGCAATGCCCCTCTGCCATGTACATTGGTCAAACTGGACAGTCTCTACGTAAAAGAATAAATGGACACAAATCAGATGTCAAGAATCATAACATTCATAAACCAGTCGGAGAACACTTCAATCTCTCTGGTCACGCAATCACAGACATGAAGGTCGCTATCTTAAAACAAAAAAACTTCAAATCCAGACTCCAGCGAGAAACTGCTGAATTGGAATTCATTTGCAAATTGGATACTATTAATTTAGGCTTAAATAGAGACTGGGAGTGGCTAAGTCATTATGCAAGGTAGCCTGTTTCTTCTTGTTTTTTCCTACCCCCCCCCCCCCAGATGTTCTGGTTTAACTTGGATTTAAACTTGGAGAGTGGTCAGTTTAGATGAGCTATTACCAGCAGGAGAGTGAGTTTGTGTGTGTATGGGGGTGGGGGGGATGTGAGAAAACCTTGATCTATGCAGGAAATAGCCCGACTTGATTATGTAAAGAGTTGTCACTTTGGATGGGCTAGCACCAGCAGGAGAGTGAATTTGTGTGGGGGGTGGAGGGTGAGAAAACCTGGATTTGTGCTGGAAATGGCCCACCTGTTGATCACTTTAGATAAGCTATTACCAGCAGGACAGTGGGGTGGGAGGAGGTATTGTTTCATATTCTCTGTGTGTATATAAAGTCTGCTGCAGTTTCCACGGTAAACATCTGATGAAGTGAGCTGTAGCTCACGAAAGCTCATGCTCAAATAAATTGGTTAGTCTCTAAGGTGCCACAAGTACTCCTTTTCTTATTAAGAACAGGCCCACTTCGTCACAAGAAGGTTCTGCATAAAGGCTTTGAACCTGGCTGTTAAGTGTAGCAGGCAGCTGTGGACTGTTACAAATCATCGTAATGAACCATAAAACCAGGGTCCCTGTTAAGTCCATGGTTTTTGGTGTCTAGGAGAGTTATGGATTTAAGTTCCCAGGCCTGCCTTTTGAACTTACTTGATGTCTTTATTTGATAAGATTACATGTTTGGTGGATGCAGGTAACAGTGTTGATGTAATATCCTTGGACTGCTGTAAGGTGTTTGACTTGGTATCACAAGACATTTTGAGTAAGATACAAAATAAACGTGGCACACATTCAATGGATTAAAAACTGGCTAACGGATAGGTCTCAAAGTAATTGTAAATGGGCAACCATCATCAAGCGGGTGTGCATCCAGGGGAATCCTGCAGGGACCAGTTCTTGGCCCGGGGCTAGTTGACATTTTTTTAAATGACCTGGATGAAAACATAAAATCATCATTCAAGGTTTGCAGCTGACCCCCAAAATGGTAGGGTAATAAATAGCGACCAGGACAGGTCACTGACCCAGAGCAGTTTGGATCAGTTGGAAAGCAGGGGGCAAGCAAACACTGAGTTTTAATATGACTGTAAGTCAGTGGTTGGGGTTCTCGAGCAAGGGAGCCCTCTGCACTGACTAGTGGTGAACCAGAGGAAGGGTCCTTGTGAGCAGAGCTCATTTGCTCGGGTGGTATCTACTGTGCCTGTGGGATCACTGTTGGCAATGCTGGGTTAAAATGCACCTGTCTTAGATGTAGGGGTGTGAAGGTGTTTGCTCTCCCCTAGGGTGGCCTTTGTGGCCAGGCGTGGTGTAGTAGCTAAGTCACAACTTAGTCCGCCCCTTCCAGGGTAATAGTGTCCCAACTCAAAGGAGCAAAAACTCTATCCTTCCCAGAGTCAGTTATCTGCAGGCTCTTCACTCCATGCCTGGGCTCTGGAGAACTCCTCACTCTGTTACTGAGGGCCTGCTCCCCGAAGGCCCGCCTTCCCCCAAGCCGCTGACCCTAGGGCTTCTATGGGAGGCGGGGGGGATTCATTGTTTGCGTTCCCTTTAGTACAAGTGGTCTGTTAGAGACAGGCCCAGAGGTATTTAGTTTTCCCAAGTTTCTGGTGGGGGCTTGACCCAATTTTCTCTTGTAGTTTTAAGAGAAACCCCTAGAGATTGAAACCAGCCCTTGTTGCTGCCGCCAACACGCAAGAACATCAGAATGGCCACACTGGGTCAGAGCAGGGGTCCCTCTAGCTCAGTCTCCTGTCTGCCGACAGCGGCCAATGCAGGTGAGGGGTTACATGGCTAAATGTAAAGTCAAGCAGCTAGGAACAAAGAATGCAGGCCAAACCTACAGGCTGTGGGACTCTATCCTGGGAAGCCGAGATTCTGAAAAATAAATAGGGTCACGGTGGAGAATCAGCAGAACATGAGCTCCCAGCGCGACGCTGTGTCCGAAAATGCTAAAGGGATTCTGGGAGGCATAAACAAGGGCATCTCAGATAGGAGCAGAGAGGTTGTTTTACCTCTGGATTTGTCACTGGTATATCTGTTCTGGTGCCCACAATTTATGGAGGATGTGCATAAATTGGAGAGGGGTCAGAAAATCGCCATGAGAATGATGAAAGGGTTGGAAAATCTGCCTTATTCTAGTGAGAGACTCCAGGAGTTCAACTGGTGGAGTTTCACAAAGAGACGATTAAGGGGTGACCTGATCAGCCTGTAAATACCCACCTGGGCAACAGAGCATCTAGCAGAGGAAGGTCTAACACGATCCAAAGGCTGGAAGCTGGACAAATGCAGACTGGGAATGGCTGTACAGGAGGTCGGACTAGATAATCACAAAGGTCTCTTCTGGCTTTATAATCTAGGAATCTGTGAGCAGACTCTGAACAACCTCTCCCCTGACTTGGGGGAAAGCAGGCCAGGAGCAGCCCATATTTGCTGGTCTGCTTAGGTGACCACCGACAGAGCTGCACAGAAAATCCTGGTTCCTGCCCCAAAGAGCTTACAGTCTGGGAGTGGGGGACTGACCAGGCCAGGGGGGCTGAGCCTTGAAGAAGCAGCAGCAGCCGCCCCTGGAGCGAGAGAGGAGCTGCAGACTGCGAGAAGGCGCAAAGCAGGACGGGGTATTGGCCATGCGCAGCTAATCCCATCCTGCAGTGAGTACAGCAGCGTGCCACAGTGCCCAGCCCCTGCAGGGGCCAGAGGGGCTGGAACAATTTGTATTGTGAGGGTGCCGAAAACCATTGAACCAAACAATGAACCCTGGACATAACGGAAACAGCTGTAAGCCAGGGAGTGCTGCAGCACCCCCAGTTCCAGCACCTCCCGAGGCCCTGCCCCTTTGCCATGGATCTGCCGTGCTTGGGGTGTTACTGGAAGGAGCCATCCATACAAGGGCCATTTGCTCAGCTGGCACCGACCCCCCTCTGCACTGCTCCCTGGCTTTACATGGGCTGGGCCTGTCCAGCAGGAGGGAGGACACTGCTCCCACCCACCCAAACACAGGATCCTGGGGAGCCCTGCTGAGCTATGATGGGGTGACAATGAGCCTCCCCCCCTGCCCCAACAGTGGGTTTTACATAAAACCCCAGTGAGTTGCAGGGTAAATAGCTGCTCTCCAAGCAACGGGATCAGGCTCTCTGCAGATACAGGAAGCATCACTGTGTCGGTCTCACTCAGGACAGTTCCCTTCTCCAAACAATGGGGTCAGGCTCTCTGCAGACTCAGGCAGACGTTGCTGCATTGGTTACACTTGGGGCACATTCTCAAGTTTTTCTTCACAGACATAAGGGCCAGAAGCAATCCAGTTTAACTCAAAGCTGACAGTCTTTCATGGTCACATGCCTCCCGGTGCCGGGCCGAGGGCATGGAGCCATTGTGCCTGTGACTTAATCCAGCTCCAGCACATACATTCACACCCACAAGGATACCAGAGCTGCACAGAGACTGCATCAGTTCACGGCAAACTGGCCAAAGCATAGCGCGGTCAGAGCCGCGGGGTCAGAGTCCTGCGCTCTGTGTTGAGGGCGCGGCCTGCCCAGGCCAGTGCTGCGTGCTGTGCTGCAGATTTCTGGGCCCATTCGGACGTGGCAGCAGGCGGCTCCATAGCCCAGGACTGTCCCTCTCCTTTCCCTGGGGCCGGGCACAGCGTTTCCTCCACTCCCTGATAAAGCATCTCTGATGGTTCCAAGAGTCTGAGGAAAAGGTCTCTGATATGGTGTGACGAAGCGGGACTGTTCTTAATGTTTCCTCTGAATAGTGTGGGGGTGCCTCAGTTTCCCCTAGGCAGTTCTTAAGTATCTAGGGGGTGGAGTAAGGGTGTATGATCGTTGCAGAGCCCTAGAGGGCAGGTGTGTGCAGGAGTCTGGACACAGAGAATGGCCGACACCCTGTTTCCTGGCAACTGATGGCCTGGGCCCTTCCCCCCTGCAAGGTGAGAGCTGAAGGGTTGGAGAACAAAGGAATCAGGTGACCACCTGGCCCGGGAAAGGAACAAAGCCCAGAGGAGGAGGGGCTGGAGGGGGTTTTCAGTTTGGGGCTGGCTGGGACATGGAGTGAAGTGCAGACGTGGTTGTCTGGCTCACTGCCCCCCAAAATGGACCCAGCTGAGGGGTCCCGTTCTCTGCACCTGCAAGCTCTGTTTTAGACCATGTTCCTGTCATCTAATAAACCTCTGTTTTACTGGCTGGCTGAGAGTCACGTCTGACTGCGAAGTTGGGGTGCAGGACCCTCTGGCTTCCCCAGGAGCCCCGCCTGAGCGGAGTCACTGGGGGGAAGCGCACGGAGGGGCAGAGGATGCTGAATGCTCCGAGGTCAGACCCAGGAAGGTGGAAGCTGTGTGAGCTGTGTGTCCTGAAGACAGGCTGCTCACAGAAAGGCGACTGCCCCAGAGTCCTGACTGGCTTCATGGGGAGCAGTTCCAGAGCATCGCCCAGGGACTCCGTGACATATGGGGCCCCTGTCTGTCGCTCTGTCCCCTGCCCTCCTGGATCTCTCCTCCCAGGGCCAGTGTTTCATGCACCCCAATCGCCAGCTCTCCCCGTCACAGCCTCCCTTGTTGGCTGTGATGGGGAGAGCCTTTGCCTTGCACCTCTCACCACGGGGAGGCCTCAGTGGGAATCAGCAGCAGGTGGCTGCTTGTCTGCATTTCTTCGGCTTCTCCTAGCAGTGGTTATTCCCTGCTTTATGTCGCTGTAATGTAAAGACATGGTCCCTGCCCACTCCCTTTCTTTTACCTATGCAGGGAGACTTCTTTTTAACCCTTTACAGGTAAAACAAGCAGAGAACAGCCACCAAGAGGGACTTTATATCTAACTGGCTGGCTGGACCGGCGCTTCATTTGTCACTGTACCCAACACCAGCCAAAGTTGATCCTTTGACACAGCTGTAAATGATGAATATGTAAACAGAGCAGGAGCAAACACACCCAGAGTCTCTTCCCCTCCCAGCTAGCTGTCAGAGAAGCATTCGGCAGACCCTGCTTCCACACGTTTAATACATTAGGAGGAAGGAAAGGTGCTGGCTTGAGACCAGCCCAGGAGCGACTCACTGCCACACCCAGCCCCATTTCTAGACCGTTTTAGTTTTCAGACACAGGCGAAAGCTCCATGAGCGCAGCTCCTCCGCCCACCCACAGCTACAGTTCCCAGGGGATTGTGTGTGTCTCAAGGACGATGTCTGCTGCAGGATTCGCCCCTGCTCTGAGCGTGACCTTCCGGGGCTCTCTCCCCAGAGACTCTTTTCCCCTAGCATAGGGTTACCATGCTTCAGGTTCCCCAAAAGAGGACACTTCCTGGAGGGGGAAGCTGGAGGAGGGGGTACAGTTGGGGGTGCTGGAGGGGTGCATGTGTACTGGGGGGTATTGAGGGTGTGCTGGAGGGGTGTGTGTACTGGGGTACAGTTGGGTGCGTGTGTACTGGGGGGTACTGGGGAGTGCTGGAGGGGTGCGTGTGTACCGGGGGGGTACTGGGGAGTGCTGGAGGGGTGCGTGTGTACCGGGGGGTATTGAGGGTGTGCTGGAGGGGTGTGTGTACTGGGGGTACAGTTGGGTGCGTGTGTACCGGGGGGGTACTGGGGAGTGCTGGAGGGGTGCGTGTGTACTGGGGGGGTATTGGGGAGTGCTGGAGGGGTGCGTTTGTACCGGGGGGTATTGAGGGTGTGCTGGAGGGGTGTGTGTACTGGGGGTACAGTTGGGTGCGTGTGTACTGGGGGGGTACTGGGGAGTGCTGGAGGGGTGCGTGTGTACTGGGGGGTACTGGGGAGTGCTGGAGGGGTGCGTGTGTACTGGGGGGGTATTGGGGAGTGCTGGAGGGGTGCGTGTGTACTGGGGGGTATTGAGGATGTGCTGGAGGGATGTGTGTACTGGGGGTACAGTTGGGGGCGTTTGTACTGGGGGGGTATTGGGGAGTGCTGGAGGGGTGCGTGTGTACTGGGGGGTATTGGGGAGTGCTGGAGGGGTGCGTGTGTACTGGGGGGGTATTGGGGAGTGCTGGAGGGGTGCGTTTGTACCGGGGGGTATTGAGGGTGTGCTGGAGGGGTGTGTGTACTGGGGGTACAGTTGGGTGCGTGTGTACTGGGGGGGTACTGGGGAGTGCTGGAGGGGTGCATGTGTACTGGGGGGTACTGGGGAGTGCTGGAGGGGTGCGTGTGTACTGGGGGGGTATTGGGGAGTGCTGGAGGGGTGCGTTTGTACCGGGGGGTATTGAGGGTGTGCTGGAGGGGTGTGTGTACTGGGGGTACAGTTGGGTGCATGTGTACTGGGGGGTACTGGGGAGTGCTGGAGGGGTGCGTGTGTACTGGGGGGGTATTGGGGAGTGCTGGAGGGGTACTGCAGTGAGGATACTCACTGGACGGGGGGCAGCATTGCACCCTGTCGTTGTGGCTGCCACAGACCCAGTGCCAGCCCATCCATCAACACCTCCCTGTGGTACCACCCTCCCCAGGGCTGGGAGCTGGGGCCTGGTTGGGTGGGAGGGATCTGGCAGCTGTGAGGGACCAATCAGATATGGATACAGGGAGAAACCAATCAGGAAGCAGACCAATCGGGGCACTTTCTCAGCTGCAGCATCTGCTCCACCAAAGTCCAGGACCTTGCCTGTTATTTGACAAATCTGGCCAGACAGAGGCCGGGGGCTCAAAACAGGCTGTGTCCGGGAAACCCTCCCCTAGTAGGTTCCCAGGGCCTCTCCTCCCAGGGGACTTCCTGCTGCCCCAGCTCGCCTGGTCGGTCTCTATTCCCAGGGAGGGAGAGCCCCTGGTCCGCTCTCCTGGCTGCTGTGCCCCAAGGGATCAGGTGCCTTCTCTTGTAGCCCGTCTGGGGCTCTTAAAGGGCCAGTTCCACCCTGTGATGAGGAACAGACCCATGACCTTGCTGGATGGAAATGGGAAAATTGCCAATATTAATGCTAGGGTTGCCAGGTGTCCAGTTTTTGACCAGAATGCCCGGTCGAAAAGAGACCCTGGTGCTGATCGGGCCATTAAAAGTCCAGACAGTGGGGCTGGCAGGTTCCCTGTCCATCTCTGTGCGGCTCCTGGGAAGCAGCTGGCGTGTCCTTCTGGCTCCTAGGCCTAGGGGCAGCCAGGAAGGCTCCTCTGCATGCTGCCCCTTCCCCGAGCGCTGGCTCCACAACTCCCTTTGGCCAGGAACTCCCTCCCAGAGCCCATACCCTGCCTTGAGCCCCCTCTCGCACCCCAAACCTCTCATCCCCAGCCTCACCCCAGAGCCTGCACCCCTGGCTGGAGTCCGCACCCCCTCCCACGCCCCAGCCCCCTGTCCTAGCCCTGAGCCCCCTCCGGCACTGTCACTGACCAGAAGAGCCCATGGGATGGCTAGAACTTTTAAAAATTGAAACAAGACTCCTGCTTTGTGGGGCTGCTGCTGTTCTCCGGGAAGAGGGGAACAGGGCAGCAGTTATGCTGTGAGAAGCTAAAGGCCAGGTACGAAAATAATCAGATTCATACCTAGAAATTTCTTATTTGGAAACCCAGATATGTAAGTAGATCAGAAAATGTGTAGAAAGACATGATTAGGCTTATTTTGTTTATTTCTTATGGCTTGTGGATTCCTCTGTGTTAACCCCAGATGTTTTTGTTGCTTGTAACCTTTACACTGAACCCCCAGAAAACTATTTTGGGTGCTTAATTTTTGGAATTGCTCTTTTAAAAATCTAGCAATAGCCTGAGTTTTCAGATGTATTTTCTTTCTTTTGTTTTAAATAAAATTTACCTTTAAGAACAGGATTTGGATCTTAAGAGGTTTGTGCACCTAGCTGGTGGCAACAGCTGATTTCTTTGTTCTCCTTTCTGAGCTCCCCCTTGGAGGGGGGTGAAAGGGCTTGAGAGTACCCCACAGGAAGGAATTCCCAAGTGCACCTTCCTGGGTTCCAAGGGGTTTTGCATTTGGGTGGTGGCAGCATCTACCCATCCAAGGTCAGAGAGAGAAGTTATAACCTTGGGAGTTTAATACAAGCCTGGAGTGACCAGTATTAATTTTTAGAACTCTTGTGGGTCCCCACCTTCTGCACTAGAACTGCCAGAGTGGAGAATCATACTTGACAGGTACAAATGACCTTAGTACTGAATGCAGGGGTAGTGAAATATGGTTACCAATGTTGTAATTATTGTAGGAATACAGGAAAGCAGGACTTGCTTAACCTGTCCCAAATGAGGGGGGCGCCCTCAGTTGAAAGAGCCTGGTTAAGCCAGGGGCTCAAATGCCAGAGCCCTGTGAAAGTAAGAGGGTGGGGATAGGAGTTCTGGTCAGGAGGCTGTACAACTCCTCCAGGGATTCTCTCTAGACTGGCTTAACCTGTTCTTTCCTACTGTTCAAAGAATAGAGCTAAATAGGCTTCATTAGGAGCCTCTTTTGTTATTTCAGTTGCTCAGTCAGAGCTGAAATCAGTTGTGGTAGGAGTGAGTTTCTGTCCAGCCTGCAAGAGAGCTGAAATCACGGAGAGAATGATGTGCAGAGGTCACAGCAGAGAAGCAGACAGTGACTGACAGTCAGCTGGTGAATGAGTGACCAGCAGGGAGGCGGCAGAGAGGTGTGATGAGCAGCCAGCAGGGCAGCTGGTGGAGAGGCCCGGTGACAGCAGTGAGCAGGTGGCCAGCAAGCGGCCGGAGGAGAGAGCAAGATGCCTCTTTGTCCTCCCACCCAGGGTGGGAGGTGGACTCTGCATATGCATCTTTGAGCTCTGGGTCTGCACTGACCAAGGACAGCAACGGTCCTGAAGGAGTGCAGAGAAGGAACGGGCAAGTGAAAGGGACATTTGGGTTGCTGGACTTAAGAACCTGAGGGGAAAAGGGCACTGCCCAACCTACTTGGGTGTGGGTTTTTACTCATGGTTTATGTTTATGAACCCTGTTTGCAGGGTTTTCCCCAAATTAACTCAGCGTTATTGCCCTCCTCTTATTAAAAATTTATTTTCTACACTCAGACTCTGTGCTTGCGAGAGGGGCAGTATTGGCTCTCAGAGGCGCCTGGGGTGGTGTGTAATTGTCCCAGGTTACTGGGTAGGGGCTTGAGCTGGTTCTGTGTTGCATCAATGGAAAGAAACCCCTACATATGGAACCTGGCCCTGGTTGTTGCTCGCTCCACCTGGCAGAAGGGTTACACATACTTCCTGAACTCCGCTGGGTATGGATTTCACCTTGTGGCCTTTTGCTTATTTTGTCAATTTTCTATAATGCCTAGCTTCTGATTCTTATCTAGAATACATATAGTAAGGACTAGCAGTGTCCCCTGGCTTCCATTTATTACAGATTAGTTTTGTTATCTTTCAATTTAATTATCCCCTTGTTCTCATGTTATAAGACGCTGCATTTCTCAACACCGATTCCTGGCTGCCAGCGTGTTACCTGTTCACCTGTCTGAATTTGGTTCTTTTGAAGTTCCTTTCAGCGTTTACTAAATTATTTTATGTCATTGGCAAATTTAGCCACTTGCTCAGCCTGTTTTCCAGGTTGTTAATTAATGTGGTTCCGCTTGAAGCTGGGTGGCTCCCCGCACTGTGTCTTTGATCTGTGAGCAGTCACAAACCCCACTGGGCATGCTAGCTGCCTTCCATTCAAGCTAAATCAGGGAACAACTAAATGACTTTGTTTGGTGGGAGGTGAAACCAGAGCCCAAAGACTAGACTGGATGCAAACACAGGGGCCGGAGGCGGATTTCATTGCAGCTGTGTGGGTATCTGTGCGAGTTGAAGCAGCCAGAGAAAGAAGCAGAAAGCCAAGGACAGCAAAAAATGTACATGTATCTTGGACTTGAGAGAGAGAGGGAGCCCAAAGAGAGAACTTTTTGGGCAGAGTGCTGACTGGAAAGAGGCTTGGAATTGTAAGGAAGAAAACTGTCTCCTGTTTAGCCTGCTGTGTTCAGGGGAAATCAGACTTTATGGACATTCCTTGTGTATGTAACCTTTCTGCCAAGCCAAGTTGATAGCAGCAAGGGCCGGGTTCAGTACACAGGGGTTCCCGCTCATCAAAGCAAATGCAAAACTGGCTCGAGCCCCCACCCAGTGACCTGGGAAAAATCTTACACAAACCCCTGGGCGCCTCAAAGAGGCAATACTTCCCCTCTCGCAAGCACAGAGTCTCGGTGTAGCAGAGACTCTTTAATAACATGAGGTAAACGACATCAGCATTAAATTGGGAAACCACCACAACTAGGGTTCATCGACCAAACCATGAGCAAAGACCCACCCCAGCAAATTGGGCCATGTCCTTTCCCTCGGGTTCTTGAGTCCCACAACCCAAACGTCTCTTGAGTCCAGCAATCCAAAAAATCACCCAAAGTCCAAAAAGGTCCAACAACCCCAAAAGTCCAGCCCCAGAGTTCAAAAGCTCATCTGCAGAGTGTTACTCCCCAGTTTGGGTAAAAATGTGCTGGGGGGGGGAAGGGGAGAGGTAAGGGGCACCTTATGTGACCTGAAGCTGACTGCTCTGCAGGGCTTCACTCTGATCCACTCTGCTCCACGTCACACAAGCAGCTCCCACCTTCCTGTGAACTTCTCCACCAGCCCATCCATGAACACTCTGCTGCACTCTAGATCTTCAGGCTCCCCACTACTTGACAGTGCTCAGTGATTTTAGCTCTTTAGTGATTTCAGCTTGTAGTAGTGGGAGCCTTACTTAGTGCTGGTGCACCATGAGGCCAAAGTGAATTCAGCACAGTACCTAAAGCTAGACTCTTAATAGACCCAAAATTAGCTTTGACATTCCATGGTGGGGAGAGACAGAGGTGCAATTGATGTTTCAGGCCCTCACAAAGGCACCCACACCACCAGATACTAATACCTGTCTCCAGCCTCTCTCAAAACAATTCACAGAGTTTTGGAACCCATGTCCCTTGCCGAGCGAGTGCTACTTAGTTGATGGCAAGTCCCTCCATCATAACAAAAGGCCAAGTACAGTTCCACTGTCCTTGATTCCCATAATCAGGGTAATAACCATTTATTCTTCCTGCCCCAATAACAGAGACACTGGGGATCCCACAGCAGCCAAAGTGACCATTTGGGCAGCTATGGCCTCATTCTAGGCGGGGTGGGTGTGCCTATGCAAATGAGATCAGCCCCTGAAGTTCTTTTCCACAACTTGCCACACCTCATCACCAGAGGTCAGGGTGGAGCTCATCCTGATTCGGCTCACATGTATAAACAGGATTGCATCAAAGAAATACCAGATTACATCATCAGTAGCTCCTCCTCATAGAAACCATCCCAAAAGCCCCAAATATTGGCTAACCACTGAGGCGGTAACAACATTGGTCCTAGTCTACAGCCTCATGTCAGCCTTCTGCCAGGCTGAAAACTGATCATTTATTCCCCCTGTTTCCTGTCCCTTTGGCAGACTGTGATCTGTGGCACTATCATACCTTTCGCCTATGGCCTCTTAGCTTCTTTAAGAGTCTCTTGTGAGGGACTTGGACAAAGGCTTTTTGAAAATCTAAATACATGATGTCATCCAATTCCCTGGTCTGGTGGCTTGAAGGGGAAAGGAGTCCAGGAGAGCTGGCTGTATTTCAAGGAATCCCTGTTGAGGTTACAGGGACAAACCATCCCGATGAGTCGAAAGAATAGTAAATATGGCAGGCGACCAGCTTGGCTTAATGGTGAAATCTTAGCGGATCTTAAACATAAAAAAGAAGCTTACAAGAAGTGGAAGGTTGGACATATGACCAGGGAAGAGTATAAAAATATTGCTAGGGCATGTAGGAATGTTATCAGGAGGGCCAAATCGCACCTGGAGCTGCAGCTAGCCAGAGATGTCAAGAGTAACAAGAAGGGTTTCTTCAGGTATGTTGGCAACAAGAAGAAAGCCAAGGAATGTGTGGGCCCCTTACTGAATGAGGGAGGCAAACTAGTGACAGAGGATGTGGAAAAAGCTAATGTACTCAATGCTTTTTTTGCCTCTGTTTTCACTAACAAGGTCAGCTCCCAGACTGCTACGCTGGGCATCACAAAATGGGGAAGAGATGGCCAGCCCTCTGTGGAGATAGAGGTGGTTAGGGACTTTTTAGAAAAGCTGGACGTGCACAAGTCCATGGGGCCGGACGAGTTGCATCCGAGAGTGCTGAAGGAACTGGCGGCTGTGATTGCAGAGCCATTGGCCATTATCTTTGAAAACTCGTGGCGAACCGGGGAAGTCCCGGATGACTGGAAAAAGGCTAATGTAGTGCCAATCTTTAAAAAAGGGAAGAAGGAGGATCCTGGGAACTACAGGCCAGTGAGCCTCACTTCAGTCCCTGGAAAAATCATGGAGCAGGTCCTCAAAGAATCAATCCTGAAGCACTTGCATGAGAGGAAAGTGATCAGGAACAGCCAGCATGGATTCACCAAGGGAAGGTCATGCCTGACTAATCTAATCGCCTTCTATGATGAGATTACTGGTTCTGTGGATGAAGGGAAAGCAGTGGATGTATTGTTTCTTGACTTTAGCAAAGCTTTTGACACGGTCTCCCACAGTATTCTTGTCAGCAAGTTAAGGAAGTATGGGCTGGATGAATGCACTACAAGGTGGGTAGAAAGCTGGCTAGATTGTCGGGCTCAACGGGTAGTGATCAATGGCTCCATGTCTAGTTGGCAGCCGGTATCAAGTGGTGTGCCCCAAGGGTCGGTCCTGGGGCCGGTTTTGTTCAATATCTTCATAAATGATCTGGAGGATGGTGTGGATTGCACTCTCAGCAAATTTGCGGATGATACTAAACTGGGAGGAGTGGTAGATACGCTGGAGGGGAGGGATAGGATACAGAGGGACCTAGACAAATTGGAGGATTGGGCCAAAAGAAATCTGATGAGGTTCAATAAGGATAAGTGCAGGGTCCTGCACTTAGGACGGAAGAACCCAATGCACAGCTACAGACTAGGGACCGAATGGCTAGGCAGCAGTTCTGCGGAAAAGGACCTAGGGGTGACAGTGGACGAGAAGCTGGATATGAGTCAGCAGTGTGCCCTTGTTGCCAAGAAGTCCAATGGCATTTTGGGATGTATAAGTAGGGGCATAGCGAGCAGATCGAGGGACGTGATCGTTCCCCTCTATTCGACATTGGTGAGGCCTCATCTGGAGTACTGTGTCCAGTTTTGGGCCCCACACTTCAAGAAGGATGTGGATAAATTGGAGAGAGTCCAGCGAAGGGCAACAAAAATGATTAGGGGTCTGGAACATATGAGTTATGAGGAGAGGCTGAGGGAGCTGGGATTGTTTAGCCTGCAGAAGAGAAGAATGAGGGGGGATTTGATAGCTGTTTTCAACTACCTGAAAGGGGGTTCCAAAGAGGATGGCTCTAGACTGTTCTCAATGGTATCAGATGACAGAACGAGGAGTAATGGTCTCAAGTTACAGTGGGGGAGGTTTAGATTGGATATTAGGAAAAACTTTTTCACTATGAGGGTGGTGAAACACTGGAATGCGTTACCTAGGGAGGTGGTAGAATCTCCTTCCTTAGAGGTTTTTAAGGTCAGGCTTGACAAAGCCCTGGCTGGGATGATTTAACTGGGAATTGGTCCTGCTTTGAGCAGGGGGTTGGACTAGATGACCTTCTGGGGTCCCTTCCAACCCTTATATTCTATGATTCTAAGTGCCGCCTTGCTGAAGTTCTCTCAGAACACTCCGGGACTTTGGAGAGAAGGTTCCCACAGCAACGTCATTCAGCCCCCTGATGCCTGCGTTTGCAATCGGGTCATTCATTACACAATCATGGAACAAAAATGCTGGAACACACAGTGCTATGCAGGTTCGTCCACCACCAGACAAAGCTACACTCTTGCAGCCGGACAGCCACATGTGAAACGCAGCCTGAAGGAGAGACACACAAATATTAACCCTTACGCAGACAGCCCCTAGCAGCTGAGAGCTGATCAACAGAGGGTTAGCACGGTAAGTCAGTAAAAAGCGAGGGCCCTGGCCCCTTGGGACAGGGCAATTGGCTGCCTTTAGCCCAGCCCCCTGGCCGGGATGGGCCGGCAGCCAGGCCCCAGGCAGGACAGAACAATACAGCAGAAGATGCGAACACCAGAGTTATGGACTGACTGGTCAACCGGATGCCACGTGAAACCAGAAGTAACCAATCAGGCAGCAGCAGAGACAAAAACAACCAACCAAAACACACCACACTAATACTGTACCATGCCTGTATTGCATCTTAAAGGTAGGCAAGTCTGGGCTGCCTGTCCCCACCCCACCCGCATTCCCATCCACGGGGCAGCCACTTACAGGAAGATGCCGGGGCTACCAGCCCAAAGCGGCCAGAGCCAGCGGAGCAGGAGTAGCACTGGGGTCTGCTCCATTGTTTTTACCCCCCCTCCCCCAGGAAGGGGATTCACTATTTTCACCCCCCCCCACCCCCACAGGAGGGGACAAGGTTGCAAACTCATGCCAGGGCTGAGTAGGGCTCAGCTGCTGCTGAAGCCTGGCCTGGAGCATCAGCTGCTGGATCTGGAGCTCAGCTTGTGCTTTGTTCAGAGTTATGAACATTTCAGGGTTACAGAACAACCTCCCTTCCCAAAGTGTCCATGCCTCTGAGGTTCTCCTGTAGCAGTCTATAGCCCAGCTCTCCAGGCTGCAGACAAATGCAGGCCATCTGGCCCAACATGGGTGGGCAGGCAGCCACCCCAGGAATGGGGCTGGCAGCAGGGGGTAGGAGGACCTGGACTTACTGCACTCCACCAGGTCCCAGCCCAGGGCCCCGACAGTGGCAGCAAATCCCACCCGTGGGTCAGAGGGGTTCCCACTGAAACACACTGACCTAGACTCTGGCAACCAACCAGACTGTCGGATGTCCCTAGGCTATATCCTACCTGCACCGGTTCATAGGGCTTCATCACTCACGGGCCACCAGGTTCCTTGGGGTCCTCAGACGCTGGCAGCTCCTCGGGGTATCCCGCTGGGGGCAGGGGTAATACAGCTCAGTCCCTGGCTCAGGGACCCACAGCAGCATCCAACTCCTTCCCTGGCTCCCTCCCAGGTGAACGGGAGGCCCCCGCCTTTTATACTTCCTGTCCCGTCCCACCGCTTCCAGCATGGGGGGCATGCCTGGCCTGGCTCCACCCACCAGAGGGCGGGGAGTGGCCTCCCTGTCAGCCCACGCCAGCTCGCTACACCGACACTTCCATAAAACCGCTCATCCGAAAGCAACCCACAGCACAAGGCCTCCACACGCACCTCAGAGTGAGAGGTGGGGTTGGTGAAAGCCACATAACACCATCGTACAACAGTTCAGGGCAGGAAGTGAAAAGTACCGCATCCGAGTGAGACTGCAGGGAGTGTAGACTGGCAGAATGAAATGAGCCAAGCCGGAATGGGGCTAACCCTCACGCCTGTGGCCCTTTTCTGACTGGTCAGTGGGAGTGATCAGATCGGAGAATGCCGGTATTAAATGGAGAGTTGTCAGGGGATGTGTGGAGTTTGATACATGAGCCAGTCACATTGGTATCAATAAACGCTAACCATAGGCTGGTGGTATTTAATCATCAGCACAGATTATTTTATCACGTCAAAACGAATGTTCGCTGTGCATCACCCCTCTGCTGCGGAGCTGTGTGCCAAGCGCGAACCCCAGGGGGCATCAGCAAGGCAGGCCAGTGGGACGGGCCCGACTGCACACAGGACATCCCGGATGAGTTGGTTTGTGACAGGCCCAATTCTGCATGGTGCAGAACATGCTTGGACCTCATTGCTAGGCCTGGAATCATAGAATATCAGGGTTGGAAGGGACCCCAGAAGGTCATCTAGTCCAACCCCCTGCTTGAAGCAGGACCAATCCACAACTAAATCATCCCAGCCAGGGCTTTGTCAAGCCTGATCTTAAAAACCTCTAAGGAAGGAGATTCTACCACCTCCCTAGGTAACGCTTTCCAGTGTTTCACCACCCTCTAAGTGAAAAAGTTTTTCCTAATATCTAATCTAATCCTCCCCCACTGCAACTTGAGACCATTGCTCCTTGTTCTGTCATCTGCTACCATTGAGAACAGTCTAGAGCCATCCTCTTTGGAACCCCCTTTCAGGTAGTTGAAAGCAGCTATCAAATCCCCCCTCATTCTTCTCTTCTGCAGGCTAAACAATCCCAGCTCCCCCAGCCTCTCCTCATAAGTCATGTGTTCTAAACCCCTAATCATTTTTGTTGCCCTTCGCTGGACTCTCTCCAATTTATCCACATCCTTCTTGTAGTGTGGGGCCCAAAACTGGACACAGTACTCCAGATGAGGCCTCACCAATGTCGAATAGAGGGGAACGATCACGTCCCTCGATCTGCTCGCTATGCCCCTACTTATACATCCCAAAATGCCATTGGTCTTCTTGGCAACAAGGGCACACTGCTGACTCGTATCCAGCTTCTCGTCCACTGTCACCCCTAGGTCCTTTTCCGCAGAACTGCTGCCTAGCCATTCGGTCCCTAGTCTGTAGCGGTGCATTGGATTCTTCCGTCCTAAGTGCAGGACCCTGCACTTATCCTTATTGAACCTCATCAGATTTCTTTTGGCCCAATCCTCCAATTTGTCTAGGTCCTTCTGTATCCTATCCCTCCCCTCCAGCGTATCTACCACTCCTCCCAGTTTAGTATCATCCGCAAATTTGCTGAGAGTGCAATCCACACCATCCTCCAGATCATTTATAAAGATATTGAACAAAACCGGCCCCAGGACCGACCCTTGGGGCACTCCACTTGATAATGGCTGCCAACTAGACATGGAGCCATTGATCACTACCCGTTGAGCCCTACAATCTAGCCAGCTTTCTACCCACCTTATAGTGCATTCATCCAGCCCATACTTCCTTAACTTGCTGACAAGAATACTGTGGGAGACCGTGTCAAAAGCTTTGCTAAAGTCAAGAAACAATACATCCACTGCTTTCCCTTCATCCACAGAACCAGTAATCTCGTCATAAAAGGCGATTAGATTAGTCAGGCATGACCTTCCCTTGGTGAATCCATGCTGGCTGTTCCTGATCACTTTCCTCTCATGCAAGATGTGATGATGTGACTCAGCAGGGAGGGGGGAGTGTTGACCTGGGAATGTGCCCTGGGGATGGGAGACCTGAGAGCCTGTCACCTGAGCCAGGAGGGGGAGGGGGAGGTAACACCTCTGCCCAGGAATGTGAACAGAGGCTGCAGCAGGGAACCTGCTGGGTGGGTTTAGTTGGCAGTTTGGAGGCTGGGGGGAGGAACACAGGGAACCCCAGGGCTGGGGTCTAAGCTCCCTGCTCCCCCAGAAGGACGTGATTGAGGGGTCCTGGTTGTACCCACAAGCTCTGTTGTGGACTGTGTTCCTGTTGTCCAATAAACCTTCTGTTTTACTGGCTGGCTGAGAGTCTCAGTGGATCCCAGGAAGAGGGGTGCAGGGCCTGGACTCCCCCACACTCCGTGACACAAGTGCATCAGGATTGATTCTTTGAGGACCTGCTCCATGATTTTTCCAGGGACTGAGGTGAGGCTGACTGGCCTGTAGTTCCCAGGATCCTCCTTCTTCCCTTTTTTAAAGATTGGCACTACATTAGCCTTTTTCCAGTCATCCGGGACTTCCCTCGTTCGCCACGAGTTTTCAAAGATAATGGCCAATGGCTCTGCAATCACAGCCGCCAATTCCTTCAGCACTCTCGGATGCAACTCGTCCGGCCCCATGGACTTGTGCATGTCCAGCTTTTCTAAATAGTCCCTAACCACCTCTTTCTCCACAGAGGGCTGGCCATCTCTTCCCCATTTTGTGATGCCCAGCGCAGCAGTCTGGGAGCTGACCTTGTTAGTGAAAACAGAGGCAAAAAAAGCATTGAGTACATAAGCTTTTTCCACATCCTCTGTCACTAGGTTGCCTCCCTCATTCAGTAAGGGGCCCACACTTTCCTTGGCTTTCTTCTTGTTGCCAACATACCTGAAGAAACCCTTCTTGTTACTCTTAACATCTCTTGCTAGCTGCAGCTCCAGGTGCGATTTGGCCCTCCTGATATCATTCCTACATGCCCGAGCAATATTTTTATACTCTTCCCTGGTCATATGTCCAACCTTCCACTTCTTGTAAGCTTCTTTTTTATGTTTAAGATCCGCTAGGATTTCACCATTAAGCCAAGCTGGTCGCCTGCCATATTTACTATTCTTTCGACTCATTGGGATGGTTTGTCCCTGTAACCTCAACAGGGATTCCTTGAAATACCTTTCCCCTTCAAGTTAGTCCCCCAGGGGATCCTGGCCATCCGTTCCCTGAGGGAGTCGAAGTCTGCTTTCCTGAAGTCCAGGGTCCGTATCCTGCTGCTTACCTTTCTTCCCTGCGTCAGGATCCTGAACTCAACCAACTCATGGTCACTGCCTCCCAGATTCCCATCCACTTTTGCTTCCCCCACTAATTCTACCTGGTTTGTGAGCAGCAGGTCAAGAAAAGTGCCCCCCCTAGTTGGCTCCTCTAGCACTTGCGCCAGGAAATTGTCCCCTACGCTTTCCAAAAATTTCCTGGATTGTCTATGCACCGCTGTATTGCTCTCCCAGCAGATATCAGGAAAATTAAAGTCACCCATGAGAATCAGGGCATGCGATCTAGTCGCTTCCGTGAGCTGCCGGAAGAAAGCCTCATCTACCTCATCCCCCTGGTCTGGTGGGCTATAGCAGACTCCCACCACTACATCACTCTTGTTGCTCACACTTCTAAACTTAATCCAGAGACACTCAGGTTTTTCTACAGTTTCGTACCGGAGCTCTGAGCAGTCATACTGCTCCCTTACATACAGTGCTACTCCCCCACCTTTTCTGCCCTGCCTGTCCTTCCTGAACAGTTTATAACCATCCATGACAGTACTCCAGTCATGTGAGTTATCCCACCAAGTCTCTGTTATTCCAATCACGTCATAGTTCCTTGACATCACCAGGACCTCCAGTTCTCCCTGCTTGTTTCCAAGGCTTTGTGCATTTGTATATAGGCACTTGAGATAACCTGTTGATCGCCCCTCATTCCCAGTATGAGGCAGGAGCCCTCCCCTCACAGACGTTCCTGCCTGTGCTTCCTCCTGGTATCCCGCTTTCCCACTAACCTCAGAGCTTTGGTCTCCTTCCCCCGGTGAACCTAGTTTAAAGCCCTCCTGTGATGAAGTGGGACTGTTCTTAATGTTTCCTCCGAATATTGTGGGGGTGCTCAGTTTCCCCTATGCAGTTCTTAAGTATCTAGGGGGTGGGGTAAGGGTGTAGGATCATTGCAGAGCCCTAGAGGGCAGGTGTGTGCAGGGGTCTGGACACAGAGAATGGCCGACACCCTGTTTCCTGGCAACTGATGGCCTGGGCCCTTCCCCCCCTGCAAGGTGAGAGCTGAAGGGTTGGAGAACAAAGGAATCCGGTAACCACCTGGCCCGGGAAAGGGACAAAGCCCAGAGGAGGAGGGGCTGGAGGGAGTTTTCAGTTTGGGGCTGGCTGGAACATGGAGTGAAGGGCAGACGTGGTTGTCTGGCTCACTGCCCCCCAGAATGGACCCAGCTGAGGGGTCCTGTTCTCTGCACCTACAAGCTCTGTGTTAGACCATGTTCCTGTCATCTAATAAACCTCTGTTTTACTGGCTGGCTGAGAGTCCCGTCTGACTGTGAAGTTGGGGTGCAGGACCCTCTGGCTTCCCCAGGACCCCGCCTGGGCGGACTCGCTGGGGGAAGCGCACGGAGGGGCAGAGGATGCTGAATGCTCCGAGGTCAGACCCAGGAAGGTGGAAGCTGTGTGAGCTGTGTGTCCTGCAGACAGGCTGCTCACAGAAAGGAAACTTCCCCAGAGTCCTGCCTGGCTTCATGGGGAGCAGTTCCAGAGCATCGCCCAGGGACTCCGTGACAACTGGTGGCAGCGGTGGGATGTACTGCACCCCGTGGATGGCACTTCCTGCAGTAAATGACTGGGGAGCAGTAACACGAAGGGGGATTGCCGAGGACCAGGCGTGCTGAAGGTTCAGAGAGGAGCGGTTTCGGGGGGCGGTTAACCCCTGGGAGTGTGTGACCAGCGAGAAGGACTGTGCAGTAATGGGGTCCCCCTGGGGACTGCAGTGAGCAGTCTCGGGGCGGAGGAGCCTGCAGCTTGGCCCGGCGAGGGAGAAGGACTTTTGCAGTAACAGGGTTCCCCTGGGGACTGCAGTGAGCAGTCTCAGGGGTGGAGGAGTCTGCAGCTCGACCCTGGCAAAGAGGTGGTGACCTCGAGAAGGGCTGGCACACTAGGGGTTCTCCCTGGAAACCGTGGGGAGCTGAGAACACACGGGCCTGTGAGTCCACAACAACTTGGGAGGAGCGGAGTGACGGCCTGTCACCATCTCCTTAAGAAGGACATTGTAACCCTGTGCAAAAAGAGAGGGTTGAGCGTTGGAAATTTCACCAAAGCAGAGTTAATCGTGCAGCTGGAGGAGGATGACCGCTCTAAGGAACAGATTTCTGACCCCAAATGGGGCTATAGCAGGATCTGGGAGCAGCTGGAGTGGGAGCCAGGCATCCCCAAGACTCCTGTCCACGACCAGACAGGGGTCTTCATGATCGGGTTCCCCATCGGGGGACCGGAGACAGACGGGATTGGAGCTGAGTCCGAGAGAGCACGAGGACTGTGGGAGACAGCGAGAGCCCAAGAAAGAGCTGCAGAAGCAGCAGCAGCATGAACTGGCGGTGGTGGGGCGGAGAGGCCTAGGGGACCTCCCCGGGGTGAGTGGGGATAGACTCCGGGGGGCCAGTTCCGCAGGGAACCTCGAGAGTAAATTGCTGCCCCTGGTTAAGGAGGGGGGGATGTGGATGCCCACCCCACTGCCTTTGAGCAGGCTGGAGATTTGAACCAAGGGGACCCTGCGGAAAAGCCCCGGTGTCTAGCTCCCTTGCTGGGTCCCAAGGCCATAGACTCCGTCAGCCAGATGGGTGAGGAGGTGGACAGGCTCCCACTCCTGACCCCAACCTATATGTCTGTGTGGAGTTTCCTGGGGCCAGGCCCCTCGGACCTCCAGTGGGAGCGGAAGGTGATGGTCAATGGGGAGACATTCCTGGGGTGGCGAGATCCTGGGACAGAGAGAACTGGTGTCAGGCCCTGCCTGGGTGGTGCAGCCTCAGATGCTGAGGGGCTGGGTGAGCTGGGTGAGGGTCCCAGAGACGAAGCCCCTCGCCCTGCCTATGGCCCAGATCCCTGTGCAGACCCACTAGGGGTCAGGCTGGCTGGTCGTTGGGGTTCTCCAGGACACCAGCTGCGAGACCCTGTTGTGGGGTGACTGTGTCTCTTTGGGACACGATCCAGGCCCTGTTCCTGTAACTGCCAAGGGTTTGAATTTGAATCCAGGGAACCAATCGGCGGAGAGGGAAACGGTCAGTGAAAATGCAAAAAGAAAAGGAGTACTTGTGGCACCTTAGAGACTAACCAATTTATTTGAGCATGAGCTTTCGTGAGCCACAGCTCACTTCATCAGATGCAGATGACCTGGCTGGCAGCAGGGAGGAGCCGCTAGGCTCAGGCTACCTGCCTGCCTGTAACCAGACCCCTGGGGCTGGGTGGGACAGAGAGATGCTCCCTGCCCCCTTGCACACCAGACTGGGGACTCTCGCTGGCTCTGATGCAGTGAGGAAAGCAGTGGCCTGCCCCCACTGGGACAGCAAGGGCAGTGCTGAGCACAGTGGGAGCTGAGACCCCCGCTGAGTGGGGGGAGACACAGGCAGGGCAGGGGATCTGTGGGGAGTGGCAAGGTGCTGGGTAAGGAAAGTCTGGATGAGCCTAGGCAGCCTTGTGAGCTGATGGCTGTGTCTAGTCAGCAGGGTGGGAAGGCGAGGAGAGTGGAAGATGAGAGTCCCTGGACCTTACCTGTTAGCTGGGTGGAGAAGTGTGACAGGAAAGGAAATGTGCCTCTGTCTGTCAGGGGTATTGACTTGCCTGTGGAGGGAGCTACCCTGATCTCCAAGCAGTTGTCTGTGACCAGCCTTGTGTGCTGGGACAAGGGGAGAGAGGTCCCAAGCTGTGTGTCTGGTAAAGGAGAATGCGTCTCCCGCTCTTCTTTGTCTGTGGAGCAGACAGAAGGGGCCTTTCAGCCTGTGATGGTTGAGGGTAGTGCATTTTGTCTCAGAGTTGGTTCTGGATTCAGCTAAAGCCCAGGAAGGGAAGGGTCCTAAGTTTGTGTCTGCTCGGGAGAATGGCCCTGTAATTAGGTCGCATCCAGTTAGAGTCTATGTAGAATCCCAGAGACCAGATAATTCTGGTGCTTGTATTTTGCCTGTTGCTAGTGTGTTGTTGGAAAGGGTGGAACAACTGTGTCTAATCAGGGTGAGATCCTAGCCAGGGCACAAGGAGAGCATGAAGGTGATGTGATTGTGTTACCTACTGAGGGTGTGGAAACCTGTAGCAAGAAGGAAAAGATTCCTGAACTTGCGTGTGGCAAAGGGAAGGAGAATGCTGCTGACCTTTTATCTAGGAAGTCTGTCAGTTTGCCTGAAAGGGGATTGTGTAGGAATCCGCCTGATGGGCCAGAGGTGATTCTGGATGTAAGGGAGACCCAGAAAGAGTCTGTTGTTGCTCAGGAAAGTGTTCCTCTAGAGCAAGCCCTAGGTAAAGAGGGTAAGAGCAGAATTTCTGGGAGGGGTGAATTGTTGCATAGAAAAGCCCTGGGGAAAGGAATCCTCATGGAGTCTTTGCAAGCAGTTTACTGCAACTGAAGGGTGTGAAAGTGATTTAATCAAGAAAGTTTCAGGTCCTAACAGCCAGAAATTTTCTGTTGTGAAAGGATCCACTGACTGTCCTGTTGAAAGACCCAGTGTGGAGAGCTTTGAGAAGGTCTCAGATGAAGTGAAAGCTGTTAAGAAAATTAAACAGTCCTATAACTAAGTGGCTGTGTTTGGCCAGCTTGTTGGGGAGAAGACCCAATCCCAGTTTGACCCCCTGGGGTTTTGGGATGGCCAAAGGGCATGGGCCGCAGAAACCTTCCCACATGCGGCCTGCGAGTGCTATCGACCACCCCCGACCTAAGGGAGGGCGTGAAACTGGAAGGGCCTGGTGTTAACTCCTACCAAGGAATGGGAGAGATGCTGGGGCATCCATGGGAACGTTGGTGGCTTCGAACTTCCCCAGGTCACCGGGTAAAGTGACCCCACTCAGTTCGATCTCGAAGGGGGGAGAGATGTGACGAAGTGGGACTGTTCTTAATGTTTCCTCCGAATATTGTGGGGGTGCTCAGTTTCCCCTATGCAGTTCTTAAGTATCTAGGGGGTGGGGTAAGGGTGTAGGATCATTGCAGAGCCCTAGAGGGCAGGTGTGTGCAGGGGTCTGGACACAGAGAATGGCCGACACCCTGTTTCCTGGCAACTGATGGCCTGGGCCCTTCCCCCCCCCCAAGGTGAAAGCTAAAGGGTTGGAGAACAAAGGAATCAGGTGACCACCTGGCCCGGGAAAGGAACAAAGCCCAGAGCAGGGGGGGCTGGAGGGAGTTTCAGTTTGGGGCTGGCTGGAACATGGAGTGAAGGGCAGACGTGGTTGTCTGGCTCACTGCCCCCCAAAATGGACCCAGCTGAGGGGTCCTGTTCTCTGCACCTACAAGCTCTGTGTTAGACCATGTTCCTGTCATCTAATAAACCTCTGTTTTACTGGCTGGCTGAGAGTCCCGTCTGACTGTGAAGTTGGGGTGCAGGACCCTCTGGCTTCCCCAGGACCCCGCCTGGGCGGACTCGCTGGGGGAAGCGCACGGAGGGGCAGAGGATGCTGAATGCTCCGAGGTCAGACCCAGGAAGGTGGAAGCTGTGTGAGCTGTGTGTCCTGCAGACAGGCTGCTCACAGAAAGGAAACTTCCCCAGAGTCCTGCCTGGCTTCATGGGGAGCAGTTCCAGAGCATCGCCCAGGGACTCCGTGACACCTCCTCACTAGGTTAGCCAGCCTGCTGGCAAAGATGCTCTTCCCTCTCTTCGTAAGATGGAGCCCGTCTCTGCCCAGCACTCCTCCTTCATGGAACACGATCCCATGGTCAAAGAATCCAAAGCCTTCTCTCCGACACCACCTGCGTAGCCATTCGTTGACTTCCACGATTCAACGGTCCCTACCCAGGCCTTTTCCTTCCACGGGGAGGATGGACGAGAACACCACTTGCGCCTCCAACTCCTTTATCCTTCTTCCCAGAGCCACGTAGTCCGCAGTGATCCGTTCAAGGTCATTCTTGGCAGTATCATTGGTGCCCACGTGGAGAAGCAGGAAGGGGTAGCGATCCGAGGGCTTGATGAGTCTCGGCAGTCTCTCCGTCACATCGCGAATCTTAGCCCCTGGCAAGCAGCAGACTTCTCAGTTTTCCCGGTCAGGGCGGCAGATAGATGACTCAGTCCCCCGGAGGAGAGAGTCCCCGACAACCACCCGCCTTCTCCTCTTGGGAGTGGTGGTCGTGGAACCCCCAACCTCAGGACATCGCATCAGCGCAGCACCCACAGGATCCGGCTCTTCAGTCAGATATCGGCACAGCTGAGCTCATGCAGAAAGAGAAATCAGCAGAGCAGCAGCAGGTGCTGGGTGGGGCAGCTGTGGGTGTTGTGTAGGGATCTGGAGGGGAGGGGGCTGCAGAGACCGGGGGTGGGGCTCTGGGTGCAGGGAGCACAGCCTGGCTGGAGCTGACAGCCAGCTCTCAGTGCTGTGTCCTGGAAAGGTAGAGACAAGGGTGATGACTAAGAACCCCCAACGTGTCATTCACACCTGCGGAAAAGAGCCTGCGAGCCCTGCAGGCAGGGGCTAGGCCGAGGCTCACTCTGTAAACTGCCCAGCAGGCTTCAGGCGCTGGCTCAATAAGTGACAAGAGCAAGAACTGACCTAATGAGCCATAAGCCCGGCCAAGGGGTAGGGATGCAGCTGTCCCATTAGGTCAGCCACAGTGCGCGAGGAGGTCAGGGCAGTGCCCGGGGTGGTCAGGGCGATGCCCGGGGGGGACAGGGCGATGCCTGGGGGGGACAGGGCGGTGTGGGAGGAGGTCAGGGTGGTGCGTGGGGGGGACAGGGCGGTGTGGGAGGAGGTCAGGGAAGTGCGCGGGGGGGACAGGGCAGTGTGGGGGGAGGTCAGGGCAGTGCGGGGGAGAGACAGGGCGGTGTGGGGGAGGTCAGGGCAGTGCGCGGGGGGAGGTCAGGGCAGTGCGCGGGGGGAGGTCAGGGAGGTGTGTGGGGGGGAAAGGGCGGTGTGGAAGGAGGTCAGGGCAGTGTGGGAGGAGGTCAGGGCGGTGCGGGGGGCGGTCAGGGCGGTGCCCGGGGGGGACAGGGCGATGCCCAGGGGAGGTCAGGGCGGTGCGGGGGCAGTCAGGGCGGTGCGGGGGGAGGTCAGGGCGGTGCGGGGGGAGGTCAGGGCGGTGCGGGGGGAGGTCAGGGCAGTGGGGGGGGGGACAGGGCGGTGCGTGGGGTGGTCAGGGCGGTGCGGGGGGTGGTCAGGGCGGTGCGGGGGGGGGACAGGGCGGGGTGGGGGGAGGTCAGGGCAGTGTGGGGGGAGGTCAGGGCGGTGCGTGGGGGGGACAGGGCGGGGTGGGGGAGGTCAGGGTGGGGTGGGAGGAGGTCAGGGCAGTGCGGGGGGGGCAGGGCGGTGTGGGGGGAGGTCAGGGCAGTGCGGGGGGGGCAGGGCGGTGTGGGGGGAGGTCAGGGCAGTGTGGGGGGAGGTCAGGGCGGTGCGTGGGGGGGACAGGGCGGGGTGGGGGAGGTCAGGGTGGGGTGGGAGGAGGTCAGGGCAGTGCGGGGGGTGCAGGGCGGTGTGGGGGGAGGTCAGGGCAGTGCGTGGGGGGGTCAGGGCGGTGTGGGGGGAGGTCAGGGCGGTGCGGGGGGGGCAGGGCGGTGTGGGGGGAGGTCAGGGCAGTGCGGGGGGGGCAGGGCGGTGTGGGGGGAGGTCAGGGCAGTGTGGGGGGAGGTCAGGGCGGTGCGTGGGGGGGACAGGGCGGGGTGGGGGAGGTCAGGGTGGGGTGGGAGGAGGTCAGGGCAGTGCGGGGGGTGCAGGGCGGTGTGGGGGGAGGTCAGGGCAGTGCGTGGGGGGGACAGGGCGGGGTGGGGGAGGTCAGGGTGGGGTGGGAGGAGGTCAGGGCAGTGCGGGGGGTGCAGGGCGGTGCGGGGGGTGCAGGGCGGTGTGGGGGGAGGTCAGGGCAGTGCGTGGGGGGGACAGGGCGGGGTGGGGGAGGTCAGGGTGGGGTGGGAGGAGGTCAGGGCAGTGCGGGGGGGGCAGGGCGGTGTGGGGGGAGGTCAGGGCAGTGCGGGGGGGGCAGGGCGGTGTGGGGGGAGGTCAGGGCAGTGTGGGGGGAGGTCAGGGCGGTGCGTGGGGGGGACAGGGCGGGGTGGGGGAGGTCAGGGTGGGGTGGGAGGAGGTCAGGGCAGTGCGGGGGGTGCAGGGCGGTGTGGGGGGAGGTCAGGGCAGTGCGTGGGGGGGTCAGGGCGGTGTGGGGGGAGGTCAGGGCGGTGCGGGGGGGGCAGGGCGGTGTGGGGGGAGGTCAGGGCAGTGCGGGGGGGGCAGGGCGGTGTGGGGGGAGGTCAGGGCAGTGTGGGGGGAGGTCAGGGCGGTGCGTGGGGGGGACAGGGCGGGGTGGGGGAGGTCAGGGTGGGGTGGGAGGAGGTCAGGGCAGTGCGGGGGGTGCAGGGCGGTGTGGGGGGAGGTCAGGGCAGTGCGTGGGGGGGACAGGGCGGGGTGGGGGAGGTCAGGGTGGGGTGGGAGGAGGTCAGGGCAGTGCGGGGGGTGCAGGGCGGTGCGGGGGGTGCAGGGCGGTGTGGGGGGAGGTCAGGGCAGTGCGTGGGGGGGTCAGGGCAGTGCGGGGCGCTGCCCGAGCACGCGGGGGCCGCCCTGCGGCAGGGAGCGGCGGGGGCGGGGGCGGGGGCGGGATGGCAGCACGTGGCCGGGCTCCCCCCGCTCTGCCCGAGCCCCCGCCCCCACGCAGGCCCCGCCCCCAGCGCTTCCCCCGGCCCCGCCCCCGCCCCGGCCAGGCCCCGCCCCCGGCCCCGCTCACAGGCTCGCCATGGCTCCGCTGCGCTTCGCCGCGAACCTGAACTGGCTCTTCACCGAGCGGCCGGCGCTGCCCGAGCGGCTGGAGGCGGCGGCCCGGGCCGGGTTCCGCGCGGCCGAGCTGCCCGAGCCCTACGCCTGGGACCCGGCGCTGCTGCGCGGGGCTGCGGACCGGGCCGGGCTGGCTCTGGTGCTGATCAACACCCCGCCAGGTACCGACCCGGCTCCGAACCCGAACCCGGACCCGGCTCCGGACCCGAACCCGGACCCGGACCCCCCGCCCGACCCCGACCCGGACCCGGACCCGGACCCCCCGCCCGACCCCGCCCGACCCCGACCCGGTTCCGGACCCGGACCCGAACCCCCCCCCGCCTGACCCGAACCCCCCCGCCCGACCCAGGTGCGGACCCGAACCCCAAAAAACCCCCCACCCACCCGCGGCCCGAACTCCGGCCCCAGCTCCGGGCACGAGCCCCGACCCGGCTCCGGACCCCGGCCCGACCCAGCTCCGGGCCTGACCCCCGAACCCGCCCCCCCTGCCTGGCTCCGGGCCCGAATCCCACTGCGCGATCCGGGTCCGGACCCGAACCCCCCGCCTCTCCCCCTAGCAAGCTACCGACCCGGGTCCGGACCCGAACCCCCCCCCCCCTCGCCGCCCGACCCCGACCTGGCTCCGGGCCCGAACCCCCCGCCCAACCCCAACCCGACCCCCGAACCCTCCCCGCCCAACCCAGGTGCGGACCCGAACCCTGAAAAACCCCCCACCCAACCCCGACCCGGCTCCGGGCCCGACCCCCGACCCTGACCCGGCTCCGGGCCCGACCCCCGAACCCCCCCGCCCGACCCTGACCCGGCTCCGGGCCTGACCCCCAAACCCTCCCCCCCTCGCGACTCTGACCCGGGTCCGGACCCCAGCAAGCTACCAACCCGGGTCTGGACCTGCACCTCAAACCCCCCCCCCCCCCCCCGCCTCCAGACACCGACCCGGGTCCGGACCCGCACCCCGAAACCCCCCCCCGCCAGACACCAGCCCAGGTCCGGACCCGAACCCCCCTCCGCCGCCAGACACCGACCCGGGTCTGGACCAGAACCCCGAACTCCGGACCCGAACCCCCCAGCCCCCCCGGAAGGTACCGACCCGGGTCTGGGCCCCCAGGCAGCAAACTGGACCTGGGTCCCCGCGCAGTCAGCTACTGCCTAACACCAGCTCTGTCTAGGAGCCAACTTCCCGGGCCTGTCCCTGAGCCCAGCCCCCAGATGAAGTCATGGGGCCTGGGGGGCTGCAGCCCCCAGTGTATGGGCAGATGGGGGCACTGACTGCCCAGGTGCGGGGCCCTGGAGCGAGCCCCTCCCACGTGGCTGCAGGGGTCCCCATCTCAGGGCTTGGTCTCTCCTGCCTCTAACCCGGGGCTGTCCTGGCTGCTTTCTCCCTAGGGGACCAGGACAAGGGCGAGAAGGGGCTTGGTGCAGTGCCCGGCCGCCAGGCTGCCTTCCGGGAAGGCCTGGCCCTGGCCGTGAAGTACGCAAAGGCCCTGGGTTGCCTCAGGTAGGGAACCAGCCCAGCCCTCCCGCCGGAGCCAGGGGGAAGGAACCGGGCCTTGGTGACAGACAGGGAGGCTGAGATCACAGGTGTCATTTTACTCGTGGTGGGAGCTGGCATTCTCCAGCCAGGGGCACTGTAGGCCAGCAGAGAGAGGCAGGCTGCCACGGCCAGGCACGCTGGGGCCCCACACCCCTGGTCCTGCGCCTCGGTCCCTACCCACCACACCCAGCCTGGGCTCTTCCCATGCCCACAGCTCAGCCGAGGCTCCACTCCCACCCCCTGGCCATTGCCCCAGGGGCTGTTGGCATAGGGGAGAGGCTGCTAGCAGCCATGGGCTGGGCGGCGTAGACCAGTTAGTGCCAAGCATGGTCAGTTACAGCCAAGTCCCTGGATGGGGGCAGGCAGCTCCCAACCCAGCTCCCTGGGGCGGCGTTACACCTGGCAGAGCACCGGGGATCACCTGGTGCACGGGTCACAAGCACCCAGAGTGGGTTTTAATACGGCTCAGTGTAACGGTACTCTTAGGAGCCAAAACCCTTGCCATACCTACAGGATGGGGGGCACTGCTCAGGGAAACAGCGACTCAAACAGATTTGGGGGCTGTGGTGGGTAATCAGCTGAACATGAGCTCCCAGCGGGATGCTGTGGCCAAAAGAGCTGGTGGGATCCTGGGATGTGTAAATGGGAACCTTACCTAGGAGTCGAGAGGTTATTTTACCTCTGGGTTTGGTACTGGTGCGACGGCTGCTGGGATCCCGTGTCCAGGGCTGGTGCCCACGATTCAAGCAGGATTTGATGAATCGGGGAGGGTTGAGAGAAGAGACCTGATGAAAGGATTAGAAACCAGGCTCTCTCATGAGCAGGTCCAGCCGTTCAGTCTGGTTAACCAAGAGAAGATTTGGGGTAACTTGATTACAGAACCTACCACAGGAAATTGATAATAGACTTTATCAGAGAAAGGGGGAGCTGAAGCTAGACACACACAGGTAATTTTTGAGTAATTAACCAGTTAACCAAGGGAGCAATCTACCGAGGTTCATGGCGGATTCTCACTTTGTAACGCTGGGCTGGATGGTTTCTAAGAGCTCTGCCCGAGGAGCTACTGGGGGCAGGTCTCTGGCCTGTGCTGTGCAGGGGTCAGACGATCGCAACGGGCCCTGTTTGTTGCTGTATGAGAATACAGCACCGTGGGAGAGCACCACACCACAGCTCTCTCCCCCGGAGTTTGGCTGCCTCCTCCAGCACCTGGTTCTCGGGGCTGGGCTGGGCGGGCCAAGGCAGAGGGGGCTGTCCAGGGGAAATCCCTGGGTTGGGGTCCTTGGTTGCTCTACATTGCAGAACACTGTGCTGGGGTTCAGTGCTGGCCTCCATTGCACAAGTCTGTTCCAGCAGCTTGTAGGAAGGACATTTCTGGAGCATCTGTTCTCGGCCCTGCGTGATTGTAGCTCCTTTGTGGGTGTGGCAGCCCTGGGCCGTGTCCTTCCCCAGCATTTGCTCTGCCCGCCACTTGTAGATCCTGGCATTCCTGGGACTCTTGCTCACAGCGGCCTGATTGCTCACAGCGGTCTGACTGCTCCTCTTCCACGAGGGCCCCTTGGTGAGTCACACACCCACAGCCATGTACCCAGTGATGAGCTGCCAAAATCTTAACAACTGGGTCCCTCCTCACCCCACGAGGGGGTCGTGGCCCGTCCCCGCCCCCCGGGGACTCCTGCCCCATTGAACCCCCTGCGTTCCTTGACGACCCCCCCCAGGACCCCTGCCCTATCTACCCCCTCCCCTGTCCCCTGACTGCCCCCAGAACCGGGCAGGAGGGTCTCGTGGGCCACCCTATTGGGTGCCCACCCTGCCCCTAAGAGCCAGAGGGATCTGCCGGGGGGGCGAGGTGGGGAGTCCCAGCAGGGCTTACCTGGGGCAGCTCCCAGGAAGCATCCGGCAGGTCCCTCTGGCTCCTAGGGGCGGGGGAGCGTAGCTGGGGGGGGGAGCAGGGGGAGCAGCTGCTCTCCCCACTGATCACATCAAAAGTGGCGCCTTAGACGCTGACTCCCTGGGTGCTCCGGGGCTGGAGCCCCCACGGGGAAAATTTGGTGGGTGCAGAGCCCCCACCGGCAGCTCCCCACCCGGCCCCAGCTCACCTCCGCTCCGCCTCCTCCCCTGAACGCGCTGCCCCGCTCTGCTTCTCCTCCCCCCCCCTCCCCCCCCCCCCCCCCCCCCGCTTCCCAGGAATCAGCTGTTCAGGCGGGAAGCGGGGGGGGGGGGGGGGGGGGCTGAGAAGCAGGCGGCGGCTTCGTGCTCAGGCCCAGGGAGGCGGAGGGGAGCTGGGGTGGGGAGCAGTTCCCCTGCGCCCCCCCCGGGTTACCTGCTGCGGTGCGGGCAGCCCTCCTCGTGCACCCCCGCCCCAGCTCCCCTCTGCTCTGCCTCCACCTCCCTGGGCCTGAGCGTGAAGCCGCCCCCTGCTTTAACAGCTGGCTCCAGCTCACCACTGCATGTAGCCCCGGCATCAGGCGGGTCTGGGCTAGGGGTACATGGCTGCGGGTGTGTGAATCACCAAGGGGCACACCTGGCTGCACACCAGCGTTGAAATTGGGAAATGATTCTGGCCAAGGTGAGCTTGGGGCAGGGAGGGGTGCCCAGATAAACAGAGAGGCCCAAGCAGGTGTGCGATGTGGGATAGCAGTGGGAGGACTGCCAGAAGTGCAATAGTTCATTCAAAACAGGGGTGCATTCCTATGACCCTTATTCAGTGGGACGCCCCCCTGCCCCTGGAGGCAGCCTCTGCTTGGGAGGCTCCAGGGGCTGGGAGTGCGGGCCTGTGGAGGGCACGCTGAGACTCCTCCCAAGGGGTGAGTGCTGCCCGTGGGCCCCATGCCAGAGGTGGCAGGGGAATCAAAGCCCACCTCCTCCCGCCCAGCCTGAGGCAATGCTGCTGAGCCCCCCTGGATCCCTCCTCAAATCACAGCTAGTGCTGCCCCTCAGAGGGCACCCCAGCTCCCTCCTTGCGCCGTGGCCTGGGCCGGCGCCCCAGCTGCTGCCGGAGGGCGCGTGCCCTAGAGCTGTTCCCTTCACCCCTCGTGCACTGGGCACCTGGAGCTGTTTGCTTCATCCTCTGTCTCTGCACCCATCCCACTCGCAGTCAGGCTTGTGCTAGGCCCTGTGGGTGGCTCAGCTCCTGCCTGCAGGCTCTGACCCAGGTCTGTCTGCAGGATCCATCTCATGGCTGGGCGGGTCCCTGCGGGCACCGAGCGGACAGCGATGGCTCCGGAAATGGAAGCCACCTTCATCGAGAACCTCAGATATGCTGCTGATATCCTGGCCCAGGTACGAGGGGACACCAGGAGTCACTGTGCCCCCCGTGGGACTTTCCTGCACCCGGGAGAGGGATAGGCAGAGGAGACTCCCCCAGTGGGGCTGCACCCCTGGGGGCATGGGGCCACACAGTCCCTGAGATGACTATGCCTCTGCACTGAGGGACAGCCCCTGCGTGAGACACTAATACCAGCTGGAGGAGAAGGGGTGGGTCACAGTTCCTGCCTGGCCAGAGGCTCATTCTGGCTGGGGAGGGAGGTGAGGGTGCAGGGAGCTATGGCCGCCCTACCCCATTGAGGGGACAAACGCCCAGGGCCTCAATGTGGTTTTGCAGGAGGACATGACAGGCCTGGTGGAGCCTATGAACAGCCGCATCACTGACCCACGCTACTTCCTGACCACCCCTCACCAAGGTAAGGGGGCCCTGCCATGCTCCGACTGCCCCGGCCCGAGCTGAGGGGAGCTGGGTGCTCACCCTGGGGGGCCCCTGCTTTGACTGACTTGCCTCTTCCCCCCACAGCTGCAGCCATTCTGGAGAAGGTGGGGAGGCCCAACCTCTGGCTGCAGCTGGTGAGTTTCTGTAGTGCCCAGACCCGTTTCCTTTACAGTTAAGTAAGTTCCCAGCCCCTGGTGCCAGGAGAAGGAGGCAGGTGCCAGCCCCTGGGTGCAGCAGGTGGGTAAACCCGCCCCAGTGGTTGTGCAGAGGCGCCTGCTTGCATGGGCAGCACTGGATAAGTGATGGTGCCATCCCCCAGGTGGGGCTGAGCTACCCTGGCCATGCCCCCACCATTCCCCAGCCTGCCGGAGGCAGCGTGGGCCCTGGGGAGCGTTGCGCTGTGCGCAGCGAGGGGCGGGGAGAGGGTCTCAGACATCCCAGGCACTAGGTCTCCGCTGCCAGCCCGCTGCAGGACAGGAGTTGCACTCATTCCCTGCACCTCCCAGACCCTGAATTGCAGCTCTGATTCCTGCAGGACATTTTCCACTGCCAGATCATGGATGGGAACCTGACACAGACCCTGAAGACTTACTTCCCGCTCATTGGTGAGGGTTGTGGCTCTGCTCCAAGCGTGGTGGGGAAGGCACTGGGCCTAGGCTACGGGGTGGGAGGTTTGAGTCAAGGCAGAGCCCTCCAGGGGCAAGGCTAGCAGGGGTGGTGTGTGCCTGTCCCCGGGAGGGAAGGGCTGCTCGTAGCATGGGTGTGGTGGGAGGACTCGTGGGTTAGGGGCTGTGCCCCCGTGGATCAGAGCCCGGGGCCATGCTCACTACAGCAATGCCCCGGACACCCTGAGGAGATGCTGGTTCCACCCCCAGGTCACATCCAGATCGGGCAGGTGCCTGGTCGGCATGAGCCTGACAGCCCAGGCGAGGTGAACTTCCCCTACCTCTTCCAGCTGCTGGAGTCGCTCGGCTACGAGGGCTACGTGGGCTGCGAGTACACCCCGCAAGGTGAGCGGGGCTGGAGCGCAGGGACCCCACCAGCATTTGGGGTAGGGGGGGCTGGCTCACTGTAGGGTGGAGCCAGGGCTTGGGAGCTGAGAGGTGTGCCTCTGCCTGGTCCCTGCCCCTGCTGGGAACAGGGCCGGGGGGCACATGCAATGCCAGGCTGGGAGGGGGGTGCCCACTGTGGCTCAGACAGCAGGTGCTGGACTGGAGCAGGGCTCCCGGGGGAGGAACACGTGTTCGGAGAGGTAGTGTTGCAGAACTCACCTGGTGGGAGCTGGCCTGTAGCTGCTGCTCGCTCACACAGGGTCAGGGGTACCTGGCCTGCTCCAAGGCAGGGGAAGCTGCTCATGGCCTGCTCTCACAGTCCCCGGCTCTTGTTGCAGGAGACACGCTGGAAGGACTGGGCTGGTTGCACGCGTACTGGGAGAGCCGAGGCCGGCAGCAGCGCCGGTGGTAGCCCTACGCAGGAATATTTTTAACCCTCCCACTCACTCAAACAGGCGAGTTCTTGAATAAAAAGTGAACAGGGGCCCTCCAGCCACGCAGGGCCCCAAGCAATTGCTTAGTTTGCTTCTGCCAGCGCCGGCTGTGCCCACCAACCGGGGGGAGCTGCGAGGTGGAGGCCGTAGCAGCGGGGATCAAGAGCCATCAGTGGCTGAGACGCTGAGGGAGCAGCTCTCCTGTGTGCTGGCTCCTGTCAGTTCGTGGAGGGTTCACGCCCATGTGCCCCTCCCGTCACACTGCCCCACTGCTTACGCAGGAGGCTGCCTTGATTCTCCCGTGCGCCGGCCCCAGCAGCACATGCATCTGCTCCCTGAGGCCTGCTGGGACAGGAGAGCAGGGCTGCCTGCAGCGGGAGGAGTGCCATGCCCCACACAGAGCAGGGGTAAGTGGCTGCAGGGGGGGCAGCCATGGGGCAGGTCTGGTTCCAGGGCTCTGCTCTTTCTTGGAGAGGCCCCAAAACTGCCTCCTTGCAGCTCTGGGTAAGGGTAGTCACTTGGCAGAGCCTGCCCCAGCCAGGCTGGGAGCGTCTTATCTCCACCTGGTAACGCTCTGGGCCCTTGGTCCCTGCTGGGGGTGGGGGGCGATGGCAAAGAGCAGGTAACCGTCCCCCGCCAGCCCTGCAGCTGGCTCGAGGTAGTCTCTGGCTTGCAGAGGGGGGAGCAGCACTGAGCCCAGGCCCCTGTCCCTCCACAGCTTGGTGAAGTCTGTCACTCCTGCCCCAGTCGACCCAGCAAGAGGGCAGGGCTGCAGGCCCATTGCCACGCTGAGCTACTCCCTGAGACAAGCTGCCAGCCCTTCTGGGTGTGGCTACAGCCCTTTAAAGGCACCAGGAATAAGCAGGCCAGCCCTTGGGCAGGGGCCTCCCAGCAGCAGCACTGTTAACTTTCCCTGCTGAGCACCGGGGTTCAGAGAAGGGGCAGGGAGCGGGTGCTCCCTGGATGGCACCCAGGAGACCCTCCCCCCCGTCAGACCAATGGGCTCGAAAGCTGGTGGGGCAAAGGGAAGCTAACCCTGCAGAATGCCCAGAGCCAAGCGGATGGAAGGACAGTGTGGTGACTGTCAAGGGTCCCCCAGAGTCCTTCACAATGTGCTCTGCCCTCCCCATTGCCCTGCTCAGCCGGTGAGCTGCCCCCACGCAGCCCCACCACCACAGGGCTCCCAATGCTTCATCCTGCCATTCCCAACAGCTCCCTGCACTCATCAGCCAGGCTGCGGGGCCAGGTCGAGGAAGTTGCCCTGGCAGGCCTTCTGCCTCCCCACTGTGCTCGGGGGGAGAGGGTAGGGGGCCCTGTGGGCACTGCCCAGCTCCTTGGGAAGGCCATGGGCAAGGCTCGGAGCACCCTGCCCCGTGCAGCGCCAAGCTGGGAGCCAGACAACAGCAGGCCGGTCTGAGGCAGTTTATTTGACAGTGACATCCTTCAGTACATCCTCATAAAACCCCCTGCCGCCCCGCGGCTGGCCCACCACTGAAATCCCACCCATCGAAGTGACAGGCCGCAACAGCCACACTCAGTGCCCTCAGGACTGGGCCTGGCTCCGGCCCAGCATGCCAGGCAGCTCCGTTGCCAGGCCCAGTGGGCTGTGCATACGTGGGTGCCAGGTTTCTGGGCCCAGAGATGGCAGCTGTTTCGCTATGGCATGTGCGCCAAGCTCCTGCTGCCGGGGCCTCCCTGGGTCTCCATTTCAAATCCATTCAGTGTCAAACACACGTGAGTGTCCTTAACAGCAGCTCCTCTACCTGAGAGGGGGGGACCCCTCCTGCCCTGCCCCTTCTGGGGAGTCTGAGCTAGCTGGAGGTCCAGGAGAGCCGCCAAGCCCCATGCACCCTCCACTCTGTCCATTACTCATGCATCACGTGACCCCCATGCTGCCAGCAGCGCCAGGGGAATCCTGCTGGAGGTCAGCTCCTTGGTGCAGACTGGGGTGCGCGGTGTGTCGGGCTGGAAGGTGCTGGCACCTGGCTAGAGCAGCCCCGTCCAGAGGTTGAAGCAGGCCGTGTTGATGACGGATTCCAGGTGATGGTAGGTGGACACTAGCTGTGGCAGGGGGCTCTCGCTGTTCTGGGGCTGCACAGGGAAAGGCTCCCGGAAAACCACTGTCAGGCTCTGCAGAGAAAAACAAGCTGCTCACAGCAGAGCAACTGCCCCCCAGCCCCTTCCCAGCTTGGGGCCAGCTCAGTGCCTGTATCTGCTCTTGGCAAGGATCCCTGCACCTGCCAGCACAGGGTCCCAGAGGGGGACATACAGCTTGGGGGGGGGGGGGAGGAGACAGGCTCCCAGAGGGACAGATACAGCGGGGGGGCGGGGAACACTGGACAACACAGGCTCCTGGATGGGATGAGACCCCCAGTTGGGGGGCAGGGCACCAGCAGGCCCTTGGGTACCTGGGCTCCAGGCTGCTGCCTCATTGAAATGCTGCAAGTCAGGGCTCCTGGACTTTCCGTAGCGTGAATCGTTTGTTAGATATGGCCCCTGCTGCCCCCAAATCGCCCCTGCCTGGCCCCCCATTTGGGAGCTGACACCTCTCCGGGGAGAGCACAGCAGGAAAGGGATGGTGGAGCTCTAGCTCCGAGTTCTGGGCAGAGGCCAGCCTGATGGTGAACGCTGAATCCCCGCCGGGCTCTGCCTGGGCACTAGAAGCCCACTCCCTCCTGCTGCCCCCGGCCAGGCACACCTGAGGAGCCAGGTACCTGCCCAGGCCCCCGCAGGGAGCAGCTCTTACCGTCTTCCCTGAGTGGGAATCCAGAAACACGAGAACAAAACAGTCTGTGAACTTCTGATTGAGCACGACCTGCAGAGAGCACGACAGGCTGTCAGGGCGTGCAGTGACAACGGCTGGGGGGGATCCCTGATGTGCTGGGGGTCACAGTGCCAGAACCATAGGGGGCAGGCTCCCCAGCATCCCACGGGGCACAGCGCCAGAACTGTGGGGCATGCTGTGGGGCACAGTGAGAGCGCCGTGGGTCAGTGCGCAGTGCATTCGAGGCAATGCTCCTACTGCTGTGCCCTTGTGACATCACACCTCCGGGCAGCCCCACTAAAGCCAACACAGAGGCGTCACATCCAGCCCTGGCGCAGGCAGGAGCCTGGGGGCGCGTCTGGGAAAGAAGAGAGTCCTGGGGCAGGGGAGCTGTCTCTGGCTGCAGGGCAGGAGGTGGGTCTGGCCATAGGCGCGGGGGCAGCATGTCCAGGGGCAGCGGCCGGCTGCAGGGGCTGGGGCGTGGGCGGGGCAGGGGCCCTAGTCCTTACTAGATACTGGGTGCCAGTTTCGACGTTGTGGAAGTGGCAGCAGCTCTGGGGGAAGCGGCTCAGCAGCACTTTGATGAGGCTCTGGTACCAGGGCACAGTCATGGTGAGGAAGCAGCCCTGCAAGGATGGAGAGAGGGTGAGGCCAGGTCCCCTGTACAGCAGCGAGAGACCACCGTGCCAGAAGAACACAACCCAGAAGCTCCGAAACTCATGAGATGTACGCTCAAACCCAGTTCCCTGCCAGCCTACTGGACCAAGCCCCGCAGCTACATCCCCAGCAGTGCCCAGCCCTACCCCTCACCAGCGTGGGGGACAATGGTCCCAATGATTCCCACACGCCATGCGTGTCTCCACTCCCACCCTCACCAGCTGGGACTGTGCCTGCCCCCACAGATGGGGATGATGGGTCCTGGGGGTGTGTATACACACATGCGTATCTCCCGCCCCTCTCCAGCCAGGGATGATGGGTCCTCGGGGGGGAGGGGGAAGGAAAGGGGAGACACGACGTGTACACATGCGCGCGCGCCCCCTGCCCCTCACCAGCTGGGGGTCGATGTCGGCGATGGATTTCCCATGCACTGCGTTCAGCAGCTCCTCCAGCTCCCCCAGCGACAGCTTGCCCAGCTTGAGCTTGTCCGAGGCCAGCGGCTCCAGCAGGAAGAGGCGCTTCCAGAGGGTGTCCCTGCGGCAGTGGCATTTGGCCAGCTGCACCATGCTGCTCAGCTGTTTCTGGGCCACGGCCACCTCGGAGGCCAGCAGGGGGAAGAGCGGCGAGGTGTAGAACAGTCCAGGGCCCAGCTTGACCTGGGCACCACCCGCGTAGAATTCGCTGCTGTCCTCTACCTCCTGCCACAGGTCCCGCTCTGCCTGCTGCTGGCAGCCCTGACCGGGCTCCAGCGCCTCCCACGCCGCCCGGCCCACCACTGGCTCCAGCGTGCTCTCCCGCTGCAAGCGCGGCTGCTTCTTGAAGCGCCGCATGTCGGCTGTCAGCCGGGGGAACAGCTCCCGTTGGCTCGTCATGATGACGTAGAAACGCAGCCTGCAGACGAGACGCCTGTGAGGAGGGGGCACCCCTGCCAGCCAGGCTATGTGCCCCCAGGGCCTCCTGAAACGCTCCTTCCCCATGTGGACGTGCCAGCCAGTGCCCACCCAACCCAGGCCCTCCCTCCCCCGCCAGCCAACGCTCACTACCTTGGGACTGCACTGGTACCACACCCCCAGGGCCACCCTGTTTGTGCCCCCAGGAACCTAGCCCAGCAAGCAGCCCTGGCCTGCACACCACCCCGCATCCAGTCCCCAGGCACGTCCCCGCCCAAGCCCAGTCAAGTCCCCCTGGGCCTCCCCACCCAGCCCTGACTGAGGACCCTGGTTCTCACCGGAGGACGTGCCTCTCCGCCTCGCTCTGCTCCTCGAACGGCGCCGCGCTGTGACACACCAGCAGGGACACGTCGAAGTCGTCATGGTGCCGCAGCCCCTCCGAGTCCTTGTAGGAGCCTGAGCTACAAGCACAAGCAGAGCGTTGGGGGCCCAGGCGGTGCCACCCCCCACCACAGCTCGAATCACCGGGGGCAGCAGAGCCTCGCAGGTGGTGTCCAGGGAGGGGCAAGGAGAACCAGCGGCAGCACCCACCCACCATCCAGAGCCCAAGGCCAGCAGCTGGCGTGACAGCGTCTCCCAGCCCATCCTGCTTGGCTGTGACCAGGCAATGCCCTAAGCGGGGCGGGCTCTTGGGGTTCCCGGAGCCATTGGGGCATTGCCAGGTGCTTACCTGTTCCAGATGGAGACCAGCGCATATTCGTTCTGCTCCATGCCCGGGGTCCCCTTCCTGCCGTCGCTGCCCGCAGCCAGCCGGGCCATGCGCAGGGGCTTCATGTGGTAGGTGTTGGCATGGTCTGCCACGTAGTTGTAGAGCTGGTGGGCTGTTATCATGTTGGTGGGCATGGCCAGCGTGCCTAGCAGAGGAGGAGTCACTGTTTGCCAGGGTGTCCCCTTGTCTTCAGGGGCTGGTCGGGGCCCCCAGAGCCAGACACTAGGACAGCAAGATTCTGCTTCCCAGCCCCCAGAGCGCACTCACGAGGCAATGACGCCTGCCCCGAAGTCCCCGGGCAGGGCCCTCAGCACAGCCCCAGCTGAACGCAGCCTGGCTAGTCCCAGACAACCCATGCCCTGGAACCGTGCAGGCCAGGGGGGTGGCACAGCGTGCCGCAAGCGGAGCTATGGAGCAGCTCCACCTAGGTTGGCCGAGGAACGGACGGGGCTGGATGACACTGAATTTGGGAAAGGTGTCTCCAGCTGGTGCGTGGCCCCAGCCCTGGGGGAAGGCCCTGGGCCCGGCACTCCTGGATGCGGAAGTGGATTCAGCCAGGAGCATAAGGGCCATGGGCAGCGCCCCTCCCCAGCTCACCTTGGAAGACATGATTGCGGCCGAATTTGGGGATGTCGGGGTGGTGGGCAATGAAGTCCTCCAGGAAGCCGGTGAGATGGTAGCCCTGGCGCAGGGTCATGTGGGAGCCCAGCAGGTACTGGTGCACGATGCGCAGGTGGAAATCATAGCTGAACGAGTGCACGTGCATGAGGTCCCGCACCTTGTCACACTCCTCCGTGAAGAGCATGGAGAGCTGGGGAGGGGCACAGGGTCAGGGCACAGGGCAGGGGAGCCCCAGATGCCTGGAGCCCGGCTGGTAGCAGAGTGAGAGACACCAGCAGCCTCCTGGCAAAGGCACAGGGCCTGGCAGTGCGGGGAGCTGCCCATTCACCCCTCTCTGCCCAGGCTGTGCCCAGCCCGAGGCAGCTGTCGCTTCAATTCCAAGCCCTGGTGCAGAGTCGCTGCGGACACCTGGCTGCTAGGAACCAGACAGACCCACAGCTGGCTTTGAGTGGCAGGGCCCCAACCCGACAGCCTGCAGCAGTTCTGCTCTCCCACCTTTAGCCTAGCTCTTCGCCATGCTGCACTGACTTCCAGCCAGCCAGGACCCCACCGGCTGGCATTAGGCAGTCAGGCCACGGGCAGGCAGCACAGCGCTCGGCAAGGACTGCAGAAGGCTGAGGGCAGAGACTTGGGCTGCCCCCAGAGCAGGGAGCTAGGGCCTGCTTCAGTCTCCACACTTCCTGCCCAGCCACCCTCTCTGCCCTTCCCCACACGCCCCCAGATGCGACACGCCCTGCTGAGCTCAGCCACTGGCAGCCCCAGCAGGACGCAGCACAGCTGCTGGGATCCCGCCGCGGATGGCTCACCTGGGCCAGCTCTGACCACAGACACCCCACCCTAACAGAGCACAGCTGACACACAAGGCCAGTTCCCAGAAGGCCTGAGGAGGGGAGGCAGAGGTGGCTTTCCCCATCCAGATCCTGGGGCAGCCAGAGGCCAACTGGGCCGGAGCACAAGCTAGAGCAGCCTCAGGGGCACCCTGATGTGTGCCGCAGTACCTGCCCCGGTCCAGGATCACCAGAGCACAGTGTGCTCCGGTCACACCACCCACGAGGTACTGGCATTACTGGGCTGGCTCCAGCACCTTCATTCCTCACAGGGATGCCCTCTGGGTTGCACCAAGGGGACAGAGCTGGCCCTGAGCGTTCGAGAAATGGGGGTGAACAAGCAGCCAAGGGGACTGGGCAGCACTACTCACTGCACCCAAACGCAGCACCCTCACCCCATGCCAGCATCAGAGAGGACACCAAGCGGATCTAAGAAGTGAGCCCAGCAAGAGGCGCCTTTGCCCCAGCCTGGGAGAGAGAAGCAAGACGAGCGAGGCTGTTTTCAAGCCCCCTCCTGAGGGCCCAGCTGCCTGCTGGGATGTCTCCCTCACGGGAACCACCTAGCAAGAGGCCCAGCATCAGCCAGCACCCAGGGCAGGAAGGGGCTGTGGGTACAGAGCACCCAGCATGCCTGGCAGGGCGAGGCCCAGCCCTGCACAGGGAGATGCTGCAGTGCCATGGCAGGAGTGGAAGGAGAGGACGTACCGCAGACTCAGAGATGGAGCTGGGTCCCATGCAGCTCTTGCTACGAGCTCTGGCCGTGAGAGCACCCTGATGGAGAGAGGAGACGCGCAGCCAGTGGGAACGGGGACACTGCCTTGCACTGCCCAGGCCTGCCCCTGTGCCCTGCCCGCCCTCCACGGGCCGCAGGGAGGAGACAGCACTCCAGCCCTGTGGAAGAGGGGCTGGCACTGCAGTCCCAGCCCCCGGGGGAGGAAAGGCCCTGCCCCTGCAATGAGCCCCATGCTAACCAGCCCTGCCCAGCGCTGCAGAGGGAGGCCAAGCACCAGCGAAGAACTGGGCAGTATCTCCCCATCAGATGCCCCAGCAGAGGTGGGACACCTGCCACCCACTGCAGAACCCTGGGTGACCTGCCGGCGCCTAGAGGGATCTATGGTGACAGGAGCTCAGCTCACCACATGAAGGCTCCCCGGAAAGCAGGCTCCATGTGCCCTCAGCAGCTGCTTCAAGGGCCTGGCAGACTTCAGCCCAGGGGAACAGCCCCACTAGCCAGCCAGGGCGATCAGCTCCTGGTAGGACCGGGTGCTCTGCTCCTCGCCCTGCTGGAACTTCTAGGGCGCTCGCTCCCTGGGGAAGGAGGATGTGTGCCCCATTCCCAGAGGCCTCCTGCACTCAGCCCAGACTGCTAGGGCAGCAGGCAATGGATGGCTGGCCCCTCTGGCAGCAGCCCGCTCCTTATAAGAGACCAGGAAAGCTGGCACGCTCCACATTCTACCACTGCTCCACTGGGGCTCCACGGGGAGCAGGGCAGACCCAAGGCACTGCAGTGGGCATAGCAATGCATGGTCCTGGAGGGGCCTCTCCCAGCCCAGGGTGGTCCATGTGCGTTCTTGGACCTGCTTCCCCCTTGTTCAAGTGAAGCAGAAGAGTTATTGCTTTTACTGTAGGAAGTCAGCCCCAGAGCAGCCGCCCCATGCCAGGGGCCTAGGGAAAGGTGGATGTGTTACCCGGAGCCCTTGCAGTCCTGCCCTCCTGTCCCGGCAGGTAGCAAGCTGGAGATTCCAGCCCTGCCTGCCCAGGCCCAGAGCATCCAGGACAGAGCAAGCACCTGCAGGCCAGCTGTTACCTGCGAGTTGACGGACTGGCCCATGGGGATCCGCGAGCACTCCAGCGCATACTGCTTCACGCAGAAGTAACAACCCTGAGGAGAGAGCGCACTAAGCACATGGCCCTGCTGCCAACAGCCTCCCACAGGGCCAGCAAGATCCTGTGCACATAGCCAGACCACACCCCAATCGTTCCTCAGCTCCCCTGGGCCAGGCATCAGATCTCCCGGCCTGGGCCCTCCCCCATCTCTGGCCTCACCACTCTAGTCCCAACGAGCCACGAAAACACTTTCCCTGGGGCATGGCTGAGCACCCTCACGGCCCGGGCTCTACCCTCTCGCTGCCTCTTGGGCATTCCAGGCCCTTCCTGGGCTGATCTGTGAGGAAGTGCGCTGGGCAGGGCCAGACGAGGGACAGCTCTGTCTAGACAGCGTCTCCACTCCCACCTGCCATGTGGGGCTCGTCTCCTTCAGCAGCTAGTTCTTCAGGGCAGGGACAGTGCCCAGCACGGTGTGAGCATGGCTGGCAGAAGCTCCATGAGGGCCCTAAGTGAGCTGGGCACAGAGAGCCCGGCTAGGGACGACAGACCTCTCTCTGCCCGCTCACCTGGAAGCCCAGCTCCATGAGTACGATGCCGCCCGGGAGGGCTCTCTGCAGGTGGTAGGTGGTGACTGGGGGGCTTGTGCTCTGGAGAGAAGAGGAAGAGAGCTGATCAGAAGGCAGGTGGGCACTGGTGCCCAGCAGCAGCCGCCATCCATGCCAACAGCCAGGCAGCAGAAGCTAGGAGAGGCAGCTGGCGTGGGCGTCCCTCCCTCTGGAGCCAGCTTGTTCCCCACACTGTTGGGAGTCCGGAGGGGGACCCAGGGCCACCCAGGGCTTGGTCTGTTTATCTGAGAGAAGGGGAAGAGGAGACTTGTCTGGAGACGCCCACCTTGGGAGGTGGTTTCTGGTCAAGGGTCCGTTAACCTGCATTACAACAAACCTAGGGACATGGTGGATTCACTGGCTCTTGGAGACTAAGCCTGACCGGACACCAGAGGGGCTGCTCTCTCCCCCAGCCCGAAACCCTCCCCACCAATTCCTGCCCAAAACCTCTCACTGCGGCCTGGGCGACACTAGAAAATTTACTCTGCTTAACTCGGCGTGTGAAAAATCCATCCCTCTGAACAGCGTAGTTAGGCCGACTTAACCCTGCCATGTAAACAATGCTAGGTTGATGGAGGAATTCTTCTTCTTCTCACTCAGGGAAGTGGACTGCCCGCAGATTTCCTCCCATTGGCATAGGTAGCAGCTACACTGACATGCTACAACCGCACAGCTGTGCCACTGTAGCATTTTAAGTGTAGACACACCCTGAGCTAGAGCAGATCTCACAGAAAGACACTCCTGGTCTGGGTGAAGAGACTGTGCTGGAGACCCACCTACATCCCTGGGTGAGTTGTTCTGATGGTTAACCAACCTCAAAGCTTCATTTGCACCTTATTTCTAGTCTGGGTGGTCTTGCTTCAGCTCCCAGCCACCAGAAGAGCCCTCTGCTATGGAGCTCTCCTCCCCAGATGGAACTGCAACCGCAACCAAACCCCCTCACTACCACAGACTGGGCTCCTTCAGTCTCCTACAGGCAGGTTTTCCTCATGCGACAAGCAGAGCATCACACTGCATTGTGTGTTACACAATTCACATACCCAGTGAGAGGCACCAGGGCCCAGAACACCCCTGGCTGGAGCTCTGGGAGAGAGGATGAATAAGCTGTGGAAGGAACCTGAAGGGTGAGCACTGGGTCCAGGGGCTGGGCAGGGTCTGCTGGGTTGCAGCTGTCAGAAGAGGTGCTAGATACTGGATGGACGTGCCAAGAGCATGCCCAGGGGCCCCAGGAGAGGGATGCGTAGAACCTCCAGGATCCCATGATTGGCTCTGCTCCCAGCAGCCTGGTGAATAGCCAAGAGCAGGCATGTGAGTGGAGCAGTGACCCATGCCCGCCCTAACACTCGGCTCTCACCTTCGGACTCCCATCTGCTTTGGGTTTGTAGGAGAAGGAGCCTCTCCCCTCAGTGCCCAGGAATGCCAGAGCTCGGATCCGGCTAGTGCTACTGCAAAGCAGACAGAACAAAGTCATCTGACCAGGGAGTCCAGCCAGAGTCACCCTACAAGTATGCCCTGCCCGCCCGGGCGTCACTGCACGGGGAGGGTGGGGGAGGGCAGTCTCTGAGTCACACTGACCTGCGGGCAGGCGAGGGAGGCCGCACCTGCACCAGGATGAAACCCATGCTCTGCAGGTACTGGATGTACTGCTGCAGGAAGGCGTTGCACATCTCCTGCAGCCAGGGCTCCTCCTTCAGCTTGCAGGGCAGCACCTCTGCCGAGTCGCAACTGTGGCTCCGGTCCCGCCCCGACGCTGTCGAGTCGCTCGAGCGATGGCGTTTCTGAAAGACAAGAGAGCCGGGGCAGCTAGCTCCTGCGGTAGAGAAGGGCCAGCAGGCGCTGCCCCGCCCGAGAAGAGAGGGACTGGCTGGCTGGCTGGCGATAGCCGCTCAGCTGCTGCCCCCGAGTGCTGGAACACAGGAATTGTCTGGCTGGACGGCTCCGAGGGCCTTCTGGCCCAGTGGCCTGACCCTGCACAGCTGGGGCAGAGCCCCTCCTCCAGCTCTGGGGGAACTGGCTCCCTCCCTGGGACAAGGCTGCAGCTCAGGCAGGATGGGCCCCATCACAGCACAACCCCCACTTGGTGAGTTGCTCACCTTCCCCTCCAGCTTCGCCTGTTGGTCGGCCTGGATCTGCTGCCGGAAAGCTGAGTCGAAGAGGAGTGGTGTGGCACAATAGTGAACCAGGCGAGAGGACTGCTTCAGGGTCTCCAGGTCTGCCAGCTGCACAGTACAAGGGGCACAGCTGCAGGGGATGGCCCATGGGAGCCTGCTTCTCCCCCAGGCCCATGCAGGGCGTCCTGCCCTTCCAGGGCCCACCAGCCTGCTCACCTGCCCAGGGGGACCACTGGCTCTTCAACCCTCCCCCGCACTAGTCCCACTGCAGGACTCCCCACCCCTGGGGCAACACCTCCCCTCCCCACATGTCCCTATGCCCCCAGCTGAGGCTCCACCTGCCCATGGGGGCAGTGACCATATCAGAGCGGGGCGAGATGGTCATGCTGATGGGCAGCACTTACTCCGATGGGCATGTTGGACTGCGCTGATCTCTGCTGCCACGTCACAAAGAGATTCTCAATCTTCATCTGCTTCTCCAGCTCTGAGAGGGAAAGGAGCAGCCATGGGATCCGGAGCCACAGCCAGGCCGCTCCCACCCTACAGGCTCCCACCGTCCCCCCACATAGAGTAAAGCCTCCAACCCCCCTTGAGCTGCGGGCCAGGCTTCCCACACTCCTGCTGGGAGAGGCCAGGGCTGGAAAGCAGGAGAGGCTGAAATGCTGTGGCTGTGAGCACCCCCATCCCCAGAAACCAGTGCCCGGGGCTGGACAAGCTGGGGGTCTCCCCCTTTACCTTTCCTCTCCAGGCTCTTGATTTCCAGGAACTGGGCACCATGCCAGGACACCGGGTCACGTGGCCCCAGCTCTGGGCCGAGGGGGACACCCTTCAGGGTGGTGACATCTCGCAGAGCCTCGTCAAAGGGCATCATGTCAGGGGGGAAGTGCAGGGACGGCAGACTGCGCGTGGAGCTGCTGAGCCGCCCTTGCTCCTTGCTGGGGGGAGGGCTCGAGCTCCGGATCAGGGCATCCACCTCCAGGGTGGAGTTCAGGAAGGGGTTTGGTTCCTACATAAACAAGAGACAGCCCTGAGACCCCCCCTCACCATGAGCCTGGGAATGGGAATCAGAGAGCCGAGAAAGCCCCTGAAGGCCCCTAGACCTTGCCCAACAGGGACAGGTCCCCAGAGCATAGCCCCAGGGCTCTGCCGAGTCCTACTTCTAATGTGGCCCCTGCCATAGGCAGCAGATTCCCCAGCCTGGCATGGCCTACCCCTCCCAGTTCATGCCCTTGGCCCCTGTTGCTGTGATAATTGTACCCGAACTGCAAGCTCAGCCACAGGAAGTGAGAGAAAGCTCATAAGAACCAGCTGGCAGGAAAAGGTGCAAAAGGGAGACGCGCTGAATTAGTCCCAACAAAAGGGCCTCCTGATAGAACTCGAGGACTGCGTTAAGATCATGCTTGGTGAACAAGAACAGGGTGGGATCAGAAATCTATGGACCAAAATTGGTGGGTTGGATGTTAGGTATAATTGTTGAACAAAACAATGAGGAAATGAACTATTCCACCCATCGCTCCCTTCAGAGGGGTCTTAAAAAGAAACAAAAAAAGAAAGTGTGATGGAATGCACCCTGGATTCACACCCTCCACGCTCGTGTAGTCATCCATGTACAGAGCATGCCTGCTGAGGGGTCACTTGAAAACTAACAACTTTCTGGTCAGTAGTATCATGGTGAAATGCATGTAGCAACTTTACACGTAAAGGTATGAACGTGAGTTGGAATCATGACTGACGTGCATTTACCAGACAAGTCTGAAGAACGGGTAAACTGGTTTCTCAAACACAACGGACAATTTTACACCTCTAGCCAGGTGTCAACAAAGCTGATGGGCCACCACTAAAGCTGCGAGTTTGTCATGGAAGTCACAGAATCCATGACTTCCCGGGACCCCTGCAGCGGTCAGTACAGCTGATCCGGGAGCAGCTCTGGCAGCCCCTGGGTCAGCCGTACTGGCCGCTGCTGGGGCAGTCTCGGGATGGGCAGGAGTTTGGGTGTGGGAGGGGGCTCAGGGCTGGGGCAGGAGGTTGGGGCATGGGAGGGGTGAGGGCTCTGGCTGGCGCTTACCTCGGGGGGCTTCCCGGAAGCGGTGATGGGGCCCTCCCGCAGCCACTCGGAGCTGAGGCGAGGCCAGGTGGCTCCATGCGCTGCCTGCGCTTGCAGGTGCTGCTCCTGCAGCTGCCACTGGCCACAGTTTCCGGCTAATGGGAGCCGCAAAGCTAGTGCGCAGAGACCCCTGGCGGCGCCTCCGCATAGGAGCCAAGGAGCATGTCGCCACTTCCAGAGAGCCGCACAGAGCCAGCCAGGAAGGCTGCCAGCCCCGCCAACGTCCCACAGCAGCAGCAGGGATCCCCGCCCTGAGCTCCCAAGATTTAGTCATGGGTATATTAGTACAAGTCATGGACAGGTCACAGGCTGTGAATTTTTGTTTACTGCCAGTAACCTGACCATGACTTTTACTAAAAATACCAGTGACTAAAACGTAACCTTAGCCATCACCTCTCAAGCAGCCATTCTTTGTTCCTGATCCCGTTCCTAGACAAACAGATTCTGCATCTTAGCAAACAACAGCATGAAACCTCTTTCCCACCAGACTCTATGTCTCCTTTCTCTGAGCCAGAAAGATCTTTATCTAGGGGTCACGCTCCGGAAAATGCACTTCAACGGGGGACTGACCTATAAAGGTGAGGGGCAAAACCACCCCAAGTTCTCTCTCTCTTTTCACAAGAGAGCAGAAAGAGCCGCAGACCTTAGGAGCAGAGCCTGACCAGAAACTTGGTCAGCATTGCTACTGAAAACCTGTGGTAAGAATTTCACCTTGAACTAGAATCATAGAATATCAGGGTTGGAAGGGACCTCAGGAGGTCATCTAGTCCAACCCCCTGCTCAAAGCAGGACCAATCCCCAATTAAATCATCCCAGTCAGGGCTTTGTCAAGCCTGACCTTAAAAACTTCTAAGGAAGGAGATTCTACCACCTCCCTAGGTAACGCATTCCAGTGTTTCACCACCCTCCCAGTAAAAAACTTTTTCCTAATATCCAACCTAAACCTCCCCCACTGCAACTTGAGACCATTACTCCTTGTCCTGTCATCTTCTACCACTGAGAACAGTCTAGAACCATCCTCTCTGGAACCACCTCTCAGGTAGTTGAAAGCAGCTATCAAATCCCCCCTCATTCTTCTCTTCTGCAGGCTAAACAATCCCAGCTCCCTCAGCCTCTCCTCATAAGTCATGTGTTCCAGACCCCTAATCATTTTTGTTGCCCTTCGCTGGACTTTCTCCAATTTATCCACATCCTTCTTGTAGTGTGGGGCCCAAAACTGGACACAGTACTCCAGATGAGGCCTCACCAATGTCGAATAGAGGGGGACGATCACATCCCTCGATCTGCTGGCAATGCCCCTACTTATACATCCCAAAATGCCATTGGCCTTCTTGGCAACAAGGGCACACTGCTGACTCCTGTCCAGCTTCTCGTCCACTGTCATCCCTAGGTCCTTTTCCGCAGAACTGCTGCCTAGCCATTCGGTCCCTAGTCTGTAGCTGTGCATTGGGTTCTTCCGTCCTAAGTGCAGGACCCTGCACTTATCCTTATTGAACCTCATCAGATTTCTTTTGGCCCAATCCTCCAATTTGTCTAGGTCCCTCTGTATCCTATCCCTGCCCTCCAGCGTATCTACCACTCCTCCCAGTTTAGTATCATCCGCAAATTTGCTGAGAGTGCAATCCACACCATCCTCCAGATCATTTATGAAGATATTGAAAAAACTAAGGCTAGTTTAAGTTTAGAATGTGTTTTATCTTTATTTCTCTTGTAACTGGTACTGACTTCAAATCCTAGCTTCTGCTGTTAAAGAAACTGGTTTTATTCTTTAATCAAAATTACTCCCATGCTGTGAGCTGTGTGGGTAGCTGCATTGAGGTGGCAAGCTGCTGCACGTTGTTCCCTTACAGGAACAACAGACTGAACGATATCTGGACTGCCCAGAATACCACACACATTTCTGAGGGGGAATTTGGGACTGGGAGTGGGTTGGGGTCACCTGACAAGTAGTGACCGAGGCTGTTGGGAGCCAGTGTGTCCTGGGGTTTGCGGACAGGCTCTGGGTTAGAATTGCCGAACCACACTCGTGGTGCCCGGTGAGTGGCCCAGGTGGGAGCTACGGCAGGAAAGCCTTACAGGGCTGGCAGTGCCATTACCTGCTTGCTGTCCTCATGCCAGGGTGTGTCCAGGTAGCAGTAGTGATGGAAAAGCCCCAGTTTCTGACTGAGGAGGCAATGCACGACGTGGGAGCGGGCGTTCTGCCACTGCAGCAGGCGGGTGAGCGAGCTGTTCAAGGAGCTGCCCAGGTCCGGGGACCAGTTGTAGGTGTAGAGCATCAGCTAGGCGGGAAGGGAGATGGTGAGAGCTCTGCTGGGGGAGGGCCCGCACCAGCTGAGCCCCGGCCAGGCCGCTGTGACCCAGGAGCCCGTGGGCTGCTGCTGCTTGGTGGGTCCCTGCTGCACCACCAGCTGGCTTCCACTACAGGACGTGGGGTGGGGGGCACAGCTGGGAGGCCACAGCACCAACTCAGCGCCCAGCCGATCACCACGGTGACGTGTCCTGGTGTTCACACCTGCTCTGCAGCACGAGGGCCCAGAGATGCTGACAGCAAAGCACCTGGGAGCACAGGCTGGCCATGGGCCTTTGGGAGCCACCAAGGCTTTGGGACCAACAGCTGTCATCAGCATGCCCGGTCGGAGAGCGTGGCAGTGCCAGGCCGCAGGGAGACCACTGGGTTTGCCGTGCAAGAGCAGACAGAGAGGCAGCTGCACAGCACTGCCCTGGCACGGCTGCCTGCTCCGCCCCACCTCACTGTTATGCAGGGCCCCGTGAGGAGCCAGGCCAGGCTGTCCTCACCCACGGCCCCCGCTCGGACGGGCTCCGGGCCAGGCTGGATTTGTGCCCACCTTCTTGTCGAGGATCTCCAGGAGAAGGAATCTCTGTCGCGGGGCCAGCGAGGGGCTGGAGTTGGAGCCCTTCTCCGCCAAGCTCAGCTCCATGGCCTCGAAGTGCTGGAGCCCCTTGTGGGCTGAAAGAGACCAGAGAGAACCACAATGTGCCTTCCTGCTGCTCACTGCCCGCACCTTGCAGGGAGGCGTTGGCAGGAACCTGGGCGCCACAGACCCCCTGTCCTCGGGAAGGAGGCCCAGGACAGCAACTAGCTGGGAACCAGCTGGAGCGTATCAGTGCTGGAGCCTGCCAAGACCCAGCTGGCCAGGAGGGCTACACCGTAAGTTCCAGACTAATCCCCAACCACGCATGCCAATATTTGCTCCGGGCAGGCTGGCCGTGCAGCGGCAAGAGCCCACCCCCCACCCTCAGCACTGAAGATCCCAGAGCGACTTGGCAAAGTTGCCCCAGACCCACGCTGGGCTGCAGTGTTCTGTGTCCATGTCTGATACCAATTCCCGCCCCCAGAGGTGGGTGCATTTCAGTGGGTATGTAGGGAAGGACCAAACATTGAGGGCCACCAAGCTGTAGGGAGCACTCCCCTTGTGCTCCCCAGCCCTGTCTCAACGGAGGGCCCCTGTGATGCTGCCATGCCAGGTCTAGGGTGGAGCCAAGGCCCCCTCCTGCCATCCAGTCCTGAGCTAAGGGCATCCTAGCCATACCCTTCTCTCGGGCCACGCCCCCTCTCTGTGCTGACATCACAGGGAAAGGGAGCTGGCCCTACCCGCCATGCTGGGGTGACCCAGGCCATGCTGCACCAGAGTCTCAGTCTGTAGAGCACTGGGAAGCAGCTACTCCTGGCTTCCCCACTTCCTAGGCAACAGTCACCCCCAGATCCCTGCCTCTCCCGGGAGGACAAGTGCTCAGGGCACTAGTGTTAGAGCCACACGGACACACTTGAAACCACAGCAGCACAGAGCCCAGCCCCTCTGCTGGCTGCAGGTCTCCTGTGTCTGCAGCCCCTAGGGGCGGGACAGCCCCGTGGCTGAACCTGGTCAGATTAGCCCTAATCAGCAGCATGTGCAGCGTTCCCTGCCGTGGCAGGAGCACTTGCACAGCCGCCCGCTTCCACTCCAGCGCAGAGGCCCGGAGGCAGCCTGCAGCTGCCCTTCCACTGGGTGGCACAAGGACTGGGGTAGCAGTGGCCCAAGCGCTGGCTCATCACTCCAGCGAGAGACTCACATTTTAACCTCCTGACACCTGCTCCTGCTGCGTCTCACTGCAGGCGAAGACAACGTCAGCTCCCCAAGCCTGCGCAGGCCCCAGCTCGACCAGCGCTACCTGCTCTGGGGCCTAGTCAGGACACGGGCCGGAAGGGACCATGACAGCGCTGGCGAACGGGAGCACCCCCAGCCAAAGATGGGCCCAGGGGCACATCCCCGACTCCAGGCAGGGCTAAGGCGGAGAGCTCAGGCAAGACAGGAGCAGGGCTCAGGTCAGGCCGGTACCATGCAGCGCCACATCTCCCAAGCTGCTCTCACTGGCCACTCTCAGCTGGTAGGAAAACCTCAACGCAGGGACGCCTGCGCAGCTGCTGCAGAAAGGGGTGAAGGGACTGCCCCGTGCACCCCGGCGGGCTCAGCGCCTCTGCCTGGATGATTGCTGAGACATCAGCTGTGCTCACTATTTCATCCCCCCATGCGAGAATCCGGGAGGGTCACAGACCTGTGCAATTTACTGCAGGTGGCCACGTTCTGGAGCCATGAGTGGATGGCGCTGGGAAGACGTTTTATTTTTCCCCAGCCAAGGTGCCAGGCCCAGGGGCACATACACAGCCCACCATGGGGAACGCAGGGCAGCTTCGGGCGCTGCGCATTCCTGTGTGGGACATCTGCCACGAGCAGCATCATGCTGGTGGGCACTCATGGTGGGTGGCGCTTATTTTGTGGGCGTGGCTTGGAAGAGTGCCCTGCAAGTGTGAAGGTGCCCAGCTGCAAAAAGTGCCCAGCCTGTGCTTGGAGCCCACCCAAAGGGCAGAGGGGAGCTGATGGCAAAACCTGCTCAGGCCACCGTACGGACACTCGGCATGGCCCTTCTTGGGAAGCAGAGGCGGTTTCTAGTCAGGAACATCAGGTCTCGTCTGCCCTGGCTCCATCAGGGTCTTGAGCACAGGATGGGAGGATCAAACCCTTCCCAAAGAGCTTTCCTGCAGAGTGCACGCGCTGAACACCAGTGTTGGCAGCCTCACCCCTGGGTGCTGGTACAGTCAGAGCCCCAGAGCTCTGCAGCCACCCAGAGACCAGGCCTGAATTTTAATGGGAAGGACCGGACCCTGGGTACACATACACCCACCCACTCACCGAGCAGCAGCCCCCCGTGATTCTCCTCAGCAGAGGATGAAGTTTTGATAGAGCTGATGCTGGAGGAGTTCCTCTTGTTGCTCTCCACATTCTCCTGAGCACCAGCTCTGAGCCTGTTTCGCTGGGACCTCACTCCCCTCCCTTTGCCCCACATGGGCAATAAGTGTTGCCCAAGGGGGCGGGAGACTAAGGGCAGAACCCCTGCAGGAAGCCAGCCAGGGTGGGCATTGTCCAAGCCAGCTACCCGCTCTGATGAAGGAGCAGCATGTCTGGGGACAGCACAGTGTGTTCCCCAGGGGCGCCAGCTTGTCCCTCCCTGCAGCCCCTGTAGGGCCTGGCCTTCCCTTGTCCATACGGCGCGCCACCTGCAGGAAAAAAGCCCCCCGCTCACTGCGCTGCGAGATTCCGGCAAAGCAGAGATAGGTTAAAACTCCCGGCGGGCCCTGGCCCAGGAGAGTTACCCTCTGCTCAGCCACCGCACATTGCTCTGGGTGGAGCAGCCACCCGGTGCGGCCTGAGGGGTGCACGGCGCAGCCTGCGCCGCACGCATTGCTGGGGCGTCTCAGAGCAATGGCTCCTCCTGGAGGATGTGCCGTGTGGGGTGTTCGCTAGGACACAGGCGGACTGGGAGAGGGGGACTTGGGGTAGGGCAAGCCTGGCAGCTTGGCCTACAGGCCCAAGCCTGAGTCCCAGCTGGGGTGAAACAAGCCCGACAGGGGCCACGAGAGAGTCTGAGAACAAATGCCTTGTGGGTCCAGAGCTGGGCATGGGAAGTTTCCACCTGGGCGCCTGCCCTCTCCCAACACGGCTTGCTGGGGCCCCCGGGCGGCTCCCCAGACCCACAGGATGCCTGCCCCCGGCCCCGCTCACCCTGCTCCGTGCTGTAGCGCCACTGGGGGAAGTTGCGTCCCAGCAGGATGAAACGTCGGACGGCCGCGGGCCGAGGACTGGAGCGCTGACTGGGGTTATATGGAAGGAAGGTGGCGCCCCGAGGGCAGCTGCAGAGGAGAGCACCACACAGAGCATTGGCCGCCAGGAGCCACCCCACCCAATCCCTGCCAGCTGCAACAGGGAGCGTGGCAGCAACCCCCCACCCTACCTCCCAGCTGAGCTCAGGGCAGCCGACTCCCTGGGCCCTTCTCCCAACCCCACAGCCGATCCCCCCAGCAAGACACTCACCAGTGCTGCTGGAACACCTTGACAGCGGTGTCGCTCGCCAGGGCCGTGACCAGGCTCACCACCTCCTCCAGGATGGAGGAGAGCAGGAAGCGGGAGACGATCTCCACCGAGCACTGCTGCACCGAAGGACACCCTGCCCCGCACAGGAGAAGCGGCATGAGCCACACACACACCCAGTCACAAAAGCGGCCTGCTGGGAGCAGAGGGAGCTGGCCTCCTGCCGGGTTCTCAGAGTGCTCACCCTAGTGGGGACACGCTTGGCAGAGCACGGACTGGGAGGAGCCGCAAGGGTCTCAGGCTGGTATTCCGAAGGCACCAGAGCTCCTCTGCAGAGCTGGACAGCGCCCGACTCTAAAGCGCACTGCGTGGGGCTGGGCTCTGGCCTGTCTCCTCTGGCGGGAGCCCGCTGGCTGCAGACGCCTAGCAGACGCTCCCACATCGAACCCTCCTGATGGGCTGGGGAGTATGACCAGGTCTCCCAGGCTTCCATGTGCCAGACCACAAGCCTTGGCCTCTGTGCGGGCATGTGCAACACTGGACACTGGCTGGCCAGTGCAGGCCCATCTGTCAGAGGCCGGGTTACTGCTGAAGCTACACCCCGGGCACATGGTGCCTTTAAGGAAACAAACAGCACTTACAAGCTGGGCTAGAGGCACAGGCTGGGGGTCAGCATGGGCCAGAGGAAGGAATGGTTACACGGGGTCCCACAGACAAAGCTCTGGGGAGAAGATCCCCATTCCAGCCCCATCCTGCAAGGCAGGGGAGATGGGCCCGTAGTACATACCCAGCCGACTCATGAATGCCATCCACTGCCGGCAGGTCTGACTGAAGAGCGGGTGCATGGTGCCCACCTCCCCTTCCTCGAGCTGGCAGACTTGGCGCCTGTGGGGGCAGGGCACTGGTTATGCAGCCGAGGCCAGAGACAGACATAAGGGGCAGTGCAAAGCAGAAGCTAGAGGGATGAGTGGATGGTGGTGTCCCCCCTGGGCACATGTGATGTCTGGCCACTCTCCGTCCCTCCCTGTCCACACGCAATGCCCTGTGTGGGTCACCACAAGCCTCGGGCCCAGTGGGCCAAAGCCCCTCTTGCTCAGAGTCCTGCCATGCACACAGCAGCAAGGGCAGCCAGACACAGCGTGAGGCCTGCTGTGGCCATCGCAGCACCACACCGTGCGCCTTCCCGGGCTGCTGTGGGTACAGCTGGCTGGCCGCGCGGGGGGCACTTGCCTCTGGGCCTGCTCCAGCTCGGCCGTGGCAGAAGCACGCTCCTGGCTCAGGTGCTGCTTGACGCTCTCTGTCTTGTGGCGGCGGCGGGTGCGACTCTCCTCTGGCCGCTCCAGCACGATGTCATCAGTGGTTTTGGGGCTGCCCAGCTCCGAGGAGTCGGCCTTACTCTGGGGGGCGGGGCACGAGAGGGGGTGAAGAGTGGAGAGAAGCAAAGCTCTGACCTCCCCTTGCCCGCCCACCCCAGCTGGCTCCCAGCTATAGGCCTGTCCCCAGCACAGCTGGCTCCTCCCCTCCCAGGCCCCGCTGTGACCCCAGCCCCGGGGGCCGGGCTCAGTCTGAGCACCCTGCTACAGCCCACGTCCTTCTGAGTGTACCAGCATGTCCCAGAAGCTCCGGCGTCCCATCTTGTTTGTGGGCGTGACTGGCTCGCCAGAGCCAGAGCTGGGGGCTGAGGCGAAGTGCAGAGGGGGCGGGGGCACTCTACCAGCACCAGCAGTGCCCGCAGGAAGAGCCAGCCCCTTGGTCTCCGACATGGTCCTCCTGAGGCCTCCTGCAGACAGAGTACACATCAGAACCTGGGCAGAGGCTGTGAACCCAGCACTGGAGCAGCACGGTGGGGAGCGCTCAGCCAGAGCAGCCTCCCCACGGAACCAGGTCTCCCTGGCTCCAGGACACAGCTGGCTGAGGGTCCTGGCCCCACAGATGCTCATGGCAAGAAGACCCAGAAGAGACCCTGCAGCTTACCGCCACCGCTTTGCTCCTCCAGCGGGCAGGCAGCCTCCATGCAGAGTGGGGCCGGCAGCACTCGGAACTCCATGACCGCGTCGCACAGGGCGTGGCGCACGGCGCTGCGCAGCTTCTCCGACAGCTGCAGGGGGCTGATGTTCCCTTTCTCCCAGACATCCAAGCGCACCAGGGTGCAGGCAGCTGCAGGAAGAGGGTAGTCACCAGAGCTGCACGGCCCCTGCAGAGGGATGATCCCCCACAAGGCTCAGAGACACCTACAGCCACATGATGCCCTCTCCCCTGGGCACAACAGGCCCTCCCCAGCTCCAGCGAGCCATCCTGGGGACACGGTTGGAGGGCCCCCCCCCCAGAGCCCTGAGCCCACTCTGTCTATGGTGCCCAGAGCTCGCCCGTCAGGCTGAAGCTCCTGCCCGGGCATAGGGTCAAGGTAGCTGCTCAGCGGCTGGGACTGGCTTCAGTACAGAACATGCACCTGGTTGGAGGGTGCCGGGCTCAGCATGGTGCCTGCTGACTGCAGTGAGGCTCTCAAAGTCTGAGTCCTGCAGCAGGTCTGTGCCAGGTGGAGACGGGGGCAGCTCCAGGGGACTAGACCGTTCCCAGCGCGCCAGTGAGAGGGGGCTGCCACGCTCATCCACGAATGACAGAGCAATGCACGCAATTCCTGCAGGAGAGGACAGCCCGAGTCACTGTGTGTCCGCCCTGCACTGGACACCCCCAGCCCACAGGGACTCTGGGCCCATGGTCCCTGGCCGGGGGAGCAGAGGGGATGGGTTGCAGATGCCCACATGATGTCTGGAGGAAGGTGCGTGGGGGTCCTGTACTCATCATGCTGCGTTTGTATTGTTGCTTTGGTGCCAGGAATCTAGCTATGCTGCCCTGGATCCCCCACCCCCCAGAATGCTGCCCTCCCCCGCCCCCCATGGATGTCCCCGCAGCACCCTAGCTAGAACATGCCCTCCCCACTTCCGGGACAGGGCTCTGGTGTCCTTGCTCCTCTCCAGGCCAGCAGCCAACACTCTTCAGTAGCCCCCTCTGGGCCAGCACAGTGGTGCAGGACCTGTAGCTCCTGGTGGTGATGCTGGGGAAGGCTCCAGGCCTGCACTGGGGTTTTTACCCCCTCAGGGACTCACCCTGCAGGGGCAGACAGAGTGAGGGGATCTGGGTGCAGGGCATAAAGCAGTTAGTTATTTGTATGGCAGGAGCCAGACCCTCGACTGGCCCCACTGTGCCACACACAGCCAGAGGCCTTGTCCCCAGGGGTCCGCAATCTCCATCGGGGCATGGGGCACCAGCAGGAGAGGAAGGGAGGCAGCAGCAGTGGCAGGAGCAGGTGACACAGCCCAGCCCTGGGACCATAACTCAGCCACCCAACCCCTGCTAGCCCTACCCAGCCACACACTGTGCTTCTTAGTGCAGCTCTCCGAACAGCCACAGAACGGCAGCACCACGCTGATTTTGCAGACAGCAGCCCATGCAGGAAAGGCCTGTGCAGGAAAGGAGGCTAAGAGCAACATGTCCACTGCACATTGTCCTGTGTGGGGTCCCCGCACTGCTGTGTCTCTGGAGAGAGAGCTGGCTCCCCATGGGCCACCAGGAGGGCCCTGGCAACTGGGAGGGGGTGCGGGGAAGCTGGCGGGGTAAGGGCGAGATCCCTCCTAGGGGCAGTATGCGCAAGGCAGCCCAGGAACCGACACTTAAGGGCACGGAGACAGGCAAGTCACTGCACAGCGGCTGGCACACGAACGCGCGCAGGACCCACGCGCAGGACCCACGCGCAGTGTGTGTCAGTTACATGCCAGCAACAGTGGCCATCACAGGGACCGCCAAGGCCCTGCCCCAATCCATCTCACGGGAGGGTAACCCCCTCCCCTGCAGAGGGCAGTAAGTCATTCTCAGGGTGCCAGCAACCCAGCTGGGAGAGTGGGTCACCAGGGCTGCCCATCACACAGGGAGGGCAGCAGGTGGCCGTGGCCTGCCCCGACTCAGCACCGGAAGCAGCGACTCCTTTTCCAGGGGGTGGAGGGAAGCTTCCAGCAGAGCAGGAGTCAGCAGAACGGCAGGTTTTTATCTTAGTGCCGCACCTCAGACGGTGCTGGGCCACTTCCCCTGCGGGGAGGGGGCGCAAAGGAAGGTGAAGAGAAGCAAGTGATGCCCCCTGCTACACACACTCCAGAGCGCAGTGCCCACCTTGGCAGCCCAGAGAGGTGCTGAGGTGGTGCCTTTTCCTGGCGCCCACATGTCAGAGCTCTGCAGTCTGGGATGGCAGCAGAGCGCTCAGATAGGTTCCCTGCAGCCTGCCCTTCTCCCAGGACATGCCCTGAAGTGTCGGTGGCAGATTCCCAGCAAGGTGGGTGCTGAGAGACGTTCATTGAGGACTATGATCATCATCCAGTTTGACCAGGCACGTAGCAGGCCAGAGACAATCTCTCCTGGGATTCTTGGATCCAGCCTAGAACTTCGGTCTGAGCTAGAGCAATGGCTAATTACATCCAAAGTTTAATTTGTTTATAGTCTGAATTGCCTAGTTCAGCATCCCGCCCCAGATCCCGTTCGGCCTCAGTCTGCCAGCCTGAAGAGCCCTCTGCTAGCCAAACACGAGGCTCCGCCCCACAGGTAGGTACTCAGACACGCTCCAATCACCCCTTCTCTCTCTCTTGCCAACACACTGAGCTCCTTTAGTCTCTCCTGACCAGGCAGGCTTTCCAGCTCACGAGTCCTCCTTGGGACTCCTGAACCTTCCATCCCCCGAACGCACGCACACCTGAATGGGACACAGTAGCCAGGGCTGGTCCCTGTCTGCCTGCAGCAGGAGGGCTGCTACCCCCTCCCTGGGGCAGGGCTAGCAGTGCGGCTTTTTGACCTGCCTGACTCCCCAGGCCTGCTCTGTGAGTGCCTGCCCCAGACAGATGGCTGGTTCCCATGGGCTGCCCCAGCACGAGAGGCCAGCCAGGATCCAGGCACAATGCTCTAGAGCAGGGGAACAGGCTGGTGTCCACCAGAGCAGACCCACTGTTGCACCTGCAGGGGGCTCGCTCCTCCTCCAGATGCCAACGCTGCCAGTCCCATTATGAGAGCAGAGGGGAGCTCAGCTGCGGGGTCCCCACGCTGGGCATGGTGGCTGGGAGCTGCGGGGGCCCCACTATGGCTGGGCCTGATGCCTGCAGCAGCTCAGAGCTGCCCACTGCCACCCACAGCAGATGGGAGCTTCGGGGTTCCCCTGCTGCCTCATGCCGCGGGAGGACCCTGAGGTTCCCAGCTGCTGCAGGCTGAAGTCATGGAGGTCTCGTGAAGTCAGGGACTCCATGACTTCCATAAGAAAATCATAGCCTTAACCATTGCTGGTGTGATGGTGTTTAAGGCCCAGCTGAAACTGCAAACCTACTCTCCCACTCTCGGGCACAGCCTAGACGGGCAGCAACCGAGATCATGGTCCTCCCACTTCCTGCCAGGATTCCCACCCAGACCCACACTGATGGAGATTAGGGCTTTGTCCCCTCCTTTGTCCCCGTTTCCACTGGAAGTGCGGGCCAGACTGCAGCAACCACCCAGCCCCATCGCACCGGATCCCCTCCATCCAGCCCCATCACACCAGGGGTGCTGGCCACTATAAACCCCCAATGCAGCCACCTGGGTCTTGGGGTGCAGGGTGACCCCACACAGCTTTATGGACGCAGCCATGGAGGGAGCCTGTACCCTGTGGGCACTGCCTGCAGCATGCCCTGGTGGCAGGAGACATGTTCCCATTGTACAGAGCCCTGGAGCTCCCTGGGCTGAGCTAGGGGGCGGGGGGAGCCAGGAGCAGAACACTCTCTCCAGGGGATTTGAGGGTCATGGCCCCAGGCAGCAGCAGCCTCCTGCTCACTGACCCCACAGGCCGCTGGGAAAAGGGAGCCTGGAGTCACAGACAGCCACACAACGAGCCAGTGCTGAAGCCACAATACAACCCAACCAGTCCATGGCAGGAACCAAAGAGGGGCCAGGTGGGGGGAGGGGAAGAGGTTCAGTGCAACACGAACCACAGGTGCTACCTTGAAAGTGGGAGAGCGGAAACAGGTGCTGCACAAGGTCCGACATGGTTCCTACACAACAGAAGAGCATTCAGAGGGCACCGCGGGCCACACCAGCCTCACCACAGTCAGACACAGAAGGGACACCACCACCCAGCACAGGAGGGGCACAAGGGACCAGCTCCAAGCACAGGACGAGCAAGCTCTCCTCCAACAGCCCACAAGAATGGGCAGGGCACTGCACCCATAACAAATCCTCAGGAGCAGGTGCCTACGGTGCTCAAGGGACTCCATTGCCAGGCGCCTGCACCCAGCGGACCTGCCCTTCCCCACCCAGGACCCTGAACCCTGAGGGTTACCACACCCTCCTACCTGTTGGAACCCAGCTGCGTCTCACCCCAGAGCTGGCTGAACAGTGACCAGGGCGCACTGGGGCCCTCAGGGAACAGCGCCGCAGGAGCTCGGCCATGTCCAAGGAGCCTCCAGCCAGCCCCAGAGCTGCACTGCAGCAACACCGCTCCAACGGAAGGAATGGGGCAGGGGACCCTCTCCAAGCTGTGCTGGGCCCAACGGCCACGGCGGGGCTTTTCCCTGGGGGGACTCCCCAGGGAACAGATGATCCCCACGGCACCAAATCCACACTCTGCGCACAGGGCACGTGCTGCCTTCCTTTCCCTGTGGGACGCTCAGCACGAGAAAGCAGCTCCCTGCTGCTCAGCCCCTCACCCGATGCTGGAGAGCCCAGCGCCCCAGTACCTTTGCCGCCAGTGCCTTGGCCACCGGGCTTGTTGTACAGGTAGAGATCTAGGTCGGGACTGCCACTCTGCTGGACGTAGTGCTGGGGAGCAGAGACGGAGCGGAGTGAAGGGCGTGCCAGGGTAAGCACCCCGCTGAGCGATGGGAGGTGGACCCAGCCACATCAGCAGGAGAGCAGAGCCTTGTCCCCAGGGACGGGCGCATGCCAACCCAGCGTGGCTTCACCCACTGTAAGCGCTCTGCCTCCAGCCACATGAGCAGGTCCCTTGCTAACCCTGAGCCCACCCCACATGGCATCTGCTTCAGCCCTGCCCTCCGTGCTCGGCCCTCATCATCTACCAGCCTCTGGGACTCAATGGGCCCTGGGCCGGTGCATAGCAACCTGCCTTGCTTGCTAGTGGCATCACCCCCTCAGCCACAAGTCCAGAAAGGCTGCCTGGGACACTGAGCTGCCTAAGATGGCTGTCAACCTGCCAGGCCCCACAGCTGGAGGAGAGGGGAGCAGACAGCCTGCCAGCCAAGCAGCACACTGCTGGGGGTCAGCGGGCGCTGAACTCTCCACCACCGGCCAGCCCCACCTTCACGCTTTGCTGTGGAGTGGGTGGGGCTAGAGGCTGGGTTCCGGAGTCTGAGCCTTCCTTAAAGGCATGAAGCCCTTGGACACACATGGCAGCACACCCAGGAAGCTGGAGCCCAGCAGACCCAGGGGAAGGCTCAGCACCCACATGGAGGCTGGCACAGCAGCCCTGCTCATTCTGTAGGTGTGGCATGGCTGGCCAGAAGTGCTGGCTCAGTGGGGCCAGGAGACAGAGCCACGGGGCATTGTCAGAATGGAAAGAGACAGACGTGGCAGGGGTGTCTCCATGGTGACTGCCAGGAACAGGACCATCAGCTTAGCTAAACACAGATGAGTGCTGCAGCTGGGCCCCTCCTACTCCCCACCCTCCTTGTCCTCTAGGTCATACCCCCCCTCACCCCAGGGCCTCAACCCCCTCCCCACCCATGTCGGCCCTTGGCTGCGCTTTGCTGTGCAGAGCGCTAGCTCTGTGGGGCATCAGCCTGTGCGTGGGGACAATGCCCAGTGCAGTGCAGTAGGGAAGTGGGGGGTGACTGCAGGGTAAGGAACCAGCACCAGGCAGTGCTGCCTGCACCCACTGCTCCCGGAGGGCTCTTCTCTTTGGGTGGCATTTCACTCTTCTCAGGCTCCAGAGCGGAGGGTCAGCCTGGACCACTCCACCACTGCCCATAAGCGCAGCCAGGCAGCCACAGACTGCACCCTCTGCAGCAGGTGGCACCTACCCAGTCTGAGCCCTGCACTCATACCACCCCCCAGCCCACTGTGGGAACATGGCCGCACGCAGGGCCCCAGCCCCTCACCTTGAAGTGGTGCTCAACGTTGCTGTCTGTGTACTTGGGGGTGTGCAGGAAGATGAGCAGGTTCTGGCGCAGGTAACAGGCCACGGCATGGAGCCAGGGCAGAGAGGCAGAGGGCAGAGTGAACTGGAGGACTTCTGTGGGCGGAGAGCCCGGGGGCTGGATGAACTGTGAAGAGGAAACCTGCTAATCCCTGGGCACAGCACTCCTGGGAAAGGCAGCGTCAGACAGGCCCCTCCGAGCGCTGCTGCACACAGAACCCCTGAGGACCCAGCAGATGTACAAGGGGTGTTCATGGGCACCCTGTTCCAGAGATGGCCTGAAATAGGGGGTCTGCACTCAGACACCTGACAGGGGGCCTGTGCCACCCCAGCGCCTGACACCCTGGCCATGGAGACAGCCTAAGGCAGTGGATGCTGATTTTCAGCTGTTCCCTGCAGAGGCAGGGAGACTGGCCCAGGGGTGGGGGACAGCAGAGGCGCAGCTGGACTGGGGGCTCCTGGTCTCTAGCAGGGTTATGGATCTGGTTCCGGGTTCTGTACTGCACAGGGCAGCTGGCTGCAGGCCCTGGGGAAGCGTTACCTCCACGTCGGCTGGGGTCAGCTTGCAGTTCCGCACCAGCATGACAGTGATGATGTCCAAAGTGGCTTCATCCAGACGCCTGCGCAGAACCTTCACCAGCTCGTCTGTGATCTCGGGCCCTGGGGAGAAGCAGAGGTGAGAGCAGCCCCCAGGACAACATTCTCATCGGGGCACCACCACCGGAGGTCCTGCCCCACCCCTCAAGCAGGGCACCCGCCTGTCACAGCAAACCCCGAGAGGCCACGTGCCAGAGCAAGCTGCTCCCATCGGTGGAGCAGCCCTGGCACCAACCAGGGGAGGCATGGCACTGTCTGGGCCGCACATGGCATGTGGGGTTTGACCCTGGGGCCATCTGGCATCAATGCCCAGGACAGCTAGGGGGCAAGGGGAGAACAGGGCCCAGCCAAGGGAGAAACTGTTCCCCCTGCACCGAGACATGCCCCATGCCACACTGAGCTGCTGAGTCCAAGCCCCAGCACCTGGGGCATTGCTCAGAAAACAGCCAGGGCAGAGAACCTTGCCCCCCAGCCCACCCCCCACCACTGCCCCGGGGCGATCTTGCCCCCCAGCCCACTGCCCCGGGGGCGATCCTACCCCCAGCCCACCCCCACTCCCACTGCCCAGGGCGCACCCCAGCCCAACCCTGCCACTCCCACACCACTGCCCAGGGTAGGGGGTGATCGATCCTGTGCCTCCCCTCCCCTCCCTGGAGGTCATGACTCACCTGCTGGGGCGACACCATGCACCGTGAGCTGGATGTGTCTGTCCACCTGGCCCACAGGGCGGGCAGAGTCTGCGCTGCGGCAGGAGGCTGTGTCTAAGGAGGAGCGCAAGCCCTGGGGGGAACAAAGGGGCTACACTAGACACACCTTCTTCCACAGCCCCACCCAGAACTACTGGGGAGTCACTGAGCTCTGGCAAGGTCCAGCACCTGCCGCTGCTCAGACGACCCCCCTACCCCACCCTGTCTGCAATTCCCCCCACATACCTCCCTGCCCTACCCGCAACCCCCCTACCCCACACTGCCCCCTGCCCTGCCTGTAATTCCCCCACCTGTACCCCCCAACCCTCCCATGCCCCACATGCACCCCCTCACAAACCCATGACTGCCTACCACAGAGGAAATGGGGCTGCTCCCTTTATCCCAGGCTTTCGGCGCCCACCACCACTGCGTGCCCATGCTGGGCTCACTGACCCGCCCCCCACAACCCTGAGGAGCTGCCCCAGATCCCGCATGGACAGAGAGCACTGCAGACTTACTGTCTGATCCTCCGTGTAAATGGGCTCCTGACTGCGCGTCAGAGCCAGCGAGCGGCACACACAGCCCTGGATGCTCTCCCCTTCCCACGCCTTCCCGCTGTGGGTGGTTTCAGAGAGTCTGGGCACAGGGAGAGAGGGACGGGAGAAGTGTGGGGCAGCAGCCTCAGCCCTAGGGGGTGGGGCCTGGGGCATTAAGGTGTCAGTGAAAAGGAGCAAGAGTTCAGTGGGGTTTTTACTGCAGGCTCAACGGGTCTCCGTGTGGAGGGCCAGGCAGCAGCGGGCAGGAGGGACCCAGTCTGCCTGGCACCCCGGTGGAATGGTGCAGTCACTGCGGGTGCTGCCCAGACACAGACCGTCCCTGCCCCAAGGAGCCCAGAAATCCAGGGCAATAGCCCGGGATGGGGGCACGGCCTAGGGACAAGGCGACCAGGGGCAGGGTTGGGGAAGGGGGCTCCTTACCGGAGGTAGAAGACTGACTTGGTGGATCGCTCCTGGTAGACAAACATGTTCTTCCTGTTCACCACGCAGAAAGCATTGAGCACCGAGCGCAGCGCCTGGATAGCTGCAGAGACACAGGACACTGAGCTCTGTTCTGCAGCCCGCTGCCCAACTGAGCGCTCTGCCCCCTGGTGCAGACATGGGGCCTCCGCAGGCACCGCTCAGACTCCCGCCTGCCGGATGCTTGGGAAAGGCAGGGCCCGCCCGTCTGTGTCAGCAGGGCAGTCGGTCCCTATGGCAGCGAGGGGACCCCGATGGTACGCACCTCGCGAGACTCCCATGTTGGGCCCCATCTTGAGACGGGAGTGCACATGGATGAGGGTGCTCCACACCACGGGGCAGGCAAAGTGACCTGGCATGAACTGCATGGTGGCTGCCAGGTAGTCACGGGGCTGGTAGCTCTCCTCGGTGGAGTAATCTGCAGGGCAGAGAGTAGGGCACTCTGGTCATGCCGGGGCTGCAGGCCTTTCCCTGCCTGGCAGCAGGGGAGGAGAGTGGCTTACCATCGGTGGGCTGGGCGCGCTGCCGGTAGGAATTGTAGGGAGTCTCGCTCTTCCAGATGTCCTCCTCGCTCTCCGCCACCAGCAGCGTGTTGCAGACGTGGCTGTCGTGCAGGTCCTGCAGCAGCAAGTGCTGCAACAGACATGGGGGGCTCAGGCCGGCTCACCACGGCCCGGGCCCCAGGGCAAGCAACGCTGGAACCCAGGGCCCAGGCGGAACAAGGGCTGCAGAACCCTCCTTGCTCTGGTGCTACAGAAGGGAACTGGGTGCTGGGCCGAGCCCAGGAACCCCTGTTCATTCGAGAGCCAGGCTGGGCCTCAAAGCGCCAGAGCCTCCCCAGGAGCCACGTTACCTGGTTAACAACCCTGCAGATCTCGCCAATCTTCCTCACCACGGTCTGGTGGAGACGCAGACATTCCTCGGCCGGCTCCTTCCCGGCCTCAGCCATCGCCATCTGCTCCGCACTTGGGCTGCTTCGTGGGGATAAGAGAGGGAGGTCAGCAGGCCTATGGGGTATAGGCTACGGGGCCCAGCGATGGGCACAGGGCCTGGGAGCCCCAGCTGCACTGGGGAGGTCCTTGGCAGCTGGCAGGGACGGGGGAAAGCTGGCAGAAAGGGCTGGTCTCCCAGTGGGCAGGAGGGATAGAGAGGAGTGGAGTGATGCATGGAAGGGGAGCACAGCCAGTCAGGACCCCAAGCCTGGACAATGGAAAAAGCAACAGCCAGAGTGGCTGGCAGGACAACATAGGGAGAGAAAACGAATCACTCCTTGGCAGGGAGATGTGAACTGGGGCTGTGAGAGCAGAGACCCAAGACTGGGGCGCAGGGCTGGGAGTGAGAGCAGTCACATGGGGGTCCTGGAGAGAAGGGCAGACAAGGGGATCTCAGAACCTGTGGGAGCAGGCTTGGGGCAGGCATACTGGGGCAGGACGGAGACTCGCACCCCGCGACCCAGACTGCAGGCGAAGGTGCAGGGGGACTCCGTCTGCTGTGGGAAGGATCAGCAGAGGGGAGCGAGTGGGATCCAGTGGGGAGGGGCTGGGAGCAGCAGAGGCCGCAGAGTCCTGCTGAGTGGGGTGTGCGGCCATTACAGGCTCCAGACAGGGAGCAGCAGAGTTGCTAGCAAGGAAGGCAGCTTCTCCCATGAGTGGCTAGGTGCCTGCCCCAATCCCCCTGGCCACGGCCATGGCTGGGGGGGCAGCTGGAAGGGCAGAGCGACAGGAAGCCCCAGCTAGCTCAGCTCACAGAGATTGGCAGCATTAGCCCAGCTTACCCTGCCACACGTGAGAACGAACCACCCAGCTGTTTGTCTGAGGTCGTGAGCGTTGTGACAGGGGCTGTTGTGTCCTGTGCCCCATGTGACATGGCTGGCACCCGAACACCCCAGTGCTGGGCTGGGGGCAACCAGGGTGCCCCCGAGACAGACAGCAGATGCAAGGAGCGAGCAAGGCTGGGAGCAGGTTACAAGGGAGCAAAGGCACTGGGGGCAGAGAGCAGGAGAAGTCTGCGGGCCAATGCAAGTGACAGGAAGGGGGTGTGGAGATGGGAGCTGGCACAGCACCTTCATTACCGTGTGTGAGAATACACCTCTACCCGGTCCTGCTGGATCTTTACAATGAGCCAGAAATCTGGCATCAGGGGGCACTTGGGGTCATGGTCGCTCATCAGGGCTTCCTCGCACTCTGAGTCACTGCTCCCTCCATCGTAACCTGCCGCAGAAACACAGGCCCTGTGAACTCAGCCCTCCCCCGGTTCCTTCCAGAGCAGTAGCCGGCACCTTGGAGCCCAGCGCCCCAGCAAGTCCCGTGCCCCACGCTGCCTGCCCTTGCCGAGGAGAATCTCACCTAAGTGATCCGAGTCCATGCTGCCCTGGCTTGACACTAGACTCTGCACTCGGCTGGGACGCTGCTTACTGGCGCCTGCGGGAGAAGAGGGAGCACTTAGCAGAGCACTTGTTGCAGCTCCCAGACCTGCGCTCCCAGACTCCACAGGGTGGGACATCACACCACCCGATGAGCAGCACAGGCCCAGGGTTCTGGGAGGTACAGTGACAGGCCCGGGACTGACTCTGGAGCGGCCTGTGTGCCTAGAGACACCCAGCACAGCCCAGTTCATGAACCTCCGTGTGCCAACAAGCAGAACCAACCCCCCAGGCTGGCATGGAAAGGGGGAGGCAGACGGCCTTGAGACACCCCATTCCCAGGAGCAGGGCTCCCCCGATGCAGAACACCCGTGTCAAGCAGGGACCACGAGGCACCACCCAGGAAGCTGCTCTCATGCCGTAGGCTCCAGCCCAGCACATGCTGCCCAGCCCCATCAGGGCTCCTACCTTCCCTGCCCTGGGTCCCCGAGTCAGACAGGATCGCTGTAGATGGCGATTTCTCAGCACTCCCCTTCTCCGAGGACAAGGGCAGGAACCGAGAGTGGGGAGGAGTCAGGGGGGTCATCTCCCGGGCTGCCTCCTCCAGCGAGCTGTGCCCCACAGCTCCACTTTGCTCCACCACTCCACTTTGCTCCAGCCTCAGCACCTCCTGTGGCTCCTGCACCCAAACCAGGGACTGCATTACTGACCCACCCCCAGGGCTGGTTGCCAAAGCTCAGCTCCCCCATGCCATCCAGACAGCATCCATCCTTCTCACCTCATCCTGCATCTGGTCGCTCTCACCCAGTGCATTTCCCACATCTGGCCCAAACTGGCTCTCACCCACTGGCCAGGCCCAGAGGCCCCCAGTTCCCTGCGGCAGGGAGGGCATTGGATGGTTTGGCTGGAGGCCTTCAGCATCTGCTTCGCTACTCCCCTCCTGCCCAACATGGCTCTGGGCTGCTCCAGGGCTTCCTCCTGGCGCAGGCCGCTGCAGGCTGGGGACAGCGCTGGCGGGGGTCTCTAGGGGGCTCGGCCACGCCTGTGGGGGCTGCTGCAGGCTGTGGACAGTACTGGCGAGGGTCTCCATGGGGCGCAGGCGGCTGACGGAGACGTAGTGGTAATCACAGCCCTCTGCATTGAGCACGTAGCCCGGCAGGGTCATTCTCCGGAACTCCTGCAACACAGAGCCCAGGAGAGTGCGCTGGAAGGGGGGCTGGCCACTGCCGAGGGCAGAGCAGAGAGTATACTGGGCACGCACGTGGGGGTGGGGCGGGACACATCGGCAGGGGCCGTGGGGCTCTCACCTCTCTGAACTTCTCCAAGGAGTGCTCGGGCCCGAAGACAAACTGCAGGGGCACCACCTCACTGTGGCAGCTGGGCCGCCCCTGGGAGCTGTAGACATGGGTGGCGACCCGGTCCAGGACCGAGGCGCTGACCGCCTGCGAGCGGCGCAGGGCAGACACCATCTCATCATCCAGAAGCCAACGGATCTAAGGGCCAAGGACACGACCTGGATGACCTGTCCCCACACTCCCCGCCATGCATCCTGGGTCTCTATATCCCTCCCCAGCCACGCCCACTAGTGGCCAGAGACCCTCCTGCACCAACCCCAGACCTTGGCTGGATTCAGACAGATTTGCCCCAGCAGCTGGGCAGCACACAGCCAGTATGCAGCCTGCTGCAGGCAGCATTGGTCCCCGGGCTGGGACACGCTTGGTTGGGCGAGAAGGCGGCTCTGCGGTGACCCAGGCAGGGCAGCCAGGGCTCACCTCATTCATGGTGGCTTCGACAGCTTGTCTGTGTACCCCTGGGAGGTTGGAGAGCGCTGGGTGCCTATGAGAGACAGAACAGTAGGGTTCATTCTCCCACGCCCCCTGCACTGCAGCCTAGCATGATGTCCAGCGTACCAGCCCAGCTGCCAGGCCAAGGGGTGCAATACCTCTCGCCTCCCGTAGACGGCAGCCGTTCCAGGTTGTGCATGAGCTCCTCGTCCGAGCGAAAGGAGGAGGGCTGCCCGGGTGAGCGGGCGAAGGAGATGCTGCTCTCAGACGTGTACCTGCCATGGGAAGAGAGCACAGGTTGGGACAGCAGCCCCAGAGCCCCAGGCAGGAGCCACACAGAGGTGGCTCCAGTGGAGTGCAGGGGCCCCAGGCTAGGGCTGGGCAGCTGTGGAACAGAGGGCTGTTTCTCCCATAGCCAGGGACCCTGGTGCCACATCACGGGGAATCAGGGCAGTCTGGCTCTACAGGAGGGTCCAGGATGCAAGGGGGGAATTCCACCTTCCTTGTCTGGAGGGGTCACAGTTCAGGAGAGTCAGGCCAGCTGGGTGCCTGGTCTGAAGGTCTGCCGGTCGACAGGGCTAGGGGAGCCGGGCACCTGCTCTATAGATCGGCAGGGCTGGGGAAGCCAGCCCCTGGTCTGGAGGGGTCAGTTCAGGGGAGCCAGCCCGGTCCCACACCCACCTGTTGTGGTGAAGGTCAGCGTTTACACCTTCTATCTCCAGCGGCAAAGTCAGCACGAAGATGTCCAGGGTCACACAGAGGTCGCTGAGATCAATGCTGGCCATAGCCTGGTGGCTCTCCAGGCAGCTCAGCACTTCCCCTGAGGAAGGACACCAGGAGGTAAGGAGAAGGGGCTGGCATGGGGGTCCTGTGCCAAACTCCACCCTGCTCAGACAGGTGGAAGAGGCCCCTGAGGGGTGCAGGGGAAGCCCAGGTTCTGCAGTTCCTGTGGAGCACCCTGAAGCCACTTCCCCAGGGACCAGGAGGGCTGGCTGGCTGATGGCACCAGCATGGTACTGGGAGAGCTCTGGCCTCCAGCCTGGGTGGGAACCTGCCTCAAGCGAGCAGCCTCTGGGGCAGAGGGAGAAACGAGCGCGCTGTGCTCCAAGGTGCTCCGCTCACCCAGCCAGCAGCCTGGCATCGACCCAGGCTCCCCGCTGGAACCCTTCAGCTCAGGCTGCAGCCAAGGCCCTAGCCCTGGCCGCCTGCAGGCACGCTCTTACCCAGGCAGGTGGGCAGCGACCGCACGGGCATAGAGCTGTGCTGGCTGCGCAATTTCACAGAGCAGGTCAGGTGCATGAAGAGCGGTGGCATCTCCTGCTCCAGGAGCTCCTGCTCATTCAGCGAGTCCCCGCCCAGGACGCTGAACGAGTCGTCGTCATCGTGGTTGACGGTGTTCGAGTCCGAGAGGGAGCCCACGTCTAGGAATTCGTTCTCCAGCTTCTCCCGATACTCCACCTCCAGCTCTGGGTCACTCTCCGTGGCAATGCCGCAGCCCGACACGGTCCCTGCGCATACACAGGGCTGCTCCACTCTAGCACAGTGTAACCGCACTATTACCCTGCTAGCGGAGACGCAGCTCACAGCAGCAGTGTCAGCATGGCCAGGACTGGCCCCCCAATGAGCCGCACTTATAACTGCAGCTACACTAGGGCTTCTGCCCGTACAGCTACGGCAGTTGTGTGTGTGTGTGTGCGCGTGTGTGGGGGGGGGCCGGGGCGGGGCGGGAGAAAGAGGAGAGAGATCTTCACACTGCTCCCAGAGCTACGCTGGAACACTAAGTGCAGTCCAGCCAAGCTCCCCCGGCCGTGAAGTGTGGTGGAGTCCAGCCCCCACGGCACTACTGCCAGGCACATGCACTCTGTAGGGAGGACAAAGAGTTACCTTCTTCAGCTGCCAGTTCAGCCTCTGACCCCTCCATGTCCTCGCTGCCCTTCCTGTCTGCCTGGTCCCGGGAGGCCTCCTCCTGAGCAGGGGGAACAAGCTCGTGTCAGTCAAAAGGCTGGGCAGCAGGGCAGGCTGCTCCAGCGCCCCGGGGGCTCAGTGGACGCCCAAAGGGTAGACCTGGGGAAAGACAAATAGCACTTCCCTCCTTGGCAGAGCCTAGTTCACTTGTCCCGCCACCAGGGCACTGGGGCCGCACCAGGCACAGGGACCCAAGCCCCCGCCCCACACACACACCTCTTTCTTGGCACAGGGCGGACAGTAGAAGAAATAATGAGGATTCGACAGCACTGGCTTAAAATGCAAACTCCCGATTTCCAGGAACTTCTCCTGCCAAGAGAGAAAGGAGATTGTGAATGTGAGACTGACCCGCTCTGGCCTCAGCTCACTGCATGCTTGTTCCCCTCCCTCACCTGGATGATTTTATGCAGGTTGGGGTGCACCTGGCAGGGCTGGTCACTCTCCAGCAGGGATAGGGGGAACTCCGGGCAGCAGCTGGCGCTGATCTTGGGCTCCTCAGTGGGGCATGAGAAACCTCCGTGGTCCTGCTCGCTGTAGTCCTCCATCTCCGCACTGACGAGGCCACATGCATACAAGCCAGATGGGCACAGTACGAACCATGAACAGAGTCACTGTCACCTCCAGGTACAATGCCACCATCCCTAGCCAGTAACAGACTTATAACCCACTCAGCCCAAGGTGCCGGAAAACACCTCTGCCCATGGCAGCCAACTCCACTAGGTACCCAGACTGCCACGCAGGCCCTGCTGGGTACCGTGCCCCTCTGCTAAGCCCGGGGGGTAGGACCCAGGAAGAAGAGTAGAGAGACAGCAGCTTGGTATCAGGCCTTGGACTCTATACAAGGGCTGGGGGGCAGCTGTGTCTATACCAGGCCTTTGCCAGGCTTTCAGGAGAGGAGCAGAGGGAGTCAGATCGGGGTCTGGGTACAGACACAGAGTCCAGGCACACGGGGGAGGGCTGGTGCCTCTGGAGAAGTGGGCAGAGTGCAACACTGTCCCTGCTCAGTGCTGACTGGGGCTGGTCTCTCTGCACACAGCGGGTATTAACCAGCTGATCCTGTGGGATTCAGGGCCCTGCAGCCATGCCGCAGACCTTGGCTCAGCACGAAGTCCACCAGCCACAGAACTCGTCATGCAGACATCTCGTGCCATTCTGTGCCTAGGCACCGTACCCCTTGGCAGCACCAGGGAGAGGGAGTACACACTGCAGCCCCCAACCCAATGCTGCCTTACTTTCTTAGCCGTCCTGCTCCATGACGCTGTGTCTCCTCTGCGTGAAAATGACCCATGAAGGCCCAGGAGCTCACAGCTCTTCCCTGAATCAATGGGAAGGGTGGCAGATGGCTCCTACCTAGACTCTGAGATGAGGACGCCTCTCTCCCTGGAGAGCGGCTCTTCCTCCTGCTCCAGGCTGGCTGCCCTGGGGTGCGTATGGAAGTGCCGGTGGCTCTCGCGGAAGGCCCGAACGTGGCTGCAGAGGGTCAGCAGGAAGTTGGTGATGTCTATCTCCTGCAGCAGCTCCTCGCAGTAGTCCATGGCTGTGAGAAGGTCCTGGGAGCTGATGCTATGCGACTGCTGCAGGCTCTTGAACAGCCCTGTGGGTGTAACACCGGGCTGAGTGCATGGCTGTGTCCAGCAGGGCAGGAGGTGGGAAGGGAGTCCATGGCCAAGGTTACTCAGGCAGCTCAGAAAGCCCACAATGAGAGGACTTAGCAAGCAGTGCCCGCTCTGTGCTGAGCTCCCCACAGCTGTGCCCACACACCTGGGCCCCAAGGGGCCATGCGGGAACAGCTTTAAGCCAACTCTGACAAGAAACTAGTTTCCTGAAGAGAGTGCACCCCTCCCCTCGCCCGCCAGAGAGTGGCGTCTAGGAAGGCCCTGGTTCAGCCCCCCTCCATGCCAGGGCACAGCGCCTTGCCATGCCCCTCTCCTTACCTTTCACATAGCACTGGTGCGAGTGCTCCTGCAGCAGCGTGCAGTAACTCACCAGCTCCTTGTGCTTGTGGTCTAGCCAGGTGGCATTTGTGGGGCGCTCCAGAAACTGGGACCTGGAAAAGAGCAGCAGCATCACCACTCAGCCCTGCTGGAGGAAGAGGTAATCTGTGCAGGGCCAGGCCGGGCCATGGCCAGCCTACAAGCTCCTGCAGGCAGACAGGCACCACTGTGAGTGAGAAGGAGTATGCCAGCAGACTAGGGCAAGGCTGGAGCCAGCATCCTGCACAGGAAAGACTCGACTGTGCAGCCCTGAGCTCCCTGCACTTTCACCCCAAGGAGGATGCGCTCCCAGCCCAGAGCCAGGGAAGCTGGCTTTACCTGAAAAAGATGTCCCGTGGAGGCCGGTGTGTCCGGGGGCTGACCATCTGCTCCCGCAGCAGTTCCATGGAGCAGCTATAGACGTATATGGGGCAGCGGACCCGGTGGCACTCACTCAGCTCGGGCTGTGAGGCCTGGCGGCTGAAGGAGATGCGTACATCCTTCCGCAGGGCAGCGCCTAGCTCTCCTGCGTCCTGGCCTGCTTCTGCAGAAGAGAGATGCCCTGAAGGAGCGTTTCCCACTGACAGCCCGAGACACCAGCCACTATGTCTGGGCTTGCCCTTTCCTCACTAGATTGCCCATTCCGCTCAGTATGCCAGTTTCCCCAAGAGCACCGCCCCCCCGTCTTGCTCCCATGCCCCCCAGCCCTTCTTCGGGCCCACAGGGAGCATGAGACCGGTTTGTAACTTCCCTTAGTCTCTCCCCACCAGACCATATTGGGCTGAGCTCCCTGGGAGCTGGCCCAGGGCTTTCCCACTCCTGTCCCCTGCCACGGCTCTGTACAGCAGCATGGGCCCTCCGCTCCTCAGACACCAGCCAGCCAACTGATTCCCCCTCCCCTTTTCAATATCCAGGGCTCTGCATGGGGCTCGAACACCCCCCGCCCGCAGTGCTGTGTCTTCCCCTGCCCTGTGGGGGCTGTGATCTCCAGCAAGGAGCAGTGGCTCCGGTCCACGCTACCAGAGCGACACAGCACACTCTGAACAGCCTGTCGGGACAGGGTCTGGGTGAGATCCAGGGGCCTCCATGGCAGAAGAGCTGGTGTCTGTCTGGCACCCAGCGCTGCACTCTGAGGAAGCCCCGTTGCTTTGCTGGAGGCAGAGTCACCTGGTCTGCAGCCTGTGGGCCAGATTAGCAGACATCCCTTTCCCAAGGAGCGGCCCCTCTGGAGGGGTGCTGACTGCATACATAGCTATGCTGCCTGGGGACTCCTCAGCCCTTCCCCATGCCCTTATCAGGGGACGGGCATACCGCACAGCCACGCCGGGCTGAGCCAGGAGCAGCACATAGTGCACAAGCCTCTGGCCTGCCTGGCCATGGCAAGCACTCTGAGTGGGAGAGGAGGACTCTCCTGGGCTCAGGAATGGCCCCTGCCCACAGAACATATGGGGTGGGGAGCCAGGGGTCAGTACCATTGGCCGGCGTTACACTGAGAGTAGGTAGGAATGCCGCAGCCGCTGCCTCCTCGAGTCCCATTCTGCCCGGCTCCCCACAGGCAGGGTCCAGGCTCTCTCCTGCTGAGCTGTCCTCCTTCAGGGCTTTCTCCAGAGAGCAAGCCATCAGCTTCTGTACGTCTAGAGAAGGAAAGGAGAGGTCAGGCCCTTCCCACATATCCCGACAGGCGGTGGCTGCTGCCAGCCCAGCACCCCAAGGGCAGCTTGGAGGGCCAGCCAACTCAGTAGCTCACCCTGGGTAACTGGTATCAACCCTTTAAATACCCACCTCCTGTGAGAGGCAAGGGCCCTCAGAGAACGCCCTGCCAACCGCCCCAGCCTCCACCCCTGGTAGCCCCAGGGGGCTTCACTCGGGTCCCCCACCCCCATGGCGGGGTGGGGAGCTCAAGGCATACCCCAAACTAGGTTGCAATAAATTGGGGAAAGCCAAAGCTCCACACGGGAGCCAAGCAACAGCCAGACTGGTCCCAGAGCGCTGCAAGAGGCCCATTGATAAGCCCCTCAGCCTCGAGCTCTGCCCATCCCCACATAGCTGGAAGGCTGTCCCCCCGCAGAGAGTCACTCAGCATTCCCGCTGCCGCCCGACTCAGTTCCCTGGCTCAGCAGGGGCAGACTCACCAGGGAAGGTGGCTGGCAGGAAGGTGAGGAAGAGGTGCTGTGGACTGACCAGCTTGGCATAGCATCGCCACTGCAGGAGACACCCAGCAGCATCGGCCGGGGACATATCGGCCTCCGGCAGCTCTGCGTTGCACAGGCTCTGAGGAGAGAGCACAGCGGGGGTAAGATTGCAGGGACGCCCCCAGGGCAAGAGAGGGGTGACGCAGAGCAGAAACACCCCAGGGGGGCTGCCTGGCCCTCGGGTGCAGCAGCCTCTGCGTCCACGCTCTTGACCTGCTGACAGAGCAGCTGGCTCAGATCCGCACTGCTGCACGCTGCATAGGCTGGGCCTCCCCCGTCACTGCAGGTATAGCACAGGTGACCATGGGGCCAGCTTCCCCAGGCCCTCCTCAGCCTCGCTCCTGTCCTGGGTCATCCCCAGCCCTTTCTTTCGCTGCCCTCTCCATGGGCAGTGCCAGCTGGGGCAGTTCTGTGTCCCTGCCCCCGAGCGGGGCCCTCGCTTCTCCCAGCCCCTGGGCAGCCAAGAGACGCTGGTGGGTCGTCACAGACAGGGGCTGGATTTTCAGCGCTCCATCCCCAGCCCCTGTCACAGGGCTGGGGCCGTGCCCCAGCAGCTCCCCTTTGGGCAGCATTCAGGAGCTTTCGGGGCAGGGGGCCCATGGCCCCAGCAACACGAGGGATACAGGGCCAAGGGAGGTACCTGCAGGGTGCTTGTGGTGCCACTCACGTCCCTGGTAGCGCTACTGCCAATAGGGTGAGCACCCAGAGAGGGACCCTGCTGTTCCAGGGGCGCAGGGGCCTCCAGGGGCTCTTCTGGAACTGAAGAGACAGGTTGTGAGGAGGGGAGCCCAGGTGCAGGGCACCAAAGGCCCCCTTGCTCACATCTCCGGCTGCCAGGCTCTCAGCCCCTTACCTCGGATCACCGGGAGCGTGAATGGGGGCAGGTGGCCATCGCGGTCCCGCTGCAAGACCTGCTCCACGAAGGCTGTATGATCCGAGTCCGCCAAGGGGACCTCCCGGTCGCTGAGGTAGTGCTGCAGGCAGCCATGGAAGAAGTCTAGCAGCACTTCATTGGGTGCAAACGAAGAGTCCTTGGCCGTCACATCATCCTCTGCTCCAGAAAAGAACCACCAGCATCAGAGACCCCCTCCAGCCAGCTACTGTCCCAGCACCCCTCCCGACAGGCAGCTCATAGCAAGGAGCCAGCTGCACGTGACTGGTGAGGTTTTCCCTTTACGTTTACACAAGGCTGAGAGGGAGCCCTCTACTATCAGCCACACAAACCTCTCTGCACCCACCCACACCAGGTCCTGGAACCATGCTGAAGACGAGGTCCAAGAGGTAGGAAGCCACAAGACAGCAAGAGACCCAGGCCTGGCACTAGCAAACAGAGCTGTTGCCAAGCTGACCCCAGCACAGGAGCAGCAGCAACCCCCCAACATCTCCGCCAGCGACGCTGGGGCTGCAGGAGCCACCCCGCATGCCCCAGCTGGGAGACGTGAGTTGGCACTGCTGCAGGGAGGTGAGGAGGCAGCTCCCCTACCCTGCTGTAATAACTGGGGCCCGGGGGCCTCCCCGAGCTGTGAGGTCAATGGTGCAAAAACAGATGAAAGTTTATAAAACATTCCAATCACCTACATCAATGTTAATAGAAAAGGTACAGAGGGAGACAGCCCACATCCTAGGCAGCCTGCTGATACCACCCCCAGACCGTTGGGATCATTGCTGGAGGACTGTGGGACAGAAATCGATGGAACAGAACTGGTGTGTCGTAAATTAGACCTAACTCGTGAACAAAATGATGACCGGCTGGGGTACTGCACCCATCACCTCGCTTTGGGGTCCTGAGAGTACTGGCTGAAAGACCCCCCCCATCCCACTCTGGGATGCCAGGAGCCACTGCGATACTGATGGGCCTTCACTGGCCTGATCCCAAGAGCTGCCCTGGCCAGACTGGGCCAGAGAGGGGGACCCAGATCACCTCAGCTCCAGCTAGATTCCAACCACCACCTGGGACGTGAGGCATTAGTTTCTGCTGTCGCCCCTTCTCCCTCCCTTTCGTCCCCCACCTTATTTCCTCTTTCCTGTGCCTGGCCCTTGGCCCTTTGCCCTTCGTCTAAAGAGAGTCCGGCTTAGCCGGCCAAGACTGGACATTTTGCAACACTGTGGGAGCCTGAAAGACGACAAAAAGCAATTCCCTGAACGGCTTGAGGGTGGCACCAGTTTGCCAGCGCTTGGGGTGCTGATTAGTCTCTGTGCTGTGCTTGTATTTCTCCAGCAGTGAGACTGCAAGCGAGCCAACATGAGAGATAGCAGCTGCATTTTCCCTTTGCTCTTCCTTTCTCTCCCCTTTGTAGGTGCGCGTCTGGCTTCGTTTTCAAGGAAGCAAACTAACTAAGCAGCAGCAAATCCAGCCCTCCTCTCTTCCCCAAAAGCAGGGTTACCGCAGTCAACACTGTGGAAAGGAGTGTCAAACAAGGAAGGCTTCCCTGCTAACAACTCTGCAGCAAAAGGAGCGTGGTTACAATGAATGCCTGACTCAGTAGTCACATTCCCTAGGCTTTCACTCTTCTTCCTGTCTCCAACAAATGTCAATGCTCACCTCCCGTCAGCATGAGGAAGAACATTTCAATCTGCTGGCATTTGGGTAGCAGCTTCAGGAGGCTGAACTGGAATGGGATCTCATGCACATGGGAGCCAGCCCCCATGTCAGGGCCTGCAAGGAGAACAAGGGAGATGAGGCACTTGCTCCCTGCCCATCTGAGCAGGGGAGGGGCACAGGAGCTACAGCAGCATCAGGTGGCTGGAAGCAGCACAAGCTGGGAGACATGCACACAACACTGAAGGCGCCCTTGTGGCTCACTTTTCAGAGTAGCAGCCGTGTTAGTCTGTATTCGCAAAAAGAAAAGGAGTCCTTGTGGCACCTTAGACACTAACCCATTTATTTCAGCATAAGCTTTAGTCTCTAAGGTGCCACAAGTACTCCTTTTCTTTTTGTGGCTCACTGTGTAGTGGCACCTAAAGCCAAGGATTCATTATTAATTATTTCTATTATCGTAGCATCTAGGAGTGCTAGTCATTGAGTGGGACACTAGGCATTGGACAAACCCAAAACAAAGAGACAGCCCCTGTCCCACAGAGCTGCCGATCTAAGGGCAAGAGATGGCCACAGAGACACGGCATTGGTCAGCAAGACGGGCAGCGGTCTCATCACACAATTGGCTGTAGACGGCAGAGCAGATTTTGCAGGAGGCTAATGGTTCCTTTAGGGGCTGTTTACAGGGATCTCCACCCAAGCGTGAGGGGCAGCAGGGGACAAACCACAAAAGGGCTGGAGGGTGGCACCTAGGGCCAAATGGAGGTGGGAGCTGGCTTTTCTGCACTGAGGGAGACGATGCACGGGATGGGGATAAGAGGGGATGGAGAGATCAGGAGGCGGGATGAGCGGCAGGCAGCGAGGTTAGGGAGAGAGAAATGCAGATGTTTCTTGTCTGCTGTGGCCTGGAGGAAGGAAAGTTGTTACAGAGGAAGGGGAGAGCATGACGCACTTTTTCAATTATCTCTTGAAAGAAAATCAGTGAGACCCTGTCGAGCGGCGATGCTCAGACCTCAGCGACTCAGGAGCCAAAGTAGCAGCCAGCATTACCCAAAAGAGCCACAGCCAAGTGAAGTCATTGTTTCATTTACTATAGTGCTGTAGTGTCATATTTAAACAGTATGACTGGGAAATACTTTACATTTTGTATATATTCTCCTCCTTGTGCGTCCGGGGACAGAATAGGCCCACTGCTCCTCCTGCATGGCGTAAGAGGGGACTAAAAGGGGGCTGCCTGAGAGGGATGGGCTCCGCCAGGTTAGAAATTTGCCCAAGACACATCATATGATGAGCAAGTCAACCATGTCCATACCAGATTGATCGCAGCCCATCTTAATAATGACCACGCCGTCCGTCTCCCACCAGGGCAGATGCGACCAGTATACTACTGGTGTAACCCCAACAAAGAGGATCCATGGAAGAGATATCACCACCACAGCCACATGGAGAGTAAGGACGTTGAAACAAATAGGGAGGTTTAAAGAACTCACGTACGAAATGGAACAATACACCTGGCACCTCCTAGGAATCTGAGGTCAGATGGAAGAACTTCGGAGAGGCACTAGAGGAAGAAGGCCATGTACTCTATTATAGTGGACAGGACAAACATGTCAACAGCGTAGGATTTCTTGTGCATAAAGATATCAAGAATGCTGCCCAATGCCCAGCAGGCTTATTTCCATCCATCTAAAGGCAGTACCGTTTAATGTCACAATGGTACAAGTCTACGTTCCTACAACAGACTATGATGATGAGCAAATTGTAAAAATCTTCAATCAGCTCCAAGACATCATCGATAAGGTACACAAGAAAGATATCCTGATTGTACAAGGAGATTGGAATGCTAACGTGGGTACTGACACACAGGCAGATTGGCAAGATTATTGTGGCCCTTTCTGTAATGCAGTAACCAATGAGAGAGGATTAAGACTTTTGGAGTTTGCCAGCTATAACAATCTGGTTCTTGCAAACACATTAGGAGCACATAAAGCACCCAAAAGATTAACGTAACATGCACCTAATGGTCTACATCACAGCCAGATCAACTACATCATGGTTCAAAACTGATTTCGTTCTGGGATTAACAGAGCTAAAACAAGGAGCTTTCCTGGTGCTGATATTGGAAGCAATCATAACCTTGTGATGCTAAATTTTTGACTGTGGCTAAGGAAAATTGTCAGGCCAAAGTTCACCAGAACTAAAAGCGGCAAAGAGTGCTGTGGTACCTTATAGACTAACAGACGTATTGGAGTTCCTCTCCACATGGCTAAATGCAGTGCCTTGCATGGTGTCAAGTATCAGACGGGTAGCCGTGTTAGTCTGGATCTGCAAAAGCAGATCCAGAACTAAGTTTGACTTAGAATGACTCAGAGACCGAAACACTGCAGAGTCATTCCAAGCAATAATCAGCGGAAAATTTGTCCCACTGCTTGCTGTAGAGGATGACATAGAAACAACGACCAACCATTTCAATGCTGTAATGAATGAGGCAGCAATGGACATCCTTGGGAAACATCGTAAGACGACAAAACCACGGGTCACAAATGAAATATTACAAATGTGTGACATCAGAAGAGAACTTGAGAGACAAGAACAGCACTGAAGGAGCTGATAAATACAAAGCAATTGGCAGAAAGATCAATAAAGGAATGAAGGTGGCCAAGGAGATATGGATTGAAAAACGATGCCCTAAAATTGAAGAGTGTATCAATAATAAAAATAGCAAACGAGCCTTTCAGAACCACCAGACAAATGAAGATCCTAGTGTCTTAGACAGCCCAGATTCAACAGAGGTGGATGACTTTCCAGTACTACATGAAGAAGTGGAGACAGCTGTGAAATCACTCAAGAACGGAAAGGGTACAGGTATTGACAACATCCCAGCTGAACTGATGAAATTCGAAGGAGAAATAGCAATAGATGTACTCACCAAGATCTGCAACAAGATCTGGCAGACCAGTGAGTGGCCCTCCATGTGGACACAGTCACTAATCACCACTCTGCCAAAAAAAGGCAACCTGCAATTGTGTCAAAATTACTGGACCATAAGCTTAATTAGCCATCCCAACAAAGTGATGTTGAAAGTCATATTGAACAGATTGAAGCCGCAAGTGGAGAATATCATCGCTGAAGAACAGGCTGGCTTTCGTGCTGGAAGAAGTACCACAGAACAGATTTTCAACCTTCTTGTTCTATGTGAGAAGCTCTTACAACACCAGCAGGACATCTGCCACGTCTTTGTTGACTTCAAGAAGGCGTTTGACAGAGTATGGTACGAAGCTCTCTGGGCAACCACGAAGAGGTACAATGTTGGTCGTAAGCTTATTCTTACCATTAAACAACTGTATGCCGAAGCAGTGCAGTTCTTGTCAATGGCACAATAGGAGAGTGGTTTCGCACCATAGTTGGAGTCCGGCAAGGCTGCCTTCTTTCGCCCACACTGTTCAACACCTACTTGGAGCACATGATGATTGATGCCCTAGAAGATCACACACGCAGAGTCAGCATTGGGGGGCGAACAACCCCAAATCTTCGGTTCGCTGATGACACTGATGGCCTGGTAGGCAGCGAAGATGAACTTGCCAACTTTGTGAAATGTTTGGATGAAAGCCTCCACAAAATATGGCATGGAAATCAGTGCAGAGAAAACCAAGCCGATGACAAACAAACATGATGGGATCAGCTCACGTATCACTGTCTGTGGACAAGAGCTGGAGACAGTGAAACAGTTCAAGTATTTGGGGGCAATCATCACTGATGAAGGATCCAAGGCAGAAATTGGGGCAAGAACTGCGCAAACAGCAGCAACAGTGGCAAAGCTAAAGCCAATTTGGAGGAATAAAAACATCTCCCTGGAATCCAAACTGAAACTGCTGCACGCATTGGTCATCTCCATTTTTCTATGCGTGCAAGACATGGATCCTTCCAGCAAAACTTGAACAGAAAATACAGGTAGTAGAGATGAGATACTTCCGTAAAATCCCGGGCATCTCCTACTTCGACCACATCACTAATGAAGAGGTCTGCAACATCATCACCCAATGCGCTGTGTCATATGAAGACCTCCTGACGACTGTGAAGAAGCACAAGCTGAAGTGGTACGGCCATGTAACAAGATCATCTGGCCTATCCAAGATCCTCCTCCAAGGGATGGTATGGGGAAGAGAAGAAGAGGTAGCGAGAAGAAGAGATGGATTGACAACATAAAAGAATGGACAGGAAGGGACTTCGCAGAGACTCAAGCACTGACACACGATCGTCAGGGATGGAGACAATTGGTTGATTGCTCATCAGTGATGGTGCCCCAACGACCAATGTGGTTATGGGAGTGATGATGATGATGATGATATTATTCTCACAGCAAAGTGACTGACCTAGTATGTTATTTTACCAATTACAATTGGTTAATAACATAGGAAAAGCAGCTTGATTTATTTATTAACCAATCACACGTGTTCTAATATCATGTGTTGCAAGGAGTAGACACATTAAAGCGCACTTGTGGCTCGAGTGCCACAGCCCGAGCATCACTGCGTTGAGAGGGGGAAACGCTTCTGCTGCCACCACTCCTCGGGAGAGAGCCAAAGGTCGCAAAAAGCGAGCAGGGACTCAGGACTGAATTAAGCTGGAGAAGGAGAGCTGTTTAGTTGGGAAGAGTATAACCTGGAGGGACAGGACAGAATAGGCTGAATACCAGGAAATCTTAACCGGGCAGGGAGCACATTAAGCTGTGAATCCATCCTCCAGGGAAGTAGGGGCTGCATTCATGGGCACCCAGTACAAGAGGTACCCCTGGCCCGGCCTTGCGGGGGAGAGGGGCCTGAACGGCGCTTCCCCAACTCTCATTCCCACCTTCACTGACTGGTGGGTAGATCCCGCTGCCCAATGGTGCCAGGCTTACCTTGCCACACAACACAGGGCCAGTGGCTCCAGAGTGGGCAAGGCTTTCAGAACAGCTGAGCTCCCACAGGCTTGCTTGAGAACAGTGGAGATGCTGGAACTGAGCTTGCCTGAAAGCCTGGCCCCCGGCTGTACAAAGGAGAGCCGGCTGTGGGGACCTTGGTGACAGAGAGCCTCCAGGACTGTTCTAGTTCCCTTACCACCCCCCAGCCACTGGTGGACCATCGCTAGCTGCAGTGTCAACACGAAACTGCACAAACGGAATGCGTCCCCTTGCTGTGCTGCCCTCCAAGACCACCTCTATTCCCTTTTGCTTCCGGAGGGATGGTCACCCAGGTTAAATGAGTCGAGGTTCCTGGGCTGTTAGTGCACCAGATCAGGAGGTGCCAAGGGAACATGACTCGCAGACAGGTAGCTGCAATCTCTAGCTAAGGGATTTAGTGCTCAAAGAGGTTCAGAAGGGTCCTGAGAGCAGACCTCCTGGAGCATCAAGGGAGCTCCCCATGGTTTGGTCTGTAACCCTTCCTACATTCAGCTGTCCATCTAGGTGTGCAGCCCACCCTCAGGACCATAGAATCTGAGCACCTGCTCCTAAGAGGGATTCTCTTTGCAAAGAAGTTGAGACACCCACGATGTCCAGTCAAGGAAAAGGGAATGGAGACAGACAGCAGCTCTTCCTCACCCAGAACTGCTCCGCAAGCCAGAGAAAAGGATTTCTTCCCCCTCCCCAAGACCTCAGGCTGCCTGCTGGCTTTCATAAGCCCAGCCCGCCTCTTCACCAGCTGAGCCACAGGCTGGGTGACCTGTGGGAGCAGCGCAGGAGGCTGTCAGACAGTAAGAGCGAGCTGTCAGAGCTCCAGAACGAGCTGTTGAGAACTTCGTCTTGCTGGCAGTAGGCTCTGCCCCGGTTCTGTCCATCATGCCAGAGCAGAAATAGATTCTTGACTCACCTTCAGCAGCCTTGGTGTCCAAAGCCAGGGACACCCACTCCTTGTTCTGGCATAGCTGGCTGATGTACTCGAAAGTTAGCATGGTGCTAACGCAGGCCAGATCCCTGGGGTACAGCTGCAAAAGGGACACAGGCTCAGTCTCGAACAAGCCTCAAGCGGAAGACGACCCAGGGCAGAGGAAGTCTGAAGACAGGAGACTTCATCCCAACCCTCCTGATCTCCCTTGTATCCACTCTCATCCCCTCCTTAACCTGTCTCTCTCCTCTGGCTCTTTCACTTACAATACTGTCATGTTTTAGTCTCTCTCATCTTGGAAGTCCACCTTTGACTCCACTTGCCACTCCAACTATTACCCCATCTTCCTTCCATCACTGAAGGCACTATCTATAAATCGCTGACTGAGTTCCTCTCCTCCAATTCCAGCCTAGACCCTCCAGTACAGCTTCTGCCCCTTGCACTCCAGGAAACCGTTTTTGATGAGGACTCTGTGACCTCCCCCTAACCAAAGCTTAGAACGAGTGCTCCGTCCTCACCCTCCTTGACCTATCAGCCACGCTCCTCTTGAACCGTTGGCCTCCCTTGGCTTCAGTGACTGTCCTCTCCTAACTCTCTAATCTCACCATCAGCGTGTCCTTACAAGTCCTGCACCTTCCGGGGGGGGGGGGGGGGGGCGTCCACAGGGCTCTGTCCTTGGTCCCCTTCTCTTCGCCCTCGACACCTTATCTCTGGGTAATTTCATCCACCTACACAAATTCAACAGCCATCTCTATGCTGATGACTCTCAGATCTATTTCTGCTCCAGACCTGTCTCCTTCTCTCTGTTGACCAGTATGTGCTGGCTAGCATATACACACACCCCTATCTCATATTATTACTAGGTATTATCCACACCATATATATATTAGTATCCATTAAACACAAATATTATAGCAATTGCATAGCCTAAATTGGCCTAATCTTAACTAGACTCCTGTTCACTTACATTAAGAATTCAACTGTGATTTCAACAATTTCCACCCCACAATCAACCTCAGCCTGGACCAGTCCACACAAGAGATCCACTTCCTGGACACTACAGTGCTAATAAGCAATGGTCACATAACCATCACCCTATACCAGAAACCTACTGACCGCTATACTTACCTACATGCCTCCAGCTTTCATCCAGACCACACCACGCGATCTATTGTCTACAACCAAGCTCTACGATACAATCGCATTTGCTCCAACCCCTCAGACAGAGACAAACACCTACAAGATCTCTATCAAGCGTTCTTACAACTACAATACCCACCTGCTGAAGCGAAGAAACAGATTGACAGAGCCAGAAGTCACCTACTACAGGACAGACCCAACAAAGAAAATAACAGAACGCCACTAGCCATCACCTTCAGCCCCCAACTAAAACCTCTCCAACGCATCATCAAGGATCTACAAACTATCCTGAAGGATGACCCATCACTCTCACAGATCTTGGGAGACACGCCAGTCCTTGCCTTCAGACAGCCTCCCAACCTGAAGCAAATACTCAATAGCAACCACACAACAAAAACACTAACCCAGGAACCTATCCTTTTAACAAAGCCCATTGCCAACTCTGTCCACATCTCTATTCAGGGGACACCATCTTAGGGCCTAATCACATCAGCCACACTGTCAGAGGCTCGTTCACCTGCACATCTACCAATGTGATATATGCCGTCATGTGCCAGCAATGCCCCTCTGCCATGTACATTGGCCAAACTGGACAGTCTCTATGTAAAAGAATAAATGGACACAAATCAGATGTCAAGAATTATAACATTCAAAAACCAGTCGGAGAACACTTCAGTCTCTCTGGTCACTCGATTACAGACCTAAAAGCGGCAATTCTTCAACAACAAAACTTCAAAAACAGACTCCAACGAGAGACTGCTGAATTGGAATTAATTTGCAAACTGGACACCATTACATTAGGCTTGAATAAAGACTGGGAGTGGATGGGTCATTACACAAAGTAAAACTATTTCCCCATGTTTCCCCCACTGTTCCTCAGATGTTCTTGTCAACTGCTGGAAATGGCCCACCCTGATCATCACGACAAAAGGTTTTTTTCCCCCCCCTCTCCTGCTGGTAATTTTTTCCCTCACCTCACCTGATCACTCTAGTTACAGCGTGTATGGTAACACCCACTGTTTCATGTTCTCTGTGTATATAAAATCTCCCCACCGTATTTTCCACTGCAGGCATCTGATGAAGTGAGCTGTAGCTCACAAAAGCTTATGCTCAAAAAAATTTGTTAGTCTCTAAGGTGCCACAAGTACTCCTGTCTTATTAAGGATCCCATGACACCTTGCATTAGCTGAAGTAGATAGGAAAACTGTCAGGATCAAGACATAGGGGTGTTTTACCACAGCAACAAATAGGGAGCTACTCTCACAGGCTAGTACTGGAATGTCCCAAAGGAAGAGGATCAAATATCGGATCGTTCTTCCGTGGTACAAGCCTAGGAAGGTACCTTCAGGACCAGGATCTGGACTGCTAGGTTCCAGAATAACGATAAGGAAAGGACTTACAAACAGGGACAAACAATGGGTGCATTACAGTGACATAAGCAAACGTGTAACTTGGAAAGTCACCCTATGAACACTACCAGCTGAAGTGCATAGTTTTGGGAGCACACCTTCTGCATAAAGTGAACGTAAATGGCTCCTGAAGACTGGTATTGCATAGAACCTTTCCCCTTGTATATTATTACTGGCTCATAGCTAAGGCTAAGTTTTTGTCACGGATATTTTTAGTACAAGTCACGGACAGGTCATGGGCAATAATGAAAAATTTATGGAACCCCGTGACCTGTCCCTGACTTTTAGTAAAACGACCCATGACAAAATGGGTAGCCTGAGCAGCTCAGGGGGAGGCGGAGGGCTGGGATCTCCAGGGTCCCCCTCTGGTGACAGTTCCAAGTTGCGGTTACCCAGAGCTCTGGGGTCCCCCCTGCCAGCCAGCACTGGCTGATGCCACAGAGGTCTTTGGAAGTCACAGATTCCGTGACCTCAGTGACTAAGCCTTACTCATAGCAATAAACCTGAATGACATTGGCTATTTGGTCTCTGAGTATCTTTCATAGTGAACCAAAGTGTGGTCAAGCAATTGTCCATACAATTTATCAACACGTCCAAACTAAAATCTTGGCCTGCCTCTCTGACATCTCATGGATGACTAGCCATCAGCTTCAGCTCAACCTGTCTAAAAAGCAGAGCTCTTAATCGCCCTCCTGCACCTCCTTTCTCAGTCACTGCGTACACCACCATCATCCTGCCCGTCACTCGGTCGTCGTCACTTTTGACTAAGACTCTCTTTAGGTCCTCACATCCGGCTATCTGTCTCTCCAATTCTTTCTCCACAGCATCTGTAAAATAGGGCCTTTACCAGACACTCATGCACCTAAAACACTCATCCAGGTGCTACTCACTTCACATCTCAATCACGGCAACATTCTCCTCCTGGCCATAACCAATGCAGTCTTTCCCGCTCGTACCCATTCAGAGTGCTGCCATAGAGATCATTTTCTTACCCTGTTTTGACCAAACTCCTTTCTTTGCAACCCTTCACCAGCTGCCCTTGCTCTACTGCATCAAATGTAAGCTACTTGCTTTCACTTTCTCTCTCTCGTTCATGATTGTGGTGTCCACTCCTGCCTCTCACCATCCCGTGAGGCCAGCCTCCCTCACCCACTCGGCACACGTTCAAACAAACACCTTTGTGCCTTTCTCCCATGCTGCCCCTCACACCCGGGAGGAGCATCCCATAAACATCTGCAAAGCTGCCTCACTACCCTCCTTCAAATCTCCCTTGATGATTTATCCTCACGCCTAGTCACGGGCTGTGCTAAGCAGTGCACAGACAGAACAAAGACAGCCCCTGTGCCAGAAAGCTTCTAGTCGGAGCATAAGAGAGAGATGAGTACAGGCAGACTGGGGAGCACACAGAGAAAGTGAAACCCTATTGGTCACCATGATGGGCAGTGAGTTCAGCACACCAGGAGTCAGTTGTCATAGTTCTGTGGGTATCCCAGCAAAGGAGAGTTTTGAAAAGGACCACCAGGTAACTTTGACCTCCCCAGGTCTCCTTGGCCATGATGCCCAGAAAAGACCTGACAACAGCAAGGCCGCGCGTGTGCTGAGACCAGAGCCCGTCCTGCTGAGCAATACTGTCCCACTGTTTCCCTGCACTTCGCTGTCAGTCTGACTCATCTAAGGTCCCACGCTTAGAAGATTTTGGTCTGTATTTGCATGGAGCCTGACCCAATGGGGGCCTGGCACGTGACTGGGCTCACCATCCCCACCCGCCCTTGGAGACTCACGGCTTTGGGGATCTTCTGGTAGGGCAGCCCTTGGAGATACCTCCAGTTCTCAGCAGTGCTGCGGATGTGGCCACTCTGTGGTTCCACCCAGCACTCAGTGACCAGGTTCAGCTCGGTATCCACTTCAATGGCCTCCACCTCTGTGTCATTGTCGTCATCTGTAGAGAAGCTGGAGAACAGCGTACGTGGGGTGAGCGTCCTGCACAACCAGGTGTTTGCTCAGGCCTCTCCACCGTACTGCACCAAGGGCTGCCCGGGCTCCAGACACCCCCCAGGCAGCACCACTCGCCTACCCCTGCAGCACCTCCAGCCTCCAGAGAGTGGGCATCAATGGCTAGCCCACCCCTGCAGCAGGCCATGCCCAGCAAGGCACAAGGGCACTGCAGCTCCAAGCAGTCACAGCCCAACAGCTGCCAAGGGTGCGCTAGGTATGGCCCTCCCCATCCCCACACGCTGCTGGACAGGCCTGAGGCCAAGAGCCAGAGGGGCTGGCTCTCAGTGCTACCTGGGAGGCTGATCCCCGACCTCACCTGTCCTTGGTGGAGGTGGAGTGCGGCGGGAAGAGGACATACTGGACGATGCAAGTGTGCTTCTCTCTGCCGCTGCTGTCACCACTGGAGGAGTCACTCTGCGGCCAAGATGCTGCATGAGCCTGACTGGCAACAACAGCACCAATGTGTGCCTACCCCCTGCCTCCACCAAACCCTTCTGCCCCATCACTGTGCCCCGAAACACAACCCACTGCCATATCAGTCTCCTGTCACCACTCCCCAAATCCTTCTGACCCACTTCCTCATGCCCCCTGCAACAGCCCACCCACAAGTCCCTCTGCTCCCAACCCCATACCCTCAAATCCCCTGCGACACAGCCTACCACACCCCTCTGCCCCCATCCCCACACCTCCCCCAACACAGCACACCCCAAATTCCCCCACCTCCCCCAACACACCTCACCCCCCATGGCAGGGAAGTGGAGAGGGAGCCTGCACCTTTACAGTAGAGAGCCCCCCCAGGGCTCCATGGGACCTTTCAGCCCCAGGGCTGGGGAGACGACAGAAGCCACTGAGCCCCAGAGAAGTGAATGGGTCTCCCCACACTCGTTCCCATGGTGTCTCAGAGAGTGTGTCCCCTTGGAGGGGCTGGGTGGGGCAGGGACAGGACTCACCTGTATGGGCAGCTCCAGCACCATATTGATAATTCCGTCTCCACTGGATGCAAAATGGAAACCCTCTGACAAACGGATCCTGGGCAGCACCAGAGAAAAGCACTGGGAGATGAGCAACTCCTCCGCTCCGCTCTCCCTCCGACCACGACCACAGGAGCCCCTCAGCCACAGGAACTCCCCAGGGCCCCCCTGCAGGGACTGGGTCTGAGCCAGCCCCGACACACCGGGAGTAGCTTGGCATGTTACACAGACACGGCCCAGACAGAAGCAGAGGCCAGGCCATGGTGCCATGCTCCAGGAGACGCCTCCTGCGCCCTCACGCCAGGGAACTCACTCCCCCTTAGCTGGTGGCAGCAGGACTCGGTGAACCCTCCAGGCCCAGTGGTTCTGGCAGCTGCTCACAGAATCAGAGCCGTGCTGAGATGGGTTATGGGAGCCCAGACCAGCCTCAGACCATCCGGCCCTGCCCTGGGGTCTGCACCTTCGGAAAGGGCAGCTCCCCGCCAGCCAGCTCCCTGCCCCGCTCAGTCATGACACTTACTCGGTGAGCGTGGACAGGAGCTGGGCTACAGCTGCGATGGGCACGGCTGGGACGAGCCCCGACTGGATGCACCAGATCCAGCGCTGGTGGTAGAAGTAGCGGGAGAGCGAAGCCAGAGTGGAGGAGGCAGTACGGTTGGCTACCATGGTGAGGGGGCCGGACACAGGGGGGTGTTCCAGGGTGAGGATGAAGGGAGCCCGGTAGTCGGAAGGCAGCTTCTCATACCTAGAAGGGTGGAAGGGAGAACGACCAGCCAAGAGGGAAGCGTCCCCAGACAAGGCCTGCACTTCTGGCTGAGTGGCCTGATCCTGGATCTAACTCCTCGGGGGCAGCAGCAGGAAGGCTAGGACCTGCTCCACTTCGGTGATCCTCTCTTCCCCTGAGCTCTGGCCAGGTTCGAATTCTCCAGCGCAGCACTGATTCTGAGCCCTGCGACTCACAGCCACTCCTAGGCCATGGCCACAGCTCTGTCAGGGAACATGCCTGCTGAACCCACCCCAAGGGCACAGGCTCCCCAGCCGCACCAGCCTTCCACGGGCCCCTCCTCAGGTGCAGGGCTAATCCTCAGCGCTTCCCCTCCCGCTCGACTACTAAGCAAGAGGAGCCCTGGAAGCCTGATGCCCCTCTGCCCCACCAGCCCACCGCCACTACCTGATCAGGAGCTTCTCCAGCGGCTTGTGCAGCACGACAAGGCAGGGCCTGTCCGAGAGGGCTGGTGGGGCCCCAGCCACGGGTGGGGACTTCGAGGGAGAGCAGCTGCCAAAAGTTTTCCTCTTCACTTTGGGAGTCGCCTCTTTGCTCTGGACCCTGTGGGGGAAGCGCAGCTGCAGGATCCGGTCCTGTAACTCCTCCACTATCTGCAGGACACAGGCAAAAGGAACCCTGAGCAGCTCTATTTAGGGATCACAGGGGGTCTACAGTGCAGACTACACCCAGGTTCCGACTGCCATTCGAGCCCAAGCCCCCTTTCCATCCACGAACAGATCAGGCGGACCCAGGTCGGCAGGCACTCGGAGCCTGGGGCCTAGACCTGCTAGGGGAGAGAGTCAGACCTGGAGTCAGCCACAGCGCGGGCTGAAGCCCATGTGTTCTGCAGCACGGCTGCAAGTCAAGCCACAATCAGAAGGGCTGCCGCAGCACGGTGTGGATTTGTTCGCCCATCTGAGGGAGCCAGGCCCAGCCAGGGCAAACCCAGAGGTACAATGAAGCATGGACGCTCAAGCAGGGCTTGGAAACACAGGGCTTGGGTCCTGCAGACTTGGGCTTAGCTACGTCCTTGCTGCCTGTTGTAGAGACAAGCAACTCGAGGTGAGCAGCTAGTGCAGTGCCTTGGCAGAGGGCGAATGTGGTCCTGGGATGTACAGACAGGAGCAACAAACAGGGAGGTGATATTACTTCTGCATGTGACATTGGTGAGGCTTATACTAGAATACAGAATCCCGTTCTGGGTCCACATTTTAAAATGGACATTGAAGATTGGAGAGGGGGCAGAAAAGAGCCACAAATTGCTCTTAGGGCTGGAGAAATGCTTTATAGTGACAGGCTTAAAGAGCTCAAGCTGTTCAACTATCAAAGAGAAGACTGCAAGGTGACTGGATTGCAGTGACAAGTACTTTCCAGGAGAGAAAACACCCAGTACCAAACGGCTTTTTAACTTGGGACAGGAACCACCAATGGCTGGTGGCTGAAGCCAGACAAATAAGGCAGAATTGTTTTTCGATCCATGAGGGTGACTAACCCCTGGAACAGTCTGCTGAGGGAGGAGATGGACTCTCCAGCTGGAGGCCTTTCTGCAAGAGATGCTTTAGCCAAACAAGTTACTGGGCTCAGCACAGGGGTGGCTGGATGAAGTGTAATGGTCTGTGTCACACAAGATGAGCACAATGGTCCTTTCTGGCCTTAAACTCTATGAATCAACCGCCCCTTCCCCACTCCTGATCAACAAACAGCTCTGCTCTGTGGAGAGAGGCACCAGGGGAACTACTCCCTACTCTTGCCCCATTCTGGGTCTGCAGGAACCCCATTACACAGGCACTGCCAGATGGGTCCAGACCAAAGATCTGCCTAGCTCAGTGTCCTGGCTCCAACAGCTGCAGACAAGGTACAAAAACCCCACTGCAGCATGTGGATAATCTGCCCCCATACTAGTCTCCTCCTGATTTCTAATAGTTACAGGTTGGGTTAAGCCCCAAAGTGCAAGGTTTTCATCCCTTCCAATATTCTTTTTCTAAATTATGTTAACTAGTTTGCTCTTCTATCCACTACTTTATTAACACTCGAATTCTAATAGCGCAGTGAGTCATGGTTTTCCTCTGCACAAATCAAGCTAGTTAGATCAAATCATATAATCTTCAGGTGTTTTATTATACTATTTTTAATAATCATTTTGACTTGTTTAGCAGGCACAGATGTGAGGCTTATTGGTCTGCAATTCCCTGGATCACCCTTGGAGCCTCTTTAAAATACAGATGCAATATCTTGCCACCTTCCAAATCTCTGCTACAGCAGCTGCATTTTAAATTCATTTGTCCCAAATCCCAAAAAGCTGCCTGGTCAAGGTGTCAGCTCTGTAAATACGTCCACCTGCTTCTTCTCCATGCCTGCCCCACACGCCTCGCAGGCTGCTCACTTTGTTCCCACTGCCCCACAGCGTTCTCCCTCAGACTCACCTGGTTCCTGGCCTGGGCAGGCGTCCCAATGGGGAACCCTAGCCGGAGAACCATGCAGGGAGCTTTGGAGATGATCCGCACCACATAGAATGAGGAAGGAGCTGGATCCTCAGAGCTGGAAGAGGAGTTAGTCACTGACTGGGCAGCAGGGAGAATGGTCTAACCAGGCAGCCTGGCCTTGGCAGAGCTCTTGCTGCTCTGGAGCCCAATGCAGAGTGGATGCTCCTTCCCCAGCTGCGAGGTCAGAGAGTTTCCTGCTATGGGCGAGCTGCAAGCTGGGTTTGGAGTCATTCAGAGATTTCCACTGCAAATGGGCAGCAGAGACAGAACCAGCGCTGGGGTCAGCCAGGAGGAGCCAAGCAGGCCCTGCTAGCAGGGATCAGCCTGGACTATTTCCATTGCACAGCACAAGAGGAGTGCAGACAGCTGCTGAGTCAGATGCACTCCAGGGCCCCAACAAGAGAAGACAGAGTACTGCCATGGGGGTTACAGCTGAAAGGCTTCCTGGCAAGAGGAGGGGCTGTCTTATGCAGACGGGGCAGAAAGGGGGCCAGGAGCAGAGAGGGGAAGAGGGCTCTGGCAGCGCACGGAAGGTGGGGAATGTGGCACACCTGAATGGCAGTTCCAACAGCGCATCAGCCATGGTGTTAGTGTGCAAAAGGAACCCTGACTCCTTCCCCACCCCTGCCAGGCTCTATGGAGCACGGCGGAAGCAGCACCCTGCAGTACAAGGAGCCTCTCACCTGGGCATCAGTTTGACATAGGAGTAGCCTTCCACCAGCACAAAGCTGCTCCAGTCCCGCAGCAGGGAGGTGAGCGCTGAGTGGGAGATGCGGCACTGGATGGTGCTGTACCGGCCATTGTTGCCTGGTGTGTGCAGGTGCTTTGGGACGGGTCTGTGGAACACACCAGCGAGTCACTAGCCCAGCCCTCCTGTCTGCTCCCAGCATGGCCCAAGAAGGGCCCCTGCAGAGCCCCTGGCCCACTCACCTTCCCTCACGAGCCTGGGCAGGATCAACCTGCCCCCACCCCATACACACATACAAAATGGCTGCCACAAACTCCTCTCCTGCTGTGCTGTCTGGCTCTGCCACCTCTAAGGGAGTTCCACTGTCACAGGAATCCTGCTCTCCCCCTAGGCTGATCTGCTACCTCTCCCTCTGTACAACGGAGATAGCATTACCTACCTGCTTCCCAGGGACCTAAGGGGTAAACCTTTGATCAGGGCTGGGGATTAGCCACACTGATCCTAACAGGGCGCCCTCCCCTCCTTGGCTTCAGATGATCTCAGGGTGGGCAGCAAGCCAGCTGTTGACTGCACTGTGTCCATATGAGCCAATGGAGCTTCGCAGTCACCTGCCATAATGTCAGGACATCCAGAGTGAGATTCCCAACTGGCCCCGCTCCTGGAGGCTCCAGCTCTCCAGAGGTTCCTGGCCCTGGGCTCTGCCTGGGGCGGGAATCAGAGCAGACTCCTGCAGTGTTTTACGGAAATGAGGGCCATTGTGAACTGGCAGCCCCTTTCTCAGCAGGACACAACAGGCTGTACCTGTCCTTTGATACCCCTGGAAGAGGCCACAGCCCCACTATACTGAGCCCTGGGCTACACCAGAGTTAGGTTGACGTAAGGCAGCTTATGCTGCCCTAACTATGTAAGCATCTACACTAAAATGTCGCTCCCGCTGACGTAACTCGCCCACTACGTGACTTAACTCCACCTCCGCAAGAGGCTTAGGTCAGCGTAGTTAGGTCGACCCAGTGTCAGCGTAGACACTGCCTTGCTTACATCAACCATTGCTGCCTTTCAGAAGCCGTCCTGTGATGCCCCACACTGACTGTACAATCGGTGCAAGTGCTCCTGGGGAGGAGACGCACCACTGACACACGGAGAGTAGGGTGGACATGCACAAGTGATTCAATTCCGGCGGCGCTGTACATCCATATAACTTAGGTTGACATAATTTTGTCGTGCAGACACACCCAGAGCTTCCCCAGCCCGCAGGGAGGCCTACTGAGCCACAGGGTGAAATTCCAACTGGGAGGCCCACAGGAGACCCTGCAATCAGATTCTCCGGCAGACACAAACCCCAAGGGCACCCAACACTCCCAGGAGCTGCCTTTCTTCTCCCCTCCCCCTCCAGCCAGGATGCCTTCCCAGCCTGCAGAGGGTTAATGCACAAACAGCAGGGTCTCCTCCGGCTAGTGGGCCTTCCCATGCCTGAGAGCCAAGCCTATTCTACCTGCGCTGTGCAGCAAGCAGCCACCTTCCAGGGCCCTCCTGTGCACTGAGTAATCCTGCGTAGCCCCCTTCCGTCAGCGAGGCAGCTCCTGCAGGCTCTGGCTGCAGAGCCAGGCTCCCGCTGTCCCTAGGGCTGCTTTCCTACCCACTGCGACTCATCCAGGTCATGGCTGCCCTAGCCCCACCACGGACGTACGTGTCATGCTCCAGCATGAGGACAATCCGATGCATGTGCAGCCACCGCTGCCAGAAATTAGCATCCATGGAGAGAATGGGCTTCCAGTAGGAGGCAAACTGCGAATGGCTGCAGTCAGAGCCGCTGTGCTGCAGGGACAGCACCTGAGAGACAGAGCGAAAGAGCTGGGGTTACAGAGATCAGTAGCAAGCTGTTGGTTTCCCCACGGAGAAGGTCCAAGCCTCCCCGGAGTCTGAGCCATGCAGGCACCTAGCAGGTGGGCTGAAGAGCATTACATTGTCTCTGGGGAGAAGTAATGCTTTCAGCAGCGTAACTGAGCGATGCAGCCCCTGACAGCCAGTATGGGCTTCCACACAGATGGGAAGGTATCCATAGACACACCAAGGCAGGCTGAGCCTGCGACACTCCTGCCCTCTCTAGTTGGAGTGCACCTGGAGCACACACTGCATGCTTGCTGGAGAACACTCTGCACATTGCCTAGAATGGGAAGCCTGCTATTCACCCCAGAGACTTTCCAGGAGCAGCAGTCTGTGGAGCAGACACCCTAAGCTGGCACCCTGGAGTGCACAATGCTCGGGAAAGGACATCAGGGAAGGGGTGGTTCACACAGCATCACGCGGAAGTGGAGCAGTGCAACTGTTAGCAAGGAGAACAGCCTGTGGGCCGTCCCTGTGCGGCACAGTTACCACAGCAGCCACCGGCATGGATCAGCCATCTGACACCAGGATTCAGAACAGAAGGGCACCTGTTCCCAGGCTCTCAGGAAAGGGGGAGGTGGCATACCGGGGTGGTGGAGCCTGGTGGGATGTAGAAAAGGGGCACTCCGTTCTTAGTGCTCTCAGGGATGGTGAAGTGCTCTGGAACGGTGTCAAAAGACTGCAGGTGAACTAGCATCTGATCGGTCTGGTTGATGCTGCAAGACAAAAGCTACTGTTAACTCTCCAGGGCGCTCCCAGCCAATCTAGCATTCAGAGCTGTGCTGTTAGGCCAGCTGGGGGCATGTCCTTGGGGGAAGGAGGATTCCCCCATGCCCGGCAAAGGACACACTAGAGGGAACCCGAAAGCAGCAGCCCACCCCCCCAGGCGAGAGAGCTCAGCGACAGCAAGGAAAGTTAGGAAAGGGCTCGGCCAAGTCCTTCCCTCACAGGTACAGCAGGCAGGGAACAACTGCGCAGAACAGGGGTAGATGCCTCTGCAGAGCTCGGGAACACTGGGCAGATGCCCACAAGTCATCTGGGATCAGCCACACACCCCACCTACCTGAGAATCACCCACAACTCTGACCTTCAGAGCAAGGCAGCATTGCAGGGTGGTGCCAACCTCACTGGGCACACATCCCCTGCTCACTGCCCAGCCCCTCCCAATGCCTGGGGTCTGGTTAGATACAGCAAACAGACCAGGGAACGAAGCGCTGTCGGCTCTGGGAATCCTACTGCCTAGGACACAAGTCAGTTCAAGTCCCTCTTCCCAATTGTGTCACCGCAACTGGCATTCCTCTTCAGGCCACCCCCACTGGGGGGCTCAGGTGAGCAGGGAAAGGGGGTGCAGAGGCACCCTGGAGCCAGCAGGTACTGGGGTCAGACTATGAGAGCGGCAGGGAATGGCCAGGCTCACCTCTGCAGCGTGTTCCAGAAGCGACGGATCACTGTAGTGCGGTACAGGCTGGTGATAGGCTTCCTCATGGTGCAGCTGATATCATGCAGGATGTCATAGCTGCCCTCCATTGTCACCTCCACCCAGGCACTGCGCTTGGAGGGGTCCAGGGGCCATCCCGCCACAGCCAGGTATTCTATCCGCATGTTGTGCTTCCACAGCAAGACCAGTTTCACCTCCAGCTGGGAGCCACCTGCGTGGGGGGAGAGCAGGGCAGTGAGGGGCTGCGGTCAAGCTCCCTCCCACGCCATGACCCAGCAGCATCACCTCTTGCCTCCAGACGCAAGCGTCACCTGACATGGGGCCCCTGAACAGGTACGATGATTCCCAGAATCCTTTGGGTGGGATGGTCCCTCTGCTCCGTGGGGTCAGGGCTGAACTCAGCACCCCCAGCCTGCCCTAAGCACAATGCACCCAGGCTCTGCTCTGACTCCCCAGCGATGGGGACTCCACAACGCCCCCCAGCAGCTTGTTCTGGCAGCTGGGTGGGCCATCCAGCTAAATGAGCCCCCTCCTACTTACCCCGGCCTTTCCCTTCAGCCATCGCGGCCTGCTCTGCACCCCACAGCACAGGAGCACAAGTGGGCCCAGGCCCACTCAAATACCACTCTGAACTGGCAGAGGCCACTCTGCCTTGTACACGTGTCTTCCTACCCCCAAACACCTTCCAATCACACGCTGAGCAAGGGGACGTGTGGTTCATTCTCTCGCGCACGCCCCCACGAGGACAGAGGTGTTTATGCAACACAGCCTTTTGCTGGGGAACTGTTTTGAAATGCACACGCTGCTGTGTGCATGTCACAGACATGCACCTGGCCTTTGGAATGAGAGGCCAGTTCCTAGGGCAGGCTCAGACCCGCCAAGCAGAGCTCTGTCTCCTGCACAAATGAGCTTTCCCCTTGTGAAGGAAGTTCCATGGTGCCAGAGGAGCAGAGTGGTCAGTCAGAGGCTTCATCCTGGAGTTTTGGGCTCTCAGACATGCTGGGCTAGGTCATGGAGCACTATGCACACTAGGACCAAGACCCTGCCCCTAACTCAGCAGTCTATAGGCAGCCAATGCGGAGTGTACGACAGATGTGGTTTGCTCACAGTATCCTGTACTGGTGAGGAGACACGCTGCGGCACTCGGTACCAGCTGGAGTTCCCTGATGGCTGACAGCCTTCATGTCACACTGGTCCCATCTCTCCCCAGACATGCCTGCCCCAAAGTGAACAAGCCAGCCTGCCCCAAAGTGAACAAGCCAGCCTGCCCCATGGGCTGTTCTCCAAAGTCCTTCAGCTCTTTGGGGCCTGCTCCAAGCGCTCCATTCCCTCACTTGTCAGAGTGATGGCAGCGCCCAAGGAGGGCCTAGCTGGGCCAGGGGAGCAGAACATCCATCCCACACATTAGCCTGTGGAAGCAACCCAATCGAACGGGTCATCGCACTGCCGACTCATTCACTCACTCCCCCACGAGGTCCCCAGTGCTGCACTGCTAGCAGGGCTTCTCAAACCTTTCCTCGGCGAGTGGCTGGAGATGCTAAGCCACCAAAGGAGGTAAGTCACTGGTCAGAAGCCAATCATCCCAACCAGACCTGATGCAGTGCTGCCCGCCTGAGTCTGCAGCCAGCCTCAGTTTCCCCCGCACAGCGCTACCCAGAGCAAGAGTGACATTAACTAGACTCTGGTCAGCAGCAGAGCAGCTGTCCAGAACCACACCCACAGCAGTGACACCAATGAGAAAGAGTCTGGTCAGCTGCATTCTGCTGCTGCCTAATAGCGAGGCATCCTTCTCCTTTGCGGAGCCTGTGCTGATTACACCATCAGGTCCAATTTTCCAACCATTTTATAATTCTGTTTTAAAAATTGTTGTTCCAACTAATTTACATAGTGCAATGATTCTCCTGCAGGCATCCTGTCTTTTCATATGCAAACGATTTCTTGATATTTGTGTTTGGCAGTCTGCTCTTCAAAAGTCCTGTTCTCACCCTAGTTTCCGCTGTACATTTCTCCTGCTGGAATTTATGCTTCTTTACTTAGCTTCACCAAAGCAAGATTTCCATTTTCTCTCCCTCTCTCTAGGTAGCACCAGGTACATTTATGGTGCTACTGAAATCCTGCCCATGCTATCATTTCTGCAGCCACTCACCTGGCTCTGCTGCAGCCACTGCTGTGCTGGCAGGAGTGCAGGCAGCTTAGGTAATGTAAATACAGCGCTACCTGCTGGCAGCCACTCTCTTTGCATCAAGTGCTACTATTTGCACCTTCCTAGTCTGCAGCCTTGGTTCAGTACTTGTGCCCATATCAGACCTTGCACCGATGTCACCTATGGGGCACCCCCTCACCCTGTAGCTGCTCCCCACCTCTGAACTGTGGGTATCACCATACTGTGAGACAGGATTTGCCTAGCAGGCACACAAGCACCATGCAACTGCACAGGGCAATCCTGTGCATGTGCCATGGAGAACAAGCTTCTTCCTCAAGGCCATGGTTTCCTGTCCTCACCCCACTGAGGCTGGCCAGACTAAGGCTGTGTAACTGGGAATGGAGCCCCAAGTCACAGAACGGCATGGCGCAGGCAGGTCACCTTTGGTGATGTTGACCTCCCGGATGCTGTAGCCCTCACGCAGCCGGACAGAGACTATGCTCACGAGGTCTGCATGCACCTCCTTCTCAGTGTGCTTCTTCCTCCTCATGGCCAGAGCCGGGTTGCTACTCGCGGACACCAGGTGCTCGTTGAACAGTCTGTGCTGGGACACTGCAAACAACAACAGGCACATGGGTCACGCAGCTCCTCCACTCCCCAGCCTGCAGCAGGAGCCCAAGGCACTTGGGGAGTGCAGCTGTGGGACCCCTCCCTCCCAGTGAGCAGTACTTCCCTCCAGGCTCACTCAGGAAGGGGCAGGAGAGGCCTGCTGGTGCAGAGGAGCTATGTAACAGGTGGGGGCCCAGCTTGAGCACATGATGTGACAGGCGTGATAATCAGGAGCAGCACAGCAGGGTTATGCATTTAACCAGACAGGAATGGCAAGGCCGCTGCACTAATCCAGCTGCAAGCTTCTCAGGCAGGGATCCATTTCCCCTCGTCCCTAGGGAGTCTCATGCCTACCCCAGGTGCTGTATAATGATCAGTTAGCAGGGCCCTGACAGCCTTCGCTGCAAGGTTTAACTACTAACAGCTTTTAAACAGCATCAGATGACCACAGCACCTCCCCCTGCTTCCTTCAGGCCACACCCCCTCTGAACCACCCCCACAGACAGCAGGCACTTTCCAAGAACTGCTGATGCTTCTGAGCCTTAAGGCCAATTTTCAGTAGACGCAAACTGTCATACCCCCCCCCCCCCCGGCATCCTCAGTGGCAGCACCCACATGCTGGCATTGTGGCCATTTCTCTGGGGACCATAATCTTGTAAGCCAAGTTCCCATGTGCAGACATGGTCTGGATGTGCTCTGCAGAGCGCAGCCAACCAGGTCAGCGTTCAGAGAGCCTCCATGTGCAAAGGGGCCAGTAAGCGTTTCCTCACCCTCACTGTACTCCCGTGGCAGCAGGGATTGTGCTCAGGCTTCCACACACAATCCCCTTTGGGCTCAGATCAAGTCTGGCTGGGTAAGCAAGCTGAGAGCAGGGGGCAGAAAGGCACGCTAGCACCCAACTCCCCAGCTAATGCTCCCTAAAGCACCATGCCCCAGGAAGGGAGCCACAGAGATTCCGCTCCAGCATCCAGTAGCGTTCAGAGCCTCGAGGCGGCCTAGAATTCTGCGGGCCTTGATCACATGCTCTGATCCACTGAGCAGCATGCTTGTTAAGCTGTCCTCCCCAGACCCGAGCTCTCAGGGCTGCTGGAGAAAAGAGGACCACTCCCTTGCCTAGTGTGCACTTCAGTAGGTAGGAGGGGCTGGAAAAAGGCTCTCCCCACTGCCTCCCTCACCCACTGCTATTGGCAACAACCAGGAAAGGGAAGGGGACATTGATGTATCCAGTCCCCACTGCACGAAGGAATTCCAGACCCCCCATCCGACAGAGCAGGACATATATGCTCTCCTCACCACAGTAATACTCTGGGTTCAGGGACTCCCCAGTGCGCAGGAAGGAGTACAGCAGGAAGGCCTTGTGATACACATTCAGGTCGAGGCTTAAGGGATCCAGCTCAGGGCAGGTGGACAGGTACGCACCAAAAGTTGCCATGGCAATAAATTTCATCAGTTCCACATTGGGGACGTGGCCGAAGCTGCAGTCATATGAGTAGACTCCGCCCACCTGAGAAGGAGCAGGAAAGAGATCCATGTGAGACAGAGCAAAGGAGGGGAGAGGAGAGAGACAAGCACAGGTAAGCTCCACTCCATCCTGCTCGGGGCGAGTGAGTATCAAACCCATTGACCCAAACAGGGAGAGCGCATACCAGCACACACAGCATGGTGCCTCCGCTGGGGGTCAGCGCCCCTGTCCTGGATTGGCATCCCCGTCCCCACTTCCCACCCCAGACTGGCATACCTACAGACTGGTGCAGCACCCCACCCCCACCCTCCACCTCAGACTGGCATACCAGCATACACGGTGCAGCCTGCAGTGCCCTCGCCGCCCCCACCCCAGGCATACCTGCACAAAGGAGCAGGCCACAGTGCTACTCCGCAGCTGGTTGAGCAGAGTTTCACACACAGCCACATCCGGCACGCTGGTCACACCATCTGTGATTATGATGATGCCTGGGGGTAACAAGGCACCATTTCAGAGCACCATCCCCCATCTGTGATCAGACTCCCCACCCTACGCCCCCAGGGCACTCGCTGACTCTTTGCATTACCACACCATAATGGGATCATGAAATGCTGCAACCCAGAGCTGCTGCCCTGAAGCCTGGTCCTTCCCCCACCTGAAGGGCCCAACATGACTCCTTGGGCATGCCCACCATGAGTCCAGGGCTAGAGGGATACAGACTTCCAGGCCAGGCTCCCTGAATCCCAGGAGGTGGAACTAACCTGCACTGGAGTTGGAAGGCAGCAGCTGCAGTGCTAAGATCCCCTGTCGGATCATGCTGACGAGGCCAATGTCAGCAGTGACCATGGAGACACCGGGCTTCCTTCCAGAGGGTTCCTGTGTGGCACAAGAACTCTCCTGGCTGAGGAGTGACAAATCTACCTAGCAACAAGAAACCAACGAGACGCCATCAGCCACACTCTGACCCTGTTCCACTCACTCTTTTTGCAGGTCCCCTGGAGTCTAACAGCCCCATACATTACCCCAGCCCTAGTGTGATTTACCCGGTCCTATGCTAACCTTTAATCTTCTAGCCCTTCTCAATCCCCTTAATGTGGCATTCCCCTGAGCTCTCACTTCTACTGGCCCCTGAGAATAAGGCTTCTACCTTACGGAGTTATATACCCAATATTCTGTCTGAGCAGAGCCTGGGCTTACTAGATCTCCCCATGGGGTGAGTAGAGGAGGTGATGCTGGGGCCACTAGACTTCTGCAGTCAGCACTAGGAGATGTATGGCTACACTGCAATTAGACCTGACAGCTGACTTGGACTAGTGGGGCTCAGGCTGTGGGGCTGTTTCATTGCAGTGTACACTTCTGGGTTCGGGCTGCAGCCCAAATAGGGTCCCAGAGCTCGGACTGACAACCCAGCCTGGAAGTCTACACTGCAAGGAAACAGTTGCATAGCCCAAACGCCAGTCAGCTGGCACAGGCCAGCCGCTGGTGTCAACTGCAATGTGGACAGACCCTAACTCCTTCAATCTAGTGCAAGCTGCAGCTGTGCAACATCTCTCACCGCGCAGACCGAGGTCTCTCTTGCCGGGCATCTAAGAAAGGTAGGTCTCTTTTGCCCTGTCTGGGGCACTGATCCTGGAGGCGCTCTGAGGACTCGGGTCGTAAACAGATGTGTACCTATGTGCTTAGATCTGTACAAGCAGAACAAGTCCTGTTACAAAGACTGATACAAATGCTGTCCAGTCTTTCCCGTCATTTGCCCAAAGGCTATTGTGGGTGAAAGAGGGTGTGTGGTCCTGGGGTACATAAATATTTGTCATGTAAAACCAAGAGCAGCCCTGGGCCCTTCTGGTCTGGGATGGCGTGGGACAGCTCTGCCAGCCTCATCCCATATAACTATTATTACCAGGTAAGGGTAAAAAACCTCCCCGGGCACAATCAAAGGGCTTCTCTTGGCTGGGGAAAGATACATGATCAGCAAAAATTAAAATCCCTCAGTGCACATCAATACCCCTTTAATTCATTGAATCCAATACAGTCATCAGTGTTTGCTGGCAAGGACACAGTCAACTGAAAATCTAGGCAACTTCAAAAAATAAAAAAAAATAAATTCCAATTCTAGCGTGTCCTCTGCTCCAGATCCTCGTGCCCAAGGCCACTGCCAGTTTCCGTGGTTTTACAACCAGTCAAATAAATCCAGCTGCTTAACTGTATAACCCCAAGCTAGGGTAAATATTTCCCACATGACCCCTCCCAAATACCTCTTGGTCCTGCTTACCTACTTTGGAAACCCCTCAGTCCACTTATCTCTGCAGCCATGTGCTGTTCTCTCAGCCACTGAACAAGGCTGTTCCTCAAAAAGGACAGACTCCCAGCTGAGGCTTATACAGCATGCCCATCCTAGTACAAGCCAGCATCCTATGAGCCCCTCCCAGAGGGGCAGGGCAGGTAAGCAGCCCCAGAGAGCCTAGATCTCTCCTCCAGTCCATCCATCATCTCTGCCTGCCTCACCTGGGGCTTGAGTTCATACTGTTGTTGGAGCATCTCAGCCACTTTATTCTCAAAGGCACACAGCTGTGTGTAAATTTGCTGCAGGAAGCTCTCTCTCTTGGTCTCATCCAGCTGACAGCCTTGGAATAGCACCTGAGCCAGAGACACATGGGAAAGACATTACCTTAGGGTTTTAAACAGCTACCCATCACAGTGGTATCTGACCCACGGACCCAGACACACACATGCACTACCCTAAGGAAATGCAGGAGAAACACAAGAGATGGCAGGTAATTAACTCATGACAAGAAAGGCCTCACACCAGCCACCTCTGTGTAGCAATCCTGGGAGCCACCACAACATGCACCTGTCAACCTCATTTGGGGGCAAGAGGTTCCTGCTGCCCTAGGAGTCAGGCAGAGGGAAAGGCACTGAACAGGAGGAAGTAGGGCTCCTTGTCCAAGCTCCTAGATGCCTCTAACTTCAGCCTAACATTCCTCAAGGCGGCACATTTGTTCTACTCTAACTCACATGCAGCCTGATCCAACTACCTGTTGATAATTGGCAGGATAAAGCCTGAAGTAGCCTGAAGCAAAAGAAAAAAAAATTAGGGTAGAGACTAGGGAAAAAGCCTGAGCAACTGGACAGTGAAGTCCACTGGTCAGGGAGGTGGGAGCCCAATCACAGCAGATAATCCACACCAGGTCAAAGATGATGCTCTTACCATTTATATTACAGCAGTACCCACAGGCCCCAGCCAGGATGGGGGCTCCATCATGCTGAGTGCTGCACAGATCCAGAGTAAGAGACAGTCTCTGCCCCAAAGAATTCGCAGGATGACAGGGAGGGGAACATGATGCAACACACATGCAGAGAGTTCAGGAGATGATCGGCACACAACTTGCTAGCTCCATTCTCCCCCCCGAGATGAGTAACAGATTGGGGGAGAGGGAAACAACTAGAATATGGACAATTTTATTTAGATGAGTTGCACATATATATACACCCTTCTCCTCCCCACCATATGCACAGGGATCCCCATCTGCCCCTCAGCCCAGGGCTAGTTTCTTGAAGGCCTCATGGAAGAAGTGGGTCTTGAGAAAGGATTTCAAGGAGGAGAGGATAGTGGCCTTGCAGATCAATTCAATGTCACTACAGGAGATGCACTAGAACAAAGCACACAGACGGTTATGGGAGAACTGGACAAGCAAGCAGTCCAGGATGACATCAGTGACAGAGGGCTAATGGGAAGGACAGAGGGAGGCATCCTCATTATGTTTATTACGGTCATGCCTAGAGACTAACCAGGAGTGGGGCCCCGTTGTGCAAGTACTGTATAGACAGAGTAATAAGCAGTCCCTGCCCCAAGCAGCTTACATTCCAAACACACAGACAGAAGACAGAGGAAAGGGGTAGAACACATCAGCAGGATGAGCAGAGTGATGGTCTGCAAATGGCATGGTAGCACCATGATTTTTGAGGGTTAAGGTTTTGCTGGGAAGTGATGAGCTACATGGGTGCCTTCTGGCCCCACCAACCAGAATTCAGTTGTTTAAACGGGAACTGCCCTTGCATGTGTGGTTTACAAAGCGCCTGAGCTGTGGTCCAATCTCACTAGGAAGCCACCCAAAAAAGTGAATTGAAGAGAGTTCAAGTCACATTGGGGCAAAAGATATCCTAGATGTACTTCCCTTAATTAATGGCAGGCTGCGGCCCACAGATCCCCTTCTTTGCTTGGCATTGCCCACATATGCCAAATCTCAGCCTCCTGTCCACAGGTACATAATGAAGCTGTGCCCACATGAGAGGAGTTGCTCCTTTATGGTCTAGCATTGCACCAGACTACAGGCTCTCATGAAGCAAGACTACATCATCATATAGCAGTGCTCAGACAACTCCCGTCTCCGCCTCCCTAGGATCTCACCAGCAACCAGGGCAACAAAAAGTGCTCTCACACAAAGATGGGGGGAGGGGAAGGAGGTAGAACGTTACCTGATGGGACTGCAGGCCAATGATGGAGGAATATGCTTGGATGGTGACAAAGATCTCTGGCTGGTAGGTAATTTCTGAACCAGGAATTCGGAAAGGTTTTAGCAATCCCACTAGGCATCGGGAAAGGGCATGAAACACCTCATCAAAAATGATCTCCCCTGTTGAGTCATCCTGCAGAAGTACAAACAGGAAATTTTAGCTGTTCCCCCTGATGTAATTGACAAGGGTCCCTAGCACATGGAGTTACACCATACAGCCTTCTAGAAATACTCTGCAGAGCCCCAGCACGGGGAGGCGAACACTCCTGGGCCAGCTCCTAGCAGGCAAAGCCCATGCACAGATAATCCCTGCATAAGGGGCAGGATTTTCCTGTAGGGATTATCTGTGCATGAGTTTTGCCTGCTAGGAGCTGGCCCAGGAGTGGCAGCTGGCCAAGTGGCAGCTGCTGGCACACACTGCTTCTACTGGGAGCCAACCTCTCCTGGCACACAGAAGGGAGATGCATGCTGGGAGTAAGTGCACAGGAGGAAGCCCTTCCAGAACAGAGATGGCAGCAGGAGCTCCTTGTGGGCAGAGCCACGGGGTACACAGGAAGAGGCAGGGACGCATACACTTACCACAATGCCTGTGGACGGGCTCAGGTCGAGCTCAATCACAAATCGGTACTGTCGTGCCAGGAAGGTGACCTGTGTGGAGGGCACTAGGAGATAGGGCCTAGGCCGGACAGACTCATGTGGCTGCCACCCATTTGGCAGGATGCTGAGAACATCCAGTTCATTATCTGACTTCACCTACGGGAGAAAAGAAACAGCAAGTGAGGGAAAGCCAGGCTTGCAGGGGCGCAAGAAAAAGAGGAGAAAAAAAAAAAAAGAATTGGGCTAAAGCCTTTCACAGGTTCCCAAGAAGCAGTAGTAGCCAAAAGTCCTACAGCTTCTCTCCTACTTGGCCAAACTGCCAATGCCAGAGGGCACTGATCAGCACACAGTGCCACCCTGCCTTCAAGCCTGGGCACATGTACTCACCAGCTCTGACTCAGGCACAGCCCAAATGACTTGATGCAGGTGATTGAGGAACCAGGCTAGGCGCACGTTGCGGGAGATTCGATAGTCTTTCTTCATCAGGAGGAAGACCTGCCCTGCGTCTTCCACCTGCAGCAAAGAGGAACAAGTCACCATATCACTAGGGAGGAGACGACCAGAGAACACACCAGCTAAGCTGCTTATTTTTCTCCATTAACTAAAACCCTTCTACAGCTAAAAGTGCATATTTCTCATCTCTGCAGATACATACTGCTTCTCCATCCTCACCCACCCACCATGCCTCATCCTGAGCCAAAGCTGTAGGGTCTGGGTCAGGGACTGTGCTTTGCTAGACGTCCGTGCAGCTCCTTGCACAACAGGCCAAGGCTTTGGCGCCACTGTAACCCTGAACAGCGACAGTCACTGCAGGGCACCAACACCGTTCACTAGGGAGCCTGCACAGTTCAGGCAGACGCTGCAGCCAGCACAGGCTGTCCCCGCCAAACCCGCAGCCAGACCCAGCACCAACCCCTCCCCCTCCACAGCATCAGGCTCAGACCCCAGGCCCCAGCCCACCTCCCCCTGACCAAGCTTCCCGCCCAGCGCCAGGCCCGGCCCAGCCCGGCCCTGCCCCTTCCCCCCGCCCAGCGCCAGGCCCGGCCCAGCCCGGCCCTGCCCCTTCCCCCAGCCCAGCCCGGCCCGGCCCGGCCCGGCCCAGCCCTGCCCCTTCCCCCCGCCCAGCGCCAGGCCCGGCCCGGCCCGGCCCTGCCCCTTCCCCCAGCCCAGCCCGGCCCGGCCCCCCGCCCAGCGCCAGGCCCGGCCCAGCCCGGCCCTGCCCCTTCCCCCCGCCCAGCGCCAGGCCCGGCCCAGCCCGGCCCTGCCCCTTCCCCCAGCCCAGCCCGGCCCGGCCCGGCCCGGCCCAGCCCCCCGCCCAGCGCCAGGCCCGGCCCAGCCCGGCCCTGCCCCTTCCCCCCGCCCAGCGCCAGGCCCGGCCCGGCCCTGCCCCTTCCCCCAGCCCAGCCCGGCCCGGCCCGGCCCTGCCCCTTCCCCCAGCCCAGCCCGGCCCCTTCCCCCGGCCCAGCGCCAGGCCCGGCCCAGCGCCAGGCCCGGCCCGGCCCCTGCCCCCCGCCCAGCGCCAGGCCCGGCCCAGCCCCAGGCCCCCCCCATGGCCCGCAGGGGGCGGCGGGCGGGGAGCCGGGGGGGGGTACCTCAGAGGCCCCTCGCTCGGCGGCCGCCATGTCCGCCCCGCCCGTGACCCCCCGTGACCCGGAAGCGGAAGGGAGCCGAGCCAGGCCCCCCGCGCGGAGCCGCCGGCGCCGCCATGCAGGTGCGCGGGGCGCTGGGGGCGGGTCTCAGGTGGGGGCTGGTGCCCGCCCCAGGCGGCCGCGGGGGGCAGCCCGGCCTCGGGGGGCGGGGCGTGGCTGGGGGGCCGTGTGATGCGGGGGCGGGGCGAGGCTGGGGGTCTCTGTGAGATGGGGCAGGGCAGGGGGCTGTGTGATGCGGGGGGAGTGGCTGGGGGGCTGTGTGAGATGGGGGGAGTGGCTGGGGGTCTCTGTGAGATGGGGCAGGGGGCTGTGTGATGCGGGGGGAGTGGCTGGGGGGCTGTGTGAGATGGGGGGAGTGGCTGGGGGTCTCTGTGAGATGGGGCAGGGGGCTGTGTGATGCGGGGGGAGTGGCTGGGGGGCTGTGTGAGATGGGGGGAGTGGCTGGGGGTCTCTGTGAGATGGGGCAGGGCTGTGTGATGCGGGGGGAGTGGCTGGGGGGCTGTGTGAGATGGGGGAGTGGCTGGGGGTCTCTGTGAGATGGGGCAGGGGGCTGTGTGATGCGGGGGGAGTGGCTGGGGGGCTGTGTGAGATGGGGGGAGTGGCTGGGGGTCTCTGTGAGATGGGGCAGGGCTGTGTGATGCGGGGGGAGTGGCTGGGGGTCTCTGTGAGATGGGGCGGGGCAGGGGGCTGTGTGAGATGGGGGGAGTGGCTGGGGGTCTCTGTGAGATGGGGCGGGGCAGGGGGCCGTGTGAGACAGGGGGCAGGGAGTCGCTGGGGGGCCGTGTGATGCGAGGACGGGGAGTGGCTGGGGGGCTGTGTGAGACGGGGGTGGGGAGTGGCTGGGGGTCTCTGTGAGATGGGGCAGAGCAGGGGGCTGTGTGATGCGGGGGGAGTGGCTGGGGGGCTGTGTGAGATGGGGGAGTGGCTGGGGGTCTCTGTGAGATGGGGCAGGGCAGGGGGTTGTGTGATGCAGGGGGAGTGGCTGGGGGGCTGTGTGAGATGGGGGGAGTGGCTGGGGGTCTCTGTGAGATGGGGCAGGGCTGTGTGATGCGGGGGGAGTGGCTGGGGGGCTGTGTGAGATGGGGGGAGTGGCTGGGGGTCTCTGTGAGATGGGGCGGGGCAGGGGGCTGTGTGAGATGGGGGGAGTGGCTGGGGGTCTCTGTGAGATGGGGCAGGGCAGGGGGCTGTGTGATGCGGGGGGAGTGGCTGGGGGGCTGTGTGAGATGGGGGGAGTGGCTGGGGGTCTCTGTGAGATGGGGCAGGGGGCTGTGTGATGCGGGGGGAGTGGCTGGGGGGCTGTGTGAGATGGGGGGAGTGGCTGGGGGTCTCTGTGAGATGGGGCAGGGCTGTGTGATGCGGGGGGAGTGGCTGGGGGGCTGTGTGATGCGGGGCAGGGGGCTGTGTGAGATGGGGGGAGTGGCTGGGGGTCTCTGTGAGATGGGGCGGGGCAGGGGGCTGTGTGAGATGGGGGGAGTGGCTGGGGGTCTCTGTGAGATGGGGCGGGGCAGGGGGCTGTGTGAGATGGGGGGAGTGGCTGGGGGTCTCTGTGAGATGGGGCGGGGCAGGGGGCTGTGTGAGATGGGGGGAGTGGCTGGGGGTCTCTGTGAGATGGGGCGGGGCAGGGGGCCGTGTGAGACAGGGGGCAGGGAGTCGCTGGGGGGCCGTGTGATGCGAGGGCGGGGAGTGGCTGGGGGGCTGTGTGATGCGGGGGCGGGGCGTGGCTGGGGGGCTGTGTGACACGGGCTGGGGAGTGGCTGGGGGTCTCTGAGATGCAGGGCAGGGGGCTGTGTGAGATGGGGGGAGTGGCTGGGGGTCTCTGTGAGATGGGGGCGGGGCGGGGGGCTGTGTGAGACGGGTGTGGGGAGTGGCTGGGGGGCTGTGTGATGCGGGGCAGGGGGCTGTGTGATGCGGGGCAGGGGGCTGTGTGAGATGGGGGGAGTGGCTGGGGGTCTCTGTGAGATGGGGCGGGGCAGGGGGCTGTGTGATGCGGGGGGAGTGGCTGGGGGGCCGTGTGATGCGAGGGCGGGGAGTGGCTGGGGGGCTGTGTGAGACGGGGGTGGGGAGTGGCTGGGGGTCTCTGTGAGATGGGGCAGGGCAGGGGGCTGTGTGATGCGGGGGGAGTGGCTGGGGGGCTGTGTGAGATGGGGGGAGTGGCTGGGGGTCTCTGTGAGATGGGGCAGGGGGCTGTGTGATGCGGGGGGAGTGGCTGGGGGGCTGTGTGAGATGGGGGGAGTGGCTGGGGGTCTCTGTGAGATGGGGCAGGGCTGTGTGATGCGGGGGGAGTGGCTGGGGGGCTGTGTGATGCGGGGCAGGGGGCTGTGTGAGATGGGGGGAGTGGTTGGGGGTCTCTGTGAGATGGGGCGGGGCAGGGGGCTGTGTGAGATGGGGGGAGTGGCTGGGGGTCTCTGTGAGATGGGGCGGGGCAGGGGGCTGTGTGAGATGGGGGGAGTGGCTGGGGGTCTCTGTGAGATGGGGCGGGGCAGGGGGCCGTGTGAGACGGGGCAGGGAGTCGCTGGGGGGCCGTGTGATGCGAGGGCGGGGAGTGGCTGGGGGGCTGTGTGATGCGGGGGCGGGGCGTGGCTGGGGGGCTGTGTGACACGGGCTGGGGAGTGGCTGGGGGTCTCTGAGATGCAGGGCAGGGGGCTGTGTGAGATGGGGGGAGTGGCTGGGGGTCTCTGTGAGATGGGGGCGGGGCGGGGGGCTGTGTGAGACGGGTGTGGGGAGTGGCTGGGGGGCTGTGTGATGCGGGGCAGGGGGCTGTGTGATGCGGGGCAGGGGGCTGTGTGAGATGGGGGGAGTGGCTGGGGGTCTCTGTGAGATGGGGCGGGGCAGGGGGCTGTGTGATGCGGGGGGAGTGGCTGGGGGGCCGTGTGATGCGAGGGCGGGGAGTGGCTGGGGGGCTGTGTGAGACGGGGGTGGGGAGTGGCTGGGGGTCTCTGTGAGATGGGGCAGAGCAGGGGGCTGTGTGATGCGGGGGGAGTGGCTGGGGGGCTGTGTGAGATGGGGGAGTGGCTGGGGGTCTCTGTGAGATGGGGCAGGGCAGGGGGTTGTGTGATGCGGGGGGAGTGGCTGGGGGGCTGTGTGAGATGGGGGGAGTGGCTGGGGGTCTCTGTGAGATGGGGCAGGGCTGTGTGATGCGGGGGGAGTGGCTGGGGGGCTGTGTGAGATGGGGGGAGTGGCTGGGGGTCTCTGTGAGATGGGGCGGGGCAGGGGGCTGTGTGAGATGGGGGGAGTGGCTGGGGGTCTCTGTGAGATGGGGCAGGGCAGGGGGCTGTGTGATGCGGGGGGAGTGGCTGGGGGGCTGTGTGAGATGGGGGGAGTGGCTGGGGGTCTCTGTGAGATGGGGCAGGGGGCTGTGTGATGCGGGGGGAGTGGCTGGGGGGCTGTGTGAGATGGGGGGAGTGGCTGGGGGTCTCTGTGAGATGGGGCAGGGCTGTGTGATGCGGGGGGAGTGGCTGGGGGGCTGTGTGATGCGGGGCAGGGGGCTGTGTGAGATGGGGGGAGTGGCTGGGGGTCTCTGTGAGATGGGGCGGGGCAGGGGGCTGTGTGAGATGGGGGGAGTGGCTGGGGGTCTCTGTGAGATGGGGCGGGGCAGGGGGCTGTGTGAGATGGGGGGAGTGGCTGGGGGTCTCTGTGAGATGGGGCGGGGCAGGGGGCTGTGTGAGATGGGGGGAGTGGCTGGGGGTCTCTGTGAGATGGGGCGGGGCAGGGGGCCGTGTGAGACAGGGGGCAGGGAGTCGCTGGGGGGCCGTGTGATGCGAGGGCGGGGAGTGGCTGGGGGGCTGTGTGATGCGGGGGCGGGGCGTGGCTGGGGGGCTGTGTGACACGGGCTGGGGAGTGGCTGGGGGTCTCTGAGATGCAGGGCAGGGGGCTGTGTGAGATGGGGGGAGTGGCTGGGGGTCTCTGTGAGATGGGGGCGGGGCGGGGGGCTGTGTGAGACGGGTGTGGGGAGTGGCTGGGGGGCTGTGTGATGCGGGGCAGGGGGCTGTGTGAGATGGGGGGAGTGGCTGGGGGTCTCTGTGAGATGGGGCGGGGCAGGGGGCTGTGTGATGCGGGGGGAGTGGCTGGGGGGCCGTGTGATGCGAGGGCGGGGAGTGGCTGGGGGGCTGTGTGAGACGGGGGTGGGGAGTGGCTGGGGGTCTCTGTGAGATGGGGGCGGAGCGGGAGGCCGTGTGAGACGGGGGTGGGGAGTGGCTGGGGGGCTGTGTGATGCGGGGGCGGGGCTGGGGGGCTGTGTGACACAGGGGCTGGGGAGTGGCTTGGGGTCTCTGAGATGCAGGGCAGGGGGCCGTGTGAGACGGGGGAGGTGGCTGGGGGTCTCTGTGAGATGGGGGCGGGGCGGGGGGCTGTGTGAGACGGGTGTGGGGAGCGGCTGGGGGGCTGTGATAGGAGCAGAGTGGTTACTTCACCTCCATCCAGCTTTGGGGCCCTGCTGCCAGCAGCCCCTGCCCCATCTGGGGCCTGCAGCTCGAGAAGGGATCTGATAAATCCAGGAGGATTTAGAGAAGAGCCATGAAGAAGATCAGCAAACATCCTTCCAGGGGTAGCAAACATAGTGTATGGATGGTGACTTAGCCTTGGGCCACTGTGCAAACCATAAAACTTCAAACTACATCCCACATTATAAAATATTGTAACTGCAGATTAAAAAGAACACACCCTGTTAATCTGCTTGCCTTTTCCTTATTTTAGTGCCTGACCATGCAAATAGGGCAACTGCTTTGAATCACACACACACATTGTCAGCTCCCAACAAATATTCTGGTTTTTGAGAGGCCATAGAAAAAGGCCCCCAGGGCAAAAACACAGAAAGCCATTTTGACCTAAAATGGCAGTATAAATGACAGCGTAATAAATCATGGCGTAGGTATTCTGCATGTCCTAAACCGCATGGACAGAGACGATTATATTTTTCCGTTCTTTCGAAGTAAGCAGTCTGCATGGATTAGAAACAGAGAACTGTAAAGGCACTCCTTAGTGTGTTGTTACAAAGGTTGTCTAAATACGTGGCATACCCATATGTCTTTTTAACAAGGGGAAACTAGGGTGACATATTTGAAATCAAAACAATAGCCGTATCCAGTTGATGCCTTGTAGTGATAGACTCGAGGGTCTATCTATATAGCCTAATAAAGAGAAGATTAAGGGGTGACTGGGTTACAGTCTATAAGTACCTATATGGAGAACAGATGTTTAATAATTGGCCGTTCGTCTAGCAGAGAAAGTTATATCATGATCCAATGTCTGGAAGATGAAGCTAGACAAATTCAGACTGGCTATAAGGTGTAAATTTTTAACAGTGAAAGTAACTAACCATTAGAACAACTTGTGAAGGGTTGTGGTGGATTTTCCATCGCTTCAGTTTTTACTTCAAAGTTGGATGTTTTTCTAGAAGGTATTCTCTAGACATTATTTTGGGGCAGTTCTCTGACCTGTGTTATGCACAAAGTCAGACTAGAAGATCACAATTATCCATTCTGGTCTTAGAATCTATGAAACTACTTTGATCTCTGTATAACTGCAGAGGTACCTGGAACTGGGGCTGTGCTGAAGAGTAGGCTGGGGCTTCCTGTGTCTCCCATTTTCACCATTTTCCAGTTTCCCCCAAATCAATAAGGTTCTGACCCTTAATGCCTGAATGTGGTGTTCAAGAGATATAATGTGACAGAGGGAGAAATACTATCGAGTTGAGTGTGAAACCTTCTTGAACATAGCCATTTAAAATACAGTCTTGTCATGTTGGCATGAACATTGAAGATCCCTGTCAAGGTCTTCACTGAAATGCCTGATCATTTAAAAAAGCAAAAACCTATCACAAAATATGGGATAGGTCAAACAGACTGCTTTATTTATTTATTATTCCGGGGGGGGGGGGGGGGGGATGGCATAGCTCAGTGGTTTGAGCATTGGCCTGCTAAACCCAGGGTTGTGAGTTCAATCCTTGAGGGGGCCATTTAGGGATCTGGGGCAAAAATTGGGGATTGGTCCTGCTTTGGGCAGGGGGTTGGACTAGACGACCTCCTGAGGTCCCTTCCAACCCTGATATTCTATGATTACTGTACTGCCTAGGAGGTCTAGTTATGGGCCAGGACCCCACTGTGCAAGATGCTGTACTGACACAGAACAAAAAGACAATCCCTGCTGCAAATAGTTTACATTATAAATACAAGACAACAGACACATGGGGGAGCACAATGAGACAGTGCTGATCGGTATGCTGGGCAATAGTCTCTGCGCACCAACAGCATAAGTGTTGTCTAGTGTTTTGTAGGCCTTGTGGAAAAGGATAGTTTGAAAAAGGGTAATGAGTTTTACATATGTTTACAGGGAGCTTCTTCATAAGAACGGCCATACTAGGTTAGACCAAAGGTCCATCTAGCCCGGTATCTTGTCTTCCGACAGTGGCCAATGCCAGGTGCCCCAGAGGGAATGAACAGAACAAGGAATCATCAAGTGATCCATCCCGTTACCCATTCCCAACTTCTGGCAAACAGAAGCTAGGGACACCATCCCTGCCCATCCAGGCTCATAGCCATTGATGAACCTGTCCTCCATGAACTTGTCTAGTGCTTTTTGAATCTGTTATAGTCTTGGCCTTCACAACATCCTCTGGCAAAGAGTTCCACAGATAGGCAAGGTGCGGACAGACCACAAAGGGCCTTGAAAGTGAAGACAAGCAGCTTACGTTTGATGGAATAGAGAAGAGGGAGCCAGGAGAGAGATGCGAAGAGGGGGGTGATATGGTCAAACAACTGGCTACAAAAATGATCTCTGCAGCAGCATTTTGAATGAATGTGAGCAGGGCAAGATTGCATTTGTCACAGCCAGAGAGAAGGATGCTACAGTAATCGTGATGTGAAATGGTGATAGCCTGGATGAGAATTTTACTTGTGTGGAGGGGTACGACAGTCCATCTCTGACAGATGTTAAGCAAATAGACTGCAAGATTTAGAAAGAGCTTGGATGTAAGGACCTAGAGAGTGGTCCGAGTGGAAGATGAGACCCAGGTTTCCAGGCCCAAGTGGCAGGCAGGATGGTGGCGTTGTCCACAGGGTGGTCCATAGTGATCAAGAAGAGATGGGGGAGAAAGAGGAAGAGCTCTGTTTTAGCCATGTTGACCTTAAGCTGGCCGCTAAACATCCACAAGGAGATATGAGAGAGACAGATTTTCACAAGGATAGAGCAGACAGGTAGATCTGTGAGTCATCTGCATAGAGATGGTGGTTGAATTTCAGTTTGCAGATGAGATTACCCAAAGATAAGTGAGAAGAAAAGCGGATCCAAGACAGAGCCCTGTGAAAAATGGCAGAAGTTTGGAGAGCAGATGAGGTCACACTGAAGGTGTGATTAGAGACTTAGAAGGAGAACCAGAAGAGGGCCAAATCATGGAAACCAAGGGAGAACAAGATTTCAAGGAGAAGGATATGGTTGACTGTGTCATAGGCAGTTGTCAGGTCAAGGAGGATGAGGATGGAGACTGATTCTGAGCTTTGACTAGGAAGAGATCGTTAGAGACTTGGTGAGAGTGATTTCAGTGGAGCGCAAGGGGTGGAAGCCAGATCGGAGAGGGTCTAAAATGGAATTGGAGGAGAAGAGATCAGACAGTGACTGTAGACAGCATGTTCAATGAGCTAGGAGATGGGGAAGTAGTTGGAGAGGCAAGTGAGGTTATAGGTGGTTTGGTTTTTTTAAGATGGGAGAGACTAAAGCTTGCTTGTATTGTGAGAGAGGAAAGAGCCCGAGAATAATGAGAGGTTAAGGAGAAAAGTGAGGGTGGGGATCAGAGTGGGCAGTGAGGGAGATCAGGAGATTGGTTCACTGGAGCAAGTGGAGGGGTTCGAGGAAGAGAGCAGATGAGACACTTCTGTATGTGTGACAGTGCAGAAGGAGAGATGTTGGAGGGGGAGGGGGAAGGGAAAGGCAAGCTGAGGGGAGGGGAAATGTTACGTCGTATTTTGTCAACCAAATCGGTGAGATCCCGTGGCAGGAGAAGGGATATGTTTGGAGAGTTGGGCCACGTCTGCACTACGGCCCTTCCAGCAGCACAGCTACACCGCTGCAGCTGTGCCAGTGTGAGAGCTCCTGTGCAGCCGCTCTACGCCGGCAGGAGACCGCTGGCAGAGTTGAGCCACCCCCCACGAGCAGTGGTAGCGATGTCAGCGGGAGAGTGTCTCCTGCCAACATAGTGCTGTCCACACTGGTGCTTTTGTCCGTAACACTTAGGTCAGTCAGGGGGGTGTTTTTTCATATCCCGACCCACAAAAGTTTTGTCAACAGAAGTGCTAGTGTAGACAAAGCCTGAGTCGGAGACGGTGAAAAGGCAGTTGGCTTTGCAGCCATAGGAATCAGGGACATTGAAGAAGTAGTGTTGTTTAGCTAGGAAGCTGGCAGAACTGAAACGGGTGAGAACAGATTTGTAATGGAGGAAGTCAGCCTGCTCGTCCATAAGAGATGCTCTGCAGTGTGAGAGCGGACACAGAGGAAACAGGTGTTGGGGGTGAGCCAAGGCTGGGGATTGGCAAGGTGGACCTTGTGATGAGAGAGAGGGTCAAAAGAATCAAGGGTGGAGGTGAGAGAAGCGTGGAATGAATCAAAACAATCCTAGAAATGGGGGGAGAGGGTTGAGAGCAGAGAAGCGCTGATGGGCTGGAGGCAAACAGAAAAGGCGAGTTCCAGGGCAGGGGCTGACTGGTGGTGCTGTAAGAGGGCAGGTGATGGTGAGAGAGAGGGAACACAGCAATTAGAGAGAGCAGTGCTTGGTGAAGTCCGAGTCAAGTGCAAGAGTTGAGCCAGGGCTGCAGGTCGAATGAAGGGTAAGAAAATGTGCAGCTGAGAGGTTGGATGGGTTATCAATGTGGACGTTGAAGTCATTGAGGATGAATGTGGGAGATTGCGAGGAGAGGAAGGAGAGCCAGTCATCGAGATCTGAGAGGAAGGCTGATGGGGAGGAGCTAAGTGGATGGTAGATGAGAGCAACGTGGAGTGGGAGAGGAGAGAAGAGTCAGATACAGTGCTGTTCGAGGTAAGGGAAGAGGGACAGGGTGGAAGCTGTAGGAGCAGGAGGGGAGACATCCAACGCTTCCACTACGGTCTGTTCCAGGGTGGGAAAGGTAAGAGAAGGAGGGGCCTCAGTAAGAGGGAAGCTGCAAAGGCTGGATGAGGCAAAGGGATCCCGGTCTTGGTGAGAACCAGGAGCTGGTAGGAGGGAGATATGAAGAGTCTGTGGATGGCTGTGATCTTTTTAGAAATGGCGTGGTGTTCCAAAGGGACACAGGGAAGGGCATGAGGATGGAGGAGAATGGATGTCAGGTTGGGAATAGTGCAATGAGGGGGCAGAGATGATGGTGGGCATGTGTGTGGCAGGTGGAGCGGGTAGGGATGGAGGGAGGACCAGGGCTGGTGCAAATGTCAGCAGAGGTGAGGAGGAGGAGGTGGCAGAGAAGGATGTGGATGTGGGATCTGGATTTGTGGTGGTGGGAGGAGTGGTAGATTGGAATGGGAAGAGGAGTGAGTAGAGCTGGTTGGAACCGTACAGGGGTGATGGTAACCAGGATGGGGAGATGGACCCAGTGTGGGGAAGGGTTGAGGAATGGAGAAGGATGGTTGCTCTGAAACAGGAAGGGTGTGGTGAGAGCCATGGGTGGATGCCTGTAAAATGACTGTTTCATGATCTGCTTTCCCAATCAGCATTCCCTTCCCATTGTTTGGTTGCTCTCTCCCACCCTCCTTGGTGTATTATTATTCTCTTTGTGGTTTACACTGGTAAATTAGTGGGGCAGGGACCTAGTCCAACTGTGTTTCATAAAGAATTTTGTGCAACTCTGCTACTGTGTAAGTAACATAGTAGCCAAGATCCTAGAGTACTTTTCGTAAGAGTCCAGTGTTTGACCCAGCTTCCTAGGCTGCAGATACCCACCCATCTGTTAGGTGGCATGCTGTGCCCCAGTTGACTGCCACCCTCCATCCCAGAGGATGTCAGTGAGATGGCTCTATGTAGGTATGAAACACTTTGAGATGAAAGGCAGTAGTCAACTCCGTTTGTGGGTCTAGGTGTTATATGACACTAATCACCACAGTGTCAGAGCACCAGCCGCAAATTAAAAATGGCAGATGAAACATGGGAGCCTACAGGTTCCATGGCAGCTGGAAATGACATGTGGTCAGTCAGAGACCAAAGGCAGAGGGTGAGGGAAAGAGGCTGGTACCTGAGTCTCAGGTGGGTATGGGGGTTGGGTCTAGTGGTGCTTAGGAAATGCAGGAAACCAACTGCCTTGTGAGCTGCACGAGACTGAGTTCCTGGCCAAAGAGAAATGGGACTGTGACAGAAGAAACCCCAAGCATTTTATCTCAAACACGTTTCTCTCCTGGAAGAGTGGTATTGTTCTATCCGCTAAGGGGGAGTGGGGCGATGCATATGAGTTTGTGTCTGGTGACCTCAGTGCATTTCTGGGGCTGAGGAGAGCACTAGGCCTTGTCCTAACCCTTCTCTTTCCCGCTTTCTGCAGAGGGAGGAGAAGCAGCTCGAATTGTCCCTGGAGGCGCTTATTAGCCAGGTGGCTGACCTGAAGAATTCCTTGGTCAGCTTCATCTATAAGCTAGAGAATGAGTATGACCGGCTCACCTGGTAAGAGGGTGTGCATGTCTGTGAGTGCGGGGTGTCACGGCTAATCTGTCCTGTTGTGCAAGATGTGCTCTACATTCTGCTTGCTGGGGTTCACAGAAGCCTGACTATACTCGTGGCCCTTATTTCCAGCTGCTAAATCCCATGAAAAGAATCCCCACCCAAAAAATCTTTTCTTAATACTAACTTTTCATGCTAGCAATTGCAGGTGTTGCCACATGGCGGTCAAGTGATTTTGGAGGGGAGGTGCCCACACACTGGGTTTGGCAGATGATCTTCTGAACAAAGAAGCAGCCACAAGCCTTGTAGAAGAAGTGCAAACTACAGAGGTGCCTGCTCCTTGTGTTGGCTCCTGAGCAAACTGTGCTTCAGGACCAGTCATGAATGGAGTAAGCGGGGACCCTCCCTTGCTCTGTATAGATTCTAAGGCCAGAAGGAACCACTGTGATCATCTAGTCAGACCTCTTGTATAGCACAAGCCAGAGAACTTCTGGGGAATGTAGGGATAGTTGTGCATGATATTCTCCACTCTAGAAATGGTCTGGTTCTATTATCTGATCTAATGTGGGTGGTTTCCTTGCTCGTTAGTCCAGGGTTGCAATTGATTTCTAAATCTCGGTTTGGGTCTTTGTTCTAGGGTTTTTATGCAGCGCCTATCACCATAGCATTGAAGTACTTGAGGGACACACATCTCTCCCTATATGCTGTCATGACTTTTCAGCTGTGAAAATTCAACTTCGGGATTGAAATTTTCAAGATTTGGTCTTTGCCCAGAGATTAACTTCATAGGAGAGTTTGACCACAATCCACGCTGGTGTTTCTGAGTTCGGGGGGGGGTGAACTCCCCACTTTTCCCACTTCTAAAAATGGCCACATTTTACACATTCCGTTGCCATGGTGATGGACACAGTGTAAGACCCTAGAAAGAATAGAATTACCCTACACAGCTCAGTGCTGCATGTGTTCTGAAATGTGACCTTGTCTTGTGAGTGAGTCCTTATGGAAAGGAATGTCCACCCCCAAGGAAAGGAAGGAGCATTTCCAGGACATCAGTCATGGGCAGGATAATGGAACAGCTGATATAGGACTTGATTGATAAAGAATTAAAGGAAGGCAGTGTAACTGATCCCAATGAACATGGGTTTATGGAAACCAGATCCTGGCAAACTAACTTAATATCTCTATTTGATGAGATTGCAAGTTTGGTTGATAAAGGGATGCGTGTTGATATAATATAGATAGACTTCTGTGAGGTGTTTGACTTGGTACTGCATACCATTTTGTCTGAAAAAAAACCAAAAACTAGAAGGATATAAAATTAACATGGCATACATTAAATGGATTAAAAACTGGCTAACTGATAGGTCTCAAAATGTAATAGTAAATCATCATCAAGTGGATGTGTTTCCAGTGGTGTCTCGCAGGGATTAGTTTTTGGCCATATGCTATTTAACATTTGTATCAGTGAGCTGGAGGAAAACACAACATTACTGATAAAGTTTGCATATAACACAAAAATTAGGGGAAGTTGTAAATAATGAAGAGGTCAGGTCACTGATTCAGAGTGATTTGGATCTCCCGGTTAAGCTGGGCACAAACAAATAATGTGTGTTTTAATACAGCTAAATGGATATATCTGGGAACGGAATGTAGGTCATACTTACAGGATGGGGGACTCTATCCTGGGAAGCCATGACTCTGAAAAAAATGTGGATGTCGTGGTGGATAAGCGTTTGAACATGAGCTCCCAGTACTGTGGCCAAAAGAGCTAATGTTATCCTGGGATGAATAAACAGGGGAATCTCGAAGAGGAGTAAAAGAGTTTATTTTTCCTCAATATTTTTCACTGTTGTGACCGCTGCTGGAATATTATGTCTAGTTCTCGTGCCCACAATTCACGAAAGATGTTGATAAATTGGAGAGGGGTCAGAGAAGAGCCACAAGAATGAATAAAGGATTAGAAAACCTGCCTTATAGCGATAGACTAAAATAGCTCAATCTATTTATCTTAACAAAGAGGTGGTTAAGGGCTGATTTACAGACTATAAGTACGTACGTGGGAAAAAAATATTTTAATAATGGGCTCTTCAGTCTAGCTGAGAAAGGTTGAACATGATCCAATGGCTGGAAGTTGAATCTAGCCAAATTCAGACAGGAAATAAGGTGTAAATTTTTGACATTGAGAGTATTTAATCATTGAAAAAATTTACCAAATGTCTTGGTCAATTCTCTGTCACTGGCAATTTTTAAATCAAGATTGGATATTTATCTAGAAGACGTGTTCTAGGAATTATTTTGGGGAAGTTCTCTGGCCTGTGCTATACAGGAGGTCAGACTAGATGATCACAATGGTCCCTTCTGGCCTTGGAATTTGTGAATCTATGAATGACTATGCAAAGGCACAGACAGGTGGATCTGGTCAGGCCTCAGTGCAGCCAGCTTTCTCAACATTCTCAGATTCTGAGAGTTCACTGAAAGGAAAGATCCAGTTGGATTTTATCCCTGCCTAGAGATGGCCTTCAGATCTGTCTGCCCACACCACCAGGAGTCATCCTCCATAGGGGTTCTAGCAGCGGGGATGTATGAGGATTTGTATGATCTATCCTCAGTTCTGAGCTCCATCCTTGGTTCAGCACTGGCCTGCAACTCCTTGATACCAAATCTTTGTTAAATCGGGAACTTCAACAGAGCCTTGAGCTCCTTAATCCCAGCCAGGGACAGAATTGCATTGAGATCTGAGAGAGACCACATCCATCTCATTCTTTTGTTGCTCCTGATTAGGGCCACTATATCTTTCTTCCTGACTGCACTGCTTACCCAGGCCATCCCCCCCAGCCCCACCCCGTGTGTGGCAGTAAAACTCATAGTTGTTGCTTTGAATCTTTGTCCATGTGGATCTTACTCAAGATGTGCTTGGGCCTCATGCATGAAACTGTGTGCATGGCTCCTTGAGTAGGACCTTGAGAGGGACCCACGTGGAGAAGACATCTTGAAAACCCACATTTACTATACGATAAGTAAATTGTTTGTTCCACGTTTCTTGGGGTACGTCTACAGTATGAAATTATTTCGAAATTATTCTATTTGAATTTTCAGAAGCTATTTTATACATTCGGTCTTCTGTGTCCCCACTAAAGAGCGTGAATTCGGTGGAGTGCGTCCACAGTACCAAAGCTAGCATTGAATGTCGGAGTGGTGCACTGTGGGTAGCTATCCCACAGTTCCCACAGTCCCCGCCTCCCATTGGAATTCTGTTGGTGTGGGCAGACAGATCTGAAGGCCATCTTGTCATAGCATGTAATTTAAAACCTACAGGCACCTCCTTCCCCTTTTCCCTTTCAGTGGTGCTGGGAATGGCGCCACCCATGGCATCATACAGGGGGAGGTGGAGTTATTAGTCCCTGCTTTGAGCCTTTGAAGTAGGCTTCTTTCACAAATACCAGAGACCACCCTTCCTCCCCCAGCCTGCTCTGCCCCTGGCTCTGAGGGTTTTGCAGAGACGAGTGGATGACGAACTGAGGCTGAGCTGTGAGAGAGCTCTTTCTGTCTCCTGCATCCATTCCCAGGTCTCGCTCATCCCCTTTCCCTTCCCAGGCCCTCAGTACTGGACAGCTTTGCACTGCTCTCAGGCCAGTTGAACACGCTGAACAAAGTGCTGAAGCATGAGAAGACACCCCTAATGCGCAACCAGGTTATCATCCCCCTGGTGCTATCTCCAGACCGTGATGAGGAGATCATGGTAAGAACCTGGCAGCTCTGCTCTGCTGAGAGATGCCCATGGAGCGCTGGAATGTGCTTCAGGCAATAGCTCCAACTCACCTACAACCTCCTAATGCTTAACACGCATGGCCTTTCCACAGAAGGAAGAGGGGGATGAACCGTTTGGGGGAGGGGTGGCTCATCCCAGAGCTGCTGTGTGGAATCGTTTCACCTGCGAACTTGCACTTTGGTACAGTCTGTAGTCCTTGCTCCACTTTGTGAAAATGCAGTCACCGTGCAGCCAAGGCCCCTAGAGAGAGCATCCCCTGTACTGACAGGCCTCCCCACTGGCTGTCCAGGAACTTCGCCTCAGCCATGCTCTCTCCAGAAGAAGTCTGCATCTTGCATCATGTCCTCAACTAACTGACCAACAGGGAAGTAAATTCCACAGTCCAAGACACGCAACTAAGAACCCCCAGGCCCCCAGATATTGAAATGTGGGGGCTGTTAGCACAAGCATCCCAGCTAAATGTGACTGTCATGGCAGTCATTGCCTTGGGAGAGAAGAGGGATCTCGGGTAGTCCCTAGAATGTTTGGATACTATGAGGACAGGCGTAGTGTAAGAACCTAGTTAGATAGGACCCAAACCATTTAATGCTTTGTAGATCAAAATCGCTCAACAGCAAATTGTTAGCCAGAGCTCTAGCTTCCTAGCCTGTGTTCTTTGCTCCAGTTGAGTGACTGCTCTGCTGGAGGGTTGGGCTCTGAGCGTGGATTCTCTGATTGTTCCAGCGACAGACAGAAGGACGTGTGCCAGTCTTCAGCCATGAGGTGGTGCCGGACCACCTCCGTACCAAGCCCGACCCTGAGGTGGAGGAGCAGGAGAAGCAGCTGATCACAGATGCAACTCGAATCAGCTCTGATGTGGCACAGGTAGGGGAGGAACAGCTAGGTGCTGCACCCACCTTCAACCCAGAGAACAGGCGCAGGCTCCCCATTTCTCTGTCTTGCTCCTGGGTTGCTACACCCTGCCATTCTGTCCTTGTTGTAATTTGCTTTTCTTCTAGGCCCTTCTCCCTTTCCCCTTCTGTGATTTCTCCAGCTGCCCCAGACCATTGGGCTCCACCTCCTCCTAAAGTGCATCGCATTCTGTAGGGATTGCTGTTTGATCAGCAGAGATGAAGAGTACACAGTCATTCACATGGCTGTTCCCTGCCAACCTTCTTTTGGACCCAGGCCCCCTAAATGCCTGCATTCAGTCACACAGCCACTGAGAAAGGTTTTATACACTCACCTTGCTGTCTTGTACCATGCTGGAGATGTCCTTGCATTTTCTCATTATTTCCACTTTGCAGAAACAGATCCAGAGCCTGAACAAAATGTGCTCAAATCTGCTGGAGAAAATCAGCAAGGAGGAGCGAGAGTCTGAGAGTGGAGGTATGGCACTGGGGTGGAGATGGGGTACAGAGTCCAAGGGGAAGGCTTGAGAGGTCAAGTAGAACACAAACCATAGGGCCTGAGGAAAGCAGAAGGGCCTTATGGGAGAAGAGTTCGGGGTGGGTGGTGGGAGGAGAGGCTGAGCCAGGAGAGCCATTTTTTAGAAAGGAATCCAGACTGTTTGAGATGGGTTTCCTGTGTGCCAGGCATTAGGTATTCTGTGCTGTAGGGAAATCTAATTGATCCAAACTAGCATCATTCAGGTGAGTTCTGATCCTATCAGGAATGTCATTCTGGCCATTCTGGCACCACTCCATGCAGGTTGCTATTTCTTGTTTTTTCCTTGATGATGCTGTGAGTGGTGCTGTCCAAGATCCAAAATATAGGTTTTCTCTGCCTCAGAGGGCTTACCATCTAACCAAGGCAGATGTGTAGCAGCGATCTGACTCCAGCAGCCCACCTACAGCACAGCAGCCCACATCCTGGTCTTCCCCGGCCTTGGTTACTACTTGCAGGGTGACCTCAAACCCCCCCCCACCACCACCGCCCCAAAGCACCTCAAAACCGTCTGGTCTGAACTGCCCAGCCCTGTCCGGGGACAAGTTTGTTGCTCCTCTAAAGAGACAAAATTGCAGTTTGCTACTTTAACTGGAGTTAACAATCACTTCAATTCAAACACAGCACTAGGTTGGTTTAGATAAAAGGGAAACAAAAATATTAGCACAAAGAGACAGCACCACCCAACCATCTAATTTCCTTCCAAATGCAGCGCTGGGATGGATATGGACCTTCTCCAGATTTTGTGGATCTGTAATAGCTTTGATAAGTGCTTTTATTCTCTTAGGATAGTCAGTCAGTTTAGTAAGTTTAGTTTGTTAGCCAGTAGTTCATAGTTAAATAGCATTAATCTAGGTTTTAGTATCTCATGAGAGTACAGGTGTCTATGGTGGGGCCGAAGACTAAGAAGCATGGCTTTGAAAGATGTGTGTTATGTTCCGTGGTCTTCCCAGCTTCGGATGCCCACACCAGGGGCTTCAAATGCCTAGAGAAAAGACCTCGTTCTTCGTGTGATGCTGTCTGTTGCACATTTACTCCCCATGTCCTGCAGGAGAGACAAAAGATTTCAAGCCCTCTTATTACAAGAAGTTTTGACTGTTACCCCTTTGGGATTGGGGGTATCAAAATCATCTGAGGGAAAGAACAGGTGGTCTGAATCAGCCCCAGGAATTTCCAGAGTGAGGAAGTTGATTACGCCAAAGGCATCAACCTCTGCACTGAGCTCTAGTTCCAAGGCAACCAAGCATTCAGTAGCTAAACCTTCAGACCCCGTTGCAAGAAAGGTACAGCCCTCTACTGAGACCATTCAGGATAGAGGACTTAAACCCCCTGACATCATGTTGGACCTGAGGACATTAGTTCAAACAAACAGAAAGCCAAGATGAAACATATCTTGGAGTTGGAAAAGATTTCCCATTTTTATTCATCAGATTCGTTGGATTGTGAATTCAGTGTGGGTCCAAAGTTAGCTAAGGAACCGCAGCCTAAAAACATAATAGCCAATTGTAGGGTTTTCTTGGCCTTCAGACAAAGTTTTGTTTAATAGTTATAAAGGCTTGTTCCTCCTCCTGAGACCAATGCAAAGTAGCCAAAGAATCCAAAGTATCCATCAAAATCGAGCACTTCATCTCTTCCGGTTCTTTCTATCATGGTTTAGTCCTAAGTGGAGCACAGGATCTGGTCCAAGAGGTGAATATAGCTGGGCCACTTGGTAATAGTGACCATAATAGAATTAAATTTAATATCCCTATGGTGGGGGAAACGTCACAGCAGCCCAACACTGTAGCATTTAATTTAAGAAAGGGGGACAACACAAAAATGGAGAAGTTAGTTAAACAGAAATTAAAAGGTACAGTGCTAAAAGTGAAATCCCTGCAAGCTGCATGGAAACTTTTTAAAGACACCGTAATAGAGGCTCAACTTAAATGTGTACCCCAAATTAAATAACCTAGTAAGAGAACAAAAAAAGTGCCACTGTGGCTAAACAACAAAGTAAAAGGATGATAAGACCATTGCAGAGAAACTAAATTAATTCTTTGCATCAGTCTTCACGAAGATCATCTGACTTCTTGGCTCCACCTGCGAAGACACCTACATGGTCTCCAAGAAAGACTAATTTAATCTGTATCTCTGCTGCAGATTCCGACCTCAGTTGTATCTCACATAGTCTTTGTCGTGCTGTATGGAGTGGCTCACAACCTAAGTTCCCTGTAAGCTGTGCAGCCATGCAGCAGGTTATTTAGGGAGGTGCAGATCCCCCAGCCCAGCCCCTCCAGAGCTGCTGGCGAAAGGAGCCCTTCACCCGGCCCAGGCCCACCGGAAGTGCTGCAGCTGGGGAGAGGTGCCCCTCCCCTGGTCCAGTCCTGCCCCGCCAGAGTGGCTGTGGAGAGGAGTCCCTCCCCCGCCCAATCCAGCCTCTTCCCCAGCCCGGCCCCACGCTGCCGGAGCTTTCAGGGAGAGGAGCCCCTCCTCCGGCTTGGCCCAGCCCCTCGGGAGCTGCCACGGCTGGGGAGAGGTGCTCTTCACCCAACCCAGCCCAGCTCTGCTGGAGCCGCCGCGGCGGGGAGAGGTACCCCTCTCCCCCATCCCAGGTGCTGCTGTGGGGAGAGAGCTGGGGGGGGGTCCTCTCTGTTCGCCACAGTCCCGAGGCAGCCTGCACCCCAAACCCCTCATCCCCGGCCCCACCCCAGAGCCCGCACCCCCCACACCCCAACCTTATGCCTAGCCCTGAGCTGCCTCCCACACTCCAATCCCCTCATCCCCGGCCCCATGCCAGAGCCCGTGGCCCCAGCTGGAACCCTCACCCACCCCGCACCGCAACCCTGTGCCCCAGCCCTGAGCCCCCTCCCACACACTGAATCCCTCGGCCCCACCCCGCCACATGAATTTTGTTATGGGCACCAATATGGCGGTGATGTGTCACATGTCACCTCCATATTGGTGCACATAACAAAATTCATTCCTCACATGGGTGGGAAAAATTAGAGGGAACACTGCTCACAGCTATGAGTGCCTACTGCTTACCTCAGGGCAGACTATCAAAGGGAAGGCAGGCATCCCAAACTGGTGAAGCCTGTCTGAGCTTCTTCCCTGAGCAGGGTCTGTCAGAGGATTGTAGCATGTGTGCTGTGGTTTAGCAGGTATGTACCCAAGTGGAAACAAATGTTGGCTTCACTCAGCTGCATTCTGTGTTTTAGCTCTGGTATAATTTCCACTGATCTAAGATATTGAAGCTCTTAGGATAACCTGTTCCCAGATGGCAGCACCTTTGTTGTCTGGCTTCCTCTTAACACTGCGAATTTCAATAACCTTTGTAGTTTCCTAAAGACAATATATAAAATTGACTAAGTTGGCTAGCCTTTTCAATAAAGAGCTAGCCATGCCCCAGATCACTCAACATATCCCATGAGTGGGAATATGCAGAGTTCATCCTGAAGAACTCCAGTTACAAGTGAGTAACCTTCATTTCTACAAGAGCTCAAGCAGCATCAGCTGCATTCCTTAGGTAAGGTACCCATCAGTGACATTTGCAGGGCTGCAACCTGGACATGTGAAAATATGTACCCGAGTCGTATTATTTTCCAAGCACCAAGGGAAGATGCCAGATCTGGACGAGCTGTATTGCAGTTCTTGTTCAGATAGACTCTGAAACCCTCCTCCTTGCTGCACTGCACCTGAAGTGGAATGGACGTGAGCAACCACTTAAAGAAGAAAAAAAAACCAGTTACTCACCTGTTCTGTAACTGTTGTTCTTTGAGCTGTATTGACACATCTATTCCATGACCCACCCTCCTCCCCTCTATCTTAGACTCCAACTTCCTGTTTCTGGTAAGAAGGAGCTGAGGGAAGGTCAGGACAGCTCTGCCCCTCTATTCCATTGGCTAACACCACAAGCACGCAGACAGTGCATGCGGTGCTTGATGGGTACTGGTATGGGGAAAGAGCTCTGGCTTTGGTGCACTTGAACACACATGCTCACCCTGAAGGGGAATGGACATGTGCAACACATCTTGAAGGGCAGCAGGTACTGAACAGGCAAATAACCATTTTGTGTGCCATAAGGAGTCTCAATTCTAAAGTTCTGTGCTCTATCTGTACAGGAAACCTCCTGTTTTTAAAAACAGATCTTAGGTATTTCTGGTATCCGTGGCCAACATGGACTAGCATGGCCCTGTTACCTGAAACCATGTATGTTCAGTTCTGGAAAGTAGGTTTGGTTTTCCAACGGTCTGGGAAGGCTGTGGCATCTTATTCCATTGCTACCTGCCAATCCACAGCATGGCATCTCGGAGAAAGGGGCCTTCATGGAGCCTCACGGATGTATCGTAGGTGTCCCATAGTGTCTGAGCACCTCACGGTCTTTAGTGAACTTACCATCATGCACCCCGGTGAGGCAGGGCAGGGCTTTTGTCCCCGTTTTACAGATTGGGAACTGAGGCACAGAGACTGACTTGCGCGAGGTCACACAAGGAGTCCTTGAGGGGGAATTGAGCCCCGGTCTCCTGAGTGCCGCTAGCATGCTGGCCCATCCTTATTCTATTTCATCTACTGGTATCCATGCCAAGTTCATTGTTACGGACGCAGGACAGTAGTGAGCCCAGGTTGCCTCCTGGGAACTGTCCAATGGACTTGGCTGTTGAAATGCTCCAGAAATCTTCTCTTTCCCTGCAGGTTTACGGCAGAACAAGCAGACTTTCAACCCTGCTGATACCAATGCACTGGTGGCAGCTGTGGCGTTTGGAAAAGGGCTGTCGAACCGGAGGCCTCCAGGCTCAGGGGGACCTGTCCAAGCAAGTCAGCCAGGAGCCGGTGCCATCATAGCAGGGGCTTCAGGCATCCAGCAGGTCCAGATGTCAGGTGCTTCCAGCCAACAGCAGCCTATGCTTGGAGGAGTGCAGATGTCACAGGCAGGCCAGCCAGGTAAATAAGAAGAATGCCTAAGAGTGCTTGGTGTATGGGGGGGAAGAGAGGGACATCAAGGCCAGCAGTCCTACCCCAAGCACCACGTTCACCGTGCTGCCGGGGAGAGCGGGCTCTGAGAGCAGAGGGATACGCAGTATGGCGCTGGGGAGACCTGGCTTTGAGAGAGACATCTTTGAGGCAAGATGGGGGCTGAGGGCAGGGAGAGCAGAGCATATGTGGCATGGAGCTGGAGAGACCTGGCTTTGAGGGAGACCTCTCATGGAGTTGTGGGGGACACCAGGGTGTAGCTGAGTAGACTGCGGTATCTTGGGGATCTAGGTTAACCCACAATATGATCCAAACTGCCATTAAACAACAACTCAGAGCTGGAGTCAACAAAGGGATACAAACGGTGAAACGAACCCATATTCTCTTAGTACAAGGGAAATCTAGACATGAGGCTTCACCTCAGTGCAACTGAGCTTATTCCCACACCTCAGCACAAGCCACACTAATCTCTGTGGATCTTTAACATGGGTTAAAGCCCACTCCTGGCCCACGCTCATCCACTCTGCTGGGAGTGACCGAGAATCCTGTTTTAATAAAGACATTTCCCAGCATGTTGCAACCAGACATGTCAGAATGCACAGCATCCTGTTGGGGACCATGCATGCAGTCTGCAGGCTAGCGTCTTCTGTCTGTATTTGCTCCCCAGCAGAGAGTGAGCGCCCTGGGAGTGTGACCCTACCCCCCCACCCTCTGCACCTTCCTAACTCCCACCTCAGAGAAGTTAAGCTCTCTCAGTGATGGATTTGTTTTTACTTGAAAAGTCTGTGATCTGTTGTGAGGTTTTGGGGACCATCCAGATGGGTATGGGGTTCTGTCTCCACCTGCCCTGTAACCTTGCGGTCCTTAATGCTGTGCAGCTACCGTTCAGATGGCTGACATCAGTGGATTTCCAAGAAAAGCCAGAGATTCAGAGATGAACTAGTCAGGGAATCCAGCATGAACAAGTTACACAGAAAATAAACATAAAGACGCAAACTTGATTTACATTTCCATGTTCGATAAAATCCCTTTGCTAATAGAAGCTGCCTGTTGTCTCTGAACAGTTGCCCGGTGTGTGCCCTGCTGTGGGTGGAATCTGGCATTCACTGACAGCTTCCTGCCTAGAGGTGTCCCTCAGTTTCTGGATGAAAGCCTCCTTTTTAAAGGGGTCCCCCCAAAACTATGGTGACATGTAGTTATTCAGAGTGGGGAAATTCCATCTTGAGGTGATAGCTGGGGATGTCTCAGTGTCTCCCTATTAACTCTCATCATTCATCATTATCTGTTCCTGGGTTGGACAATGGATGATTACATGGAGCCACTTGCCTTAGGAGGTGCCCCTCCCTGCTATGAGGTGGAGTTGAAGTTGTAGTACCAGTTATTAGCACAGTTTTCTCTATATAAAAATACTTAGATTCATAACCAGTCTGTACACCTATTTCATTATGGCCATCACATTCAGAACATGACAAGCTGTGATACAAGATCTTACTCAATATACTTTGCATACTGTATTCTTGTTCTGTAAATCAGTGGCTCACTGCCATTCTCTCCGGGGGGTGTCTGGACCTCGATTGTCATGTCGGTTACTAGCCAGAAATGCTGAAGTCAGCGGTAAGGCACGCCATGGGCATGACTCTGAGCAATAGAATGTGAGTGCTGTGGATGCTCAAAGCTGAAGGAAGTTACGTAGATGCAGACTCTGGCTAAGTTTGGTGTTAGGATCCAGGCCCATGGATTTGCGATGCGTAAGTGTCCTCCAGAAACTCAGCTTTATTCAAAACACACATTTCTAGCCCTTACAGTTGTGAAGGAATCCTTTGAAATATAACCCAGCATAACCAGTGCAATGGTGTCTGCTGGTGTCAGCAAACATCCTGAAACAATGCCCCAGAGAGGTAGAATGGCCTCATTTATCTCAGTGGGGTGATAATTATGAACCACGACAATGTAAATGTCAGCACTGTTAGCAATTTCATGGTTGGTCCTGTTAGCAGAAACCTCCAGTTAATGTGTTTCTCCAAATGCTCCCATTCCTAGGGTGTGGGAGGCCCAGCTGCCACTTCCCCCCACAGCTTCTGCAATGAAATGACAATGTAGTGTCAATACAGAATTCTGTAGCACACAACACTGAATTTAGGGCAGCCCAGAAACAACTGAATTAAAATCATAAGGAAAGCTGAGCTGATTGAATTACTCATGCTCCTATTTACTTCACTAAAAATCTCAAATTTCTAAATTATTCTTGAAGCTGCCACAGAATCCAGGGGTGGGGGGTATGATGTTTGGGGAAGGAGGTGTTAATTGAGGGTAGTGTGGATATAACTCTGCCTACTGGTGAGTTCCTGGATGTGCAATGATAGTATTGATGGAAAACACCTTTGAGCAGCAGTCTTAACTCTAAATTAACATTGAGGAAGACAGTGTTTAGTGTTAGTCATTAATGCTCTGAGATCCTTGTGAAATGGAAAGTGCTATAGCAGAGCAAATTATAATGTATGGCTTGGCCAAAATAATGAGCAATGGTAGCAAATCTACCTGCCTGCAAACATGTGATGGAGGGTGTAACCAGGAAGAAGAGGGGAAGGATTTATTTAGGATGGGACAGAAGTTGGAACTGGATGACAGGAGAGGATCACCTGATAATTTCCCTGTTCTGTTCATTCCCTCTGAAGCACCTGGCATTGGCCACTGTTGGAAGACAGCATACTGAGCTAGATAGACCATTGGTCTGACCTGGTGTGGCCATTCTTATGTTCTAACCAGCCTGCCCTAGAGCCTGGGGTTGGGACTGGATGGCTCCCAATAGGGCTGTTTCTGCACTGATGTTTTGGTGGTGCTCTCCTGTACAGACGATTTATCTTACAAGTGACTTCACAACTCCTTTTTCTTCTCTAGGTAAGATACCCAGTGGCATAAAAACCAACATCAAATCTGCCTCAATGCATCCATACCAGAGATGAGCAGGGAGGAGCCTCGTCCTGGCTGACCACACAACACCAGCATTCTTCCTGCCAATTGCCACTCCAGGATTTCCTTCCATGCCTGTCAAATCCCCTCAAGCCTCCACTCATAATCCCCAGCAGGGAGATTTCTGGGTGGGCTCTCCCATCCTGTGAGCTCCAGGCTGTCTCCTTCCTCTGGTTTTATTCAATGCTGGAGGGTTTGTGCGGAGCTGCTGGTGGCCACATGCTTGGGGTAGGAGCTCCCCAGACAAGGGAAAGCCTGTCTCCCACCTGGTCTGGCCTGGAAGGGTCCATACGCTTCATTCATCCGAATGCAGAACCTGAACGGCTTCAGAGAAAACTCTTCTCCTGGCTTTTGTGTAAGGAGGTCCATGAAGGTTGCACTGCCTCCTCCCTTTCCCCTGCCTCCCATTATTGAATAAAGACCATGTACTATGCCAAGCATGACCACTGCTGTCTGTTTGTCAGGTCCAAGGGAGCCTCGCAGCCTGAGTCTCATTTCCCTTTGGGAATGGCTGTAGAACAGTTCTGCCTGTAAACATGGCATGGAGCTGGCCATTTATATGGCATCTTGTTCTCTATTGAATATTGATACGGAGGTTGAATCCAGGAGTTGCTGTTGGGTTTCACCTGGACACAGCACTCCCTGCCATGAGCAGAAGAATTTTTGTTTACTGTAAAACTCGCAATAGCTATTCCCCAGGCACCAGTGCTGGAATGAAAAAATCCATCCAAGGGGAAAATGAGCAACCCTGTACCACCCTTCGAGATTCCATGTTGTGAGGGTCATAGCAGAGGGAGCTGCAGGAACAGAAGCACAGATGCTCTGTTTCTTATCTACGCTCCTCTAATGCCTCTACTTGCCTTGATCCCGTCCCATCTCCTGATCTCCCTCGCACCCATTTTTGCTCTTCTCCGTAATTTCTCACTCTCCTCGTGCTCTTTCCTCTCACAATACAAACATGCTTTAGTCTTTCCTATATTAAAAAACCCTCGTTTGACCCCACTTGCCTCTCCAACTACTGCCCCATCTCCCTCCCATCTATAAAGTTCATTGAATGCACTGTCTAAAATAATAGATAATCGAGGCCAGCAGGGACCACTGTTGATCATCTCATCTGTCCTCCTGCCTAACACAAAGTGTGGAACTTGCTGTCTGGAGTTCCATCCCAGGCCCTCTCCAGTCTCGCTTCCACCCTTACACTCCACTGAAAGCACTCTTGCCATAGTCTCTAATAACCTGTTCTTCTTTTGGAAATCCTGTCCTCCCTGGGCTTTGGTGATTTTGTCCCCTCCTGGTTCTCCTCCTACGTCTTTAGTCACACATTCAACATGTCCTTTTGAGGGAGATCTTCATCTGCACTCCCAATGTTATATGGTGGCTCCATAGGGCTCTGTCCTTGGTCCTCTTCTCTCTCTACACACCTGTACAGGGTAATCTCATCCACAAATACCAGTTCAACTACCAGCTGGATGCTGATGACTCTCAGATCTACCTTTTCTCTAGGCATGTCTCCTGTCCAGACTAAAATCTTGGCCTGTCTCTGACAGCTCCTCATGGATGTCTAGCCATCAGTTCAAGCTCAACATGGCTAAAACAGCTCCTGACCTTCCCCCCGTATCCTCCTCACTACCTGCTTACTTGATCACTGTGGACAACACCATCTGCCCGCCTGTCACTTGGGCCCATTACCTGGGCATCATCTTCGACTCAAACCTCTGTCTAAGTCCTTGCATCTGGGCTATGTTTTAATCTTGCCAAGTCTTTCTGCATAACATCTCTAAGATAAGGCCTTTTTCTGTCCACCCAGAGAGCTAAAACTGTCATCCACGTTCTCATAGTTTTCTTGATTATTGCCACATCCTTCTGTCTGGCCTTGACAAATGCCGTCTTTCCCTGCTTATATCCATTCTGATCGCTGCTCCAAAGATCATTTTCCTAGCCTGTTGCTTTGACCATGTCACCCTTCTCTTTGCATCTCTACACTGGCTCCCGCTTCTCTATCACATAAATATAAGCTGCTTGTCTTCACTTTCCAGGCCTTTCATGGCCTATCCCTACTTTGCGTATCTCATTCATTCTCGTAATGTCAACTCCCTGCTCTTATCAGCCGAGGACGTCAGCCTACATCTTCTACTTGTTAAATTTTCAAACAAGCATATTCATGCTTTCTCCTATGCTGTCCCTCAGGCTTAAGAGGAGCTCCCCGTAAACATCTGCAAAGCTACCTCATTATCTTCTGTGACAAAGTTCCTGCTCTACCTTGGTGGGTCTGGTGCTTATTGGTGGATTTGCTCGCCTTGGAGCTTCACGGCAGCCCTCAGCTTGGCTGTTTTTCTGAACCCACAGTCCAGGTCGACTCCTCCTGTGTCTGACCAGGAGTTGGGAGGATTTGGAGGGAACCCGGGTCCGCCCTCTACTCCGGGTTCCAGCCCAGGTTCCTGTGGAATGCAGCTGTCTAGAGTGCCTCCTGGAACAGCTGTGTGACAGCTACAACTCCCTGGCCTCCTTCCCCATGGCCTCCTCCCAACACCTTCTTTATCCTCACCATAGGACCTTCCTCCTGGTATCTGATAATGCTTGTACTCCTCAGTCCTCCAACAGTCCGCATTCTCACTCTCAGCTCCTACTGCCTCTTGCTCCCAGTTCCTCACACACACACCACAAACTGAAGTGAGCTCCTTTTTAAAACCCAGGTGCCCTGATTAGCCTGCCTTAATTGATTCTAGCAGCTTCTTGATTGGCTGCAGGTGTTCTAATCAGCCTGTCTGTCTTAATTGTCTCCAGAAGGTTCCTGATTGTTCTGGAACCTTCCCTGTTACCTTACCCAGAGAAAAGGGACCTACTTAGCCTGGGGCTAATATATCTGCCTTCTATTACTCTCCTATAGCCATCTAGCCCGACTCTGTCACACTTCCTTCAAATTCCTCCTTAAGACTTTCCTTTACCATGATGCCTACAAAAAAATTGACTAAGGTTAGGCTGTTGGTGTGCTGAGACCACTGTCCAGGGTACTGACTGGTGGTGTCCCATTGTTTGCTTGTACTCTTCCATCCAGTAACAGAGATTCTTCTTCAAGTGCTGGCCCTTCTGTATATTCCACCATGGGTACACGTTTTCCATGCACCCAGAGTTGGAGAATTTTGAAGGCAGTGTCTGCCAGCCTAAGATCAACACAGACTTTAGACTTTGTCAAGGTGTCCCTAAATTCAGTCATGGCAAGGGCTTACCTGCCAATGGACATGTTCCAAACAATGACTTTATAGATCAGGTCATGAACAACCCTTGAACATCAACCAAAATTTCTCTCTCTCGGCACATACGGCTTCATGCACTCACATCACATCGTTTGACAGACTCCATCTTCGTTGCCTACAGGCATGGCTTCAGACAGTGTACTCATCAAACAAACAGTCCATGAACACAAAAGTAACAGTTCCTACCACAGTAATCATCTCTACTATGGTGGAAGGATCCCCACCAAATATGCATAAGTGTTCCCTTTCTTTCCCCATCACCAGGCACAGTGATCATTACAGATGTCTCCCTCTTAGGCTGGGGAGCCCAGATGGACAGTCATACAGCACGGCACTTGGACATCCCAAGAGACTGGGATGTATATGAACATTCTGGAATTGTGGACAATCTGAGAGGCTTGCAAAGCCTTTCTCCTATTCATACAACGTCACCATGTCTTGGTAATGTCGAACAATATGACAACCATCTTTTACATCAACAAGCAGGGAGCAGTGAGATCCATCCCCGTGTGCAGAAGGATTCAATCCATGGAATTGGTGCATCAGCAGTCAGATCAGGCTTTTGGCAGCTTACCTTGCAGGGAATCAAAATGAGTTGATGGTCACACTCAGCCGACACTTTGCTATCAACCAGGAGTGGGAGCTACATGACTCCATGGTAAACAGTATTTTTGCTGGCACCTTAAAGACTAACAGATTTATTGGAGCATAAGCTTTCATGGGTAAAAACCCCACTTCTTCAGAAGTGGGTTTTTTACCCATAAAAGCTTATGCGCAAATAAATCTGTTAGTCTTTAAGGTGCCACCGGACTCCTTGTTGTTTTTGTGGATACAGACTAACCCGGCTACCCCCAGATACTTGACAGTATTTTTGCTCTATGGAGAACCCCCACCACGGACCTGTTCACCTCTCAAACAACCAGGAAGTGTAACATATAGTGCTCCAGAGGCGCCCTAGGGCTTCATTCGTAGGATGACACTCTCCTTCTGTGGTCAGATCATCTGAACTAGGCCTTCCCTCCCTTACTACTCCTATCTTAAAAAGAAAAGAAGTACTTGTGGCACCTTAGAGACTAACAAATTTATTTGAGCATGAGCTTTCGTGAGCTACAGCTCACTTCATCGGATGCAGCTTAGTCGCTAAGGTGCCACAAGTACTCCTTTTCTTTTTGCGAATACAGACTAACACGGCTGCTACTCTACTCCTATCTTGAGTCTTGCAGAAGATTCATTGGGACAAGACACGAGTCATCATCATCACCCCCAACTGGACCAGACAGTTTTGATTCCAGAGACTTGTACTCCTGTCATCTTACTCATCGATCAGTATTCAACCCTTTTCCAATAGCCTGACCCGGGGAAGGGCAGAATCAAGCATTCCAACCCCCAAGCACTCCATCTCAGGCATGGGTTTTTGGATGGGCATCAACTCTAAAACATTTCTGCTCTGAAGCCATGCAAAGCATCCTTACTAATAGTTGAAAAGATTCCACTCGGAAAGGCTACTTAGCCAAGTGGAAGTGTTTGTCTGGGCACAAAAAAAACTTATATCCCCAGAAGCTGCAGGTATTCTCCTTATTCTGAACTATCTTCTTTCCCTCAAAGTAGCTCGTCTTTCCATCAGCTCTTTATGAATCGACCTGGCACCAATCAGTGTGTACCACCCACCTTCATATGGGAACTCAATTTTTGCTCACCTGCTGACTGCCTGGTTCTGGAAGGGCCAAGTTAGAACTTTTCTGCCATTAAGGAACCCTGCTCCTCAGTGGCACCTACGCCTTGTTCTTTCGGTGCTCACAAAGCCACCCTTGGAACCACTGTCTACATGTTCCGTGTCTCGCCTATCTATGAAGGTTGCATTCCTGGTAGCCATAATCTCAGCCAGGAGGTGGGTGTAGAATAAGTACAAAATTAAAGAATTAAAGTTAGCTTGATAAGTTAAATGATAAGGCCAGAAGGAATAAAGTAGGGAGGACGTCTGGTTCAAAGAACTACTAGTGAGATAAAGGGAAGTTTCTAAACAGAAGGCCTCTGACCAATAGGAGAAGCTGTAGATGGTTTTAAATAAGACAAAGAGAATCTGTCTTTAAATAAGCCAACATGACCCTTCCCCAGCCCACACACCAATAACGCCTGTGTGAGCCCAGGTGCAATGGGGAACCTGTTGGACAGCAGGAAGGAGGGAGGAAAGGCCTTGGGAAGAAAAGAGGTTGTAAATCTTACCTGGATTAAGGCTGGAAATAAGGGTGAACTGTCTCCAGTTGTCTTTTGCTGTAGTCACATCAAAGTGACATCACTTGTTTGTTAAAGATATAAATAGTAAACTCTTAAAGGGTTCACTGATCATACCTGCCTGACCAAGCAAGAGCCGACCAATATGGGTCTAAGCACCCCTTGCTTTTAGCCCATTTGTAAGTATCTTGATCAAATGCTTATACAGGTTTTGTTACTGTTTGGATGCATTGCTTATTATTCAGGCTTTTTAGGCATGTTTAGAGTAATTGTATAAGTTTATCTTTGGATTTAATAAAGGAATTTATGGTTGTAATGGGGTACACACTGCACTCCTCTGGATTCGGCCCCTTGGCCCCTTCTCCTCCGTGAATCAGGGACACTTTAGTCTGGTGCAACACCCGTGTTCTTTATTTGTGATCAGTTTCCCACCACCAGTTTCCAGCTATATACAGGCTTTACAGCTGCTTGGCCTACCACAGGCCTGGCCAGCAACAGACTAAGAGGCTCCTACTCCCTCTGCTACACAACCCCCAGCTCTATGTGCAGGTGGCGGAGTCCCACTCGGTGCAACAGAGGCTGGTCCTCGCAGAAGTCACTAGAGTCAGAGACCTCCTGGACTACGACTGGGGAGACTGGCTGGATCCCCTGATGCTCGCTCAGTGCATGGGGCTCTCCGGCCCTCGTACTCCCCAGCACGTACTTCAGGAGGCGAGGGCCACTTTACCACCCACTGCTCGGGCCTACCTTGACCGGGTCCTGCGGGAGGTTGCCCACCCTACACCCCAGGCCCTCTGGACATTTTCATCGGGACTCTGCCCCGTGGCCCCACCCGGCCATCCCACCCCTTCACTGTGAGCCAGCTGCACGAATTGCAGCCAGTTCATTTCTGGACCATGCCAAGGAAACATCTGTACACGCTCATGCTCCACACCCTTCACGTCCTCGCCCCCTGCCCCATCACGAAGTGGTGGGACCTCCTACCGCCTCTGGAGGGTGAGGCACCCCGGTGGGCCAGCCTATACTCCAGCCTGGTCCCAAAGCCCGCCGGGGATAACAGTTGGCGGCTCCTTCACGGGGCCATGAGCACGGGCATGTTCTTGGCACGGTTCACCCCCATCCTGGACACCTGCCCCTTCTGCGGCGTGAGGGAGACTCTGGCACATGTGTATCTGGAGTGTGCCATGTTGCAGCCCCTAGTCCGACTCCTACAGAACCTCCTGCTGCAGTTCTGGTTGCACTTCTCCCCACACTTGTTTATATTTGCACACCCTGTCCGTGGCCCCACTAAATTGCGAGACCTCCCCATCAACCTCCTCCTGGCACTAGCTAAAGTAGCCATCTACGCCACCAGGAAGAGGATGCTAGACAAGGGAGTGCTCTGCAACTGTGAGGCCTATTTCCACTCCTCCCTGGTCTCACTCATCTGGGCAGAGTTCCTCTGGGCGGCATCCGCTGGCTCCCTTGACACCTTTGAGGAGCAGTGGGCACTGTCCAGGGTTCTCTGCTCGGTGTCCCCGTCAGGTTCTCTTCGTTTAGCCCTGTGACCTCACCCCTGTCCCTGTTATGTCTTTAGTTGTCCCCCATACTTAATTGAGATCCCAGACCTTGTGGATCCTCCCCTTAGGCTGGGAGAGGTCCTTTAGGAGGCCACCCATTTCCAGGATCCCAACAGGCTGAGGCTGAGCTCCTAGTCTCCACCCCCCAACTTTTTCTGACTTCCTTCCAGCCTTATAGCTCCTGCTAATGAGGCTGGTAGGTGTGGTCAGTTACCAGGCAAACATAGGGCAGTTCACCCAGCCCCAGTCTATTCTCTCTGAATGGGGCTGGAGTGGCAGGAGCTGGTTAAGGGCTCTTTCAGCGCCTGCCACAATGATTAAATTAGTGTTTGGTGGTTTCCCATTTTAATAATTTCAAAGATTATTAATCATTCCAGCAGTGGGTGATCTTGGAGCACTGATGGTGGATCCACCTTACATCATATTCCATAGAGACAAAGTTTCATAGCATTTGCATCCCAAGTCTCCCCCCACTCCCATCACCCTCTCCCTGCACACACACACACACAAATTGTTTCAGAGTGTCACCTGAACCAGTCAATCCACTTACCTGTGTTTTTTCCAAAACCACACACATCTGAAGAGGAGAGGTGACTTCAATCCCTTGATGTGAGTCTGAGCCTTTTACCTACAAAGGAGAAAACCAGTCAGGAAATCTCCCAGACTGTTCATTTCCATGGCGGAAAGAGTCTGAGGCCATGCTGTTAAATGCATCTCGAACTGTGTCTCACACTGCTCCCAGCTGTGTCATTGCCGGCCCCCTTTATAACAACCTTTTGCATAGTTGAAGATGGTTATAAATTCTCCTCCTCAGTCTTCTCTTGACTAAAATATGCCTGTTTCTTTCAATCTTTCCTCATAGGTCTTGTTTTCTAAACTTCTTACCATTGGTGTTGCTCTCCTCTGGACGCTCTGCAGTTTGTCCACATCTTTCTCAAAGTGTGGTTCCCAAAACTGGACATGACACTCCAGCTAAAGCCTTCCCAGCGCCAAGTAGAGTGAAAGAATTACCTCCTGTGGTCTTACATACAACGCTCCTACTAGGACATTCCAGAAGGACATTTGCCGTTGCAGCATTGGCTTTTTGTAACCTAGTGGTTAGCGGGTTTTTAATCCATTTGAGTGCCATGTTAGTTTTGCATCATAGAATATAGAATCATAGAATATCAGGGTTGGAAGGGACCTCAGGAGGTCATCTAGTCCAACCCCTGCTCAAAGCAGGGCCAATCCTCAATTTTTGCCCCAGATCCCTAAATGGCCCCCTCAAGGATTGAACTCACAACCCTGGGTTTAGCAGGCCAATGCTCAAACCACTGAGCTATCCCTCCCCCCCACCACTGCATCGTTCTAGTTCAAAATGTTGTACCACACATTTGCTTTACAGAAGTCTAATTATATTACATCAACACCATTACCTTTATCAAACAAACCTGTAATCTCATTAAAAAAAAACGGGTTATTCTGACCAGCGCTATTTTCCATAAATCTGTGTTGACTGGCATTAATTATATTACCCTCCTTAATTGAGTCCCCTATCATCCATTCCATTATTTTGCCCAGGCTCGATGCCAGTCTGTCAGATCTATAATTACCTGGGTAGTCCTGTTTATCCTGGCACAACATGTTGAGATTGGTTTTGCATTCAGATCACTCCCAAAGCCACTGGACCTGAACTTAGTTCTCATGAAGAACAAGCTTCTTGTAGATCTGGGAAGAGTTCACCTTAGACATTTTAGAGTGAAGTGCTCAAAAACTTCAGGTAGGGTAAGTGAGGGACATGGAGAGGCAGAAGGGCTCAGTGGTTGGAGTGCTAGCCTGGGACTTGGGGGACCTGGGTTCAGTTCCCTGCTATGCACAGGCTTGCTGTGAGACTTTGGCAAGTCATCTAGCTACAGGTTTTTAAAGGTATCTGGTTCACTAAGGATGCAGAGAGGCACCTGGCTGCTTCTGAAAATTCCACTGGGTACCTATCTGCATCCCTGGGCAAATCGATACCTGTAAAAATCTGGCACTGAGCCTCTCTCTGCCTCAGTTATCTGTAAAAAGGGGATGAAGGAACTTCCATATCTCACAGGAGTGTTGAAAGAGCAAATAGAATAATAGAAATGTAGGCCTGGAAGGGATCTCAGTAGGTCGTGTGGTTAGGGTTGCCAACTTTCTAATCTCACAAAACCGAACACCCTAGCCTGCACCTTCCCCAAGGTCACGCCCCTTCCCCAAGACTCTACCCCCTCCTTGGTGGCTCGCTCTCCCACACCCTCACTCATTTTCAGTGGGCTAGGGCAGGGGCTTGGGGTGCAGGAGGGGTTGTGGGCTCCGGGGTGGGGCCAGAAATGAGGGGTTCAGGGTGTGGGAGGGGGCTCCAGGCTGGGGTAGGGGGTTGGGGTGCGGGAGGGGGTGAGGGCTCCGGCTGGGGGTGCGGGCTCTGGGGTGGGGCTGGGGATGAGGGGGTCAGGATGCAGGAGGGGACTGCGGGTTGAGGCAGGGGGTTGCGGTGCAGGGAGGGTGAGGGCTTCATCTGGGGGTATGGGCTCTGGGGTGGGGCCAGGGATTAGGGATTCGGGGTGCAGGAGGGGGCTCCAGGCTGGGAGGTGGGGCAGAGAGGTTCAGGATGTGGGAGGGGGCTCTGGGCTGGGGCAGGGGGTGAGAGCGCCATCTGGGGGTGCAGGCTGTGGGGTGCAGGAGGGGGTTCCGAGTTTGGGGGGCCTCAGGGCTGGGGCAGTTGGGGCATGGGCTTACCTCCGGCGGCTCCCAGTCGACAGCACAGTGCGGGGGCTAAGGCAAGCTTCCTGCCTGTCCTGGCACCATGGACTACACTGTGCCCCAGAAGCAGCCAGCAGGTTCAGTTCCTAGGTGGAGGCATGGCTGGCAGCTCTGCGCACTGCTCTCACCTGCAGACACTGCCCCCGCGGCTCCTGTTGGCCGTGGTTCCCGGCCAATGGGGGTGCGGAGCCAATGCTCAGGGCCGGGGCAGCACACAGAGACCCCGGCCCCCCCCGCCTAGGAGCTGAACCTGCTGGCCACTTCCGGGGTGCAGCACGGAGCCAGGACAGGTAGGGACTAGCCTGCCTTAGCTCTGCAGCACTGCCAACCGGACTTTTAATGGCCTGGTCAGCGGTGCTGACCAGAGCCACCAGGGTCCCTTTTCACCAGCCACCTGGTCACCCTACATATGGTCCAGTCCCCTTCAGTGGGGCAGGACTAAGTATTATCTGACCATCCCTCACCAGCGTTTGTCTAACCTGCTCTTAAAAACCTCCAATGAACAGGGATTCCACACCCTCCCTAGGTAATTGGTTCCAGTGCTTAACTACCCTTGCAATTAGGAATTTTTTCCTAATGTCTAACCTAAATCTCCCTTACTTCCTATATCACATCTACTGCTTCCGTCCTAGCCACAAGGTTTGTTACCCAGTCAAAGAAGGATATTAGGTTGGTTTGACATGATTTGTTTTTGACAAATCCATGTTGAATGTTACTTATTATCTTCAAGGTGCTTACAACCTGATTGTTTATTTGCTCCCTTATCTTTCTGGGTATCAAAGTTAAGATGACTGGTCTGTAATTCCCTGGGTTACTTTTATTCCTCTTTCTGTAGATGGGTACTATATTGCTCTTTGCCAGTCCTCTGGGGTCTTTCTCATCCTCCATGAGGTCTCAAACATAATTGCTAATGGCTCAGAGATCTCTTCAACCAGTTCCTTAAGTATTCTAGGTTGTATTTTGTCAGGGCCTGCCCATTTGAAGACATCTAACTTGTCTAAATTTGTGCTGGAAATGGCCCACCTTGATTTTCATACACATTGTAACTTTGGATAAGCTATTACCAGCAGGAGAGTGAGTTTGTGTGTGTGGTTTTTGGAAAAAAGGGGGGGGGGGGGGGTGAAAAAACCTGGATTTGTGCTGGAAATGGCCCATCTTGATTATCATACACATTGTAAAGAGAGTGGTCACTTTGGATGGGCTATTACCAGCAGGAGAGTGAGTTTGTGGGGGGGGGGGAGGGGCGGAGGGTGAGAAAACCTGGATTTGTGCTGGAAATGGCCCAACTTGATTATCATACACATAGTAAGGAGAGTGATCACTTTAGATAAGCTATTACCAGCAGGAGAGTGGTGTGGGAGGAGGTATTGTTTCATAGTCTCTGTGTATATAATAAAAAGAAAAGGAGTACTTGTGGCACCTTAGAGACTAACCAATTTATTTGAGCATGAGCTTTCGTGAGCCACAGCTCATCTGATGAAGTGAGCTGTGGCTCACGAAAGCTCATGCTCAAATAAATTGGTTAGTCTCTAAGGTGCCACAAGTACTCCTTTTCTTTTTGCGAATACAGACTAACACGGCTGTTCCTCTGAAACCTGTGTATATAATGTTTCCTGCAGTTTCCACAGTATGCATCCGCTGAAGTGAGCTGTAGCTCACGAAAGCTTATGCTCAAATAAATTGGTTAGTCTCTAAGGTGCCACAAGTACTCCTTTTCTTTTAACTTGTCTAAGTAATTCTTAACTCGTTCTTTCCCTATTTTGACCTCAGATCCTACCCCAGTTACATTGATGTTCCCTACATTAGTCATCTATCACTGTTCATCTTTTTGGTGAAAACTGAAACAAAAAGGGTATTTAACACTTCCACCCTTGCTGCATTTTCTGTTGTCTTTCCTTCCTCATTGAGTAACAGGCCTACCCTGTCCTGGGTCTTCTTTTTGCCTCTCATGTATTTGTAAAATGTTTTCTTGTTACCTTTTATGACCCTGGCTAGTGCAATCTCGTGTTGTGCCTTGGCCTTTCTAATATTGTCCCTATATGCTTGTGTTGGGTTTTTTTTATATTGCCTTTGTAATTTGACCTAGCTTCCACTTTTTGTACACCATTTTTTTTCAGTTTCAGGTCATTGAAGATCTCCTGGTTAAACCAGAATGGTCACATACCTGACTTCCTATCTTTCCTATACAGTGGAATAGTTTGCTCTCGTGCCCTTAATAATGTCTCTTTAAAAAAAAACTGGCAAGTTTCCTAAACACTTTTTCCCCTTAGACTTGCTTTCCCACAGGATCTTGCCTTCCAATTCTCTGAGTTTGCTAAAGTCGCTTTCTTGAAGTCCGTTGTCTTTATTCTGCTTGTTTTCTGTCCTACCATTTCTTAGGATCATGAACTCTATCATTTCACAAAAAGAAAAGGAGTACTTGTGGCACCTTAGAGACTAACAAATTTATTTGAGCATAAGCTTTCGTGAGCTGCAACTCACTTCATCGGATGCATGCAGTGGAAAATACAGTGGTGAGATTTATATACACAGAGAACATGAAACAATGGGTGTTACCATACACACTTTCCACAGTATGCATCCGATGAAGTGAGCTGTAGCTCACGAAAGCTTATGCTCAAATAAATTGGTTAGTCTTTAAGGTGCCACAAGTCTTTAAGGTGCCACAATTGGTCCTGCTTTGAGCAGGGGGTTGGACTAGATGACCTTCTGGGGTCCCTTCCAACCCTGATATTCTATGATTCTATGAAGTCCTCCTTTTTTTTTCACCGTACACACTGAAATGCAAATGATCAGGTAAGGTGAGCTATTACCAGCAGGAGAGCGGGGGGAGGAGGGAACCTTTTGTAGTGATAATCAAGGTGGGTCATTTCCAGCAGTTGACAAGAATGTCTGAGGAACAGCAGGGGGAATAAACATGGGGAAACAGTTTTACTTTGTGTAATGACCCATCCACTCCCAGTCTTTATTCAAGCCTAAATTAATTGTATCCAGTTTTCAAATTAATTCCAGTTCAGCAGTCTCTCCTTGAAGTCTGTTTCTGAAGTTTTTTTGTTGAAGAATTGCCACTTTTAGGTCTGTAATCGAGTGACCAAAGAGATTGAAGTGTTCTCCAACTGGTTTTTGAATGTTATAATTCTTGACGTCTGATTTGTGTCCATTTATTCTTTTACGTAGAGACTGTCCAGTTTGACCAATGTACATGGCAGAGGGGCATTGCTGGCACAGATCACATTGGTAGATGTGCAGGTGAACGAGCCTCTGATAGTGTGGCTGATGTGATTAGGCCCTATGATGGTGTTCCCTGAATAGATATGTGGGCACAGTTGGCAACTGGCTTTGTTGCAAGGATAGGTTCCTGGGTTAGTGGTTCTGTGGTGTGATATGTAGTTGCTGGTGAATATTTGCTTCAGGTTGGGGGGCTGTCTGTAGGCAAGGACTGGCCTGTCTCCCAAGATCTGTGAGAGTGATGGGTCATCCTTCAGGATAGGTTGTAGATCCCTGATGATGCGTTGGAGAGGTTTTAGTTGCGGGCTGAAGGTGATGGCTAGTGGCATTCTGTTATTTTCTTTGTTGGGCCTGTCCTGTACTAGGTGACTTCTGGTTTACTCTTCTGGCTCTGTCAATCTGTTTCTTCACTTCAGCAGGTGGGTATTGTAGTTGTAAGAACGCTTGATAGAGATCTTGTAGGTGTTTGTCTCTGCCTGAGGGGTTGGAGCAAATGCGGTTGTATCATAGAGCTTGGCTGTAGACAATGGATTGTGTGGCGTGGTCTGGGTGAAAGCTGGAGGCATGTAGGTAGGAATAGTGGTCAGTAGGTTTCCGGGATAGGGTGGTGTTTATGTGACCATCGCTTATTAGCACTGTAGTGTCCAGGAAGTGGATCTGTTGTGTGGACTGGTCCAGGCTGAGGTTGATGTTGGGATGGAAATTGTTGAAATCATGGTGGAATTCCTCAAGGACTTCTTTTCCATGGGTCCAGATGATTAAGAGGTCATCAATATAGCGGAAGTAGAGTAGGGGCGTTAGGGGACGAGAGCTGAGGAAGCGTTGTTCTAAGTCAGCCATAAAAATGTTGGCATACTGTGGGGCCATGCGGGTACCCATAGCAGTGCCGCTGATCTGAAGGTATACATTGTCCCCAAATGTGAAATAGTTATGGGTAAGGACAAAGTCACAAAGTTCAGCCACCAGGTTAGCCGTGACATTATCGGGGATAGTGTTCTTGAAGGCTTGTAGTCCATCTTTGTGTGGAATGTTGGTGTAGAGGGCTTCTACATCCATAGTGGCCAGGATGGTGTTATCAGGAAGATCACCGATGGATTGTAGTTTCCTCAGGAAGTCAGTGGTGTCTCAAAGGTAGCTGGAAGTGCTGGTAGCGTAGGGCCTGAGGAGGGAGTCTTCATAGCCAGACAATCCTGCAGTCAGGGTGCCAATGCCTGAGATGATGGGGCGTCCAGGATTTCCAGGTTTATGGATCTTGGGTAGCAGATAGAATACCCTTGGTCGGAGTTCTAGGGGTCTGCGCAGATTTGTTCTTGTGCTTTTTCAGGGAGTTTCTTGAGCAGATGGTGTAGTTTCTTGTGGTAACCGTCAGTGGGATCATAGGGTAATGGCTTGTAGAAAGTGGTGTTGGAGAGCTGCCGAGCAGCCTCTTGTTCATAGTCTGACCTATTCATGATGACAACAGCACCTTCTTTGTCAGCCTTTGTGATTATGATGTCAGAGTTGTTCCTGAGGCTGTGGACGGTGTTGTATTCTGCACGGCTGAGGTTATGGGCCAAGTAATGCTGCTTTTCTACCACTTCAGCCCGTGCACGTCGGCGGAAGCACTCTATGTAGAAGTCCAGTCTGTTGTTTCGACCTTCAGGAGGAGTCCACCCAGAATCCTTCTTTTTGTAGTCTTGGTAGGAAGGTCTCTGTGGGTTAGTATGTTGTTCAGAGGTGTGTTGGAAATATTCCTTGAGTCAGAGACATCGAAAATAGGATTCTAAGTCACCACAGAACTGTGTCATGTTCGTGGGGGTGGAGGGGCAGAAGGAGAGGCCCCGAGATAGGACAGTTTCTTCTGCTGAGCTAAGAGTATAGTTGGATAGATTAACAATATTGCTGGGTGGGTTAAGGGAACCACTGCTGTGGCCCCTTGTGGCATGTAGTAGTTGAGATAGTTTAGTGTCCTTTTTCTTTTGTAGAGAAGCAAAGTGCCTTCCACCTTCAAATTCTCAACCAGTTTCCTCCCTATTTTTCAGACTCAAATCGAAAACAGCCTCTCTGTTCGTCACTTTCTCCACCTTCTGTAATAAAAAGTTGTCTCCAGTACATTCCAGGAACTGGCTGGGTACTCTGTGCCCTGCTGTGTTATTTTCCCAGCAGATGTCTGGGTAAGTTGAAGTCCCCTGTCACTACTTCTTTGGATGATTTTGTTAGTTGTTTAAAAAAAGCTTCATCCACCTCTTCTTCCTGGTCAGATGGGTCCGTAACAGACTCCCATCGCGACATCCCTTCTATCCTTCCCAGAGACTTTCAACAGGGCTGCCTCCCACTTCTGTTTCAACCTTAGTCCAAGTGAAGACATCTTTGCTATACAAGGCAACACCGCCTCTGTTTTCCTCTTGCCTGTTCTTCCTGAACAGCCTGTACCCTCCTATGCTAATATTCTAGTCACGTGAACTATCCCATCCCGTCTCTGTGATGCCAGTTATGTTGTAATTGTGACTCTTAACAGGAAGAACTAGAAATACTAGTGAATTCCCCAAACTTCTTGCATTAGTATACAGACAGCTAAGATGTTCATTGGATTTCCCTTCTACATTCCTTCCTGTCTCTCCTTTGACCCTGCTAGGATTGTTCATGTGCCCCCCAGATTCCGACCGTTCACGCAGGTCATCATGTGTTGGACTTACCTGTGGGCTTTTGTCTCCTTCCCCCGTCAAACTAAGGGCAAGTCTACGCTACAGAATTAAGTCGACTTAATTCTACATACAGCCACTGGAGTAATTAATTTGATTTTTAATGGCCACACTATGCCGCTTCTGGCAGCGTCCTCACCCAGAGCCCCGCCGCCCAGGCTCCGGCCCGCCTTCCCTCCTCCCCCACCCCCAGTCCCTCACCTGGAGGCAGCCTGGGCTCGGACTCTTCCCCCCCAGCCCCTTATTCCCTCACCGGGCCGTGGCAGCAGGGCTCTGGCTGTCAGTGGAACATGGCGGGGCTCCGGCTGTCAGCCCTGCCTGGCAACAGGCAATGTAAGTAGCGCAGTATCTACACGGGCGACTTACATCGGTGGGAGAAGTGTAGATGCTTGCAGAGCTAGATTGACCTAAGCTGCCTTAACATCACCCTAACTCTGTAGTGTAGACCAGGCCTTAGTTCAAAGGCTGCCGCACTGGGTTAGCCAGTCTGTATCCAGATATTCTTCCCATTCCTTGATAGGCGGACCCCGTCTCTGCTCAGCAGTCCTTCTCAGAACAGCCTCTCATGGTTGAGGAAGCTGAAGCCCTGGCAACACCAGCCATGTGTTCAACTCCAGGATGTGTCTGGCTCTGCCTGGGCCGCTACTCTTGATCAGAAGGATTGATGACAATGCTACCCGCACCACCAGCTCCCTCACTCCCAGAGCCCTGTAGTCATCATAGAATATCAGGGTTGGAAGGGACCTCAGGAGGTCATCTAGTCCAACCCCCTGCTCAGAGCAGGATCAATCCCCAACTAAATCATCCCAGCCAGGGCTTTGTCAAGCCTGACCTTAAAAATAGCTAAGGAAGGAGATTCCACCACCTCCCTAGGTAATGCATTCCAGTGTTTCACCACCCTCCTGGTGAAAAAGTTTTTCCTAATATCCAACCTAAACCTCCCCCACTGCAACTTGAGACCATTACTCCTCGTTCTGTCATCTGCTACCACTGAGAACATCCGATGAAGTGAGCTGTAGCTCACGAAAGCTCATGCTCAAATAAATTGGTTAGTCTCTAAGGTGCCACAAGTCCTCCTTTTCTTTTTACTGAGAACAGTCTAGATCCATCCTCTTTGGAACCCTCTTTCAGGTAGTTGAAAGCAGCTATCAAATCCCCTCTCATTCTTCTCTTCTGCAGACTAAACAATCCCAGTTCCCTCAGCCTCTCCTCATATGTCATGTGTTCCAGTCCCCTAACCATTTTTGTTGCCCTCTGCTGGACATTTTCCAATTTTTCCACATCCTTCTTGTAGTCCCTTCTGATCTGTTCAGGGTCACACCTTGCAGTACTTTTAGTGCCCGCGTGAAGGAGCAGCATGGTAGTCAGAGGGCCGGACGATCCTCAGCAGTCCTTCTGGAATGCCTCAGATATGGGCCATTCCAGGATATGTCGTGTCAGGCTGGCAATTGAATGCCTCACTTCCCCCTTAAAAGGGAGTCACCAACCACCACCACCCTTTGTTTCCTCCTGGGCGTAGTGGCCGCGATCCTCCCAGCCTTGGGGGTACACGGCTTCTCCTCCTCTACCTTTGGGAGAAATTCCTCACACCTGGATGCCAGGGCAGCATATGGTTTTATCTCTAGGGACGGTGGGTTGGGAGCAGAGGTGCAGCACTGCTTGCTGCCAGAAATAACCTGCAGCCAGATTCATAGAATCATAGAATATCAGGGTTGGAAGGGATCCCAGAAGGTCATCTAGTCCAACCCCCTGCTCAAAGCAGGACCAGTTCCCAGTTAAATCATCCCAGCCAGGGCTTTGTCAAGCCTGACCTTAAAAACCTCTAAGGAAGGAGATTCTACCACCTCCCTAGGTAACGCATTCCAGTGTTTCACCACCCTCTTAGTGAAAAAGTTTTTCCTAATATCCAATCTAAACCTCCCCCACTGCAACTTGAGACCATTGCTCCTCGTTCTGTCATCTGCTACAATTGAGAACAGTCTAGAGCCATCCTCTTTGGAACCCCCTTTCAGGTAGTTGAAAGCAGCTATCAAATCCCCCCTCATTCTTCTCTTCTGCAGGCTAAACAATCCCAGCTCCCTCAGCCTCTCCTCATAACTCATGTGTTCCAGTCCCCTAATCATTTTTGTTGCCCTTCGCTGGACTCTCTCCAATTTATCCACATCCTTCTTGAAGTGTGGGGCCCAAAACTGGACACAGTACTCCAGATGAGGCCTCACCAATGTCGAATAGAGGGGAACGATCACGTCCCTCGATCTGCTCGCTATGCCCCTACTTATACATCCCAAAATGCCATTGGCCTTCTTGGCAACAAGGGCACACTGCTGACTCATATCCAGCTTCTCGTCCACTGTCACCCCTAGGTCCTTTTCCGCAGAACTGCTGCCTAGCCATTCGGTCCCTAGTCTGTAGCTGTGCATTGGGTTCTTCCGTCCTAAGTGCAGGACCCTGCACTTATCCTTATTGAACCTCATCAGATTTCTTTTGGCCCAATCCTCCAATTTGTCTAGGTCCTTCTGTATCCTATCCCTCCCCTCCAGCGTATCTACCACTCCTCCCAGTTTAGTATCATCCGCAAATTTGCTGAGAGTGCAATCCACACCATCCTCCAGATCATTTATGAAGATATTGAACAAAACCGGCCCCAGGACCGACCCTTGGGGCACTCCACTTGATACCGGCTGCCAACTAGACATGGAGCCATTGATAACTACCCGTTGAGCCCGACAATCTAGCCAGCTTTCTACCCACCTTGTAGTGCATTCATCCAGCCCATACTTCCTTAACTTGCTGACAAGAATACTGTGGGAGACCGTGTCAAAAGCTTTGCTAAAGTCAAGAAACAATACATCCACTGCTTTCCCTTCATCCACAGAACCAGTAATCTCATCATAGAAGGCGATTAGATTAGTCAGGCATGACCTTCCCTTGGTGAATCCATGCTGGCTGTTCCTGATCACTTTCCTCTCATGCAAGTGCTTCAGGATTGATTCTTTGAGGACCTGCTCCATGATTTTTCCAGGGACTGAAGTGAGGCTGACTGGCCTGTAGTTCCCAGGATCCTCCTTCTTCCCTTTTTTAAAGATTGGCACTACATTAGCCTTTAATTCCTCAGGGGTGAGAAAAATCCACTTCCAAGCAGCGGAGTTAAACCGACCTAATCCCAAGTGAAGACAGTGCTAGGTGTGGAGGACTGCAGGAGCACCACCAGGGCAGGAGGAAACGGCTCCAGCACAGAGAGATGAAACACCTCTCCCAGGATCACACAGAGAGTCTGGGTCAGAGCTAGGAATTGAACTCAGGATCTTCTGAGTCCCAGACCAATGCCTTGCACAAGACAATCCTTCCATTCTTGTAAAAACTCAGATATCTATCAGCATCTTCAGGAAACGACTTTAAAGCACAGTACAAACGGCTAATGCCAGCAGCTAATTAACACAGTATTACAGAGTGTTACCCATGTGAAGTGTGTCCTACTTAATGTTGCTGAGGAACCACAACTCTGGTTATTTTGAATTTGTACACTTAATTTTTTTCTAGGTGTTGCTGTAATAACAGCAGTAGTGTAGTTTGGGGGTTTTGCAATGAATAACACAGTGACTATTATCAGGACTCCATTTCACATGCAATGAACAAAGTACAGTCCCTGACCCAAAGACCGTCTGGGCTCAACAGGGATGTTAGCTGACCACAGAGGAGTGTAGGCCACAGTGGCAGAGGGGAGCTGCCCAGAACACAAGTTTGTAATACAAGCCTGTGGAGGAGCGGAGAGATGGGTTAGTGCTGATGAGATGGGGGCTGTTAGTTATTCATTGACAGCTCTTGTTCATTCATTTACTTAAATAAAGAAAATAATTGACTCTGCAGCCTCCAACAGAGACACCAGCTCCTATCTACAGCTGTGTGTTCCTGGTGCCATCGCTCTGTCCTCCCCCTGCTCCCTTTGTTGGGCCCTGCACTCCCCTGTATTTAGACGGTAAGCTCATGGGGCAGTGCCCTTGTCTCCTGTGTGCAGTGCCCAGCACAATGGGCATAGAATCATAGAATAGCAGGATTGGAAGGGACCTCAGGATGTCATCTAGTCCCACCCCCTGCTCAAAGCAGGACCAATCCCCAACTAAATCATCCAGAACAACTGAACCAAAAAGATAAGTTTGAGAACAGCCGATGTTCTTTTCCAGCTTTGTTAAGGGTATAAGAATTTCTCTTCAAAACAGAGATGATTTTAGAGATGTCAGGCTGGAAGGGACCTCAAGAGGTCATTGAGTCCAGCCCTCTGTGCTATGGCAGGACTAAATAAACGTAGACTGTCCCTGACAGGTGTTTGTCCAGCCTGTTCCTAAACACCTCCAGTGATGGGGATTCCACAACCTCCCTTGCACACCTGTTCCAGAGCTTAACAACCCTGATCTCTAATCTAAATCTCCCTTGCTGCAGATGAAGCCCATTACTTCTTGTCCTGCCTTCAGTGGACATGGAAAATAATTGGTCACTCTCCTCTAACAGCTCTTAGCACATTTGACAACTGTTATCAGGTCCCCCCTCAGTCTCCAAAGATTAAACATGCCCAGTTTGTAACTCCTTTCCTCATAGGACAGGTTTTCTAAACCTTGTATTAGTTTTGTTGCTCTCCTCTGGACTTCCTTGAGGTTGTCCACATCTTCCCCAATGGGACTTCAATCTAGTCTTTTCCAGGCTTATCAGTCCTCCATTTGAGCCTCTACCCTCTTGCTCTCTCTCACACCTGTCGTGGAAGGTCGCATTCCCCGTAACTATTACATTGGTGAGGCGAGTCTCCAAGATAAAAGCTCTTACATCGGATCCCCCATACATGGTGTTCTACAGAGATAAAGTCCAGCTGCGTCACCTTCCTGCCAAAGGTGGTATCGCACTGCCATGTCAGCCAGGACATCTTCCTCCTGGCGTTCTGTCCAAAGCCGCATGCGTCTATTGAGGAGCGGCATCTGCACACCCTAGATGTTAGGCGTGCCCTGGCTTTCTGCCTGGAGCGCACCTAGCCTTTCCGCAGTTAGACTCAACTTTTCATTGTGGTGGCTGACAAAATGAAGGGCCTTCCAGTGTCGTCCCAGAGGATTTCGTCCTGGATCACTACCTGCATCCATACCTGTTACGAATTCGCACAGGTGACACCCCCCACCAATAGTAACTGCTCACTCCACGAGAGCTCAGGCATCGTCGGCCACATTTCTGGCCCTTGTCCCCATCCCTGCAGAGCCGCAACGTGGTCGTTGGTACACACCTTCACCATGCATTACGCCATCACCCAGCAAGCCAGGGATGGAGCTGGATTTGGCAGAGCTCTGTTGCAATCGACACATCCATGAACTCCTACCCACCTCTGGAGGTACTGCTTGGGAGTCACCTACAGTGGAATGGACATGAGCAAGCACTCAAAGAATTAAAAACAGTTACTCACCTTTCATAATTGTTGCTCTTCGAGATGTGTTGCTCATGTCCATTCCATGGCCCGCCCTCCTTCCCCCTCTGTCGGAGTTCCAGCAAGGACGAGCTGAGGGAGCGGGGAGCCGGTGGCGCCCCTTATACCAACGCATACACACGCTACTCCAGGTGGCGCCAGAGCCGGACCCCTACAGGTACCTCTGGGGGAAAAGCTTCCGGCACCGGTGCCTGTGACAAGCACACACACCTACAACGCAATGGGTACGAGCAACGCATCTCGAAGAACAACAGATACAAAAGGCGAGTAACCGTTTGTTCTTCTCATACATTCTAGGAAGCTGTTTGAGGGTCTCTTCCTCCCCACTCACCCCAACAGCTCGGGGCTGGTCTCTGCTGCTGACTGGGCTTTCGAAGGATCACAGAAGAGGACGTGTGTGCTGGGGCGATGGCCAGAATGCCCTTGGAAAGGCACAGGCCCTTAACAAGTGTAACTGGTGGTAGTTGTAACAGTCACTTCAGCAATGCTCCAGGCCGTTTCTATGCTCAGCATTCAGAAATGCAAGGAGGCCAAAGCCCAGACCAGCTGGGGGCTGAGAAACAATTCCAGATTTGTGTGGCCGCTCTGCCAGCACAGAGCTCTGCTGTGACAATGGATCCCTCTGTCCCGCAGAGAACAGCAGCTTCTTCAGCCAGACTACAGTGAATTCCCCTGCCCCTCTCTGGATGCCAGCACCTGGTGACCAAGGTCCCTGTGCCCCGCGGCAGCTGGGGCCTAGGTTCTGCATCAGGGCTCCTACGTTCTGCTGGATCCACGGAAATTCTGCAGCAGCTTCAGATAGACAGTGGACATCTTTGCTCCCCGCAGAGCAGCCCTCAAAGGAGCTGGGGGTGCTGGTCTGCTCCCCAAAGTGTGTCTGCTTTTGGTCCCAGCACTGACCCCACATGACTGCACCGTGAGGAGTGGGCTGGGCAGCTGGGGAGATTATTTCAGATCAAGGGGTAAACACACTAGTTTGGTGTTCACCCAGATATTAGCAACTGTGGTTGCAATTTTAACACCCCATTGGAATGATTGGGGAGTTTCCCTTCTCAGAGCTGCTCCTGGCTGTCTTCAGCCTCAGGCCTGGACCACATTAGAAGGTTTTACTAGCAAAACTTGCCTTTTCTTGGTAATTGCTGTGGGCATGAGCGCCCTGTGCTAGGTCCTGGCGGTAAAACTCTGACTTTCTGGCCGTGGCTGAAAACCCCCTCGCCGAATGACATACACCGCTGCTGGCACGGATTGACTGGTACGATGTCAGTGTGGACACTGCACTGCCTGAACCAGTAAAAACAGGCCTTCAGGAACAGTCCTGCAGTGTCCCTGTCCCTGCGGTGGTGACCTCTCTGCTGCGCTGCGGTCACAGTGACCAGAAGCCCATCCCCCTTTAAAATCCCCAGCGTGCTTTTGAAGTGCATATCTTCCTGCTAGCCTGCCTTGGTGAGCAGGCACCCAGGCCTGGCTCCACACAAAGCTACAGCTAAACCTCATGCTGCTGCCTGGTCCCAGAAGGAAGTCCTGGATCTCCTTGGCCTGTGGGAAGAAGGAGCAATGCAAACACAGCTGCATAAAAACCCAGCTGCCAAAAGAAATCTGTCTTCAGACATTGCAGAGGGCGTGCAGCAGTTGGAGGATGAGCAGCAATGCTGGGTGCAAGGAAGGAACCGCGCCAGTCCTACCAAAAGCCAAAGGAGACCAACACAAGCCAACGCTGACCCCACACCTGCAGCTTCTATGCGGAGCTGAATGCCACCCTTGAAGGGGATCCCACCACCCCCCTGCAAGTGACAGTGGACACCTCAAAAGCCCCGAAGGCAGGAACCCCCACAGGCCCCCCTGATGAGGAGTTCATTTGGGGAAGGGGATGCAGGGCCTGTGGACTGCCAGGAGCTCTTTGAGACCCAGCAGGACCTGACCTAGACAAGCCTCAAGACAGTACACATTAACACGTGTATTAATGCATGCTGCTTTTTTCCTTATACTCTCTGCACGGGCCCTGAAACTACCTCCCCCTTCTCCACCCTCTCTCCCTTTTCAAAATGGTGGCCAAGAGTCTATGTGCGGAGAACAAATAAATTGCCTTTTGAAGAAGAAATTTTATTTCAAAAATGTGCCCTGGCAGTAAAGCTAAAGACTACTGTAAAGATTACCAGCATATAAAACTTGCTAGATTTTCACAGGCCTCCAGATTGGATTTTTACAAACAAAAATCAATGCATTCATTGCAAACACTGAGACAGATACTGGACCACTCAAATCAAAAATGGAAAAATTCAAATAAACCTTGCAAGCAGCCCAGTAACTGGCCATTCAGATGACCTGATTCTTATGAATAAACTTGAAAACTGAACATGCAACATCACCATTGCAAAAGGCAGGGCTTTGGTTTTCCAGTCCCAGAGCACAAGTCCGAAATAAATCACTCACACTGTGTGCGTGGATTCAGGGATACAAAGAGGTAGAGATGGTCGGTTGCTGGCGCAGGGGGCTTGGCTTTGTACTGGCTTGAAGAGCTAAGTACCTGCAGCCGCGGAGTTCTGCGTTTGTGAAGTTATCTTGCGTATGTCCCTTCTTGTCCTCTCGCACAATCCCAGTAACATGCTGAAGCAGATGCTCTTTACTCTGACAGAACCTGCCTAGGACGGACCGCCTTGGCTCATTCACCGTGGACGGCCACTGTGACTCTTCCCAGGAATAGCCAGGGTGGAGGCACCTCGCTACCACCTGCCCGTACCATGAGGAAGCCTGGTCCGTGCATCCCGCTTTTGCTTCTTTGGTAGCATCTCTGTTTCCTGGACTCTTTCCTTTATTTCCAGTTTTCTCATCTCTAGTTTGGCCACTTCCAACTGCATTGCTATTCACTGGGACTTGTGCCAGGCTGGTATCCGAAGCCCACACCCCTCTTGGCTGCAGGCACTTTGAATAGATTAGTCGGTTCCGCCTGATGTCTGTCATCTTCCAGGAGCATGGCTCTCATCCCCTCTGCACGAGTTGTACTGGCCGGTGGTACCCAGGCTCCAGCAATGTTCAGGGCCCGGGGGCCCGGCTCCATCAATGTTTGGGGACGAGTCTCTCCCCTGGCCCCGCCTGCCGCCCCCATGCGCCTTCCCGAGTGTCCCCCAGCCCCACTTGCTGCCCCTGCACGCCTCCCACCCCCCCACCCCCGGGTCTGGAGCCTGCAGCTCCCCCTGACTCTGCTCTACCGGCTCCCCGCATCAACTGGTGCTGCGGGGTCCTAGTGTCCCCCAACCAGAGCCCTCATCCCCCCACACCCTAACCCTCTGCCCCAGCCCTGAGCCCCTCCCACACCCCAAACCCCTCATCCCCAGCCCAGACAGAGCCCTCATCCCCCCGTACCCCCCGTACCCAGCCCTGAGCCCCTCCCACACGCCAAGCCCCTCATCCCCAGCCCAGACAGAGCCCTCATCCCCCCGTACCCAGCCCTGAGCCCCTCCCACACGCCAAGCCCCTCATCCCCAGCCCAGACAGAGCCCTCATCCCCCCGTACCCAGCCCTGAGCCCCTCCCACACGCCAAGCCCCTCATCCCCAGCCCAGACAGAGCCCTCATCCCCCCGTACCCCCCGTACCCAGCCCTGAGCCCCTCCCACACGCCAAGCCCCTCATCTCCCTGCACCCTAAGCCTCTGCCCTAGTCCTCAGCCCCTCCCACACCCCAAACCCCTCATCCCCAGCCCCAGACAGAGCTCTCATCCCCCCGCACCCAACCCTCTGACCCAGCCCTGAGCCCCCTCCTGCATCATGAACCCCTCATCCCCAGCCCCACCTCACAGCCCTCACCCCTGCACCCCCTCCTATCCCCAAACTCCCTCCCCCTTCCCACACACTCCCTCCCCTTCCCACATCCCCCCTCCCAAAGCCTTCACCCCCCCCTGCACCCCTCCCACCCTCAAACTCCCTCCCAGAGCCTGCACTGCTCACCCCCTCCTGCACGCCCACCCCCTGCCCCAGCCTGGAGCCTGCATCCAGCACCCAAACTCCATCCCAGAACCTGCACCCCAGACCCCGTCCCCCACCCAAACTTCCTCCCAGAGCCTGCACCCTGCACCCCTCCTGCACCCTAATCCCCAGCCCAGGGCCTGCACCCCAGACCTCCTCCCCCACCCACTCTCCCTCCTAGAGCCTTAGGCAGGTGGGGGGCGGAGTTGTGGGGGGGCAGGTTCTGGGCACCACCAACATTTCTACAAACCTGCCACCCCTTACTGGACCTCCTGGGCCATGCTCGACACTGAGCTTTTCCCGCTGCAGTGTGGTATGTTTAGCAGATGTCTCTGGCTTACTCACCTTGTCCTTCCCTTTGTTCTGTTTCCCTTACCCAAAATAAATGGAAACTAACAAACTGTAACCTTTTTTCTTTACTTGTTTTCAACCTGCTCACCTTTGAATCTCTCAATATCTGTATTATCTGGTGTATAAGTGTCTGGAGCGTGAGCCCTGGCTTATGAGCAGGCAGGCTGTAGATCATGGGGGGTACCCAGGGCTTGGAAGCACCTTGCTACCACCTGCTATAAGCATGCAGAAGCCTTGCTGATGCGTGCTGGGGGTCAGTTCCCCGACTTTGCCAGCCACAGGCCACACAAGCACTCCCCGCTCAGCCTCTCTCTTCGGGTTAGTGATAGGCACACTCCAACCTCTGAACCCTCCTACCATCTCCCTCCAGTGTCCAAACCGTTATCCACGGGGCACTCGCAGTATTCACAGAGTCACTGCTACCAAAGGGACAGTGCCCCCGGCTCACCAGATCACTTAGATCACTGCTCTGCTTCACACATGGCACTTAGATAAGTTTACAGGGTAAACAAGTAAAAGTTGATTTAACAAAGTCCAGAGATTCTAGTGATGGCAGGTAGACGTATTAGGAACAAATGGTTACAAATAAAATAAAATCATAACAGTCTAGAGTCTAGACTTAATTAATGAGAATCTCTCAAATCTAATAAAGTACTGCTCAACAGTGCTTTCCAGGCAGATAGGCAGGCTGTGATTAGGGTGACCAGATGTCCCGATTTTATAGGGACAGTCCCGATTTTTGGGTGTTTTTCTTATATGGGCTCCTATTACCCCCCACGCCCTGTCCCGATTTTTCACATTTGCTGTCTGATCACCCTAGCTGTGATGCTTTTTTCATAAGACACACCATGCTGTCAGCTTGCGTCCTGGGTGAAGAATGCTGTGCGTTTCCTGGAGTTACCTGATGTACCAGTCTACTCCTTTGATCTTAGTAATAAACAAGACATCTCCCTGCTGATTACTCTTTTCCTGTAGATTTTCTCTTATAGGTTTCAAAATCTTGCCTTACCTTCAACCCGGGGCTAAAATTCAGTTTGGACACATATATTCTATGTCCAAGCCAGAGTTTGCAGTTTCAAGACAGTGCATCCAGGAAAACCTAGGAAAAAAATGTATCCACTGCTCTACCTCCCCTGCAGGCGCTCTGGTACTCTCTGTTAAAAGAAAGCTCTCGGAGACTGGGTGGACTACAGGGCACTTAACCAAATAACTGTAGGCTATCGGTACCCACTGCTGTTAATTCCAGAGCTTTTGGATCAAGTACGGTCAGCCTGGGTGTTCACCAAATTGGATCTTAGGGAACCATATAACCTAGTTCACACCAGGAAAGGGAATGAGTGGAAGACAGCCTTTAGAACTAGCTATGGGCATTTTGAATATTAAGTAATGCCCTTCAGCCTTATTAATGCCCCTGCCACCTTTCAGCACCTAATTAACAATATCCTTTGAGACATCCTCAACCAATATGTGATCACATATCTGGATGATCTCTTAATGTACTCCTTTGACCAAGCGAGCCATGACCACCACATCCGTGAGGGTCTCACAAGATTACACCAGCACGGATTGTACACAGAGCTAGAGAAGTGTGCGTTCAGTCAGTCATCCATTGAATTTTTGGCATTTACCCTGTCAGTGGGAGGGCTATGAATAGATCCTCAGAAGGTATCCGCAGTTCAGTCTGGGCAGAGCCCCAGAGTATTTGAGACATTCAGAAATTCAGGGGGGTTGCCAACTGCTATAGGAGATCTATTCCTAACTTTTCAAAAAAATCACATCTACCATAACCACTATCCTTCATGAACCTGCAAAGTTTCCCTGTGCCCCAGAGGCCCATCAAACATTTGAACATCTGAAGGTAGCCTTCATCTCAGCCCCAGTGCTGGCCCACCCAGATCTGGACCAAGCTTTTATCCTTGAAACCGACAGCTCCCATGTAGCTGGTGAGGCAGTTGTGCCCAAAAGAATGGGGTCCCAACTGGATGTGCTTTTTCCCCTCAAAAACTTACTTCAGCTGAATGCAATTATGAAGCAGCCAATTACTGGCAATCAAGGTGGGGCTTGAGACATGGGGACACTACCCCGAGGGGGCTAAGCACTCCATGCTCATCTTAACAGACCACAATCTGGAGTGTATATAATCTGCCTAGGGGATGAATCTACAGCAGTTACGTTGGGCCTTGTCCTTTTCAGGGTTTGACTTCATGATCACGTACCATCCAGGCCACAAGACCAGTACATGCTTCCACAGAAGGGGGAATGTTATACAGAGCTTGTGAACCCCAAAGAACCACCACCTGACATACTGAAACCACACCATTTCCTTGGTGGATCTGCGTCATCGGATTTCCTTACCTCCCTACCAATCCTTTAGTAAAACTTACAACATCATCCAAGGAGGGCCTCCCTGGCACCGGGCTACACAGTTACTCCTGGGCTGACACTCTCGTCTATGTTAATGGCCATCTCTATGTCCCCAAGGGTCCCCCATGATTTGAGATGCTGCACATCACCATCACAGCCCTCGTGTCTCTTTGGATAATCCAAGACTTGGCATGCAGTATATCGCTCAGTCAGGTGGCTGCAGATGCAGGATGATGTCCCAGCCTACGTCAGGTCCTGCAACACTTGTGCTCTGACTAAGATCTCCCAAAGCAAGCCTTTTGGCCTCGTGATACTGTCCAGACCTACTTCCTGGTCACCTATGACCCTTGATTTCGTAGTAGAACTACCAGAATTATAAGTGGATCCACTCACCAAATTGGTCCATTTTATACTATGTGTACGCTTCCCAACTGTATAAATTACTGCATGAGTCCAGATTATGCATGTTTTTCGCCTCCGCAGCCTCCCCAATCTTCTTACCACAGATCAAGGTTCTCAGTTTTTAATCCAGGTTTGGAAGGAAGTGTTTATCCTCCTGGATGTATGTTCTCATGCATCCACCTCCTGATGGATGGCCAGTTACCAGACAGGAAGGATATGTCCGACAAGCCCTATAAGATCTGATGGGTCTCCTATAGCAGTAAGGGATCTCTTGTCAGAGAGGGAACTACTGGAATTTCAGAAGTCGGCTCCAGACTCTGGAGGGATGACATGTCCAGATAAAAGTGTGGGGGATAAGTTGGCCTTGTCACCATTGGAAGATGCAGTGGCATTCCATGAGCTGATGGATTGCATGGTAAAGACTTTAGATATTCCTTCAGGTTCGTTGAAGGAATCATTTCAAAATCAGTTTTTAATACACTGGGAGCAGCTACCCGACAAGGGGTTATACTCCCCTCACTGGAAGGATTGTTCCAGTGAAGGAGAGAGTCCAGCGAAGGGCAACAAAAATGGTTAGGGGTCTGGAACACATGACTTATGAGGAGAGGCTGAGGGAACTGGGATTGTTTAGTCTGCGGAAGAGAAGAATGAGGGGGGATTTGATAGCTGCTTTCAACTACCTGAGAGGATGGTTCTAGACTATTCTCAGTGGTAGAAGAGGACAGGACAAGGAGTAATGGTCTCAAGTTGCAGTGGGGGAGATTTAGGTTGGATATTAGGAAAAACTTTTTCACTAGGAGGGTGGTGAAACACTGGAATGTGTTACCTAGTGTGGTGGCGGAATCTCCTTCCTTAGAGGTTTTTAAGGTCAGGCTTGACAAAGCCCTGACTGGGATGATTTAATTGGGGATTGGTCCTGCTTTGAGCAGGGGGTTGGACTAGATGACCTCCTGAGGTCCCTTCCAACCCTGATATTCTGTGATTCTATGATTCCAACCAGCAAAAGCAGTATGGAATACTCCATCATCTCAGCCTTTAGTGAAGAGGGTAGACAAATTGTATCAGTTTCCACAGTTACCATCTATGGGGGGAAATGCTATCATTCCTCAATACTTTACCTGAATAACATATGAGGTTAGCAGATGCTCTTCTCCCGGAGGGGCAGGATGTTGCCAACATCAGCTGAGAGCACATTTGATTCTTCAGATACTTTGGCAATGGCAGTAGCTTCAGCCATCACTCTAAGAAGGCACGCATGACTTAGGTCAATAGGTCTGCCTCATGAGACAAAGAGGAGGATTGAAAACCTTCCTTCTGAAAGAGAAGGTCTATTTAGTGTACAGAGGGATTAAGTGTTAGAAAAGGTTAAAAGTGTGAGATCTACAGCTAGATCTCTGGGTTTCTTTACTATGGAGAAGAGACCCTCTGCAACTCCATTATTCAGATACCAACAACAATATGTGACGTCCTCTGCATCGATTCCTTACCATTATCACTGAAGAAATTATTATCACCAACCTCAGTATCGTCTCTCTTTGCAGCAACATCAAAGGAAGGCATTGTATAAGCCTCATAATAATAAAGGGAAAACTTCCACTTCTTCATCTGCTGCAATTCCTGTAGGGTCTCAGGTTTGACATGAGGACGTGGGGTTGGATATCATGTATCCACAGTTTGGGGGCCATTTGTCCCATTTTTATTAGCAATGGGAATTAATAACATCTGACAGGTGGATCCTGGAAGTTTTTGCAAGCAGTTATACAATTCAGTTCAAGACCCTTCCCCCCGAACAACCCACCCCTTTCTTCCCACGTCAGGGATCAGGTTTGCTTTCATTTGCTAGGGAAAGAGGCTCAATCTCTACTGTAGTCAGGAGTGATCGAGACAGTACTGCAAGATCAGAGAGGGATGGGATTTTATTCATGCTATTTTCTAATTTAAAACAGGTGAGGCCTTTGCCCTATCTTGGATTTAAGAAAACTAAACACCTGTATAAAGAAATTTTGTTTCCTCATGTTACCTCTTACCTCTTTAATCCCTTCTTTTTTCCTTCAGGTTTGGTTTGCTGCTCCTTTTGGGTTGTCCAGAGATCCTGGAGTGTTTACAGAATGCCTCCCTGTAGTAGTAAGAGTGAACCTAAGAAGGCAGGGGATGTGTGTATACCTCTACCTACATCCTATCACGTGTAAAACAAATACGGTCCTTCTTTGCCACTAAACTGGGAAAAGTTGTTCCTAAGCCCAATTCAGAGGATGCCTTTTAGAGGGGCCATACTAGATTCAGCTGTGTCAAGAACTTTTCTCCCAAAGGAGAGATTTATAAAAACGTCTACATATCTCCTTCTCCAGTCCCCACAACAATCAATTCTCTTTTGTTCTCCGGTTGCTGAATCTGTTGGCATCACTCATCTCAATTACGCCATATGCTCATCTTCAGATGAGAGATCTGCAACACTAGTTAGCAGTAAGTTACTGGCCAGGTTTAAACAACATGCATCGCAAACTAGTAATTCCACAGCAGGTGATAACATCCTTAATGTGGTGGACAAATCCTAGACGTGTAATGAAGGGTGTGCTTTTTAATTTCCCTCTGCCATTAGTAATACTTACCTCTGACACATCTATACTGGTATGGGGAGCTCATTTTACTAAAAGATATTACCTCACCTACCTTGTCTCTAACAATGTGTTAGTCAGAGCTCATTAGTCACCAAAATAAAAGAATCTACGTATTAATATATTAGAGCTGAGAACAATCAGACTGGCCTTATAGTCATTTCTACCTCAGGTCAAACACAGGGTAGTTGCGGGTAACAGAGAATATGACAGTGTTATATTCATCTGGACAAGCAAGGTGTGAGGGGCTCATTCCCTACAGTTATGCCTGGAGGCAGAGAGCCTTTGGAACTGGTTTGTAAAATATGATGTTCACCCAATAGCAATCTATGTATCTGGGGAGCAAAACACCCTTGCAGATCATCTGGGCAGGTCAAATGCACAAGTGGTCTCTGAAGGACAAAATAGTAGCACACCTCTTCCAATTCTGGAGGAATCCAATAAAAGATCTGTTTGCATCCAGCAGCAACAAGAACTGTCAGAAATTTTCCTCAAGATGCAGCAGAGACAGGGACCCAATGTCAGGCACCTCTCTAAAACATTGGGGTCAGGGCTTAACATATGCATGTCCCCTATTTCCCCTCATTCAGAGAGTGATAAACAAGATAAGACAAGACAAAGCCAGGATCATTTTAATAGCATCAGCATGGCCAGACAACAATGGTACCCAGACTTAATTCATCTGTCGAGAGGACTAATGGAGCCTCTACCATTAGTACCGAACTTGTCTCAGAAACACAGGATGGTTTATCACCCAGCTCTTCATCTAACAGCAAGGGGCATAGGAGTCTGGGATTGTTAGAAAAATGTTATTCATTACATTCCAGGAAAGAGTGCACAGAAAAATGTTATAGTCATAAGTGGAAAAGGTTGCTATTCTGGATTTCTGTGTGTGATGTATACAGCACCAGTTAGCTATATATTAGAATACTTATTGACTCCTAAGACAACAACTCTTTCACTATCTTCTGAAAGTTCACCTTTCAGCCATAGCACCATGTTTCTGCAGGTGGTCAATCAATTTTTCCTAATGATATAGTCAAAACATTCTTAAAAGGCCTTAATAATGTATATCTTCCAATAAGACATCCGGTGCCATCTTGGGGTCTGAACTTCGTGCTATTGCAATTGATGAAACCTCCCTTTGAACCTTTGGGAAGTTGCACTTTGTTTCAGCTGTCTATTAAGACAGTGTTTTGTATAGTGAATACATCTGCAAGGCACATAAGTAAATTACAGGCACTAATGCCTGATCCACCATTCACTGTCTTTTGTAAAGATAAAGTAATTCTTCGTAAATTTTTACCAAAGGTACTCTCAGACTTTCACATAAATCAGTTTATAATTTTACCGTTCTTTCCCAACCCTTGTGCTCAGGAAGAGGAAGCTAAATAACATATGTTAAATATTAGAAGAGCTTTAGCCTTTTGTTCAGACAGGACTAAGCAATTTAGACAGACTCCAAGATTGTTTATTGCCTATGAAAAGAGAGAGAGGGTTAAAGCTATTTCTGTACAAATACTTGTAAGCTGAGTTAGATTTTGTATTAACAAAGTGTGGCAAAATACCTTGTTTGCCTCCGTAGGCTCAGTACTTTTTAGCCTTGGAGACTCAGGTTTGGGGCAAGGCGAATCCTTATAGGTGGCACAGGGTCCGGCTACTCCTCTCCTCCGTCAGTCCCTTGGACTGGTTTTCCTTCCCTTCTGGGGAGCAAGTGCAGCCTCTCTACTGGGAAGGTCTGGTGTCTTGCCGCAAACAGCCTACTGGCAACTTCCCTGCTCCTCTCACTCCCTCACTCCCCCTCCTACCACCCAGAGGAGGGTTTAAAAAGGTCCCAAGTAGTTGGAGTCAGCTGAACCTAATTGGTTCTCTAGCAACCCCTTTTCCAGCTGAACCTTATTGCCCCATGGTTCCCTCTCCTCAGTGGATAGGGAGGGGCCTTTTAAACCCCTGGAAATAATTACTACCCCCCTTTTGTAGCTGTTTGTCCTGGGTTTACCACATATCCCCCCCACTCAACACTACAGGGTTGGGCTACTTGGGTCGGCAAACAGTGCGCTCTCGACAGGCCATCCACATTGCCATGTTGGATTCCAGACCTATGTTGCACTCTGAAGTGGAAGGGTTGAAGAGACAGGAATCATCTCGTCACTCTGGCATTTTTGTCTTTATTTTGGTGCATCCACTGCAGAGGGGCATGGTCCGTGACAAGGGTAAACCTCCATCCCAGTAGATAGTAGCGGAGGCTTTCTACAGCCCATTTTACTGCCAGGCTTTCTTTTTTGACAATGGCGTATTTCCGTTCCCTAGGCAGGAGCTTCCCACTGAGGAAGAGGACGGGGTGTTCGTCATCCCCGACCATTTGTGAAAGTACCATCCCCAACCCTACATCAGAGGCATCGGTTTGTAGGATAAACTCCTTCCCCCAGTCAGTGCAGGGGGTCAGTGAGAGAGGGCTGTCCGTAGATCTGAAAAAGCGTCTTCAGCCACGGTTGTCCATCTTACTATGTCTGCGCCCCGAGCTTTCATTAGGTCCGTTAATGGGCATGCCCTGGTGGCAAAGTGGGGAATGAACTGTCTATAGTACCCCACTAGTCCCAGGAATGCCCTGACCTGTTTTTTTCGGAGCAGTGGCGGACACTTCTGTATAGCTTCTAACTTGTTGAGTTGGGGCCTCACCATGCCCCTCCTCACTATATACCCGAGGTATTTGGCTTCAGCTAGCCTGAGCGAACACTTGGAGGGGTTTGCCGTCAGCCCCGCTTTCCTCAGGGTATCCAGCACTGCCTCCACCTTCTCCAAGTGTGTCTCCCAGTCGGGGCCATATATGATAACGTCGTCGAGATCGGCTGCCGCGTACTTGCCATGTGGTCGCAACAGTTTGTCCATGAGCCTTTGGAAAGTAGCGGGCGCCCCATGCAACCCAAAGGGGAGGACGGTGTACTGATATAGTCCCTCTGGAGTTGCAAAGGCCGTCTTCTCTTTGTCGGCCTTGGCCAGGGGGATCTGCCAATAGCCCTTGGTCAGGCCAAGGGTAGACATAAACCGTGCTTTTCCCAATCAGTCAATTAGCTCATCTATCCAGGGTACAGGGTACGCGTCAAACTGGGACACCTCATTCAGCTTTCGGAAGTCGTTGCAGAACCTCACGCTGCCATCCGGCTTAGGCACTGAAACCACTGGACTTGACCGTTGGCTCTGAGATTCTTCAATGACTCCTAAGGCCAGCATTTTCCTGACCTCTGTCCTGATCTCCTCTCTTTTGGCCTCCGGGATCCGGTATGGCTTGACATTCACTTTTACTCCAGGCCTTGTGAGGATGTGATGGTGAACCTCAGTCGTCCTGCCTGGCTTTTCTGAGAACACATCCTGGTTGCGTTTAATCAGGCTGATCACTTCAGATCGTTGCTTCGGAGTCACCTCCGGGGATATTCCCACTTGGTCGGGCTGGTCGCTTTTAGGGGATGGTGCCCCTAGCACGACCACCTGCACTTCTCTATCCTGCCATGGCTTCAGCAGGTTTATACAGTAGATCTGCTCCAGCTTCCGGCGACCCGGCTGTCGGACCTTATAGTCGACTTCTCCTATGGCTTCTCTTATCTCATATGGCCCCTGCCACCTGGCCAGGAGCTTGCTCTCTGCCGTGGGTATGAGCACTATTACCCGGTCTCCCACCTGGAACTTCCGGGTTGTTGCTTGGCGATTGTAGTATGCCCGTTGGGCCCCTTGGGCCTTCTCCAGGTGTTCGTGCACAAGGGGGGTGACTTGGGCTATCCTGTCTTTCATTTGCAATACATGTTCAAAGATGTTTCTCCCGGGGTTCGGCTGTTCTTCCCAGCCCTCTTTGGCCATGTCCAATATGCCCCTAAGGTGGCGACCATACAACAGCTCGAATGGGGAGAATCCAGTGGAAGCTTGGGGAACCTCCCGTACAGCAAATGGCAAGTAAGGCAGCAGGGCATCCCAGTCTTTCCCGTCGTGACTAACCACTTTCCGTAGCATGTTCTTCAATGTTCTATTGAAGCGTTCGACAAGACCATTGGTCTGGGGGTGATAGACTGACGTCCTGAGGGTCTGTATATGGAGCATTATACATAGGTCCTTCATTAACTTAGATACAAAGGGGGTCTCTTGGTCCGTCAGGATCTCTTTAGGTATCCTTACTCTGGAAAAAATCCAGAATAATTCTTTGGCTATGGTCTTGGACATGGTGTTCCATAGGGGTGCAGCCTCAGGGTATCAGGTTGCATAATCTAGTACGACCAGAAGGTACTGATGACCCCGGGCTGACTTCTCCAGTGGCCTTACTAGATCCATAGCTATTCGCTCGAATGGGATTTCAATAATTGGTAGAGGTACCAAAGGGGCCCTTAGGTGAGGTCGGGGCCCACGTAACTGACATTCCAGACAGGAGGTACAATATTGCCGGACAGCCGCATAAATGCCGGACCAAAGAAACCTCTGCAGAATCCGATCAAGGGTCTTATCTACCCCTAGATGGCCCCCAAACAGATGGCTGTGGGCCAGATCCATCACGCCCCTCTGATGCTTCTGTGGGACCAAGAGTTGTTCTACGACTTGCTCTTGGACCTGGACTACTCTGTATAGCAGATCACCCTTAATCACATAATTAAGGTGAAGGCCCTTGACTCTCCCCTCTATGGGGACCCCATTTACCTCGACTACGTCTTTATGAATATTGCTATATATTGGATCATTGGCCTGATCCTGACCAAAATTCCCAAGTGAGGTCCCCATTTGTCCAAACTCAGGGGGATCTACCTCTGTCTCCCCCTCGGGGAAAACCCCCAGGGAACAAGGTCCGGCTATTGGGTCGTTGATCTCCTGCCCCTCCCCGCTGTCCGTTGATCTGCCTCTTTCCCCTACAAGCGTAGATTTCTGGTACTGGGTCAAGATCCTCGTTCCCCTCCTTTTATGTGCCCTCCATTCCCTCTGAGTCTTCCAGGGCCTTCCCGGCGGGGAGAACAAATCCTGGCCAAATTCATGGAAGGCCGGGGGGGTTATCTATCTGGGCCACCCCCTGGGTCCTGGGTTCATTATTTTCTTCCACCTTCTCCCCAGGGAGTAGGCTATCAAATCCCGGGAAGTCTCGTCCAATAAGGACTGGGTAGGGGAGTTTCGGAAATACTCCCACTGTCACCTGAGTGGGGTTTTCGAGAACTTCTATTTTTATGGGGATGGTCAGGTAGTAACTGACATCCCCACGCACACAGGATATTCCTGAGCGTTTGGCCTGGGATAGTTGATCCTGCCCGACCAGCTTTCCCAAGATCAGCATGATTGCACTTCCCGAGTCTACTAACGTGGTGGTCTCTATACCATTCATCTTAACGGGTCTAGTGTATCTATGAGGGACCATCGCAACCCCTACTAGACTTATTAGATCACATGGTCCCCCTATATCTCCCAGTTTGCATTGCACGGGCTCTTCTAGATTTGGGCATTGGGCAGCGATATGCCCCAATTCGCCACATGCATAACATTGTTTCCCTGCTCGGGGCAGCCCCTGATTTTTCAGGCTACTGGGCTTTATCCCCTGAGCCTTTCTTCCCCAGTCCTCAAGTCTCTCTGGGACCTCTGGCTGCTCTTTGGCCTCCTTCCTCCCCTCCATAATCCGGCCTGGTGCTAGGGCAAACCGGGGCCTCGGTGCAGAGACTTGTCTCCGATCCTGGCACCTTCCTTCCCCGGTGGTCCGCGAAAGTTCTTGGGCTGCCAGGTGTCTCTCTATGAGGGCAACTAGTTCATCATAGGAGGAGGGATCGTTTTGCTGGACCCACCCCCATATGTCCGGCAGCAACCCCCTCATATACCTGTTCAACACGAGGATTTCCACTATCTTCTTTGGCCCATGGGTCTCAGGACGGAGCCACTTCCGGGCGAGGTGGATGAAATCAGATAGCTGGGACCTCGGCGGTTTGCTGTCCCAGTATTTCCACTCATGGAAGCACTGGACCCGTATGGCTGACATCACACCTGACCTTGCCAGGATTTCCGCCTTCAGCTGGGGGTAATCCATAGCTGTCTCTGTGGTCATGTCAAAATAGGCCTTCTGGGGCTCCCCACACAGAAATGGAGCCAGGATACCTGCCCACTGGTCTTGGGACCAGGCCTCCCACAGTGCCGTCCTCTCGAAGGCGAGGAGATATGCCTCTATATCGTCGTCCCTAGTCATCTTCTGTAAATAGGTTTCAGAGGAACAGCCGTGTTAGTCTGTATTCGCAAAAAGAAAAGGAGTACTTGTGGCACCTTAGAGACTAACCAATTTATTTGAGCATGAGCTTTCGTGAGCTACAGCTCACTTCATCATGCTCAAATAAATTGGTTAGTCTCTAAGGTGCCACAAGTACTCCTTTCCTTCTGTAAATAGTTGCTTGCCCGCAGCGGCCGGATCCCCTGGGGCCCTTGTGTCAGCGTGATCAGGGCTTTTAACTGGTTCACTACTTCATTCAGGGTGGCTCGATCTTGGGCCACCTGGTTCATCAGTAATTGGTTTGTCTCCTGTTGGACGCATACTGACTCTTGCTGGGCAGCCATCTGCACCCTGGTAGCCTCTTGTTGGGCCGCACTGGCCTGTACCAACGCCTTCACTACATCCTCCATTTTTTTTTTTTTTTGGTGTGATTTACCCTGCCCTTAGATGGCTTGCCACAGAGCTTTACTCACTCACCACATCCCACTTCTGACACCAAGTGTGGCAAAATTCCTTGTTCGCCTTAGTAGGCTCAGTCCTTTTTAGCCTTGAAGACTCAAGTTTAGGGCATGGCAAATCCTTATAGGTGGCACAGGGTCCTGCTACTCCTCTCCTCAGTCAGTCCCTTGGGCTTGTTTTCCTTCCCTTCTGGGGAGCGAGTGCAGGCCCCCTTCTGGGAAGGTCTAGTGTCTTGCCGCAAACAGCCTACTGGCAGCTTCCCTGCTCCTCTCACTCCCTCACTCTCCCCCTCCTACCACCCAGGGGAGGGTTTAAAAAGGTCCCAAGTAGTTGGAGTCAGCTGAACCTAATTGGTTCCCTAGCAACGCCTTTCCCAGCTGAACCCCCGTAGTTGCCCCGTAGTTCTCTCTCCTCAGTGGATAGGGAGGGGCCTTTTAATCCCCTGGGACTAATTACTACCGTGCTTTTGTAGCTGTTTATCCTGGGTTTACCACAAAAGCTTATAAATATAAGCGTTTTTCTGTTCCCCAGGGAATTAGAACACATTCTACTAGGTCAAAGGTAGCCTTTATAATTTTTTCTAGACATACATCTCTAATAGAGCTATGCAGAGTAGCAATGTGGAGTTCTGCTCACACCTTTACTAAACACTGTTCTTTAGATTTAGAATCTAGAGCTGATGTGAGATTTACTACAGACATCCTGCTGTCCTCCTTCAGTGAGGACTCAATGGTCCCACTGGCCTGGGTCAGAGAACTGCTTATTAATCTGCCCCAAGAAGTGAAGGTGACTTACCTGTAACGGAGATGCTTCAAGATGGACTCTGCACGTTGACACTCTCCGCCCGCCTCCTACTTACCAAAGATATTGGGGCCACCGGGGAAGGGACTGAGGCGGCTGGAGCAACATGTCCCTTTTATACCCTAGCCCTGCAATGTTCAGCATTCACGGTGGGGGTGGTGGGGAGGGTGAGATGCTCCAGTGGCTACTGCTAGCTAGAGTTCTACCGTTCAGGCTGCACGGGTTGGGGTATCCTAGGAGTGTGAATATGTGAGATCCTCAGTTACATGTAAGTAACCTTCATTTTCCTGGTATTCAGACATTTGAATTTGCTCAGCTCAGCGTTCTACAAGGGAATGACAGGCCACCAAGCAATCTTGGCTCTGCATTAATGTCGGGTTTTGCCGTTGAATGTCCTAGTTGGCTTGAACAGAAAAAGATATGATGGTGGTGAGTTAGCAGTCATTTTACCGGTTGTACGTATCATGTCCCATGCTTTCCATATCAAGCCAGCCAGTCCCCACTCCCATGAGCTGGGCCCCTCCCACCAGCCCTGCTTCAGCATACCACCCAAACCATGTCCCAATCCGTTTGCTGCCTTCCCCTTCCAACCTGGCTGGGTACAGTGGTGTGAAGGGGGCCCCCTCCCCCCACAAGCAGGGAACACGTCTCCTGAAGTCTTTACTCCCTGGTATACAAACGTTTCTAGCTCACATCCCCCGCCCCCGGCCCCTTCCCTGCCCCTAACCCCGGCCCCGTTCCAACCCCTTCCCCAAAGTCTCCGCCCCCTCCATGCCCCTATTGAACCCCTCCCCAAATCCCCGCCCCAGCCCCACCTCCTACCCCGAGCGTGCTGCGCTCCCCTTCCTTCCCCCTCCCTCCCAGCGGGGCGCAAGCACTGGGAGCCAGGGGGAGAAGCAGGACACGGCAGTGCGCTCAGGGGAGGAGGCAGAGCAGAGGTGGAGGTGAGCTGGGGGGCGGGGGGGGAGCTGCCGGTGGGGGCTCTGCACCCACCAATTTTTCGCGGTGGGTGCTTCAGCCCCAGAGCACCCACAGAGTTGGGGCCTATGGTTTCTATCGCCAATACTTCCCCTGCCCCCCAGAACCCCACTTGCATGCATTGCCGAGAGCAAAGGACAGCTACGTTACAATGGCATGGTTTTTCTGTTAGGATGGCCACTCACCCATTTCTGGACTACCGACTATCCCGGTACTTCCTGGGACTGTGTGGGCTGCCCCATGGGCATGACCCTGCCTCCAGTGGTGGAGTGGCACACACTTGAAAATGGTGTCCCCCATCTAACATCAGACAAAACCATGTGCACTTTTGTCCCAAATGGGGGACAAACCACCCCAAAAGAGGACTGTCAAGATCACAACCGCTATGCTCTCAAATGAACTCCTACAGGAAAATTATAAAAGACAAAGACACCTGGCACATGTGGGTGAACACTTTTCACAAAGCGATCACTCTATATCTGCCTCTCAGTCCTCATCCTCCAAGGAAACCTGCACAGCTCTTTTCAAAGATGGGCCTGGGAGTTTAAATTCATAACTTTGCTAGACACTAAAAATCGCGGACTGAATAGAGACACTGGATTTATGGCTTATTACAACAATCTGTAACCCACTCACCCCAGTTTGTCCTATGACTGCAGGGGCGTTAATGGGCCACTTCACCTTGAATGGTCCCTTAGAACATGTGCTAATTGCTTATGCTAAAGTTCTAAGCTATCTGTTCCACCTTGTGTTTAGCTGTGATGCTCTTAGCACCTTCCCCAGACCAGAGGAAGAACTCTGTGTAGCTGGAAAGTTTCTCTCTCTCTCTCACCTACAGAAGGTGGTCGAATAAAAGCTGTTACCTCCCCCACGTTGTCTCTCTAAGCCTCTGACCGGCAGGGCTACAATGGCACTGCAAACATAAGATCAAAACCAGACGGGTGGCCTCTCTTGTGCCTGGTCATGTTTCAGAATGGTTGGAGGGGGCAGTTTGTGGTAGGGCTGGCGAGAGACATCACAGACTGGGTTTCTGTTCCAAAACACTGGCAGTTTTATGTCTGAGAGATCCTCCGACCCCTGATCAATAGGCGCAGGCCCTCTCTGAGAACCAGCGAGGTGTCTGAAACCAGAGCTCCTCATGTGTCCCTGCCTCCCTGTACATTTTCTGATCAGCCACGAACCCTCCGCATTCCTGATTAATGCGTTTCCAACACTGATTAACAGCTTTCGTCTCATTACTGAAGCAACTATTCGGATGCTCAGCCAACCCAGAGAAAACTATTACAGCTCCTGGACACAAAGCTCTGATGTGGTCCAAATCTCCCCTCATACCTTTTGTGAGGTGTGCACCAGGACTAAAGCCTAGATCATTTCACCCTGAGTGAATCACCACAATGCCCAGTAGCTCACAACCTCATAAGTCACCGGTTAGAGGCTGCAGAGTGGGCAAAACAAGATGCCAGCTCAGACCACCTCTCTCTGCACCCCAATCAGCCCGTAGTCAGCAACCCCCATGTCATGGTGTACTCCAGCTGCTGACTGTTCTGCTGTGTTCACAGTAAACCTCCCCATAAAATAAAACGTGTTATATTACAACAGAGATAAGATGTAACAAGCAACAGGAGTTACTAAATCTTTACAATCTGCACAGGTTTACAAAGCTTGGGGCTCGAGTGTCAGCCGAGGGGAGTTCCCCAGAGGAAATAGTGTCTGCGCATTCCTTCGAGCTACCCAGGCAAGTGCAAAGTGGCTCCATAGAAACCCTCTCACTTGTTTTTTTAAATTGGTGCATGCGCAGTGGAAGCCTTCCAGGCTGCACACCTCTGCGAGTGCAGAAATAAACATCTTCTTAAACAGCGTTCTCAGATTGGGTCTCCCAAAAGTTAAGTGGGTGCCATGCACTGCCTTGGTCAAACCTGACAGACTGAGACCATTTTAACAAGGTCACATCAGTAATTTGATCTCTAGCTCTGCACAAAATAACCCCCAACAAAAAACCCACCACCTAAAGAGCTTTTCAAAAATGGCTATTTTTTCCAGGGCTTATTTCACCTCAACTCCTAGCTCAAATGGCCCCAAATTTGGGTCACTAATACTACCCTGCACCGTCCTGTGGCATACCAAATTTCAAGGGAATCCGAGTAAGCATGCCAATTTTAGAAAGGTCAATCTTTGCAGAGAAGTCGTGACAGAACCTTAACTGCAATAGAACAGGAGCACCACTATAATGAAGAACTTCATGGGTAAATTGTAGGGCGTTCTGACATTCGTATCTTTTCCTGCTCGCTAAGCCTTTAAATCTAACGATGACTTTGTCCTGGTCATGAGTGACCTCAGTGTCCTCAGGTGACCCCCTCCAACACCCCCCCAACACACACACTCCTCCACACCTGCTGAAAGGCTGACATTGATGAGGAAAGAGAAGAAACACACAAGCCAGGACATTTTTCAGATCTTCTTATGACCTCTGAGGCCAGTTTACAAGAAGCAAGGGATTGGAAAGAGCACATGCTGGAGGACAGGCAAAAGAGCCAAGAGATGCAATGAGAAGTGCATCAAGACATAATGCAGCTCCTCAGATGGCAAACTCAGATGCTTCATTAGTAGGAGTGTTACCAGCAGATCGAGGGAAGTGATTATTCCCCTCTATTCAGCACTGGTGAGGCCACACCTGGAGTATTGCATCCAGTTTTGGGTCCCCCACTACAGAAAGGATATGGACAAATTGGAGAGAGTCCAGCAGAGCACAATGAAAATGATTAGGAGGCTGGGGCACATGACTTATGAGGATAGGCTGAGAGAACTGGACTTATTTAGTCTGCAGAAGAGAAGCGTGAGGGGGGGATTTGATAGCAGCCTTCAACTACCTGAAGGGGGGTTCCAAAGAGGATGGAGCTAGGCTGTTACCAGTGGTGGCAAATGACAAAACAAGGAGTAATGGTCTCAAGTTGCAGTGGGAGAGGTCTAGGTTGGATATTAGGAAAAACTATTTCACTAGGAGGGTGGTGAGGGACTCGAATGGGTTACCTAGTGAGATGGTGGAATCTCCATCCTTAGAGGTTTTTAAGGCCCGACTTGACAAAGCCCTGGCTGGGATGATTTAGTTGGGGATTGGTCCTGCTTTGAGCAGGGGATTGGACTAGATGACCTCCTGAAGTTCCTTCCAACCCTGATATTCTATAAATCTATTATTCAAGGAGAACTGTTACAACTGTCCATAGGCTGACCTGTGATTCATGCAGGAGCAGTGAGCACCTTGGACTTTGCTTTCAAGCTATTTTTAATGTTTTAAAGTATTTAAGTTGTTTGTTTGTACTGCTTAGAAGATTGATTAGTAAATAAATCATGATTTTTACCATCTGACAAAGCAGACATGTAGTGCAGTTTAGCTGTGTTGGTCCCAGGGTATTAGAGAGACAAGTTGGGTGAGGTAATATCTTTTATTGGACCAACTTCTGTAAGTGAGAGAAACAAGCTTTTGAGAACATAAGAATGGCCACACTGGGCCAAACCAAAGGTCCACCTAGCCCAGTATCCTGTCTTCTGACAGTGGCCAATGCCAGGTGCCCCAGAGGGAATGAACAGAACAGGGAATCATCAAGTGATCCATTCCGTCACCCATTCCCAGCTTCTGACAAACAGAGGCTAGGGACACCATCCCTGCCCACCCTGGCTAATAGCCATTGATGGACCTGTCCTCCATAAATGTATCTAGAGTTTACACAAAGCTCTTCTTCAGGTCTGGGAAAGGTACTCCGAGTGTCTCGGCTAAATGCAAGATGGAACAGGTTGCTTAGCAGAAGTAGTTATGCAAATCTTATGCTAAAGAATCGGATCCATCTTGCATTTAGCTGTGGTGCTCGGAGTACCTTTCCCAAAGCTGAAGAAGAGATCTGTGTGAGCTCAATATCTTGTCTGTCTCTCTCACCAGCAGAAGTTGGTACAATCAAAGATATTACCTCTCCCCCCGGTCTCTCTAAAGCAGACATGTGACAGCCCAAATCAGAGCCCCTCCCACCAGACTCATAACAGATGTTAACAAATTGTTTAAAATTCATATAGAAGCTAAGCACACCAAACCAATACACTCCAGGACGAAGGCACACTGTTAAAGTGATCTCGTAAGGTGTCAAGGTTCCTTCCCCACTCTGAACTCTGGGATACAGATGTGGGGACCCACATGAAAGACCCCCTAAGCTTATTTCTACCAGCTTAGATTAAAAACTTCCCCAAGGCACAAAATCTTTGCCTTTGGACTGGGGTATGCTGCCATCACCAAGCGCTTTAACAAAGAACCAGGGAAAAGGACCACTTGGAGTTCCTCTTCCCGCAGCTATCCCCCCAAGCCCTCACACCCCCTTTCCTGGGGAGGCTTGAGAATAAACAAGTTGAGCACAGACCAGCTTGGGTTTCAGCTTTAGGACCCTAAAAAACAATCAGATTCTTAAAAAAAACCAGAACTTTATTGGAAGAACAAAACAAAGATAAAAGAAAGACTCTAAGATTAGAATGGAAAATAATCTCACAGACAGTCAGATTCAAAACACAGAGAATCCCTCTAGGCAAAACCTTAAGTTACAAAAAGACACAAAAACAGGAATACACATTCCCTCCAGCACAGCAAATTTACAAGCCAAACAAAGAAAACCTAACACATTTTCTAGCTAAATTACTTACTAACTTCACAGGAGTTGAAGGGCTTGCATTCTTGATCTGTTCCCAGCAAAGGTATCACACAGACAAACAAAAGCTTTTTTCCCCCCCTGCAGATTTGAAAGTATCTTGTCCCCTTATTGGTCATTTTGGGTCAGGTGCCAGCTAGGTTACCTTAGCTTCTTAACCCTTTACAGGTGAAAGGATTTAGCCTCTGACCAGAAGGGATTTTATAGCACTGTATACAGAAAGGTGGTTACCCTTCCCTTTATATTTGTGACATAAGGCTTCCTTCAGCAGTACAGCTTCTTGATGTGCTCTTGCTGAGGTCCTTGTGTCTGCTGATTATGAACAACCAGAGAGTTTTTCCACTTCCCCTGCAGGGATTTCCCCTATGGGGATAGCCCCCCCCCTGAATTTCCCCAAACCCCGCCCCCAGTTTTGTGAATTAGTTACATACAGTGTTGCCAATTTAGTGATTGTTTGGAAATTTGAATTGAAATTGAAACATTAATACACACTTTAAAAGCATATAAAGTGTATGATAAAATATGTGTATCTGAAAAAGTATAATAGACTTGAAAAGTATGAACATAGACTAGCTTCCTTATACAGCTGTTGTTTTTTATGACAATGTCAGTGCATTCATTTCGGTGATGTTGGCCAACCTAATAATTTCAGATTATGATTTATAAGCAAAGTCTAAATGAGCTCTCCCTGACAGCTAGTGATGAGCTGGGGGCTGCGGAGGAAAAGCTTCAGGACCAGATTGTATTTACATTCACACCTAATCTACCTAGGTATCCAGCAAACAGAGTTGCCTTGCCCAAGTGATAGATTTTGGCTGGGGTTGGGTTACAAATCACTTGAATGCGGGGGGGGGGGGGTAATGAAATGTTGTTGTTCTTATTGCAGGAGTAAAGGGCAGTAGGACTGCACTTAGCCTGTGCTGACTGAGGGCATCGAGAGAGAGGGTGGGGACAGGTGTTTTACTTGATGGTCTGCCTGAGTCACAAGTACTAGTTGACCTGCCCCTCTTCACTGTTTAAAGACAGAGCTGATTAGGCTGCATAGAGAGTCTTTTGATCTGTTAAGTGACCACTACAGCTGAAATCACTGATAATCAGGTCTAAGTGCTTAGACCTGCTGTGGGACAGGGTTTCTGTGGAAGAGACGGCCCAGTCTGCACTCGCAGCGAGGTTCCCGCACTGAGAGCTCGGCTGAAATCACTGAGAGCCGGTGGAACCTCAAGAGACCCACTCGCAGAGGTCACAGTACTGGCTGGTAGCAGAAGGTGACGGCGCAGGGCCGTTGGCAACAGAGCGATGGAGTGAACGGTGGCACAATGAACAACAGTGGCCAGATTTCAGAGTAGCAGCCGTGTTAGTCTGTATTCACAAAAAGAAAAGGAGGACTTGTAGCACCTTAGAGACTAACAAAGTGAGCTGTAGCTCACGAAAGCTTATGCTCCAATGAATTGGTTAGTCTCTAAGGTGCCACAAGTCCTCCTTTTCTTTTAACAGTGGCTAGAGTGAACCGTGAGCAGCTGGAGGAATGAGCAAGGTGCCTTCTTGCCCCCACTGGGAGGTGAACTCATGTGAAAGCAGCTCTGAACTCCGAGTCCCCACTGACCAAGGACAACACCGGTGAGTGTTAACAAGGCTGTTAAGAATACTGGAGACACAACACAGTTCATGCGAACACACATGGCTGTGGCATCCTACTTTCTATTTAGGCAAGAGATACCACACACTACGAACTGGAGGCCGATGTTAAGTGCATTGTCACTTGTTCATCCTGAAGTTGAACACCGGTTCCGAACAAGACCAGCAAATGCTCACTGTCTTTCTGCAAGAAACTCAACTGACTGGCTAGACACATGTGGTATAACAGTGAAAGACTCAACAGTTGAAAAAGTGAAGAACTCTCTCACCACATTCAAAATATTTGCATACATGGCTGATGAATGCACCAATGCAAATGGGCATCAAGTATTAAGTCATTGTGTACGTTATCTTGATGTCAGCACTACCAGCAACGGGGCTGCCATGTGCTCAGGACAGAATAGAGAATTTTAACACAGAGTGGAATGTCATACGATGAATGAATGAAGATTTGACTTCAACTTCTTTTTTATCATCACTAGTGGCTCGACCCAATCTTTATGCTCCGTTTCCTGGGCTGAAAGAAGTAGGAATTCATCTCTTGCTACTCCCAGTCACAACAGCTACAGTTGAGCGTTCTTTTTCATCATTGAATAGAATTTTGTGTTTTGAAAGAAGTTGCCTTCTGCCTGATCATGTGAATGAATTAATGAGCATATCAGTTGAAGGAATGGAAGTACCGGACACACGAGAAGCCACCAAAGATGAATGCATTGCATTCAAGAAGTTCATTAACAGAGTTGTTCAAAATTATAACAAGAAACCAAGAAGGATGTAGATGTAGTGCTTCATCGAAGGTTTGAGTAGCCAACTTTAATTTGTGTGATGATTTTAAAATCTAATAAAATGGTCATGAAACATTTTTCAGTTTTTACTATGGTGCCATACAGCCCACCTTCACCCTCACGGTCTCACGCCTCATCGGCCCTGTCAAGGTTCCTTCCCCACTCTGAACTCTAGGGTACAGATGTGGGGACCTGCATGAAACCCCCCTAAGCTTATTTTTACCAGTTTAGGTTAAAACTTCCCCAAGGTGCAAACTATTTTACCTTTTGCCCTTGGACTTTATTGCTGCCACCACCAAGCATCTAACAAATATATAACAGGGAAAGAGCCCGCTTGGAAATGTCTTTCCCCCCCAAATCCTCCCCAACCCTACACCCCCTTTCCTGGGGAAGGCTTGATAAAAATCCTCACCAATTTGCATAAGTGAACACAGACCCAAAACCCTTGGATCTTAAGAACAATGAAAAAGCAAACAGGTTCTTAGAAGAAGAATTTTAATTGAAGAAAAAGTAAAAGAATCACCTCTGTAAAATCAGGATGGTAAATATCTTACAGGGTAATCAGAGTCAAAACATAGAGAATCCCACTAGGCAAAACCTTAAGTTACAAAAAGACACGAAAATGAAACAGGAATATACATTCAATTCAGCACAGCTTATTTTATCAGCCATTTAAACAAAACAGAATCTAACGCATATCTAGCTAGATTACTTACTAAATTCTAAGACTCCATTCCTTTCTGTTCCCAGCAAAAGCATCACACAGACAGAGAGAACCTTTGTTTCTCCCCCCTCCAGCTTTGAAAGCATCTTCTCTCCTCATTGGTCATTTTGGTCAGGTGCCAGCGAGGTTAGCCTAGCTTCTTAACCCTTTACAGGTGAAAGGGTTTTTCCTCTGGCGAGGAGGGATTTTAAAGGTGTTTACCCTTCCCTTTATATTTATGACAGGCCCCGACCCCCACTCCTGTAAATTTGAACACCCCCACTAATTTCAATTCCTGGGGAAAACACTGTTCCCCTGTCACTCTGCTGGTCACTTCCCCACCCCGCTTTGCTTTGCAAATATTAGGTAAAACACAACAGGCAGCAATAACAGTGGGGATATTTGGATCACTGAGATCCAGACTAGCCAGGAGGCAGCACCAGCATCCTTTCAATCTACCAAATGCATTCAACTGTCATTTGGCACCTGTTCAAGCAGCAGTCGTTGCTGCTTTCCAGGTGCCCACTGTATAGCTTCATGAGCCGGGGAAGCAAGGCATAGGCCGGTCTCCAAAGGTCACTATCTGCGTTGCAGCCCCACTGATATGAATCTGCCATCTTGAGAAAAATGTGCCTGCTTGCACCTTTTCAGACAATCCAGGAGTAAAGCTGCGAGCATCATGCACCTTCCCCACTGATCTGTTCAGGATCCACACTTCTGACAGAGAGATGGCAAGAACTTGGAAACTGCTTATGGGCTGTAAGAGAGGAATTGTGGGGATTGTTTTGAAAGCCACAAAAATAGCAGATGGTGGGTTGGAGCTAAGGAAATTGGGAGAACATGACCTCAAGATCCTAGTGTTATTCTACACACACTGCAAAAATGCCCCTCAAGGCAGTGTGCCATATGGTGGTGCAGGGGACACTGGGATCTCTACCCACAGGGCAGCACATCTTTTGCCAGGACAGCTTCTCACCATAAGGACATATGGCACTGGCCAAGGCAAACAAGTGTGAACACACTCTGATGACATAGTAAGGTCAGTAGCTGTATGCTGGGAACTGGTAAAGCTTTCTAATGTAGACATGGCATTGGGTGTCTTGCTGCTTTGGTTACACTCATGGTGTGAAGGCTTTCTTCATAATTAGAGCTAGAAACAATGGTTTTTAAATTAAAATTGAGGTTGTGGGGCTGTGTCACACGGGTCTCTGCCTATAATTTGGGGTGCATGTGTCGTGCACTTTCTCCCTGTGACAGAGAAGAGTGTCTCCAATCAATGAAACCCCAAACCCAGCTTGCTCTGAAAGGTCCGTCTCCAGGTCCCTGTGTGAAGCAATACGTTTCAGACTGTTGAGCGCTGTCACCTCTGCTGGGATGCTGCGTGCTCCTCCTGCTTCTGCTCTTGTGGGTTTGTGTTTTCCAGCAGTGCCTGAGAGCTCCCCGTGAGCTCAGCACTGAACAAACATGTGTTAAGAGGACAATCCCTGCCTCAAGCACTTACAGTTTATAGGGCACCAAAGGTAGGTGGAGCAGAGCGTGGTGGGTGTGGTCATAGAGGAAGGAGGGTAACTGCTCAAGCACACTGCATTTTAGCATAATGATTTATGGCTCTCCTCTTCTTGGCCAATACCAGCTGGCAGCGGCCTGCAGGCATCATGCCCCAGATGAGTTTTCAGAGGAATATGATGGCCGTGGCAAAGCAGATTTAGTCAGAAGTTTCCACAGGGGGACCAGGCAGTGTGGGAGGAAGCATGAAAGTGGCTGTGGGAAAACCTGTCAGCATGAAGGTGATGGTCAATGTCACCATGAGCCATTAGAGCATCTAGGTATGGTGCCTGCCCTTCTCTCAATGTGCTGTCTCTGGCACCATTGACAGAAATGGAGGGCACTGTGCTTGGTTTAAGGCAGGGGTTCTCAAACTGGGGGTTGGGACTCCTCAGGGGGTCGTGATGTTATTACATGGGGGGTTGCAAGCTGTCAGCCTCCACCCCAAACCCTGCTTTGCATCCAGCATTTATAATGGTGTTAAATATATTTAAAGGTGTTTTTAATTTATAAGGGGGGGTCGCACTCAGAGGCTTGCTATGTGAAAGGGGTCACCAATACATTGCTGAGTTAATGACAAATGTCTGGTCACCACACAACAGGACCCTCCCACATGGGAACCTATGAGGGGATGGTTGGTATGCTGCTACTGCCTGTGTGTTGCTTGGAGCATGTCTACATGCAGATGAAGGTGTGGATTTAAACTGATTTAGCTGATCTGCTGGAAAGAGGCAGTGCGGACACTTTAATTTCAGTTTAAACTGCATTGGTTTCAGTTTGGTTTAAACTGATTAGGAGCAGGTTTAAATTACACTGCAGTAAGAACATCCACACCCAGGTTTGCACCAGTTTGACTATACTGATTGAAAATTTGTGTGGAGACAAGCCCTTGCAGACATCTGAACTTGACCTCCTTTGATTCATAAGCCTAAAGCCAGAATGGACCATTAGATTAGCTAGAGTGGGGTGGGGGGAGGTATTTTTTCATGCTTTGTGTGTATAAAACGATCTTCTACACTTTCCACAGTATGCATCCGATGAAGTGAGCTGTAGCTCACGAAAGCTTATGCTCAAATAAATTGGTTAGTCTCTAAGGTGCCACAAGTACTCCTTTTCTTTTTGCAAATACAGACTAACACGGCTGTTACTCTGAAACCTTACTCCCAATATATCACAGCCAGAGAATTACCCTGTACTGAACCAAATTTATTGTGTTTGACTTATGTCTTGTCAGGACAGGGAAACTGACTGGCACTAGCTTTAACCCTTACAACAATAAGCTATTAATAATAATAAACTATTCTGGAATAGCTCCCTGTCATTGTATTCACTTTAGTCTTTAAATCGCTCTATTCAGGCATAATCAATGCACTCCCCTAGTGGAGTAAAATCACTTTTATTCCAAAATAGCACCCACAGGGTAGCTTTCCTGCAACAACCATCCTGGTCTACAAAGAGAAATGACTAACCCTAAAGCATAACTTGTGTTTGATAAGTTTCAGAGTAGCAGCTGTGTTAGTCTGTATTCTCAAAAAGAAAAGGAGTACTTGTGGCACCTTAGAGACTAACCAATTTATTTGAGCATCAGCTTGCATCAGCCACAGCTCACTTCATCACTGAATGCATCCAATGAAGTGAGCTGTAGCTCACGAAAGTTTATGCTCAAATAAATTGGTTAGTTTCTAAGGTGCCACAAGTACTCCTTTTCTTTTTGTGTTTGATAAAAGCATCTCCTCCGAAAGGCGTCCAGTCTGGTTTGAAGACATCAAGAGATGGCCAACTGTCTCAGCCAATGAGCCGGTCCAGCAGCTGACAAACACGTGATGTGGATGCAAGGCAGGAGTGTGTATGAGCTGCTCTGTTCAGGTATCTGCTCTCTCTCACACGTGCGATAGTGCTGGAGTGATGGGAGGAGGGTGGGGGGCAGTTATAAAGAAATTTAGTTTGGACTCACCCCACCAAACAGTACAGTGCAATACTTGGATAGTGAGCTTGTGACCAAAAGCAAGAGAGAGAGCAATAGCTAAGAGGCACATGGATCCTGGAGCATGCTCTGATGGGCCATCAGAGGACTGGTACTAAGGACTCCTGGGGTTTATTACTGATGCTGGAAGTGGGGTATTGGTCAGTAGCCAGAGCAGGAGTGTGTGATCAGGACTCCAAGCTTCTGTTCCCAGCTCTGACCCTGAATTGCTGGGTGACTATGGGGAAGTTTCTCTGCTGTTCTTCCCAGCTGCACACAGGGGTTAATCTGCCAGTCGCCCCACAGGGGTTGAGAGAGCAATAATGTTTGGTGGCTCTGATGAAAGATGTTCGGTTTAAATGCACAGTTGTGTTATTAGATTCTTGGTAGCACCCCTGGAGCTAGAGAAGTGCGGAGATGTGCTGTGGGGGTACAAGCAGGGGGTGTGGCCCTACCGAACTCTGGAAGTGAGGTCAGTGCTCCCAGTTCTTGGACAGGACGGAGTGGTAAGCAGGCTAGACCAGGCTCCAGGACTGGCTGGGGAAGGTGATTAACCTCATGAAATCCCCATGGGCGGGGAGGCCCTGAGAGCTGCAAACTGGAGTGTGAAATCAAAGGAAGCACCCAGTCCTGCCCCCTCACCTACTTTGGGGGTGACTCTGTGTTTCCTACTTTCTCAGTTTAGGGGAATGACTCAGGGTGGAGTGACAGTTCTGCCAGCAGCCAAATCCTCCTCCCCCCCAGCACTTCCCACCTGCTGGCGGCCCCGCCGATCGGCTCCTCCCCTTACCCCCCAGCACCTCCTGCTGATCAGCTGTTCAGCGGTGGGCAGGAGGTGCTGTGGGGGAGGGGGAGGAGCAGGGGCTGGAAGAGGTGGAGTGAGGACGGGGCATGCTTGGGGGAGGGGGCGGAATGGGTTGGAAGGGGGGAGGAGCAGAATGGAGGCAGGAAGAGGCAGAATGGGGGTGGGGGGGTCGAGCACCCCAGGGGAAATCAGAGAGCCGGCGCCTGTGGTGTCCCATCCTGGCAGACGATGACCTGGCCTCACTTTCACGTGTCACCCCCCGACTGGGCTACTGGCAGGTATGAAAGCACCAGCCCCGAGGACACTACGAGGGGTACAGAACGCTGCAGTGCCCACTCAGTAACTCATGCCACACCAGCACTTCAAAGGCCGGGCCAGGGCAACTAATCCTCCTGGGGAATAATCTGAGCCCAAAAACTCAGTGGGAAGAAGAAACGCAGGGAACAGGAAGAAATGAGAGAGCCCAAGCGGGGAGAAGGTAACAAGACACAGTTGCAATGGAATATGGCTGGAAACAGGCCACGGCTATTTGGGGCCGCAGGGGTAGAGGCATCAGGGAAGGAAGGCCATTGTCTCTCTATACAAAGCCCTCTCAGGTAGATAGGCACAAAGTGGAGGCAGTTCAGAGAACAGCAAGAAAGTGAGGGGCTGACGGACATATTGAACGGTCGAGAAAACGCAGAGCTTGGCTGTGCGGCCATGAAGGGGAGCATCAGGAGCGTAAGGACCGAGCGGAGAGACGAATTCTGCTGGGTGGGAAAAGGAGTTAATGGGCGAAATTAAGAGAGGGACAATTTAGGCGGAGCATCAGAGGCAAACTCCCTGATGGGAAGCTGTACCACGCTGGGGATTTAGCACCTCAGGGAGCCCCTGCACGGGTCTTTTAAAACGGGGCTGCCCCAAACCCAAGGAAACGGGCAAAGAGGAAAAGGCTCTGCCTTGGCAATGGAGATAGACTCAGCTGGTCTTTCGTTGCTCTTTGTTCCGTGTTTGTACAGCGCCTAGCACCGCCCCTGGCTCGGGCTCCTAGATGCCCTGGTACCACAGGTCACAGGCCTAAATCATCAGGAAGCTCTGGAGGGTCTCAGACCCGACCCTACGAGCTGGGGGCTCTGCGCCATGGGGCCGGCCGGCCGGGGACCGGCTCGCACTGACACTGGGCCGGGCCGAGCCAGGCGAACGCCGGGCAGGCGGCGGAGCTCCAGGCTCGTCCCCGCCAGGGCTCGGCCCCGGGCCCCCCGAAGCAGCACGCCCAGGCGGGCGAGGCCGCGGCCGCAGCCCGGGGCCGCAGCGGGGCGAGCCCGGCTTGCAGCAGGCTCCGCCCGGCGCCGTCCGCCCCCGCGCCGCGAGGGGGCGCTGAGGGGCGGCTCGCTCCGCCCCGCCCCGCCCCGCCGGGCCAATCAGCGGCTGCCGAGCGCCGGGGGCGGCCCCTGAGCGCTGGGGTGACGGCGCGAGGCGGCCGCGTCGCCGGGGCAGGAAGCGCCGCGAGCTTCGGGCAGCGCCAGGCGGGTGAGTCCCGCTGCGGGCAGCGCCGGGCCCGGCCTCCGTCCTGGCCGCGGCTCCCGGGGGCGCAGGACCGGACCGGGGCGGGGCAGGGGACTCTGCATTCCCGGGGGGGGCACAGGGTAGGGTGCTCTGCATTCCCGGGGGGGGCACAGGGCAGGGTGCTCTGCATTCCCGGGGGGGGCACAGGGCAGGGTACTCTGCATTCCCGGGGGGGGCACAGGGCAGGGTGCTCTGCATTCCCGGGGGGGGCACAGGGCAGGGTACTCTGCATTCCCTGGGGGGGCACAGGGCAGGGTACTCTGCATTCCCGGGGGGGGGGGGGCACAGGGCAGGGTACTCTGCATTCCCGGGGGGGGGGGCACAGGGCAGGGTACTCTGCATTCCCGGGGGGGGCACAGGGCAGGGTGCTCTGCATTCCCGGGGGGGGCACAGGGCAGGGTGCTCTGCATTCCCGGGGGGGGGGCACAGGGCAGGGTACTCTGCATTCCCGGGGGGGGGGGGCACAGGGCAGGGTACTCTGCATTCCCTGGGGGGGGCACAGGGCAGGGTACTCTGCATTCCCTGGGGGGGGCACAGGGCAGGGGGATGGGGGCACAGGGCTGGTCCCTGGCAGGGCAGGGTACTTGGCATTACCTGGGGGGGACACAGGGCAGGGGGATGGGGGCACAGGGCTGGTCCCTGGCAGGGCAGGGTGCTCTGCATTCCCGGGGGGGGCACAGGGCAGGGTACTCTGCATTCCCTGGGGGGGGGGCACAGGGCAGGGTACTCTGCATTCCCGGGGGGGGCACAGGGCAGGGGGATGGGGGCACAGGGCTGGTCCCTGGCAGGGCAGGGTACTCTGCATTCCCGGGGGGGGCACAGGGCAGGGTACTTGGCATTACCTGGGGGGGGCACAGGGCAGGGGGATGGGGGCACAGGGCTGGTCCCTGGCAGGGCAGGGTACTCTGCATTCCCTGGGGGGGGCACAGGGCAGGGTACTCTGCATTCCCTGGGGGGCAGGGCAGGGGGATGGGGGCACAGGGCTGGTCCCTGGCAGGGCAGGGTACTTGGCATTCCCTGGGGGGGGGCACAGGGCAGGGTACTTGGCATTCCCTGGGGGGGGCACAGGGCAGGGTACTCGGCATTACCTGGGGGGGGGCACAGGGCAGGGGGATGGGGCACAGGGCTGGTCCCTGGCAGGGCAGGGTACTCTGCATTCCCGGGGGGGGGCACAGGGCAGGGTACTTGGCATTACCTGGGGGGGAGGGCAGGGCAGAGGGATGGGGGCACAGGGCTGGTCCCTGGCAGGGCAGGGTACTCGGCATTACCTGGGGGGGGCACAGGGCAGGGTACTCTGCATTACCTGGGGGGGAGGGCAGGGCAGAGGGATGGGGGCACAGGGCTGGTCCCTGGCAGGGCAGGGTACTTGGCATTACCGGGGAGGGCAGGGCAGGGGGATGGGGCACAGGACCGGGACAGGGTACTCTGCATTACCTGGGAGGGTGCAGGGCAGGGGAATGGGACACAGGGCTGGGGCAGGACAGGGTAATCTGCATTACTGGGGAGGGGTGCAGGGCAGCATAGAGGGATTGGGGCACAGGGCCGGTCCCCGGCAGGGTACTCTGCATTACCTGGGGGGGGGGTGAAGGGGGGGGAAGGGCATAGAGCTGGTTCCCAGCAGGGTGCTCTCTGCATTACCTGGGGGGTGCAGGGAAGGGGCACAGGGCTGATCCCTGGCAGGGTGCTCTCTGCATTACATGGGGGGTGGGGGTTGCAGGGCTGGTTCCCAGCAGGGCAGTGAGGGGATTGCGTGGGGAGGGTACTCTCTGCACTGCCAAGGCTGGGGAGGGGCTATGCAAGGCCAGTCCCCAGTGCGGGCCGAGCACAGCTATGCAAGAGCATAGCTGGGGATCTGATTCCCAGCACTGATCTCTTGCTGGAAGCCCTTGTGCTGAGCTCTTGGGGGAAGAGCAGGGTGGCTCCTAATGGGTGAGATGCTGCCCCCTGTCACTTGCTGGGGAAGGGGATGTGGGTCTGGTCTATTTCCCTCCAGCACTGCACATGGTGCCCCTGTGGTTGGCAGTAATAGTGTAGTGGTCTGAGTCATCAGGGATAGGGATTGGAATTGGAATTGGCCGGGGAAGAGCTTGAAAGACTTCAGTTGATTCAGCCAGCCTCACAGAGACTGCTATGGTCATCCACTCTGACCTCCTGCATAACACAGGCCAGAGAATTCCACCTACGGATTCCTGCACCAACCCCATAGCTCTGCTCTGGACTATGGCCTAGCTTTTTGAAAGCCCTCCAATCTTCAGTTGGCATCAACTTTACCCACTGCCTGGAGGAGACCCTTTCTCTCACTTGCAAAACTTTCCCAGGGCCAGGTCTGTGGCCAGGCTGAGACCGGCTATCCCTCTCTGTTCCTTGGAGAGTGGTTTCAGGTGTGATAACCCCTGCCCAGCAATACTCAGACAGGCTTGTGAGCCCCAAGTGGCTCTTTGATGTGTCTCCTGTGGCTCTTTGCAGCCCATGATATCAAACCAGTGGTTAATAATTAGATCACAGTCCGGATGCTTTTACTGTGTTGTTAGTGAACTGTAGTTGATATAATAACACTTGGTCAGTCACTTTGCTGTTTGTGTGTGTGTATAATATATATATATATTGCCCTGTCATAGTGCTTCAGTATGACTATATAGTACTATAGTAAAGGGAGGGAAATGAATTCACACCACTGTGGCTCTTTTGGGGACTGTTGATTGCTAATCTGGCTCCTGAACCACTGAGGTCTGAGTATCATTGCTCCTGGGCCATGTCTACACTATGGGGACTATAGTAGTACAGCTATCACACTGTAGCTGTGTCATCATAAGCCTGTAGTGTAGACACAGCCTACAGTGACAAAAGGGGTTTTTCCTCTCACTGTAGGAGTTGCACCTGCCTGAGTGGCGGGGCCTGGGTAAACAGAAGTGTTCTTCCGTCAGCCTAGCAGCAGCTTCCCCCAGGGGTAAGTCAGCATTGCTGGGGTGCACCGGGGTGCACGCTGTCACTAGATCAATTTAAATTTAAAGCCTAGACTAGGCCTAGGTTAATGACAAGTCACCACAGGTGGAGTCAAGTGGGTGGTTGTGTGGGAGGAAATGGGACCAATAATCAGGGTAAGTTTATACATGGGTTAGTTGTGTGCCTGCTGCAACAAGTACCTGCTATTAGCTGTCGGGCCCTGGAGGCCTCTTGACACAGAGGACTCTGGGTGGGATAAGGTGATGACTCTCAGAGTTTGTGCCAGAGCCAGCAGTGAAAAAGCGGGGAGGGATATGCTTGTGGGAGACAGCGAAGGATGGACATTGGCAGACCAGAGGCAGGAGACACTGATGCAATAAGATGATAGATGCAATAAGTGGGGCTGGGATAAGTCATGAGGGGTGTTCAAGGTGAGGATGAGATGCTTGTGTCTGAGGAAATAAGGAAGTGGAAGCCAGTGGAGGGACTTAAAGAGGGACTGGGAAAGGGTAGACAGAATTGTGACACATTGAAGTGATGCGCCAGGAAACTGATTTTTTGGCAGCATTGTTTTGATTGGGGTCGGAAGCTGAGATGTGAGGTGAGGAGCAACTGGACAGAGGAAAGAGAGATTTTTCGTGCACCCTCAAAGTGTGGCTCTCGGGGGGTGGGGGTGCTAGCGTAGCTCCCCAGTGCTGCTGCAGCTTGGGAGCAGGGGGGCTTGTAACATCTGAGACAATCTCTTCCCCTCCCCTTTGCTTTACATAGCTGTAGTAACACGGACACCTTACGCTTACACTCTGCACAGCATGGGAATCCTCCTCTTGCCAAACTCAGGGCTCTGCAGAGAGTTCGTGGCAGGGAGGCAAGGATGGTGTCCCAGTTAACCTGCAGGAAGTGGAGGACCTCACACTGGGAGATGTCTGAGATCCTGCAGCAAACATCCCTGCCCTTGTGAAAGGTATTATAGGATTCTCAGGCTGTCTACACTAGCACTTTTGTTGGTATAACTTATTTTGCTCAGGGGTGTGAAAAAAATCACACCCCTGACTGACACAAGTTTTACCGACAAAAGCTCTGGTGTGCACAGTGCTATGTCAGAGGGAGACGCTCTCCTGCCGATATAGCTACCACTGCTCATTGGGAGTGGTTTAATTATGCTGGCGGGAGAGCTCTCTCCCATCGGCGTAGAGCGGCTACGCTGGAGACCCTACAGTGGCACAGCTGCAGCGGTGTAGTTGTTCAATATATTCATTAATAATCTGGAGGATGGCGTGGACTGCACCCTCCACAAGTTTGTAGATGACACTAAACTGGGAGGAGAGGTAGATATGCTGGAGGGCAGGGATAGGATACAGAGGGACCTAGACAAATTGGAGGATTGGGCCAAAAGAGATCTGATGAGGTTCAACAAGGACAAGTGCAGAGTCCTGCACTTAGGATGGAAGAATCCCATGCACCACTACAGACTAGGGACCGAATGGCTCGGCAGCAGTTCTACAGAAAAGGACCTGGGGTTACAGTGGATGAGAAGCAGGATATGAGTCAACGGTGTGCCCTTGTTGCCAAGAAGGCCAATGGCATTTTGGGCTGTATAAGTAGGGGCATTGCCAGCAGATCGAGGGACGTGATTGTTCCCCTCTAGTCGACATTGGTGAGGCCTCATCTGTAGTACTGTGTCCAGTTTTGGGTCCCACACTACAAGAAGGATGTGGAAAAATTGGAAAGAGTCCAGCGGAGGCCAACAAAAATGATTAGGGGGCTGGAACACATGACTTATGAGGAGAGGCTGAGGGAACTGGGATTGTTTGGTCTGCGGAAGAGAAGAATGGGGGGGGATTTGGTAGCTGCTTTCAACTACCTGAAAGGGGGCTCTAAAGAGGATGGATCTAGACTGATCTCTGGTAGCAGATGACAGAACAAGGAGTAATGGTCTCAAGTTGCAGTGGGGGAGGTTTAGTTTGGATATTAGGAAAAAGCTTTTTCACGAGGAGGGTGGTGAAGCACTGGAATGGGTTACCTAGAGTGGTGGTGGAATCTCCTTCCTTAGAGGTTTTTAAGGACAAAGCCCTGGCTGGGATGATTTAGCTGGGGTTGGTCCTGCTTTGAGCCAGGGCTTGGACTCGATGACCTCCTGAGGTCCCTTCCAACCCTGATATTCTATGATTGATTCTACACAAGGGATTGGAGGGCTGGAGAAAATGCCTTAAGTGAGAGACTTAAAGAACTCCAATCTGTTTAGTTTAGTTTAAAAAAAAATCAAGAGGTGACTTGATTAGCATGTAAGTACCTTCATAGGAAAAAAAGAGCAGATACTAAAAGACTCTCTAATCTAATGGAGAAAGGCACACAAGGACCAATGGCTGGAAGCTGAAGCCAGACAATCAAATTAGTAATTAGGCACAAATGTTTCCTATTGAGGGTGACCTACAACTAGGACAAACTCCCAAGGAAGTGGAGGCCTTTCTGGAAGAGATGCTTTAGTCAAGCACAAACTACTGGTCGCAATAGCGGGGTAAATGAATCAAATTATCTGGCCAGTGATAGACAGGAGATCAGACTAGTGGTATGTCTACACTGCAATTAAAACCCACAGCTGGGCCATGCCAGCTGACTCGGGCTCATCGGGCTGTGGGGCTGTTTAATTCCACTGTAGGCTTCCGGGCTTAGGCTGGAGGCTGAGCACTAGGACCATGTGAGGTGAGAGGGTTCCAGAGATTAGGCTGGAGCCTGAGCCAGAATGTCTACAGCCCAATTAAAGAACCCTGCAGTCTGAGTCAACAGAATGCCAAATTGCATAGATGACCTAATGGTTCCCTCTGGCCTAAAAAAAATCTGACTAAATAAAGCTACTGAAGTATCACAGGAAAGATGGCAGTTTCAGGAGCCCACGGCCAGTACACTGGGATCTGGACTCATTGAGGCCTTCTCTAGAAGAGGATTTAAAAGTGTAATGTATGCCTGTAAGATGTGTTGTCCTGGCTGGTGTTTGTAATGCGGGCTAGCATCACGCTTTTAAATATTAGTCTAGACAATATGTTGGGGGGAGAGGGTCCCCTGATGAGTCCCCACCCTACTCCTGCAGCACTGTACTTCCTAGTACCACACTGGGGCATTGGGGTCAATTTGGTTTTGTTACCATATCACACTGTGAACTCATATGTTCATTATCACACTCATGGTTTCTGCTTTCAAAGTTTCTACTTCCCATTAAATATTGGCTTGGCAGTGCCTAAACTTTCCCATCCCTCCAAGGGTCTCTACCTAATTTAGGTAATCTATTTGGCTCCAGTCATTGTAGTATCTGGTGCTGCTGAGGAGACAGAGTGGAAATCAAGGCCCGCCAAAGGGAGGCTCACAGGAAGGGTTAGAAGCCTCCACAGAGTCATGCAAGGATCTCTTTGTGGATATCTGTCTGAACTCTGAACCTTTGTATTCTCCCATCTCTGATTTGAACTGTAACTTTGCTCTGTTGATTGTGGAGTTTCTGGCTCTTAACTGAGTTTGGCAACAGTGCCTCGTAATGATGCAATATCATGGGATGATATGTGAAACAGAAGAGAGGATGGGGAGTGTTTGGTCTGAGAAGATCTTCCAGATTAACCTAGAGGTGGTGCCCTGAGAATTAAATATTTATGCTACCCTCCCGGGACTGAGCATGCACCCTCCAGCAAGCAGTGCTAGCAGCCTCTTGTTATCTGGAAAGTTGTCCCTGTGTGTGGAGCCAGTTCCGCTTGAAACCCTCTTGACCCAATAAGTCTCAGGTGTATTGGTGGCCAAGGGGAGGGGGGCTTATAAAAGCTGGCACTTCCCCCTCAGCAAAGCTGGTAGATGGGGGCAGGGCACAATACGCACTTTGATGTATAGAATGCAAGAGTCGGGATGTGACCTGAAGCTTCCCTAGAGAGCTCAGTCCTGTGGCCTGCCAGGACCCCTGGGAATAACTGACTATTGGGGAGGGGGGGTCCTGCCCCACAAGAGAGGGGCACGAGGGTGACAGCAACAGAAGTCACAACCCAAGGAAGGGGCAGAAGTGGGCTGTGCTGCATGGAGGCTGGGAAGGCAGCTGTGCCTCCTCCCACAGGCCCCTCCACCTGAGCTTGGGGAGGCTCCTAGCCGTTGCCCCCTAACAGCCCTGCCCTGTCAGAGCCCTCTCCCGCTCCCTGAAAGCCCTGCCCTGCCCCCTCTGCTCCTGCCCCTTCAGAGCCCTCTCCCACTCCCTCAGAGCCATGCCCCTCCCCTGCCCCCTCACAGTCCTGCCCCTTCAGAGCCCCCTGCCCCAGCCCTGCCCCCTCACAGCCCTGCTCCTTCAGAGCCCCCCTCCCCCTCTGCTCCTGCCCCAGCCCTGCCCCCTCACAGCCCCCTCCCCCTCCCACTCTGGTCCTGCCCCTTCAGAGCCCCCTGCCCCCTCTGCTCCTGCCCCTTCAGAGCCCTCTCCCACTCCCTCAGAGCCATGCCCCTCCCCTGCCCCCTCACAGTCCTGCCCCTTCAGAGCCCCCTGCCCCAGCCCTGCCCCCTCACAGCCCTGCTCCTTCAGAGCCCCCCTCTGCTCCTGCCCCAGCCCTGCCCCCTCACAGCCCCCTCCCCCTCCCACTCTGGTCCTGCCCCTTCAGAGCCCCCTGCCCCCTCTGCTCCTGCCCCTTCAGAGCCCTCTCCCACTCCCTCAGAGCCATGCCCCTCCCCTGCCCCCTCACAGTCCTGCCCCTTCAGAGCCCCCTGCCCCAGCCCTGCCCCCTCACAGCCCTGCTCCTTCAGAGCCCCCCTCCCCCTCTGCTCCTGCCCCAGCCCTGCCCCCTCACAGCCCCCTCCCCCTCCCCCTCTGGTCCTGCCCCTTCAGAGCCCCCTGCCCCCTCTGCTCCTGCCCTGCCCCCTCACAGCCCTGCCCCTTCAGAGCCCCCTCCCCCTCCGGTCCTGCCCCTTCAGAGCCCCCTGCCCCCTCTGCTCCTGCCTGCCCCCTCACAGCCCTGCCCCTTCAGAGCCTTCTCCTGCTCCCTGCCCCTGCTGCTCCTGCCCCAGCCCTGCCCCTTCAGAGCCCTCTGCTCCTGCCCCCGCCCTGCCCCCTCCCCCTTCAGAGCCCTCTTCTGCTCCCTGAAAGCCCTGCCCCAGCCCTGCCCCTTCAGAGCCCTCCCCCTGCCCTGCCCCCTCACAGCCCTGCCCCTTCAGAGCCCTCTCCTGCTCCCTGCCCCCGCTGCTCCTGCCCCAGCCCTGCCCCTTCAGAGCCCCCTGCCCCCGCCCTGCCCCTTCAGAGCTCTCTCCTGCTCCCTGAAAGCCCTGTCTGCCCCCTGCCCCTTCAGAGCCTGCCCCCTCTGCTCCTGCCCCAGCCCTGTCCCTTCAGAGCCCTCCGCCTGCCCCAGCCCTGCCCCCTCACAGCCCTGCTCCTTCAGAGCCCCCTCCCCCTCTGCTCCTGCCCCAGCCCTGCCCCCTCACAGCCCCCTCCCCCTCCTGCTCCCGCCCTGCCCCTTCAGAGCCCCCTGCCCCTGCCCTGCCCCTTCAGAGCTCTCTCCTGCTCCCTGAAAGCCCTGTCTGCCCCCTGCCCCTTCAGAGCCTGCCCCCTCTGCTCCTGCCCCAGCCCTGTCCCTTCAGAGCCCTCTGCCTGCCCCAGCCCTGCCCCCTCACAGCCCTGCCCCTTCAGAGCCCCCCTCCCCCTCTGCTCCTGCCCCAGCCCTGCCCCTTCAGAGCCCTCTCCTGCTCCCGCCCTGCCCCTTCAGAGCCCCCTGCCCCCGCCCTGCCCCTTCAGAGCTCTCTCCTGCTCCCTGAAAGCCCTGTCTGCCCCCTGCCCCTTCAGAGCCTGCCCCCTCTGCTCCTGCCCCAGCCCTGTCCCTTCAGAGCCCTCTGCCTGCCCCAGCCCTGCCCCCTCACAGCCCTGCCCCTTCAGAGCCCCCCTCCCCCTCTGCTCCTGCCCCAGCCCTGCCCCTTCAGAGCCCTCTCCTGCTCCTGCCCTGCCCCTTCAGAGCCCTCTCCTGCTCCCGCCCTGCCCCTTCAGAGCCCCCTGCCCCCGCCCTGCCCCTTCAGAGCTCTCTCCTGCTCCCTGAAAGCCCTGTCTGCCCCCTGCCCCTTCAGAGCCTGCCCCCTCTGCTCCTGCCCCAGCCCTGTCCCTTCAGAGCCCTCTGCCTGCCCCAGCCCTGCCCCCTCACAGCCCTGCCCCTTCAGAGCCCCCCTCCCCCTCTGCTCCTGCCCCAGCCCTGCCCCTTCAGAGCCCTCTCCTGCTCCCGCCCTGCCCCTTCAGAGCCCCCTGCCCCCGCCCTGCCCCTTCAGAGCTCTCTCCTGCTCCCTGAAAGCCCTGTCTGCCCCCTGCCCCTTCAGAGCCTGCCCCCTCTGCTCCTGCCCCAGCCCTGTCCCTTCAGAGCCCTCTGCCTGCCCCAGCCCTGCCCCCTCACAGCCCTGCTCCTTCAGAGCCCCCCTCCCCCTCTGCTCCTGCCCCCTCACAGCCCTGCCCCTTCAGAGCCCCCCTCCCCCTCTGCTCCTGCCCCCTCACAGCCCCCTCCCCCTCCCCCTCCCACTCTGGTCCTGCCCCTTCAGAGCCCCCTGCCCCCTCACAGCCCTGCCCCTTCAGAGCCCTCTCCTGCTCCCTGCCCCTTCAGAGCCCCCTGCCCCAGCCCTGCCCCTTCAGAGCCCCCTGCCCCCTCACAGCCCTGCCCCTCCCCCTCACAGCCCTGCCCCTCCCCCTCACAGCCCTGCCCCTCCCCCTCTGCTCCAGCCCCCCCCCCGTGGCCGGGGCGGGGCCGCCGCTGTGATTGGCCCGGGCGGCTCCTGCCGTGGCGGTGCCCGGGGCCGAGTCGGGCCCTGCCCAGCGCCGGGGGCCGCCGCCCGCTCTCTGCTGCCGGCGGGCGGGAGGGAGGCAGGCGCGGCTCCGCGGCCGGTGAGTGGGGCCGGGCCGCGGGGCGGATCGCGCTGGGGAAGGGCCCGATGCGCGGCAGGGGGCGCCGCGGGGCCGGGGCTGGGGCTGGGGCTGGGGCTGGGGCCGGGCCGCGGGGCCCTGCCAGAGCCGGGGGGGACAGGGCCGGGCTAGGTTCCCGAGGGCCCCCGGGCCTGGCCCTTGGGGGGGTCCCGGTGCCCGCCCGCCCCGCGGAGCCGGGCCCTGGACCCGCGGCCCCCCAGAGCCGGCGGCGCGCCCCCCAGAGCCGGCGGCGCGCCCCCCAGAGCCGGCGGCGCGCCCCCCAGAGCCGGCGGCGCGCCCCCCAGAGCCGGCGGCGCGCCCCCCAGAGCCGGCGGCGCGCCCCCCAGAGCCGGCGGCGCGCCCCCCAGAGCCGGCGGCGCGCCCCCCAGAGCCGGCGGCGCGCCCCCCAGAGCCGGCGGCGCGCCCCCCAGAGCCGGCGGCGCGCCCCCCAGAGCCGGCGGCGCGCCCCCCAGAGCCGGCGGCGCGCCCCCCAGAGCCGGCGGCGCGCCCCCCAGAGCCGGCGGCGCGCCCCCCAGAGCCGGCGGCGCGCCCCCCCAGAGCCGGCGGCGCGCCCCCCAGAGCCGGCGGCGCGCCCCCCAGAGCCGGCGGCGCGCCCCCCAGAGCCGGCGGCGCGGCTCAGCCCTGCTTGGGTCCGGTCGCGGCCGCGCGCAGCCGGGGGGCTGGCGACCCGCTGCCGCCTAGCTCTGGCCGGAGGGGAGCAGGAGAAGGGGCGGGGGGGCCCGCCGGGGGGCGGGCAGGCATGCATTTGCCAGGCCTGCAGGTTCGGGTTGGAGGTCACGAGCGTGACCCCGAGTCCCTGGAAAGGGGCTCTGGCTGGCTTTGGAGGGAAGCCTGTTGGCCTCGGGTAGCCGGCTCAGCTGGGGAGAAGTTGTTGCTGTGGCTTCCTGGAGAGTGGCCACCCGCTGGGGAGCGGGTGGCTGGGTGGCTAAAGTGGCCTGACTCAGTTGTGTGGTGCAGGGACGGCACATAGGTGTTCCCCTTGTGCAGAAGGCTTCACCACCCGTCCTGGCCGCAGGCCGAGTTCTGACCTGCGCCCCTCCCTAGGTGCAGCCTCCAGTACACAGGGTGAAAACGTGTGTGTCCCAGGCGTGAGCTGGTGTCCTTTCAGTCTCCGGGCACACATCCTGCCCTGCGGTAATACTGCATGCTTGCCTCAGGCCAGGTGCTCCAACAACAGGAGCTGCAAATGTCAAGTGGGTGGCACAGATTCCTCTCCGGGCTCGCCCTCTGTTCTCTCCAAGGCAAAGGAGCCCAGTGCCATCTTGTTCTTCCTCTTCGTTCACACCCTTGCTTGTCTCTGCTACTCCCAGTCCTCCCCTCTGAACTTTACTCTTGTCTCCTATCTCATATACCTGGCCTTCTTTGGCAGCCTTGTCACATACCTGATGGCTCTACCCCTTCTGAGCACCTCGCTCTGCCTGCATCATCTCTCACCTGGGCTACTGAAGCTCTTCCTGAGGGCCACCCCAGTTCTTCGGTGCTGGACCATTCTCCTTGCCCCCAACAGTTGCTACTGCTTCCCCCTCCCTTAGTGGGTGCCTTGGTTCTAAGGGAGTTCCTGTCCTGTTACAGCTAGCAACACATCTGTGACCCGGAGAAGAATTCAGGGGCCCATTCCTAAGAGAGGCATCTTTGATTGGAGAGAAGGTAAAATTCAGCTGGGGCTGCACCAGTGGGGCCCCTGTCTTCTTGGTTTCAAATTCATGTCTCCTGCACTCTGAAGCCAAAGCTGGAGGGAAGCTGCATGTGCTGTATAAATAAGGCCCCTGGACCCAGGTGGATAGGTGGCTGAGGGCAATTGTTTTGGGACACAGAAGGTCGGATCTTCAATTGGGAACAATCACATGTGACGGTGCCCGCCTCTTGCTGCAGGGCAGCATGCTGTCCCTTTGTAGCTGAGCCTGCAGCAGGTGCCATGCACAGACCTCTGCATTGCAGGGCAAAGGCACTCTGACTCTTGTCATTGCCTGACTGCTTTGTAGCATGAGAGCTCCTTCTCCCTTCCAGGCCACTGCATCAGTGTTCCATTGAGAGATTCCTCCTCCCCTCCCAGTTGTGCTGGATGGCAGTGCCAGGCCTTGTGCACTGCCTGTAATAAAACATTGACTTTCATGAGCTCCAGCTCGCGTAGGTGCATGGCCTCTGTGTGGGTTTCTCTCCGGAACATCTGTGGGAAGGAGGCTCTTGGGACCCTTGCAGCAGTAGCACTAGGAGGCCAGTGCCAGACTCTCATGAGGCTTGTGGCTTTATCATGCACAGGGGATCTGTGCTGCTGCTTGTGTAGGGAGGGGGAGAAGAATTTCTAATCTGGACCACATAATTCAGTAGCTGTCAGCCCCCACTCCTGGGCGGGACTGCGGGTGACTCAGCAGCTTACTGTCCCGCTTCTTCCCCCTCTGCATGTGCTTGCCTTTCCTTAGAGCCTTCTTGGGATGTGGTCAGCATGTGTGGTGGGTGAAGTGGGGCTGTACACAGAGGCATTGTGGAGCTGGTGGGCAGTTCTTGTATGTGCATCTGGGCTTACTCCTGCTGCCTGGCAACAGGAGTGGCAGTCTCTCTGCCGTGCTCTGTACAGCTGCCCCTGGGATGACTTGCTTTGTTTTGGGTACCTTAATAACTAGCGAAATGGGAGAGTTCAGAGATGCTGGAGGCAGCAGCCTGGCAAAGAAGTGGCTGCGGTGGAGAGGGGTGAAATGAGAGAGGCAAGTGGCTGCAGGGGCGATAAGCAGACTGGGCTGATAGACGGGGAACTCCTCCTGTCAGGCAGCTAAGGAAACTTGCCTTGGGAAGGTCTCTGCCCCAGGCCTGAAGGGCATCAGCCACTGTGTGGATGGCAGGCATGTATCCTGCTGCTGCGGGTTACAGGCTCTGGGCTGGGCCCTCTTCGCACCTTGCAGAATGTGGACAGGGCAGATCCTGGGCTCGGCTGTGCTGACCTTCCAGCCAGACCTGCTAAACAGCTTCCCAGGTATAGAGGGCTCCCTGAATCAAACTGCCTGCCTAGTGGCTAGGGACTGGAGTGACACTGCTGGACACTGCCTCATGATCCTGGGTAGGCAGACAGGTGCTCGAAGGGCTCAGCTAGCATGCTGAAAATAGCTGTGTGGACATTGTGGCTCTGGCAGCAAGTCAGGCTAGCCATCTGAGCTCAAGCCTGGGCAGTTGTATGATCTTGAGCTTGGGTGGCTAGCCTATGGGAGTGTCTACACTAGAAATGCTGCAATGTAGACACTATTGCAACAGAAGGGGTTTTCTGTCTCTGCAGTAAATCCACTTCTCCAGGAGCTGGTAGCTAGGTTGATGAAAAGTCGAGTTAGCAGTGTCTACACTGAAGCTTAGGTTGGCTTAACTATGTCTCTCAGGGGAATGAACTTTTCCTACTCCCTGAGCAATGGAGCTAGGTCAACATAAGTTTGTAGTGAAGCTCTGCCCAAGGCGCAGTGTCCGTACAGCCATTCTTAGCATACTAGCTTGAGCCCTGCTAGTGTGAGTCTGTCTGTCTGGGCTAGGAAGCTTGCTTCCTGATGCAATGTAGACATGCCCCTAGAGCAGCGGTAGTCTATTTTTTGTCACAGTCCAAATTTCTTGGTCAACATATAGTCAAGGTCCAGACTCTGGAGGAAAAAAATAATTTTTCTCTCTCTCTTCCCCCCCCCCCCCACCCCCACCCCATGATGATAAGTAAATAAGATTTTGGGATCCGCTCAAAAGCATCTGGCAGTCTGGATTTGGCCCACGGTCCGCCTGTTGACTTCCCCTGCCTTAGAGGTTAGTGCATACTGGTCACCCTGCAATTCTTTGTTCCAGTGACAGTGCCCAGTCTTCAGAGTAACATCCTGGCTCCAAGCTGCTACATGCTGCTTTCTCTACCACACCACATGGTGTGGAGCTTCCAGGCCCTGCAACGCACAAGCCAGGCCTCTGCTGGGTTCTGGTCTGTGCAGTTTCAGGGGGAATGAGGGAAGGAGTAATGCCACTAGGTATGGGAATTTAGATGGTCCCCCAGGGCAGAGAGTTGCATGGGAGGAAGCACAAGACCCCAATTCCCCACTCGCTCCAGAGCAGGTAGGACAGCTTGTTTGTTTGTGGGGGAGTGGGTAGCAAGCCTTGTGCTTCCTGAATCTCTGAGCCATGCTGAGTGAGTCTTCCTGGTGCTGTGCGAGTTGGGGGGAGGCCCAGGGTCTCTTTCAGGTTGCATTGTCTTCTCCCCCCATGTTGGTCTGGATTCAGGGGAACCGCCTATATGCCCTACAGGAGTAGTAGCAGGGAGAGAGCATTCTCTCCCTGTACCTGGCCTGCATACGGACTGAGCAGGGCAGGTACAGGCACTGATCCTCCTGCAGCGATGGGGAGGGGTGAATGGTGTTCTGTGCTCTGCTCTTCCCCAGTGCTGCAGAGCCATGAGGAGCATAAACCCTCAGAGAGGCTCTGGAAGAAACCTCCACATGTTCAATTAGATGGTGGCCTGCCTGAGCCCTGCCACTGCACAGCTGCTGGGGCAGAGGGAGCTCTCTGGCTGAAATGTCTTGCCCTTTCCTGTCAGACGGGTGGAGCAAGTTTAGATGCCTCTGGAAAAGAGCCAGTCCCTAAGAACAAGAACTTCTCCATGCCGGGAAGAGCAGAGATGCTAGGCTCTGGAAATGCAGTCATCCCTGCTGGCCCAGAGTGCTGGGGAAGCTGTCACTTTCTGATAACAGCAGTATGAGTTTGGATGCTATACTCTCCTGCCTTCTTGGAGCGTTCTCTAGCTCCAGTGGAGGAGCGGGGGCTAGAGAATTTTGTGGACATGCCTAGGGGCAGGGGATCTCATGGGTTCTTCATTTCCTGTCCTGTGCCCTGTGAAGGCATCATTATGGGAGTAAGTTCACTCTGATCCTCAGAATGGATCAGGATGGGCACCTGTTTACTGGGAGTGAAACCTGAGAACCTGCTGTAGGAAACTACCTTGCTTTGATGCCAGGTATGGTCAGCTAGCTTGCTCCCTGTGGCCTTATAGCATCACTTAGTCTATGATCCTGGTTGTTGCCTATAGGACACCTGGGATGGCTTATCTCATCCCAGCCTGTGATATGAAGGTCAGTCCGTGTCTCCCAGGCTCTGCCTGGGGCCCCTGGGAATCTGCAGTCAGGTTCTGGGCTGATCGGTGCATCCCCATGGGCATCGAATCCAAAGGTTACCCTGGATCATGCTTTTCTCTAGTGATCGGTGGGAAGAGTGGGGCTGCAGGGAGGGCAGGGCCTTTCCTGTCCCTCTGCCTCTGTGGCCTTGACCTGTCAGTCTTTCCATTGTTGAGGTAGGGGCTGGGGAGCCTGTGTGAAGATGCTCGTGTGCCTCGGGTTTATTGGGAAACGTGACTTCCCCATAGGATTGGAGCCCCACCAGAGTGTTATCAACACAAAATGCCCTTTGCCCTACATAAAGAGTGTGTGGGGAGGGGAGAGACGCTGGCTATGGGGAAGTGACCTCTCAGAGCAGGGTGTGGGGGCCTGGGGTGTCAGATGTTGCAGAAGTGCATTCCATAGCCTAGTTCTGGCTCCTAGGTAAACTTTCTTTCTCCCTTCTCCACGCTCCCTTTGCTGGCTGATAGCTGCATTCTGCTGGGAGGTAGATAGCCCTCAGGGGAGGTTGTGCTTGCAAAGGGAGAGGCATCTCTTGGGTAGTCAGGGCTGATCCCAGGGTGGGGTTTCAGTCCTCACAGTGCCCTCGAAGTCTTTCTCCTGGTTCTTGCTTTCCAGACCCTTTAGTGTGCCTGTGCCCTTCTTCAAGCTCTCTGTTCAGTCCCTGTCGAAGTATGATGCTGCGGCCAAGGCCGAGCCAGGCCAAGAGAGTGGAGTAGTAACTGCTAACTACAGGGGCTGTCCCAGCAATCAAATTGAAGCCTTGCAGCATGGAATTTGAACTTGTGTATGTTTTCAAATAACCGAGGTGGGTGCTAGTGAAGCCCTGTCTGTTCTCACCCAGTAGTGGGCTCCCCTGGGGCTTTGGGCCAGGGAATGGGACTTCCGGCTCTGCCTCTGGAAGCCTGTCCGCCTAACCCATGTACCTGTCAGGAAGCTGTTCCCCTTGGGACTTAACTGCACTCTTCCCTTTCTTGTAACACTGTTCCTCCACACACACTCCCCCTTCTACCCCAGCTAGTTTTGCTCTGCCTTGGCCTCTCCACGCTTTCGATATTTGTATAGAGCTGCTGGGATCCACCTTCTTAATCATCGTTGGGCTGGGCTGCCTGTGGTTGTGTGGTCTAATCACCTTCCCACACAATTGTTGTTGATTACTAGCGCAATGTTGGAGATTCCACACACCCCACAGACTGCAGGCAGCTCAGAGCAGGAAGAGCTCTTGCTCTGATAACACTAATCTCATCCCTTCCTGCTCCCGATGCTCTGGCCAAGCCTCTCTGGTTGCTGCTCCCTTTTTTACCTTTGCTTGTTTCTGATTCTGTGCCACTGCTCGTGGAGGCTGTGTTCAGACATATTAGTGCAGCTGCTCCTCTTGATAGATTCACTGCTGTGAGGCAATGAGAATTGAAGGGTACGTCTATACTGCCAAAAAAGATCCGTGACAGGGAGTCTCAAGGGCCTGGGTCAATTGATTTGGGCTTGCAGGGCTCAAGCTAGAGGGATAAAAATAGCAATGCAGATGTTCCCACCCAGGCTCTGAGACCTGGCTGTGTGTGTGTGATTTTTTCTTTTTTTTTTTTCCCTCCCCACATACACACAGTCTCCGAGCTCAGGCTCCAGCCCAAGCAGGAATGCCTGTACTGCTATTTTTTTATCCCCATAGCACAAGCCCTGCAAGTGTGAGTGAGTGGACCTGGGCTCTGAGACTTGCTTCTGCTCTCTTCTCTCCACACCCCCTTTTGCTCTTTTCTAAGATTTCATTCAAGGTCCTTGAAGGGCTTTATAAACATTCCTGCAGCCTGCCCAAGTCCTTCAAAGGCAAGGAAGTGATATTGAAACACCACCCCCTTCACAGATGGTGAAACTGACTTGCAGAGATGGGAAGTGACTTGCCTAATGTCACTTGGTGATTCTGCAGTAGAGGCAGGAATAAAATCCAGACCAACTGACTCCAGGCCTGTGCTGTAACTGCACAGGCCCCTTCCTCTCAGCAGTGGGGCTGGCTGCCAGTTGTGTTTTTTTTTTTTTTGCAATCCCAGACCCTCCCTACCCATATGGAGTTTATTAAACACTCCCTGTTAACACTTGTGCCTTGTGAACTTTTGAAATCCAGTACACTAGAGGAACAGATGCAGAGCATGCAGTCAATTCACTAGTGTGATGCCACCAGCCCCGAGCTAGCTTAACATTCTTGGGTTCTAAAGAAGTGGGTTTTTTACCCACAAAAGCTTATGCCCAAATAAATCTGTTAGTCTTTAAGGTGCCACCGGACTCCTTGTTGTTTTTGTGTGATGTAGGAATCTGTTTGGTTAAGGGTGTTCTGCTGGAGAGATCTGTGTAGGGAACTCCCCCAGGAGTTCACTGACCTGGGCGTTTGAGTATTTTGGTCCAGCAGAACTCTTCAGTCTTTTTCTGACTTGCAAACCTGCACCAGGCATGTGGAATCAAATGGTAGGAAGGGAAAGCTCACCTTTGCCCTATTTTAAAGCTGCTGAACTTGTTCTGCCAGACTTGAATCCAAGAGATTGGTGCCATGATGCTGGAGTTTTTTGCTAGGTACAGGAGACTGCTGAGTTGTCTTCATGGCATCTCTGTAGCTACTCTGGGAGGCACAAGTCTAAGCATCTCTGGGTTGCAGTCTGATGTCTTCAGGAAATGACACTGCTGGAGGGTCTGCTCCTTGGGCAGACACTCCAAGCAGCCTGATCGGAGGCTGGAGTCCTTGGCTGCTTCCTGCCTTTCTGAGAGTTAGAAATCTCCTCATGTGTCAGGTGCTGCTGGGGCTGTAGGGAACAATGCTGAATTCAGTGCCTTTTTCCTCACTTTGGTCTGTTGCTCCAACCCGCTAAGGGGTAGATATTGAGTACGGTTTTGCCCCGACCACACTGGGGAAAGAGATGGGCTTGGCTGTCCCATAATACTCAGCATGGCAACTTTGGAACGTAGCGTATCCTCAGCATGATGGTACTGCTTGGCCTTTGCTTATTCAGTTCCTCACCTGTATAGAAGTGCTTGGGCAGCATCCCATGGCTGCTTCTGTGAGCGACCTAATCGTCGGCCATGGCTGTTTGCCATTGTGACAAAGCAGGACTGTTCTTAATGTTTCCTCTGAATAGTGTGGGGGTGCTTCAGTTTCTCTTATGCAGTTCTTAAGTATCTAGGGGGTGGGATAAGGGTGTATGATAGTTGCAGAGCCCTAGAGGGCAGGTGTGTGCAGGGGTCTGGACTCGGAGAATGGCCAACACCCTGTTTCCTGGCAACTGATGGCCTGGGCCCTTCCCCCCTGCAAGGTGAGAGCTAAAAGGCTGGAGAGAAAGGAATCCAGTGACCTCCTGGCCCGGGAAAGGGACAAAGCCCAGAGGAGGAGGGGCTGGAGAGAGTTTGGGGCTGGCTGGGGACATGGAGTGAAGTGCAGACGGGGTTGTCTGGCTCACTGTCCCCCAAAATGGACCCATCTGAGGGGTCCTGTTCTCTGTACCTACAAGCTCTGTTTTAGACCATGTTCCTGTCCTCTAATAAACCTTCTGTTTTTCTGGCTGGCTGAGAGTCACGTCTGACTGCGGAGTTGGGGGGCAGGACCCTCTGGCTTCCCCAAGACCCTGCCTGAGCGGACTCGCTGGGGGAAGCACACAGAGGGGCAGAGAATGCTGAATGCTCCGAGGTCAGACCCAGGAAGGTGGAAGCTGTGTGTCCTGAAGACAGGCTGCTCCCAGAGAGGAGACTTCCCCAGAGTCCTGCCTGGCTTCATGGGGAGCAGTTCCAGAGCATCTCCCAGGGACTCCGTGACAACTGGTGGCAGGGGTGGGATGTACTGCACCCCGTGGATGGCGCTTCCTTCAGTAAGTGACTGGGGAGCAGTAAAACGAAGGGAGACTGACGAGGACCAGGCATGCTGAAGGTTCAGAGAGGAGTGGTTTCGGGGGGGGCGGTTAATCCCTGGGAGTGTGTGACCAGCAAGAAGGACTGTGCAGTAATGGGGTCCCCCTGGGGACTGCAGTGAGCAGTCTCAGGGCTGGAGGAGCCTGCGGCTTGCCCCTGGGAGAGAGAAGGACTTTTGCAGTAACAGGGTTCCCCTGGGGATTGCAGCGAGGAGTCTGCAGCTCGACCCTGGCAAAGAGGTGGTGACCTTGAGAAGGGCTGGCACACTAGGGGTTCTCCCTGGAAACCATGGGGAGCTGAGAGCACACAGGCCTGTGAGTCCACAACAACTTGGGAACAGCAGAATGAGGGCCTATCACCGTCTCCTTAAGAAGGACATTGTAGCCCTGTGCAAAAAGAGAGGGTTACACATTGGAAAGTTCACCAAAGCACAGTTAATCGTGCAGCTGGAGGAGGATGACCGCTCTAAGGAACAGATTCCTGACCCAAATGGGGCTATAGCAGGATCTGGGAGCAGCTGGAGTAGTAGCCAGGCATCCCTAAGACTCCAGTCCCCACCAGACAAGGGTCTTCACGATCGGGTTCCCCATTGGGGGATTGGAGACGGACGGGATTGGAGCTGAGTCCGAGAGAGCAAGAGGACTGTGAGAGACAGCGAGAGCCCGAGAAAGCTGCAGGAGCATGAACTGGCGATGGTGGAGCGGAGAGGCATAGGGGACCTCCCAGGGGTGAGTGGGGATAGACCCCGGGGGGCCAATTCTGCAGGGAACCTCAAGACTAAATTGCTGCCCCTGGTTAAGGATGGAGGGGATGTGGATGCCCACCTCACTGCCTTTGAGCAGGCTGGAGATTTGAACAAGGGGAACCCTGCGGAAAAGCCCTGGTGTCTAGCTCCCTTGCTGGGTCCCAAGGCCATAGACTCTGTCAGCCAAATGAGTGGGGAGGTGGACAGGCTCCCACTCCTGACCCCAACCTATATGTCTATGTGGCGTTTCCTGGGGTTGGGCCCCTCGGACCCCCAGTGGGAGCGGAAGGTGATGGTCAATGGGGAGACATTCCTGGGGTGGCGAGATCCTGGGACAGAGAGAACTGTTGTCAGGCCCGTGGTGGTGCAGCCTCAGATGCTGAGGGGCTGGGTGAGGGTCCCAGGGATGAAGCACCTCTCCCTGCCTATGGCCCAGATCCCTGTGCAGACACAGGAGGGGTAGGGCTGGCTGGTCGTTGGGGTTCTCCAGGATATCAGCTGTGAGCCCCTGTTGTGGGGTGACTGTCTCTCTTTGGGACAGGATCCAGGCCCTGCTCCTGTAACAGCCGAGGGTTTGAATTTGAATCCAGGGAACCAATCAGGGGAGAGGGAAACAGTCAGTGAAAATGCAGATGACCTGGCTGGCAGCGGGGAGGAGCTGCTAGGCTTAGGATACCTGCCTGCCTGTAACCAGACCCCTGGGACTGGGTGGGACAGAGGGATGCTCCCCGCCCCCTTGCACACCGGCTCTGATGCAGTGAGGAAAGCAGCGAGTTCGCTGCCTGCCCCCACTGGGACAGCAAGGGCAGCGCTGAGCACAGTGGGAGCTGAGACCCCAGCTGGGGGGGGAGGGGGGGAGACACAGGCAGGGCAGGTTATCTGTTGGGAGTGGCAAGGTGCTTGGTAAGGAAAGTTTGGATGAGCCTAGGCAGGCTTGTGAGCTGATGGCTTTGTCTAGTCAGCAGGGTGGGAAGGCGAGGAGAGTGGAAGATGAGTGTCCCTGTACCTTACCTGTTACCTGGGTGGAGAATTGGGACAGTGAAGGAAATGTGCCCGTGTCTTTCAGGGGTATTGACTTCCCTATGGAGGGAGCTACCCCGGTTTCCAAGCAGTTGTCTGTGAACAGCCTTGTTTGCTGGGATCAGGGGAATGAGATCCCAAGCTGGGTGTCTGGTAAAGGAGAAAGTGTCTCCGGCTCTTCTTTGTCTGTGGAGCAGACAGAAGGGGCCTTTCAGCCTGTGATGGTTGAGGGTCGTGCAGTTGTCTCAGAATTTGGATTCAGCTAAAGCCCAGGAAGGGAATGGTCCTAAGTTTGTGTCTGCTAGGGAGATTGGATGCGACCTTGTTACAGTGCCAGTTAGTGTCTATGTAAAATCCCAGAGACCAGATAATTCTGGTGCTTGTATTTTGCCTGTTGCTAGTGTGTTGTTGGGAAAGGGTGTAGCAACTGTGTCTAATCAGGGTGAGATCCTAGCCAGGGCACAAGGAGAGCATGAAGGTGATTTGATTGTGTTACCTACTGAGGGTGTGGAAGCCTGTAGCAAGAAGGAAAAGATTCCTGAACTTGTGTGTGGCAAAGGGAAGGAGAATGCTTCTGACCTTTTATCTTGGAAGTCTGTTTGCCTGAAAGGGGATTGTGTAGGAATCCGCTTGATGGGCCAGAGGTAATTCTGGATGTAAGTGAGACCCAGAAAGAGTCTGTTGTTGCTCAGGAAAGTGTTCCTCTAGGTCAAGCCCTAAATAAAGAGGGTAAGGGCAGAATTTCTGTGAGGGGTGAATTGTTGCATAGAAAAGCCCCTAGGGAAAGGAATCCTCATGGAGTCTTTGCAAGCAGTTTACTGCAACTGAAGGGTGTGAAAGTGATTTAACCAAGAAAGTTTCAGTTCCTAACAGCCAGAAATTTTCTGTTGTGAATGGATCCACTGACTTTCCTGTTGAAGGATCCAGTGTGGATAACTTTGAGAAGGTCTCAGATGAAGTGAAAGCTGTTAAGAAAGTTAAACTGTCCTGTAACCAATTGGCTGTGTTTGGCCAGCTTGTTGGGGAGAAGACCCAATCCCAGTTTGACCACCGGGTGTTTTGGGGTGGCAAAAGGGCACGGGCCACATAAACCTTCCCGCATGCGAGTGCTATCGACCACCCTGACCTAAGGGAAGGCATGAAACTGGAAGGGCCTGGTGTAACTCCCACCAAGGAACGGGAGAGATGCTGGGGCATCCATGGGAACGTTGGTGGCTTCAAACTTCCCCAGGTCACCAGCTAAAGTGACCCCGCTAAGTCCGGTCTCGAAGGGGGGAGGGATGTGACGAAGCGGGACTGTTCTTAATGTTTCCTCTGAATAGTGTGGGGGTGCCTCAGTTTCTCTTATGCAGTTCTTAAGTATCTAGGGGGTGGGATAAGGGTGTATGATAGTTGCAGAGCCCTAGAGGGCAGGTGTGTGCAGGGGTCTGGACTCGGAGAATGGCCAACACCCTGTTTCCTGGCAACTGATGGCCTGGGCCCTTCCGCCCTGCAAGGTGAGAGCTAAAGGGCTGGAGAAAAAGGAATCCAGTGACCTCCTGGCCCGGGAAAGGGACAAAGCCCAGAGGAGGAGGGGCTGGAGAGAGTTTTCAGTTTGGGGCTGGCTGGGGACATGGAGTGAAGTGCAGACGGGGTTGTCTGGCTCACTGCCCCCCAAAATGGACCCATCTGAGGGGTCCTGTTCTCTGTACCTACAAGCTCTGTTTTAGACCATGTTCCTCTCGTCTAATAAACCTTCTGTTTTTCTGGCTGGCTGAGAGTCACGTCTGACTGCGGAGTTGGGGGGCAGGACCCTCTGGCTTCCCCAAGACCCCGCCTGAGCGGACTCGCTGGGGGAAGCACACAGAGGGGCAGAGGATGCTGAATGCTCCTAGGTCAGACCCAGGAAGGTGGAAGCTGTGTGTCCTGCAGACAGTCTGCTCACAGAAAGGAGACTTCCCCAGAGTCCTGTCTGGCTTCGTAGGGAGCAGTTCCAGAGCATCGCCCAGGGAGTCCGTGACAGCTGTGTACTAAGTCAGTCTCTGACTTCCCTCCAGCTCATCGGCCTCTCCGGTACTGAGGTGCCTGGAGTGCAGTGTACTACCCCAAGTGCAGCTGCACCAGTGCTGTGCATACAGGGGTGACTGTTCTGATGTGTAGTATCTAGGTGTTGATCTTTCCTTCCCGGCTGGGACATGCGACCTCTGCCTATGCAACTCTTAACCCCATCTGCCTCTGTTGCTGCCATACTGTAGTGCAACCCCTGTCTAATCTCCTGTTGCCCTCTGCTGGGTATTCCTAAAGGTCCCATGACTGTGACCTGTGTGCTGTCCGCATTCCCACTCGTGGGCCCCTCCCTCCCTCTGATTAGCTTTGCTTTGGCTTGGTCTACATTAGCAACTTACGTCTGTGTACCTATGTCGCCCAGTGTAGGCAGCGCTATGTCAAGGGGAGGGCTTCCCGCTCAGCATAGCTGCTGCCTCTCGGGGGGGGGGGGGTGGAGTACTTAGATCGTTGGGAGAAGCTCTCCTGTCAGTGTTGGAGTGTCTTTGCTTAGGTGCAACAGCGGTGCAGCTGCATCAATGCAATGTTAAATGCAGACCTGCCCACAGTGACAGGTCTGTCACTTTTCCTGTCAGGCTGCCCTGGTACAGTGTTTCAGTGGAGTTAATTGGGGAGGGGAGTAAGAAATCAATTCCCACCCCTTCAAGGCCCTATTTATAATGTTGGGGCGGGGGGGAGCAGGGCTCTTGAGCCTGGAATGGAGGAGGACAAGGTCAGCTGAGGTAGGGTTGCCTGCCCTTCAAAGTGGGATATAAGGCAAGTTCTGTCACTTGGGTCGGGGGAAGACAAGGGGAAGTCCTGGCCCTTGACAGCATCCCTGTCTTCTCCTGGCTGCCACCTGCAGCCACATGGGGTCTAGATTCTCCTCCGACGGTAGAACTGACTCCTGCTGGCAACTGCTCCTACCGTTTTAAAGTGCTTGGCTGTTTTCAGTGCATTGCTCTTCCTAGGCAGCAGAATCTCTGTCCCTGCTCAGCCAGCACTAACTGTGTGTGAGAGATACTGTGTCTTATCTCTGGGCTGGCACCAGGTGCTGCAGCACCCCTCATCAGGGCAGTGACTCATGAATGGCATGCTGAGAATGCACGTCTCAGGGAAAGAGATGCCCTGCTGATTTCTGGAGTGATAGGAAATGTGATGTGAGGCTTTTTGAGCTTCTTGCTGGGCTTACTCTGGGGGCAGGCAATTCAATAATTCCTAGAGCAGATCTGTTAGAAAACAATCCAGTCTTGATTCAGAATTACAAGTGATGGAGCATCTACCACGACCCTTGGTACATTGTTCCACTGTCAGAAATGTACACCTTATTCCTAGCTTCAACTTCCAGACACTGGATCGTGTTAGACCTTTCTCTGCTAGACTGGAGAGCCCATTATTAAATATTTGTTCCCCGTATGGATACTTAGACACTGTGATCAAGTCACCCCTTAACCTTCTCTTTGTTAAGCTAATCGATTGAGCTCTGACTCTGTCACTATAAGGCAGGTTTTCTAATAGTTTAATCATTCTTGCGGGTGATAGCAATAAGGCTTTGATTATATTGCTGAGCTGGCAGGCAAGATGCCCTAAAGAGCTCTTGCTGTATGGATGTGTCTTCAGAGAACGTGAGTTAACTCCTCTGCACTTAGTTTAGGTAGAGGATTTTGCAAAGGTTTCTGGGGGCATATGCTGTGGTCCATAGCTGGCATGTTGCCCCTAAACTTCAATGGTGTGTTTAATTCAAATTGGCTGGTTGGGGGTAAGGTTGGGAGTTGCAAGGACTAATGCAATCTTTGGATGTAGAAATGGGAATCTTAAGGAGTAGGTTATTCTCTCTCGTTGTTACACTAGTGCCAAATACACTGGGTAGAGTCTTGCTGTCCACAAGCCGAGAAAGAACTGGAAAAATTGGAGGGTGCTCAGAGAAGATCCCTGAGAAAGATTAAGGCCTTATTTTCCAATACTTTATATTGAGAGACTCAAGCTAAAGAGCCTGAGCTCCTTGTCATTACTGCAGGTCGGGGGTAATTTGATTACATCTGTAAATATCTCCATGGGGAACAGATGTTTGGCTAACCAGTCTACCACAGTGCAATGGGTGGAAGCTGAAGCTAGACAAATTCGGACTAGAAATAAGGTGCCGAGCTGGAACAATCAGGGCCACTAACCATTGGGACAGCTGTAGTGGGTTCGCCATCCCTGGAAACGGGTCAGTGAAGTTTGGCTGCTTTCAGAAGAGATGCTCTACCTCAAGCACAGCTGTTGGAATTGAAGCAGGAATTAATACAGGGCAGGGCTCTGGCCTGTGTGATGCAGGAGGTTAGACTAGAGCAACAATGGTCCCTTCTGGGCTTGGAATCTATTAATGTGAGTCGTGCTAGCGTGTGTCCAGAGCGCAGAATGGCCTGTTAGCGCCACATGAATGCCCCTCGTCCTCCAGTGCCTTCCCACGATTCCCTTCTCCCCCATGCCCACCAGGACAGACCAACTCTTCCACAATTCGCTGGGCAGAATTCATAGTTCACCTTCCTGCAGCAAAGGAGCTTGGGTGAACTTTGTAGCAAAGACAAGCCCTCACGTAGGTGCCGTGGGGGTGGGGGGATTGAACAAGTCGCCCTCCCCAAACACCCTGGCCCCAGACAGCTCACCAGAGGTGGATGCTGAAGGGGGGCAGTGGCTATACAGATTGGTGGGGTGGGGTCACTCTTGCTGTAACTACCCCGTGGAGGAGGAGCTGCTGCCCGTGGGGTGGGCATTGTGAGCCGAGCAGTGATTCTCTAGGAGAGAGCTCAGTGCCATCTCTCCTATGTGCCAGTGTCCTCCCTGCCTGGGTGCTGGGGGCTGGCATCCCCCATCCTGTGGGGTCTGTCTGTGCCTTCACTGGGGCCCTTCACTGTGCCAGAGGCTGGGGCCTACCCTGCCCGGTGGCTGCAGAGAGGAGGGCTGTTGTCTGTAGAAAGTGGGTGGGTGGAGTGTGTCTTTCGGCAGGAGAGCTGTGGAAGCTCCCTCTCTGGGCTGGCTCTGACTGAGTGTGTCAGAGCTATGCCAGGCACACTCTCCCCTCCCTTCCTGTCCCACTCACCCCTCAGGCAGGTGGAGGAGGGCACTGCAGATGACTGTCCTCAGAGCTGTTCCACGCCTGCTGTCCCATTTCCAGGAGAGCATCTGGCTTGCTGTGTGCTTGGTAGAGTGAGCTGTGTGGACGACTGTCTGGCAGTGCAGCAGCTTCACACTGGAGATGATCTTGTTCCTCCAGAGGGGAGCTGGAATGAGGTCAATAGGAGCGCTGTGGGCTGGGAAGTGCTGGGGCTGTGTGGCTAGCATCCTCCAAGGCCAGGGGTAGGTCCTGGGGAGCCGTGCATGGGATTTGGACACCAGCAAGCTGGTATCCGGTTGTCTGAGCTGGCAGCCTTCACCCAGCCCTGCTGCTCTTCTGCCTTGGGTGCTGCTGCCCGGGGGCTGTGTCCCTCCCTGGCTGGGGCCTGCAGAAGCTCAAAGCTTTATGCTCAGCGTTCTAGTGGCCATTGATGTCCCAGGGCCCATGTGCTGTGGCCCCTCCCTTCTTTGCCCATGTCCTGGCAGGAATAACTTCATTTTGCTCAGACCTCCAGCTGATGGGTACGTGAGCAGCAGGGAGGGGTGGTGGTGCCGTGGCACTGTTCTGGCTCTGTTGTGTGAGGGGTGGGATCACCCTGACTGGCTTTGGGTGAGTGCTTGAAGGAGTGGGGTGAGGGAATCGGGCTGAAGCCACATGGAGGGCTGAGGTCTCTCTTCGGGCGTGTGAAGGATCGGGTATGGCCAGGGTCTGGGAAGAAGCCCCTTTTGCATGGGGAGGGGGAAGGTAGCGCTGTGGGGTGCAGATGGCCCAGCTCTGGGGACTGGGTTGGTGCAAGTGGCTTCTCCGCTGCAGCGAACAGAGTGAAGCTGTTAGGTGTGACTGGCACTGAGCCCTGCCTGCGCAATGGCACAGAGGCCTGGGCCGCATATGGCTCAGTACTGCCACGGGCAGGGGCTGAGCTGTGCAGCACGGAGCAGGCTGAGAACAGCCTGATGGGGAGGAGCCGGTGGTGCTGCAGCTGGGCTCTTCCAGTGTCTTAAGTAGAGCCTGACGGCTCATCTAGGCTGACCTGTGTATCACAGACCACCAGCAGCCACACGCTTGCCCAGCAACCAAAACGAGACCCACAAAAGACTAGCCTAGGATGTGCCACAGGCAGAGAATGGGGGGGATTGAGGCGCACCAGTGCTCGGACCCCCTGCAATGGCAGGGAAATGATTCCGTGAGATACCCAGATAATCCTGGCAAGCGACCTCATCTGCATGATGCAGGGGAAGGTGTTAGCACGACTCTGGCGCTGTTCAATTTTAAACAAGGCTTGGGGTTTGGCTAGAGAGCCCTCAGCCTGCATAAGACTATGGTGCAAACAGTATTAGAAATCTCTTTATTAAAGACACAGAAAAAGAGAAACAGCTAACGCATTAAGTGAGGCTTCTCTTTTAACCACCCCCCTTTTTTTTCTTTTTCTTTCTTTCCCCTTGGGTTTTTAGCAATAGAATTTTTAAAAGGGAAACCTGGTGCTTGGTCTCTCAGCCCTTCTGGGGGGGAAAGAGAAGGAGGCAGCTGAATGGTGCTGGCGCTGCTGTTTCTGGTAGCACTTTTTCCTGCTTTCCAAAAGAAAAGACCAGACAAAACCAGTGAAGGGAGAAGAAAACAGCAAAGACAGAAAATGCAGCTTCTGTCTTTGCTGTTGACTCACTTGCAGCCTGGCTGCTGGGGAAACATAGGCCTGGCACTTGACTCCATTAACCATTCTGAGGCCTGGCAAACTTGTACCAGCATTGGGCTGTTTAGGACATTGCTTTTGTTTGTCTCTTTGTTACAGGCTCACAGCCATGTTGCAAAATTGACAGTCTGGCAGGTTAAGCCAGACGGATTAGAGAGGAGAGGAGAGAAGTAAGGTGAGGAAGGAAGGACACATGGGTGGGAGGGAAGAGAGGGATGACATATTCTTACATTCCAGGTGACATTGGGGATATGGCCAAAGTTGGTGGAGGTGATGCTGTGATCTGGGTCCCTCTCCCTGGCCTGGTCTGGTCAGGACAGCTCTCAGGTGTAATAAGAGGAGGTCCTGAAACATAAATTCTTGTGTCTGAGGCCTGAAGCCTGAACCAAAGTACCTCCAGGCAGTGTTAAGCAAAGCTGGGCTGCGAGCCAGAGGCAGGTCCCACTCACAGAAGTTGGCAAGAAAAGGTTGTTAAAAGCACGTGCACACACATACACGTAAGGGCTAATAAGAGGAACTTGCAGCAAAACGGCATCAAAACACTCCACAGACATAAGAAGGAACAGGCAGGTGCATCTTAAAGACAGCGTCAAAAGGACAACATGATGGATAGATTCGTTTGAAGTAGAGGAGTAATCCGTCTTGCAACGGTATAAAAGTTGGTCCGGGAGTGCACACCTTTGCCCAGCCTAGGGGGCAGTAGAGTGTCCCGCCCCTGACTGAGCTGTGTCCACTGCCAGGGGGCACATATTCGTAGTATGCCATGTAGAGTCTATAGGGAACTATCACTGTGCTTCATCTGACAGTAAACCTGGCTCGCGTTCCTTCGTACCTTGCTAGAGTCTGGTTTTGGGGGGTTCTCTTGGGGTCTGCTGTGTCAGCTATCTGCGCAGAGCTGGGGCAGCACACAGAGGGAACACGCACGCAGCCGACTGTTGTTACCATCATCGAACAAGAGCAGAGCACCACACCAGTAGCTACGAACATCATCAGGATCAGGACTATGAGGGCCCAGTGGTGGTGTGATGCCTCCTGGGATCCCAGTGGGGATGGCAGATCTGATGATGAAGCAGGCGTCTTCCTCTTTTCCGTCAGCCAGGGGTTTTGTCAGACAGCTTTTTCATTTCTCCCCCTTCCCCAAACAAAAAAAAACCCCTTTTTATTTTAAGGACTCCAGAAGGGATGGTGGGTGGAATAGCCCGTCCCTCATTATTTTGCTCATTCGTTAGGGCGAACTTCCAGTGCACCAACTTTGGTCCATTGAGTTCCAGTCCCACACTTCTCTTGTTCACATGGCATAATTTTAACTCCATTATTGAGATGTATTAGTGCAATGGTTCTCAACCAGGGGTACCCCCAGAGGTCTTGGTGGGCAGGGATGGTGTCCCTAACCGCTGTTTGCCAGAAGCTGTGAATGGACAACAGGGGATGGATTCACCTGGTGATTACCTGTTCTGTTCATTCCCTGTGGGGCACCTGGCATTGGCCACTGTCAGAAGACAGGATACTGGGCTACATGTACTTTTGGTCTGACCCAGTGTGGCCGTTCTTATATCTTCCAGGGGGACATCAGCTTATCTAGACATTTGCCTAGTTTTACAAAACAGGCTACATAAAAAGCACTAGTCAGTACACATTAAAATATCATACAGACAATGACTTGTTTATACTGTTCTATGTACTATACACTGGAATATAACTATTGCCCTTACATTTCAATCAATTTATTTTATAATTACGTGATAAAAAGGAGAAAGTAAGCATTTTTCAGTAATGTGATGAGATACTTCTGTATTTTAGGTCTGATTTTTGTAAGTAAGTAGATTTTAAGTGAGGTGAAACTTGGGGGTACACAAGACACATCAATATCCTGAAAGGGGTACAGTTGTCTGGAAAGGTTGAGAGGCACCACGTTAATGGGCCTCAAAGTGAATTCATTCAAACAAATCTCCCTTGTGTACCTTTTCCCATCACATTTATTATTGTAGGTTACTGTGGCACTTGGTGAACTTTCACATTTTACGGTGAAGCTCGCACCCTGGGTAAATCGGCAGGCTCAGTGCTCACCACAGAGAGCTGGGGATCCTGAGCCCAGAAAACCTGACCCTTCCCTGACTCTCTGCAGAACTCCAGCTGCTATGGAAGCGATTGTAACAATGTACCGGGACTTCATGAAGGGAACAGGTGAGATCTTCCTTCCATGCCCAGCTGCTGGCCAGAGAGTTGGGTGCCATGGAAGCTGACTAGTCCTGCCTGCTGGCCATCACCACACCCACTGGAATCCAGTTCCACAGCTCTTGAATTCACGCTGGAACTGAGCCATGCTGTGGGACCCCTGCTCTGTGCCCTGATTGCCCTTGGGGTGCCCCCATTACTGAGCCATGCTGCGTCCGGGACCCCTGCTCTGTGATCCTGATGCCCTTGGGGTGCCCCCGTTACTGAGCCACACTGTGGGACCCCTGCTCTGCTTCGGGTGTCCTGGGCTGCTCCTGCTCTTAGTGCCTCCATGATATTGTGATGCCATCTGAGGGGCAGGGGAGAAGTCCTGGAGTAGAGCCTTCACCCAAAGTGGTTTGTGGCTACCATGGAGCCTGGTGTGCATTAGGAATTACTGGGGTTCATCAGGTGCTCCCAACCACCTCCCTCCCTGAGCGCCGTGTAACCATGATTGCCCAGGAGGAGCAGGGGGTCTCCAAAGGGCCACGCTGTGGGTCAGTGGCAGAGTCGAGGCTGCAGGGAAAGGGAAGCAGGCACTCGGGCTGGGGGGTGGTCTCGTCCTTACCCGCATCCTTTGTTCCTCTCCCTGCAGACCCCCGCATAGCTGAGTATCCCCTGATGCAGTCGCCCTTCCTCATGATGGGGATCCTGCTGGGCTATGTCTACTTTGTGCTGTCCCTGGGCCCCTGGCTGATGGCGAACAGGAAGCCCTTAGACCTGAAGAAGTTCATGGTGGTCTACAACTTCTTCCTGGTGGGCCTCTCACTCTACATAGTCTATGAGGTGAGGTTCCAACGGCCGTGCAGTCTGTGCCAGGCACCTGTGCCATCAGTCCTTGCCCCTGGAGAACCCGAGCTGCTGGGCAGAGGGCACCTGGCTGCCCAGTGACTGAGGCACCCCCTTGTGGTTGCCTTGGGAGCTTCAGCCTGCCGTCTCTCTGAGGGGGAGGGTGGGCATGGTGGCGTAGTGTGTGCTGAACCTGGTCTGGTGGTGTCCCCTTGCTGCAGTTCCTGATGGCAGGTTGGCTGACGGGATACACCTGGAGATGTGACCCTGTGGATTTTTCCCAGGACCCCAAGGCCCTTCGGGTAAGTTCTTCTCTCTTGCTGCAAGCAGAATGGGGCCCTTAATCACAGGCCCTGGGCAGCATGCAACTGCTTCCTTCCTGTTACCATAGCCATTGGCCTTGGGGACCTCTGGCCCAAGATGGCGGCTGGGTGTCTCCTGTGGCTTATAACCCAGCAGCACGGAGCTGAATAAAGAGGCAGTGCCCTCCAGAGTTTGGGGTACGTGTGCCAGGTATGGGATTGCAGAACCCCAGGGGTCCATCTGCTGAACCACAGAGGAAAGTCTCACCGCCCCGATGCTCATTGGCCCTCGCTGTCTGCAGGAAACGAACCAGTCTGGGAGGGTTGGACTGCAGGTGAGTGGGGGACCCTGCCCCAGGGCAGAGCTGGGTGGGCATGGCTAAGTCTCTGACACACACGCACTCTTCGTGTTTCAGATGGTCCGTGTATCTTGGCTTTTTGTCTTCTCCAAGTTCATTGAGCTGACGGACACGGTAAGTGATGGATCCTCGGGGAGTGGTAATCGGGCACCCTCTCCCTGGCCTCACTCTCCCCCCAGCACTCCAAATTTTCTAGAGTGTTTTGCAAATCCAAATAAGCCTGGTCAGACCCCCGTGCTGGGCCTCAGCAGTGCCTGTGGGGGGGAAAAATACAGAGACTGGGAATAATGAGCTTCATAAGAACGGCCACACTGGGTCAGACCAATGACTTACCTAGTCCCATACCCTGTCTTGCCAGGTGCTTCAGAGAGTAAATGGAGCAGGGCAATTTATTGAGTGATCCATCCCCTGTAATCTAGTCCCAGCTTCTGGCAGTCAGAGGTTTAGGGACATCCAGAACGTGGGGTTGTGTCCCTGCCCATCCTGGCTGATAGCCAGTGATGGGGCTTCCCTACACCTCATGCCAGGTCATTGCCCTGAAGCAGTGACGAGAGATTCCTCTCTTGGGCTTTGGAAATGAGTGTGGGGGAGCCAGGACCCATCCAAACAATAAGCCCAGCCCATGGGAGGTGAACACTTCCTTTCATGCCAGTACCAGGCTCTCCCCTTCCTGAGTGGGGGCAGGTTGCAGTTTTTCCACCTTCCCTGATGGCTGTGCAGGTAGTCACTGATTACTGGGAATTGGCACCACCCAGGTAAGCCTGTCACCATCAGCCCTGGTGGCTGCTGAATCAGATGTTCTCAGGATGCAGGACAAGAAGTGCCTGGCAGTGGGTTCTCCCCAACATATCACCCTAGCTTTGGAAGGACCCTCCCTGCTGTTGGAGCCTCTGCATTCACTGTAGATTCCCGAGAGCCCTGGCGGAATCCTGCATTTTCAATAGCCATCCTGTCCCACCTGCTCCAGCTTCTGCTGACTCGGCCACCCACCTGCTTCTCTGCTTCTAGGTGATCTTCGTCCTGCGCAAGAAGAATGAGCAGATCACCTTCCTGCACCTCTTCCACCATTCTGTCCTGCCTTGGAGCTGGTGGTGGGGGGCTAAATTTGGCCCAGGTGAGGGCTTGCACACTGAATTGCCCTGCAGTGAGGGGAGAGGAGATCTGGTCCCAGTCTCCCAGTGAGAGGCCTACACCGCCCCGCTGGCCTCAGGGCTCTTCTTCCCTTGCAGGGCCCACGGGGAACAAGGACAGATCTTATCACTGCTGTTGTAGGAGTGCATGCACAGTCTTCCCACACCTGGCTGCTGCCCCCATTCTCAGCCAGTGGCTGAGTCAAACCCCCTTCCCTACCCACTCTTCACACCCATTATTCCCCATTTGTGGGGGCTGAGAGCCCTGCGTGGGCATGGGCAGGGCTGTAGTGCAGTTTGGCTTGCAGCAGTAAGGTCATCCATGAACCATGGAGCCTGTGCCCCTGTTAGGTGGGGGGGCGCAGCACCAGAGCGTGGGAGTGGCCCCCAGCACAATTACCTCTTCTCTGCCCGGCAGGGGGAATGGGTTCCTTCCATGCCATGGTCAACTCCATGGTGCACGTTGTCATGTACTCCTACTATGGGCTCTCGGCGGCAGGGCCTGCCTGTCAGAAGTACCTGTGGTGGAAGAAGCACATCACAGCTGTCCAGCTGGTGAGTTGGCGCTGTGCGGCAGCCGCAAATGCCCCATGCACCCTGGAGCTGGGTGTTTCTGTGGGGGCCAGTGGAGGCACAGCATGGGGGCAGGGTCGCTCAGGAAATGATCCATGCCAGCCTCTGGCAGGGCCAGCACTCCTCACTATAGAGTTCAGATGGGGCTGTGTCCGTCCCACACGGAGAGCCTTAGCAGGCTGCGCCTGTCTGGGGGCTGTGGCCAGCGGTGGTCTGCAGCTCCATGCATTGCTTTGGGAAGGGCTGGGCCTTTGCCCTGGCCAGGGGCACCCTGGTGGTGCCCTGTGTGAATCTGTTCTCTCCCATGGGCTTGGGGGAGGGGGCGTAGCTCGGGTGGAGATGCTCCCCCCCGGCCCCTCATGAGTAACCAGTCCCCTCTCTGCCTCCCTCTCCCCGCTGCACATACTCCACGCTGGCTGCCAGGCGCAGTTCGTGATCGTCTCCATCCACATCTCCCAATACTACTTCATGCCCAGCTGCCAGTACCAGTATCCCATCTTCATCCACCTCATCTGGATTTATGGGACCATCTTCTTCATCCTCTTCTCCAACTTCTGGTACCACTCCTACACCAAGGGCAAGCGGCTGCCCAAGGGGGCCCACTACCCAGCCCCGCTCCAGCACAACGGCAGCAGCCTGCACGAGAACAGCGCTGTCACCAACGGCAAAGTCAAAACCAACTAGAGGGCCAGGCCCTCCCAGAGCCAATGAGAGCCCCGGGGCAGAGGTAGCTGGGACTGTCCCCCTGCTCCTGGGTGTTACTAGCCAAATCAAGTGCCTACAGACTGTTGTACCCCAAGTGCCCAGCCCCGCTTCCTGCTGCCCTGTCTGTCTTCAGGCGTGGCCCTTCTGCTCTGGGCAGCTGCTCCCACCAGTGCAGGGGAGGCTCCTGCTGCTTCCTGCCACATGAGCAGAGGGGCAGCCACCTGCATCACTGGTAGAGGGGTTACAGCCCTGCTCCGTTGTCTCCAAAGGAACTTCCCCATAAGTGCCTGTCTGCCTCTTCTACCAGGGCCCCCTTCCTGCCCCAGGAGGCTGCTCCATGGTGAGTAGGACCAAACATGGAGCCTACCCCACCTTTGCCATGTATTGGGCCCTGTGTGACTGAGGGGAGTCGCTCTCCCTTTGACTCTAGGTGCTCCCTGTGCCCCTCTGCTCTCAGCACTGCTGCCAAGGAGTGTAAGGCCCTGGGCCTCACTCCCACCTCAAGGACCCCGGGTCCTCCCCATTCACCATCTGTCCTTGCCACTTCATTCCATTTCATTGCACTGCTCCCTCCCAGCTCCAGTATGCGTAGCGAGGGGATGCTGGGCCCTGCACTGAGAGCTCCGGCACTCCAGGACAGGTAGGCTGGGTGCAGGGCCAGGTACCCCTCTGGTTACTACTTGAATGTGAGGCTGAGCCTACTGCTCCTGTGCACTAGCTGACCCTTTTCACCCCGTGCCTTGCACACACATGGGCCATGCTGACACTTGGGAAAAGCCATTCCCAGAGCGCATGCTCCCAGCCTGCCTGCCTGCACCCTTCTTTCCTGGCTGGCTGTGGGGTGAGAATCTATTCCAGCTGTGGCAGCCTATGCCTCTGCTGGCTGCTCGAGAGCTAGCCTCTTCAGGCTGTGGCTTGGTCCAGCATGGGAGCAGCTGTGCTTTGACTCCCTCTGCTTAATACATGTAAACTCAAGTCTGGAGCAATAATCTCCCCTGGAATTTGCTCCCTCACTGCTGTGGCATTGGGCACTGAAGCCCAGCAGCCATGTGCACAGTGGGAGGAGGTCAGAGCATGGCCCTAGCCCTCTTCCTGCCAGTGGCCCTGCTGTCCCTTGTGCAGGTTCCCAGAGCAGTGCCCTTTGTGCCTTGTAAGTCTTTCCACTGGGAGGGCATAGGGGCCTGTTCCTGCGCTCAGGAATAGCGCAGCAGCTGCTCAGTGGGCATCTCCCACTCTGGCTGTAGTCAAAGCCTTGTTGGTATGCATCCTGTGGGGGAAGCAGAGGGCCTTGAGCACCCCCCCCCCCAAGCCAGGCTGCTTTTGTGTATCTCCAGAAATAAAGACAGAAGGAGAAGCGGCTCTACCCTCTTGTTTTCCAGGATCTCTTTTTAGTGTGAACTCAGTGACCCTTCCCAGCCTTGCCTGAGCTAGATGGAGATTGGGGGGGGGGGGGGGGGGCAGTTTGAAAGCTCCTAAGAGAAGTGCCTGGCCCTAGCAGAACACCAGGGAGCCAGCAGGCATCTGCAGTGAACTTGCTGCCTTGGGGGCAGCTGCTTGTGGCTAGGAGGGAGTTAACAAGGCAGCAGATACTGGAATCGTTTGCAGCTGGACTCTCAGAGCACTCTGGGAAGAGCAATGGTAAGGACAGGAATAGGGTTGTCAACTGTCTAATGGCACAAACGCAAACACGCTTGTCCTGCCTGAGGCCGTACCCCTACCTTGCCCCTTCTCCAAGGCCCCACCCCCCACTCCATTCCCCCCCCCCGTCGCTCACTTTCCCCCACCCTTACTCACTTTCACTGGGTTGGGGTGCAGGAGGGGGTGTGGGCTGGGGGTGGGGCCAAGAGGTTCAGAGTGTAGGGGGTTGGGGTGCGGGAGGGTATGAAGGGTGCAGGCTGCCCGGTGCTTACCTTGGAGAGCTCCCGGAAGTGACTGACATGTCCGGTTCCTAGGCTCGGGGGCAGCTAGGTGGCTCTGCATGCTGCCCTTGCCCGCAGGTACCACCCCTGCGGTTCCCAGCCGCTGGGAGCTGTGGAGTTGGCACTTGGAGTGGGGGCAGCATGCAGAGCCCCCGACCACCCCTGTGCCTAGAATCCAGAAGGACATACCGGGTTGCTTCTGGGAACCATGCGGTGACAAGGTAGGTAGAGAGCCTGCATTAGCCCTGTTGAGCCACCGGACTTTGAGCAGCCTATTAAAATCTCCCAGATTGGTTTCAGTAGCCTCCGGGAGCCTGAGGCTGATTCTGGGAGACTCGTGGCCAAGCCGGGAGAGTTGACAACTCTAGGTGGGAACCACAGCTGAAAGCATCTCCACCCCCAAACCCACACAGCCGCTGTCAGCAGGGAGCAAATACCAGACCTGTGGCTGAAGCCTAGGTACAGAGCAAAGCATTTGGGGTGGCAGGGTGCAGACCAGGTGCTGCTGCTCATGAGGGTCCTTCTCTGCAACTGCTGGGGCAGAAATGGGGCAGGAACCAAACCTCCGGCAGGAGAAGGGAATAGCTGCCAAGGTGTTTTGGCTTTTGGCCAGAGTTGGGCTGGTGTAGAGAGCCAGCAAGCTGCCTGCATGTGCTTCCCCTAGAGTCTGCACTCAGGAACGTCCTCCAGCTGCTGGGTGTGTGAGAGGAACCATTCCTGTTCCCAGGGGCAGGACGCTGGCATGTGCCAGCTGCTGAGCTAGCAGCCATGTGCACTCCCAATGCCTGCGGACCAGGGCCTTTCTCCTCTCCCAGCTTTAGGCAAGGGTGGGATGAAGGGGGAGTGGTAAAGCAGGTCAGGTAGATAGTAAGAAAATCCTGGCCCAGGCTCCTACCAGCCGCGCAGCGCCACGGAGTGGGGGTAAATGGAAGGAGCAGAATATGTCAGTAGATTGAGGACACTCGCTGGCACAGGAAATGGTTGAGGCCAGGATTTAATATGGTTCAAAAGGGATGGGATGCTTCGATGGCTAGCGGGAGTAGCTTACAGTAGCAGCAGGGGTACATTTTGGAAGTGATTAAAACCTGTTTAAGATTATCTGCAGCTAGTAGGGACCAGCATGGGGCCTACTCTGGGAGGCAGGTTATCCCACACATGCTACTGTGGGGTTCTTACACCTTCCTCTGAAACCGCTGGCTATGGTCACTGGGCGAGATGGACCTTGGGTTTAATAGACTCAGGGAACGCTGATGTTCCTAGGCTCTCTTCTCCCTCCCACCGTGCACCCTATTGCCCATCCACCTTAGGCTAGCAACAAAGGACTTAACAATCGGCCGTGCCCAGCACTCTAGTTCTGTATCATGACTGTGACAGAGATCAGTACCTGATAATGACAAGAGAAGGTGCTAGTTGGTGGGGCGGCCAGTGATGGACACACATTTCCCCTGCCCCCAGTGGAAGCAGGAGTGGTCAGTTCAGCCACTGAAGATGGGAGGGGTTGTCCTTATTTAATGCAACTCTGGATATCCTTATCTATTTAAGGCCTGGTTTGAGCTAAACTCTTTGCCTCAGTCTTTTGGCCAAGTGTCCCACTGCTTGTGGTTTTGTGGATTCTCGATGTGGTCTGTTTACTCCTGAGGGAATTCTGTGCCAATGCAGAATTTGCACAGAATTAATGTTCTGTGCAGAATTTCATTTTCCCCTGGAGAAATGGTGCTGCAGAGCTTCTGGCTGCCACTAGGGGCCACCGGACCCAGAAGAGCCCAGCTCTCTAGCTCTCAAATACATTAACTCCTCACTTAACGTTGTCGTTCTGTTCCTGAAAAATGCGACTTTAAGCAAAATGTTAAGCGAATCCAATTTCCCCATAAGAATTAACGTAAATAGAGAGGGGGTAGGTTCCAGGGATTTTTTTTTTTGCCAGACAAAAGGGACTACATACATTTTAAACAAGCATTTTAATACTACAATCATTGCTGAGTATGAAGCTTGGTTGAGGTGGTGGAGTCAGAGAGTGGAAGAAGGTAGATTGTCTGGCTGCTCCTCTTGCTGAACTTTCTGAACTCGAAAAACAACAGCTAGAGATTGTTGTTTTGCTTTCCTTTTTTTTTTTTTTTTTTCTTGGTAAATTTCTTGATAGCAAATCATTAGATGACCAACTCCCCTAATCACTTTGGAGTTTTCAGGATCATCATCACTAAGGATTTGCAAGCCAGCCTTAACCCGCCTCTTCTCTTCCTCCTTCCCCCCCTTTACGCTGCATGCTGTGTCCTCGCTCCTCTCCTGCCTGCAGCAATCAGCTGGCTTGTGGTGTTCAGGAGGGACGGGGAGCCTGCGTGCTGAGTCCTCACTCCTCCCTCCTGAACGTGGCAAACCAGCTGATTTCTGGGAGCAGGGGGAAGGTGCTGATCCGCGGGGTCTGCCAGTGGGCAGGAGGTGCTGTAGGGGAGCTGCCAGCTGTGGACAAAGCAGGCAGCCAAACAATGTTATAGTGGAGCATTGCACAACTTTAAACGGAGCATGTTCTGTAATGGAGTAGGGATGTAAGATCGAAACAACGTTAAGCGAGAGGATTTTAAGTGGGGAGTTACTGTACAGGACATGGGTGGGAGAGGGGCAGGGAAGAAACTGGAGGGTTTGGGGCAGCTGTGTTTCCCAGCATGCCCTAAAGGAAGGGGGCAACATGTAGGAAACACCATACAAGCCTGGGACCCAGCATCAGGCTGTTTCTCTCTGGAATCTCGGTGTCCTGCAGCTGGGTTCTGGGTGTGGGTATCTGAGACCCAAGGGGTACAGTGTTCCCCCAAGATGTGCCCAGTTCGCATATGTGATACACCCAGACTGAGGTGCCTAACAAAAGCAATTACAGTGAAACAGGAATTGGGTTGTTGTAGGGGTTTCTTTAGCTCTCTACTCCTGAGGAAATCATGGTTGTCTGTGTTGTTACAGACATACTTGCTGACTGGTATTTTGAAATAAATTACCAAAATAACTGAAGCTGGTGTGATAAAATTGTGTTGTTTTGACAAAAAATATGCAGCATTTTAAAAACTTTTTGGTGCAGAATTCCCCCAGCAGTATCCGTTGAGGTGTCCCCTTGAGTTCGATTCATGGGAAGGGGAAAGCCCCTTGTGAGCTGTTCAGTCACTTGTGTCATCTCTCCAACTGGTTTAGTCCAAATGTTTTTCTTCTCTCCTTATCTGGCGCTCTCCCAGGTGTAGCTTTCTGGGCCAGGCTGACTCCCTTTTCCTTGCGGTGTCAGGACAATCCAAGTGCCGCATCCTGGCAGGGGTGCTAGCCTAGAGCCTGAGGAAGGCTGCTACAACACCCCCCCCTGCTCCTAGAGAGAGCTGAGAGCTCAGCACTGTGTAGGGGTAAGTGAAGTTATTCTAAAGTAACGAGCTGATCCCCTTCAGGCTTAGGATGAGGGATGTTCAAGACCCTGCTCCACCGTGGACTTCCCCGGGAGCCTTGGGCAAGTCACTGAGCCTGAGTGGGCTATGTGTGACATGGGCATAATGCTTCCCATCTCCCAGGGGCTGTGAAGTGCTGTACATTAAAGATTGTGAAGTCCTTCGAGAGCTAGCAATGAAAAGTGCTATCTTGAGGAGGAGGGTGCTGTGAGCTAGATCAGTGTTCTAATGGCATGGTCTGCAAAAAGTCTCAGATGACACCTTAAAGAGGCACTTGGGGCTCGCAAGCCTCAGCCTGCGTACAGCTGCTCTAGCAGCTTGGATAAAGGTAGACAATCAACCCTCCCTCTGAAGTGACAGAGTCTAAAGCCCTGGGCCAGGCCACAAGCTAGGTGGAGGCCCTGGGTCACCCCCTCCCCGTCGCGATGTGAAAGTGAGGCTGTACAGCACACTACGGAGCTGGGGCTGCTGCTGGTTCTGGAGCACTCACAGCCTGGTCTGTCTCGCTCACTTCTGGCTGACCTTGCCCAGCTGAGAGTAGAGACCAGCATACGGGGGCTAAATAGGAGCATTAGTGCTCTGCAGTCATGCCTCCTAAGGGTGTGGCTGGAAACAAATGGGCAGGGGCAGCTGTGCCCCAGTATCAGCAATGGGAGCACCCGAAGCCCCATGGCTAGCAAATGCTGCAGGCCATGATACTGCTGCGGGGGCCAAAGTGGTCAGTTACTGTTCCATACGGCAGCTGTAGCTCAGCCCAGCTACGAGCCTAGATCTGAATAACGCCTGGCTTTAATGGAAAGGGGAGGGAGGGGAAGGAGAGAGCCGTGAGGGAGACAGTCATGAAGTGGCAGCAGGGAGGGTGGTGGGTACAGGAGCACAAGTGAGTGGCTTGAACAGGCAGCCAGCCAAACTGGAGGGGGCAAGAATACTGCCATAGCCAGCCAGGCTCAGAGGAAGAAGGGGCCTAGGCAGAGCTTTGTGGAAGGGGCCAACTCAGCCCTGCTGGCAGAACAGAGCTAGTATGATACGCCTGGGGCTGTCCCCTGCTGCAACATAGGCTCTAGCATCCCATGCAGTCTCCCCTGCAAGTCAGACTGTGTAGCAGCTGTACACATGGGGGATGACCTCACTCCAGACCCCCAGGGCTGGGATCCTAACCCCCATCCAGTATTGGGGCTTTTGTAATGCCCAGGTACCTCTGGCTTAGGGCAGGGACTCTAGTTTTACCTGCTGTTGATTTGGCTGTGTCCAGTCCTTCTGTCCTTTTCCTACTCAAGCTCCTAGAGGTCCTGCAATCCTCTCCCCCCCAATTAAGGAAAAACCCATTCCTAATACATCAGCTCATGTGCACCCCCCGTGGCTACCTGCTGCTGCAGAGCATTGCAGTGTTGCACTCCGAAGTCTTGTCAGGACTGAGCATTCTCTTTGTCTAGCCGACCAGAGCTGTAGCACTAGAGTACGTGCCGTTGCTACACCGCCATAGTCCTGGGGTACAGACCCCTAGCGTGAGGGAAGAAAAGCACCTGCCCAAGCTCCTGGAGCTGGCTCCATGGGAGCACGCCTCCGTTGATCTAGCCACATCTACGCCAGGGCTTAGGGCAGCATAGCTACAATGCTCAGATGTGGGTTTTCCACGCCCCTGAGGGCCATAGCGCTGGTGACCTAAATTCTGAGTGTAGCCTGGTGTTACAAAGCAGGGGGAGTCAGGGTCCTGTACCTTTGTTTCCTGTGATTCATATTCACCGTGACTCTCAGCTAGGCAGTAGAACAGCAGGTTTCTTAGAGACAACAGGAACACAATCCAACCCAGAGTTTGTAGGCATGAACAGGACCCCTTAGGCAGGTCCTTCTGGCTTAGACCCCAGCTTTGGGGCTCTCCCCTCTTCCCTAGCCCACTCCAAACTGAAAGAAAAACCCTTGAGCATCCCAACCAGCCTCCCCCCAGCTCCTCCACCAGCCTTTGTCCAGTTTTCTGGGCAAAAGGTGTCACCTGGCCCCCAACCCCCTCCTGGCTCAGGTTACGGGCTCTCAGGTAGCTCATCCCCACTGAAACTCCCCTGCCACATTCACAGGTCATCTCTTCCCACTTTGAGACTGAACTGAGTGGGGTCACTCTGACCAGTGACCTGGAGAAGTTTGGGGCCCCCTCTCTAGGACAACACATCCGCTATGATATTGGCACTTCCCTTTGCATGGACCACGTCCATGTCATAATCTTGCAGGAACAGGCTCCACCTCAGGAACTTGGAGTTGGCTCCTTTCATCTGGTGTAGCCAGGTCAGGGGAGAGGTCGGTGTACACGATGAAGTGTTACCCAAAGAGATAGGGCTCTAGTTTCTTGAGGGCCCACACCATGGTCAGGCACTCCTTCTCGCTGGTCACGTAGTTCTGCTCCTGGGGTAGCAACTTCTTGCTCAGGTACACGATGGGGTGTGCCTCCCCCTTTTCATCATCTGGTATTAACACTGCCCCCAGCCTGGTGTCAGGCATTGGTGAACACCATAAGGGCTTGTCAAAGTCTGGGTTTGCCAGAACCGGGCCCCTGACCAGAGCCTCCTTCAGGGCACAGAGAGCCTTCTGGTACTCCTCAGTCCAGACCACTTTGTCTGGCTTCCCCTTCTTGCATAGGGGCGGCTATGGCGCTAAAGTGGGGCACAAGTCTTTGATAGTACCCCCGCCATCTCAATGAAGGCTTGTACCTGCTTTTTGGTGTGGGGAGCGGGCCAGTCCCAGATCACCTCCACCTTGGCTGGTTCTGGCTTTAGGCAGCCGCTCCCCACCCAGTGGCCCAGGTAGGTCAGTTCAGCCATCCCCACCTTGCACTTCTCTGCTTTTAAGGTCAGCCCAGCCCCCTGGAGTCGGTCCAGCACTTGTCTAACCTGGGATACATGGTCCTCCCAGGTCTGGCGAAAGACACAGATGTCATCAATATACGCCACGGCAAAACTCTCCATGCCCCTCAGTAGCTGGTCCACCAGGCGCTGGAAGGTGGCCGGCGCTCCCTTGAGGTCAGAAGGCAGGGTCAGGAACTCAGAGGCCCAAAGGGGTGATAAAGGCCAATTTCAGCCGGGCATCTGCATCCAGTGGTACTTGCCAGTAGCCCTTTGTAAGGTCCATGGTGGTAAGGTACCGAGCTCCTCCCAGCTTGTCTAGGAGCTCATCAGGCCTGGGCATGGGGTAGGCATCAGATACAGTGATGGCATTGAGCTTCCGATAGTCCACACAGAACCGGACCAACCCATCCTTTTTGGGGACTAGCACCACCAGTGAGGCCCAAGGGTTGGAGCACCCCCAAAGCCAGCATATCATTGATCTCTTTCCAGGTCCTGAGCAGTTTTCCCTGCGACTCGGAAGAGGCAGCATCTTATAGACAGGTGCGACCCTGTCTGCACCTGGTGGACAGTCAGATTAGTGCATCCAGGCTGGTTGGAAAACAGCTGTTGGTACAGATGCAGCACCCCTCTGATTTCAGCTTTCTAGGAAGGCGTTGGCCGATCAGAGACAGGAATTGTTTCCTGGGAGGAGCCAGTTCCTGTCTCAGGGAATAGATCTATTAGTGGGTCCCCTCCTTGCTCCTCCCAATGTCCACACACGGTCAGCACCACATTTCCCCGTCATAATATGGCTTCATCATATTCACATGGTACACCTGGCCGTGGTGCGCCCAGTTCGACAGCTCCACCCCATAGTTTACCTCTTTTAATTGACAGGTTTCAGAGGAACAGCCGTGTTAGTCTGTATTCGCAAAAAGAAAAGGAGTACTTGTGGCACCTTAGAGACTAACCAATTTATTTGAGCATGAGCTTTCGTGAGCTACAGCTCACTTCATCAGATGTTTACCGTGGAAACTGCAGCAGACTTTATATACACACAGAGAATATGAAACAATACCTCCTCCCACACCACTGTCCTGCTGGTAATAGCTTATCTAAAGTGATCATCAAGTTGGGCCATTTCCAGCACAAATCCAGGTTCTCACCCTCCACCCCCCCACACAAATTCACTCTCCTGCTGGTGCTAGCCCATCCAAAGTGACAACTCTACATAATCAAGTCGGGCTATTTCCTGCATAGATCAAGGTTTTCTCGCATCCCCCCCACCCCCATACACACACAAACTCACTCTCCTGCTGGTAATAGCTCATCTAAACTGACCACTCTCCAAGTTTAAATCCAAGTTAAACCAGAACATCGGGGGGGGGGGGGGGGGGGGGGGGCTAGGAAAAAACAAGAGGAAACAGGCTACCTTGCATAATGACTTAGCCACTCCCAGTCTCTATTTAAGCCTAAATTAATAGTATCCAATTTGCAAATGAATTCCAATTCAGCAGTTTCTCGCTGGAGTCTGGATTTGAAGTTTTTTTGTTTTAAGATAGCGACCTTCATGTCTGTGATTGCGTGACCAGAGAGATTAGGCCCTGTGATGGTGTCCCCTGAATAGATATGTGGACCACACCACACGATCCATCGTCTACAGCCAAGCTCTGCGATACAACCGCATTTGCTCCAACCCCTCAGACAGAGACAAACACCTACAAGATCTCTGTCAAGCATTCTTACAACTACAATACCCACCTGCAGAAGTAAAGAGACAGATTGATAGAGCCAGAAGAGTTCCCAGAAGTTACCTACTACAGGACAGGCCTAACAAAGAAAATAACAGAACGCCACTAGCGGTCACCTTCAGCCCCCAACTAAAACCCCTCCAACGCATTATTAAGGATCTACAACCTATCCTAAAGGATGACCCAACACTCTCACAAGTCTTGGGAGACAGGCCAGTCCTTGCCTACAGACAGCCCCGCAACCTGAAGCAAATACTCACCAACAACCACATACCACACAACAGAACCACTAACCCAGGAACTTTTCCTTGCAACAAAGCCCGTTGCCAATTGTGCCCACATATCTATTCAGGGGACACCATCACAGGGCCTAATAACATCAGCCACACTATCAGAGGCTCGTTCACCTGCACATCCACCAATGTGATATATGCCATCATGTGCCAGCAATGCCCCTCTGCCATGTACATTGGTCAAACTGGACAGTCTCTAAGTAAAAGAATAAATGGACACAAATCAGATGTCAAGAATTATAACATTCATAAACCAGTCGGAGAACACTTCAATCTCTCTGGTCACGCAATCACAGACATGAAGGTCGCTATCTTAAAACAAAAAAACTTCAAATCCAGACTCCAGCGAGAAACTGCTGAATTGGAATTCATTTGCAAATTGGATACTATTAATTTAGGCTTAAATAGAGACTGGGAGTGGCTAAGTCATTATGCAAGGTAGCCTGTTTCCTCTTGTTTTTTCCTAGCCCCCCCCCCCCCCCGATGTTCTGGTTTAACTTGGATTTAAACTTGGAGAGTGGTCAGTTTAGATGAGCTATTACCAGCAGGAGAGTGAGTTTGTGTGTGTATGGGGGTGGGGGGGATGCGAGAAAACCTTGATCTATGCAGGAAATAGCCCGACTTGATTATGTAAAGAGTTGTCACTTTGGATGGGCTAGCACCAGCAGGAGAGTGAATTTGTGTGGGGGGGTGGAGGGTGAGAAAACCTGGATTTGTGCTGGAAATGGCCCACCTGTTGATCATTTTAGATAAGCTATTACCAGCAGGACAGTGGGGTGGGAGGAGGTATTGTTTCATATTCTCTGTGTGTATATAAAGTCTGCTGCAGTTTCCACGGTAAACATCTGATGAAGTGAGCTGTAGCTCACGAAAGCTCATGCTCAAATAAATTGGTTAGTCTCTAAGGTGCCACAAGTACTCCTTTTCTCTTTTAATTGCTTGACCACCTTAAAAGGGCCTTCCCAGGCAGCCTGTAGTTTTTTTCTCACGGGGATGAGAACCATCACCTGGTCCCTGGTGGCATAGGTGCGGGCCCACTCCGTGCGGTCATACCATACCTTCTGTTTCCTCTGAGCTCTGGCCAGATTGTCCCTGGCCAGCCCCATGAGTTCAGCCAGTCTCTCTCGGAAGATCAAGACATACTCCACCACTGACTCCCCATCAGGAGCAGCCTTCCGCTCCCACTCGTCTCTCATCAGGTCCAAGGGACCCCCTTACCCTCCTTTCATATAACAGTTCAAAAGGCGAGAACCCGGTAGACTCCTGGGGCACTTCCCTGTACGCGAACAGCAGGTGAGGTAAGTACTTGTCCCAGTCCTGCGGGTGCAGGTTCATAAACGTTTTCAGCATCATTTTTAGGGTCCCATTGAACCTCTCCACCAGCGCATTGGACTGGGGGTGATAAGCTGAGGCCCAGCTGCGCTGGTCCCCACATTTCTCCCACAAGCACCGGAACAGGGCCGACATGGAATTGGATCCTTGGTCTGCCTTGGGGAACCCGACTCGGCTGAAAATGGTCAGGAGCGCATCTGCCACGGTGTCTGCTTCAATGATAAGGGCACTGCCTCGGGGTAGCAGGTGGCGAAATCTACCCCACCAGAATGTATTTCTTCCCCGACTGGGTCGTCTTGCTGAGAGGCCCCACGATGTCCATGGCCACCTTCTGGAAAGGCTCCTCTATGATGGGCAAAGGTCTCAAAGCCGCTTTCCCCTTGTCCCGGGCCTTCCCTACCCTCTGACAGGGGTCACAGGATCGGCAATACTGCCGGACAGTGGTAAAGACCCCGGGCCAGTAAAAGTTCTGTAGCAACCTCTGCCGGGTGCACTGGATTCCCTGGTGCCCTGCGACGGGGATGTCATGGGCCGGGTACAGTAACTTGCAGTGATACTTCTGGGGGACCCCCAGCTGCTGCCTGATCTCCCAGGACTCCAGTTCCCCTGGGGGAGCCCATTCTCAGTACAGGAACATCTCCTGGCAGCCTCTCCTCATGCTCCGTACCACACTAAGGTCAGCCAGGTCCCCGAGCTTCCGCAAGGAGGGATCTTTCTGCAACTCGGCCTGAAACTCAGCGGCTGGGGAAGGGATGGGGACCTGCTCCCTTTCGCTGGCTAGGTCTGAGGCTGCAACCTCTCTGAGCCTTGACCCTGGGCACTCCCTCCCACCTGGGGCAGGGTCCTGTGCCTCTGGCAAGGTACCCTCTGCGAGGTCAGGGCGCAATGCCCCTCGCCAGCTCTGGCTACGGGTCATGACCAGGGCCCCCTGGGGGTTGCTGGGCCAATCCTCTAGGTATTCTCCCCCCCCTCCATCAACTCCTCAGTGAGTAAAGGGTGGTGCACCCCCAGATCCTTGGGACTCTCCGTGGCTCCCCCCATTTCAGATGTACCCTCACCACAGGCACCTGGAATTGGGTTCCGTCTACCCCCATCGGGGTCAGATAGGTGTTGGGCACCACCTGATCTCAGGCTACCACCTTGGGCCGGGCCAGCGTCACCTCTGTGCCCATATCCCAGTATCCCTGAACCTTCCTCCCATCCACCTCCAGGGGAACGAGGCATTCACTTCACAGGGACAGCCCTACGCCGACCCTATAAACTGAGAACCTTGAGTCTGGAGCATCCAGCCCCCCAGAGGAGCTGGTCTGGGGCCCTCCTCCCTCCTGGGCGGTTGATAAGCTGCTAGCCCCCCTTGCATGGGCAGCCTGCCGTCGTCCGGCTGGGTCCCTACTCAGTTAAACCTGGGTGGGTTCGGTTTGCTCAGTCTGTCCCGGAGCCTGGGGCACTGGGTCTGTATGTGGCCTCTCTGGCCACAGTGATAGCAACTGGTGTCCCATTGGTCCCCTCAAGCGGGTCGGTTGGACCTGATGCCAGATGTTCCCCTTGGGAAGGGGTTCTCCGTATTTCCCCTGTGGAAGGTCCTATAGTGACTCTTTCTCTCTGCTCCATGGTGGGCCTGTTCATTTGGGGGTTCCTCCCTACCACCCCCAACCGACTGTTCATAAACTCGTCGACCAGCTGCCCTGCAGGTTGCGAGTTCTCTGGCTTTTTGTCCACCAACCACAGCCTCAGGTCGGAAGGGCACTGTTCATACAGTTGCTCCAATACGATTAGGTCAAGCAGGTCCTCCTTAGTTTGGGCCCCATCCGCCCACTTGTGGATCCAGAGGGTCAGTTGTAGATATGTGCCCTCAGGGGTTTTACACTGACTCCGGAACCTTCTCTGGTACATCTCGGGAGTCATCCCAAACTCATGTAGCAGGGCTTTTTTGAATAGTTTGTAGTCCCCTGCCTCCGCCCCTTTCATTCAGCTGTACACCTCCACGGCTTTGGGGTCCAGTAAGGGGGTGAGAAACTGGAGCCTGTCTGCAGGGTCAACACTGTGCATCTCGCAGGCATTCTCAAAGGCATTTAGGAAGCTATCTATGTCCTCCCCTTCCTTCCGCTGGGCCAGGAAGCACTTATCAAAGCTCTGTGCAGTCTTGGGTCCCCCCTTGCTCACTGCAGCCGGAGGCTCGCTGGTCCTCAGCTTAGCCAGCTCCAGCTGATGCTTTTCCTCAGGCTGCCTTTTGAGGTCCTGTTGCTCCTTCTCTCGCTCTTCCAATTCTGTCTCATCTCCCTCTCCCATTCCAGCCACCTCAGCTCCAGGAATGGGGAGCTCCGCCAGGCGGATCCCCGGCTGGCTGCCAGGGTCAGGGTGCCCACGGTATGCGCTGGGCTCCTACCAGCCCCTCCCCTAGGCATAGATAGGAGGGGTCTCGGGATGCCCTCAGCAGCAGTCTGACCCCTCCCAGCCAGGTCAGGCACCGGGGCCCGCGCTGCCTCTGCTGGGCTGCTTCCCTCAGAGACAGGGATCGGTGCAGCCGAGCGAGTCCTTTTCTTCCAGCTGGGCAATCAGCTGTTCTTTGGTGAGCCTCCCAATGCGCAGCCCCCTCTGCCTGCTCATCTCCACCAGGTTGCTCTTAAGGCGTTTAGTATACATCTTCCTGCTGGCCACTCAGAGGCCTGGGTGCTCTCAGCTCCCCATGGTTTCCAGGAGGACCCCCTACTGTGCCAACCTTTCTCCAGGTCACCACCTCTCCCCCAGAGTCAAGCCACAGACTCCTCAACTCTGAGACTGCTCGCCGCAGTCCCCAGAGGGACCCTATTATTGCAACAGTAGTTTTCGCTGGTCACACGCTCCCAGGGGTTAAATGTAGCTCCTCTGCTCCCCCCCCCCCCCCCAAAAAAAAACCACTCCTCTCTGACTCTTCAGCATGCCTGGTCCTCATTAACCCCCCCTTTGTTTCACTGCTCCCCAGTCACTTACTGCAGGAAGTGCCGTCCCCGGGGTGCCACCAGTTGTTACGAAGCGTGCAGGAGTCAGGGTCCTGTACTCTTGTTTCCTGTGATTCACATGCACCGTGACTCTCAGCCAGCCAATAGAAGAGCAGGTTTATTAGAGACAACAGGAACACAATCCAACCCAGATCTTGTAGGCATGAACAGGACCCCTTAATCAGGTCCTTCGAGGGGGTAGAGAGCTTAGACCCCCACTCTGGGGTGTTCCCCTCTTCCCTAGCCCACTCCAAACTGAAAAAAAACCCTTCAGTGTTCCAACAGCCTCCCCACAGCTCCTACTCCAGCCTTTGTCCAGTTTCCTGGGCAAAGGTGTCACCTGGCCCCAACCCCCTCCTGGCTCAGGTTATAGGCTCTCAGGTATCCCATCCCCACTGAAACTCCCCTGCCACATTCCCAGGTCAACATTCCCCCCTCCCTGCTGCATCACACCTGGGTCCCATGCTGTGGGGCAAGGGGGCATCTCTAGTCACTCGCTGCTTGGCTGTGAACCCCTCCATTTTTTGCCAGGGCATTGAAATGCTAGACCCAGTACTGAATGATAGTACAAGGATAGCTACTCCTCCGCCTTATGCAGCCTGAGCCTTTGCTAATTACAGTGAGCTCCACTTTGTGGCAGTTGGTCCCCTGGACCCTTGCTGTGATGGGAGCAGCCCCTGCCCAGTGCACACTGAAATGCAGCTGATTATTATTAAACTTTGTGGTTACCCTAATGGCTTTTGCAGCATTCCAAGGGCAAAAGGGCCCATTGTGATCATTAAGCCTGACCGCCTGTAGAGTACAGGCCCGAAACATCTCCACATTGAACAAACAGACTCCAACAAATAGGAAAAAGTACGATAAGTTAAATAGTAACACAGCAGCACCAGCTGGCGTTTGCCCAAGACTTTTGAAGGAACTCAAAGAGGAAGTTGCACTAACTGCTGTGTAACCTATTGCTGAACCAAGCCTCTGTACCAGAGGACTGGCATGTAGGTAATGTAATATTGATTTTTAAAAAGGGCTCCAGAGCTGAGCCTGCCAGTTAGACTGGTAACTTCAGGACCAGAAGAGAAGAACAGGGGGGGATTTGATAGCTGCTTTCAACTACCTGAAAGGGAGCTCCAAAGAGGATGGATCTAGACTGTTCTCAGTGGTAGCTGATGACAGAACAAGGAGTAATGGTCTCAAGTTGCAGTGGGGGAGGTCTAGGTTGGATATTAGGAAAAACTTTTTCACTAGGAGGGTGGTGAAGCACTGGAATGCATTACCTAGGGAGGTGGTAAATCTCCTTCCTTAGAAGTTTTTAAGGTCAGGCTTGACAAAGCCCTGGCTGGGATGATTTAGTTGGGGATTGGTACTGCTTTGAGCCGGGGGTTGGACTAGATGACCTCCTGAGGTCCCTTCCAACCCTGATATTCTATGATTCTATGACCAGGCACAGGGGTAGAAACTATAGCATAGAACAGAACTATCCGACACCTAGGGAGTGGTTCCCACCCTTTTCTTAGCCGTGACACACCTTGAGCTCCAGGGGCTTTTCCCCCCTTCCACCCCCAGCCAGGTGGCTGCAGAAGGGACTCATTGCTCACACAGGGGGGGGGGGGGGGGGAGAGAGGGAGATTGAGCTCTGATTGATTGCTCAGTCCCTGGAGGAGGTGAGGCAGATGGCCAATCAGGAAAAAACGGTTACTCACCTTCTCGTAACTGTTCGAGATGTGGTGTTCATGTCCATTCCAATTAGGGGTGTATGTGTGCTGCGCGCACAGCTGCCGGAAAGTTTCCCATCGGGTCGGCTGTGGAGCCCCCTAGAGTGGTGCCTTCATGGCGCTCAATAGATGACCCTGCCAACCCAGCTCCTCCTCAGTTCCCTCTTGCTGGCTACTCCGACAGAGGAGTAGGAGGGTGGGTATTGGAATGGACATGAACACATCCCGAAGAACAACAGTTACGAGAAGGGGAGTAACCATTTTTTTCGTTCGAGTGCTTGTTCATGTCAATTCCAATCAGGTGACTCCCAAGCTCCACACCGGAGGTGGGGTCAGAGTTATGGAAAAACTGATTGGAGCACTGCTCTGTTGAATGCTGCATCATCTCTGGCATGCTGGGTAATAGCATAATGAACAGTGAACATACGCACTGAGGACCACTTTGCTGCCCTGCAAATTTCTTGTATCAGGACCTGGGCCAGACATGCTGCTGATGAGGCCTGTGTCCTCGTGGAATGTGCTGTAAGTGCCAGGGCTGGGACTTGGCCCACTCATAGCACTTGTGGATGCAGAACATGTTCCAGGAAGATATTCTTTGAGATGAGACTGGGAGTCCATTCATCCAGTCTACTACCGCTACGAACAGCTGGTTCAACTTCCTGAACGGCTTAGTGTGCTCGATGTAGAACACTAGTGCCTGCCAAACATCCAATGAGTGTAGCCTCTGCTCTAGACTACTGGCATGAGGCTTAGAATAAAAGACAGGTAGACAAATGTCTTGGCTAGTATGAAAGAGTGACACTACCTTGGGAAGAAAGGCTAGGTGAGGCCTGAGTGGAAGACCGTGTAAGGAGGATCAGAGGTAAGGGCCTTCAGCTCTGACACCTCCTAGCTGATGTGATGCCCACCAGGAAGGCTACCTTCCACGATAGAGAAGGGAGCACGTCACTATGGGCTCAAAACGGGGGCCCCATTAGTTTGGAGAGGACAAGGTTGAGGTCTCACGCTGGGACAGGCTCTCTGGTCTGCGGATGTAAGCATTCCAAACACTTAAGGAAGTGGCCTACTATGGGGTTAGCAAATATGGATCAGCCGGACGCTCCCTGGTGGAAGGCTGAGATACCAGCGAGATATACTTTGATGGATGCTGCTGCCAGTCCTTGTTTCAGGTACAGAAGATACTCCAGAATGAGTGGTATAGACCCCTGTAGTGGAGGTATATGCTGCTGGGCACACCAGCAAGAGAACCTTTTCCACTTAGCTAGATATGTGGCCCTAGTAGATGGTTTCCTACTGCCAAGCAGGACCTCCCTTACTGGTTCTGAGCACAGAAGCTCCATGTGGTTTAACCAGGAAGCTTCCAGGCCGTGAAATGGAGGGACTGGAGTTCTGGATGGTAAAGGTTACCGTGGTCCTGAGTGATCAGATCAGAATGCAGTGGTAACTATCAGAGTGTCCACTGACAGTTCCAGGAGCGTGGTGTACCAGTGTTGTAGGGGCCACCAGAATGACCTCCGCTCTGTCCCTGCAGACCTTGAGAAGTACTTGTGCATGAAATGGATCAGGGGAAAAGCATACAACTGGCAGCCTCCCCAGGGAAGCAGAAACGCATCTGTGATTCTGGAAGGAGCAGAACATTGAACAGTTTCTGTTGCTCCTGGTAGCAAACAGGTTGACCTGGGGAAACCTCCACCCTTGGAAGATGGAGTGAATGACATGCGGACGGATGGACTACTCGTGATTTCCTGACAACCTGCTGAGGTGATCTGCTAGTTCATTCTTCACTCCTGGTAGATAGGAGGCCTCCAGGTAAATGGGGCGGGCTATGCAGAACTCCCATAGCTGGAAGGCTTCTTGACATAAGGAAGAGGAATGGGCTCCACCCTGCTTGTTGATGTAAAACATGGCAGTGGTGTTGCTGTCTTCACTGCCACGCACTGACCTCATAGCTGGGCCTGAAAGGTTTGGCATGTTAACCGTACTGCCCTGAGCTCCTTGATATTGATATGAAGGGGAAGCTCCTCCCGTGACCATTGGCCCTGTGTTTGGAGGTCTCCCAAATGCACGCCCCATCCCAGAGCTGACGCGTCTGTTAAAAGGGACAAGGAGTGCTGGGAGCTGTTGAACAGGACTCCCTCGCAGACTGCCCGAGGGTTGACCCACCACTGGAGGGACTTGAGTGCTTGCCCTGGCACAGTGACCACTACATCCAGGCTGTCCTGCCCCAGGCGGTAGGCCGAAGCGAGCCACTCCTGGAGTAGGCTGAGCCTCAGTCTGGCATGGCGGATCACATAAGTACAGACTGCCATGTGGCTGAGGAGACTCAGGCATCCACTTGCTGTGGTGGTCGGGAATCGCCTGAGGCCTTGAATAATGTCCATCGTGACTTGGAATCAGGTCTCTGGCAAAAACGCTTTTGCCCGTACCGAGTCCAGCAGCACCCCGATGAACTCTATTCTTTGGGTCAGTGACAAGGTTGACTTGTTCATGTTGAGGAGAACCACTCTGTCGAAAAGTAGATCTGACTAATCGGACTTGAGACTCCACCTGCTCCCTTCTGCGGCCCCTGAGCAGCCAGTTGTCAATGTAGGAGTATACCCGGACCTGCCTCCTTCGGAGGAAGGCTGCTACAACAGACATGCACTTGGTGAATGCTCGGGAGGCTAGTGACAGGCTGAAGGGGAGGACCATGGACTGATGTTTTTGGTAGACCACAAACTGGAGAAATTGTCTCTGTGCTGGTCGAATGGCTACATGAAAATACAAATCTTTCATGTCGAGGGTGGTGTACCAGTTCCTTGGATCCAGAGAAGGGATAACTGTACTTATGGAGACTCTATGGAACTTCACCTTTATCATGAATTTGAGTCCTCACAGGTCTAGGATGGGTCTGAGACCTCGCTTAGCTTTGGGGATTAGGAAATAACAGAAATAAAATCCCTTGCCCCATAGCTCCTGAGGAACTTCCTCCACTGCCCCTGCTGCAAGGAGTGCCTACACCTCCTGGATAAGGAGCTGCTCGTGAGAAGGGTCCCTGAAGAGGGATGGGGAAGGGAGGGAGGGAAGGAGCAGAATTGGAGAGAATATCCCATTTCTACCATGCGAAGAACCCAGCAGTCCGATGTTATTTGGGACCAAGCACGGTAGAAGTGGGACAGGTGATTTATAAAACGGGGAAGGATCCAGCGTCATGGCAAATATGTTGTCCTCAGGCATCCCTTCAAAAGGCCTTTCTAGAGCCAGATGAAGGTTTGGTTGGGCCTTGACCCTGCCTAGAAGTGGGACTGGAAGGTTTGTGCCTGCTGTTCCTGCCCCTATGCCTATAAAAATCCTGCCTCGGCAGAGGAGGATATGAGCGGTGTTGCGGGTTGGGGCTTGAAATGTTGTTGGGTTGCCGGGATGTGCATACCCAACGACTTCATCGTCACCAGGGAGTCTGAGACTGTTCAGAGAAACAGACTCCAAGCTGCAAATAACCCTGCACTTTCTGATAGTAGGTCCTGCAGGGTTTGCTGCAGTCCCTCCTCATGATTACTCCTGAGGAAAGGGTGCGGGTGGCCAAGTCCAGTGAAGTCCGGAGGGAGGTTCGCGCCACTGCCTTCCCTTCATCAATGATAGCCAAGAACTCGGCTCTGGAGTCTGGTGGAATCAGCTCCTTAAAAACTTCAACATGGAGGCCTACAAGCTGAAGTTGTATCTGCTGAGGATAGCTTTCTGGTTAGCTATCCTCAGCAGCAAGCCCCGCATTGCATAGATTTTCCTGCCAAAAAGGTCCATCCTTTTCGACTCCTTGGATTTAGGGTCCGGCCCTTGCTGTCCCGTCTCTCTCTCATTCACTGCTGATACTATGAGGGAGCATGGTTGCGTGTGAGAGAACAGGTATTCGTATTCCCTGGTGGTAGGCGGGATTGAGGCAGGGGTCTGCCACGGAGTCTTAATATTGCTCTGGATAGTTATTAGTAGCAGAGCTACCCTGGACAGTCCCTCTGGCACAAGGATGTTGACCACTGAGTCTTGGGTAACCCCATTTACGGGCAATCCTTTGTAGAAGGTCCTGGTGGGCCCTGTGGTCAATTGGGAGAGGGCCCAAGGTTGAAGTTCCCACCACCTCTTCATCCGGGGACAAAGATGAGGAGGCCAGAGGTGGTATGGGGTCCCCCTGACCCTCTGGCTCGCTGACCTCCTGTTCAGTATCTGGGGCCTCTGTGGCGACTGTAGCCAAGGTGACAGTAGCCTGGCCTTGCAATTGGTCATGCCTTGGAGTCGCCTCAGTGGCGACCTGGGTTGGGTGTGGGGCTTGCGCCAAGGTCGCCTCAGAAGCACAGGGTGTAGGCCAGTCCTTGGCTGTTTGAGATGGTCAGTGCTCCGAGGCCACCAAACGGGAGCCCTTGGAAAAGGAGCCCTGGGCATGATGGTAAGCCCAAGGGCTCCAAAAAGGCCATTGCGCGAGAGGCTGCCTCTGGGGTTGCCATGCCATGGGTGCCTTTCTCCGTCACTTGTTGAAGTTATGCCTGCTGTGACGGGAACATACAAGTCACCATCTGCGTCTGAAGACACGGATCTCAACTGAGATGACCGTGGTGGCGCCGCATGCTATTGCGCCAGAGACCTGTGCTGAGTTGATGATGCAGGGGACCGCTGTTGAGATCCCTGGGCCGGGGACCGAAACTGGGGGTCTGGTGCGGTTGGTCCAGTGCCAGTCCTCTCTCGGAGCTGGGGATCACTGCTGCTCCATCGTCAGTGCTGGGGAGCGTCATGCCACTGGTACCTGGGAACACTTCAGAGTCCAGTGCCAGAGAGGGTGACCACCGCATCATGGCTGGCTTGCCTCTAGATGGTGCCAGTCGCAGCAGCACCAGGGGCTTCCTTCTGATCATGGGGGCCTGAAGAGCAGTCATCGCTATTAAGTCTCTGGTGGCTTCAAAAGGGTCTGGGGTGGAGGGTGACTAACTCCTCCACCTGGCACTACCCATCTCCGGAGTCGCTGTGTGCCAGACTCAGTCACCCCGTGGGAACCAAAGTCAACGGCATTGACGCTTGCTTCCTGAACACTGCGGACTCCTTCACGGAACACCCTGGTACTGCACGTACAGCTCCCTCTGTTTTCTGCACCAGGGAGAGCTCCCTGTCAGCTTTTGTGCCACTTGTATGGCACCATTGAATGCCAGCAGTGCTGGCTTGTCTGTGCATCCTGCGGTGCTGGAGAGTGCCGGAGCCAAAGGTCTCTTAGACTAGCATCCTTCCTCAGCAGTGTGCCCTGTACCCGTCAGGGCACTCCATGTGGATGCGCTCGGTGCGGGGTCCTGGTGGTCCGCAGCAGATTGGGAACGAAGGGCAGATTCTATGAGCAACTGCTTCAGTCAGAAATCTTACTCCTTTTTAGTTCTTGGGCGGAAAGCCCTGCAGGTCTTGCACCTTTCTGTGTGCTGCTTCAGACACGAGTCATGGAGGGGTTGCTCGTTGGCACAGGCTTGCTGCAGGTTCCGCAGGGTTTAAAGCCTTGGGCTCACAGCATGCCCCAGAGCCCAAGGGGGTTGGGAAACCCTGCTCCCAAATCTCACTATATGCAATATATACACTTGACTAATTACAACTAAACTAGGCTAAACTAACTATGTGAAAGAACATGCAGGGAAGCACTTGCTAAGCAAGTGACCATGGTTCCAATGACCGTCACTGGCAGTAAGAAAGGGGAGGGGCCAGGGTTGGCAGGGTCATATATTGAGCACCATGAAGGTGCCACTTCAGGGGGTTCCACAGCTGATCCAACGGGAGCTGCTAAGGGAAAATTTTCCGCTGACTGTGCACACGACTTGCACAGAGCTGATTGGAATTGACATGAACAAGCACTCAAAGGAAGAGGCTTCTCCCCACAATGTCATTTTTCAAAAAATTTCACAGCACACCAGTTTGGGCCTGATGGCACATGAGTGGGGAAACACTAACCTAGATTAATACACTGTTAGTGAAGCCTCAACACACCATTTGTATAGGGAAATCATTCCTCACTTATCTAGAAGCATTCTTTGAGGGTGTCAACAAGCATGTTGCCAAAGGTGATACAGTGGATATAGCATACTTAGATTTTCAGAATGCATTTGTTGAAGTAACGTAAACTGTCATGGGCTGAGAGGGAAGGGTCCCATAGGGAATGGACAGTGTTTGCAGAGGATACAAAAATCACTCAAGATTGTTCAGTTCAAAAGCGAGCATGAAAAGTTAGAGGGGAAATCTCACAAAACTGAGTGCCTGGGCAACTCAATGGCAGATGAAATGCAACATCGATAAGGGAAAGTAATGTACACTGGAAAAAAAATCATCCAACTATAAGTATATTATGAGTTGTGGGGAGGTGGGGCTAAAGTAGATTGTCAAGTCAGCAGGGCTAGTGCGCTAACAAGTTCAGATGAAGGTGCAGCAGTGGTCAAAACGGCTAATACTGCTAAGAATTATTAAGCAAATGCTAGAAAATCGCAAAATGCCCCTATAGACAGCCAGGGTGTGCCTATACCTTGAATTGTGTGTCCTGTTTTCATCACCCCGTCTCAAAAACAGTACAGGGGACTTGAAAAGGTTCAGAGCCTGCCAACAAAAATGGAGTGGCTTCCATATGAGGTGAGCCCAAAAACGATTTAGGGAAGGTCAGTTTAGAAAAGATGATTAAGGGCAGGATAGGGTAGAGGTCTAGAAAATCATGAATGGGATGGAAAAAAAACGTGAATAGAGAAGGGTTGTGTATCCTTTTGCACAATACAAAAACTGGGGGCATGTGGGAGTGGAGGGTCATCTGATGAAATTAACAGGCATCAGATTTAATATAAATGTGCAGAAATACTTTTTCACACAGTGCACAGTAAACTGTGGAACCCACTGCCAGGGGATGTTGTGATGACCAAACATATAACAGTTCAAAAAGAACTACATAAAATCGTGGAGGATAAGACCATCAATGGCCATTAGCTAAAATCATCAAGGATGTAATCCCATGCTCAGGGTTTCTCCCGTCCCCTGTACCAGATGGGCAAAACAAGGTTGGCTGTCTCTCCAAAAGGGTTATGGTGCAACTACTCCCCCCTGAAGCTCTGGGACTGGCCTCAGTGGGAGAGAGGTTACTGGCCTAGTGGGACCATTGGTCTGACCCAGCATGGCAGTTCTTACAGCCTTAAAACAGTTCCTTGAACTGTTAGAAAATCGTCCAGTCTTGATTTAAAAATTTGTCAGTGATAGAGACTCCACCTTGGTAAATTGTTCTAATGGTTAATTACCCTCACTGTCAAAAATGTATCATAGAATATCAGGGTTGGAAGGGACCTCAGGAGGTCATCTAGTCCAATCCCCTGCTCAAAGCAGGGCCAATCCCCAACTAAAGAAGGAGGGAGGCGCCTTGGGGGAAGAGGCAAGGCAGGTGTGGGGCCTCAGGGGAAGAGGCAGCAAGGAGTGGGGAGCTTGGTTGCTGGTGGGTGTGGAGCACCTGATAATTTTTCCCCGGGAGGTCTCCAGCCCCAGAGCACCCATGGAGTCGACGCCTATGGCTCCCTCCCAGGGGCCTAGCTGCCCCACAGGCTCTTGGTTGGCTGCCCCCCCACCACTCTCTTTTCCATAAAGTGCAGGGGAAGCCACCTGGGGCTTTTCACCTCCCCATTCCCTGCTGGGAGTGTGGGAAAGCCACCTGGGGCTCCCCCCTCCATCATTCCCCTCCCAGTTTGACACCAGGCCATTGATAACTACTCTCAGTACAATCTTTCACCCAGTTGTGCACCCACCTTATAGTAATTTCATCTAGACCAACAAATTCCTCCCTGCTGGTCAGAACTGAGTCTAACCCAGCTGTCCCACGGTTACTTCCCCCACCCTAAGAAAGCAGTTGTCCCCAACATGTTCCCAGCACTTATTGCACATTGGTTGCTGATGATAGGGTGGTCAAGTGCCTCGTTTTTGACCAGAAAGTCCAGTTAAAAATGGAACCTGACATTGTCCGGTCAGATCTACTGACCAGACACCCAAAGGCTAGTTACTGCAGGTAGGGAGGCACTGGGTCATCACCCTCACCAGTATAGAGCTATGTAGCCAGTATAGAAGGGATTTGGTTAGGAGGGTTCTTCCCAGACTGGGAAGGGCTCCAGACAGGTAGCCTAGCTCCTTGGTTAACCACTTCTCTTATTCCTATGGCTGGCTGACTTCGGATCACTGGCTGCCGGGGTTGTATTTGGCTCCTAAGAGGTCTGATCCCAAGACAAGCCAGGGACACTTATTCCATCAGACTCTATAAAAGCAGACTAAGATATTTATTGACATTTAAAATACTGTACAAAATGCAGCCCCATCTCTCTTGCCAGTGGCATCTCCCATGCTCACCGGATGCCCTGGTGAATGATGCTGCTCTTGGCACTGCCTGCCTTCTCCTTCTTCTTTACTGGATCCATCTCAAAGCAGCGCCAAAGCCGCAATGTTTCATCAGCAGCTGCAGATGCCACTATTGAGCCATCTGGGCTCATGGTCAGGTTCAGGACTCTGGCTGTGTGACCTGTGGAAGGAGGAGCTGCCTATCAGGGCTCTGCTCACATCCCTCACCAATACCAGTCCTTTTCAGCCACTCATGCCCAGTCACGTAAGTTCAGTCTGCTCTCCCCCATAAACAGACTCCATCCCACACAGCTGATGCTGAGGCGGACCTGGGCAGCTCTGGAAGGCTGAACAGAGGAACTCAAAGGAGACCTGACCCCTCAAAACCCTCTAGGGTGGAGCCTCTTCCCAGCAGGACATGCCTTGCTGCCATCGACCCATCTCACTAGCACACTGATGCTGCTCTCACAAAGACTGGAGAGTGACTTTACTTTCAGGATCTATCTGGACGCAGCCAAGCCCTTTCCCACTGCCCTGGATCCCAGCCCTCTCAGCTGCTCCTGGACTGCACAGCAAAGGATGTAGACCTACCTTTCAACTCTGCAACCTTGGCCATGGTAGGATATTTCCACACCACCAGTTGATTATGCGCAAAGCCATGACCAGAAATGAACTCCTTGTAGTTTGACGACCAAAGGATGGAACATACCTATAGGGAGGCAGTTTGTTACACTGGCAGGTCACAGACCAGCAGCAAGAGGTCACTGACCAGGTGTAGAGTAGTTTGGGGACCAGCTCCTTACCTCCCAAAAGGGCCCGCAAAGAAGGGGCACAGACACTGCAGTAGTACCCAACATCCACCCCCATCCAGAGACAAGAAACCACCTCCACAGCATCCCCCATGTTCTCCTGGGGAGTATCCCAGGCCCTGGCCCTCAGGTTCCATCCCTTGGCAGCACTTATGTTGCTCACTGTGCCAAAGCGCAGTCTTGGACAGAGTCAGTGCTGAAGCTCACCTGGGAGTGGGCATCTACTGCGTTGAGGCAGGTGCCTGAACACACATTCCAGATCCTGATGTGTCTGTCGCTTGTCCCACCGCCTGTGGCCAGGACATTTGACTGCCATGGGCACCAGGCCACAGCCTATGAGAGAGGCACCAGTCATAAGACATGCAAGAACAGCTTGTTCCCCACTGCCCTTATAGGTCAGGCCAAGCCACAGCAATTCTGCCATCCATGCATGAGAGCAGCACTGGCAGGCAGATTCTTTGTATGTCCCAGTAGAAGCCCCTCTCCAACAGATGGAAACTCTGCCAGTGCACTGACAAAGGAAAGTAGAACCGAGCAGCTGCTGCATCACTCTGTGCCCTATGCACACCAAACAAGTCTCACACGAGCCACCCACTCACCTTGACAGCACCCTGGTGCTGAGTGAAGGTCTGCACAGGAGCAAAGTCACCACTGTCCCCTTGGGCACATGGCCAGACATTCACCAGGTTGTCATTGCCTCCACTGGCCAGGTAGCGGCCATCAGGTGACCACTTGAGCCCACACACCTCCTGTGTGTGGCCAGCAAGTGTGGCCACGTGGTGCTCAGCAACCCGGACATCATGATGATGGATGTGACCGGTCCTCGCCCCACTGCAGAGGGAAGTTTTGAGTCAGGGTGGTATTGTGCTTGTGAGCTATACACCACTGCTCCAAGGGGCTCCCACTACAGAGTGTCTGGACAGGGATTTCAGCAAGGGCCGCTATTCAATGATGCTGTAATCTTGGTGTCACCTGCTACTGGAGACAGCTGAACACAGCAGCAGGGACTGCATTGCAGAGACTCATACAGAGGTTATGGAGAATGGAGGGCCCTCCCACTGCCCCTACATTCAGGGGCTTAAATCCAGCCCCTTCTAACCAGACGTGTTGACATATTCAGGTCCCTCCCCCAAGCTGGGCCAGACACCAGGGAGGAGTTGTAGCAGCCCAAGGCAGAAATGGGCTGTTCACCAGGACCTCACTCACTTTCTATTGGCATCTGGGGAATCTGTGCCCTGGTTATGCTGAAGTGGGTCCATGCAGAACTGCACTGCTGGCTTTGTGAACAGATCACTGAGCACATGCAGAGTCAATTTGGTTTTTTCCATCTGTTCATCTAGAGCAGGGGGCTCAAAGCCTGTTTTGCCATGCCTTGGTCATGTCCTTACCTGGAAAGAATGTAGCTGTTCCAGCTCAATGACCCTACACGGGAAGAATGGCTGATCATATTTCGGAGCCGTTTCTGTTGCTGTATGTCCCACAGCTGCAAAGAGACATTAAGAGCAGTCATTTATCTTAATTGTGTAAGGAGATGAGAATATAGCCCTTGTCACATTGGTGCATACCTTGGCTGTCAAATCCTGGATCCCTTTGCTTGAAGGCTATGGCGTTTAAACCTCTCAGTACACTAGGCTATGGGGGAGCCATCCAAAGAATTTTATACCCAATGCCCATGAGACAGCTGGAAACTCTAGATATATATTAGGGACCTTCACAATTAATTATCAAGTGTTAACAATCCAGTGCCATCTTCACAAAACCCACTGGAAGGCATTGCCCAGAGAGTTTGAAGTTTGGACAATTGTGTTATTAAACAATAATATAATACCATTTATTTAAATATTTTGGATTGTTTTCTACATTTTCAAATACATTGATTTCAATTACAGCATAGAATTGAAGGTGTACAGTGCTCACTTCATATTTTTTATTACAAATATTTGCATGGTAAAAACCAGAAGAAATAGTACAGTAACTCCTTGCTTAACATTGTAGTTAAGTTACTGAAAAATGCTACTTCAATTCTTATGGGGAAATTGGATTCACTTTTTGCTTAATGTAAATGGGGGGGAAGGTTCCGGGGGGAAAATATATATATATAAAAAAAATAATCACACACACAGCAATGATTAATGTGAAGCTTGGTTGAGGTGGTGAAGTCAGAGGGTGGAGACAGTGGGATATTTCCTGGGGAATGCCTTACTGATAAATGAACTAGCACTCAGCTGAGCCCTCAAGGATTAACACGTTGTTAAATGTAGCCTCACACTCTACAAGGCAGCACAAATGGAGGGAGGGGAGACAGGATGGCAGAGAGACACACACACAGTGTGTGTGTGATGCGCATCGCCCCTTTAAGTACACTGACCCCACTCAGTACACTGCCTTTTGAAGTAGCTCAGCAAGTTGAGACAGCAGCTACTGCCAGAAGCTCCCTCTGTCCTGACCCCGTCACGTTCCACCCCGCTCTATGGAGATGGGGTAAGCAGGGGATACCCTGACATTAGCACCCCTCTTCCCCTCCCCCATCCTGCCCTGCACAGCAAGCAGGAGCCAGGAGCAACACATAGCAGTGGGGGGAGGGACAGCTGAACTGCCGGCAATTGCTAGCCTGCCGGGTGGCTGGTGCACAGGGAACTTAAGGGAGCGGGGAGCTGATGGGGGGCTGCTGGTCCACCCTGGTTCCAAGCCCCCACCAGCTACCTCCAACAGACTGCTCTTTCTGCAAGCAGTAGACAAAGTAGGGGGCTGCCAAATAACTTTATAAGAGAGCATTGTGCAACTTTAAATGAGCATGTTCTCTAATTGATCAGCAACGAAACGTTAACCAAGAGGATGTTCAGTGAGGAGTTACTGTATTTTTCAATTCACCTAATACAAGTACTGTAGTGCAATCTCTATCATAAAAGTTGAACTTACAAATGTAGAATGCTGTACAAAAAAAATAAAACAATGTAAAACTTTAGAAGCTACAAGCCCACTCAGTCCTACTTCAGCCAGTCAAGTTTAGTTACAATTTGCAGGAGATAATGCTGCCCGTTTCTTGTTTACGACGTCATCTGAAAGTGAGAACAGGCCTTTGCATGGCACTGTTGCAGCCAGCGTCACAAGGTATTTATGTGCCAGGTGTGCTAAACATTCATATGCCCCTTTGTGCTTCAACCACCATTCCAGAGGACATAAGTCCATGCTGATGACAGGTTCTGCTCAATAATAATCCAAAGCAGAGCGGACCGATGCATGTTCATTTGCATCATCTGAGTCAGATGCCAACAGAAGGTTGATTTTATTTTTTGGTGGTTTGGGTTCTGTAGATTCTGCATCTGAATGTTGCTCTTTTAAAACTTCTGAAAGCATGCTCCACACCTCATCCCTCTCAGATTTTGGATGGCACTTCAGATTCTTAAACCTTTAGTCGAGTGCTGTAGCTATTTCTAGAAATCTCACATTGGTACCTTCTTTGCATTTTCTCAAATCTGCTGTGCAAGTGTTCTTTAAATGAACATGTACTGGGTCAACATGAAATACATGGCAGAATGAGAGTAAAACAGAACAGGAAACATACAATTCTCCCTCAAAGAGTTCAGTCACAAATTTAATTAATGCTTTTTTTTTTTTTTTAACTGATCATCATCAGCATGGAAGCATGTCCTCTGGAATGGTGGCTGAAACATGAAGGGGCATATGAATATTTAGCATATTTGGCATGTAGATACTTTGCAGTGCTGGCTACAACAGTGCCATGTGAATGCCTGTTCTCACTTTCAGGTGACATTGTCAATAAGAAGCAGGCAGCATTATCTCCTGTAAATGTAAACAAACTTGTCTGTCTTAGTAATTGGCTGAACAAGAAGTAGGACAGAGTGGACTTGTAAGCGCTAAAGTTTTACATTGTTACATAACTGCACTCAAAAAACAAAACAAAAAGATATAATTGTAAGTTGCACTTTCACGATAAAGGTTGCACAATGGTACTTGAATGAGGTGAATTGAAAAATACTATTTCTTGTGTTTATCATTTTTACAGTGCAAATATTCGTAATCAAAATATAAAGTGAGCACTGTACACTTTGTGTTCTGTGTTGTAATAGAATATATTTGAAAAGGTAGAAAAACATTCAAAATATTTAATAAATTTCAATTGGTGTCCTATTGTTTGACAGTGCAATTCATCGCGTGCGTTACCTGCCATTAATCGACAGCCCTACTTCTATTGTCTCCCCCTCGTCTCCTCCTTTCCAGGCTGAACAGTCCCAGTCTTTTTAATTTCTCCTCAGGCAGAAGCTGTTCCAGACCCCTCATCATTTTTGTTGCCCTTCTCTCTACTTTTTCAACTTCTGATACACCTTTTTTAAGATGGAGACACCAGAACTGTATGTAATATTTAAGGTATGGGCCTATCATGGATTGACGTAGTGGCATATTTTCTGTCTTATTATCTATCCCTTTTCCTAATGATGCCTAACACTTAGCCTTTTTGATTGCTGTTGCACATTGAGCAGATGTTTTCAGAGAATTATCCATGATATCTAGGAATCTATTATGATGCCAAGATCTTTCATGAGTGGTAACAGCTAATTTAGATCCCATCATTTTGTATGCATAGTTGGGATTATGTTTTCCAATGGGAATTACTTGAAATTCAGTGTTGATAAATGCAATCTGCCATTTTCTTGGTCACCCAGTTTTGTGAGATCCTTTTGTAACTTCGCAGTCTGCTTTGGACTTAACTATCCTAAGTAATTCAGAATCATCTGCAAGCTTTGCCACTTCACTCTCTCTCTGTTCCCAGATCATTTATGAATATGTTGAACAGCACAGATCCCAGTATAGATCTTTGGGGGACTCTGCTGTGTACCTCTCTCAACTGAGAGAGCTGACCACTTATTTCTACCCTTTGTTTCCTATCTTTTAAGGAGTTACTGATCCAAGAGAGGACCTTCCCTCTTATCTCATGACTCCTTACTTTGCTAAAGACCCCTTGGTGAGTGACTTGTCAAAGGTTTTTGAAAGTAAAAGTACACTATATCCACTGCATCACACCAGTCCACATGTTTGACCCACTCAAACAATTAATGGATTGGTGAGGCATGGTTTCCCTTTGCAAAAGCCATGTTGACCAGGTGTCGGATAATTCTGCTTTAGTTTCAACCAGTTTGCCTAGTACTGAAGTTAGGACTACTGGCCTGTAATTGCCAAGATCACCTCTGGAGACCTTTTTGAAAAAAAAAATCAGTATTACATTAGCTATCCTCCAGTCATCTATTACAGAAACTGATTTAAATGATGGTTACATATCACAGTTGTTAGTTTTGCCATTTTGTATTTGAGTTCCTCCAGAACTCTTGGGCAAATAGCATCTGGTCCTGCTGACTTATTACTGTTTAATTTATCAGTTTGTTCCAAAACCTCTATTGAACCCACAATCTGGAACAGTTCCTCAGATTTGTCACCTAAAAAGAATGGCTCCGGTGTGAGAATCTCCCTCACATCCTCTGCAGTGAAGACTGATGCAAAGAATTCATTTAGCTTCTCTGGAATGGCCTCATCTTCCTTGAATGCTTTTAGCATCTCGATCATCCAGTGGCCCCACTGATTGCTTCAGAAGTAGAAACACTCAATTTTTGTTGTTAGTCTGTCTTTTGCTAGTTGCTCTTCAAATTCTACTGTGGCCAACATAATTGGTACTTTTACACTTGACTTGCCAAAGTTTCTTTGTGTTTTCCTCAGTGGGATTTGACTTCCAAATTTTAAAGGAAGTCTTTTGGTCTCTGCCTTTTACACTCTGTTTAGCCATGGTGGTGTTTTTTGGTCCTCTGACTTTTTTTTTTAGTTTGGGGTACACATGTAGCAAGCTTCTATTATGGTGTTTTTAACGTTTCCATGCAGCTTGCGGGCATTTCACTCGTCACTGTTACTTTTAATTTCTGTTTAATTTTCATGAGGTTCTTTTTGGATTTTTAAATTCTATCGTTGGGAAGGGGAGGGGGGCTGGTATTTTCCCCTCTTCAAGGATGTTAAGTTTATTACATTACAGTTGCTATGACCAAGTGGTTCAGCTATATTCACCTTTTGGACCAGATCCTATGTACTACTTAGAACTAAATAAAGAATTGCTTCCCCCCTTGTGGGTTCCAGGACTAGTTGCTCAAAGAAGCAGTTGTTAATGGCATCAACAACGGTCCCGGGGCAGGAGCCTCTATTTAAAAGACTCTTCCCTCCCTGTACTGTGGGATTCCCCTCACCTGGACCTCAGCATTGCTAGTGCCGACAGCAAGGTAGTTTCCTTCTTTGATCCAGGACACTGATGAGATGTAGTCATCTGGCTGCTCCAACTGCAGCAGCTGGATGATCTCTCCAGAGGAGTAATTCCACAGATACACAGAGTTATCCAGAGCCACAGCCAGGAAGTTCTGGGAACTCCAGTCAATGAGGTTCAGATCTAAGATCAGAAGACACACCAGAGGTCACACATATGCCCGTTGCTCATTACAATACCCCAGGGAAGTCCTGCCTGCAGCCTGGCTCAGCACCATGGCAAGAGTCGTGTCCCCCCCGCCGCTTCTTCACCCCCAATGCTGATGGACCAGGAACTCCCACCTACACCAGATTTCCATAGTGCCACAGGTGTGCATGGCCCTCTACAGGTAGGGGATTGGCCTTGTAGCATGTTGGAATCCTAGCTAACAGGATCAGCGCACTGAAGCTTTTCATTCCAGTCCAGTTGCATGAAGCTCTGAATTCCCTTTCCTATAAGGTTAGATACAGACACTATCCAGCAAGCCACCCAGTGTCAGCCTGTGTGTTAGTGTGCCCTAAGAGTGCCAATGACACAGCAGTGACCAAGCTGAGAGAAGGCTCCATTGTTCCTCTAGGACCAAACTGCTGAGCCAAGGAAGGGAGCTGCCCTGTCTTGGCTGAGAACAGGCACTTTCTGCTATTTTTACCCCATCCACCTTGCTCCTAGGTGGAGCTACCATCTCACTAAAGCAGCTGATTTAGGGTAGGGGGATTGATGACTGAACCCAAGCCCCCTCATTCCTATAGGGAATTTTTGGCATCCCCTCTGTCAGAGAGGAACCCAGCCTCCACGGCACAATGAAGGAAACGGCAGCCATAAAAGCACACATTTCCCCACCTATCTTTGGCCTTCTGAATGAGGTGCAACAGAAAGTGGTAAAAGCCACCACAGTCCCAACAGGCTGAGGCATGAAACAAGCTGCCAGTGTGATTTCCCAAGGGGATAATCAGAGGCCTGAGAGTAGAAACAACTTGTCCTGAAGTGGAAGTGCAGCCAGACAGGAGCATTCAGAGTCAGGGTAATAAGGACAGCAGAGTCAGTGCCAGCAAGAGGAGTATAGGGAAAAGAGGCACTTTCAGTTATCAGGAGATGGGGACCAGAGCCACCCACTCACAAAGGAAGCGCAGAAGTTAATTACAATTGAAAACGGCCGGTACTGAACCCTTTTTAAGCCTGACTTTTGAGTTCCTCTTCAAGAAGAGCAAGGGACTTGCCCCTTCTGCTCAACAGCATCCAAGTTTAAACATATAAGCCAGCAGATCTAGATGAGAGAGACTGAGACACTAATGGATTTGCTGAAGAACTCCTTTGGGAGTACACACAAGGTTCTGCAGTCACAGAACCAAGGGAGAAGCACCATCCAAACAAGAGCAATCCCAGGGTTCTGCAGTCACAGAACCAAGGGAGAGGCACCATCCAAACAAGAGCAATCCCAGCAGTAAGTGCCCGCTCAGGCTAATTTCGGTCCCTAGCAGAACAAGTCTTAGGACAGACTTCCAGAGGGGAATGGCCTGCAAGTTACGAGGAGTCTGAGGTCAGAGAAAAAAGAACCTGCTAGACAAAGCGAAGAACAGAGTGGGTGAAAAGAACAAGGTGTGAACAAGACCAGGATCCTATGGAGAGACACTTTCAAAATCTTACTTAGAATTAGCTACAATGGGACACTCATATGGACTGACAAATGGACTGGAAGATAGCCAACCAGGAACATCAAGTGACAGCATTGAGTTGGAGATAAGAATTCTTGCAATATCTTTGATACTAAGTCTGATCTTGTTTAACCTCTTCATGCAGGGTGAAGAAGCAGCAGGTAGCACCCTTGTGCCCTCTATAAATGTCACAGCACAGGGGGGTAGCAAATACTAGTATGGACAGGAATACAAGGGCCCTGCACATAGCAGCAGAACCCACTTACAGTAGTCGTTACGGATCTCTGGCGCATCCAGGATCCGGTCTGGCATGGAGGGAATGTATCTGCCATTCTTCCTGCTGGACCCAGGTGTTGTTTTCTGGCTGTAGAGCACTTTCAGGTTATTCTGGTAACCTGTAAGCCAGAGAGACAGCAATGGTTACTCACTAGATAGTTTCTTCCAACTCATCCTGGCAAACTTGTGGCTCACCTAGGCACAGAGAGTCTTCCACTGAAGGCAAAGACAAGCCTTAAAAGGGAGATGCACTTGCTTCAGGCCAGCAGAGCAAGCTGTGGTGTTATGACACCTGCCCACTAGGAGACTGAGCTGATGAGTCTCATCCAATGAAGTGAGCTGTAGCTCACGAAAGCTTATGCTCAAATAAATTGGTTAGTCTCTAAGGTGCCACAAGTACTCCTTTTCTTTTTGCGAATACAGACTAACACGGCTGCTACTCTGAAACTCCTTTTATGCAACCTATCGAGCCACCTTCAGATGGCAGCCACTTTACCTGCTGAAACCAGATTCAAATTGGTGGGCTTGGGAAATTTCACTTTTCCCCAATCCCCTGTTAATTAACAGTTCAACTGAAGCATGACTTAAACCAAGGATAGTATGGGGTGGGTGGGGGCTACTCACTATTCTACTGCAGCCTTTCCTTGAAGGAGCTTTGGGCCAAAAGCAAATTTTTAGGGAGGATTTGCTGTTTGCAGTGTCAATCACTGACTTGTGCAGCTACTGCTCAGCTTAGACTTGAGAGGTTTGCAGTGGCCAGGATGCCAGTAAGCCATTGATCACAAAGGGAAGCTATTAAGGAACTTATGGTGTTCCAGAGCTCAGTTGGGTACACAGCTACTTGCACACATCCCATTGCTTGGGGTGGGAGAGTACACAGGATACCAGTCAGGGTTCTGTTATGCACCCCTCCTTTGAGGAAAAAGGAGCTCTTCTTCCCTTCCAGCACAGAGGTGCTTTCAGATCACCCCCAAACCCTGCATACCTTCTGGGGCATTTTGAGGCTTCCCACTAAGCCGGAGGATCTTTGCTTCTTCCACATCAAACCCATTCAGATTCAGCGCCCAAGCCTTCTGTTGCTCCTGTAGATAAGATATACAGATCCTCTCAGGCAAACTTGAGTCTTCCTACCACATTCAGAGGGAATACGGGTAAAACAGGAATGTAGCTCAACAGCTCAGTGGCCCCATGGCCCCAGCTGTGCCATCAGCTTAAGGTAGTTGCCTCTGCTCCAGATGGTATGCTGCTTTGCTTGGAGAACCAGCTGCATGCAAGCCAGTTCTCCAGGCTGCCCCTAGTTCACTTGAAAAGCTATCCTCTGTTTGGCCAGTTTTGTAGTGTACCAGCTACCCCCAGATTGGCCCTTTTTTGCATCCCTTTCCCAGTGTGGAAATATGGCCACAAGGGACTGGCTTTGTACAACTGCTTCGTACAACTGCTTCATGACTTGCCTATCTGGAGAAGTCATTCCAGAATAATATAGGCCGTGACTCTACAGTGCCACAGCTACTGCTAAATAGCTTATTCCACAACAAGTTCTGGGGAATTTCCTTATGCAACCAAGTCCCCAAGCTTTGAGCCTGGAATAGCCAGCTCTGTGTGGGCAAATCTCATTAGCCTTCCAGAAGTTTTGCATTCAGACCTGCCAGATGCAGCGCAGGCTAGCCAAGGGTCCCAAGGCATTATAGAATACAAAACAAAAAGCACACTCTGCCCTCACTCTTTGTGCCTAGGGGCCACAACCCAAGTCTCCTGCAATAACTTTGTGCAGCTCTACCTGTTCCAGCCACCACTTTTCATGCCTCACTCCATAAAGAGGAGTGCTGCAGATGCGAGCACCACACCAATTGCTCATCGTGCAGCAGTGTGAATACGCCGAAGTTTGCTTCTCAGGAGAAGATTAGGAGAGACTGGCTGTTAGGAGAATGCGTTGCTCACCTTCTTGGTAGGTGTATCCTCAGAAGAATCATTCTCTTTGGTCAAGAGGAAGCTAGCAACCTCCATCTGCATGGCACTGCGGTTGGGAATGTAGCGGTCCCTGCCTGCCTTGGTCGGTGTGCTCTGGATTTTGGATCCTGATTTACCTGTGTTGTATACAGAAGAGAGCCATTCCATCTGCAGTTAGTTGAAGCAAACTGCCCAGCAAAGGCCAAGATAGACAATATTTGCCTCAAAGGCCCTCAGGCACTGCTGGCTGTCCACCATGTTTTCCAGGTGTTGGTGTTTTGCCAGCCTGGAGGCTCTAGTGCAGCCACACAAACAAATCCCAGGATCTTGACTGGATGGGAAGAGGCTGATGCAGTAGATAACCAGCTGCCTCCAATCCAATGATCATGTGCTGCTGTCCTCTCTGAACCTCAGCACATCTTAGAAGGGCCTGGGTCCCAGCTTAACTTCATTAAGAGACACTCTGAACTCCAAAGCAATGGCTTCAACAGCAGGCAACATCACTCATAGCTCCAGGAAGAACCTCAACTTGTTTCAAAGACTCGCCATTCAACCTATACATACCTCTCAGTCCTCTCCAGGTGCAGCCAAACAGAGATTCCTCTAGAGAGGGACCAAGGACAGACTGGTGGCACTGTCATGTAGAAGGTCACCAGTATCCACTGTGCAGAGCTCAGCAACACCAGAGCCCAGTCACTGTGACTGCAGCCACTTACAGACCCCAGAGCCAGGAGTCCTTACGTAGGAATTCAAAATGTTGGATCAGACAATAAGATCCACCTACCTCAGTGTCCTCTCTAACAGGGCCAGTTCAAGATGCAGCGGAGAAAGGTGTAACCACCCCCAAGTGGCAGATGTGCCTCATATAGGTCTTCTGTCCATCTCAAATAGAGATTGGCTTAAACTCTGACATGCAAAGTTTAAAATAGCCCTTCTAGAATTTGTCAATAATGTTAACTCTGAATATTCTTGATATCCATAAAAATGTCCATTCCTTTCTGAATTGCGTCAAGTCCTTGGCCTCTGATTTCCTGTGGCAGCGGGGGGGGGGGAGGGGCGGCCCCCACAGGGCCCAGAGGAACATTCAGGGGGACACAGCTGGGGCCCAGACCAGCACCCACAGAGGGTGGGGAAGGAGTGCCCCTTCGTTCTGCTCCTGGCCCCAGCCCCCTTACCCCGTACATCCCCCCCCCAGCTGTGGCCCGCTCCCAGCCCCAGATATTGGGGGGAGGGCACATACAGGGATAAGGGAGGGGGCATGAGGTAAACAGTTTGGGGACCACTGCATTAGAATATTCCTCTATTATTCACCATCCCATTCCTAACTATTTTTTTTTGAAACCACAGCTGCACACTTAGAGCTGCCTTTGTGTTGCCAAGCTCCCTTTCTTGGGTTGACAGTTAATTTAGAGCCCATCAGGTATACATGAGGAGTTTAAGTTTCTCCCTTCAATGTGCAACATAGGAATCCATTTGCCATCGTGCTGCCCATTCACACAACTTCTTCAGGTCTCTCGGAAGTTCTTCACAGTTCTCTCCAGTCCAGACTATCCTAGTAGCTGTGTCATCTGCATACCGTGCTACCTCACTGCTCATCCCCTTTCCAGATCAGTAGTAAACATATCAAGCCACAAGGAGAACTGACTAACCCTACCCCGTTTCCCCTTTGCCAGTTTTCGATCCCTGACAGTACTCTATCAGCCCACGGTGACTTAGCTTCGCCTGTCAAAGGAGTGGCCTGAGCTAGGTCGCTGGTGCCCTGCTTCCCGCACAACGGGCTGGCCGATGCAGGGCTAACTCTGCTCACCCACCTCCACGCACCCGGGGCACCGGCCCCAGCTCGGACTCACCGGGGGTTTTGGAGGGGGTTTTGCTGGTGCTGTGGGGCCGGTTGGCTGGTTTCATGGGGGAGAGGCCAGTGCTGCCGGCGCTGGCAGGGCTGGGCCCGGGGCCAGCAACGGAGACGTTGCTCTCCTTGGCCTTGCGCTGCCATCGCGCCAGCGGGGCGTTGGGGATCGGGGTGTCCAGCTTCAGCAGACCGTGCAAGTCGCTCTCGAACACAAACTGCGCCATGGCGGGGGAGAGCGGCCTGGGCGGGGAGAAAGAGGGCGACAGGTGAGTCAGAGACCGACCAGCCCCACACCCCGGCACCCCGCGGGCGGGCGGACACGCGCACGCACACACACACACACACACACACGGGCGGGCGGGCACGGGCACACACACACACACACACACACACACACGCGGCGCCCCCCCGTCGTCGTCGCCGCCCCGGGCAGACCAGAGACCGGCCCGCGGCGGGGCCGGGCGTTCGCCGCAGAGACCGGCGCGGGGCACTCCGGGGACGCACCACCGGGGACAGCGGGGGACAGCGGCCTCGCTCTCGTTCCCTCAGTCACTCTCCGTTCTCGGAGCTTCGCCCCCTCGCGCCGCTTAAACCTGGCTCCCCAAGCCCCCATTGGCCACTTCAAACCCAACTGCCGCCAGCACCATGGCGACACGACCCAACCCCCTGTCCCTATTGGCCCGCACGGACTCGGAGCGGGGCTCAGCCCTGAGACGACGCTAGCCTCGTCAGTCTCGTGAGACTTGGGCTTGACCCCTGACCCGAGCCGCGGTCTAGTGACCTCTGACCTGGGCTGCTGATTGGCCGGAAGCGCCTGCCTGGGGGCCGGTGTTGGCCGGCCGGGGGCCGGGCGCCGGGAGCCTGGGGGGGCCGAGGCCGGGTCGCAGCCGGCGCCTCGTCCTGCCCCGCCCCGGGCGCCGCCCCGCCTGCCAGGGCCGAGTGGGAGCGGGGACGCGGCGCGGCGGGTTCGGCTCATTTTTGACTGCGAGGAAGAAGTCGAGGGACCCTCCTGAGCGCGCCGCTGGCCCGGAAGCGCCGGCTCCGCTCCCGGCGCCCCGGCAACCGGCTCCCGGCTCCCGGCCTACCGCCCTGGGCTCCGGCCCCCCGCCGCGCGGCCCCCCCCCCCGGCCCCCCGCCGCGCGGCCCCCCCCCCGGCCCCGCGCCGCGCGGCCCCCCCCCCCCGGCCCCCCGCCGCGCGGCCCCCCCCCCCCGGCCCCCCGCCGCGCGGCCCCCCCCCCCCGGCCCCCCGCCGCGCGGCCCCCCCCCCCGGCCCCCCGCCGCGCGGCCCCCCGCCGCGCGGCCCCCCCCCCCGGCCCCCCGCCGCGCGGCCCCCCCCCCCGGCCCCCCGCCGCGCGGCCCCCCTCCGGCCCCCCGCCGCGCGGCCCGGCCCCCCGCCGCGCCGCGCCGGTCGCACCTGGCCAGCGCTTTACCCCTGTGTCGCCGCCTGAGGAGGCGGGCAGGCGCCTCGGTGCCCAGCTCTTCCGGGGAGCTTGGAGAAAGAACCGCACCAGAGAGGGAAGTTAGGTGCCCATGGGAATTAGGCACGTTTGAAAACCCTGCCCATCAACAGGCTTAGGTGCCCAGATGGCTTTGAGAATCCGGGTGGGAGGCTTTATGTACACCACAAAAGTATAAATTAATTTCAAAATTGATTTAGCAAAACAGGTACAATCCACCAATGTAGACACAGTTAAACTGGTTTAACTGTTGCTTTTAAGCTTCGGAATGGTTTCTGTCCCCATGGATGGTGGCATACAAGCTCAAGGGAGACTCCAAAGAACATAAATGAGAAATCCTGGCACAATGGTCCCAGACAGCCCAAGGCAAGGTCAGAGAAACGGCCTTCAATAGCGCAGCAGCAGCAATTCATGTCAGTTTGCCTGAGAGAATGAGACCGCAGCCCTCAGGCACTAGCTTTGTACAAGTAATACATGGTAATAAAATAGAAAAGGACAGACAGCCCCATTTTCTTGTCTGAAAATCATTTCTGAAACCTTTGTTACCCAAGAATATTTATTTCTCCCTCTTGAGTGTGGGACACATGCAGAAGCAGTTAGGTAGCTGTGTTGGGAACAGTGGTGTGTCCGGCCATGCACGGTGCTCTCTGCAGTGTAGCTGGGTGACGTGGGGAGGTGGCAGCCTTCCCCTGCTATCTATACCTTTGGACCCACAGTTCACCTATCCCATCCATGAGGCTAGGTGACTGGCATGCCCTCAGAGCAAGACTCCCCTGCCACTAGCAGCTGATGCTGAAAACAGCAATCAGGACTGTGTTCTGCCTGCTCTGCTATCCATAAAGGTGCTATAGGATTTTAAACTGGTCCTGTTGGTTGTTACTGAGGCCTGGGGGCAATGACTGCACTGTGCGCCTAGTGATGATTTACGTGAGGGAGCTAGAGGGTAACTCATTACTAAGCCCATTACAAGGAGGGTTTCAGTTAGCTTAGTTAGAAGGGCAGCAGGGGGGAGCAGGAAGACCTGTAAGGCTGGGAGCTCCCCACCCCTTCAGTAAAAAACATAGGATTGGAAGGGACCAGCTGGGTCATCATGTCCAGTCCCATGCTCATCTGCTGTGTGCAACCCCTTCATATCATCCCATAAATTTATCAAGCTCCAGCTTAAAACCAATTACCTTTCTTGTCCCCACTGCTCCTGATGGGAGGCTGTTCCAGAGCCCCACTCCTCTGATGGTTAGAAAGCTTCTAATTTTGAGTCTAAAGTTACTGATGGCAAGTTTAGCCGCATTTGTTTTGATGCCAATGTTTTCCTTTAGCTCCAATAGCTTTTCTCCATCCCTGGTGTTTATCCCTCTGATAAATGTAGAGAGAGCAATTAGATCACCTGCCAGTCTTCATTTTGTTTCACTAAATAAGCCAAGCTCTTCCAGTCTCCTCTTGTACAGTAGGCTCTCCATTTCCCTGATCATCCTAGTAGCCCTTCTCTGCATCTGTTCCAGTTTGAATTCAAACTGCCCCAGCCCCCTGTGTAATCTTCAGCATGAAACAGGCTGCTTCCCTTCTGTTACCTGAAACACTGTGACAGGCAACAGGGACTGGAAGTTTAAGCTGTGGGGGTGTAACACCAACAGAACCCGGTCGTCAGCAGGCAGAATCGAACCTGGGACCTCTGGAGCTTAGTGCATGAGCCTCTACTGCATGAGCTCAAAGCCATATGACTGTTAGCTAAGGGTATGTCTACACTACGGAATAAGGTCGAATTTATAGAAGTCGGTTTTTTAGAAATCGGTTTTATAAATTCGAGTGTGTGTGTCCCCACAGTAAATGCTCTAAGTGCATTAAGTGCATTAACTCGGCGGAGCGCTTCCACAGTACCGAGGCAAGCGTCGACTTCCGGAGCGTTGCACTGTGGGTAGCTATCCCACAGTTCCCGCAGTCTCCGCTGCCCATTGGAATTCTGGGTTGAGATCCCAATGCCTGATGGGGCTAAAACATTGTCGCGGGTGGTTCTGGGTACATATCGTCAGCCTCCCGTTCCCTCCCTCCCCCCGTGAAAGCAAGGGCAGACAATCATTTCGCGCCTTTTTTCCTGAGTTACCTGTGCAGACGCCATACCATGGCAAGCATGGAGCCCGCTCAGGTAACCGTCACCCTATGTCTCCTGGGTGCTGGCAGACGCGGTACGGCATTGCTACACAGTAGCAGCAACCCCTTGCCTTGTGGCAGCAGACGGTACAGTACGACTGGTAGCCGTCATCGTCATGTCTGAGGTGCTCCTGGTCGCCTCTGTGAGGTCGATCAGGAGCGCCTGGGCAGACATGGGCACAGGGACTAAATTTGGAGTGACTTGACCAGGTCATTCTCTTTAGTCCTGCAGTCAGTCCTATTGAACCGTCTTATGGTGAGCGGGCAGGCGATACGGACTGCTAGCAGTCGTGCTGTACCATCTTCTGCCGAGCAGTCATGAGATGTGGATGGCATGCAGTCCGTCTGCTGCCAGCCAAAGATGTAAAAGATAGATGGAGTGGGTCAAAACAAGAAATAGACCAGATTTGTTTTGTACTCATTTGCTTCCCCCCCCTCCCCTGTCTAGGGGACTCATTCTTCTAGATCACACTGCAGTCAAGATGCAGCGAGGTAAATCTAGCCATGTATCAATCAGAGGCCAGGCTAACCTTCTTGCTCCAATAAGGACAATAACTTAGGTGCACCATTTCTTATTGGAACCCTCTGTGAAGTCCTGCCTGAAATACTCCTTGATGTAAAGCCACCCCCTTTGTTGATTTTAGCTCCCTGAAGCCAACCCTGTAAGCGCCCCTCCCAGCGTCAGAGCAATGGCAAACAATCGGGCATCTGAGAGTGCTGTCCAGAGCAGTCACAATGGAGCGCTCTGATGGGGCTAAAACATTGTCGCGGGTGGTTCTGGGTACGTGTCGTCAGGCCCCCGTTCCCTCCCTCCCTCCGTGAAAGCAAGGGCAGACAATCATTTCGCGCCTTTTTTCCTGAGTTACCTGTGCAGACGCCATACCACAGCAAGCATGGAGCCCGCTCAGGTAACCGTCACCCTATGTCTCCTGGGTGCTGGCAGACGCGGTACGGCTTTGCTGCACAGTAGCAGCAACCCCTTGCCTTCTGGCAGCAGACGGTGCAATACGATTGGTAGTCGTCCTCATCGTGTCCGAGGTGCTCCTGGCCGCGTCGGCTGGGAGCGCCTGGGCAGACATGGGCGCAGGGACTAAATTTGGAGTGACTTGACCAGGTCATTCTCTTTAGTCCTGCAGTCAGTCCTATTGAACCGTCTTATGGTGAGCAGGCAGGCGATACGGACTGCTAGCAGTCGTACTGTACCATCTTCTGCCAGGCAGGCAAGAGATGAGGATTGCTAGCAGTCGTATTGCACCATCTTCTGCCAGGCAGGCAAGAGATGGGGATGGCTAGCAGGCGTACTGTACCATCTTCTGCCAAGCAGCCATGAGATGTGGATGGCATGCAGTCCTTCTGCACCGTCTGCTGCCAGCCAAAGATGTAAAAGATAGATGGAGTGGGTCAAAACAAGAAATAGACCAGATTTGTTTTGTACTCATTTGCCTCCTCCCCTGTCTAGGGGACTCATTCCTCTAGGTCACACTGCAGTCACTCACAGAGAAGGTGCAGCGAGGTAAATCTAGCCATGTATCAATCAGAGGCCAGGCTAACCTCCTTGTTCCAATAACAACGATAACTTAGGTGCACCATTTCTTATTGGAACCCTCCGTGCAGTCCTGCCTGAAATACTCCTTGATGTACAGGCACCCCCTTTGTTGATTTTAGCTCCCTGAAGCCAACCCTGTAAGCCGTGTCGTCAGTCGCCCCTCCCTCCGTCAGAGCAACGGCAGACAATCGTTCCGCGCCTTTTTTCTGTGCGGACGCCATACCACGGCAAGCATGGAGCCCGCTCAGCTCACTTTGGCAATTAGGAGCACATTAACCACCACACGCATTATTCAGCAGTATATGCAGCACCAGAACATGGCAACGCGATACCGGGCGAGGAGGCGACGTCAGCGCGGTCCCGTGAGTGATCAGGACATGGACACAGATTTCTCTGAAAGCATGGGCCCTGACAATGCATGCATCATGGTGCTAATGGGGCAGGTTCATGCTGTGGAACGCCGATTCTGGGCTCGGGAAACAAGCACAGACTGGTGGGACCGCATAGTGTTGCAGGTCTGGGACGATTCCCAGTGGCTACGAAACTTTCGCATGCGTAAGGGCACTTTCATGGAACTTTGTGACTTGCTTTCCCCTGTCCTGAAGCGCATGAATACCAAGATGAGAGCAGCCCTCACAGTTGAGAAGCGAGTGGCGATAGCCCTGTGGAAGCTTGCAACGCCAGACAGCTACCGGTCAGTTGGGAATCAATTTGGAGTGGGCAAATCTACTGTGGGGGCTGCTGTGATGCAAGTAGCCCACGCAATCAAAGATCTGCTGATATCAAGGGTAGTGACCCTGGGAAATGTGCAGGTCATAGTGGATGGCTTTGCTGCAATGGGATTCCCTAACTGTGGTGGGGCTATAGATGGAACCCATATCCCTATCTTGGCACCGGAGCACCAAGCCGCCGAGTACATAAACCGCAAGGGGTACTTTTCAATAGTGCTGCAAGCTCTGGTGGATCACAAGGGACGTTTCACCAACATCAACGTGGGATGGCCGGGAAAGGTGCATGATGCTCGCATCTTCAGGAACTCTGGTCTGTTTCAAAAGCTGCAGGAAGGGACTTTATTCCCAGACCAGAAAATAACTGTTGGGGATGTTGAAATGCCTATATGTATCCTTGGGGACCCAGCCTACCCCTTAATGCCATGGCTCATGAAGCCGTACACAGGCAGCCTGGACAGTGGTCAGGAGCTGTTCAACTACAGGCTGAGCAAGTGCAGAATGGTGGTAGAATGTGCATTTGGACGTTTAAAGGCGCGCTGGCGCAGTTTATTGACTCGCTTAGACCTCAGCGAAACCAATATTCCCACTGTTATTACTGCTTGCTGTGTGCTCCACAATATCTGTGAGAGTAAGGGGGAGACGTTTATGGCGGGGTGGGAGGTTGAGGCAAATCGCCTGGCTGCTGGTTACGCGCAGCCAGACACCAGGGCGGTTAGAAGAGCACAGGAGGGCGCGGTACGCATCAGAGAAGCTTTGAAAAACAGTTTCATGACTGGCCAGGCTACGGTGTAAAAGTTCTGTTTGTTTCTCCTTGATGAACCCCCCCGCCCCTTGGTTCACTCTACTTCCCTGTAAGCTAACCACCCTCCCCTCCTCCCTTTAATCATTGCTTGCAGAGCCAATAAAGTCATTGCTGCTTCACAGTCATGCATTCGTTATTCATTCATCACACAAATAGGGGGATGACTACCAAGGTATCCCAGGAGGGGTGGTGGAGGAGGGAAGGAAAATGCCACACAGCACTTTAAGCACAGCACTTTAAAAGTTTACAACTTTAAAATTTATTGAATGACAGCCTTCTTTTTTTTGGGCAATCCTCTGTGGGGGAGTGGCTGGTTGGCCGGAGGCCTCCCCACCGTGTTCTTGGGCGTCTGGGTGTGGAGGCTATGGAACTTGGGGAGGAGGGCGGTTGGTTACAGAGGGGCTGCAGTGGCAGTCTGTGCTCCAGCTGCCTTTGCTGCAGCTCAACCATACACTGGAGCATACTGGTTTGGTCCTGCAGCAGCCTCAGCATTGAATCCTGCCTCCTCTCATCACGCTGCCGCCACCTTTGAGCTTCAGCCCTGTCTTCAGCCCGCCACTTACTCTCTTCAGCCCTCCACCTCTCCTCCCGGTCATTTTGTGCTTTCCTGCACTCTGACATTATTTGCCTCCACGCATTCGTCTGTGCTCTGTCAGTGTGGGAGGACAGCATGAGCTCGGAGAACATTTCATCGCGAGTGCGTTTTTTTTTCTTTCTAAGCTTCACTAGCCTCTGGGAAGGAGAAGATCCTGTGATCATTGAAACACATGCAGCTGGTGGAGAAAAAAAAAGGGACAGCGGTATTTAAAAAGACACATTTTATAAAACAGTGGCTACACTCTTTCAGGGTAAACCTTGAAAGTTAACATTACATACATAGCACATGTGCTTTCGTTACAAGGTCGCATTTTGCCTCCTCCCACCGCGTGAACGGATTTTGGTTGAATGCCAGCAAACATACACTGCAATGCTTTGTTCTACAGTGATTCCCCAGTACGTGTTGCTGGCCTGGAGTGGTAAAGTGTCCTACCATGAAGGACGAAATAAGGCTGCCCTCCCCAGAAACCTTTTGCAAAGGCAGAACCGCAAATGCCAGGGCAAAGTAATCCTTTCACATGCTTGCTTTTAAACCATGTATAGCATTTTAAAAGGTACACTCACCAGAGGTCCCTTCTCCGCCTGCTGAGTCCAGGAGGCAGCCTTGGGTGGGTTCGGGGGGTACTGGCTCCAGGTCTAGGGTGAGAAACAGTTCCTGGCTGTCGGGAAAACCGGTTTCTCCGCTTGCTTGCTGTGAGCTATCTACAACCTCCTCCTCATCATCTTCTTCGTCCCCAAAACCTACTTCTGTATTGCCTCCATCTCCATTGAAGGAGTCAAACAACACGGCTGGGGTAGTGGTGGCTGAACCCCCTAAAATGGCATGCAGCTCATCATAGAAGCGGCATGTTTGGGGCTCTGACCCAGAGCGGCCGTTCGCCTCTCTGGTTTTCTGGTAGGCTTGCCTCAGCTCCTTCAGTTTCACGCGGCACTGCTTCGGGTCCCTGTTATGGCCTCTGTCCTTCATGCCCTGGGAGATTTTCAGAAAGGTTTTGGCATTTCGAAAACTGGAACGGAGTTCTGATAGCACGGATTCCTCTCCCCAAACAGCGATCAGATCCCGTACCTCCCGTTCAGTCCATGCTGGAGCTCTTTTGCGATTCTGGGACTCCATCATGGTCACCTCTGCTGATGAGCTCTGCATGGTCACCTGCAGCTTGCCACGCTGGCCAAACAGGAAATGAGATTCAAAAGTTCGCGGTTCTTTTCCTGTCTACCTGGCCAGTGCATCTGAGTTGAGAGCGCTGTCCAGAGCGGTCAGAATGGAGCACTCTGGGATAGCTCCCGGAGGCCAATACCATCGAATTGTGTCCACAGTACCCCAAATTCGAGCCGGCAACGTCGATTTAAGCGCTAATCCACTTGTCAGGGGTGGAGTAAGGAAATCGATTTTAAGAGCCCTTTAAGTCGAAATAAAGGGCTTCATTGTGTGGACGGGTGCAGGTTTAAATCGATTTAACGCTGCTAAATTCGATCTAAAGTCCTAGTGTAGACCAGGGCTAAGACTATGCTATGTGAGCTATGTAGAGCAGACTCATTAATCTCTCTCTCGCTAAGTGGTCTCAGTGCCACTAGATGGGACAGAACACCACACCCAGGAGGTGTGTGGGTTACAGGGGCACCCTTCCTTGCTTCCAGCTCTGAGTGGGAAAATCCCTTCTCTGAGCCTCAGTTACCCCAGCTGGCTATGGGGGTGCAGTTTTTTGGTCTACTGTTAAGTCGTCAATATCATTGACACAAATTGTCTCCTTCCCTCTCCCCCTTCCAAAACTGAGGTAGGGAGGGGCTTTAGTAGGTACTGACCCTCTGCAGCATGGTCGGGGGAGTAAGCCACCTTCTTGGTCTCTCTTCACCACCCAAAGACTCCAAAGAGGCCCCTGCACAGGTTCAGCTCCAAAGTGGGGGAAGGGGTGCAGACTGGGTGGGCTGGGATGCACATTATTCTTCCACCCTCCCTCACCACAAACCGTAAGCAGAAGAGATAATATGGCCAGGGCCCTGTGGAGCCTCCCAGGGGTTCTAGGAGAAACTAGGACCACCAGGAGTCGCTGCTACCATGGCTCCAATGGAACTCACTGTCAGGGAATGGGGGGTAGGCACTGGCTGGGGCTGATGTACAGGGCCTGTGCACTGATAGCTCTGGCCTCCCACCACTCCTTGGGGATAAACCAGTTTTGGAGATTCTCCCTTGTGGTTCTTCCTGGAGGGGGCAACTCCCTTTCCTACTGATTTTTTTTTTTTTTTTTTGAAGCAGAAAAGAATTTTATTTGCATACCACTTACAAAAAATCACCAAAAAGGAAAAAACAAGACTATGCAACAAAACAAAAGCAAATGCAAGGTATAACACAGCAGCCTTCAGCAGGGAGAAGTGTTCAGGCTAGCCTGGGCCCAGAGCGGGGGCGCTTCCTCGACACTCATGTTCTTCCACCCTCCTGAGTTACCTGGTGGCCTAGAGCGGGGGGGGGAGGGGGCTTCCTCGACACTTGTGGTCTTCCACCCCCTCGAGTTACCTAGTGCCGTGCCCAGTGTCACCGATTATTCCTCTCCTGAGAGTGCCCAACAAGATGGGCACGGCTGCGGGGTAGGCAGTTTGGGTGGGGGAGGGTGGAATGTACACCCACGTGTGATAGGACCCTTCCTAGGTGACGGTGATGATGGTATCCACAGCGCCAATGGCTGGGGCTGGCGTCTCTCACTCTTCCCCTCAATCAAAGGGTCAGACGGAGGGAACCATAGAATATCAGGGTTGGAAGGGACCCCAGAAGGTCATCTAGTCCAACCCCCTGCTCGAAGCAGGACCAATTCCCAGTTAAATCATCCCAGCCAGGGCTTTGTCAAGCCTGACCTTAAAAACCTCTAAGGAAGGAGATTCTACCACCTCCCTAGGTAACGCATTCCAATGTTTCACCACCCTCCTAGTGAAATAGTTTTTCCTAATATCCAATCTAAACCTCCCCCACTGCAACTTGAGACCATTACTCCTCGTTCTGTCATCTGCTACCATTGAGAACAGTCTAGAGCCATCCTCTTTGGAACCCCCTTTCAGGTAGTTGAAAGCAGCTATCAAATCCCCCCTCATTCTTCTCTTCTGCAGACTAAACAATCCCAGCTCCCTCAGCCTCTCCTCATAAGTCATGTGTTCCAGACCCCTAATCATTTTTGTTGCCCTTCGCTGGACTCTCTCCAATTTATCCACATCCTTCTTGAAGTGTGGGGCCCAAAACTGGACACAGTACTCCAGATGAGGCCTCACCAATGTCGAATAGAGAGGGACGATCACGTCTCTCGATCTGCTCGCTATGCCCCTACTTATACATCCCAAAATGCCATTGGCCTTCTTGGCAACAAGGGCACACTGCTGACTCGTATCCAGCTTCTCGTCCACTGTCACCCCTAGGTCCTTTTCCGCAGAACTGCTGCCTAGCCATTTGGTCCCTAGTCTGTAGCGGTGCATTGGATTCTTCCGTCCTAAGTGCAGGACCCTGCACTTATCCTTATTGAACCTCATCAGATTTCTTTTGGCCCAATCCTCCAATTTGTCTAGGTCCTTCTGTATCCTATCCCTCCCCTCCAGCGTATCTACCACTCCTCCCAGTTTAGTATCATCCGCAAATTTGCTGAGAGTGCAATCTACACCATCCTCCAGATCATTTATGAAAATATTGAACAAAACCGGCCCCAGGACCGACCCCTGGGGCACTCCACTTGACACCGGCTGCCAACTAGACATGGAGCCATTGATCACTACCCGTTGAGCCCGACAATCTAGCCAGCTTTCTACCCACCTTATAGTGCATTCATCCAGCCCATACTTCCTTAACTTGCTGACAAGAATACTGTGGGAGACCGTGTCAAAAGCTTTGCTAAAGTCAAGAAACAATACATCCACTGCTTTCCCTTCATCCACAGAACCAGTAATCTCATCATAGAAGGCGATTAGATTAGTCAGGCATGACCTTCCCTTGGTGAATCCATGCTGGCTGTTCCTGATCACTTTCCTCTCATGCAAGTGCTTCAGGATTGATTCTTTGAGGACCTGCTCCATGATTTTTCCAGGGACTGAGGTGAGGCTGACTGGCCTGTAGTTCCCAGGATCCTCCTTCTTCCCTTTTTTAAAGATTGGCACTACATTAGCCTTTTACCAGTCATCCGGGACTTCCCCCATTCGCCACGAGTTTTCAAAGATAATGGCCAATGGCTCTGCAATCACAGCCGCCAATTCCTTCAGCACTCTCGGATGCAACTCGTCCGGCCCCATGGACTTGTGCATGTCCAGCTTTTCTAAATAGTCCCTAACCACCTCTATCTCCACAGAGGGCTGGCCATCTCTTCCCCATTTTGTGATGCCCAGCGCAGCAGTTTGGGAGCTGACCTTGTTAGTGAAGACAGAGGCAAAAAAAAGCATTGAGTACATTAGCTTTTTTCACATCCTCTGTCACTAGGGATCCGGATGGAATCACCAAGCAGAGAACCTCAGACAGCGCCCACCACTCCGCGAAGGCATCAAGGGAGTCGGTGGATGCCGCCCAGAGGAACTCCGCCCGGATACATGAATGTACTGAGGATCGGGAAACGGCCCTACAGTTGCAGGACGCTTCATTGGCCAACCGCCTCTCTCTGGTTTTATAGATGGCTGTTTTAGCTAGAGCTAGGAGGAGGTTAACCAGGAGATCCCACGACTTTGTGGGGCCACGGATGGGGAGTGCATAAATAAAAAGGTGAGGGGAAAAGTGCAGCCAAAAGCATAATAAAATATTTGTGAGGAGCCGGAAAAGGGGCTGCAGCCTGGCACACTCTGAATATACGTGCGCCAGGGTTCCCTCACGTTGCAAAAAGGGCAAGTATCCGGGATGGGGGTGAACCGCGTCAAAAACACTCCCGTGCTCACAGCTCCGTGAAGGAGCCGTCAATTAACGTCCCCGACGGGCCTCGGGATCAAGGTGGAATACAGGCTGGCCCACTGGGGCTGCTCACCCTCCAAAGGTGGCAGGAGGTCCCACCACTTTGTATCGGGGTGGGACACCAGGGTGAGGGCGTGAACGGTGCGAAGCGTGAGTGTGTATAGATGTTTCCTTGGCGCGGTTTGAAAGCTGACCGGCTGCAATTCGTGCAGCCAGCTCGCAGTGAAAGGGTGAGGGGTTTGTTGGGATCTACGGGCTAGGGGCCCAACTGAAAGGTCCGGTGAGCCTGGGGTAGAGGGTGGGCGGGGTGCACCCTCGCGTAGGGCTCGGTTGAGATAAGCCCAAGCAGCGAGCGTCAAAGTGGCCTTCACGTCCTGAAGTACGCGCCGGGGGGTACGAGGTCTGGAGAGCCCCATGCGCTGAGCAAGCGTCAGGGGATCCAGCCAGTCTCCTCGGTCATAGTCCAGGAGGTCTCCGACTCTCGTGACTTCCGCCAGGACCAAACTCTGGCGCACCGAGTGGGACTCCGCCGCCTGCACACGGAGCTGGGGGTTATGTAGCAGGAGCTCCGGGAGGAGATCCGCTCCCACGGTAGCCGCCGCAGACCTGGTCGTTGAAAACAGTTTCCAGGTCCGGAGGAGGTCCTGGTAGAAGACCGGCAGCCCGGAGAGGTCTTGCGGAAAACCTCTCGGACAGAGATAAAAGAGCTGCCGGTCGTATCGGAGCCCTTGGAAGCGGCGCAGGAAGGCGTGCGCTAGTATGCTCCACGTCAAACTACCTGCACTATAGAGGAGCCTCTGCAGGGCCTGGAGGCAGAAGACACGGACCTGAGTGTGCAGATATTTCAGGCCCTGTCCTCCTTCCTTCAGGGGTAGATGAAGAACCCCAACAGGGACCCAGTCCAGTCCTGACCAAAAGAACTCTAGAATCGCTGTCCAGAGGTTGGTCAGGAAACCCGGGGCCGTGACCAGGGTGTTGAACTGGTACCAGAGCATGGACAGGACTAGTTGGTTAAGCACCAGCGCTCTCCCTCGGAGGGAGAGACATCGGAGTAGCCTCGCCCATTTCCGGAGCTGCACTATCACCCCGCCTTCTAAATTTTGCCAGTTCTTCGGTGGAGAAGGGTGCGTGGCAGAAAGGTAAACGCCAAGGTAGAGCAGCGGACTCGCGCTCCACCGGATAGTCTGAAACGCGGGTGGGAGGGAGCTCACCTGCTGCCAGTCCCCTACCGCCAAGCCAGAGCTCTTGACCCAGTTGACTCGGGCGGAGGAGGCTGCCGAATAGATGGCCTGGCAAGCCTCCACCCTACTGATAGAACAGTGTGAGATATTCTCTCAGGGAACTCCACACCCACAGATCTCTCACAGGGCTTTTATAGAGGAGGTGAGAATCCAGGACATTTTCCTACTGCACCTCAGGAAGGGAAGTGTCAACCAATTGAACTGAATATGTAAACAGCTGTACCGTGACTGGCCATGGCTGAGTCCACTGAAAGCTGTTGCTCTTCTTGGCTGAGCCAATCAGAGAACACATTCAGATCTATTCAATTTAGGTTCCTTACACTGTGCTCTTCAGGGTAGTATCTGAGCACCTCTCACTAGCACATAAAGTGACTAACATCTGTCCCATGTGTGTTCTCTCCTCTGGTCCTTCATGGGAGAAACATGCGCAGGGGAATGGTTTAGGATTTTTAAAATACATATACACATACTTTGTTTTTTAAAGAAAGCAAGGCCTTTCAGTTGGAGCAGAAGTTGGGGAGGTTTTGTGGGAATTCAAGCTAGATAAATTCAGACTGGAAATACGGTGTAAATTTTTAACAGTGAAGGGAATTAATAATTGGAACAATGGATCGAGGGTCATGGTGGATTCTCCATCACAGACAATTTTTAAATCAAAATTGGATGTTTTTCTAAAAGATCTGTTCCAGGAGTTATTTTGGGGATGTTCTCTGGCCTGTACTATACAGGTCAGACTAGATGATTACAATGGTCCCTTCTGCCTTAAAAAATCTATGAATTTCACAGTCTCACACTGGCCCCTGAGAAGGCTCTGTCTCCCACACAGAGCTGCTTTATCCTTATTGCAGGGAGTTCCACTGTGCCAGAGGAGTGGAGTTCTCCACCACTCTTCATCCCAGAGCTTTAGGTGATCATTAGATACTCTGAGAACCTTGCGGCTCAGGGCCAAGACCTTTAACTTGATTTGATATTTCATGGGAGGCCAGTGTAGGGAGTGATGGGATGGGACTCCAAACTGAGGGGTCCGGTAGTAGAGCTCTCTGCTTTGTGATGAGGATTTCTCAAGAGCTTAAGTTTGTCTCCAGGGACTGCTGCAGAGTGTGCCACATTAGTAAACCACCCTGGTCCAATTGGCAGCAACAGGCATCACATTCCAGTAAATGATTCTTTATTACTGATCAGTAATGCCACAGGGTGTGCACCGCATTCTACAGGGCAAAGCACAGACCAGGCAGGACCCTGCACCCAGGAGCTTCAGAGACCATGTCAGGAGGGAGACAAGTGTAAAGATATGCTCTGGTGGGAGAGAGGGACAGAACTGGGCACACACAGGCAGTGTGGAGAGTGGGAGAAAAAAAGGGAGCACAAAGGAACTCGTTCCCAGCTCAAATGGCTGTGACTGAGGCAGGGGAGTGATGTCATAATGCTCTGGGTTTCCTAGCTTGGCTGACTGGAACCATGTAGACAGCTTCACGAAGATGTTAGATGTTTCCTTGGCGCGGTTTGAAAGCTGACCAGCTGCAATTCGTGCAGCCAGCTCGCAGTGAAAGGGGGAGTGATTTGTTGGGATCTACGAGCTAGGGGCCCAACTGAAAGGTCCGGTGGACCTGTGGTAGAGGGTGGGCGGGGTGCACCAGAAGTGCTGAAGGGAAGTGCAGGAGGCAGCTGGACTGGGGAGCCAAGGGGAGGGAAAGCTGACTTCTTTTCTTGTCTCAGGTCGGATTATCTATAATGAGGCAGGACTACTGCTGTACTCAGCCCCTCCCATCCCCTTTTCAAAGCCCCCAGCTCCCACACAGAGCCCAGGGGAGGGCTCACCCCACTGTCCCAGATGTCAGAATTCTGCAGCCCCTCCCCAGGGAAAGCAGCTGGGGATCACAGAGGACAATGGCTGGGGTTCCTTGGGGAAGGGTTACAGATTTCTGACCTCCAGGACAGTTGTAGTGCCCCTACCCCATCCTGCAGGACTTCTCTGGTAGTGCCAGAGTGCAGCTTGTGTGGAGATCTGCCTCAGAGACTGATCACATGCTGGGGAGAGCGGTATCGCCCACCACTGACTGTACAAACACCATCAGGCCTGGCCCATTTAGTGCAGGATCCTGTCACCAGCAAAAGCTGACAGTGGAGGCTGCAGAAGAAATGCACGTAACTCTACAGTATTTGCCCATGGGGGTTCCTCCTGCCCAGCTGAGGATCCAGTCAGGCACGGATGTCCCAGCCGTGAGGTTCCAATGACATGCCAAGCCCTCTGCCTCACTCCCATCCTCACGAGGCAGCCTGGAGCATGTAGCAGATCCTGCACTCAGAGGAAGGGCTGCTGCTCCCAGCTGCTCATCAGCAGGTAGGACTGGTTAGAAATGTCTGTAGTGGACATGGACTGCTTCCCGGAGCATGGGCAATCCCAGTCCTCTTCCTCAGAGTCCACAGGCCCCCCTAGAGGTATGTCTTCGGCCTGAAGGCTGCTAGGCACCAGTGGGTTGTACTGGATCTCAGCCCTGTCCTGCCGGAGCTCTGAGTGGGCATCTGGGACATGGAGCAGGAGCACAGCGAGACCCCTAAGGTAGCTGTCATCCCCCTCCCCTCTGCTGTCCAAGTACTCATTCTCGTAGCGGCTGCCCGTGGGGCTGCTGGGATGCAGCACCATGTAGTCCTGGTGAGGAGAGGAGAGATTGCTAGTCTCTGGATCCTCGGGGATGTCAGACCCTGGGCCTGCTGTCTTCAGCAGGGTGGGCTCTGGGAGAGTCTCAGCCCCCTTCCTCTCAGAAAGGACTTCCAGGAGGCAGGGTAGGATCACGTCTTCCAAGGGCTTGTTGTAGAATGAAGTGTTTGCCTTAAGGAGGAAGGGGAAATAGCACAGCTGAGTGTAGGCTGGGGCAGGAGGGGGAGGGAAAGTAATGCAGCCCCCCGCCCCAGACCAGGCCTGTATCCCACCCTCTGAGTAGATTACGCATGCAGGACAGAGATCTCCATTTGATACATTTCCCCAGTCACTAACCTCTGCCTGTCTTGCCTGCCCTTGGCCCATTAATACGTCTCCTGGGACCAATCCTCACATATCAACCCCGGAGCGGCTTCAAAGAACCTGCCAAAGGAATGTGCCCCATCCCCTCCTGCCTCAGTCTCCCCTACATGACATGGGGGAAGTGACCCCGACTCCCTTTGTCAAAGGCTTTGAGATCCACAGTGAAAAGCTGCTGAAAAAGAGAGGAGCCAAAGGTGATGACCCTGCCTGACTGGAAGTCACCCCAGGAGCCTGAGGCCCAGGTCAGGTAAGAGCCAGGCCTGGCCCAGTGGCAGCTCCCCACATGCCTAAATGCTACAGCTGTACCACAAGGCTCAGAATGGGGGCATTACCCCTTGGGGAGGGGACATTCCTAGCTTGCTGGGGGGCTCATGCAGAGGGCTGTACAGCCCTGTGTGTCTGGAAACGCTTGGGCCTCCTTTGGGGTGGTTTTACAGCCCAGAAGCCATCCCCACAAGGCTGACCCACAGGAGTGCTGAGCACCCAGCTGCAGCCACAGGAGTTGCAGTGCTTAATTCCACTGAGACTCAGGCTTGTGATTACTTGGGAAATGGCTCCACAGGCAGAGACATGACAAATAGCTCCAGTGAAAGGTTTTACCTTGTTGGCTCTGGAGCAGGGAGGTGGGGGAACGCACAGTCTCCACCAGCTGGCGTTCATCTGGGGCATAGGGTCGCCCGGTGCCCGGTTTTTGACCGGAAAAAAGTCTGGTCGAAAAGGGACTTGACGGTGTCTGATCAAATCTACTGACCGGACACCCAAAGTCTGGTTACTGTGGGCAAGGGAGGCACTGGGTCATCACCTGCCTCAGCCCCTACTCAGCCAGGGCTGCCTCCTACCTCCGTCGGCTGCAGCTCCCAGGCACAGCTCCGCAGGTGAGTCCCTCCTGGGCAGAGGGGAAGAGCAGCGAGTGATGCGGGGGTGGGAGGGAAGAGGAGCAAATCGGGAGTGGGTCTTGGGGGGGAAGAGGCGGGGCTGGGGAGGTTCTGGCACTCCTGCTCAGTGTCCGGTTTTTAAACCTTACAAAGTTGGTGACCCTACTGAGGCAGGACAGCCACTTCAGCTCCTGTCCCGGGAATGTGCCTGAGGCCTCTGCACCTCACCTGCTGCTGCTTGCTGCCGTCGGTGAGGAAAGTGCCCAGGACACGGTGCAGATCTGGGGCGGGAGGCCAGAGCTTTCGCTTCACGCTGCTGGGCGAGGAAAAATGGGGGTGTGAAATCAATCTCTCCCCAGCTCTACACAGGCCAATTAAGCTCCACATGGCCCTATGCGAGAGACATTTTCCCTCCCCCCCAAGCACCACACAGGTCTATGTGCGGAGACACCATCCTGCCCCTGGCTAGTCCCAGAAACACACTAACCAGGCCTGTCACAGCATCACAGCACAGTCCCACTGGGGGAAAGAAATTAGGGTCTAAAAGGGTGGGCACAGCAGGGAGAACTCTCGGGGACAGGGAGAGAGCAGGGGAGCAGGAGATGTCAGTTATCTTTACCCCTGATGAGGGAGGGATCTGTTACCTGTACCTTGGGAGCAGAGGTCAGTTACAGGAATGGGAGGGTGTCAGTTACCTGTACCCCGTCAGGCGGGGGGTCAGTTACCTGTACCCCAGAAGGGGGAGGGGTCAGTTACCTGTACACAGAAGGAAAAGAGCACCTCAGCCCCAGGAGTCCCACGAAGAAGAGCAGTGTGATGGTGAGGCTCAGTATTATCCAGCCGGGGACAGAGAAGGGAGCAGTGAATGCATCGGGCTCCCCAGTGTCCTTGCTGCCTGTGATGAAAATAGGAATTGTCTTCAGTGTTGTTATGAGCAATGTGTGTCTCAGGTGACCCATCAGACTTTGTCTTGTGACCTGCTGGGTAAAAGGGATTAAAGCGCTTCCTCTGGCACAGAGGGAGATATGAGGTGTTTGGGTCATGTAGCTGTCTGGGGTGGTATAAATGTGTCCTCAAGAACTGGCTGGGATCAACACATATCAACACAGAGGCATCCACCATCTGACCTGACGTGAGGCACCAGGAGGGGTGCTGCCTGCCTGGATCCCACATCTGACACGTTAGGGAGAGGTTGCTGAAATAGAAATGTGAGGTCATCTAATCCTGCCCCTTGTGCTGAGAGGGGACCAATTAAACCTAGATCATGTAATGAGTGTTCTGAGCCTGATGGCTCTGAGCCTGATATGACATTCGAGATAATTACTTGTGAGTCCTAAGGGTCCAGTTAATCCACAAGCAAGAGTCTAACCAGGTGACACCAAGACAGGTATCTAGTGAAAGCAGCCACTTCAGTCTGCTCAACGTCGCTACCTTGCTGGGGATGCTGCTTGCTAGACTACCCTGCTCCAGTTTGTGCTTGTTCCTGCTCCACCCTGTGCCTGCTCAAGCCACAGCCGGTCACCCAACTGTCCTGATGGACTATCCTTGGCAGGTGTTTGTCCAACCTGTTCTTAAAAACCTCCAGTGAGGGGGATTCCACATCCTCCCTATTTTAGAACTTAACTACCCTTATAGTTAGAAAGAGGCCTGTCCTGGGTCTGGTACTATTCAATAGTTACATTAAATGACTCAGATAATGAAGTAGAAAGTACGCTTACAAAATGTGCAGATGATACCAAGCTGGGAAGGACTGCTAGCACTTCAAATGACAGGATTAGAATTCAAAACGACCATGATAAGTTAGAGAATTGGTCTGAAATCAACAAGATGAAATTCAGTAAAGGCAAGTGCACACAGAATTTACTCCAAAGAGCAAGTCACCTAAACACTGCCTTCACTAAGCAAGGACAAGACATCAGAAAAGTAGATTGCATTGTGCAATGGGCAACCCAAATACCTGAGGACAACCTGTTTCAATATAGAAAAACAAACAAAAACACACACACTTACTGACTGTGTCCCCAGCCACCCCACATTGGACCCATGATGTATCATCAAACAATTACAACCCAAACTTGATGGGAACCCTCTTCTGGCCTTCAACCTCATCTTTGCCAAGCTCATCATGAGAAACAAGCTTCTTATTGTCCAGGACACACCGACTCAAAGTGGCACTAGTCCCTACCAGAACTGATGCCAAACCTGCAGACACATCTCCACGACAATGATCAATACCCCTCACAACACACCTTTCAAGATCCATGGGTCCTACATGGGGTGTACCCCATCCACTGCATCAAATGCCCAACAACAACTATGTGGGTGAAACCTGACAATCACTATGCTCTCAAAAATGATAAAGGACAACAATACTCTTATCACCCAGAAGTGAACATTCTTCACAAAGCAATCACTCCACAGCTGACCTCTCAGTGCTCGCCTGCAGAGGAAAGCTGCAGAACACCTTCAAAAGACAATCTTGGGAACTTAAATTCATAACTCTGCTGGATGCTAAAAACCGTGGACTTAACAGAGACACTGATGTATGGCTCATTACAGCAATTTGTAGCACACCCTACTGCCTGCTAACCCTTAGTTGTCCATTTCATTTTAAGTGATCTCTTATAGCATGTTTGAGCCCTTTATACTTAATCTGTCCCACCTCATATTTTACTTGGACACTCTGCTTACCTTCTCCAGACTTGAGGAAGGCCGCCATGAAGCTTGAAAACCTTCCCTTCCACCAACAGAAGATGATCCAATAAAAGATATTGTCTCACATACATTGCACTTGAGAGAGACAAGGTACTACACTTGAGAAGATAAAATCAAATGTACAACTACAAAATGGGGGCTACGTGGCTGCTGCAAAGGATCTGGGGCTTGTAGCGGATCACAAATTGAATATGAGCCACAATGTGATGCAGTTGCAAAAAAGGCTAATGTTCTGGGGAGTATGAAGAGAAGTGTCATATAAATGACACAGGAGGGAACTGTCCCACTCTACTTGGCCCTGATGAGGCCTCAGCTGGAGTCTTGTGTCCAATTCTGGGCAACGCACCTTAGGAAAGATATGGATAAACTGGAGAAAGTCCAGCGGCGAGCACCAAAAATTATACAAGCCTTTAAAAACCTGACCTATGAGGAAAGGTTAAAAAAACTGGGCCTGTTTAGTCTTGAGAAAAGCAGACCTGGCCGGGGGGGGGGGGGGAATGGGGGCGAGGGGGGGGGCAGAGAACAGTCATTCAGTATGTTAAGGGCTGTTAGAAAGAGCATGAGATCAATTGTTCTCCTGGCCACTGAAGGTAGGAGAAGTAGTAATGGACTTAAAAAGGAGATTTAGGTTAGATATTAGGAAAATCTTTCTAACTCTAAGGGAAGTTAAGCTAGGGAATAGGCTTGCAAGGGAGGTTGTGGAATCCCCATCATTGGAGGTTTTAAGAATTGGCTGGACAAACAGTTGTCAGGGAATGCCAATGGCCGAGCAGTAACACTCCATGGGAAAGCCTGGCAGGCTGAACAGCTGCACTTGGCACGTTTGCAGCACAAAGACAACGGACTGGAGGGGCCGGGGGCCTGGGATGAGAACAGGGTTCACATACACAGAGCAGCTCTCCTTTGGGACACAGCGAGAGAGAGGGAGAGGATGGATTCTACAGCACCTTGGCTAGGGGAACCCCTGCACTGGCCAGTTCAGAGGTTTTCAAACTGTGGGGCATGCCCTCCCAGGGCAGTGCAGACGCATGTTTTTTCTTTTTTTTTTTTTGGGGGGGGGGGGGGGGTGAGCGGCAACGCCAGGGAAAAGAGCGCCACCTTTACCCTCTGGCTCGCCTCAGTGGGGCACCCAGCCTGTGGGTCAGTGTCAACATCTGCCATGGCTAACCCAATTTCCGCTCCCGGCAGCCTCCACCCCCAAAGACTGCACATGCCTTCCCACACCCTAAAAACCTGAGGGGGGGGAAGCAAGGATTGTGTCTATTTTTGTCTGGTTGGGGGGTCGCACCCCAAAATTGTAACTCAAAGGAGGGCTCAGCTCAAAAAGTTTGACAACAGCTGGACCAGTCTGAACTCAGTCTTAATCTTTGCTCCCTATGCTAATCTCAGAAATCTCCAACACTGCCTTCCAGCTGGCTGTTAAATTCTGCCCTGGTCTGAGACAGGTTACTTGGCATCACTGCAAATACCGACTGACATTCACTGATCCCCAAAGGGATGAAAAGTCTTCCTCAGTCAGACTCGTTGGGCAGAGCTCATGGGGAGACATGGGATGCTGGCGGCCAAAGGCCCAGTCCCAGAGTCACTGGGGTTGTATGGCCCACCTTTGTGGAACAGTGTGACCCACACTAATGGCAACTCTGTGGAGACTGTTAAAGGCTGACAGCACCTCCCACCCAAGGCCTCAGCCCCTAGTGCCCCTCACCTCAGCCAGCTGCAGACCCCCCTCCTCACTCAGGCCCATCCCCGTCAGGAGCACTGGCCCATACCTGCTCCAGAAGGGCCCTCCACCACGATGGTCTCTGACCAGGCACTCCAGAACCCCTGGAGCTGCTGCGCGTTGGGCTTGGCTCGCACCTGGAGGAGGTAGCCGGGGCCAGCACGCAGGTCCAGGGTCTCACTGTTGGCCGCATGCTGGATCTGCAGGACCTAACCAGGGAAAGCTGGGTTACACCCTGGGAGCATGGGGTGAGGCAAGAGATGCTTCGCTGGGCTCCACAGGCCCCGTGCTGACCCTGGGGTTAGAGCTGATGGTGACTGGGGTGGGGCAGACAAAGGGCAGGCCAAGTTCTATTGGGTTTGGCACCTTTTTCCTGGACCCGTCTCCATGGTATTGGAGCACCTCCAGGGGAGGGGTGCACCAGTTCCCACGGAGCCCTCCCCTGCTGTGGGAGGTTGCCGGGGTGGGGGTGTGTGCCAGTCCCCAGGCAAACCTTCCCCGCAGGGTAAGGGGTGTGCTCGTACCCAGGGAGACCTTCTCTGTGGAGGTGAGGGGGGTGCCAGTCCCCATGGCAACCTCTCCTGCAGTGGGGGGCAGTCCCCAATTACCTTCCAATCCATGCTGTTCTTCACTGAGTAGCGGACCTGATACACCATGTACTCTGCCAGTTCCTCCTGTGGTGGGTCCCACTGCAGCCTCAGCTGCCCACTGCTGATGTTGGCCTGCAAGATCCTTGGGGGTCTGGTGAGCACTGCAGTTTGAGCAAGGAGCATGTTAGCACAGCTGAGCAAACGGAGAGTCCCTCCCGCAGCCCAGCCCCCAAGTTCCACCCACACTGACCCCGTCTCTGCCCAGACAGGGCAGGAGAGAGCTCTCTCCTGCTGCAGTGCCAGGGTGGGGGCTCCCTGGGCAGCACCCCGCAGTGCTGCAGTCAAGACCCTCACAAGACAGAGGCTTGTGCAACCATGGGGAGGAAACCTGGGGAGGAAACAGGACAGGGAGTCAGCGGGTTCTCACCGGCCTGATGCATCCGGAATGGCTCCCCAAAGTAGCTGAGGACTGGCTCAAGATGCCCCCGAGAGACATTCACCAAGGTGAAGATGTCGCTGTCATTCCTGGGCTGGAACATGCAAGAGTGGGTGCTCTGGGGCCCTACGCTGTGCTCCTGACAGTGCTGCCAAGCCTGGCCTCTGGGGAGGAAGCAGGGCGCACGTCAGTCCAGCTGAGACGTCTGCTTCCCGATCCCTCCGGCAGCCATGGCTGCCCCTTCACTGACCTGTCCCTGTGCAGCCAGACTCCACCCTGTCACCCAAGTCACCCTGCCCCTCCCCTCCCCGCCACAGGGTAACAACCTGCCTGGCTCCTGCCACCATCCTCGCCCCAGTCACCGCGCCCCCTGCCCCCCCGCCCCCGCAGGGTAACAAACCCGCCATGTCCATGAGGGCCCGAATGTCACCAGCAGGTGGGCACTGCCCCAACCTTGCCCACAAGCGCCTCTGGCCTCCTGGGCTCTCTCCCCCTGGCTTGAGCTTCCCCCTGCTCCCTGAGGGTCTGTCCTTGCTCCCCTGGAGCTGCCTTTGATGACCAGCCAACTTCTGGCCCTCAGTGCACAGCACAGAAAGAATGGCATGTGCCCATCCCGTGGCACAGCCTCCTTCATCTCTGCTCCTGAGCAAAGCAGGGGATGGGCAGGACAGAGAACCCCTCAGTCTGGGAACCTCTGGGGCCTGCAGAGCACAGGCACCAGTGGGGGGAAGGGAAGGCCCTGGCTGCATGGGATTTGCGGTGCTGCTCTGCTCCTAGGACAGGGCGCTGCATCTGTGCATCTGAAAGTTGATCCCAGAACAGCTGCCGCACTTCCCCACCTCGCACAGAAGTGGAATGTCCTGGGCTCTGTCACCTGGAGGCATCACTGCTCCCTTGGGACCGATAGAAGAGGCTGTGGGAGCTGTTGGAATCTGCAGGATCCCAGGTCCACTCACACCGCACCCACTGCAGGTCGGGGGTGAAACAGCGCAGCCCAATCTCCCCTGGGCAGGAGAGAACAAGTGAGCTCCAAGCAGACAGGGCTGGGCCACAGGAACAAGGAGCCCAGTTTACAGTTCATTGGATGTCTGAGATCCTGCAGGCAGGGCCCTACAGAGCTGGGCTCTAGCCAGTGGGCCCCTTTGTGCCCAAGCCCCCAGGTGCCATCTCCCGCAGGTTCCACCAAACCCTGTCTTATCTCCCTTTGGCCTTGATGTTCCTCAGAAGCCTTCAGAGATGGGGGATTGTGACAGTTCAAGGAACCCTCGATACGTGAGCAGAGTTGAAGTGACTCTCTCAGCTCCCACCCTGGCTTCTGGATGGGCTGTGTGTTACCAGGCAGGACTGGGGAGATGCTGTGTGTGGGTCTCACAGCCAACCCCTTCTGTCCAGGAGTCACTCACCTGAGGAGCGGGGTATTTCAGCAGCCACTGCCTGAGACCAGGGGCCCCAGAATCCATCCAGGGACAAGCCATCTGGCTTGGTGCGGATCCGGATGTGGTACTTGGCCCCAGGCTGCAGGGTGTGGAGGACACATGCCCTGGTGCTATGCACCTGCTTCTATAGGAGAGGGACCAGACTGGGTGAGGAGGAGAACATGGGAGCTGCTTCAACCACCACATACACTGTCCTTGCCTCTAACAAGACGTCCCCCAAACCTCTCAGCCCCTGAGCCCCAAGGGCCTGGGGCAGCACCAGAGAGGTGACACAGAGTCACGTCCTCCCCTGCAGGAGTCTGGCTGAATTTCCAATGACCCCACTATACGGCACATGCCCATCTAGGGCAGGAAATGAGGTGACTGCAGCTGCCAGGCTGGGATTGGGAATTGCAGGTAGAATGGCATGAATGTTCACCAGAGAATGGCATGAGTGTTCACCAGTCCGTGGGGCCTGTCACAGCCGGACAAGGGAGGGGAAACACAGCATTATCCACAGCCCATGGGGTATGTTACAGCCAGTGGTGGATTTAAAGTTAGTGGGGCTCTGTGTGCAGCTTCATTTTTGGGCCCCCAAGGCTCGGGACCCAGCCAAGAAAAAGAACATCCTCTCTTATCTCCCCCATCCCTTCCCCCAGTTTTTCATTCTTTTTTCTTCATGCTCCTCCTATATTATAAGTAATAGGAAGTAAATGAAAATAAAGTGAGGTACCTTGATTGGGGCAGGGGGGTGGGGTGCAGGAGGCGATGTGGGGGTCAGGCTCTGGAAGGGAGTTTGGTGCTGGGTGCAGGCTCTGGGCTGGAGCAGGGGGTTGGGGTGTGGGAGGGGGTAAGGGGTGCGGGCTCTGGGAGGAAGTTTGGGTGCGGGGTGCAGGCTCTGGGCTGGGGCAGGGGGTTGGGGTGCAGGAGGGGTCAGGGGGACGGCACTTACCTTGGGCGGCACAGCTCCCAAAACAACGAGCAAACCCCTCTGGCAGCGGCTCCTACGTGTGGGGGAAGGCCAGGGGGTCTCTGCACACCGCTGCATGCAGGTGCCACCCTCATACCTCCCATTGGCTGCAGTTCCCGGCCTACGAGAGCTGCAGAGTCGGTGCTAGGGGCAGGAGCAATGCACAGAGACATCCCCCTCCCCAGGGCCGCAGGGACATGCTGACCACTTCCGGTAGTGGCGTGGCACAGAGGGCAGGGAGCCGCCTTAGCCCTGCTTCTGGCACATCTCTGCGTGCCCCTTGGGGGGAGGAGGGGCAGCAGGTCTCCGTGCACTGTCTGGGGCAGGGGCAGCGCACGGAGCCGCCACCCCCCACCCCCACCAGCGCCAGCTGCTGGCTACTTCCAGGAGTGGCGTGGGGTCACTGGCCACAAACTGCAGGCAGTCTAAACCCTGCTGCACTGCCATCCGGGACTCAGGGGCAGGTTGTCAGATGAGATTTCTCCTGCATTTTGGAGGCCCCCCTGTAATCGGAGGCCCCCCTGTTTGTTTCATGGTAAATCCGCCTCTGGTTACAACTGGCCATGGTGGGAGGAACACAGCAATATTCACAGCCCATGGGGTATGTTACAGCCGGCCATGGGGGGAGGAACACCGTGTCGCCCACAGACCATGGGGTATGTTACAGCCGGCCATGGGGGGAGGAACACCGTGTCACCCACAGCCCATGGGGTATGCTACAGCCGGCCATGGGGGGAGGAACACAGCCTTACCCGGCAGGGTGGTTCCATGGAGCCCACAATGCAGTAGAGGATCTCATAGATGAAGAGCTCGGTGTATTCAGTAGCTGGGGGTTCCCAGCTCACCTGCAGCGCCCCAGCTGCCCCAGCCCAGGTGGCCGTTATATTCACAGGGGGAGCAACGAGCCCTGGAAGGAAAGTGCCAAAGCTAACAGCCTCTGCTGCAGGCTCAGGGGCATTGCCACAGCTCCAAGGCCAGGCTAGCAGCATGTAGCAGCAGCAGCCGCCGCCTGTACGTAACCCACCCTGCGGCTAGGCATGGCCCCGAGGCACTACTGTAATAACAACTGTGTGACGCCAGGGATGGGCGTTGTTTGGGCACAGGGCCTGGCTGTGCCAGGACACACTGTCACTTGCATGAAGAGCTGGGTACTGCTAGCCGCCAGTGCCCTGGGATTGGAGCAGGGTCAAGCGGTACTTGAGCTTGCGGCTAGGCTGCCTCTCCATTACGGAGGCGGTTGAGGGGCAGACAGCATGGTCCCGCGCTGGCAGATGATGCTAAACCAAGTGCTGGAAGAAGAGCTGCATGGAGCAAGCCTCAGAGCTGGGACTGAGCAAGCCAGGACGTGTCCATCTCTCTGCAGAAAGGTGATGACCCCTGAAGTCAAACACCGCAGGGGCCTGACAGGAACCATGTGGATGGGTTTCCCTTCTCTTTCGGCAGTAAGAGGGTGTCCACCTGAGCGGCAAGGGCTGCTTCTGTGCCATGCTCCAGCCTGACTGGGAGGGGGGCAGTACGCTAGCAGGCTGCACCAGGGTGACTTGAGACCTCGGCAGCGGGGTGAGGGTCATTGCTGCTCTCGAAGTGTGGTATGAGCATCACGAGATTATGGCAGCTCTCTCCTTCCTGGGCGGCACAGAACAGAGATGCTGGGAAACACCACTCTGCCCCATCGGCCCAATGATCTGCCAGTGTCAGAGAAAAGGTGGCAGCGGGGGGAGGACAGGGCCTGGGGCTTCCCACAGCAGTAAACCCTTCACCACACGGCCCCCGGAAAGGACAAAGCACTGGAGAATCGGCTGTGCCGGCCCTGATGCATGGCCGTGATGTAGGGGCGGGGCAGGGGCAGGGGCAGGGCTCCCTGCGCCTCGCAGGCAGAAAGCGGAGGCCAGCACTCACCGACCGTCTCCACGGCGACTTCCCGGGAGTACTTGGTCTGGTTGCTGCATGTGTCTAGCACGCGGAGGCAGAGCTGGGTGAAGAGCCGTACCTCATGGCTGCTGGGGAAGATGCAGACGTAACGGCTGCCCCCGCCGCTCCGTCTCTGCAGAGCCAGCGCACACTCCTTGGCCGTCTCCCTAGGGAGCAGGGCAGTCAGGGCGCGGGGTCGCGGCCCACACAGGCCTCGGGAGGCGCCTCACCAGGTTCCCCTTCCTCCCCCTTGGGCAGCCCCAGCCTCGTGGCCAGGCTGGGAGACTGGGTCCCAGTGGGGCTGCCAACTTTCCAGTTGCTGAAAACCAAACACCCCTGCCCCACCTCTCCCCAGCCCGTGCTCAGTCTCCATCGCCCCCCCGGGATGTGGAGCCTGCCCAATCGGGGCACAGCGGGGGCAGGTCCCTACAGCAAGGGGCCAGGGTGGGGAGGGGTCAGTCCCCAAAGTGAGGGGCTGGGCTGGGCAGAGTTGTTCGGTTCCCATAGCGAGGGGCTGGGGCGGGGGGAGTTGGATTGTTCAGAGGCCCAGAAGCTGCTCCCTGCCCAGGATCTCCTGGACGGAGCCCTGTAAATGGAGCCCATTGACTGCACGGTTTGGTCCTTGCACCGCGCCTAGCCGTCACCATGCTAGGAGATGGGCCTAGCAGCCTAACCTACTGCACTGGAGCCTCCAGCCTGGCCCTGAGTGCGCCCCCATGGCCTGTCTGGGAGAAGGCAGCTTGCAGACCCCTCACCCCTGGACTCAGGGCCTTGTCCCTTCACCTGGGTGGCCAATATTGAAGTGAAAAACAGAACCCCACAGAGGGGTGTTCTGAACTCCTAGACTGCTGGCATCCGATCAGCCGTGTAGTGAACACTGAGCTGGGACCAGCCTTAGAATGGAGGGGCTTGACAGAGCGAGATCATTCACACACAAGCAGGATAGTCCATTACACACACGCACGATTTTCGGCACAGTTTTGTGTGCAAAAAAGGCACACACAATTATGGCAGTTGCATGTTCAAATAATCAATTTGCATGCTTGATCGTGATAATTGCAATTGAGATCATTGCAGGTGATTTTTGTATTATTATTATTTTTGCATATACAGTTCTGCACTTAGTACTTGAAAGAGCAGACCCATGGTATGTGAGAGTAAGTAGGGAGAGTGTGTGCGCGCGCTCTCTCCTCTTTCACCCGCTAGTAGAAAGCCACCATCCTTGCTGTTTTGCTCTGAGCATTCCTAAAGCATTCAGCAGACTGAGCGATGCAAGCACAGGGCTGACTTCTACCTGGAGCTCATAACTGGAGTCAACTGCAACCAGGAATCTTGGGTTCTTGCAGAATGAGGCAGGAGCAGGGTGCCCAGAGCCACCTCTAGCTGCAGGGAGAAGGTGAGGAGCAGCCACAGCCCAGGGGCAGGGCCCAGAGGGGACCGTGGATCCCCCAAGCAGTTTGTGCTGCTGCAGAGGGCGGAGCCTTCAGACAGGGGTAGACTGGGCCAGAGCCAGCTGCCGCGTGCAGGTGCTGGGATGGGATGGGATGGAGCCAGTGGCTACTGTGGCCACCCAGCTTTAATGCTGCCAGGTTACCTTTTCAACCGGACGTTCCGGTCGAAAACCGGACACCTGGCAACCCTAGGCCCAGCAGCAGAGCCCTTTGTGGCAGCCCATGCCATTGACCGCCTACCAACACCCGCCCTGCAAGGGCCAGGCTTCCAGTGGGCAACACAGGAAGGGAGGCTCCCCCCCTCAGAAGCAGGTTCTCTGCCCCTTGGGGCCCAGGCAGCAGGGAGACAATGGGAAAGTGGCCAGGACACTAACCTAGGGCTTGGGCAACCGGCATTCGAGTCCCTGCTCCCAGCTGTACCAAGGGGCCAATGGCCCTGCCTGCCTGTGGGGGCTGAGGGTAAAACCAGACCACCAGGCACGCAAGCACTATGGTGGGGGCGAGCACAAAAGTACTGACGGTAGGGGGGTGCGTTTCCCCACACAGCTGCCAAGAACATACTGCAGCAGGAAGCCAATTCCCAGGCTCTGGAAACCAGTGAAAGGCCAAGACTGCTGCAGAGGGCAAAGTGCTCCACTCGGAGCCGTGCCGGGGAGACGAGGAGAGCAGCATCTTTAAGCAAACCACCAGGAGTTAAGCAGGGCTGAGGCGTATGGGAGCTGCTGGCAGTCAGGTGTCTGCTTAGAGCACAGGGCAGCCAGCCTGGCCCTTGGGGAAGAAAAGGCCAGGGCTGGGATTCCAGGCCCTGAGAGTCCTGACCTACCCGTTGTAGGTATAGTAGAAGCGGTATGTGTGGTTCCCACGCTCTGCCTCCTCCTCATCCCAGAAACAGGTGAGGTCTTCAAAAGATCGGGAGAAGCAGCGAATGGTCTCAGAAACCTCTCCCAGGAGAGCCACATCTGCATGGAGGAGAGAGCTGTTTAGTGGGAAGGGGCCTGGAGAGGCTGCTCCATAGTCCAGTCAAAGTGCCACCAGAAGGCAACGAGAGCCAGAAGCACGGTGCCCCATTTGTGCAGTTGCCATGCACTGGCCTGGTCTCAGGGCAAATTAGAGCAACCAGGTTGCTGTGTCCTGTGCCAGCTGCCAGCAGCACCCAGGGCCCGTTCCAGTAACTGCAGATCAACCAGTTGCCAGAGCAGCCTGGGCCCCACCCCTTTTCCCTGACCACACCGTTATGCTCAGGGGACCGGCGAGACAGAGCAGCCACATGACAGCGCTGGGCCAGCTGCGGTTTCCCCCATGCAGGGGAATTTGCTGCTTTGTGTCACCAGAGCCACATGTGGCAGCCCTACTGATCCAGAGAGTCAGGGCTTTAATGTCTTTGCAAGGGCTCAGGTGCCACAGTGATGGGCACAGGACAGAAAGACATGCTATTGGCTTTTTGATGTTGTATTAGGAAACCCCCCCAGTCTAGCCCAGGGCTCATATGTGCTTCCCTAGCTCAGCCCCCAGAGGTAGGTGTGCATCACCCCCCACCCCATGCAGTTAGATGGGGAGCCTATGGGAGTCCTGCCTTCCACCGTCTGTCACCGTTTACGCCTGTGCAAAGGGGCTACCAATGCTGCCCTGGGGCGAGGGGTGGACTGGGAGAAGCACGCAAGGGACAGGGCAGGGGAGAGTCAGAGCTGGGATTCAGCCACAGAAACTCCCTTTTCCACAGGTGGCCATCAGCCTCCCATGCTGGCCAGCTGGCAAAAGCTCTTTGGGAGGCCTGGCGGCATAACAGGTAAGAACCCGCCAGTCTCACGCCATGGCTGCAGAACGTGGCCCACCCAAGCAGACCTTTCACCAGGGTCCAGTGGGCTCATGAGGTCTGCTCCCCGTTCTGATCAGCCTCACAAACCGAGTGCCATGGGCCATCACGATCTGAGTCCATCCCCGCGCCCAGGCTATGGTGTAGGGAGGGGCGGGTCATTTGGGTACAAACATACATCCCAAAATAGCCCTGTGGTTGGCATGTGGCTCGGGCCAGTCTCAGGCCAGCACAGCGGGAAGCACACCCTGTCTCATGCTGGGCGATAGCATTCACTGCAGAAAAACGTGAGGAAGTGTGATAAGGAGAAGCAGGTCCATGCGCTCCCACGACAGACACAGCAGCTCTGCAGCAGCAGCCCCTGGATAGAGCAGACTAGCAGGAAGGCCTGGGGCTTCCGGACTCCTCCCTGGAGTGGGAGCAGGGCAGGGCCAGCCCTGGGCATCACACAGGGAGGTTGTGGGGGAAGGAGACAATGCAGGCGACAAAGAGGTAGGGAGTGCTGCACCGTGCAGGGCTCAGGGAGCTGGCTGCTGGGGGCATTCATCCCTGCTGCCATCAGGCTCACAGCTGCTTAGTCCCCCACCCCATGCTGTCCCCAGATTTGCATAGGTAATTGCTGCCATAGTCTCTGGGCATCTCTGTCCCGATCAGCGAGCCAGTTCCAGGACTTACCTAGAGAGAAGTGCAGTGAGGGGTGCCCTGGTGCCAGAGTGGGAGGAGCCTGGGACTTGGGCTTGCACAGGAAGCATCAGGAGTTCCCGCAGCTCAGCAAGGGTTTGGTGCCCCCAGGGAGCTAGCCAAAGACAACCCCCACCCCTACCAGCAGGGAGCCCACCGTCCACCTGGAGACACCCCCCCTTCCCCCAGGAGTGCACCAGCCAGCTGGAGATCCCCCTAGGAGCCCCCCACCAGCCAGCCAGAGACTCCCTGCCAGGGAAGCCTGCTCTCCAGCTAGAGACATCCCCCCTCCAGGAGCCCACCATTCAGCCAGGGACACTCTCCCTCCTCCAGGGGCCGATCGGCCATAGACAATGTCCCAGGAAGCCAGCTGGCTGAAGGAGCTCCCAGGCCACCAGTATTAAGGTGGCCTGGCTGGGGTGCCATGTACCATCATGTTCCATTTCTTGGTTTTCAGCGGTTTGAGTTCGGCTGCACTCCACGTTCTGGAAGGGCACCAGGCAGCCAAGGCACCCTTACTTCAGTGTGAATGAAGTTTCGGGGCATTTTGTTTCTTTGTTTTATATTTAAATAATTTCTCAGCCTGCCTACACACCAGAGCCCAGCTCTCCCCTGCCACAACCGCAGGCTCCTTGGGAATGGTTATCCCAGTCCCAGAATGCCCTTCACTGCCCCTGCAGCATCTCCTGCCTAGGCCAGTTCTCCCTCCTCAGCCCCCAGAGCGACAGGTGGTGGCACGGGACCCGCAGGGCCAGGGAGACGATGCAGGAACAGTACAGAGCCTAGCATGGAGTCAGCTGGGACATTTTTGAGGGTGGAGAGGCCCCCCAATCCCAGCCTCTGCCCCACATGCATGTGCAATGCACACCCACAGTATCACTACACTGGAAAGGTGGGGTTGTGACTTGGATTAGCTAAATTGGGTGAAAATAGTTGAAGAAATGGCAATTTGGCTTTTATCTCAGATAAGCAGTGCATGCTGAAGCCTCCAGGGAGCCTGAGGACAAACATCCCGCTGTTCACCCACGTGCAATACTGACTTGCCTGGCATCGCTGCTATTTTAACTGCTTAGCTAACATGGGTTAAGAACACACTGGATTTCTTTCCAGAATAGGGATACCCACACAGAGCGCCCCCCCCCCCACCTACCTCACAAAGCTTGATGCAGCTCCGCTCAAAGGCAGGGAGCTGGTCAAGAGCAAAGAGAGGTGCTCTCTCTCTTCCCAGGGACCTTGGGGTGCCCCTCAACCCTGGGGCCCTAGTGCACCCCTATCCCCAGCACTCACCAGTTGGCCAGAGGCATGTGCAGTGTGCACACATTGGACAGTCACTGCTGTGAGCATTTGCAGAGTCTTGGCTCAGGGGAGCTGTGCTTAACACAAGACCCAGGGGAGTTTGCAAAAGTAGCCTGTAGCCTGGAGTCCCTGCCTGAACCAGACAGCATCCACCTGGTCCCAGCTGTAAGTTGAAGCCATCTGCCTACCCCCAGCTGCACATGACCCCAAGGAACCACTCACAACTAGGGCTGAGCCAGGTGTGGCAGGGCCTTGGCCACGCCCCATTTTACTCAGCCCCAAACCAGAGGAACCTGGAGGTAGTCAAGCCGGCTTTTTGTGCTGGCAAGTTGGGCTAGGGTGGATGAGAGACCAACTGTTCCCTAGGCTCACCTCTAGCCATGGCCTATGCACCGACTTCAGAGACCCACAAGGGACTGAGCACACCCTCCCCTGCTTCCCCCCACAGCACCTCCCCAAGGGGGGGCTAAGGAATGACTGAGGCTCTTTGGACCCACCTTCAGATGTCACCGGAGCAGGGCTCAAAGCAGGAGTGAGGAGGCTGAGCAGGAGTCCAGCTACCAAGAAAAGGGGCTGCCCTTGGCACAGCTGGGCCCCCATTCTGCTACAGCGAGCATTCAATGCCAGTCAGAGCGCAGGGCTCCAGCCACCTGCCCTGCAGAGCTGGGCATCCAGGGGCAGGGCTGTTCTGTTTCTGGGCCTGACTTGCTCCTGGAGCTCTGAGACACAAAGCCTTTATCTGAGACATGTCAGCCTCGCTCCGCAGGAAGCCTGGGTGAAGGGCCCCTTCCACCCCCATCCTCCCAACTTCCCCAGCCCCCAAACCACCACGCTGTGGCTGCTCAGCCGCTGACAGTGACGGCACCAGTAGGGCCTGTTCCTATCAGATAGTCAGCACGTCCTGCCCGTGCGGCTACAGGGGAGAATGGAGGCTGGGATAGGAAGAAAAACAACCCTGCTGCGAGACACCCCGAGTTGCTGCATGGTGGGTAAGGAGGGGGTGCACCCGGGAGGGACTCCTGCCTCTAAGGTGCACACTGGGTCCCTCTGCAGGCAGCACCCTGGGCCTAGCTGCCCCCCACACACCCATTGTGTGAGCTGCTCTTTGCACACACCAGCCCAGTCGGGGGCATGCGCGCACACACGTCTCAGCTATTCATTCCTTGACAACGCAGGGCGACGAGGCTGCTGCATGTCACCGGTGAAAGGCAGCTCTGGCTCATAGAGGAATGCTGCATGGTTTAGTCCCTTGGAGATTTCACACCTCACATCACCCCAGCCTGGACAGAAATCCCCTCCCGACACATCTTGTATCCACCACCTGTACTGCCTCAGCAGGATGGTGATATTCAGCGGGTCAGACAGGCGCCACCAGCCCCAGACTACTGCTTCCCCCAAACTTACTGAGCTCCCGCCAGGCGCCTAAGGCCAAGGCTAGCAACTGTTAGGCCAGGCACATGCTCCACGCCATCTTCCCAGAGAGCGAGAGAGAGCAGAGCCCGAGGGCCCTTGCAGAGCACCAGAATACAGCTGCACCTCCTCGGACCCCACCCAGAGCCCATGCCCAACGAGCACACGTGCCCAGCTCTGAGTTCCCTGGCTGCCCGCACCCAGAGCGCAGGGCATGCACTCAGAGCACGCACATGCTGCAGGATGTATTTTTTAAAACCGTACATTGTAACTGGCTTTTGTGCTGCCAGCCAGGCAGCAGGAACATACCACAACTGGCTTGAAAGTGGGCAAGAAAACTAGACAATCAGCAACAACGTGGACACTCACCAGAAAGCTGAACTCAGGGGATTTCATTCGCATGGACCAGAGCACCAGTTGTCTCCTTAGAGCTCAGGAGGGAATTCCATTGCTCTGCAGCATGGCTCAATGTCCCAATGTAAGGAGGGTTTCTTTAGTTTGCTTGCCCCTGAAGAACCAGGCATAAGCCATGCCCTAGCCAGGATTCTGGGAGCGACGGGCCCATGCTCGGATCCGGAAGATTCCGTGCTCCTGAGACAGCCAAGGACACGGACGTCCTGTGGCAGGTCGGGGAACACACAGGCACTAGTGGTACAAGACCCAGTATCCTATTCCCTGCTCCCTGAGCCAGCCAGTTCCCCCACCCCAGCTGGCTTGGATCCAGAGCCTCCCTAGCGGAAGTCAAACTAGACGATCTAAGTGTCCTTTCTAGACTTACAATCTGTGTTTCTGTGAAAGCAAGTGAGAGAGGAAAGGCCCCAGCCCCTTCCCCAAACTCCTGAGCCAGCCAGTTCCTTGGACTTCCTTTATTAACTGTAAAGCACAAGTTGTGGCAGCCACTGGTCTCTGGCAGGTCAGAGAGGAGCCTGTGGCCAAGCCTGGAATATTTTACTCCTCCATGGTGTTCTGAAGGCGAGCGCTGGAATCCTTCCTCTCGGACTCCCCAAATCGGCCCTGTCCCAGAGGGTCTCCAGCATCCGAGAGCAATGTTTGCACAGCTCTGCGTGCAGGTACGCTGACCGCAAGGTGCCAAGCCAGGTCCAGCTGCACAGTGAGTCAGTTCTGAGAGCCCACGGGCAGAAGGGAAGCCAAGCAGCCACACACGAAACACCAAGGCTGGAGGTGGGGACGGTGGCTCTACATTTGCGGCTGTTTCCAAGCCTGTCCTTTACCCAGGACAAGTCTTTGTGCCTCTCGTAGGGCAGCAAAGGGCTGGTATCACATCCTCTAGCTTCAGAGAAGGCCCCAGTGTCCATGGGCTCAAGGGGAGACAGGCCTCCCTGCCCGTGCTCTCTGCCATGCACAGCACCTGGCTGCAGCAAGGACTGGGAGAGTGGGGAGGGGCATGAGACAGGGAGAGCCTGGCCCACTGGCTGGCCCTGCCACTAGTGCAGAGTTGCACTGCAGAGACCGGCAGAGAGGGCAGCGAGTGCAGGGCAGTCCTGTCTGAGTGGACTGCGGGGCAGAAGCTGCCGTTCAGTCAGGAACCTGGCTGCAGAGTATGGGGGGTATCATGTTAACCAGAAACTGCCCCCAGGCAAGTTCCTGCTCCAGGACAAAGGGCAGTTCCTTGTCTGCACACGAGCAGGCCATTTACAGCATGCCCCACATGGGGCAGAGGCCTTGTCCCTCCCCGGCCTAGGCCAGCTGGTGTCCAAGTGCGGCAAGTAGGTGTGTGTTATTTACAGGGCTCCCGATGCTGTGCTCCACTCGCCCTCAGGCCTCCTCTGCTGTGGCGTCGATGCCAGCGTACGTGAAGTTCTCGAATAAGGCCATGTTCACATAGGCCTGGATGGGGAGAGACAGTGTCAGGCCTGGGGCTGGGTTAGAGCATCCTGCCCAGCACTCACATTCCCAGGACTCCCTGGTCTTGGTATCTGGACCCTGGCCTGCTCCTAATGCTGTCTCGGTGATTCCCCATGTCTAAGCGAACGCGGTAGGGCTGAACACCTTGTGAGTGGGGTTTGGCTTTGTGCCCCTTGGCCTGAGCTAAGGCTTGGAGCTGCTCCTCTCTTAGCCAGGAGGGGGCAGTGTTCTCCCCAGAGTCCCTTGCAGTCTGGGTCTGGGCTGTGGCTGTGCTCGGTTAGGTTCAGAACAGGGAGGAGAGCTGGTGTTCCCTGCCAATCCCAGGCAGGATGGGGCCCTGGGCAGAGTGGGACTGTCCCCACAGCATGTGGATGGGAATCTGGGAGGCAGTGACCATGAGTTGGTTGAGTTCAGGATCCTGACACAGGGAAGAAAGGTAAGCAGCAGGATACGGACCCTGGACTTCAGGAAAGCAGACTTTGACTCCCTCAGGGAACGGATGGTTAGGATCCCCTGGGGGACTAACATGAAGGGGAAAGGAGTCCAGGAGAGCTGGCTGTATTTCAAGGAATCCCTGTTGAGGTTACAGGGACAAACCATCCCGATGTGTCGAAAGAATAGTAAATATGGCAGGAGACCAGCTTGGCTTAACGGTGAAATCCTAGCGGATCTTAAATATAAAAAAGAAGCTTACAAGAAGTGGAAGGTTGGACATATGACCAGGGAAGAGTATAAAAATATTGCTCGGGCATGTAGGAATGAAATTAGGAGGGCCAAATCGCACCAGGAGCTGCAGCTAGCGAGAGATGTTAAGAGTAACAAGAAGGGTTTCTTCAGGTATGTTGGCAACAAGAAGAAAGCCAAGGAAAGTGTGGGCCCCTTAATGAATGAGGGAGGCAACCTAGTAACAGAGGATGTGGAAAAAGCTAATGTACTCAATGCTTTTTTTGCCTCTGTCTTCACGAACAAGGTCAGCTCCCAGACTGCTGCGCTGGGCATCACAACATGGGGAATAGATGGCCAGCCCTCTGTGGAGAAAGAGGTGGTTAGGGACTATTTAGAAAAGCTGGACGTGCACAAGTCCATGGGGCCGGACGAGTTGCATCCGAGAGTGCTAAAGGAACTGGCGGCTGTGATTGCAGAGCCATTGGCCATTATCTTTGAGAACTCGTGGCAAACGGGGGAAGTCCCGGATGACTGGAAAAAGGCTAATGTAGTGCCAATCTTTAAAAAAGGGAAGAAGGAGGATCCTGGGAACTACAGGCCAGTCAGCCTCACCTCAGTCCCTGGAAAAATCATGGAGCAGGTCCTCAAAGAATCAATCCTGAAGCACTTGCATGAGAGGAAAGTGATCAGGAACAGCCAGCATGGATTCACCAAGGGAAGGTCATGCCTGACTAATCTAATCGCCTTTTATGATGAGATTACTGGTTCTGTGGATGAAGGGAAAGCAGTGGATGTATTGTTTCTTGACTTTAGCAAAGCTTTTGACACGGTCTCCCACAGTATTCTTGTCAGCAAGTTAAAGAAGTATGGGCTGGATGAATGCACTACAAGGTGGGTAGAAAGTTGGCTAGATTGTCGGGCTCAACGGGTAGTGATCAATGGCTCCATGTCTAGTTGGCAGCCGGTGTCAAGTGGAGTGCCCCAGGGGTCGGTCCTGGGGCCGGTTTTGTTCAATATCTTCATAAATGATCTGGAGGATGGTGTGGATTGCACTCTCAGCAAATTTGCGGATGATACTAAACTGGGAGGAGTGGTAGATACGCTGGAGGGCAGGGATAGGATACAGAGGGACCTAGACAAATTGGAGAATTGGGCCAAAAGAAATCTGATGAGGTTCAATAAGGATAAGTGCAGGGTCCTGCACTTAGGACGGAAGAACCCAATGCACAGCTACAGACTAGGGACCGAATGGCTAGGCAGCAGTTCTGCGGAAAAGGACCTAGGGGTGACAGTGGAGGAGAAGCTGGATATGAGTCAGCAGTGTGCCCTTGTTGCCAAGAAGGCCAATGGCATTTTGGGATGTATAAGTAGGGGCATAGCGAGCAGATCGAGGGACGTGATCGTCCCTCTCTATTCGACATTGGTGAGGCCTCATCTGGAGTACTGTGTCCAGTTTTGGGCCCCACACTACAAGAAGGATGTGGATAAATTGGAGAGAGTCCAGCGAAGGGCAACAAAAATGATTAGGGGTCTGGAACACATGACTTATGAGGAGAGGCTGAGGGAACTGGGATTGTTTAGTCTGCGGAAGAGAAGAATGAGGGGGGATTTGATAGCTGCTTTCAACTACCTGAGAGGTAGTTCCAGAGAGGATGGTTCTAGACTATTCTCAGTGGTGGAAGAGGACAGGACAAGGAGTAATGGTCTCAAGTTGCAGTGGGGGAGGTTTAGGTTGGATTTTAGGAAAAACTTTTTCACTAGGAGGGTGGTGAAACACTGGAATGTGTTGCCTAGAGATGTGGTGGAATCTCCTTCCTTAGAAGTTTTTAAGGTCAGGCTTGACAAAGCCCTGGCTGGGATGATTTAATTGGGGATGGGTCCTGCTTTTGAGCAGGGGGTTGGACTAGATGACCTCCTGAGGTCCCTTCCAACGCTGATATTCTATGATTCTATGTCCCTCCAGAGCAGGGCTGTCCCCACGCTACGCGCCTCGTCCGGCTGTGAGTGTCCTGCTACAAAGCTTCCTGGGCTCTGGCTTGGAGATGAGGCCCCCAGGTACGTGGCAGGGCTCAGAGCCCTGCTCCCCGATGCCCTTCTGAGGAAAGAGATTGCAAAGCTCCTAGGATTTCCCCAGCATCAGGGCAGTTCCCGTGTGGCATAGTCAGATTTACATCATTGCCCAGCAGCTGCCAACATGGGGCATGGCCAGGGAAAGGAGCTACAGCAGCTCTGCAATCCAGCTGGTCCTGGCTGCTGGAAAAGCTCATTAAAGCCCTGGAGTGGCAGTTACTATGATGGGGCTGCCCCCTAAGGCCATCCTTGCCTCCCCCTGGCGTGCAGCCCTGCCCCAGGGCCTGAATACAGCCCTGAGGGAGGGATAGAGCTGAAGCCAGCCCCCCGGGGCACAAGCAGACTACCTTCCTGGCCTCCAGCATCCGAATAAGTTGCATGGAGATCTGAGCGAAGGGCGGGCGCTCGTAGGGGCGGTCTCGCCAGCATTGCTTCATCAGCTCATACCTAGGAGAGAGGGCACAGCAGGACCTGTGTCAGTGCAGACAGGACATGGGGGAAGCATTGGTAGGGAAGGTGGCAAGCAGCTGAGGCATAAGCAAGCTGCAGTAGGAGGGACAAAGGCAAGGGAACCCAGTGGGCTGCCCTACCATGGGTCATGGTGGGGAGGCTGCCAGCTTTCCTGTTCCTAGTGCACAGGGATTACATCATGTGACGTCTCCCGTCCCCCAAGACACCAAGCAAACACAGAGGCCATGCAAAGAGGCCCTGGTTCCTGGTGCCCCATGGCCACAGCCTTTTTTCCTGGTCCCAGCAGGCCCAGCCAGGACAGACACATCCAGCCAGATCCCACTTACACCTCGTCATCACAGTTGCGCGGCTTCTCCATACGATATCCCTGCGGCAGTTTCTCGTAGAGCTCGGCACATGTCATCCCGCAGTATGGAGTTCCTCCTGGGGGCAGAGCGCAGCACACACACTCATAAGGACATAAGACCGGCCAGACTGGGTCAGACCAATGGTCCATCCAGCCCAGTATCCTGTGTTCCAACAGTGGCCAATGCCGGGGGGTTCAAGGTGAATGAACAGAATAGGACAACTGATCGAGTAATCCATTCCCTGTTGTCCAATTCCAGCATCTGGCAGTCAGAGGTTTAGGGGCTTCCAGAGTATGGGGTTGTGTCCCTGACCATCTTGGCTGATAGCCGTTGATGGATCTATCCTCCATGAACGTATCTAATTTTTTTTAACTCCATTATACTTTTGGCCTCCACAACATCCACAGATTTACTATGTGTTGTGTGAAGTAATACTTCCTTATCATTGTTTTAAACCTGCAGCCTAGTAATTTCATTGAGTGACCCCTAGTTCTTGTGTTAAGAAAAGGAGTAAATAACACTTTCTTATTCACTTTCTCCATACCAGTCATGATTTTATAGACCTCCATCATCTCCCCCCTCAGTCATCTCTTTTCCAAGTTTAACAGTTGCAGTCTTTTTAATCTCTCCTTGTCTGGAAGCTGCTCCATATCCCTGATCATTTCTGTTGCCCTTCTCTGTCCTTTTTCCAATTCTAACACGTCTTTTTTTGAGATGGGGCAACCATCTATCCCTTTCCTAATGCTTCCTAACATTGCACATTGAGCAGATGTTTTCAGAGAATAATCCACAATGACTCTAAGATCTCTTTCTTGAGTGGTAGCAGCTAACTTAGACCCCACCATTTTATATGTATAGTTGGGATTATGTTTCCAGTGTGCATGGCTTTGCATTTATCAATATTGAATGTCATCTGCCATTTTGTTGCCCAGTCACTCAGTTTTGTGAGACCCCTTTGTAACTCTTTGCAGTCTGCTTCAGACTTAGCTATCCTGAGTAATTTTGTATCATCTGCAAACTTTGCCACCTCACTCTCTACCCCCTTTTTCCAGATCATTTATTAACATGTTGAACAGCACTGGTCCCAGTATAGACCCTTGGGAGACCCCATTTTTTACCTCTCCCTGGTCTGAAAACTGACCATTTATTCATACCCTTTGTTTACTGTCTTTTAACCAGTTACTGATCCATGAGTATCCCCTCTTATTCCATATTATTAATCTTATTAATCTTCCCTCTTATTCCATAACTGCTTAATTTCCTTAAGAGCCTTTGATGAGGGACTTCGCTAGAAGTCTTCTGAAATCCAAGTCCACTGGATCCCCCTTGTCCACATGTTTGCTGACTCCCTCTAACAATTCTAACAGATTGGTGAGGCACGATTTCCCTTTACAAAAACCATGTTGATTCTTCCCCAACATATTGTGCTCATTTAGCTGTCTGATAATTCTGTTCTTTACTATAGTTTCAACCAATTTGCCTGACACTGAAGTTAGGCTTATGGGCCTGTAATTATCAGGATCGCCTCTGGAGCCTTTTTAAAAAATCTGCATTCCATTACCTGCCCTCCAGACATCTGGTGCAGAGGCTGATTTAAGCAGTTGGTTACATATCACAGTTATTAGTTCTGCAGTTTCATATCTGAGTTCATTCAGAACTCTTGGATGAATATCATCTGGTCTTAGTGACTTATCATTGTTTAATTTATCCATTTGTTCCAAAACCTTCTCTATCGCTGCCTCAATCTGGGACAGTTCCTCAAATTTGTCACCTAAAAAGAATGGCTCAGGTGTGGGAATCTCCTTCACATCCTCTGCTGTGAAGATCAATGCAAAGAATTTATTTATCCTCTCAACAACGGCCTTGTCTTCCTTGAGTGCTCCTTTAGCACCTTGCTTAGTCCAGTGGCCCAATAACTATTTGGCAGGGTTCCTGCTTCTGGTGTACTTTAAAAAAAATTTGCGGTTATTTTTTGCTAGTTGCTCTTCATGGCCACGACAGCACCTAGCTAGTGGGTGCCCACAGACTCAGAACCCACAGCACTGGGAACATGTTCAACACTGGAGTTACTGTCAGGACTGGCCTGACTCGGGACAGGCTGGCTCAGGGGTTAGAGCTCGAGCCCAGGACTCGAGTTCATGTCCCTGCTCCATGATCGCTCCCTGCATGACCGTGGGCAAGTCACCTGGTCTCTCTGGAACAGATCCTCCAACGCATGTAGCCATTGGCTGTACTGAGAGCCAGGTGCCTGAATGCCCTGGAGGGTCCGTGCCTCTGTCCCCATCTGTACCATGGGGATAAATCTGCCCCAGACGGTGCAGCGCTCATACGCTATGGTGGGGAGCTACAGACGGATCAAAGAGAGAGCCCTGCTCTACATCCACCACTCAGGTGTTGCTCAGGGCTGTGGGGCAGCCACACATCGAGAGAGGTCATTACGCTGACTTAAGACCAGGTGTAGACGCCGCGAGGTCGATGGTGACCTAGCGCCTGTCTCCTGAGGGAGTGGGTCTAAAGCGGTGGGAAAGCCCTTCCGTGGCTGTCGCGAGTGTCTCCAGGACAGTGCTGCAGCGGGGCTGCTGTAGCACTCAGAGCATGTCTACGCTATGACTCACATGCCCAAGGCCTAGAGGAGGCCACTCAGTGGAGACCCTAGGCCAGCTCCTCGGCATGTGAGTTACTCCCTTGCCCCAATGGGTGCTTGGATCTGAGGGACCCTCCCGATGGCGCGGCCATGCCATTGCACCCTCCGCTGGGCGGTGCTAGGTGAGGCATGTTCACGTTCCTCACGGCCTCACTCAGACAACATTTCTGACCTGAGCCAAGAGCTGCCTGCCAGAGCAATGGGAGGGAGGGCCAGGCTAGCTGGGCACACCTATGCCGGACCCGCAGGTAGAACGGACGAACCTGGGGTGAGTTGTCTGGGCCGGTACTTACCCAGGCTGACAATCTCCCACAACAGCACCCCAAAGGACCACCTGAAAGAGAGACAGTGCTTGGGTCTCCAGCAGTGCCTCCCTCCCAGCCCCCTCGCCCAGTTCCTGAGGCTTGGCAGCATATCTGTCTGAGGGTTTTATTCTGGGACAGGAATGGGAGGGGCTGGGACTGCACCAGGGGAGGGGACCGGGAAGATGCAGGCACTGGAAATGGGGACAAGCTCTTCTGAGCCAGGACTGTGTCCTGGGGCTGAGCAAGGCCAGCACAACAGGGCCCTGCTGTAAGAGGAATCCATGGGTCTGAGCACAGCGAGCCTGGGCTGAGCGGGGGGATGGGCTAAAGGCTGGGAACAAGGCACGAGGAAGGTGTAGGAGCAGTAGCCCCTCCCGTGTCAGCAGGGAGGGGTCAGCTAACCACCTCCTACGTTGGCAGAGGGCTAACCCCATAGACATATCTACCACACAGACCGGGGGCAGGACTCACACATCACTCTTGGTGGTATACACGCTGTAGTTGAGGGACTCGATGGCCATCCAGCGAACTGGCAGGCGGCCCTGGGGAAAAAGACCAACTGTAATGAGCAGGGTAGTGGGGAAATGCCCCCCCATGGTCAAGGAAATGGGGGGGTAGGAAACAGCCACTCCCACCCCAACCAGGGGGGAGATCCAGGCTAGGGTACAGGTGCCACCCACCACCAAGTTGGGAGAGCCAGGGTAGGGAACAGCAGCCCCCAATCCAGGCAGTGGGAGCCATGGGTGGAGGGGGGTTCACAGCCTTGCTGTGGGACAGAACAGATCTTGCACTAGGACAGGGGCAATTACCGTAATTCTCCCTAGAGCTATTGGGTTGGGGCATTGCAACCTACGTCTGCCAAGGGCGCAGCGGGGAGCCCCTCACTCTGGACTCACCATGGTCTTCTTCACGTAGACCTCCTCCCCTCGGGAGAGGCCAAAGTCGGCAATCTTGGAAGCCAGGTTCTCCCCCACCAGAATGTTCCTGGCTGCCAGATCCCTGTGAATGAACTGAGACAGCCGTGGTGAGTGAGGGCTGGGCCTGTGTGGCCCCTCCTGGAGACAAGCTGGCCGGCCCCAGCTCGGCCCCAGCCTCCTGTTACTCCCAGCCCTGGAACATAGAACAGGGACCAGCTTTGGCGACAGGTGGGTGGGGGCGGTGGGAGAGCGATGCAGCATTCACCCTCTGGGACTCTGCAGCTGGAAATGGGAAGGTGCTGGTGGGCCCTAGCCTCGGCGCTTTGGACATGCTGAGGGACAAAGCTGTTTTGCTTCCGGTCCAGCCCTCATCCCTGGGTACATCTAGGCCCCAGCTACTGCTCCTAAGGATGCTGACGGCTGCAATGGATTCTGATCCGCTCTCCTGGATCCTGGGGAGTCTCCCCTGTGCCAGCTGGCTGAGCAGAGGGAAGGCAGCCAAGCTGCAGGTGGGTTCAGGAGGCAGCAGAAAGGAGCCTGGACTCAGCAGTGGTGGCTCCAAGTCCCTGGAAGTCAAAGTGCTGCACCGAGGACGGGCTGGGCTTTGGGGCGGCCCTCGGAAGAGGAGACCGGGGTCCTTTCACAGTCAGCACTGGGGAGTCAGGTGGCGGCTAAGCTTGGGAGGATGCTTCAGCAGGGCGGTGCCCGGCCCCCCGCATTCTGGGTCAGAGCATGGGTAGGTCACCTGGCTGCCCCGGAGACCTGTGCCCAGAGGCTGCTGGCCAGCCACTGAGCAGCAGAGCTCTCTCCGGGACAGGAGCAGGCAGTGCCATGGCACCAGCTCCTCCATTCCCGTGCCCCACGGGCAGAACACATCCCAGCCAATCAGAACGCAGACGGGCAGGAGAGACCTATGCTCATTGGCTAGTTCGCCCCAGCTCTGTGTTCTTGTTGGTGGCGAGTGACCCGACGGGGCGTGGTAACGCTGCCTCGCCACAAGCAGGCTGGGCTCCCGTGTCGCTGGGCCACAGCGCGGTGGCCACGGCTGGCGTGTCTCAGGGAGAGCCTGGAGCCAGACGCCTCGACTCCTGGTTCCGATGCACAGATGTGCAGGCACCAACGCCCCGCCCATGCTCGTGCACATGCACCACCGGGGCTATCATGGCTGCTGGTCATGACAGAGCTTGGCATGTGCTCAGTGTGGGCGGGGCGGGGGGGACGGGACACACCTGCTTCTCGCTCAGATACTGCATTCCCTTGGCCACATCGGAAGCAAACTGGAGGAGCTGCTGGGACGTGAGGGTAGATGCCGTCCCATGCTCCTTTGCGAAGGCCGGGTCAGTCTCTAGGACTCGGCTTTTCCGGAGGAAATCTAGCAGGTTCCCATAGGGAGCGTACTCAATAGCAATGTACAGGTAGCCTGAGGGACAAAGGAGGGAGACAGGCCTTCAACATCCTGCAGTGAGTAGGGCAGGCAGGACTTTGCCCAGAGCACAGAAGGGGGCAGTGAAGCAGGTATGGGGAGCAGTGCAGGGACCCCAGGAACAGTAGGGAAAACAGCCTGGCCCAGCCCACCCAGAGCAGCGGGGTGCGGGGGGGGAAGCTACCACCTTTGTTCTCACAGGCCCCCAGCAGGTTGATGATATTGGGGTGGTGCCCCAGTTTGCACAGCACCTCCAGCTCCCCTGCAAAGTCCCGGTGGTCATTCTCTGACGCAAACTCTGAAACAAGCCAGGAGCAAATGCTGCAGTACAGGGGCCCAAGCCTGAGACACCCTCCCATCCTCAGCCACCCCCTTCTGCAGTCCCAGGCCAGAGACATCCCCAGCCACCCTCCTCTGCAGTCCCAGGCCAGAGACATTCTCCCGTCCCCAGCCACCCCCCTCTGCAGTCCCAGTCCCGAGACTCTCAACCCCAGCCACCCCCCTCTGCAGTCCCAGGCCCGAGACTCTCATCCCCAGCCACCCCCTCTGCAGTCCCAGGCCCAAGACTCTCATCCCCAGCACCTCTCCCCTCCACAGTCCCAGGCTGGAGACACCCTCCCGTCCCCAGTCATCCCCCTCTGCAGTCCCAGTCCCAAGACTCTCATCCCCAGCCACCCCCCTCTGCAGTGCCAGGCCCAAGGCTCCAGTCCCCAGCCACCCCCTCTGCAGTCCCAGGCCTGAGGCTCCTGTCCACAGCCACCCCTTTCTGCAGCCCTGAGGTAACCTCCTCCACCCCTCGGCCAGATGTGACTCTTAAAACTAGCCGACTGGCACCGCACCACCCTGCAGGTGCACACCATCAGCACCAGCTCCCATCCCCTCTGGCACCCTCCTGCGTGGGTGCAAACCTCTATCACCCCTCCACCAACCTCTGAGACACCCTCCCACGTGGGTACAAACCTTCAGCACTGCCCTTCCCCCCCTCCCTCTCCCCCATGGGTGCAAAACACCAGAAACCGTCTCCCCAAAGTGCTCTCCTGGGTGGGTGCAAACTCCCATCACCCCCCCCCGAAACCCTCTTGAGTGGGCACAAACCATCGGCACCCCCACACACAGGTGTCCAAGCTATTCCCATTCAGATAGTGTTTGGGGGACATGCACTGGGCACTTCTTGGATTTGGACTTCGCCCCACATCTGGGCTCTGTGGGGCCCTTCAGGCAGCCCCGAGAGGCTGCTCAGTATCTCAGATGCTTGAGGCTGTCTGTCCCAGTACCTGGAGCAAACTCCAGCTTGGCCCTGGGGCCCAGCTCAGGGTGCAGGGATCCCTGCCAGGTGAGTACATTGTCCTTAACCCCCTTGCCATTCATCCCTCCCTCCTGGGCCCCAAGCAGGCACAGGCTCACTTACCTTTCAGCATCTTGATGGCTGCATTCATTTTCAGCCCGTCCTTTTTGATCATTGCCCTGATGACCTGCCCGAAGTTCCCCTCTCCAATCATATCCTCAAATTTGATGTCCTCCCACTCCAGGATGGGATAGCTGAGGGGCTCAGGCTGGGGCTTTGGCCGGCGGGTCAGGGTCAGGGTCCCTGAGTTGAACTGCAGGATGGTCTCTTCCCCCTGACAAACAGGTAAGGGGGAAGTTAATGATTTCTGGCCCCCAAGGAATCCAAAACAGTGGTCTGAGCAGGGCTGGGGGTGGTGGTGTGTGTGCGCGAGGCATGCTTCACCCTGCCCATGGCACACTAGGGCTAAAGACCAGGCTGGGACATGGGGATTCAGGGCGCCTGGCTGTGGGTCTGACGAGGCAAAGGCAGCATTACTCACTGAGCCAGACTGGTAGGTGAAGGTCCGGCGCCGGTGGAAAAAATTCTTCTTGATCAGGAAAAGTGCCAAGAGGGCAAAAAGGATGGTGAGGCAGGTGACGGACACGGAGCCGATGATGGCCAGGAGCAGCTGCTGGTCTATTCCCGAGGGCTGCATGTCCTGGCTTTTCAGTCTGGGCACCTCGCTCAAGGCACCTGCAGGGAGGGAGGGGAACAGAGGGCTCATGGCTGTGCCAGGCTCAAGGTGTCAGATGCGACAGCTCCAGCCCGATGCAGCTCTTTGCACTGCTCCATGCACTGGGAAAACCCCTCTCCTCCTTGGCTGAGTACAGCACTGCAGCCCAATAGCAAAGGCCATGCAGCTAAGTGGCTGCAGCTGCCCCAGGCTCTGCAGTTCACCTGCCCCAGGCATCACACCGCACGACTGGAGCCATGACACCTTCCCAGCCCTGACGGCTACAGCTTATTTGCACCCGCACATACACTGATTTGCACAAGTGTTGCATGTTCCCCATGGTGCATTGAAATGAACTATGTTCTGGAAAGGGTGTTTTACTCCCCTTCAGTCTCTGCCCTTCCCTGCCCCCCAACCCCACTGACTTATTATTTCCTCCTGCTCCTCTCTCGCAAAATTCCCCTCCCTTCCTTGCTCTTTTTCACCTTCACTTTCTCTCTCGTGCCCATTTCTGCTTGGCCCTGCCTCCCCACGCCAAAGACAACGTTCCAGCCCCAGGAGCTTTGCTGTCTCCACGCACCACAGCAGTGCCGCTGGGAGCAGCTCTCCTGTGGGCTCGCAGCTGATGTGGGGTGTCAGTGCCCGAGCTGCTCAGCAGGTCACACACCAGCGGAGAGGTGGTCACTGGTGACACTTTGGGGCATGGCACATCACCCACTAACTAGGCTTTTTGCAGGACTGGACACAGAGCCAAGACTCCAAAGGGGCCTCCCAAGGGGCCTGTGTGTGCGGGGTGCCAGCCGGGCTGGGGCTGCCCTGGCAATATGGCTCTGTGGGGGAGAGCGGGGGGAATGGAGACAGGTGCCAGGCCTCCAGCTGGGGTGGGGATCCAAGATGTAGGTCAGCAGAGAAGCTGGGATGGAGGGAGACTGCATGCCCCACTCAGTTCAGCTCTTTCCTGGTGCGTCTCTGAAATATCCCACTTACCGTCGCCAAGGGTCTCCGCCTTCACAGGCTCACTCCACTCCCCAGGCACGTGGGAGTTCGCTCGGACACGGAACTGGTACCATGTGCTGGCATTGAGCCCCCAGATGATCTTCGTGGTCTCCCCACCGCTGTCCGTGTCAACCCACTGAGGCTCACTGGCCCCACCCAGCTGCTGCAGCTCCACAGTGTACTTACTGACACCCCCGTTGGGATACTCGGGGGCCTGCCAGGTGAGTTTGACGGTAGTGTCCGCGAGGGGCTCTGCGTGGAGAGACCTGGGGGAGGAGGGGCCTGGGACAAGGAGAGGAGGGAAATCAGCACCACAGGTAACATCTCCAGGGTTTGAGGCACCGGGCCTGGCTGCGCCCAGCCCCCAGCCTCAGCCACAGCAAAGGAGACTCCCTGGGCTGTGCAGGGCATGGGACCATGGAAAGGACATGTGTGCATGTGGGAGGGGGTGACAGTCAGTGGGCCACAGCAGAATAAACAGAGAAGTAAGAACAGTGGGATCACCCTTCAGACAGGTCCCCCCATTCAGGGGGGTGCAGAGGGGCGGGGTCGGAGACACGCGCCCCGTTCCCGGGGGCAGGGGCGGAGACGCGCGCCCCGTTCCCGGGGCTGGGGAAGAGGGGCGGTGCGGTGGGCGTCTTGACTCCTGTTTGCTTTGACCGCTGAGGCTAGAGACAGAGCAACCTGAGGGCTGCCTGGCTAGGAGGCTGGGAAATGCACGTTTCTAAATGCACACACGCCCGCACACATAGGGTGATGCGGGTCTGCGGCATGAAGAGGTGCAATCCCTGACCAATGGAGTTGGGCTGGGGAAAGCCCCAGGCTAGGCGCAGTTATTCTGGTAATGCGTGCCTAGTGTAGACGTGGCTCAGCCTCATCTTTCAAGTCACTGCTCTTTGTCTGCACTAAATGATACTCCCAGCTTGCAGTGCAGGACTGAGCCGATGCATTGGGATGCAGTGTGCAGAACCAGCAACAGGAAATGGAGTGCTGGGGCATTGGCCGGACAGGGAGAGCAGCAGGTTCAGGTGAGCAATGGCTGCCAACCTGAGTCAGCACCAACGCTAAATAGTTAGAAGGGATAGGACAGAGGAGTAGGCAGGGTCTAGTGGACGCTGACCACTGGCTCCCTTTGACCCAGCCGTGGTATGGGACAGGACCCACAAGTTAATCAATGGCTGGTCATTTTTTAAATTAACGTTTTAACGTCTTTCTTCAGCACCACAGAAAGAGAGGAATGAGCAGGCTGGGTCGGGCCTGAGGTCTGTGTAGCCTACTCGCCTGTCTCTTGACCATAGCCAGCCCAGGAGCTTCAGAGGACAGTGTAAAAACCTCATAGCAGGCACGTGTAGGATAGTGTGCCCTCCATGAAGGTCTCAGCCTGCTCCTTAATGGTCAGAGATTGATTTAAGGCCCAAAGCAGGGTTCTATCTCCCTTCCAAAACCCTTTTACACATTAACTGTAATACCTGTGCATATTACTGACAGCCACAGAAATGTCCAACCCCTCTTTGAATCTTCCTACATTCTGGGCCTCAGTGTGATCCAGTGCCCGTGAGTTCCACAGTCTAATTACAGTATCCCAAAGTCATGCAGAATTTGGTGATTGTCACCTCTAGGGGGCACTGTTACCTGACAGTAGGAAGATTAACCTCTCCAAAGCACAGTTAGCTGAAGTGGGAGCAGTATCTCCAAATCTGCACATGCCCTGGGGACAACTCACTGCAGTTTATTTTAAGTGAGGTGACTTGTAGAAAAGTCCCTTCTCCAAACAATAGGGAAATTCAGTGCCCCAAAGACAAACTGCATCGGTCCTGCTTGGTACTTAAAGTGCCTACATGGGGAACAAATATTTAATAATGGGCTCTTCAATGTAGCAGAGAAAGGTCTAACACAGTCCAATGGCTGGAAGTTGAAGCTAGACAAATTCAGACTGGAAATAAAGTGTACATTTTTACTGGTGAGAGTAATTAACCTTCAGAACAATTTACCAAGGGTTGTGATGGATTCTCGTTAACTGACCATTTTTAAATCAAAATTGGATGTTTTTCTAAAAGCTCTGTTCTAGGAATTATTGTGGGGCAGGTCTCTGACCTGTACGGCACAGGACAGAGTAGATGATCACGATGGTCCCCTCTGGTGTAACTCCAAGGAGGTTGGTGCAGTGGCACCAGGGAAGAATTGAGCTGTTGTGTCTGCAAAGAATCAAACTGGGGATGGTCAGTGCTACAATTTTAGTCCTATTAAATGACACAAGGCTAAGGAACCACAGCAATTTCAGCCACAAATTACTGGGCTTGATGCAGGAATCACCGGTGAAATTCCGTGGCCTGTGTTATTTATTATTTCATAGAACCATAGCATTAGAAGGGACCACAAGGGTCACCTAGTCTAACCCCCGGCCACAATGCAGAATTTGTATTAGAGTAGCAATCTGGGATGGTGGCCCTACTGTTCTAGTGCTGTACACACAGAGGGCAGGCAGTAGCCATGGAACAGGTGATTATGCAGCAGGAAGCCACTCTGGGCCAAACAATTGTGGAAGAAAGAAAAGGAGACAGTGTTTCCCTCCTCAGGCAATCGGCCTAGGGAGTCATGGCTGCAGGGGCAGAGTGACATATGGAGCTGAACTGAAAGAGGTGCTGGATAATAGTTTTATGCCTAATAACACTGGCAACTAGATACTAAGGGCTGGTCTGCACTGAGAACTTAATCAGCACAGCTACATCTCTCAGGGACATGGAAACCTAACCCCTGTCAATCTAGCTACCACCTCTCGGGGAGGTGGATTATTACACTGATGGAAGAGCCCCTCCAGTAGGCACTACCTATCCTGGCACCAGAGCGCTCAACTGTGCCTCTGGGGCGGTTCACGTGCAGACATACCTAAGACAAAAGAATAAGCCTCATGCTTCAAGATACCAGCTGATCCCTACCCAGGCCAGGAAAGATTTCCCCCTCCCCATGTCAGGCTAAGCTATTTACATATGCACGACTGTACCATGAGCCAGGTGCATCCTGGTTTTTTTGCCTCTTTCTGAGACGTCAGGTATTGGCCATTTTCCCTGAAATAAGCAGGTAGAAGAGCCCAATGGACCAGTAGTCTGATCTTGTGTGGCAAATTCTATGGATCGGATCCCCAGCCAGTGTATCAATGGGACTATGCTGATCTACGCCAGCTGAGCAGCTGGCCCCATGTCCCTATGACAGACAGTTCCCTCCCTTTGCTCCTGACAGTGCTGGTTCTGCAGGGGCAGGAGGGGCAGTTGGTTACCTACCTTTGCTGTTGATCATGACCTTGTAGAGGTCAGATGGAGGGCCCAGGCTGGTGCAGTGATAGACGAACACTTCCAGGCCATACTCCTTGTTGAACTCTAGGTTACGGATGCGGGCAGAGTGCACAAACATGGAGGTTATATTAATCTCCCGGACAAGCACTTTTGCTGAGTCCAAGAGACGTACAACGAAACCATTTGCTGGCTCGTAGTTATTTGGTAAGTTCCAATTAACATGAAGCGTGTTCTTCCCCTCTACCGACCAGCCTTCAATCACAGGCTTGGCTGTGGGTTCTGTTAGAGACACAAGGTGGGGGAGGTAATATCTTTATTGAACCAACGCCTGTGAAAACCATGGAGCAAATGGCTTGTTGTGAATTAAACCACACGTGTGCAGAGCCCAGGACAACAGGACCTGATCCCTGATTGGAAGCTCTAGACACTGGTGCAGTATAAATCAATAACCAATGGATGAATTCACCCAGCTCTAGTCCTGGTGGCTCTTGGGCAGGGCAGGGCCAGGCATACCCATTCTGTAGTATTTTTATTTGGGGGATTCCTTTCCTGTCTGTCCCCAAAAAGAAAAGGAGTACTTGTGGCACCTTAGAGACTAACCAACTTATTTGAGCATAAGCTTTTGTGAGCTACAGCTCACTTCATCGGATGCATACTGTTATGCATACTGTAGCTCACGAAAGCTTATGCTCAAATAAATTGGTTAGTCTCTAAGGTGCCACAAGTACTCCTTTTCTTTTTGCGAATACAGACTAGCACGGCTGTTACTCTGAAACCTGTCTGTCCCCAGTCCCTGCCAGGCACTCACCTTGACACTCTGTCACCATGACTGCCTGCGGCCCTATGGCACCTTCCCCTTTGTCACCAGGGCGAGTCAGCTGCACTTTGACCAGGTAGGCGGTGACTGGCCGTAGGTTCATGAGTGTGATGTTTTCACTGTTGTCAACTGTTGATTACAGAGGATCCTGTTAAACTGAAGCCATATGACCGGCAGCCTTGTTCCGTGCTGCGACACAGCTTCTGTTCCTCCCGGAGCCCATCGCAGGCTGAGCACTGGCAGCAGGATGTCCCCTGCTGGCCCGCTGCCTCTTCCCTCCCAAAAGCTCCCTGGGCCCAGCTGTTAGCAATATGCAACATGGACCTGCTGGATCCCAGCATCTCAGCCCTAGCCTATCGCCGCCTGCTACTCAGCTTGCCCCCTTTTGCTTCTCCAGTTAGACCATTCCCACTGGGACTTAGGATTTCACCTGGTGCTACGAGAATGCACTGTTGGGCGAAGCTAGTGCTTGGAGTGCCCGACGCCCAGTGTCTTAGGGCTGGAGCTCAGAACAGAATCTGGGTCAGCACCAGCCCCATTCCTAGGAACGAGAAGCTGTTCACAGAGCAGCACATTTGATTCCGGTCATGGTGCTGCCAGGCCTCCCCCATAGGCAGCCATGCCCCATCCTGTGCCCAGGAAAGCCCTGACTGCACTCTTGGCCTTGCACAGCTTAAACATGCTCCTTGCAGCGCCATGCACTCTGCTTTCTCCTAAAGGCCCCTGAAGAGATTCCCTGTGATGTGGCAGCCAGGGCAAGGCAGAGTGGGATTAGAGCTGGAGGCAGTGGAGGGGACCTCCCGGGAGTGCTGAGGAAAATGGCGAGGGGAGAACTGGCCAAGCGAAGCCCTCACCTGCCCTATCCCTCTCTGGCTAGGGTTGGAGTTTCTGGAGCACAGGTTCTTGGCCTGTGTCCAGCCAGGCATGTTGTCAGTGGGTTCTGAGCCACTGCTGCGGTCATGATCTGGCATCACCTGTCAATCTCTATGCAGCAATGGGTTCTGCTGGTTTTCACTCAGCCTGCGAGGGTCTCCATTGGCTTTACTGACCTGCTAGCTCAGAAGCAGCAGCAGCTGGCTCAGGCCTCCCAAGGGTAGGAGTTTCCTTGTTGTAAAATCAATCGTGGCCAAATTTGAGCATGACACCAATATCGGAGCAGTAGCAAATACAGGGAAGAAAGCATCAAGTGGCAGAGAGACACGAGGGGTCAGTCCTGCAGGCAGTGGGGCAAGAGGCAGAGCGGTCGCCCCTGTGACTCTGATCCTGCCCCAAATGTCCCTTGCGAGCTGACTCCCTTACCCACAATGGATGACCATGGTGAGGTGTTGTCCTTGGGCTTGTAGAGCAGTTTGATGGAGGTGACTGGGCCGTCACCAGAGAATCCATTCACTGGGGAAACCACAAGCTGCCGACTCTGCTTGGTTAGCAGCCGGGGGGGGCTCAGTGGCACTGGAGGGACTGCAGGCAAAGAACAGAACCAACATCAATAAACCCAGCACAAACATGAAGGAAGAAGGAACAAAGCATTGTTTAACATGGACACTTGGCCACATTGACCTGATGGTCAGCCCTAGCCCAGGCTTGTCTGATACTAACCCTTTTCTTGGTAGTCTAGGGGGAACCTCATGATCCCAGAGTCTCTGCCATCAGTACCGTGATGGGACATGCCTCACCCCACTGATGGGGAGGCTAACCCGGGTTCTTGCACTCAGGCAGCACCAGCTAGGGGCACGTGCAGAATCTGCTCCACCTGGAGAAGGGGAGCTTAAAAAGGCAACAGTGCTGCTGTGAGTGGTGGGGGGGCTTGCCCAGGAGGAGAAGGTGCTAAGGACTGCCGGAGAGCTCCAGCAGCCAGGGCAGCCCAGCCGGGACAGTGGCTGTCCTTTCCTCCCACCTGCCCTTGTCTGGGGGCAGACTGACACCTCACATGGGCCAGGGGCCCTGGAAAGCAGCTCCCCACTATAACCAGTGGTGAGACCTGGGGAACATCACCACGGACTAGAGGGAACTGGACTCACAAGGGACCATAGGAGTGAACTGAACTGCCAGGAGCAGTGAGATTGCCTGAGTTGCTGGAGTTCTTAGAGGGGACCCAGGGGCAAGAGATGGAAAGATTCTACAGCTAAGACCAGTTGGAGGGTCGGCCAGCTACAAGCACACTATGTCCCATAACTGTGACAACGCCAATTGCTCCCCAGAGGCAGAGGGCAGCCCTGGACCTCCCCCGTGCTGAGCTCAGGCCTGGGGAGCCTGCCTTGGCCTGCGGGGAGATGGACGTCTTTGACAGTGGAGACTCCACCTCTCTCTAGTTCCTCTTGTAAGCGGAGTCTGAATGAGCTCTTCCCTAACATCTAGTGGTGAGCTGTGTAAAAAGACTTCAGGAGGTGATCTCATTTGCATGGACACACCCACCCTGCCTAGGCACTCAGCATGATGGGATTGCTTGCCCAAAGGATCACTTGTGGCTGATGCTGGATCCCCATTCTCCTTGTTATTGGGGCAGGAGTAATAAAGCGTTGTTATTCTTGTTGTGTGAATTGAGGACAGCAGAACTATACCTGGCATACCCCAATGGAGGGACTCACCCACAACTGAAAAGCACTCACTAGGCAGGAGACATGGGTTCTAAAACCCAAAGTGTAGAGGAAGGTTGTGGATAGGTATTTGTATTATGTAGGTCTGTTTAAGAGTCTGAAACACAATTTAAACCTTTCTGTCTTTACTGTATAATAAAAGAACTAATTTAGACTCAATAAGAGTCTTGTTATATGCTACAGAGCTAAAATCATTGATTACTAGATCTAAGTATTAGATCTACTTTGGGACAGTGTTTATGGTACAAGAGACTACCCAGTGTGCACCAGCAGTGAGGACCCCCCCGCATTAAGAGCTGAAATCACTGAGAGCTGTGTTAAGTGGTGGGCCCAGAAGACATCTTGGTGAGCAGCTAGTAGAGAGTGTGGCCAGCAAGGTGGCAAGTGGCCAGCTGGGCACCTGGTGGAGAGGTGCGGTCAGCAAGGTGGCTGGCGGAGAGAAGCGGCCAGATCAGAGCCCTGCAGAGAGGTGCAGCCGGTAAGCGAGTGCTTGAGCAGCGGAGCATGTAAGGTGCCTCCTTACTCCCCGCTTCCACCCAGGGTGGGAGGTGAATTCTGGAGATGAACCTCTGGACTCTGGGGCTACACTGACCAAGGACAGCAACTGTGAGTGGGGTGCAGAGAAGGGATGGGCACGTTAAAGGGACTTTTTGGTTGCTGGACTTAAGACCCTGAGCAGAAAAGGACACTGCCCGACTTACTTGGGGGTGGGTCTTTTGCTCAGGGTTTATGTTTATGAACCTAGTTGTGGTGTTTTCCCAAATTAATGCTGAGTTACTCCTCTTATTTTATTAAAAGTTTTTGCTGCACTCAGACTCTATGCTTGTGAGAGGGGAAGTATTGCCTCTTAGAGGCACCCAGGGGGTGGTGTGTAATTGTCCCAGGTCACTGGGTGGGGACTTGAGCTGGTTTGCATTGTATTGTTGAAAAGGAACCCCTAGATATTGAACCTGGCCCTTGTTGCTGCCAACTCGCATTGCCAGAAGGGTTACACTCTCAAACATCCCAGCTGTTCCCTCCCCTGCTCCACTCACCTTTGACATTGACCTTGACTCTCCTGCTGTCCTGTCCCCCGCTGGTGGAAACTCTGCACTCCCAGAGGCCAGTGTCCACCTCGGTGAGCACTGGCACCAGGAACTCAGAGGTGGTTTTGTCTGTTTCCATGATGGCTTTAATCGACTGGGTGGGAGAGAGAAGCTGTAGTTACCCATCCTAGGGCCACAGGCACCAGGCACAGCTGCAGTCAGATGGGTAGAACAGAGATGGCTGGGGTGGGGCAGAGGGATGCTGCTCAGGTTCCAGGCCCGAGCAGGCTCATGTTCAGGTCTGCAGCCATGGCGCAGTAGATGGGGCTACACGGGCCTAGGGATTTGGGGCAAATACCAGCTTGGAGCCTGAGGTACCTGAGGGCAGCTGGACCTAGACACACAGAGCCCTGGCAGGGTAGAGGGTTGCACAGAGAGCAGGGGCAGGGGAGGCACAGAGAGCCTCTCTTGGGAAGGGTGGGGGCCACAAGCAGCACCGGCGGAATGGGACTGGGGTGGGGAAGCACAGGGAGCCCCGGCGGGGTGGGACCAGGGGGGCACAGGGAGCCCTGGTGGGGTGGGACCAGGGGGGGCACAGGGAGCCCCGGCAGGGTGGGACCAGAGAGAGAGGCGGCAGCACAGGGAGTCCTGGGAGGATGTGGGGGCACAAGGAGCCCTGATGGGGCAGGAGGAGGGGGGGCGGGTACCGTGAGCACTGTCCCATCAGCCTTGCGCAGCTCAATGCTGTCTCGCACTGGAGGTGGGTTGCCCGTGGCCATACAGCTGATCACAGGCTGGGAACCCAGGTTAAACTCCAGCTCTGTGTCCAAGTTGATGATCTGGGGAATCCGATCTGGGACAGGAAATAGCAGTGCTTAGCACACAAGCCCCAGTCCCCCTGAGCTCACCACTCTCCCTGCCCCTGAGCCAGAGGCTGCTGCAGGGCATCTGGGAGGCCCAGTGCTCTGCCCAAACCAAGGGTTTTGCATTGAGGTCCTCAAGGCAGCTCCGCAGAGGACCCCCAGTTTTAGATGCCCTGAAGAAGTGACTTCCCTGGGCTCTAGGGGAAAGTCCCAGCAAGGATGGCTGGTGGATCTGCCCCCTTCTCCGCTGACACTGTTTCACTGCTCCTCTCCCAGGTCTCTTCCCGCTCTGGCGGGCAGGAGAAGCCAGCATCTTGTGCCCAGGCAACTCTCCACACCCCAAGCCAGTGCCCATGGGCCATGCTCTGAGCACCTCGGCTGGGCAGCGATGTCCCCCGACAGAGCTGGCCTGCCCAAGCGCTGGCATCTGATGGGCCTGCTCGCGGTGCTGCAGCGCTCTGCTCTCCCACCCAGGGCCAGGGTCCCACCCAGCTGCACTTCGGTGGCTTTCCAGCCGAAGGCACTGCCCTGGCACTGCCAGCCAGGGAGGGGCTTCATTAGCCTGTCTCTAAGCAGCCCTTTGTGGCATTGGGCAGGGAGCAGTTCCTGAGGTTTCGAGCACCCCCAGCGTTACAAGGGTCAGTAAGTGGGCAGTGCTCCGACACTGCGGGGCTGGGGCTGGGTGAACACCAGCGGCAGAGAACACAGCAGGCTCCTGCCTGGCAATGCCGGACCCCCAGGCAGATCATAGGTATTGCACTGAGGGCAGCTCTACCTGATTTCTCGCAGCGCTCCCCATGCCACCCTGATGGGCAAACGCAGCCACTGAAGCGGTTGCAGGTACCTCCATTTTGGCAGTGACAATCCAGGGCACAGTCTGCGCCGTAGTGTCCAAGAGGGCAGGCTGGAGGGAAGAGCCAAGAGTTCACTGGTCAACACCTGGCAGCGGTTCAGGATTTTGGCTTGAGGCCGGTGCAAGGAAGAGCACGAGAAGCAACCGTAGACTCAGAGCCCCCAAGACATTAATACTGTGTCAGAGCTAGGTGTCAGTGGCCCAGGGAGCCAGTCCTTACATGCCCTGCAGTCCAAGTGGTGATGTGTGCTCAGAGCTTTCTACTGTAGGCATTCTCTGCCCCATTCTCTTCCAGCCCAGCTGTGTCCCCAGGGATCCATTGTGGGGCTGGCCAGGGACAGGGGGTATGAGAGGAGACGGGGAAGCAGCAGAGAAGATTTGTTTGCTTCTTTCTGCTGCCATCTGAGCTGTGGAAGTTTGCGTGTCTGACGGGTTGGGGATGCTGTGAGTGCTTTGTCAGGGGGCTGCAAAACTGGAGACATAAGCTGAACTCAGCGTCCTTGAGGGAGCACTATTATATCCGGAATGCTGCACAGACAGCAGGGGACCCCGCAAGAGACAAAAATCACAGCAAACCAAAAGAGCCAAATGTATGGATGGGGGCTGCCTTGGCTCCAGGGGTTTCTCCTTTTTGAAACAGAAAGGTCAGGCCAACTCTGCCGCGGAGGGACCCAGTCTGAGGGTGGCACCTCTGTCGGGGAGGGGAGAGGAAGGAAGGCAGGCAAAGCTACTGTACCCGTGCTGCACTGTGACCCACTCCACCCGGAAGCGCAGGAGCAGCCGTATGGATCTGGCAGGCAGAAGCTCAGCCCCTTGCAGCCCTGGTCACTGCTGCAGTGTTCCTGGCAGTTACGGCCAAACCTCCCTTCCCTACAGGCTTCAGAACAAGACAATTCTCCTCATTACTCTGCTGCAGCCAGCACCAGTCCATTCACTGCTTTCCATTTCCACATGGCCTGGCCCTGCCCCATTGAACCCAGCACTGCCACCCACCACGGCCAGGACAAGTTATGCAGCCAGCACAGAGATGCATTAACAGCTGATGAACTTACCAAAACCAACAGGGAATTGGGGAGGCCCCATGCCAGAACACGGCTGAAAACAAAAGTCTGTTGAGATCCACAAGGCAGAGCACAGATGCTGGCCATTACTGGTGGGGGAATCCAGCCTCAATCCCGTGTAAAATACAATGGTATAAGCAGTAAGAGCAAAATATGTATTAGCGGGAGATGGAGAAACACCACTCACAGGGACAGGATAGGCAGACATAACTGCTAAGGAGATCTTAGCCACAGCCAGGGGCAGTTTTGACAGCATCAGAGACAAGTCTAAGCTAAATGGACCCAGGCAAGAAACAGCCCCAGCTACTGCACAGAGCAATCTTTCCACCCCAGTTCCATTTTGCAGCATAAAACTCCAAGGTGGAGCAGCATAAGTCAGAGCTGAGGATTTCTGCCATCTTGCTGGCACAAGAGATCTCAACTCAGGGGACAGTGAACAGATGATCTTTGGGTAGGGCCAGATACTATGAGAACCTAGTCTGCTGTGCCCAGGCCAGCAGGACTAGAGTCACAGAGTATAGGGCCAGAAGGGACCATTGTGATTATCTTGTCTGACCTCCTGCACAGCATAGGTCAGAGACCTGCCCTGAATCAATTCCTGTTCAAACTAGAGGATAATGCTCAGGAAGACATCCCATCTTGATTAAAAATTTGGAGCAATGGAGAATCCACCAAAACCCTTGTAAGTTGTTCTCACTGTTAAAAATTTGCACCTGGTTTCCAGTCTAAACCTGTCCAGCTTTAAGTTCTAGCCAATGGATCTTGTTATACCTTTGTTAGCTATACTGATGAGCCCCCATTATCCAATTTCTCTGCCTTGTGTAGGTATTTATTGATTGATCAAGTCATGCCCTTCTCTTTGTTAAATTAATAGATTGAGCTCCTTGCTTCTCTCACTGTATGGTATATTTTATAATCCTTCAGTCATTTTCATGACTCTTCTCTGAACCTTCTCCAGTTTATCAACATCCTTTTAGCAGTGTGGGCACCAGAACTGGACACAGTATCCAGTAACAGCCTCACTAATGCTGTATACAGAGGAAAAATCACCTCCCTACTTGACAGTCTCTTGTTAATACATTCATGGATACATCCACCATCTTAGCTACTGCATTGCAATGGGAGCTCACGTTCAGTCACTCTGGCTCCATCCTGTGGAATCTTCCTCAGCATGCTGGGGAAATGAGGGAATGGAGAAAGGTCGCAAGGATCCCCTTCCCCAGTGTGAGTGGAAGATGCATTCTGGGTCCCCATCCTCTCTTCAGCACAACTTCAGACCCTTGGTGCTGCGACGTGTAATACAAGCCACAGCTGGAGGACCCCATCTGGCAAATACTAAACAGCTGAAGCTTGGAGTGATCCACCCCCTCCCCCATGGGTCTATGGTGATTGTGCACCTGCAAGGCAAAGAGACGATGAGATCACTATATTCTGGGTGCACCATGGAATGGAGCCTGAGCATTGTGACCCTCCCTCTTCGTGGAGTCCCAGAGCCCGGGCTCCAGCCCAAGCCCAAATGTCTACACCACAGTTAAACAAGCTCTGCAAGCCTGAGTCAGCTGACACGGGCCAGCTGTGGGTTTTAATTGCAGCGTAGACATACCCTCAGTGTTCAGACTGTATTTTATTCTAAACCCTTCCACTCACGTCATTACAGTGCAACATCACAGTATTCAATCCTACATCTTTCTGCCTCTCTTTACTAGGACCTAGCTGGTAAAGAGATCTCCCTCTTTAGGGAGCCCTTTCAGGCCAGGCCACACTCAGCTCAGCCACTACAGTCCCCCCTTGTAATACTTCCTTCCTGGCTTTTATCAGGTTAGCCAGCTGAGGCCTAATTAGTTCCTTACTTCTCCATCCCCTCCTTCTGATTAGCTCATTGTTCAGTCAGCTGTCTTTGGGGAAACTAATTGAGGTTACAGTCATCAGAGTGCTGACCCACCTGTCAGGTCTCAGCACTCTGTCACACACCTCGCCATGAGCTCCCAGTGGGATACAAATAGGGCTAATGTGATTCTGGGATATAGAGAGCAGGGTGAGGATTTTACCTCTGTCATTGGTGAGACCGCTACTGGAATACTGCATCCATAGAATCATAGAATCATAGAATATAAGGGTTGGAAGGGACCCCAGAAGGTCATCTAGTCCAACCCCCTGCTCAAAGCAGGACCAATTCCCAGTTAAATCATCCAGTTCTGACATCCACATTTTTAAAAGGATAGTGAAACATTGAAGAGGGGGCAGAGAAGAGCCACAAATATGAATTGAGGGAGAATATGCCTTACCATTGAGACTTAAAGGGTTCAGTCTGTTTAGTTTACCAGAAAGAAGACTTGATTACAGTATGTAAGTCTGTTCAGGAGAAGAAAATACCAGGTACTTCAGGGCTCTCTTATTCAGCAGAGAAAGACAGAACAACAACCAGGAAGTTGAAACCAGAGAAATTCAAATTAGAAATAAGGCCAAAAATTAGCCATCAAGGTGATTTACCACTGGAACCAGCTCCCAAGGGAAGTGGTCGATTTCCATCTCCTGCTGACTTCAGATCCAGCCCGGCTGCCTTTCTGGAAGAGCTGCTTTACCAGACAAAAGTTACTGGGTTCAAAACACGGGGAACTGAGTGAAATTGTCTGGCCTGTGATAGACTGGAGATAAAACTAGCTGATTTAATGGTCCCTTCTGGCCATAAAGTCTATGAACCCAGACCCTCAGTGGGAGGAATCTTTAAAGGCACCTTTACAAAAGGATGGTCCCTCTGTCCCAGGATCTAAGCCCCAACTTCAGCACAGAGGGAGTCGAGATGACACGCTGCCTCCCACACCCAGCAGTAGCAGAGCCTCTTGCAGGAGAAGGTTCTCTCAGATCCCTGAAGGCTTCACAGCCCTTAACTGAGTGCCACTCTCAGGGGCAGGTAAGGCAGTTCCCTGCCTCTCTGGAAGAAATGGGGAGCAGCGCCTGCCCCCATCCTGCTAGAGGGGCCCACCCTCCCACGCAGGCCCAGGAGACTCACAAACAACAGACATTTGACAAAACAGTCAAACTCCCAAAAACTACAAACAGCCCCTATTGTCTAGAGCAGGCTGAGCCACAGACCTCCTTGATTCCATCCCCGTGTCAGACTGAGGTCAGCTCCAGCCCTGCATCACTGTCCCTGCCAAATGGCAGAGAAAGGGGAGAGGAAGGCTCTGTGCCTACTGCAGCTGGAAAATGCAGAGACAGGGAATCATAAAATCATAGAATATCAGGGTTGGAAGGGACCTCAGGAGGTCATCTAGTCCAAGCCCTGGCTCAAAGCAGGACCAACCCCAACTAAATCATCCCAGCCAGGGCTTTGTCCTTAAAAACCTCTAAGGAAGGAGATTCCACGACCTCCCTAGGTAACCCATTCCAGTGCTTCACCACCCTCCTTGTGAAAAAGTTTTTCCTAATATCCAACCTAGACCGCCCCCACTGCAACTTGAGACCATTGCTCCTTGTTCTGTCAGGGTCAGTGGAGGGAGTGGGGTGTTTATTCCCTTGGCCTGTGGAGTTTGGAGGTACCTATGCCCCACGACTGCTTACTCCTGCTCCAGAATGCACTCCTCCCACAGGGGCTGGGTGTGTGGAGTCCATACCTTTCTCACAGCGAGTGCCCATGAAACCTGGAGGGCAGATACACTCCCCAACACCGTCGTGGCAGATGCCTCCATTCAGGCAGTCAGGACAGTCCTTCTCACAAGAGGGGCCCCACTTCTTCGCTGCACACCCTGGGGAGAAAGCAGAGGGGGTTTGGGGCAGGGCCACACCACATGAAACTGTGGGAGCACCGGCTGCATGCTCAGTCTGCAGCTGAAAAATGAACCACAGCCCGACAGAATCCTAACCTCTGGGAATGCGAGTGCAGAGCCTCCACCCTAGGCAGGACCAGGGCAACAGGACCCAGCATTCTGACAGCAGGAAATGCCAGAGGGGCCCATCTCCCGAGCACACAAACCTCAGCTCCGTGGCACACACATGTTCAGCCCCTCCCAGTTAACATGGCTCTGCATGAATGCCTCACTGGCACCCCAAAGGGCAAAGCTGAGCCACTGCTCTCTCCCACCAAACCCTACTGCTCCCTGTTCTCTGGCACCACCCTTTGTGTCACTCAGGCGTGGAACCTGGCATCACCTTCAATTCCGCCCTCCCTTGCACCCATGCATTCCCAGTGCTGCTTCCCTCTCCAGAACATTTCTTAGATTCCACCTTTGCTTTCCATCCACACAGGTGAGCTGCCCTCCAGGCCCTCCTCACCGCCAGTCCTGACCTCTGCACGTGCCTCCCTGTGGGAGCAGGGCTGGGGAAGAGCATGGCAAGAGCACTGTTGTATCGCAGCCATTTCTGGCTGCCAGAGGAGCCTCACTGGGCCCAACACAGCTTAGCTTAGAGCAGCATCCTGCACAGACCCTAGCTAGCCCCAGAGCCAGAGGCCGGCAAACGCGACGCACAGCTGAGCTCAGACAAAGCCAGACCAGGGCCCATCTCTGCTTGTCTGACCCCAAATCCAAGACCTCCGTTTCTCTTGGGCCAGGTCCCAGCCTAGACTGAGCCCTCACACCCACCAGCCCCTTCTCCAGTGGTTCTGTTGTATGTCTGGAGCCTAGGCTCTGGCCCCACATGGCATTCCTGCCCTGATCCCTACCCCAGCCAGGCTCCAGACCCAGCCCTGAGGTCCCACAGCAATCTTACCTCTCACAATCAGCCTGTAGAAGGCACTTGTCAGGGGACTGTCCCCAATGAATGTGGCACTGTACACCCCATTCTCACTCAGACCCACATCCGGTAGGGTTAAGGTGAACAGTGTCCCATTTACTTCACCCCGGTCCGTTGTCTGGTAGTAGGTACCTGAATTAAGGAAAGAGGGCAAATGACATCAGGTCCTGAAGTTACCCAACAGTGGAGCTGGCCTGAATAAAACCCTGTCCCCGTTTGTCCCTGTAGGGCAGCGGTTCTTAACCTTTACTGCAGCCTGCACCTCTTTGGTTCTCAAAATATGTTCTCGCACCCCTTATCAAAAATCACTGAAGTAGGTCAGTTCTTTACAGTAATTGTTAAAAAATGTGTAATGTTAATAAATACATAGGTTTGATGAAACGAAGTAGTTGTACTTAATTTGTGCTTAATTTGTGTTTTTGATGATTTACCTTCTAAAAAAATCTGGCATCTCTTGCACCCCCAGTGGATGCATGCACCCCAGGTTAAGAACCACTGCTCTAGGGAGAGCCAACCATCTGCAGCTGGGCAGCACCAAGGGACTCTGCCCTCTTCAGCTTGATGACCCAGACACATCTCAAGGATGTGGGTGAGCGTCAGGTCTCTCCTGGACTGTCCCTGCAAGGCCAGGCCAGCACAGTGAGCGCAAGGGCATGAGCTAATCCCTGGCAGCCAGTCCCGTGGCCGTCTGTGGGGGATAGGGATCCCAGAAAAGGCAGAAGTCAGACAAATGTGCAGCCTGACTCCTCCTCTCCCTGGTTAGTGAGGTGCTCCCTCCAGAGTAGGTCTGACCCCTACAGCAGCGCTGTCTGCAGGGACCGCATCCGGTGGAGGCAGTGTCTCTCAGGGTCCAGCTGCACGGCAGCAGGGTGCATGCTCTCCAGCACGGATAGACAGACACAAACTAGCTCTGTTCACACTATCATACTGCAGTGTAGCCAGGACTAGCAGAGGCCAGGGCTCAGGCTAGCCGCCCACATATGTAGCCCAGGGGGCTGGGTGGGTTTGTGCTCAGGCAGCCAGCCTGAGCTGCCAGCCAGGCCACTCCGGCGCAGCTACACTAGTTTTAGGGCGCTATCGTGAGCAGAGCTAGCACGTCTGTTTCCCCACGCTGGCAGGCGTTGCGGTGTAAACCTACCTAGGAGAAGGAGGGTTCTAGAGACACTGCAGAGCGAGTGCCTGGAGCCTATGGCACAGTCTGGACCAGAAACTGCCAAGGCTCATCCTGCTCAATGCGACTGCCTTGAGTACTTCCAGAGCAGTCGGGGTGGAGGGGCACCCGCCCCAGTCTCATTTGCATCGGGAGTAGGGTGGGAGGTGAGGGGGAGACTCACTTGCCACTTGTCCTTGGCTCATGCAATGTAGGGTTCAGTCATGTGTGGAGGAGGGTCTCACTGAGCCCTCACTCTGACCCTGTGTGGAGGGGTTTGCGGGTGATAGTCTCATTGGGATCATGTGCCCTGACTGTGTTTGAACCTTGGAACCTGGTCCAGAGCTCTCTGGGGTCCCTGGCCCTACGTAGCCACAACAGTCTGGTTATTTCACTAGGGTTGCTTGCCCCAGCCTGGCAAAAGGGGTGGATCACTGGGGTCTCCTGCTGTCGGAGGGAAGCTTACAAGAAGCTTACAAGAAGTGGAAGGTTGGACATATGACCAGGGAAGAGTATAAAAATATTGCTCGGGCATGTAGGAATGATATCAGGAGGGCCAAATCGCACCTGGAGCTGCAGCTAGCAAGAGATGTCAAGAGTAACAAGAAGGGTTTCTTCAGGTATGTTGGCAACAAGAAGAAAGCCAAGGAAAGTCAGCTCCCAAACTGCTGCGCTGGGCATCACAAAATGGGGAAGAGATGGCCAGCCCTCTGTGGAGATAGAGGTGGTTAGGGACTATTTAGAAAAGCTGGACGTGCACAAGTCCATGGGGCCGGACGAGTTGCATCCGAGAGTGCTGAAGGAATTGGCGGCTGTGATTGCAGAGCCATTGGCCATTATCTTTGAAAACTTGTGGCGAACGGGGGAAGTCCCGGATGACTGGAAAAAGGCTAATGTAGTGCCAATCTTTAAAAAAAGGAAGAAGGAGGATCCTGGGAACTACAGGCCAGTCAGCCTCACCTCAGTCCCTGGAAAAATCATGGAGCAGGTCCTCAAAGAATCAATCCTGAAGCACTTGCATGAGAGGAAAGTGATCAGGAACAGCCAGCATGGATTCACCAAGGGAAGGTCATGCCTGACTAATCTAATCGCCTTTTATGATGAGATTACTGGTTCTGTGGATGAAGGGAAAGCAGTGGATGTATTGTTTCTTGACTTTAGCAAAGCTTTTGACACGGTCTCCCACAGTATTCTTGTCTGCAAGTTAAGGAAGTATGGGCTGGATGAATGCACTATAAGGTGGGTAGAAAGCTGGCTAGATTGTCGGGCTCAATGGGTAGTGATCAATGGCTCCATGTCTAGTTGGCAGCCGGTATCAAGTGGAGTGCCCCAAAGGTCGGTCCTGGGGCCGGTTTTGTTCAATATCTTCATAAATGATCTGGAGGATGGTGTGGATTGCACTCTCAGCAAATTTGCGGATGATACTAAACTGGGAGGAGTGGTAGATATGCTGGAGGGGAGGGATAGGATACAGAAGGACCTAGACAAATTG